>NC_073696.1:60939910-62230237 GCF_029784165.1 Wyeomyia smithii
ATTTTTAGTTGTCACCCGTTAGAACGTGTGACTGATGTTCTACTTGACCCAAAGCTGGACTTCAATCTTCACTACTTAAATAAGAAGTTTGAAGGTCGAATTTCGCGTGTAATTAACTAACCAACTGTACTTGTTTTTGAAACAAAAGTGTAAAAAACATCGATATCAACAGTCACCGAAAAAGGAGGCGATTCATTCGAAGGAAACGACGTCTGAAATGCATTGAGTGTTAAAAAAGTTTACAGAAATGCTACTCTAAGCGAAACAATTTCCAATCAATTGCATACTTTGGCAACAACCCTTTCCGACCGAGCCCACACAATTGTGTAGGTAAAAAATGACGGATAACAAAACCAACATCGAAGTAATTCCTACATAAAAACACTTCCTTGCTCCGATTTTAGTTTTCGTAGCAGCTGCGATGTTGACACTAGCTTTGTGAGAAATAAAACAATGAATAGGGCGTTTGAAAAGCGAGTGAGAAAGTTTTTGTTTAAGTCACCTTCCACCTACGCAAATCTATGGGCCCGGTCGGAAAGGGATAATTCAATAACAAGGAACTACACACTGGGAAGGTTATGCTGTGTGTTTGGTGGGACCAGGTGGGTGATATTCAATATGAGCTGTTGAGACCGAACGAATCCTCACTGGGGAACGGAATATTGAATCTCCAAAAAAAGGATAATTCATTGTTCAATTTGAAATATGATATGGGGCTGATCGCACCTCTGTGCTATACCCGACAGTAGGAATAAAGCATTTTGACGGTTAATATATTTTGAATGTCAGCATTCTAGAATGTTAATGTGTTATGAAAATGAGGTAACTTTTTATTGTAGGAAGTGCAGACATGCAGCCCGCTACCGCCCAAAGGCAGCTTTTAACTATAGGAAGTGCCGCTGCACCAGTCAATCCTGCCACTATCGATGCTGATAACTACTGCCACTGCTGTTGCTGATAAGTAAGGACTGTAGTAGTCGCTATCCAGAACTAATATGATTTTAACAATCAGGAGAAATTTAGAACAATTTAAGGTGCTCGTCGCAACGGCCGCGTAAGCTTAACTTAAACCTTAGGGGTTATACAATTGCCGACAAATTACAGAGCCGATTTTCTTAGTCTGTTTGACGTCCTACGTCTTACCGTAAGAAGTCCATTTTGAGAGTTCTCTCGCACCTGATGAATCATTTCATGAATCATTTTATATTGAAATCTGGAGAACAACTCCCAGTACGATTATTCGCTTCATGCGAAGTGTAATACCAGACTGGACTAATGCTATTGGTCATATCATGACGGCCACTACCAATTGTGGGAAGTTATCCTGACTTAGCCAAATTAAAAAGGGCATATGTTACAAAAGATCAAAAAATTGGTCGCAGTGATAAAATATATTAATAAAATCGGATTGTGCCTGATATTTTTCGGTTCAATTCTTGTGCGGCCGCAGACAGTTCTCGAGTGCAGAATAGACAAAGGTGATGGTGACGGCTATGAAAGCAGCAGAAAAAGTGCTCATTAACTACTGACCGAAACGAAATTCGATTTTTGTTTAATGATTGGGGGACATTGTTTCAATATAAACACTGTCCTTCTCAGGACAAACAAATCTCTAATTAAAACATGAGGTTGAAGAAATATTCTTACTTATGTGGAGGTATAACTCGAGCACTGGCACACTGCCCTCTATTAAACAAATAGGATTGAAAATTTGGGAGCTGATTTTCTCTTTTCTATAATATCTGCCGTGCAGAAATGCTCACAAGTTCATAGAAAAGTGCTCTCCTTGTATATATTTTTTCTTCACCTATTGCTCTGATAGAGATACAGATCGGACTCAATTATCCGGAGACTCGATTATCCGGAAACTCGATTATCCGGAATTTCAGACTCGATTATCCGGAATTTTATTTTTTTGGTGTCCGTTTTTAATTTTAATTCCAAAATTTTGTCTTTACCATTCCTTCTGGCATATTTGTTACCAGTTACCCAATTTGTTCATTATTCGAAGACCTATCTTTTGGTGGCGAGAAATTTATTAGTTTTTGGGCCGTACTGAAAAACTGATCACTTGGATCTACGTCACAATGTCATATCACGGCAGGATAGCTCGAATATTGGCACACTGTCTGTCCTCTACTCTACAGGATAAAACTCAATTTATGACATAACGAGACATGAACGATGCCATCATTTCTGTTCACCATGCAAGGGTACGGAGAAGTTATGTGCTGAATATTTCGTTACAATGAGACCTTATTATATTAAAATCAATGACTTTGGCAGTAACAATTAAGGACGTGATTTTTTTCTACTTTTCATTAACGTCATCGATCGTAGAACGATTGTTTTTTGATACGCAAATTTACACTTTACGCCGAAAAAAACATGTTTATATAATTTTCCGTACTCAAAAACTGGATATTTGGAAATAACGTTTCCCTTTGCAATAATATCAAAACACAAAAAATATCGTTCTGATACCCAGTACAACTCCTCACTAACGAAATAATATGAGTTTTATGATTTCAGTTAACCTGCTGATTCCACTGATAAACACAGGTTTTACCCTAGAGTTCAAACTGAGAAAAAAAATAAAAAAACATTAATTAAATTATAACTTATGCTTTTTTATTGCTTGCCACCTTCCAGCGAAACAACAAAACTTAAAATTTTTCTGCCTCTAATTTCAAGAAAAAGGAGGCCCCATGAAAATATCTGCCCCGGACCCTCCAAGCACCTTAATCCGGCCCTGATGGGTACACACCAAAAAAAAAATTCAATCTTTCCACAGTCTTCGCAAGCAGAAAAATATATATTACCCACAATTTTAAATTTAATGACACTTTTTTTTTGGCCATATGTATGGAGTCACCCAACTGTGCGGTGAGCTCACCCCGAGTGTCGGTAAAACAGACACCTACTGTAGAACGTGCACGGGAATGAAAATATCTATTTCCAATGATGGACTGCAATTCGACCTGAATGCAAAGCAACGCTTAATCTCAATCTGCCTGGCCCCGCCATGATTCGCGTTAATGAACGACACGGCGTGGATAAAAGATGCCCGACGTTAATATATTGACTAATCGTTTGCTGCTGCCGGTGGCAATCGTCGCGATTGATTTTGCTCTGGAAAACGGGCCGTATGAAACTAGCCTGCCATGTGCTTGCCCTGAATGTGCACACTATCTATTAGCGCATCAAATCCACATAGTAACTGACGGCCGGGTCGGCCTTGTAGAAAAATGCAATATCGTTTTAACTCCTATGTGAAATATGCCCCACTGGTTGTCTGAGTAGAGTACCCGATCGTCATCCATGTACAGAGGAACATCGGTAGTTTCTTGTCGATTTCAAATTCGACTTCGGCTGATTCAGCTGTCAAGTTTCTTTTGCTGTAAAATAATATATTAAAGATCAAGCATATACCTCAAACAATATTCGAGTAACACAAGGGAAGTAATTAAAAACTCGAAAAACGAACTTCCGACTAGCAGCGTTGTACTGTATATTCAGTTGACCTGAACTGTGAAACTTATCGACCCGTAATACTAGCAATTTAATAACGGCGAATGTCCCTGAGATCAAAGAAACTGCTCCTAACCCTACATACTAAATCTCTACTTTGTTGTAGTAACCTGTCGCTGGTGTGTCATCTTGGGACAAGAAGTGAATCATCACCCGTTCGAATGTCATCCGTTGCATATCTCTCTACTGAACTAAACGGCAGTGGATACACGTAGGAACGCACTTGGTATGAAGATGCAGCTGAATGACGCAATGTAGGCTGTTTTATCAGCTTATTGCAGTGCTCATCTGAACTATCATTTGATAAACTGTACACTAGCGACGTGGCGCCGATAGGCACAGAGGTTTTTTATCTAGTTGCTGCATTTGTGCACTGTGTGGGTTTGATGCAGGCTGTCGTTTGATGATGGTTCAGGAATAATGAGATAGTTGTTTATACGTTTTGAAGATAAGATTAGACTGAGCAGATTGTATATATATATACATCGCGGAAAATCATACAGAATTAGATCAGATGAGCCTGTTGCTTTGCATAATCATAAACATAATTTCAATAAAGTTAGAAACGCTGCTCGCACTTGGGTTTGCATGTGAACGTTCCGGGTAATTTCTTCCCTTAATGCAAAAAATATCACTGAATAATATCCATCATTGGCTACAATCATTTTACGCTATGAGGATACAGAGTTACCAATAAAATATTTTTAAATATTAAATTTGATATTAAAATAATAATATAATATATTTGATATTAAAATTATCAAAGGAATAAACAAATTCTGATGCAAGCTTTACTTTTTTTTTTTCTTTCATTACAGATACCTACGGGACTGCAGCTCTTCAAGTATACAGGTAAACCCAAGAAACCAAAGTATTCTACGATTCTTGCGATGATTTGGTTGATAAAACACGTCTGATTTGTAGCACGGTTGGAAAAATCTATATAACTTTCCGACATGATCGACATCTTTGAGATAATTCTGCATGTTTTGAGGGTTTTGCAATTTTTTCAATAGCTTTGAAATCAGCAAGATTGCGAATGTTCTGTAGCAAAAAGGTACAAAATTACTCAAAAATCGGCATTTTAGTAAATCTTTCAATGTCATTCAATTATTTTCAATTGTTTCAAAAATATAGAACACATTTTCATCCGTCGAAATTCCCACTGCAGTCTGCAGCTTCTGGTAGTGTTCTATCTCCTGTGGATGCTGCTGCTGCTGCAGCGTGTTGTCCGAAATGATCAATCAGCATAAAGCATACAAACGAACGTACCACACTCACTGTCAGCATTGTTTGCAAAGTGCTCAATCAGGCGCTGAGATTCGGCTGCATTTGGGGCGCGTATGTATGAGTACTTAATTTTGTCTCCTTTTTCAGCTCGCTGGCTGGTTGCATGCATTTGATCTTCGCTCAAATGTGCAGTTGTTGATTTTTTTTAAGCCCGGTCCGATGGTTGCCTCCCATTGTTTCGAATCGGTTTTTTGAACTTTGATGCACTTGCTTTGCTCCGTCCCATCTCGCGGTTGCCGGCGAGAAGCGTGCAGCACAGGAGAATGGCTTTTTTATTTTAAATTATAATTAATGCTTTGTTTTCGAATTATTGTTCGTCAATGATAGAAGTAATCATCCCAGCATAATCGTGGCCAGAAGTGCATGTTTGCTTTAATTTTTGATAATGAAATGTTATTCTCACCTTAGCCGGTGGGGCCGAAACGTTTGGTATTTTGCCAGGTTAATCTGAAATGATAAATGGGTACTGTGAAGGAACTTTCAGTTCAGTTTAAATCTTAACATTACTGTCATTATTTGTACCGGGTGAATTATTCTTTGTTGTCAATATTTTCTACATACGACTACAAGCAATTGTGTGCAATTTTCTAGCATCAAATTCATAGATTTCATTCAAATCGAGCAAGATTTCTACCTACCAATTTTCAATTTAATTTAGTTTTAAAATTATATAATACTAGTTGAACGCTCCCGGCGATGCACGGGATCAAAGGTTTCGAAGCCAAGATTTTTTTTTATGCTTCATTGTTGCATTAGCTCAACCCACTTAAAAAATATTTCACATCTTATATGTCCATCATCACTTTTAGTACTTCAATATTCCGAGAACGCACAGAACGGAAGTTTCCTTATTGGATTGCATTTTGTGATTTAAGGCTGATTTACAGAAACTGGAAGTCGCCATTTTGGATTTCAAAAAGACGTAAGGAGTTCTACTTTTGGAAGTATTGAAATTGTTGGCCAAATAGCTCTTTAGGTTATTTTGCTGAAACCGGAAGTCGTAATTTTTTATTTCTATTTTTATTGGCACTCACTTGTAACCTTATTCATACGATTGAAATGATTTAATTTTGAAAATGTCACCGAAAAAAATAATTCTGCTCCGTGCATTAAGTAAAGTGACCCATAATTGTAGAAATGCTACATTTTGCGGTGTTTTTATTACTTTTGCATGATAATACATCACGACTTAATGAAATGATCAAGCTTTTACAACATTATCAAGCTTTTACAACAATGAAATAACTTTTTAGATAACTTTTTTTGATGATTTTATAGACTAAATGATCTTGAATGCCGAAAGCGACCCATAAGTGTGTCTTTTGCTATGCAAATGATATTTTTCTTCCTAACCGATTTACACACATCAGCTGCAATAAAACTAATTGTCGATCGAAAGTATACATCAGAACACAGAAATAGATAGTAAAGCATTCGTGGTTGATAATTTTTCCGATTTTATATTCATTTTTGATGGGTTTTAGCATTAAGATACCTTCTATTTTTCCTCAAAACGAACGAACATTTTAATGAAAGAGTAATCACATGTCATCGCATTGAATTTTGATTTAGAGGCAAATACAGCTAAAAACTCATGATTTTGCATGTTTTACGTAATTTTGTGAATAATATTTCAAGTTTTAGTAATCAGATACTTTTTACTTTTCCTCAAATGTCTTTCCTGAACTTAACAAACATTTTAATGAAAAAATAACCACATGTCATCGCTTTGAATTTTGATTTAGAGGCAAATTCAGCATAAAAAGTCATAATTTTGCATGTTTTACGTAGTTTAGTGAATAATATCTCAAGTTTTAGTAATCAGATACTTTTTACTTTTCCTCAAATGTCTTTCTTGAACGTTGACAAACATTTCAATGAAAAAATAACCACATATCATCGCTTTGTATTTTGATTTAGAGGCAAATTCAGCATAAAAAGTCATAATTTTGCATGTTTTACGTAGTTTTGTGAATAATATCTCAAGTTTTAGTAATCACACTTTTTATTTTTCCTCAAATGTCTTTCCTGAACGTTAACAAACTTTTTAATGAAAAAATAATCACATGTCATCGCTTTGAATTTTGGTTTAGAGACAAATTCAGCATAAAAAGTCATAATTTTGCATGTTTTACGTAGTTTTGTGAATAATATCTTAAATTTTAGTAATCAAATACTTTTTATTTTTCCTCAAATGTCTCTCGAGAACGTTAACAAATATTTCAATGGAAAAATAATCACATGTCATCGCTTTGAATTTTGATTTAGAGGCAAATTCACCATAAAAAGTCATAATTTTGCATGTTTTACGTAGTTTTGTGAGTACTATCTCAAGTTTTAATAATCAGATACTTTTTATTTTTCCTCAAATGTCTTTCCTGAACGTTAGCAAACATTTTAATGGAAAAATAAACACATGTCATCGCTTTGAATTTTGATTTAGAGGCAAATTCAACTAAAAACTCATGATTTTGCATGTTTTACGTAGTTTTGTGAATAATATTTCAAGTTTTAGTAATCAGATACTTTTTACTTTTCCTAAAATGTCTTTCCTGAACGTTAACAAACATTTTAATGAAAAAATAACCACATGTCATCGCTTTGAATTTTGATTTAGAGGCAAATTCAGCATAAAAAGTCATAATTTTGCATGTTTTACGTAGTTTAGTGAATAATATCTCAAGTTTTAGTAATCAGATACTTTTTACTTTTCCTCAAATGTCTTTCCTGAACGTTAACAAACATTTCAATGAAAAAATAACCACATATCATCGCTTTGTATTTTGATTTAGAGGCAAATTCAGCATAAAGTCATAATTTTGCATGTTTTACGTAGTTTTGTGAATAATATCTCAAGTTTTAGTAATCAGATACTTTTTATTTTTCCTCAAATGTTTTTCCTGAACGTTAACAAACTTTTTAATGGAAAAATAATCACATGTCATCGCTTTGAATTTTGGTTTAGAGACAAATTCAGCATAAAAAGTCATAATTTTGCATGTTTTACGTAGTTTTGTGAATAATATCTTAAATTTTAGTTATCATATACTTTTTATTTTTCCTCAAATGTCTTTCTAGAACGTTAACGAACATTTCAATGGAAAAATAATCACATGTCATCGCTTTGAATTTTGATTTAGAGGCAAATTTAGCATAAAAAGTCATAATTTTGCATGTTTTACGTAGTTTTGTGAATAATATCTCAAGTTTTAGTAATCAGATACTTTTTATTTTTCCTTAAATGTCTTTCCTGAACGTTAGCAAACATTCTAATGAAAAAATAACCACATGTCATCGCTTTGAATTTTGATTTAGAGGCAAATTCAGCATAAAAAGTCATAATTTTGCATGTTTTACGTAGTTTTGTGAATAACATCTCAAGTTTTTGTAATCAGATACTTTTTATTTTCCCTCAAATGTCTTTTCTGAACATCAACAAACATTTTAATGTAAAAAAAACACATGTCACCGCTTATTATTTTTGATTTAGAACGATTCAAAATGATGATGATTACTGTACACCTCAGAGACTAAGGGAATAATATCAATAAGATCAAGCGTTACGGAATTCCATTTTTATATAGTAGATATAAAATATAAAATTATATAATATATATATATAATATATATATATTATAACAACGAAAACGGGCATCGTCCTTTCCAAATTAAATTGAATTTTGCAGATGTAGAAGCTTTTACAAGTAATACTATTTTTAGCACTTCATGAATTTTATGATACGTATCAATGAAATGCATTTTTTCTGACAGAAGAAAAAAACTTTCAGAAGCAATTGATCCAAAAAACTTGCAATGTGTCAAGTCACAATAGTATAGATTTATGAAAGAATTGCTTGTTTAGAAAAAATGTATTTTAGTTTCTTAATGCTAGCCATAAAATAATACGCTCTGAATCTTAAATCTATGTTTAATTTTAGTGAATGATATATATTTTTTGCAAGAATTTGTTGTGGAATTTCGTTAGCATTTGAAACAATATAATCGAAAAAAAAATATCAAAAACAATTTGCCGTTTCAGCGATCCAGGACAAAAATTACAAAAAAAGAAAAAGAAAATTTGAAGACCCAACAGCTATCTTTAAATTTTTCCCAGATTATACGTTTTAGTCTTTAGTTTATAATCATTTTCTATTCAGTTTTTGTCCTAAAATAAACACAATAATGATATTTTTCAGTCATTATATTAATTCGAGAATAACAGAGCCGCCATTGAAGAACAAAAAGGATTCTATGAATAAAGCATATATTTTACGACAATTTTTCTTTATTCTAGGAACAGCTTCGACAATTTCGTTTATCATTTTTTTACCATAAATATAAATGAGTTATGAGTTTTTCGGAATTGGTTCTATCCGAGGTAATAGGGAACATTCATTTTAATATTGCTTGAAAAATGGTGAGCAAGATTTTGGGTCTCACTATCATTTTGTATGATAATAAATAATGCGATTATTTGTCGAGTCGCTTAAAAATCTTTAATAGCGCAAAATGTCGCGTAAAAAAGAATCCGTGATAGTTTGACTAATCGTGAAGGCAACATAAAAACTATTCTAAATTTATATTGGAACAAAGGTATTTTCACAGTATAAAAACTGCGTCACCTCTACGTCTAAAGCACGCGTTTATAGTAGAAACGCTGAACAGAGTTTATCTGTAAACTTTGGTAATGAAGAAATATTTTCATCATATCTAAAATATCAAGAGTTAATTAGTTATAAAATTTTCAGAAGGATTTGATCGTTTATGAGTAACTATGAAACTTGAGATAATAGGCTGGTTTTTTGACGTGAAAAGTTTAACAGGATCTCGGTTTATTAAAAAAAAATATAGAAATGGCCTTTCAAAAACGTATTAAATGGGACTTGACGGGGTTTCTGTTACGCGGTTTTTTTAAATAACGCGAATTATTTTCACACGATTTGAATGATTATTTTTACGCGGTATTAAATAAGTATATTATAAGTAAAGCATAGCATAGCATATTTGATCGCCCGTGTGTTGCCCGCGATTGACCAGAATCAGCTGAAATTGCACAAAGAACCGTCAAAATGGTGCCTAGGAGTAGCAAGCCATTTTCAGTGTACAATTCCTGGTGATTTTTCTTTTCACTGGTCAATAACGTAGCTGGCCACGCCCAATGCAGATCAATAGAGGAAGGGATATCGGGAGTGTTAGTTTAATACTTGTTGCTACTAGAGACCGAGGAATCCTCTGCATCATCCACAAGTATCAAAGGAAGGAATTAGTGTTAGTGGAAAGGAATTGATCTGGATCCATCGAGGTTGATGGTGCGATCTGTTCTACACAAATTCGCGCCCGATATGGATATTTCTCGGTCTCTGCGCAACCGGCCATCAGAAGACGATATAAATAGAACCGCATCACGATCGCTGTATCGGCATATAGGAGAATCGAAGTTTCTAGGTATCATCGGCAACCAATCGTTAACAGTCTGTATCACACCAAACTTCGCGTTTCATCCCGTGAACTATTAAAATTTACCTCGAAACGAATGAATTTCGTAAAACGCACCGCACGCCGAACGCAAACTACTGGTACCAGCTCAAAGAATCGTTAGAGCGAGTAAAAAAACCCACAAGGCACACCAGAGCATTAAACGATGTAATGGTCATTGAGCTCCGAAACCGCTGTATTAAGATAGTTACACTGAGCGCTGTCAAAATAACGTGCGCGAAACTGAGCTGACTTCCCCGAAGTGAACAATAGCGTGCCCACTGCACTCCGGAAACCCCTAGATAAACAAAACTCACCCGGGCCGATGATGCGTTTCACCGGGGCATTATGGACGACCGCTTCATTTTCTCCTACCGACGCATACGCGACACGACGTTTCGCACAAAAGACACCTACTGAATATAAAAACTGACAAAGTTACATGCATTCATAGCCCAAAAACTTAAAAAAATGCAAATAAGCATATTAAACAAAACAGAGTTCCAAGTTTATTATTAAAATGCCAAAATAATTGCAATCAAAGTTCAGTTGTCGTGAACTATTTTCACGCCCAAAACGATTTCAACATAATTAAATAAAAGCTACTTATGTATATCAACATTTGTCCAAAAGCTAGGAAAATCATAAAACAAGAACATAGAACTGAATAAAATGTCACCGCCCTGCCAGGACTCACAATTGTAGACGATGCATCAATCGCATGCCGCATTGTCATGCTCGAATGATAAATTTTGAAACTATATTGTAAAACTGCCAATTTTGACCTGTGAGAGTGCACCGTACAATCTGGTTTGTAAATATAAAAAAAAACTCCACCCGCAACCGAAAAGCTACCACACTTTGTGCACCCAACAGATGACATATTTACACTTCTGGCTAAGTCCTAAACCCGCTAAAAACCACTACACACAGAGCCTATGCATTCTTAAAATGTTTGATACAAAAACTTATACTCATCTGTTTTATTTTGGTTATGCCTGTGCCAGCGAAACAAACGCCGACAAACACAGCGCAACACTAATCTCTTCGCTCTCTCGCCAGATATTATTGTTCTCTTCGCTCACACCGCCATGCATTCCATTTTCGCATGTTAATAACGAACCGCTAGTTAGCGCGACGCACAAAGTAGGCACTCACACTCACGCAACTTAGATGGCCTTACAATTTTCAATTGCAATTCGAGGAAAAAATACTATTTTCACGCAAAGAACACTGTGTTTTTCACAAAACCTTCACTTTTCTCACTTAGACAAAGCATCACAGATCACAACTTGACACTTTTCAACAAGTTTGGCCACTTAATTCACTTATAAATTAATAACTTAAACAGATAGCTTTCGGGGCACGTATTATTAGTTAGCCGTGATGCCAGCCTCCTAAATAAGTATATTATAAGTAAATCCAATAAAGTAATAATCAATCGTATGGTTCATGACAATAAGATATTCTGTTTTTTTTTTTTTTTTTCTTCACATAACATTTATTTGACACGGCACAAATACAATTTAATGTTTAACGGCGCCAATTATATCTGATGACTTAAAAACTAAAGCAAATTTTTTATCCTCGCTGCCGACTACGAGCTGAAATTAAGTCTAACTTAAAACTAGCATGGGATTTCCAATCAGTGTTTTGTTGTTCAATGGTCGTCTGATAATCGTCGAATGGCATGTATGGATTCGTTCTGCTGAGCCACGATGTCGTGAGTTGGGACAGAGGCTCGTAGTCCTTGGGTCCTGGTTCTGTTGTGCGGGGTCTGGTTGCTGGTTTTGTGCTTAAGGTTCAAACGTGTTCTTGTCGTTTTGTTGGGTGTAGACGGAGGGGAACGGGACTAGACTGGGGCGTGGATGGATTTCAGGAAAACGTATATAAGGGACATGTAGGATAGGTCACGGCTCGCCAAGACATCACGAACAGGAACAGCCGGCTGTCTACCCTCGGCCTGCAGGGAAGCTATTAATTTAGACCTGGCGTCACGGTGTACAGGGCATGACCAAACCACATGCTCTATGTCGTGATAACCTTCACCACAGGCACAGATACCACTTTCCCCGAGCCCAACACGACGGAGGAGCGCGTCAAATCTATAGTGATTGGACATAAGCCGGGACATCACGCAAATGAAATCCCGACCTACATCCAACCCCTTGAACCACGGGTTCGTCGATACTTTGGGGATTATGGAATGTAACCACCTTCCCAATTCCCCTCTGGTCCAAGCATTTTGCCAACTGATGATCGTATTCTGACGTACAAGTGCGAAAAATTCATTAAAGGCAATTGGTCTTTCATAAATATCACCGTTTGTTGCGCCCACCTTAGCCAAAGAGTCCGCTTTCTCATTACCCGGTATCGAGCAGTGAGAAGGGACCCACGCTAAGGTAATCTGAGTAGATTTTTCGGATAAAGCACTCAGATGTTCCCGTATTTTCCCCAGGAAATACGGAGAGTGCTTAACATCTTTCATCGATCGGAGAGCCTCAATGGAACTGAGACTGTCCGTAAAGATGAAATAATGGTCCGTGGGCATTTTTTCGATAATCCCTAGGGTGTACTGAATTGCAGCTAATTCTGCGACGTAAACAGAAGCAGGATTATCGAGCTTATGGGAGACGGTTAAATTGTTATTGAAGATACCGAAGCCAGTGGACCCATCAAGAAGTGATCCGTCAGTGTAGTACATATTGTCGCAGTTGATGTTTCGATATTTATTGGAAAAAATTTTAGGGATCTGCTGCACGCGTAAATGATCCGGGATTCCACGAGTTTCTTCTATCATGGATGTATCGAAAAACACAGTAGAATCAGAAGTATTTGATAAGTCGACACGATTTGGAATATTCGAAGAAGGGTTAATATTTTGGGACATGTGATTGAAATACAATGTCATATAACGGGTTTGAGAATTAAGTTCGATTAACCTTTCAAAATTTTCAATCACGGGACGGTTCAAGACCTCACATTTGATTAGAATACGAGAAGACAGGCTCCAGAAGCGGTTTTTCAATGGTAGTACTCCAGCTAAAACCTCCAAACTCATCGTATGGGTCGACTGCATGCAACCTAAGGCGATACGCAAACAACGATATTGTATTCGCTCCAGTTTGATCAAATGTGTGTTTGCTGCGGAGCGGAAGCAGAAACACCCGTATTCAATAACAGACAATATCGTTGTTTGGTAAAGCCTTATAAGGTCTCCTGGATGGGCTCCCCACCATTGTCCGGTTATTGTACGAAGAAAATTCACTCTTTGTTGACATTTTTTCATCAGATACCTCACGTGACAACCCCAGGTGCCTTTAGAGTCGAACCAGACACCAAGATATTTGTGTACCAAAACCTGAGAAATCGTTTTACCCATTAATTGTGTTTGAAGCTGAGCAGGTTCATGCTTCCTAGAAAAAACTACTATCTCAGTCTTCTCCGGAGAGAATTCGATACCTAGCTGTAAAGCCCAAGCAGACAAATTGTCCAAGGTATCTTGCAATGGTCCTTGCAAATCGGCAGCTTTGGCTCCTGTAACAGAGATTACACTGTCGTCTGCAAGTTGTCTTATCGTGCATGAATTTGCCAGACATTCGTCGATGTCATTTACATAAAAGTTGTAAAGAAGGGGGCTTAAACATGAGCCCTGGGGAAGACCCATGTAGCTAATGCGAAAAGTTGCCAAATCGCCATGCGTAAAATGCATGTGCTTTTCGGACAACAAGTTGTGCAAAAAATTGTTCAAAATTGGAGAAAATCCTTGTCGGTGAAGTTTACCCGAAAGAATGTCAATAGAAACGGAATCAAAAGCCCCCTTAATGTCCAAGAACGCAGACGCCATTTGTTCTTTACGAGCATACGCCAGCTGAATATCTGTTGAAAGCAACGCAAGACAATCATTCGTCCCTTTGGCACGGCGGAAGCCAAATTGAGTTTCTGATAGTAGACCATTTGATTCGACCCAGTGGTCTAAACGACGGAGTATCATTTTTTCCATCAATTTCCGGATACAGGATAGCATTGCAATCGGCCTATAAGAGTTGTGATTAGAAGCTGGTTTCCCTGGTTTTTGGATGGCGATCACCTTCACTTGCCTCCAATCCTGCGGTACAATGTTTTGCTCCAGGAACTTATTGAACAAGTTCAACAAGCGCCTCTTGGCATTGCCGGGTAGATTCTTCAACAAGTTGAATTTGATTCTATCTAATCCAGGCGCGTTATTGTTACAGGACAGGAGGGCAACTGAAAGTTCTGCCATCGTAAAAGGTGATTCTATCGCGTCGTGGCCCGGAGACGCATCGCGAACAATATTTTGCTCAGGAACAGAGTCCGGACATACTTTCCTGGCAAAATCAAATATCCACCTACTTGAAGACTCCTCGCTTTCGTTGACCGTTACGCGATTCCGCATTCTTCGGGCTGTGTTCCAAAGAGTGCTCATCGATGTCTCCCTCGACGTCTCGTTCACGAACCGACGCCAATATCCACGTTTCTTTGCTTTAGCCAAGCTTTTAAGCTTGGTATCAAGCTCCGAATACCGTAAATAGTCGCCAGGTATACCTCCCGTCTGGTAGGCCTTAAACGCGTCGGATCTTTGCGTGTAGACATCGGAGCACTCTTGGTCCCACCACGGAGTGGGAGGCCGTTCTTTGATCGTTACGCCGGGATATTTCTTCGTTTGGGCTTGCAACGCGGCGTCGAGAATCAAGCCCGCGAGGAGGTTGTATTCTTCAAGTGGTGAATGATGTTGAATCGACTCGACCGCTTTTGAAATCATTTCCTCGTATAACTTCCAATCGACATTTCGTGTGAGGTCATACGGAATGTCAATTGGTCGCATGCGAGTTGACCCGTTAGTAATTGAAATAAGAATAGGCAGATGGTCGCTACCGTGAGGATCGAGGATTACCTTCCATGTGCAATCCAACCGTAGCGACGTCGAACATAAGGATAGATCCAAAGCGCTTGGGCGCGCTGGAGGTTTCGGGATTCGTGTCATTTCACCGTTGTTTAAAATAGTCATGTCGAAGTCATCGCAAAGGTTATAGATTAAAGAGGAGCGGTTATCATTGTATGGGGAACCCCAAGCCACGCCATGAGAGTTGAAGTCTCCCAAAATCAAACGTGGCGAGGGAAGAAGTTCTATTAAATCAAAGAGCAGCCGTTGCCCAACCTGTGCTCTGGGGGGAATATATATTGAGGCAATACAAAGCTCTTTACCTTGTATTGTCATTTGACATGCGACAACTTCGATGCCTGGAATCGAGGGGAGGTTAATACGATAGAAAGAATAGCACCTTTTAATCCCTAAAAGTACTCCTCCATATGGGGTGTCTCGATCAAGGCGAATAATATTAAAATCATGGAAGTTGAGATCAATATTTGAAGTAAGCCAAGTTTCACAAAGGGAAAATGCATCGCATTTGTTTTTATTTATCAAAACTTTAAACGAATCAATTTTTGGTAAAATACTTCTACAATTCCACTGTAAGACAGAGATAGAATCCTTCATATACGCAGTTGAATTAGGCATCGAAGGATACAATCGCTGCAAGGAGAGGCCATTGGGCAGTCAACTGCTTCAAAAATGATCTAACTGTTGGGAGGAATGCTGTAAGAAAAATTTTAATTGGATCGGGTACATTGAAAGTTTCAAAAATCCAGTCCACAATGTCAGAAAATTTCACTAATCCAGAGTTTGTTTCATCAACTGGGAGTGTAAAAGGAGCAACTGGGGTTTTAGATGTTCCTGGCAGTGCTGGGAACTCCTTCTGGGACTTTAAATTTGCCAGCCCAGGAGGAGTTTGCTTCGGTTTTTCCGCAGCACTGTTTGGTTTGTTTGTAACCTTCATTTCACTTTGAGAAATCTTAGGACCTTTTCTGGGAAGTTTAGGAGAGGAAACACTTTTCCTCTTTCTAGACTCCCCAGGATTGGCGTAAGATGCTCCCGCTGGTGAATCGTCAGAATCGGTTTCCTCAGAGGGCAACAGATCGAAGGGGTTCGAAGTAACGGGAGAAGTGGTAACGGTCTTCTTCAGCATGTCAGCGTAGGAACGCTTTGAACGCTCTTTGAGAGACCGTTTTATTTTATCCCTGCGCTGCATGTACACCGCACATGTCGAGAGCTCATGCAGATTTTCTCCGCAGTGAATACACTTTTCAGCGTTAACACTGCAAGAATCTTCCGCATGAGACTCCCCACACTTGCCACAACGTGCCTTATTGCAGCAGTAGGCGGCTGTATGGCCTAACTGCTTGCAATTCAGGCAGTTCATGACGCGGGGCACGTAGAGCCTCACAGGGAGACGAACCCGGTGGATCGAGACGTGGCTTGGTAGTGCAGACCCGGCGAACGTAACTCGAAACGAGTCTGACGGAGTGTATACTGTTTTGCCACCGATGATCGATGCTGACCGCAATTGCTTGCAGTCGAGCACCTTTACTTCGGGACACGTTTTGTTCTTAAAGCACCCTTTGGCACTTTGCAGTATACACTCGACGGACAGACTCGAATCGGTTATGACACCGTCGATCTCCACGTCTCGTGCGGGTATGTAAACGCGATACTCGCGTGTGAAGAGCTCAGAGCAAGCTATATCGTTGGCCTCTTTCAGGTTACCGACCACGACACGGAGCTTGTTAGGCCGGACCTTGGAAATTTCGGTCACGCCCTTGTACTCCTTCGTCAGGTCTTTAGAAATCTGCAAGAGGTTCAACTTTTTCGATTTCGGTCCTGCCTTTGGCCGAAAATAAACAGTATAGCTGCCCTGGGCTCCGTCTGGGTAAAGCCTGGGGCGAGGGGGGACTGAAGAATGAACAGGGGAGGGGGTAACAGAAGGGTCAGGGTCAGAGGGGTTCGGGGATGGTGGCGCGGGAGGCGAGGGATCTACATCCATCGCGCTATGTTTAGCGCACTAGCGCTGACAAGAACACGTACCTTTTTATTTCTCCCTTCCAGTAAGGTTGGTTGTCCGATCGTTCGAAGTAGCAGCCGTTACAGCCAGCAGCACCAATACAGCAGCACCAAACAGCCACCAGCAGCGAGCCAGGTGTGAGATCACTCCACACAGCGATACGACTCGCTGACACTGATGGCTTCTTCTTTTTCCTCGTTTGTGTCTCGTCCACTGCTGTAGCACAATCCAGCCAGCAGCCAAATCGGCTTACGCACCAGCTGGCAGTCACGATGCGAAACAGTTGCACAAAGGAACGACCTTGAACCCGGATTTATTTCACTCGACCAGGCAAACAATGCCAACACTTGTTCACACGTCTTTTGTTTTATACTCTATCGGACCGATCACCAAACACGTCCAGTACTGATGCGTGAAGATATTCTGTTTTATTAATCTAAATAATGCATATTTTCAATAAAGTTGCTATTATTTTTAAAAAATAGGCAATTTGTGTTGATTCGGGAAGAAGGAACAAAAATACATTAATAATTGTACAACGATACGAGTCAGGGTCGTTGCGATTTACTTCCGTTTAAGGAACGAAAGCTTGAACATGTGGAAAAATTATTATAAAAAAGTTATTGTCATGTTCTTCAATGAATTTTCATTTTAGAAGCACTATAAACGCATTCTGTGTGTTTCATTACCATTTTTATATCATATTTCAAGTTTATATTTACTTATGTGCCATTATTTTCAATCGAATCTTATTATTGAACGGAGTTTTTACGACCACCGCGTAAAAAAAGACCCCAGTGTAACTTATTTATATGAAAGTTTGGTATGCATATATGTTGCAGTATAACTCTTTAATCTTTAAACCGATTTTCTCAAACTTGGCATAAAGGGTGAGTCGATATTCATTACGACACTTTAAATAACCGTTATCGAAACAAAATCGAATTTTTACAGTGGTTGAGTATATGTATTTACCAAACTTGTTATTCTCTTCAATATGAAAAAAGCGATGTTTAAATTCACCACGGCCTTCTTCTCCGGCATCAGCGCTGCATGTAGCAATTTTTTGCCCCATATTCCTTTATTCTGCTTTGTGCGGTGCTTCTACCGCTTGTAGAAAAAAATAACTCACTTGCCGCTACACCACAGTCGAACGATACAAGAATGGCCAAAAACTCTAGAGAGAATATACAGAAGTACACCACAGTACGTACTGCTGAGAAAATACAACAAAGACAACTTCAATTTTCTCGTAAAAGAATGTAATTCAGAGTGGCAAGATGAATTTTTTTTTCAGTTTCTAGATGCAAAGCAACATATACAAAAAGACTCACTGTAAAAGCACTGCAGTGAGCTCTGTTGTGTAGTTATTGTGCGTAATAATCTCTTCTCAGATACACACGATTCGCTGCTCTCTTCAACCACGCAAGTCGATTTGCTCACCGGTGTGAGAGCATTCAGTTTTTGCAGTGAGCGATTTTCTCGTATGCGCTAGTGATACTTCGAGGATAAATGACAACATCGATGTCCAGAACCATTTTTGATTCGAAGGTGGCGACTGAAGAATTTTTGAATACTGCCTAATACTGATTTCTACAATCCTGATTATGTTCAGAAGCTTAACACCGGTGTCCGACGCGGTTTTAAAATTTAAAATAGTAACTTTTATTTAAGGAAAAACTAAGAAAAGCTTAAAAAAATATTCAAATATTACCTAATATTAGTATTTCTAGAGCCGGGATGACACTCTAAAACCAAAAGTTGGTGCTGAAAAGTTTAGCTCGATTATGAAAGCAGTCTCCGAATTATTGATTAATGCATCTTAACCTCCTTTTTGGGGGAGCTCCGTAGCCGCAAGGTTACAGAGTCTGGCTTGGTAAGCGGATGGTCGTGGGTTCTAATCTTAGTAGAATCAGGTCATTTGGTTTCCAAAGGACTTTAGCATGGGTTTATTCTCAGGCTTCCCACCACGTACCTTTCCTTTAATCTGAATTCTACAGTACCCCTGTTGACTCTTCTTCTTAGAAAAATAAGTCCCTGTTATAATAAAACTGGTGTGAGTAACGTATGAAAGTTATCTCCGTGGAATATTATTAGGAGGGACAGAGGCTCGGTATAGTAGAGTAGTACGTTTGAAACAGAAAGGTAAAACTTACACACAAGCACGGATATGAATGATAAGCGTATCACTTACTTCAATAGTGCTACTGCCAATAATATGAAGTGCAGAGTACAGAAAACACTTGGGCAATATCACAATAGATCTAATTTCTGGTCGCAGCCCACACAGAAAAAAAATATCCACCTTTGCGGGATAAATTTTTGAATCGATTTATATAAAAGTCAAGACATATATTATGTGCCTATATTCTAGCATAACTTTCAAACGCTTGAACCGATTTCCACCAAACTTGGCTTGCGTGTTCTTTATACCAAGGTCATAGAAATATTGTATGAAAGAGGGGGCCTGAGTACAGAAGAAAGCGGTCTTATTTGATGAGGAAGTAAAAATTCTTCCAGATTTCTTTTTTTTTTTGGAAAGCTGAATAAAATTAAGGGAAATGCTTTAACATTTTCCAATACTACTTCCCAAACTGACATGACACCAAGAAACAACCAGTTGAAGTGTAAGGCCATTTTGAAATCCATTCCGTGAATCCAGTTTCTGCGAAGCTTACCAGTGTTAATATTTCTAGAACCAGGACTATTGCCCAGAAACTGCAAATCGGTATATTCAATGCTATTTAGAAACCCAAAATGGCGACTTTCAGTATACGGAATAATAACGCTTAAATATCGGTATTTTCGCATGCAGGAAGATAGATGTGACGAAGACAAATTTGATACACCATTTGTATCAATAAGTGTTTGGGGCCGTCCACATTCCACGTGGACAACCTGGAGAGGGGGAGGGGGTACGCAAATGTACACGCTTGTCCACAGGAGGGGGAAGATGTTAATGGTAATGTTCACGTGAACACGATATTTTTTCCAAAAAAATGAAATCTGCCAAAAAATACATTGGCTTACAATAACAATTAAATAGATATTCATTGTCAGCTATATTTTAGATAAATTTGAAATCATTTTATTCGTGACCTCATCGTTTTTTGGAAATTTAATATCGGACATAATAACCTTTAGATTTCTAAGAATAACTAGAAATCATTTACCATAAACTTTGTTGTAAACTGTGAGCTTAATTTGGAATCAGTTTCATCCATGTATGGAACCACTTTCAGCCCCGATTTTGTCTGCCCCCGGTTTTATCACCTTTTTCACCCGATTTTATCAACATATAACATTTCATACAAAAAAATGTCAGTATGAACTGATTTTCTGTTTAGATTCAATAGTACTTTTGCACAGCTCTGTGTAGAATAACATCATTATACACATTTAGGGTCATTTTTGGTCACTCTTCCGGTACCTTAGAAAACAGTTGAAAATCAAGAGACATCATTATTTAAGCTGCTTGAGAAATGACGCTAACAGCACAACTTCATAGCTTTATGCAAACTCTAGTACCTAACTTACGAACTAGTTGTGAAATTCATGTTTCACTTATATGAGAGCCCTTCCTTCTAGAGGAGGGAGTGCTGCCAAGTTACCATTGACATATGTCTTACTCCTAAAAACCTCACCATGTCAAATTTGGTTCCATTTGCTTGATTAGTTTCCAAGTTACGCAGAAGTTTGTGTTATATTTGTATGGAAGGTCTCGAACTACTATAATAACCTTTTCCGACCCCAAAACCCCCTACATACAAATTTTCACGCTGATTGGTACAGTAGTTTCCAAGTCTATAAGGATCAGAGAGACAGACAGACAGTCAGAACTGCTTTTTCATATGATAAGATTTCTTGTAGTAATTTGAATGGCCGATTTTAGGTATTAAATTATTGGTTTACTACCTTTCATAACAAAATATTAATAAAAAAAATACCCGAATTTATCACTTTCCCTATTTTATCACCCCAAACATCATCAAGGGGGTGATATAATCAGGTGATCACTGTATTTGGAATGAATTTTTGCTTCACCCTTTTAAGCTGAACTTTCTTTTTGGCTTCTTCCTCTCGTTAGAAATTCTTGAATAATTTTAACCAAATTTAAGATCATTTTCTTTATTTTTTCCGGATTCCAGAATTGTTCTCAAGCATTTTTAAATAATTTTGAATACTTAGTTTGCTCTATTCGTTTTTTCAGCGATTTTTTATACATTTCAGGACCAACTTTTGTTATTTTCGGTTTCTTTTGTAGTTTAGAAGCATTTTTCAGCCCTTTTTGGCTAAGTTTTTTTTTTCATTTTGAATTTTCCTATTTAATCAAAGTTTTAAATCAACAATGGATGGTTTTTTTTAGCCTTCAACCTCGGTAAATTCTTTTCAAATTCAACTTGAGTTCAACTTTAGTACCGTGCTGGATCGAAACCCGTACAGTATCGAAATCCGTACACCGTGATGTTTTTCTTAAGTTTTAAGCATTATAAAAATGAAAATTCATATGATGATTACATGTACAATGTGCATGTAACTATCATATGAATTTTCACTTTTATAATGCTCAAAACTGAAACAATATCAAGGTGCATGGATTTCGATACTGTACGGGTTTCGATCCAGCACGGTAAAACTTTTCAAACAGTTTCGCAACTATTTTTGCCGAATGTGGAGTTCTTTTTTTATTATTCTTTCAAGCTTTCCGAATTGTTTTTTCGATGTTTCAAGCTATATCTAGGAGAGTTTTTATGCATTCTAACTAAAATTTGATATAGCTTTTTCTTAGCGCATCTTCAGCGGTGGTCTATTTTTAAAACAACTTTATACTAGATTTACACCAGCGAAACCTGAATAGAACCAGCTAATATAGACCAACTGTTCGTTCTTCGCTCCGGTGTTGTATATCTTGTTGTTTAAAACCGCTGACAACTGTCACACTGTCTATGAGTCTTGTTATAATATCTTGTTATCAGTCTATGAGACTTGTTATAATAAAAAGCACTCAACATTTAACAAACGGAAATTCGATAATTTTTACGCATATTAAACTTTAACTTTGGCTTTTATATCCTCAAGACTTTATGCATTTGACGGTTTGACCCGAGCGTCAGTGACATTTCTCAGGATGGATTTGTATGATCGAAAAATTTCTGCTACAAGTAGGGCTTCGGAGGATAGCGAAAAATATTTGATCGCGTAGATGTTCATCCTCCGTTTTCGTCTCATCAATCTTTCAGAATCTTGCAGTTCTCCTTAGGTTCGGTTTTGAGGATATTGAAACAAGCCTGCATTTTGAACGTTTTCAGTTCAGTGTCTTCGAGGAACATTTTTCTGGCCTCTTAAGGTCTCCTCTAGTCCCACTACAATTAAGGCGATTAACAAATACCCAACATATTTGTCATCCTGGGGGCTGATGGTTGCAAACCAAGTAGTTGAACCTACGGTTATGGTCTTCCAGAATTCCCCCTTTTGCTGGTCGGTTTCCTTGAAGCCAAAAACGACAAACCTGTTCATTTTGCTTCTTCAAGAAAGCCACAAAAATGAATTGTGAATTGTTATAAAAAATCTTTGTTTTGTTTATTCCCCAACACTCGCAAAATGCTTATTTGGAAATAGCTAAAAATGAGGTATTCAATTAAAATATGACATTTTACCCACCTATTGGTAGCGTACAAAGGGTTTTAGAACGATCTATTTCTTGTTCCAAAAAGTGACAAAAATAGACCAAAACGTATACCAGTTTCAAATTTCTTTAATTTAGATCTGGTATAAAACAAAATTTACACCACCGGTGCAGCAGTGAATTTGAGTTTGTTCCAAAAAAAAATAGAACAAAACAATGATTTGGACCACCGCTGAAGATGCCCTTTGGTATTTGGTATTTTTTCTAGTTGATAGTCGTTTTTCTAAGTTATTAGATACTACTTTGAGATCAATTGTTTAGATGCTTTCTTCCTGGCATAAGAGTTTTCTGCTGCCTCGAATAGTTTTTTCTTCAATTTGGAACTTTTTTCTATTGTGATTTTTTCGTTGTTTTATTTTTTTGTTTTCGTAAGCTTTCAAAGTGCTTCCTGTTATTACAGGGTACATTTTCGTTAATTTTGCTCCCAGGTTTTCCAGCTTCAGTTAAAGTAAAGTTGTTCTGTTCTTTTGAACGCTTCTGATTATTTTCAGCAAAACTTAAAATCATGCACTTATATTTTTTGTAAATACTTCAGAGTGATTCCAGTTGAAAAATTTTTGAAATCATTTTTGTTTTTAGAGTCTTCCAACTGCGGAACCAAATACAGCAAAATTCAAAATCTATTTCTGATTTGCCTTTTTCTGATCTGTTGGTGCGTTTCTTAGCGCTTTAAGGGTGAATTTCAATGGCATTCTTTTCATTTATGGCTTTTCTGGTCTAGGTGGTTTTGAGCTGAGTCTGAAATTGTTATTGTTATTTTTTGATGACATTTTTTAGCTCGATCACTAAATAAACCACAGAAACAACCATCTTTAAATTTTTTTTTGAAAAAACCTCCATGTGGGTTTTATCATTGTCCACGGAGGGAGATGGGGGGAAGGTCTAAAATGACGATTTTTCTGTCCACCTGGATTTTGTCAAAGTGAGTTGACATTCTAGTATTTTCTGCATACAAGACACATTACCGTTATTTCTATGAATCAGTAATGGCTGTTTGGCTTTAAGAAAATTTAGGAATATCTAATTTTTCGACTGTACTGCACTCATTCCTGGAAAAGCACTTCAAAACTTCAATATGTTGAAGCCTAACGAAACCATCAGTGGGGAAAGATATCGACCTCTGTTGATGCGATTGGCCACAATACGAACAGAAACACGAAACAGTGATTCCACTGCATGACAACGCTCCGCCTCACGCTGTCAAATGAGAAGTCCTCCTCCCCAGATATTACGCCGTCCGATTATTTATTGTTAATGGCAATGCTCATATGAAGGCATCGAGAAATGGCTAGATTCGTGGATAACCTCGAAATTAATACGAAACAAAGCTGCAACTAGCTGTGGGTAATACCTGGAATGATGGATAGGTAACTATAGTTTTAAAATACAATTGCATTTTCACCTAATGTGTTAATTTATTTTCAATATATTTTATGTTGTGTCATTTTTTGGGGCAAAAATTGATTGTCTTCCACGGGGAATGGGTTAAACTAGAAAATGTTTCAACCAAGCAAACATTGTCACGAAACGTTATGGCATTTGCTGACTAGCATTTTTATTCTGTCAAGCAAAACACAGGACATTACATGAGTAAAATGAATTCCGCTTCAGTTGCACTGAAGATTTTCCCAATCTAACGCACCCGAGTGTAGCATTGGATTCTCACATGCAATAATCGATGGATGAAACCCTCATGCAGTAAGTGCATATAGCCGCAGGGTTCGCTTTGCAGTGTTGGAAAGTGGTAAGGAAAAAGCTGGTGAAAATACGTGTTGTTTCGTGTATATTGCCATCACAGCACGACGACGACGACGGCAACGACGGCGGCGACGACAACGACTACGCCGTCGCTCAGTTCAGTTCACCGTTACTGACCTATGGCAATTTTTCCACGTTCTCTACTGTTTGCTACTACCAGCACTCGCTCGCTGTCGCTTGATCGCGCCGGTCGGACGGTCGGTCGGCCGGGCAAGCTATGAACCGGTGGTATGGAACACGAGCCATGAATGAAAATTTAACACCGGCTTTTATACACTAGCGATGACGACAATGACGACGACGGCGCTTGAAGCGGCGGCGGGGGCAGCAACAACGGCGACACTGCATGCACTGAAATAATCGCGTCGTGAGAAACTCATGCACGCAAATCGAACAAGTCATGCAACGATTTTCACCAAATGAATATTCGTCGAAACTTGATGGCAAAAGTTTTATCCATCTTCGCCAAGCTGGCGGGTGCGAAGCCAAAATTATCGACGAAAAATCGAACATTTCGATCCCGTCGACGACTAGCGGCATGTCGGCTGTGTTTGCGCCTCAATCGATATGAGCATTGTCCGTGCTAGCTAGCGATAGCGATTGGTCTTTGTGCATCCGTCGAGGGTGCACTCACACTCTACAAACGGGCTCCGTCGCGTCGGAGAGCTGCAAGCAAATGCAGCATTGCGCTACCTTGCGCATCGAAATTCGAATCACATTCTCGCGCGTGTGAGTACTGCAAGTCGCGATGTTGCCACTATTTTTGGTTCATTTAAATTATGCGTTTCCGCGTGTGGTGCTGGCTTGTATGTTTGTTTTTTTCTTCACGGCGGTGCTTTTTGTTCTCACGAAAATATAGGAAGTAAATATGTGTAGGGTAACGGAAGGAATGGCGATATTGATTTAAAAGAAAGTATAACTTTTATTTGAAATTCTGTGCGCTTCAGAACATCTGAAGTGTTGATTTTGACTTGCTGTTACACTTACCGTAATCAAACTATACATATTTGTGTTTGATGAAATGCAAACTATGCATTACACTTCTTCCCTCGGTGCTGTTTACCCTAGCGAATCATCGGTTCCAAGGCAGTGCACTCCCGACTACCGGCTGGCTGACTAGTATGAATATTTGATTAATGCTAAGCAACGTCATCGTATCGCGTTCTCATTTGAAAATAGTTTATTTGCCAAAGACGTACAGCAGCAGCAGCACTCTTGTGTCTCACTCAATTGCCTTTGTTTTCCTTTGAAATATACCTTCCGCGAGCAGTACGGGCCAGTTTACTCACCACCATCCACGTGACTTGCAACGGTTCCCAGCCGCAGCAGTAGTGGAGTTTCTTCCGGCTTTACGTCAGACTTGCATTTATTTATGCATTATTATGGCTTTCTTGTTCGTCAGCAACTAGAGGCAACATACTGCTGTTCAGTTCGCTATTTTTGGTTGCGGCTCCAGCGCTCTTGCCTCCATGGGGAAAGCAGTTTTTCTTAGCGGTAGGAAATCGTCACCAATAACGATTTTCGTCGCCTGGCAGTCTCGAAGGAATACGGTGTTCCACCACCGTTCAGGGTTAGTAGTTCAGGACTTCAAGATGTGTTGTTGTTGTACGGTGGAACTACGGAAGTACGAGTCACTTTATAGATACGCGAAAATAAAACACTGACGAATCTTTGCAACAAAAAACCAGTGATACCAGAAAGCTATATATTCGCCATGACGACTAATAATTACCTTCAGTTACTAGAAAACATGAACTTATTTTGGGGTTACATTTTAGATAAAATAATATGATTTATAAATGAGAGTTATTCCCCATACTAACTCCAACATGCCACACCCTTCACACTGGGAAAAAAGAACTGTTATGCTTTGAAAACACAAATGGAATAATCATTTCGCTTTTGTTGTACTGAATTTAAGAATCTGGCTCATCAGACAATAAAATAATGATGCGTCCCCTTTTCGGCACAGTAGATGGAGACGCTGGGTTCCAGATTTTTTAATTCATATCATGGAAAAGCGGGATAATTGTTTAACTGTATTTAAACAGCAAACGAAATCTAAAATATGAACCATTTTAGTTTCTACTATTTGCAATTTTATCGCAGTTTCAACAATGGATTTATAAAAATGATCCATAATCTAAACGTCATCTAAATGTCCCAGGAAAATATCAGCTCAGAACAAACTCTCCATGTTTATGAAGTGTTTTGGGCAAATCGAGCAATAGTTCGGGTCTTTGTATAATCAGAACTTTTTGCTTGAAGTAACTATAAACAAAACCAATCCGTTAAGTTGCTGATTTATTACATCATGAACCAATAAAAATCATTCCATTTTGTTTCATAATGAGTAGGCACAGTGGTAAATCGCGATGTCGCGGAAGCCGCGATACCGCGAATTCCGCGAAATCCAGTATCGGCCGCGAAATTATCAAAAACCCGTGAAATGCCGCGAAAACCGACAACACGGACAAATCTAAAGATCAATAGGCACCTCGATGGCAACGGGAGGCCTTTTCCTACGCAACCAATAAGATGGAATAGTACTACTGCTCTCTTACAACGAGATTGTGTCAGCCTAGGTTGAATTGTTTTCGGACGGTTCAGTTACTAAATCCTCTATGAGCAAAGATTTCGGCGATTGGGGACCTGCATGATAGAATTCCCGAGTGTGCAAAATCGAAGTTGCAAGATATACCTACTTAGTTCAAGTAGCAAGCATTTTTGCATTTTAATAATTTGGATAAGTATTCGAAACGCGGACGGTTTTTTTAACTTTTCCGGTTGGCAAATAAATATTTATCGATTCCTGGAAACTCGGTAGCTGCGGTGCAGCGTGAGTCAGAATAACTGGAATAATACGTGCCTGCCGACACCCAAATATGATTGAAGACAATTTGACACAGTACTCCGTACTGCAAAGATATCATGAATCGTACTGTTAAATTACCGTATATTAAATTAAATAAAACAGTTTTTTCATTGTTTTTACCAAAAATGCATTTTATCTGGCGTTTTCTAAAGAACGGGTTGCCGCGAAATTACCGCGAAATTTTGAATAGTTACTATTTCGCCACCCGCGAATTTTCAACTTTTTCGCCGCGAATTACCAC
The DNA here is from genome assembly GCF_029784165.1 of Wyeomyia smithii. Taxonomy (NCBI): domain Eukaryota; kingdom Metazoa; phylum Arthropoda; class Insecta; order Diptera; family Culicidae; genus Wyeomyia; species Wyeomyia smithii. Next base: position 60,967,687 of record NC_073696.1, read on the forward strand.
TGTCTCTAATAATGAGGTCCACGTCCATGTTGGGAAAGACCATCGTACACGTGTTTTGTAGATGTGATTTCTAGCTTCAAAACGTATCTGGGTTAATTATCTGACCAGCTTAGAGATTATCCAGGTGAAGAAACTCTGATTCGAGCAACATTTTGGCTGCATTGAGAACTCTAGTTAACTTCTGAAATTAAAGTACCAGGCTCAGATGGGTCTTTAGGCGTATGTAGGATTTAGACACATAGTGGTAGGATATCAAAACCTCTGCATCAACATCTTATTTTTATTGGTTGCCATATTTGAAAAACCAAACCAAAGCTTTCAGTATTAACCTTTGACGTAGAGCTACGTCTTTGTTTTCTACACCAGGGTACATTTTGTAAAATTGAAAATGAAACTGGCAAATGTTGCGTCAGATTTTAAACGATTATAGCAAGCGAACGACTCAATGCTTGTTAGTTATCTATATGTCGGTGGATAGATAAAATGAGTGACGTAGCTGCCTGCCGAAATTATATAAGTACGATGCAACATGGATTTTTTCGCTGGTGTACCGTAGAAACCAATCTTGTAAGTCTCGTATCGCATTGCATCAGGAATTTTTTTTTTATTTTTTTTTCTTTTGGTGCTCATGACAATCACTCAGTAGTATCGAAGGTGTTTTGTTTCGTTTCTCATTCTCGAGTCTGCGTTGCCCCGCCTATATTGCAAAAATCTACGCTCAACTCGATACAAAAGACTGCGTGTAAAAAATTCAACTTTCTTGTTTGTCAAACGGTAGCGAGTGGAGCCTACAGTATAGCTGTTAGAGGTACACGATATCAGGAAACGAGAGCTGATTACGAGTCAACTATCAGGCACTGCGGAACATTTTACCTTTACTCTGCATACTGCAGCAACAGGTACCTTCATATGCTTCAGGATATTTTGCTGGCACAGCTACGGAGAGCAAATTTATTATGTGCGGCCAAGGGAAACATTCAATGCTACCAGTGGTGCGATCATCAGCGTTTCGTAGCACGCATTTCTAGTTGAAAATTTTGGAATCGTTTCTTTTCAGAACTATGAATTTTCGCAACTATTGCTAAATTAATTAATTTATTTTTCAATAATCACTTTTACAATAACGACAGGGGCATCAAAGACAAACGGGAGAGTTGCATATGAACGGTTTGTCGCAGCAAAATATATCCCTTATTTTAAGAATTTTTTTTAACAGTCGAATACCGTTATCAGTCCAAAATCGATAACACAAATTAGTTAACCTAAAACCAAGGTAATTTTCGCATCAGAAAAGCACAAATTTTCTTTTAGTGCCCATGACAATCATTCAGTAGTGTGAAGGATTTTTGGTTTCGTTTCTCATTCTCGAGTGTGCATCGCTCCACCTTCATTGCAAAAATCTAGACTCAACTCGATACAAAGCGTGTAGAAAATTCAACTTCTTTCTTGTTCTTAACACGATAGCAAGTGGAGCCCCTATAACTGTTGGAGATACACGGTGTATAACAGGCGTAGTAAATATCGTCAGTTGAATTCACTACTGGCACAACTCAAAATTTAGTGTCGAGAAAAATATTTTTGAAAATTAGCGTCAAAAATGTCTTTTTTCATTTCCGTGAAAATGTCAAATTTTAGAACTTCATATTTTTGTTAAACCTGTTCGGGTCTAGCATGTTATACGAGTTGTATCATCATTTTTTTGTCTTTTTTGGGATGTTTTAGATTTGTGCTTTAAAAACGAAATAATAACATCGATAAATAATGTGTAAACGCCATCAAAAACTTGAAACTGTACAATTTTGGGTTGTGCCAGTATTGAATTTGTCTGACGATATGTTAAACTAAAGTTAATACTTATTATATACTTGTCCTACGTCACCATTTCATACAATTGTAGTATTTGCTATAATATCATAACACTAATTTGGTAGAAAATTTTCTAATAAATTTCAAAACGTCTACAATAACCCCAAAATATATTGAAACCAATCTTTAATCTTACTCTGGCGCATTTTCTACCTCTTTTTAGTTCCAACATATTCTCGTTTGGCATATTTATTTCTAGCCTCTTTGAACCTGAAATTGTGTACATAATTTCTATTATTTCTATCTGGGCTTAAGTATAGCTTACAGAATTTAAGTGACAATTTTGCAGATGTAATGCAATCAATCTGAATCAGCTACGTTTTACTTGTGGAAACTTAGTCTACCAGCAATAATCGATAAAGTTTCTCCGAAGCTCTGCCTCTTCACCACGGTATATAAAGTGAGAATAACTCAAGAACAACCATTCCATAGGGTCAGCAAATGTTAGAGTATGCTCATATAAGATACAGATTTTTTTTTAAATGTGTTAATAATGTTTTGTTTATAATGTGTTACAAACATAGTATGAACGACATGGAATAATACAAGTAGTTAATTGATTTTCTAGATGAATAAACGCGTACTTCTGAAACTTTTTTTAAGATGAGGGCACATAGTAAATCATTTGAAGTGGTTGGGAAAAAAATGCCTAGAAACCTGATCTCTGTTCGGTCAAATGGAATAAATGCCTCAGTCCAACGTCATACTGTTCCCCTAGAAGAATCCATTAGGAATCAATTACCGGCAGCATCCCCTTTCTTCTTCAACACACACACGGTCGGTCACTTAGGTCGTGACGAACGATTCAACAATTATCAAGCCCCGCTTCATTTTGTTCAGAACCCTGCCCTCCACTAACCCCCTTATTACATTGCATGTGGAATAAAAGTGCCGATAATAGTGCCATCCTCCGAGAAAGGAGTAACCCCTTTATCGCCCCCTATGCGGTTGTTGATTTCCATCACGCTTCATTCGCTAAAATGCAGAAATTATGCACACTTCAGTGCACCAACAACAGGCAGCTGCTGCTGCCTGAATGTGTGTATGTGTGAATGTGTAAGCTAGTATTCGTTTGCGCCTGTTGACACACTCTCGTGGTGTTACATTTCGAATAAATTTTAATAAGCGCATCGTATGGCGGCTAATTATGTTAACTAATTTTATACGGGTCGATTGTGGTTGACAGACGATCGAATGGCGGACAGCGTGTCAGCATCATTTTCCACGATTTTGGACTGTTCAACGTTGATTTGTTGGTGGACTACATTTTCGAAACCGGCGTCGCATTGAGGAGATCGTGTTATGCTTTTCATATTTTATATATATATATCTCGATGTGAAGATTTTTGCTGATTTGCTGTCAAATGATCTACAACTAAGATCTAATGAATGTTTAATCAATGTCTGCTGGTTTATTGCAAGTCCATTATTTGCATGATGAATCCAATGGAAAATAAGAAAAAATCGTATCGCGCAGGTGTGACTTCATTTAACAATCGAGTATAACACTAAAATGAGACCTATAATTTGTTCCCTTAACAGGTATCAGAATGACACTATCAGTCTTTTGTATCCAGATTCGGACGACATAGTAAATAATACTTCGACGAAAATCAAAACTGTTGAAAAAATAGAAAAATGGTTGATGAAGTCAAACATTTTTTTTGTGCAGTACAAATAAATTACCGATCCGCACAAAAAAAAACACAACGCAAATTATTCCTTGAATAACTTAAGATATTTTTTTTATTTTAATTGGCAAAAAAATTAAAAAAGCTTCCGGAAATTCGATTTACCGCCCGTCACCGCCCCAGACAGTGCAACCAAATTGAATTTCTCCGATTCTTGTGCCTTCGTGCCGAAAATAACAGCCCAACACCAACAGCGTACCGTCTGGCGATCTCACAGACGGTTCCATTGCTGGTGTTTTTCCTGATGGTGTTATAATTTGTCATATGTAGAAAGTTCACAGTAATAGTTTTAAATTACCTCAACCACCCCACGCGTTGGTTCTTTTCGTCTGCAGCCAGTCACCCAGATTAAGCTGGCCAGTGTTTATGTACTTCACCCTAGAGTTCCCCACTTTCACGTACACCAGAGCTCGGCCTCGGTATCCAACCGCGCTGACGGCGACAGGAAGAACAGGAAGCAGACTCTGATTCCTATTTACTGACCGTGCACGGAAAAAAATCTCACCGGAGCGACCGAAGAGAGCGGCCCCGAGGATCATACATACATTTAGAGGCAGGGAGCAAACTCAGGATTGTACATCTTCCACACTCTTGCATTGTACATTCTCACAAGGACGTAACGAACAAAGCACGAACCAGCGAACCAAAGCAAAGCATAGAAATGACTTTTCGTTATGCTCGCTCTCGGAGAGATTCTCAGCAGGCTCCACACTAAATGAGAGGACCCATATCCTCCGGATTTGGATATTATGTTATCTTGCTGCTATTTGCCGTTGAGCGAAGTACTTGAATGGAACAGCATAAACCTATATAATTTGAGCTCGATAGCTTCCGCAATGGGAGACTATAGTAGAGATGTTTTCCATCTTAAAACATAATTTATCGAGCTGTATGTTATTTAAATACTAATGATTAAAACTTGAAGCTAAACGTTTTGCTAAATATTTCTTCCATTATCCGTTGATCATCCCTATTCGCCTTCACCAATTGATGCAAAAGATGTTTTCGTGCCATAACTCGTCCACTATCGCCACACATTTATGTTTCAGGGCTACAACACAGCAAAATATCATAACATAATACGAGCGTGTAGTATATTATCGTATCATCGTATGTATACGTCATGAAACCATCCCGACGTATAATCCGGAGTCATAGTGTGAAAGAGAGAAATGTACACATGAAACGACAACTTGCAGTTTTTTTTCCTCGTGCCCACAATGCTTCTCGCCATCCTCGTGTTTTGTACGCCGCCCACTTGCCCTCCCCCCAACCAACCGCAGTCGTTCCGTGTGTTTTCCGTCAATGCCTGAACGCGCAGCAGTATAGTCCGTTGGCACCAACACAGACGGGCTTTTGTTTTTGTTGTTTCTGTTGCCAAGAGGTCAACAAACTTTGTGAAAAATATGAATTCGTCGGGACGCACGCCGTCGGAACGGTGTACTTTGGGAGAAACGTAAGTGGAGCGACAGACACAGTCGGGTCGGGACATTCCACCACCACCACCCTTTCTAGTCTTTCCAGATTCTTCGTCGTCCTCGATCGAACCACCCAACTCCGGAAAGACCCTCTCATACCGATACAGTCTTCGCTGCCTGGCAGCTCAGCAACGACGATGGCAGCAACAGCAAGCAGTATTGGCCCACTCGAAACCAATTTGGCCCGTGTTGGATGCTGGCGTGCCGACAACGACGACGGACGACGACGATCCTCAGCCGGTGCTGTTGGCTGTGGCCTAGCTGCGATGATCGCGACGATGACGGCTGACCGCGAGGACGTGTTCGTGTGCTGTGGACGTGGGGATTCGCTTTCTGCCGGACGTCTACCCGTGCTCTGTCGCAATCGCCGGCCCCAGACCAGACGCGGCCGTGGACGCGGCGGTGTGGGCAGTGCCGAGGTGGTGCAATTTTTTTCGCTTCAATTTTTCCGTTTGTTGTTGTTAATTCTTCTGCATTCTGTGCCATTCCACTCATTCTTCTAATTCCCAGCCGACCCAGACTGCGCTGGCAGATAAACAATCTGGAGGTGCGGATGTGAAGCATATTCTCTATGTTGGTATTTTTAGGACTAAAGAGGTAATCGCTTTGTAATGCCGTATTCTATAATAGGTTTGACATGAATACATATTGGGACAATGTACAGGAATAAAAAAGTTTCATTTGTAATAATTGATAAAAGTATGTCGCGATAATGTCCGTTAAACACTGCGGAATGCGTTGCTTGATCTAAAATGACTTAATGTTCACAATGATGCTTAATTTATGGATAATATTACTGTTGGAACGCATTTTGTTTAGCGTTATATTATGGAATAATAATTGTTTCTGAGGCAGAATATGAAACCTCCTGGATTACGTCGTGAATTATTAATGGCCTTGTTGAAATATGAATACAAATTATTACGATTGTTTAAAAAAATTCAGTTATCAATTACCGCCCGTTTAGATGAAATTTCCCATAGAATTTATCTCTTTTCATTCATTTTGACTTTTTCATTCTCCTAAAAAATCCAGTTTTTACAGTTTTGTGGATGTTGATTTGATTTTTGTTGGTTTGAATTTATTAAGTAATGTTAGTCCTCAATGGACCCGTGCACATCCACGATATGTACACAGAATTATGCAAACATATAAGATTTGGAGTACAGGTCGGACTCGATTACCCGGAAACTCGATTATCCGGAAACTCGATTATCCGGAATTTTATTTTTTTATTCCGAAATTTTACCTTTACCATCCCTTCTAGCATATTTGGGACCATTTATATCACTTCCGGCATGTGTGGGACATGTTCGAATTAAGTGAAAATAATCAATGTTTATTTAATTTGTTTTGCTTCTCAAGATTTTACAGAAATAATTTCTGGTTACGGCACTGCATCATACAAGTAAAATAGAAAAAAATATTTATTTTATGTTCGTTAATAGCAAATTTGAATATTTTTTCTGTGATTCGGTTATCCGGAAAACTCGATTATCCGGAACGAAATTTTATTTTTAAGTTTCGGATAATCGAGTCCGACTTGTATTAAAATCAATCAGCTCTTTTAGAAAAGCAAGTTTTTTTCGTTGATGATTAAAAGAATAATATTGAATTTTCAGAAAGTAAAGTTGTATATTATCCTATTATTATTATAAAGTCTACTATTTATTATAAAAAAAAATAAATTCTATTCATTCGAGTCACATTCGTAACAAACAACAGTAACAGTAACAAATGGAACAACGATCCCAGTTGATACTTTTTCTACTTCAAATGAAAGCTATTGAGCTTATCATTCCTCTTCAAAAAGGTATGCTGGTTGTAGGAGATTCAATGACAAATTAAAAAAAAATTAATAAAAAGATCAAGAATTGCTCAGAATTCAAGTTTTCTTAAACCAGAGGGGTCCATCAATATGAACTAACCAAAGTGATTTTCTCATTTTTTCACCACCTTCCATCATTTAGACACAAAAATCTCGGTTTTAAAAGACCACATGTTCTCAATGGGACGGTTTCAGCTAGAATTGCTCTAGTAAAAAGCTACCTTTGTGCGGCAGCGGGCAACATCAGTAGATACATCAGGTGGCATTTAGTTTCCGTATTTTGACAACACCCCACCGTTTTGGGATGCTGGCAGTCAAAATATGTGATCCATCAAATTTTCAGTGTGAAAAGAGTTTTCCACTGTGTTATTGAAAAAATGCCTTATTTACACTGTCGGGGATAGCACAGATATCCGATAATATTGATAAATTGAACAACTAATTGTTCTTTTGAGGACAAATTAAATACTTAATCGAAGAGTAAATATCTTCGGGTGCAAGCAAGGTTGTGTGCAAAGCCACAACGGCAAGTTGAGTTAAAACTACATGAGGCTGTTTGTTACATTACTTGCTTTGTTGCGTTTGACAACGATTAATATTAATAACATTAATAAACACTAATAAATAACCTCTGGAAATAATGTGGTAACACCGAAAAGATTCAAAATGGCATCTGAGGTCGATTTATGGCCATTTAAAAATTCAACATGTTGATTTATCCAAAGATGACCGAATTCTGCTAAAAATGAGTATTTTTGGAACCAAGTGGATGCTCAATAGTTGGATTTATTTCGAAATAAATGTGAGGTTAACATTTTTCTGAACATCACTTTTTGTTTAAAAAAAAAATGAAAAAAAGAATCAGTGTAGGATCACAAAATTTGTTTTTTTTATATTTTCAAATGAAAATTGAGACTATTTCTTAAAAAGCATCCCTCGACAACTTTTTTCGAAACCTTGTAATTGTCGAACGGTTATGTAAAGGAAAAAACGTGAATCGTTTTTAGCCCTAAAAATATTTGTAACCATCAATACCTGCCCAAAATAGCTATTGAAAAATAGCTTCCCATAAATGAGTCGTGTGCCAAAACATTGAACCAATAGCACAAAATGGCATCTTTTGCCCATACAAACATCTATGCAAAGTTTCAGCCAACTCAAAACTGGTCGATTCGATTGGTTGCCCGTTTTTTGTGGAATTGCTCTGTATTTACTGCGTTTTACTCAGCCGTACCTTTTTGACAATGTGACTTTTATGCGTTTATGGGCAAAACAGTGATCATAAGCTCCTGTTAGAAAAATCATTTTGCCAGGAGATGACGACTAGATGGTCCTAACTAAGTAGCAGCGGATAGCAGAAGTAGCGACAGTAGATAGCAGCGGCAACCGATTGCAGCGGGACTCTTATGAGAAAGCAGCACTAACATCCGAAAAGTTACCTTTGTGCGGCAGTGACAGCATTCCTCCAGTGGAAAACTCTGCCGTATTTTGGCAAAACATAACCGTTTTTGGGATGCTGGCAATCAAAGCCTATCGGCCGTCAAATTTCCATTGCTTTGCACTGTGTTATCAGAAGAGTGCCTTATTCCCACTGTCGGGGATACTACAGAGATGCAATCAGCATAATAGCCGATATTTAATTGAACAACAATTTCTCCTTTTGAGGGCAAAAATTATTATTTAGTTGAAGAGTAGGTACCAGTAGCGGTAGTGGTGGTAGCAGCGTCAGTGGTAGGGGCACTTCCTTTAGTAAATAACAAAAGGGTTGTGTGTATTTGTTACATTACTTGTTTTTGCATTGATCAATAACAATAACTTTTATCTAACACTCATAAGAACAACTCTTGAAATAATGTGGTGACACTGAAAAAATTCGAAATGGCATCTGAGTTCGATTTAGGTCCATTTTAAAATTCACGATGTTCAGGTTGCGGTCGTGACTTCGCACACAACCCTTCCGTTTTTCTGGCTAATTTTTGATCATATTATATTTTGAACTTTTCTATTTTATTAGTGTTCTGAACTACCATTTCCGTTGTTAGTTTTTTAAGCCTTCGAACCATTTCGAGAAGTTTTTGAAAATCATTCTATTTCTATTCTTTCAAGCATTTTGAAGTGTTTTCAGATGTTCGAGTCACATTTGGGTCAATCCATCTCAAGTGTGCAAAAAATGAGACAAACGTGTCACCGATTTCCTCAGATTTGGCTCAAATTTTGTGGAATGGTTGATTTAAGGTCATTATGCAAAAATCCCAATTTTGGTGCCGATCGGTTCACCCCCGCCCCATGAGACCCCCTACTTTTTTGAAAAAAGTGCAATTTTTCGTCAAAAAGTCTTGTTTTCTATTAATTATAGCTTCAAAATCATGATGTCTAGAAATGAACCGACACATGAATTTTAAAGAAAATTAGTTGAGGATTCCAAAAAAATATTAATTTTGAGCGACGGTGTTGCCAGATATGTTGTTTTTGCATTTCAAAAATGAAATTGCATTTTTCGGCACTTATCACCCCGCGGTATCATGGGCAAAACTCGATTTACTGCATTTCTTATTATTAATCTGCTAATATCTTCAAAACTTGTATGATACTGGACATTCCGAATAATGCAATTTAAAGAAAATTATTCAAGAAATAAAAAAATAATAACAATATTGCCTAGCAGTGTTGCCAGATATGTTGTTTTTACAGTTGAAAAATTCAATTGCATTTTTCGGCCAATAAGTATATTTTTGATTTCAAATTCGACATTTGCATCGTGTTGCCGAGAAAATTTTACCCTAAAAACACCTATTACGTGGAGGTATTATGAGAAAAATTCGAGTTACAGCATTCTTAAGAAAGGATACCAAAAGGAATAATCTTACCTCGTAAATTAAAAAATTCAAAGGTTCTTAAGAATGCTGTAACTTGAGTTTTTCTCATGAGGTGTGCACACCTGAGATGGAATGACCCATTTATTTTTTAGCTCATTTCTGATATGATTTATTCTAACCGTTTTGTTTGTTCCCGATGCTTTTGGTCGCTTTCTGTCAAACTGAAATCAAGCACTTATATTTTTCGTGGTTCTACCTGAATTTGGAGTTATTTTGTTTCTTGAGTAAAGATTGAAATGCGTGTTTCGCTCACCTTCAAATGCATTTTTGAATTTTTGTTTTGGTTTTTTTTTCTCTGAACTATCTTCTCTCTCTTCTTAAGGGATTATATACCTTTTTGACCGAGAAAAATGAGGGAAGTTTGAATTTATTTTTAAGGGCATAGCACCATTTTCATTGCATCAAAGGGGTATTTTTCTGAAAGTACAGTTTATCAACAACAAAAAAATACGTTTGATTTTGAAATATACCAATTATTACCGGAGTAATGGCCGTTTCCCCGAAACGCTATTTTATTGCAGAGGCTCGCGGTGATCATGATAGAGACTCAGCGGGTCAACTGAAATAAAAAAACTCATATTATTTTATTAGTTTAGAAGTATGCCGTATCCTTGAACGATCGCTTTTATGAGTATTTTGTTTTCAGTGCAAACGGGAACGTTTTTCCCAAAAAATTTACGTTTACGTATTTTTAATGTACGCATTAAAAATTTTTGTAACTGTATGTTGCAAAACGCGATCGTTCAAGGACCGACGAATTTACAAAGGGAAATTTAAAAAAAAGATGAAGAAAATCGGTTCAGTAGTTTTCCCGCAATCAGGATCACGGCAAAACCATTTTTCGGAAAACACTATTCCGAGATACCCGCGTGTAAAGTTTCAAGTTTAGCTTATGCGGCCGTGGCGAGGCGCGCTGCAAATCGCTCTAACTTTCTCCCTATTGCTCAGATCTTAATGAAAAATTGTGAGAATGTTCTCAAAATGTTGTATTTGAAGATAATGCAATAATTTTTTTCGGTTTTTTGAAAAATAAAAAGATATATAATAAGGGATAGTCACGTAAAATTATATTCAAAATTGTTATTTTCTCGATTTCTTCTGAATTCTAGGGATGTTTTTCATCATAAACTTAGTGATACTTTCTTTCCACCTTCTAAAGGCGTTTTCAATTATTTTTAATTGTGGGATAAGCTTTTGACAGTAGCCTTCAGCCTTTTCCTGACGTAAGGGAAAGCCATATTGAGCTAACTTTTAAATTCTCTTATCCTTCTTTTATTTGATTAGTTTAAGCGGTTTAAATCTATATTAGAAAACAATTTTTGGTTCTATTTTTGTGTTTAGAAGCTCTTTTTATTAATTTTGAGCTATGTCCTGGCTATTTTCTGTTTAGCTTCCAATTTTGTTTTGCCGGGAGTCATTTTAAAGTAAATTTTGGTGTCTATTGTGTTGTTTTTCTGGCGTTCAGAAATGTTTACAATCATATGAAGCATAATTTCCGTTTGAAAGTATTTGAATTTGTTTGGTTTCAAGAAAAGTTATAACATTTTTTGCAGCACCCAAAATGAGATTAATATTTAAGTTCTTTTTATAACAAAAATTTCCAGCAAAACTAGAAATCGTTTTTGTTTTAGTTTTCATCTTTGAAACTATTCACAGCAAAATCCAGAATCAGTTAGTGCTTTGCCATTTTCTGTTTTTTGGTGCATTTTCCAGATCTTTCAGGCTGAATTTTCATGGGATTCTTTCAACTATGACTTTTCTGGTCTAGATGGTTTTGGACATTTTTTAATGTTTATCAATAAATAAACGGCAGAAATAAACGATTTCAAATTTGTCTTTGTAAAAATGTCCACGTGGACAAAGAGGGGGAGAACGGTGGTTTGGTCAATGTCCCTGGTTGTCCACCGAGCGGTCTAAATTAACGATTTTTTGTCCACGCGGAATGTAGCTACTCTCCGGTTTCGTGAAACATGATGTGCATTGTGTCATGTCATATAAATATTGCATACAAAACATACCTTGTGGAAACAATAACATAAAATTATCAGAAAGTTTACGCTTCTAGTTTCAAATTTAAAACATTATTACTCTTACAAGAAATATCGAAAATAAATCTGAATTTCGTGACTTTGAATAACGGAAAATTGTCCAAGGAGAAATTTTCAAATGGTCAAACTTATAAAACTTACCATTAATTGCATTGTACCTCGAAAATAAAAATATATATTTTCTCTTTCCCAAGTTGTGAAAAAATATCGCCCATCAATTCGTTGCTGGAGTTCTTCAAACTTGTCTTCTACTTTCTGCCTTCATTGTCCATCAGCATGGCAAAGAAATTATTATCACGCAAAATAAATGTGGAACCAGATGACGAATGGATGAACTGTATAAAAGCACTTTTTTCTTCTCTCCGCGCTGCTGATTCCAACTTTCAAGCACTGCTACCGGACACTTTTTGTTATGTTAAATAGATCGTCGTCGACTGATCGTCTGAGCCGGACAGCTATCCATCACGGGATCTGAGATTGTCGACTGCAATAGTCACTAGCTTTTGACTTTTGGAGAAAGATTTCGTTCCACTGAAGGACCGTCATAATTTATTGCATCGTGGAGTAGCCATGAAAGTAAAAGAAAACATGCTAATGTTGTCGTCAATGTATTCAGTTTGGTTTTCAACTTTTTTTTATTAATGGTTTGGTTATACAATCACTACATTTGCTTTAATAATTATTTTTATATCATATAATTTCGATCAATCCTAAAACATATTATTTAGCCCCATCAAGCTGTGATATTCTTTTGCAATTCTTTTGAAGTAGAATACTTCTCTCAGGAAGTTCGGCTACATAGGGATGTGAAATGAAAATCTAAAACCGAAAAAAGTGAAAAATATGTCCAATTTCAAATGCTAATAAATCGGTTAGTATTCGATGGATTTCCTTCGTTCTTGCAGCAATAGATTGGAAAATCTTCTAAGATTCTTCCCAAAATAAGATAATTGTAATTTTATTATTCACACTATTGTACTATTGAAAATAGTCAAGCCTTGTCAAAACGAAAAATTCGACCTCTGATTGGTCGTTATATGCTTGCTTCCCAAGCACGGTCGACAGGATCATATACCTTGCAATTGAAAACATGCTATTTGGCCTATATAAGAGCCTGTTTCAGCCGGAGCCGCTCATAATAGTTCTAGACAGCGACAACAGCAGTCGTCCTTCCTTAGCAGCAGCACTAGCTCTGTGGTTGGTCACCACGTCTCAGGAGCAGCGCGGTTTTTCTCAGCGTGTGTCGCCAGACAGCCATTATTCCCCCCGTGTTGGGGCAGCATGAAGATTGCCATCAGGAAATCCAATTTTGGAAATCAAAATGCCTTTTCGAAGGCAAATAAACAAGTCATTGAAAGTTAATAATTTTTGTCAACGCAAGCAAGTATTCTGTGTTGCATCCTAGCAATTTAAATTTGTCGCACCCGTCTAATTTACTGAATGTGAAATACCTTCACAGTGCATGTTGTCCGTGTATCTTAATTCTCCCAATGTTAGGGCAGCTCAAAGGTTGTTTTTAGCAACCGATTTTGAACAGCAAAATGCTTTTTTGAAGGCAAATAAAAAAATAATTGAAGGTTAATAGTTTTCTGGCATCAACACAAGCAGAAATTCTGTGCGGGATGCAATCAAATTCTGTTGTAGTTGTCTAATTTTTACTTTATTCACTAAACTCCCCACTGTAGGGGCAGCGCAAACGCTGCGATCAGCATAACCGACATTGAATAATAAACTGCCCTGTTAGAACGCATTCACACAAGCAGTTAGTTCGACTATGCAGAGCTAATATGAAGTCGATTTAATCAATCAGCATAAACAGAATTTCGTCGTCTCCCAGCTGCCAATTTGCAACATGATGCAACACGCAACAGCGAGCAAACGAAATCGCTTGATGTTACAAACCGCAATAAGATACGGGTTAAAACCGTTGCGTGTGTGAGAGCACCATCGGTGTTTATTCGCTGGATACACTATCTACTGTCTACTGAACGCAATAATCTGCTTACATGCGACACGGGGACGGGAACATTTTCTTCAACGAAGCTGCGCAACACGACACAAAACATGTTATTTTGTTGCTTCAATGAGAGTGCTATCGGTCCGGTTCGGCAAGAAATCATTTTTGTGCATCCGTGCTACGAAACTGAGGAAAAACTTTAGAAACTGAAAAAAGAGGTGGAGCTTATCAAATGATCGCTCTGAACCAGAATGAAGTCACACATATTTTTCAAGTTATATCATTCCACCACGTACGTAAAAAAATTCATTCCTATTTTCATCCCTATATAAGAGCCTGTTTTAGTCGAAGCCGCTCATAGTAGTTCTGAACAGCAGTCCTCCCTTAGCAGCAGCGGGAGCGAGCAGTGGGTACCATCGATAGCGGATGGCGGCCACAACTGTGGCATGGCTGCGAATAAGCGTAGCAGTTTCAGCGGATCTCACCATCGATAGCAGCAGGGCCAGCAGATGCAGGTACAGCGGATATCAATGGCGGCCACAACTGTGGCATGGCTACGGATAGCGTTGCAGTTGCTCAGCAGTTGGGCCAGCGTATAGCGGCCACAACTGTGGCATGGCTATGCATAGCGTAGCTGTTGCAGCGGGTATATCAGCATCGATAGTAGCAGGGTCAGCTGATGCAACGACACTCCCTTCACTAAAATGCTGTTTCAGTGTGGTAGCGGGAAGCATCAGTAGCAGGCTTGCATGAAGTGAATACATCAGCCAGCAACTTTCTCTAAGGCCTCTGCCATAGTAGACGCGAAAAGCGGCGCGAACCGATTCGCTCGGCCGTAGGTTGATGTACAGCTCTACTGATGGCTGTACATTAACCTACAGCTGAGCGAATCGGTTCGCGTCACTTTTCGCATCTATTATGGCAGAGGCCTAATGGGAAAGTTGTATCAGTTTGTTCAGAAGAATATTATTGTCGGTAATATTACAGAGATGCGATTGCGTAAATCCGATTTTGAATTGAACAATTGTTCTTTTGAGAACAAATAACACACTTATTTGAAGAGTTAATAGCTTTTGGTACCAATAGCAGTATAGTGACAGCCTCAGCGGTAGATGCAGATGCAGCCGGTACTTCCCTGAGGCCGATGTAAAGGTAAATGGGAGCAGCACGGCGAAACAGTTCGGGTTATGCTTAGACGCGCGTCATTTTTCGTTGTTGATATTCCCCACATGAAACGACGCGCTTTCGTGTGATAGCGGTGGTATTAGCGGTAGATGCATTTGCCAACACTTCCTCCAGTTAAGCCGTGTCTAGTTTTCAATGTGAAAACACCTTTCTCATTGTGTTGACCGTGCGCCTTAGTCTTCACTATCAATGATAAATTGAACAATTGTCCTTATAAGGACAACAAATGAATTAATGAAGATTTAATTTTGAATTAGAATAGTTCTCTCAGGAAGCTCGGCTACATAGGGATGTAAAATGAAAACCTAAAACTGAAAAAAGTGAGAAAAATTTCAAATGCTAATAAATCGGTTAGTTTTTCGATGGATTTCCTTCGTTTTTGCAACAATCGATTAGAAAATCTTCTAAGATTTCTACCAAATGCATGAAATTGCAATTTTATCATTCGAACTATTGTACTATTGAAAACTCTTAAGCCTTTTTTTTTTATTCTCGTTTATTTTCCGTCGGTCTAGTTCCGCCACTGTTGTGGCCAATCACCGACGCCCAGGGAGGCGACTCCACACCCAGGACCCTAACTCACGACCCGTTTATTAACGGACCGGCGCCAACGGCTTTACTTCCTCATGCGATGGAAGGCGTGATCCCAGAGATTTTTCGCCTCAGAAAATCTCCCGGTGTCGGCTAGGATTGAATCTAGACCAGTTGGGTTGGTTGTGAGTGGATCACGCCACCTCACAACCATCGACACCTATGTCGGCGGTGGGATTCGAACCCAGGCGTCGAACGTGGTTGACGGAGACGTTATCAACCACACTAGGCCCCCGCTCCAACTCTTAAGCCTTGTCAAAACACAAAATTCAACCTCTGATTAGTCGTTATACCGCGCTTTCCCAAGCACGGTCGGCAGAGTTATGAAACATTTCATCGGATATTAAATTGAACAACTGAAATTTGAAGAACACAAATGATTATTTGAAGAGTTAATATTTTCTCGTTTTGCGCTATAATCCAAACTTAATTATCTTCATCCTCATGCATACTCTGACTATTATTACGTGTTTGCGTCGCTTAGTGTTTGGCTACGGTCATGCAGAACGCAAATAACGGCGCGATGCGATTCGGCAAGACGAAATCTGTTGAAATGTATAGCTCTACTTCGCCTTAAAAAGAGCTGTGCATTTCACCACGGTAAGGCGAATCGCATTGCGCCGGCATTCGCGTTCTGCATAACCGTAGCCTTTGTTCCGTTCCCGTTTAATGATGTCGTATTAAATGTGCATATTACAATTCGGCAGCACTTCAACTTCTCATTTGCAGAAAATTTAAAAATATCCAATGAACTTCATTCAAAATATCAGACAAAAAGAAATTACAATACTGCCAATGAACGGTCAACGTTTATTTACTAGAAAAAATGACTGACACGCAAGCAGCCAGGTTATCTTTCTTGTAAAAGTATTCTACTTCAACCTTGCGGTCGTGGCTTTGCATACAACCTTCCTGTGATTTTTTGCTCGAGTTGATAAACACAGAGCTTCGTGAATATTCAAGTTCATTGACATCAGACCTCTGTGATTATTTTTCCTCTGCCGGTGTCGGCTATCAAGTATAGGCTGGAGGATGGCGAGAATTTTTAGTCTCAAGAGTATGCGAAAAAAGCGAAAGCAAGATAGAAAGCACGACTAGAGCCGTAACTAGCGTGATGTAGAAACGGCCCAATAAAGCTCAGCCGGGAACCGCCAGTCAGCATAAGTAATGCAATTTCACACGACAAAGAATGGCAGCATGTTCTACATACACAGCCAACGATCCGAGAAGCCAAAACATGCACAGTCTTGCAACAGACATATTCAAACACCTTTTACTTCTAGTGTACGCCAGCTTATTGACAGTTCTGCTTCTGAGGCGAAGCATTTGCCAGACGTAATACGGAGCATGGCACAGCCTGGCAACCGTTTTGCAAATATTAGTGTAATGCTGGGATGTTTCCCTATGTCATTTTTTGCTGCTGCAGGTATTCTACAAATCGTTATATCTGTTATCGTACAATAACAAAATGTTCAATGAAGTGTGGTGGCCTTAGGCTATCGCCATTATAATGCTTGATGCTTTGATTACTACCTATACAAAAGCAACTGGACTGCCAGCTCTACTAAATCGAGATTTTTTTCCCAAGACACAGATTAAATGTGCGAGCTTTGGGCATGATTGTTTTGTGTTTTGTTCATTGCGAAATTTATTTATAAAAAATTAAAAAAAAAGATGGTTGTAAAACCTATATATCCTGTATCAAATTTAGGGAAAATCTTCACACAAATAATGAATAGTAAGACAATAGTGTTGTGGTCCCCGTGGCTCTGTGGTTAGCGATGTCGGTCGGCTAGCTCTCCCACAGGGTTGTGATATCGGGTTCGATTCCCGATCGAGTCGAGGATCTTTTCGAGCTGGAAATTTTCTCGACTCAGCACTGGGGCACGGTGTATCGTTGTACTTATCCTACACATGCAAAATGTGCCAAAAAACAATATCGATAACGGAATCTCTCAACTAATCTAGTTGATCGAGACCGCTATTAGCCCCAAGGCTAAGCGTGCGATATTGTTTAAGACAATAGTGTTTCAGTGGCATTCTCAATGATTGTCGTATTTTTCTTAATGATAGTTTGGTTCTCGGACAACCTTCAATTTGCTTCGTGCGAGTAAAATTAGTACCAGTATCATGCAGCTGTAAAACACACAACGAGGCAGGTTTTATTCATAAAGCAAAACCAAGACACTTCAGTCAGTGCAGTAATAGTAAAAGCAAAAACAACGACTCATCTGGACAACCAGGTTTGAATTGGCTTTCTCTGACAGGCGACAAGAAAATTGTCACGATTAGCTGTCAGTTGAAAATCCTCCAAAGCAAGCGAACCAAATGATGCATTCGTGACACGGCTTTTATGTTGATGGACTGCGCAAGCATAAATTCAAGCTCCAAGTGGCACGAAAACGTGAGTGAACGTACACACTAATTACTACCTGCACACGATTGTGAGTAAATATGGCATTGAAAGAAACAGGATGAATGATGATGTAGCGGAAATAACTATTATGCATCATTCAAATCAAAATCAGAAACACAATGTCCGATGTCATTTGCTGAAAATTCGAAACTCGATTAGACGAAATTTTCTACTGAATCGACAATATTCACACCGAAAGTTCATTCAACCCAACTCCACCCGACCGGGTGCCACTGCAGGGAGTACTCTCTTACTGCACTAGTGAAAATTTCGCTTCCGCGTCCGTGTTCATGCGCAGAGGACAACAATGTAGGGCAGTAGTTTTCTTACTTCCCATATCGGCCGAGCCTCTCCGGACGGCTCCAGTCGGTGCTCAGTTAACGTTCATCCACGCAGTGCTCTTTGCGTGTGGGGCTCCACTTCTCCCCAACGCGTCCCCCCACAAAACCAATGCCAACCAATATGGTAAAAGAAAATTGCATAATTTTCCAACACATACACCAACGCTGGTCAGAGGGTAGCTCATTCCTACGTTGCTCTGTGTAAGCATTTCTCAGCTTTCTTGGAAAATACATCTTGACTGGAGGCTGCTTCTTCTACCAATATAATTGAACCGATTACAGATAGAAAGTGCAGTCAATTTATGTGTTTATACAGCTGCAAACCAGACGACAACAATGTGGCATCTTTCTGATGGATTTTCTAATGGAAATTACAGC
Organism: Wyeomyia smithii; assembly: GCF_029784165.1. Lineage (NCBI taxonomy): Eukaryota > Metazoa > Arthropoda > Insecta > Diptera > Culicidae > Wyeomyia > Wyeomyia smithii. Next base: position 60,986,342 of record NC_073696.1, read on the forward strand.
ACGATAAGAAAAAAATCGATGCCAGCGTTGATTCGCTAATGGCTCTGTATTCATGTGGACGTTACAAGAAGGAATTCAATTAAGTATTCGTATAGCACCAGTTCTAAACATAGAATATAATATCAAGCCTGATGAAAAAAATCCATTTAGATTCTACAACGCTTTCGCTAAGCTTATTTGGCACCGATCTCTAGCAGACTTGTTGTTAGACCTCGAGCTCACTGAACCCATAAACCTGTCATCCGGTTTACCTTCAAATTATTTATGGTTTACTATGGTAGTGCGGACAGGACCATCTTCGGATATTTCACCAGCATCCTTTGAGCCCTCATTTTCTCTGCGGCACGTCTCGTTTGCCCAACGTCCGAAATTAAGGTGGACCTCAGAAAGGATTCAGAAAAGCGAATGCAATTTCGTTTTCTACATCCAGTTTCACGGAGTTGGGTTATCTCTTTATTCATTTGAAAGAGCAATTTATTTTGGTAGAGTGATAATCAAAACCACGTTCGATGAATATTGACATTACGTAGTTTATGGGTATTTTCATGACGGAGTAATAGAAGTAGTATTCCAATTAAGCATGTGGAAATCTGACACTCAGACTACTTCACCCAATGTATACCCAATTCATCCGCATCCAAAAATACTAAATGTGTTCTTCTTTCTCTTTTTAATTAATCACCACGTTAACTCTAACCATGTTGACTTTCAGAACAGCCAAACACATACCCACGTGCATAACCACGTTCACACTCAGCATAATCACACATATTTTCACATACAGTAACACCCCCAAACACCCTCACTCACATTTTCGTCCTAGTAAGTAGTTGGAAGTTAGTTTAACCATCATTCGCAACTATCAAAAAAAAAATTGAGATTACTCCAATTTCATACAAAAATTAGGCAATCTCAATCAGTCAACTTCAATTCAGCATTAACACTATATAGCAGATTTTAAATAACATTTCGATTGATTGTAAACTTGTCAAATTTATTTATTTCGCCTATCCAGCAATCGCAGAAAAATTTCTCCAGATTTTTTATAACTTCTGAGAGGAATGATATATGTTTTCAATTTACCCTGAAACATACTCATGAATGGCTCCCCAATACTAATTATAATATATTTTTAAGCTTTTTTGTCCAACCATGTTTCTAGAATTTATTTTCCATCTGATTTATTAATTATCTGTTAAAGACAGTTTTTCATGAACTCCATAAATATGATCACCTTAAAGGTGGCAAATTCCTCGATATATTTTTTGGTGGAAATCTAGGATAGAGAAAGAAAAAATTAACAGTTGTGATTGATTGAAATGAATCTTCTGATTGTTGAACTGTGACAGGAATTATTTTGGTTCTTTTTATTCAAAATTTTAGCTCAGTAAATCTGAACTCACTTCGGAAAAACGTGCAATCGGCATTTGACATGGATCCTCATCGAGCAGTTCCTGAAAGTCTCGGGCCTTCCTTCACTCGGACAGTCGTCAACATCTAAATTACCGTCTTCGAAACGACTGAAACAATCGCGGTACTGTGTTTCATTTAGAGCAGCACTTCCGTGAACTTTTTTCAACTCTCGATGCCCTTCAGCCGCTGTTTTGTTTGAATGAAATAAAAAAAAGCAACACCTCCGTAAACAGCGATTAATTCTTACAAAATCAGTGCGCCTAAAATGTTGAAACTCGTCACAGAAAACTGACCCAATGGGAAAGTTTTTTTTTTTACGTGCCGCAACTTGAATTTTATGAATGTTTCTTGTCGGTGTTTTTTTTTCAGCTTTCAAAAACCGGTCTCAGAGTTGGAATCGGTTGCCAACTAGTTCAAAACACGTTTTACTGAATAAATTCAAAATGGCGGTCAAAAATTTTTAACATTCTATATGAAAGCTCTAGATTTTTTCAACATGATAACTTACTGTTTTCAGAGGAATTTGAAACTCGATAAAAATGTAAAATTATCACTTTCTTGAAAACTTGTTAAACTTGGCAAACGAGGGGTCCACAACTGGAACTAATTCATGTGCAATCATTATTTTTTACTACGTTTAATCAAACAAACCTCTAAAATCTTTCACTGTTTCCAGTCTCAGCTCTAGGATAAAACCTGTGTTGACCACTGGTCGGCAACAACGAAACGAAAAAAATGCCTACTAGGACTAGGAAAAATCAAAGAATTATTATTTTTTAACTATGTATCAACAAGCCGCAGAGTAACTACTTGCCTGGTTTGCGTTTCTCCGTTCCACTTACTTACTTATTGGTCCGTATCCGTCGGTTCGGCAGGAAAAAGGGAACAAATTGAAGATCTCCACTGTGGACGGTTACCTGCCATGACTTTCACCTGTCGTTAGGATAGGTTTTCGTCGACAGCCCGAATGTCTTTGGCTAAGCTGCGGCACCATTAGCAGGGTTGCAAATTTTCACTGTCAGTGATAGATTCTCAGTTGAAACTGAAAACTACGAATATCAGTATCAACACGAACGAGCTGATAGGGATAATTGCTTTCAGCTCCATTCAATTGACAGTGATAATACTGACTGGTAGCATTACTGTGATTTCGCACACGCCATGTTGCTCTAGCGATGTTCATGCGGTGTAGGATGAATATGCTTACCTACTTCATTGACATCATGCAATGGATTGGCTCAGATCAAATAATTTCGATATTAATTAAGATATATCATTTATTTCACTGACATGATTATTGACTGATAATTGACTCGGGTGACACACAATGTCAGTTTGAAGGAAGTGAGAGTGAAACTGCTGTTGTATCATTGTCATTTTGAAGTAGAATACTTCTCTCAGGAAGTTCGGCTACATAGGGATGTGAAATGAAAATCTGAAACCGAAAAAAGTGAAAAATATGTCCAATTTCAAATGCTAATAAATCGGTTAGTATTCGATGGATTTCCTTCGTTCTTGCAGCAATAGATTGGAAAACCTTCAAAGATTCTTCCCAAAAGAAGATAATTGTAATTTTATTACTAAGACTATTGTACTATTGAAAATAGTCAAGCCTTGTCAAAACGAAAAATTCGACCTCTGATTAGTCGTTATATGATTGCTTCCCAAGCACGGTCGACAGAATCATATACCTTGCAATTGAAAACATGCTATTTCCCCTATATAACAGCCGGTTTCAGCCGAAGCCGCTCATAATAGTTCTAGACAGCGACAACAGCAGTCGTCCTTCCTTAGCCGCAGCACTAGCCCTGTGGTTGGTCACCACTTCTCAGGAGCAGCGCGGTTTTTCTCAGCGTGTGTCGCCAGACTGCCATTATTCCCCCCGTGTTGCATGAAGATTGCCATCAGGAAATCCAATTTTGGAAATCAAAATGCCTTTTTCAAGGCAAATAAACAAGTCATTGAAAGTTAATAATTTTTGACAACGCAAGCAAGCATTCTGTGTTGGATCCTAGCAATTTAAATCTGTCGCACACGTCTAACTTACTGAATGTGAAATAGCTTCCACAGTACATGTTATCCGTGTATCTTAATTCCCCCACTGTTAGAGCAGCTCAACAGTTGCGATCAACAACCGATTTTGAACCGCAAAATGCCTTTTTCAAGGCAAATAAACAAGTAATTGACGGTTAATAATTTTCTGGCATCAACACAAGCAGACATTCTGTGCGGGATGCAATCAAATTCTGTTGTGGTTGTCTAATTTTTACTTTATTGAGTTAACTCCCCACTGTTGGGGCAGCGCAAAGGCTGCGATCAGCATAACCGACTACTGCCCTGTTAGAACGCATTCACAAAAGCAGTAAGTTCGACTATGCAGAGCTAATATGAAGTCGATTCAATCAATCAGCATTAACAGTATTTCGTCGTCTCCCAGCTGCCAAGTTGCAACTCGCAACAGCGAGCAAACGAAATCTCTTGATGTTACAAACCGCAATAAGATACGGGTTAAAACCGTGGCGTGTGTGAGAGCACCATCGGTGTTTATTCGCTGGATACAAAAATCAAATGCGAATTGTGGAATAATTCGTCTAGAGAACATTAGGAAATGGTAAAACTGAACAGAAAGGCGTGGCCCATTACGTAGCACCCTACGGCTATAAAAAAATGTTTCTGGGAAAAATAGCTACATTCATTATTCGGAAGGTGAGCTGGAAGGATCGTCCACAACGTTGAAAGCTGTAGCAGCAGATATCAGCACTTAGCACTGAGTGGTTGCGATCAGCAACCGATTTTAAACCGCAAAATTCCTTTTTCAAGGCAAATAAACAAATAATTGAAAAGTTATAATTTTCTGTCATCAACACAATCAGACATTCTGTGCGGAATGCAATCAAATTCTGTTGTGGTTGTATAATTTTTACTTTATTGAGTTCACCCCCCACTGTTGGGGCAGCGCAAAGGCTGTGATCAGCATAACTGATTTTAGATAACAAACTGCCCTGTTAGAACGCATTCACAAAAGCAGTTAGTGCGACTATGCAGAGCTAATATGAAGTCGATTCAATCAATCAGTATTAACAGAATTTCTTCGTCTCCCAGCTGCCAAGTTACAAATGGGTACAAAAATCAAATGCAAATTGTGGAATAACTCGTCCGAAGAATATTATAAAATGGTGAAACTGAACAGAAAGGCGTGGCCTATTTCGTAGCACCCTTCGGCTATAAAAGAGTGTTTCTGGGAAAACTAGCTACATTCATTAGTCGGACGGTGAGCTTGATGAACCGTCCACAACGTTGACAGCAGTAGCAGCAGATATCAGCACTCAGCAGTAACAGAGGATAGCAGCGGATTGCGCCCTGTGGCTGCCTTCAAATTAAACAAATCACTTGCCCTGTGGTCGGTCACCATGTTTCAGGCCTCTGCCAGGCTGGACGCCAACGCGAGCGATCGGGCGAGATTTTTGCCGTACATCAGCCAGCACTTCCTCTAATGAAAAAGTTGGATCATTTTGTTCAGAAGAATATTACTGTCGGTAATATTACAGAGATGCGATTGCATTATATCCGAAACGGAGTAAAACAATTGTTCTTTTAAGGACAAATAACACTTAACACTTAATTTGAAGAGTTAATAGCTTTGGGTACCAGTAGCAGTATGGTAACAGCCTCAGCGGCAGGTACAGCCGGCACTTACCTGAGGTCGATGTTATAAGGTAGTAAATGGAAGCGGCACGGCGAAACAGTTCGGGTGTGCTTAGACGCGCGTCATTTTTCGTTGTTGATATTATTCCCCACATGAAACGACGCGCTTTCGTACGATAGCAGCGGTATTAGCGGTAGATGCATTTGCCAACACTTACTCCAGTAAAGCCGTGTCTAATTTTCAATGTGAAAACACCTCTCTATTGTGTTGGCAGTGCGCATTAGGCCTCTGCCAGGCTGAACGCGAAAAGCGTCGCGAACCGATTCACCCGGCCGTTGGTTAATGTACAGCCGTGAGTAGAGCTGTGTAAAAGTATTCTACTTCAACCTTGCGGTCGTGGCTTTGCACACAACCCTCCTGTGATTTTTTTGTGTTAAAATTTCGCAACACTGACACTGTCCTTGCGGATTCCACTCGAGTGCTTTTTCACATATCTCGTCGGCTCCTTTCCTCAAATTGTTTTCGGCTTCCGCCTATGCTCTCGAATTTCTGTCACTATCGGCCGTTGATGTCATCGACGATGGGGCTCCTCGAGATCCAGTTGTCACACCACCAGACACGATCGCAGACAGCGGTAAAAAAATACCTGCAATTCTTGCGTTGTCTCTGCTGAGACGCACCACATTTCGCAGGAGTACAGCAATACGGATTTAACATTTTCGGTTTTTGGGTTTTCGTATGTTGAGTGAATGATGCAAAAGCACCCCTAGCCTTCCTGATCCGTGTGACTATATCAGCTTTGGTCAGCATCAAGCGTCGTCTGCCAACCAAGTAATAGACAAACATCCGGCTCAACCTGTTGTTCCGCTACTGTGACTACTGTGTACTATTGGGGGGATTTTCAGTGTTCACTACCATAGACTTAGTTTTTGCTACATTGACTGAGAGACCTGCTACTTGGAAGCACTCAGAGATGTCGTCTAACTTGCTCTGCATATCGTTTCGGCGTTGTGCCAGCAAGACAATGCTAGGTCGAGGTCATTTGAGTGCTCCATTGATAGAGGATTCCAAGGCAGCACTCGATTTGATCTACTGTCAATCGCTCAAACTAATATCTCGACCACAACGATGAGAAACAGCAGCGGTAATAAAATGCAGCCCTGTCTTACACCAGCAGTAACCCTTATAGGGTCGGACAAGACGCCATTGTGCAACACCTTGCACGAACACGCCTCGTACTGAGCCTGGATGAGATGATTTAGCTTCTTTGGAACTCCTCTACTTTCAAATGCACCCTAGATGTTCCCGTGGTTGAGTCGTTTGAACGCTTTTCCAAAGTCAACGAACATCAGTATGAGAGAGTCCTGAAGTTCGTTGATCTGCTCTAGCATAACGTGGAGTGTTGTGATATAGTCTACACATGAACGGCTAGCACGGAATCCGCCGGAGAGTAGCATCGATATTCTCCTCGATCCGCGATTAGGGATTACCTTACAGAGTACTTTGAGAAATACAGAACCTTGTGATGTAACGCCACGGGAGGGGGGGGGGGGTAGATGTTGGCGTTACGTTTCATTACATATGGGGGGTGAGGGTCCAAAAATTGGGTTTTTTGCGTTACGTAATTTATGGGTGCCGCTTTACCGCATTCTGTTAACCCTTTAAAAGGCAGTGGCAACTATATTGCCACCAACAACTTTCGTTTTTTTCTGCTTCATAATTACAAGCTATGAACAGTGATCAGAAATAAACAATAAAATTTAATCGCATTTTTTTAGCCTCGGCCCGTTAAAGGGTTAAGTCTCCTTTTCGGGGACTGTCCAAACTTCAAACTTCTGATTGCCGCTATAGTCTCATCTAGTGATGGCGTTCCAAAGTTGTCGCGTTCGATGCGCCGAACTGTTGGCGTCATGAGCTGCTGGTTTTGTTGGTCACTGGTATTCGAAACTCGGAATACCTGTTCTGAATGTTCGCTAAGCTCGCTTGAACTCTTTAGTACGGTCAGTCAGTAGCAGAGCAACTCTGTCTCTTAGTGGCATCTTTGTACTCATCCTGGCACCTCTAAGGCGGCAAGATATATCGTACAACAAGCGTATATCACCCTTGGCGGCTGAAGTTTCTTTTTCTTCGGCCAGGGAGTTAGTCTAGGCTCTCTTGTCACGTCAAAAAGTGCGTTGAACAGCCCTTTCTAGGGCTAGGCTTCAACGTATCTTTGACGGGCACTTGTCTTAGCTGCCGGCTTTCGCCTCTCTCCGCTCGTCGATCTTCCTCCAAGTTTCTTCACTTTGCCGAGAGTTTCATCACCTGTCGCGCGATGAACGCGTTCTTGATGCCGGTCCGTTGTTCTTCGACGGTTCCACTAGCAGACAACTCTAAGGCTCAGGATCCGATTTGTTCAACAAAGGCCCTTTTCACCTCGGTATTCTCCAGTCGGCGGACGTCGTAACGACACCAAACTTTCTCCTCTCGCCGTTGAACACGTGCGACGCGCAGACGTAACTTAGCGATAACAAGGTTATGGTCGGATGCAATGTCGGTGTTTCGCTTGTTGCGTACATCAAGAAAGCTCCTTCTCCATTTTCGGTTGAAACAGATGTTCGGCCATTGCGGAAAACCCACGTTACCTTCCTCTCCATTTTCGCTTATTTCTTCTAGGTCATGGCGTTCCATGGCGCGTTCAAGGTGATACGGTGAACATGGTAGCTTGTGTACCACTAGTGTCTAATTCAAAAAGCTTTTTTTTGTGTGAAATAAAGTGCTATAGGTGATCTAGTGCTAGTGATCCGACGGCCAAATTTAATATCTTAACGGATAAGTAGAAGTGTCTTTGCATGATTTTGATTTATCCTGTTTTTTATTAATTTAATTTGTGCCAGCGCCGACCACCGCGTCTATATCACATAGACGCTACGGCTGCTGATTGAAATTTCATTGTTGTTTTTTTTTTATTGTTCGCTGCCTATAGCCTCTGCCGTTGCTGCTGGACGATACCAGCGTATTTGTCTGCAGCGGCGTCTGCTTGTTTGTATCGGGATAATGGATTGTGCAAAATGTGGCAAAACCATTCGCATTAGCGATGATCCTGTTGTTTGCGTTGGTAAATGCAAGTCTCAATTCCATAGAGTTTGCACACCACTGACAAAAATAGCAGCGAAAGTCGTAAATGATAATGATTATATTGTGTTTAAATGTGTATCATGTCTATCAGCCCAAGATGACGGCGGAAACATTGATGCTTTGAGTGGTGAGCTGACCAAGATTATGGGTGTATTGTCATCTATATCTCAGTCGCTTACCGATAACCAAAGCAAAATTGAATCAAAGATAAACACGGCAATTTCAAGTGGTATCGAGATAATTTCGAAATCGGTCAGTGACTCTCTGCGTGAGAGTATGGTATGCATTGAAACCAGTGTTGCCAGTAAGCTGAATGATTTCAAAAAATATCTTGAAATTAAAGATCGGGAAATTAATGCAGCCTCACTGAACAGAAAGAGAGCACGTAATGAGAAAACGGTTCACTCTGAATCGGACTCAAATCCCAGTAAGAAAATGTTTTTAGCACGCGATGAACTGATTGTGGACGATTCGAGACGCGATGACGAGGTTTTTTGTTGCAATAAACAAACCTACGCGAACGTTTTAGCGGGGTCAACTGGGGCCGTTTCTTAAAAAAATTCAAAGGAAAGAGAACCGTAAGGCTCGGCCGGTCATTGTGATCAAACCAGTCGAGTCTTCTCAATCTAGTGAAAACACTAGATTATTTTTGAAAGAAAAATTGGATCCGAAAATACACAAAATTAGTAATTTTAGGAACGGAAAGAATGGCTCGATTATTGCTGAGTGTGCAACAGGGGATAATGTTGAGGTTGTGAAAAAAGATATAGAGAGCAATCTAGGTGAAAAGTATAGTGCTGTTATTCCCAAAATTCCGAAACCAAAGTTGAAAATTGTGGGAATGAGTGATCGGTATTCCTCTGAAGACTTCATTGACCTGTTGAAAAGTCAAAATGACCTCAACGTCAATGAAGTGAAAGTTATTGCGGAGTACGAAAATACTCGCTTCAAATATAATAAATATAACGTAATTGTTGAAGTTGACAAGGATACTTATAACGCTTTGATGAGTGCTGGAAAAGTAAGCATTGGGTGGGATAAGTGTCCTGTACAAAAGGCTATTAATGTTTTGCGTTGTTTTAAATGTGGAGAATTTGTCCATAAAAGCACGGAGTGTGTTAATCCCGAAACATGTTCCAAATGTAGCGGGCAACACAAGACATCTGATTGCTCTTCAACTGAATTTAACTGCGTGAATTGTTTATAGTCAAATAAAGAATTGAAAATGAATTTGGACGTTAAATATCCAGCTTCTAGTTCACAGTGTCCGGTTTATCGGAGACTGTTTGAAAAAAGAAAAAACAACATGTTTTTTAGTAAATAGCAGCTAAAAAAACGCAATGTGAGAGGAAGTTAGAAATATTGTATCTGAATATTGCTGGTTTATCTACAAATTATGTTGCTTTGCGGCATCTTGTGGAAACAAAACGTCCAATGTTAGTATTTTTAACCGAAACTCATATAGTAGATGCCGATGCATTTGATCAATACAGTTTTCCGGGATACAAAGTTGCTTTTTGCCTTTCGCATTCCAGACATACTGGTGGGGTTGCTATTTACGCCAGGGAATCAGTAACATTCAACATTCTATCAAACGAATCTGTTGAAAACAATTGGTTCCTTGGAATTTCAGTTGAAGGAGGCATGACGATTGGAAACTTCGGACTTTTATATCACTCCCCTAGTTCAAGTAACCAGCGTTTTTTAGAAATATTAGATAACTGGTGGGATAACTTCGTTGATTTAAACAAATTAAATGTCATTGCTGGTGATTTCAATATTGATTGGTTAAATGATCCAAATTCGAATCAATTGAAGCAGTTAGCTAACTTTTACAATTTAACACAAACGGTTTCAGAATTTACGAGAATTTCCAGACATTCGCGTACATTAATTGATCACGTGTTTGCCAATTTTGACAACGTTCATTCTGTTACAGAGGCCGATTGTTAAATTTCAGACCATGAGACAATTTGTATTTTGATAGAGAATGATCGAAACCGTGATGAAAAGGTAAAAATTAAGTGCTGGAATAGATATTCAAAGCAGGCATTGTCTCAGCTTGTTTTGAGAAGCTTGGATTTTCTCCCAATAACTGATGATTTGAATAATAAAGCAGCTGTTCTCACCAATACGCTGAAAGAGTGTACCAGTAGTCTAGTTTTTGAAAAATACATTGAATCGGATAAATCGAACAGCTGGTACTCTTTGGATCTTTTACGTTTTAAACGTAAAAGAGATAAAAAGGACAAACAATTTTGCCGAAGTAACGATAACAATGATTGGAATAGGTACACTGTCGCGCGTAATTTATAGTCACGCGCCTTGAAAAAGGCCCGTTGTGAATATATACAGAGGAAGATCGATCAACATCAAAATAACAGCAAAGGGTTATGGAAAATATTGAAAACATTAATGAAAAATAAAGATCGTTTTCCGCAATCCATAACATTTGACGGTTTGAGAGAACAATCAGCGCGAGTAATAGCAGAGAAATTCAACAATTATTTCGTTGATAGTGTTCAATCGATCAATCAAAGCATTGATTTGGTCAATGAACCGGACGACATAATACAGCCGATCAATAATAACTGTAGCTTTGATGGTTTTCATCCTATTACTTTTGCAGAGTTGAAATATATTTGTTTTTCTTTGGAAAGTTCGGCTGGTATCGACAATGTCAACGCAAAAGTAATACAAGATTGCTTTTATGTTATTGGACACGACCTGCTGGTCCTTGTTTATGAATCATTACAAACGGGGCAGGTGCCTGAAGTTTGGAAGGAATCTCTTGTGGTTCCTATCCCCAAGATTACTGGGACGGATAAAGCCGAAGAGTTCCGTCCCATTAACATGTTGCACACACTAGAGAAAATATTAGAACTTGTTGTAAAAGGCCAGCTGATGAATTATTTAAATAGTGATAACTTGCTAATCCCAGAACAATCAGGTTATCGAGAGGGTCACTCTTGTGAGTCTGCTTTGAATCTGGTGTTAGCAAAATGGAAAGAAAAAATCGAGGCTAAAGAAACTATTTTTGCGGTGTTTTTGGATCTAAAACGCGCTTTTGAAACAATTTCTAGGCCATTATTGTTACAAACATTGGAGCGCTTTGGTATCGTAGGGACAGCATACCAATGGTTTGAAAGCTATTTGTGTGCTAGAACTCAGAAAACTCGTTTTAACGATTTTGATTCGGATTCCATTGTTAATACACTTGGTGTACCGCAAGGAAGTGTTCTAGGGCCCATTTTATTCATTATTTACATTAATGACATGAAGCGAGTTTTACGGTTCTGTGATATTAATTTATTCGCTGATGACACTGTTCTGTTCATTGCAGCAAAGCATCCGCTTGATGTTGTAGCACTTCTAAACCAAGATTTACATTATTTAGCGAATTGGTTGAAATTTAAGCAACTAAAGTTAAACATTAGTAAGACAAAGTACTTGATAATTTCTTCAGCCAACTCCAGACTAGACGTAAATATTGAAATTTATGGTGAGACGATTGATCGCGTAAATGAAATAAAGTATCTTGGAGTAATTATTGATGACAGATTAGCTTTTAAGTCTCACATTGATAATGTCATCAAAAAAATGGCCAGAAAATACGGTGTCTTGTGCCGGTTAAAGAATGAATTGACTATTAGTAGTGAAATTCAGTGGTACAAGTCAATTATTTCACCACATATAGATTTCTGCTCATCCATTTTATTCCTGGCAAACAATACGCAAATATTGAGATTGCAACGTTTACAAAATAGAATTATGCGATTAATATTAAAATGTAATAGATACACTTCCTCGAGTTTTATGCTGGACGCATTACGATGGCTTTCTGTGAAGCAAAGAGTATACTTTTTGACAATGGTGTTTCTATATAAAATTTTTAATAATATGTTGCATCGATATTTGTGTGACCGAATTGATAGAGGAAGAGATTTGCACAGGTACAACACTAGAAACGCGGAAGATGCCAGAACACCAAATTTTTTTTTTCTTACTCTCTGTTGTACAAAGGAATAAACTTTTTCAATTCGATGCCCAGGCAAGTAAAACGTGCAGCGATAAAAGCAGAGTTTAAACGGCTTTGTATTTCACACATAAAGTCTGTTTTGTAGACAGCATAGATTTTTTGTAAATTTATAAAGTAGATTGTAAAATTGAAATATTTTTTTTTAATTTATTTGGTACATTAAGTTATTATCCGGATCCGGAAACAGCAACTAGACCCGCACGATACTCTCAGGTCCCGAGGGAGACAACCCAATATGCCAGTCCGTAATATCTTGGCCCAGAAGCGGAACATATTCAATATGCCGCTTACCTATGGCGATGGAAAACCATCAAACAACAAATCAGTGCTTTTAATGCAAAACATTCCAGCTTTAAGTTAGATTTAGTTTCAGCTCGTAGTCGGCAGCGAGGATAAAAATTTGCTTTTAGTTATTAAGATATTTTAGAAAGTAAGCTACCAGATATAATTGGCGCCGTTAAACATTAAATTGTATTTGTGCCGTGTCAAATAAATTATAGATGAAGAAAAAAAAATTAAATTATTATGTTCATTGATGATGATGGATTTTTTGTTTGAATATAGTTATATAATATTAAATAGTAGAGTAAAAAAAAAGAGTCGGCTACACATGTTTGAGTCACGCGCGCGGAGACTGACATAGACAATCTTGATAGGAGTACATCAGGTTTGAAAACCTGAAATGGAAACAAAAAGCATATCGGGTTGACAAATTGCTTTTTGTCTTGTAATATTTTCTAAATTATTTTACTTTCTTTTTAACAATTCATCTGTTTTCACAATTTAAAATAGGGTTTGGAGCGAAAACTGAAAAGGCTTGAGTTTGCCTGTGATCTGTAGAGCTCGTTATCGAGAAATATAGTATCATTGGATCTCTCTCGTAGTTCTAGATCGTTATCTAGAACCAATTCTGATTAGTTCACGCTCTTAAACATTAGGTTCAATTCCTAATCAAATCCAGATAATTTCCGGGTTGGAAACGTTCTGGGTGAGCCTTGGATTGGAAGTCCGTCATTTTTTTTTTTTAATTATTGGTATTCATTTGAAGGGTTACTATGTCTGAAATCTATAACCAGTTCGGTATTTGTTTGCCAACTGGTTACACTGCATGTTTTTAAAAATATCTCATATAGATAAATCGTCCAGCTCAAACCGATGTAGGGGTATGAGGTGGGACCATCATCATCATCATCAAGGTCCGCGTTGTTTGAGCCCATCTTTATGTTGAAGTCGCACAAATGGATTTGAATGTCCCCTTTCGGGATTTTCTCAACCACATTGTTCAGCTGACTGTTGAAACTTGCTTTCTCCTGCGAGACAGTAGTATCTGTTGATGCATAGCACTGGATTACAGTAAGATTTCTAACCCATGTTCTAATTTTGGCCACAATTATTCTTTCGTTTATTGATTCCTACTTCATCAGGGCTGCGTGTTCCCCTGTGCTCAATAGGAGGCCTAAGCCTAAGATCTCTATCTCGCTGACAGGGCTGCCATCTTAAATTTTGCGGAATCCACCGTTTTTTCTTCCCTGTTGGCGTAGATCAAAGTTGCGAGCAGAGGTGATATATTTGCCCATGTTCACTCTTTGCTTACGGGAAAACTTCATTGAAGTCTTTGAAGATTTGACGCTCTTCCGTTGCGGCTAGGGGCACCAAAATTCACAGGAACATTCCAGTTTGAGCTTGAAGGCAAAATTTTTCTCGCATTTGTCAACCAACAATGATTATTTTACAATCCTAGTCAATAGCAAGTTTTCTCAAATTTTTTAAAACTTTGGCGCAATAATCTGCTGATTTTATACTGATATAAGATTTGAAATTCTAAAATATTCTGATACCCACTTTTCGCTCTGTCTGTCATCTTGCTATTAATATTTTTGAAGGATCAAACAACTTGTAGGGCTCTGGTTATTTAAATTAATACCGCTAAGGAGAAATACTGTATTACTTACTTTACTTCACTTTACTTTGTTGGCCGATGGACTGCTTACCGGTCTAGGGCCGAACGAATTAAAGGTGTCCCGCTTCTTAAGTCTTGGATAACCGTTGTCTAGTCACATCGTACTCCAGCGAAACGTGCATCTTCTTCCACCGCTGCAATCCACCGAGTCGACGGCTTCTTTCTGGTTCTCTGCTGAAGATAGTTTTGGCGACTCACTCGTCAGGCGTTTTTGCTACATTTCCAGCTCACTGAAGCCTGCCACACTATGTTACTTTCACTATATCAGCATGTTTGTATGCGTGGTACAACTCGTGATTCATGCGCCTGCTCCACAGTGCATCTCCCAATTTACCACCAAATATCAATCGCCGAACTTCACGCTCAAGAACTCCGAGCACTCGCCGATCAGATTCCTCCAGCGTCCATGTTTCATGCCTGTAAAGGGCCACACATATACGATCATCTACAGACCTCCACTGGACTCTTGTTTTCTGATTTCCCAACACACCGAAACCGACGCTTCGTCGTAGTAGATGTGGTATTCGAAAGAAGAGTGTGCAGAAGGGTCTATTGCACGGAAATCCTTTTTTTCGGAATGGGGCCACCGAACCTCCTCAATCGCTGCGATTTTAACTCCCAGCCTCTGTAATTCTCGAGCAAGCAAGCCAGCTCGCGCCGGTTGATTGAAAGATCGGATGTTCCGATTCAGACGCTGTTAAACGCCGCTCTTAACGTGGGAACACAGCCGAGAACGACCTCTATTCCACGTCAGCATACGACCAAAATTTCCACGTGGAGGTTAGGATTAGAATTACTGGATAGAGGTGAATGACCACACGGGTTCAGCCTTTTACCAACCAACATTATATTATTTTCATTTTCTTTTCCATTTTCTATTTTTCAATTGTGGAGGACGTACCCGGGTCCCGAAAGCAATCACCTTTCTTTTCATAAAAAACATTCTTCTCGAAGCGACGAATTCAGACTTCTGATGCCTTTTGGAGAAGTCATTAGAGGGAAAATAATAGACTGCTAAAATTTTTAGTGGTCATCGCGAATTCTTTGCGAAGAAATCATAGTTTGAAACTGATTTAAATGCCAACCTTATGATGCGTAAAAAGATATAAAAGATCAAGATTAAGATATAAAAGTACCGTGAAACGAGATGAATAAAAAAAGTCTATGATAAATCTTGCAGTGTACAAAAAATACTGTCATGTCTAGAATGTTATGAAAAATTGAAAAACAGCCTCCCTTTATCAAGGGTGTAACTACCATTTTGATAAAATAAGTCATTCATTCTGTTATTGAAAATATGTTGCGTGTTTCTATTCACCCATCAATGGGGCAAATAGAAACACTCATAGGTCGATTTCGTTTTCTTTGTTCAGATGAATGATTCGAGTTTTATTTTGGAGAAAACAGAACAATTGAACAATTGAGAGGCAAGCATGTTATAAAGTATTAAAATAGTGCAAATGTTCGGTTTATTACTTCATGTTATCCTATGAATAAATATGTTCTTTCAGAATCCTTATGGAAAACGGAAGAATTCGGGGTTGGGTCAAGCATTTCCACCGGTTCGGGATCTTTCTGTCTTTCGTTTGGGACACGACTTCCATAAACAATCTATTCTGGTAGAACTGAAACATTTTTCTCGGGTTGTTGATGTCTTTGTCGGTCCATTGCGGACATCACGCCGCAAATAAATCAGACTTCCGACACATTTTTGGTTATTAGGTTGGTTGTCTGCTCGATTTGGTTCTAAGGGTAACATCTGAATAATCACAGACATCATTTTACATAGAAAATATAATTACATTTCATAAATCCACTTGTTTTTGCGAAGAAAATATTTGTTATGGTGTTGTTTCTATTCGCCCAGTAAATTTGCGACCCAGGAGTTTTCCATGAACCATAGGAAAAAGGGTGATGAATACCTTACGGTAAACATTAAAATCAGTGTAAAAACTTAAAATGCTACTTAAATAACTACCGATCCAGTAAAGCACAAGAACGAGTTTTAAGTGGAACTAAATGGCTTCCACAAGCAATGTTTTTTGACACCCGGGAACACTCAGAACTTGAGCCTTCATTTCCTTTTTTTAAACTAACTGCAGGACTTGTTTGCTATTGAACTGTTCAAGAAAATATTTTTCGCATGGTTTTTAACTGTTATTAAGGACTCATATAAGCATTGTCAAGCTCAGAAGTTTTGTTTCTATTCGCATCACTGTTTCTATTTTCCCAGTTTCACGATACTAAAAAAGACATGCTAGACACCTTGGTCTTGCTCTTGCGTCACTCTAAAAAAATCTTAAAACCCGCTTGTTTGTTTTTATTTTTATTATAAAATTTTGCCTTTACTATTGTCTTACGTTCGTTGATTGCAAATTTGATTAATTTTTATGACTTGATTATCCGGAATATTCGACTATCCGGAATGAAAAAAAATTGGATACTACGGATAATTGGGTAGGGCCTGACTACTTACGTTCGTAATGTGAATTTAAAAACAAAAACGAACTCTCAACAGCAGAATTTTTTCAATCAAAAACCAGTTTGAGATATTATATTAGTGAATAAATTTCTGTATTCAAGATCCGATTGCGTTTATACATTCAAATGTTTTTAACCGTTAATAAACTATACTAATCAAAAGGATAGATCGTAAACACTAAGGTAATTAACAGTTCTACTAGGCAAAAGTCATTCGTCAACAAAATTATCAATAGGATATAATCCACTCCTAAAAAATCGCCAGGAAAAACTGCAATTTTCAGTTGGCCGTCACATGTTTACCCAACATCTCGGAACCAACACATGTGACACAAAGGCTGTGATCACATCCCGTTATTCTACCACAGCTGATATTTCGCAGCTTCCTCTCCCAAGAATGCTGCTGGATGCCCGACCGTTTCTCGATGGCTTTGTTCGTTTTCTACAGCAGTCGATTTCTTTCTAGGTGAAGAAAGGATTTTTTTCTCGTTCGGGACGGGAATATCTGAATTTCTCACGCCAAACCCGTAATTCTTCGGCTGCACACATAGACAACATTCATTCAAACAGCTCTTTTATTCGCCGAGCGCTGCTTATCTGCTGGAATGGCTCGCTCTGAGTTTTTCCACCTAATATCAGCTTTTCCAAAGAAGAATGCGCGCAGACGCGTATCGTTTGTTCTCTTTCTTGCGCTCTCGCTCCCATTTAATCACGCATACTGGTGCTTGCCGAAACGACCCCGTCTGATAGCAATGCCAGGCTGAGTGACACTTTGCTACTCCTTCAAAACGGTAACACATCCCTTTCTGGGCTCCCACCAGAGCGTTTTCCGCGAGGAGGTCGTGCGGAGTTACAAAGAGCTCCTTTTTCACAGAACCGTGAGAGCGCTCCGCTACGATGGAAAGAAAAGGGTTTTTTCTCCGGGCGGCCGACGACGACGACGACAGCAACGGTGAACAGGACCTTGGACGGAAATATGAATTTTCCTCGGTGCTGACTGGCAGGATTGGGCGATAATCGTGGACTTTCAGCGAGCCGCGAGGCAGAACTATCGGAAATCGGTAAGGATTCTAGCGGAGAACTTACGTGACGGGTGCAAAGTGTGAATTTTCCATTTGGGGTTTGGTCGGATCAATAGGAAAAGATTTTCACCAGCTTCAGGCAAGGTTTGATTCCTGCACGTGAAAAAAAAGAACACTGACGGGAGACTCGTGTGCGAGCGTGTTCATAGATCTCACGAGTGATTGCACGAGAATTTTGATCGTGTGAAAATTTTCGTCAGTTTTCCTTCATAATTACGATGTTAAACAAATAAAGACAGTGCTCAGTGGTGGCATGTGACGGTTTTGCTAAACTACTAACGCTAGAACATGTTTATCGGAACAACGTGTTAAGGATGTTATTAATGTTAAAACACGTTTAAAAATGTCCAGCAAAACTTGCTAATTAATTTGAATATAGTTTACATTTTCTGTGTTAGCCATTAGCTATGAATAAAATAATTCGTCTACGAAACGTGGCTTGCGTGAACGAAAATGTTTGAAGCAGGATGTCAACTTTATGTCACTGGAATAACGTTGGAATAATAGCATGTAGACCATTTTCAGTGCAAGTGGAAAAACGTATAAAATATAAATTTCTTTGTTCTGTCCGTCCGATGGCATTCGATCCAATTATTGTGCAGGATCAGTTCTGTTGTCATTAGTGAGCATGTGCAGTACAGGATCTACCAGTAACGGAGCAAAAGCAAATTTTTGACAGCTTGACACTAACACAGTTTCATGCGCACACCAGCAGACACTGTTTCTGTGCTTATTTCGTATGATATTTTACTCTTCTTTTTGGTTTCATCTCTCTGCAAAGTCCTGAATTTGTTTTTTGGCTGCAGGAGAACCAACCTCTTGAAAATAAACTTTGAATGTCAGCTGACCCCAAATTTTCTTCACGCAATACAAAATTCCATTACATGTAGACTGAAGGACTAAAAGTTTTTTTTTATTTTGTTCTTTTCTTACAGATAACCTCATCGCAGCAAAATGTGGATTATTAGGTTTTTGCGGAACACCTGGATTTGGTAAGATCTATGCCTCATATGTTCTGCACAGAGTGTAGTTCTCCTTATAGTGATTGGAACACCTTTTTCACCTGATGGCCGTCCCGAACGGAGACATGAAAAAACCTATCCTTTCCCAAACCATTTTCTTGAAGCACTCTGATAGAAATATCTTTAGCTCCCTGCAAAATATGACACCAAAATTCGTTTTCGCACGTAATCGCGTATACATAGCCACAGCGTAGTAGTACTCATTTGCGGGAACCCGTAGATCCGAACTTGTGCTGCCGTTTCACATGTTACAAGAACGGATGTATGGGATTCTGCCGATGTATGGCAAAGCATCGATCGATGGCTCGGAATCAAACCGAACCCTGCAATTGTCGTCCTCTATATCTGCTGAATGGTCTGTGAAAAAACCAAAGCTCCAGATTTAGGCGAAAAGAGTCCGATTTCCCACCCGTAGTTGCTGTGAACCGGATAGTAGCAAGTCGAAAATTTCACCAGGAATGAGAGAAAAATCATCCCACATACGTTTTAGTGCTACATAAGTGTGAGTGCGTGTTTCATCACGGTGGTGACGGGTACGAAAGATACACCCCCTTGGGCTTAAGTGAAGTGTTCAAAAATGCTTACAGGATGAAAAATGCACAGCTCCGCTGAACGCAACTTACCGCCTCAACACGAGGGAAAGCTGGAACAATGCCAAATCTAATGGGTGAGAAAGAAAAAAAAATGCATCGATCAATCCTTTAGTGTCTAGTGGGCTAGAAAAATAACCTCCATTTGTTTTCCCGCACTCCTTTAGTCCTCCCGCTGTCGATATCATTTTCATTTAGACTAAGCAAAAGCGTTACCACAAAAAGCAAAATAAAATTTTCTAAAACAATTGGCTGTTTTATTTATTGCAGTTTCGTTTCACATCCTAGCTATACGAACTGAAAAAAAAAACGATCGAAGTTATTTCCTTGCTTTTATTTAGTTTCTTCTGCAAAAACAAAATCTGTCAGTGAATTGGCGTACAACATTGGATAAACGTGATTGTTGGTTTGTATAGGTATTCTTTTCCATCTGTATCAACTGTATTAACTGCTCGAATCGATACATTTCTATCTCGATGGTGTAATGCTCTGGCATTGGAAGCGCAGAATTTCATCTCAGTTTTCCGAGAATCGATGGTAAATGCATAATTCAACACTACCAAACAAATGGCTAGTCCAAATACGTTTGTCGTAATCGCATTTCAACTGCAATAGTAATATTGCAGAACTATGCTTTAAGCGAAATCACATTTTTGGAGGGTTTTGTAACGAGAAGCTTTTAGTACTTAAACCTCAAGTAAACTGCAAAATGCAAAATTCAAGTAATAACAATTGTTTAAAGCATAAAATGCACCCACACTCGAATTTATGCTGCACTCGGTTCGATCGATTTCGATGCTTTATTTGATTTGATGATAATTTGCTATAGGTCGACAATTCAGGTATTATAATTTGCAGAAAGGTGTTGAAACAATTCAACCTCGATGCATTATCATTTTCAAATAATCTTTTCATCGACGATGATCTACTAAGGATTTTTTTTTTTAGATTTTGCTCATTTCAGTTATAAGCCTATTTTTTATCACTTTACTTTTAGAGGTGCTTATATTGGTACTTAGCAATGCTAATGTTTTTTCAAGCAGCCCTCGTTGTTGCAAAGCTGCTAATGCAACTTTCTAATATACCATGCACAGAATTTAAACATTTAAACTTTTTATCATGGTCCAAATGCCAGTTGCATAACTTTGGATGGAGCAACATCGTTCACGTGATAAAAGAATTCTGTTTTCTCTGATTCAATATCTCAAGTATTTAAAATTTATTGAATCAAAAATAGTTTCCCTTTTTATCACCAACACGTTTCTTAACAAACCTAGTTATGGATATTTTGATTCTTACTCAATTAAAAACTTATAAACCACCTGAGATTTTTCACTCAACAAAATCTTTCAAATGCATTCCAAAACGTTCAAATTCATTGTTGCAGAGAAACATGATAATGTTGATTGGTGTTCACGAATCAACCATAAAACATATCGATGGGTCATTCCATACGAAATGATCTCGAAAAAGCATAAGCTTGTCATCGACTACACAGGTGTTGCTCGAATATTGCTCATATATGTAAATATATTTCTAGACACCTTAACCCATTAGGAGGAGCTTCGTAGCTGCAAGGTTACAGAGTCCGCCTTCACAAGCGAATCTTAGTAGAATATCAGGCCTTTTTGGTTGTCAAATAACCTTAACATGGGTTTATTCTCGGGCTCCCCACCGCATACCCTTTCTTCAAGCTGAATTCTACAAGTACCGCTGTGGACTTTCCTCCCAACAAAAAAAAGCCTCTTATTGTTAAACTAATCTGATTCACTTATAATAGTCCTCTCCAGGGCATTGTAAATATGTCACGATATCGGCTGTAGGAACGAGGTTTCAATAAGACTCCTTCCTCTTGCCATAATAGGTCCCTCTTAGAAGAAACTTGGCCAAAGAGGAACTTTAGGTGAAGTCTCTCACCAGGGAATTGTAATTAGGCGATATTAGTAGGAGGCTCGGTATAGTAGAGCAGTAAGCTTTAAACTGAGGGGTAAAACTCACAAACAAGCACGGATATAAATGATAAGCGTATCACTTATTGTAATAGTGATACTACCAAGAAAATGTAGTGGGGAGCTCCGTAGCCGCAAGGTTACAGATTCCGCTTTGGCAAGCGGGTAGTCGTGGGTTCAAATCTTAGTAGAATCAGGCCATTTGGTTGTCAAAGGACTTTAGCATGGGTTTATTCTCAGGCTTCCCACCACGTACCTTTCCTTCAATCTGAATTCTACAGTACCTCTGTTGACTCTCCTTCTAACAAAAATAAGTCCCTATTATAATACAACTGGTGTGAGTATCGTATGAAAGTTCTCTCCAGGGACGTGTAATTAGGCGATATTGTTAGGATGAACGGAGGCTCGGTATAGTAGTGTAGTGAGCTTGAAACGGGAAGGTAGAACTTACACACAAGCACGGATATGAATGATAAGCGCATGACTTACTTCAATAGCGATACTGCCAATAATATGAAGTGCGGAGTACAGAAAACACCTGGGCAATATCACAATAGATCAAATGTGCGACCAGAGACATTGACGAGTGACGAGTCTACACAGAGGAAAAAATATTATGGACCGGACGCAGATCCTGATTTTCCTTCAACGTTATTTTCATGACGTTGTATTGTTCTAGTTAAGAATAAAATTATGAAAAATTTTTTTTTCAAAACCGAATTTTTTACCATTCTTTTTACACTACAATAGACCCAAGCATGGAAAAATGCTATAGGCACATACTTTAGGTGGGCAAAACACTTTATAACACACTAAAAGTGGTGGAGTAAAACAATTTTCTCCAAAGCTTCCGTTTTATAATAAACAGCATTGACTTTTACGCCTTTGTCGAACGAAAGTCAGGTGAAGCTTACCTCGGTTTCAAACTCGAGGACAACCGGTTTCTCATCAGAAAAGTTAAATCGTATTAAGCGTGCCATGAAAGTATCATTTTTGTTCTATCGAACCTTTTTTCCTGAAAAGACTCGGAAACACCATGAACTTTCAGTTTCTTGTGGACCTTACATATAAAATAAGTTGCTAAAATATTGTGGACAGATTCAATAGATATTAGACTGGGACACAGTTAAATTGGGAAAAAGGTGTTATTTTTTCGCTCTCGTGCACTTTTCGTGTTCCTTACAGATCCTTTAACAACTTTGTAAGTTTTCAGATCGATCGGTGGAACTATATTTTCATGCCCAGTTTTATAAAGTATTAATACGATTTCATATGGGGAAAAACTTTTTTTTTAAATAGATTCTCCAGAGATTTCCAGTTGGCTCCTAATAATATGTCATTACATGATATTTGGAGAAAATATTTCTGGAAAAAACTTAGCTGAAGACCGTAAGGTGCTACGATGTTTGTAAAACAGGGTTTTTTTTCTCACTGATTAAATACCTGACGATGTTATTCGTCTAAAGCTACACACTGTTCTTTTAGGAAGTTTCTTGAATTATGTTTAGCGCCTAGTAAATTTTAATAGGCTTTTAGGAATTTTTAAAATGTTCCAGCAGTCTTGTCAAGAAACGTATATTTTTTTGTGTTATACTGGCGTTGCCAACCTTAAAAATATAGCTGAAAATAGAACAATTTGTTTTTATATGTATCACCATTATGAAGCAAACTGCAAGAAAAAAGACTAGTCATTACATCAGGAAACAGTCTGATATACGATGCTAGACGCGAGGTATTACGTACGTGAGGCATATTGGATACAAAGTTTCTGTCCGAGTCAACCGCCGACTCGCCGTTGGCAGCGGCCGCCTCTTGCAAACAAACAACTGATTTGCTAGAACTACTCAAACACTTCAACGTTTGAATTCAAAAAGTGGGTTTTTTCGGATAGTGATAAAAAACTAAAACAGATAATTGAGTTTATCAAACTCGCAAGGAGAGTAATTATATTATATAACGCCTTGCAGCAATTAACCGGAACATTCACCATGGCGGACGAAAACATGCATGTAGGCATGTTTTCGAGTTATATCTTCCTTATTTTATTTTATTCGTTTATCAATTCCTACTCAGTTTTCGCGACAAAATTTTTGGAGTAGATCTTACGCTTCAGGTTTGCCGAGAAATTTTCGATGGGACGCAGCTGGGGGACGTTGAACGGGTTCGCCACCTTGGGTACACTGTTGTCAACTGTACAGATTTATATGGAAAATCTGGAGATGAGTAGAAATTTTCGAAATAGTTAGAAAAGTTTAGACAAAATTTTGTAAAAGACTCTGCAACAATACAACGAATGCGATCTTACAACCCACACTCACTTGAAATTTACTGCCAAATCTCGGTGATTTGTTGCCGTTTGAGAATGGCACCACTAAGTGCTCGGTTAAAAACCTGCATCTGTTACATTTTTTCCTAAATCTCAGTCCATCCTTCTTAAAACTATGGCACAAAATTTCCGAAATATCGGTAGTGTTGCTAAATCATGGATTTCACTGTTCTTTTTTTTTTGTAATTTATGTGTAAAATGGGATATAACCGTGATGACTCGAACTCGAGAATTATTCTCAAGTAGACTTTGCAATCCCGGGAGGGTTTTTCCGGGAAATATTTTCTCCTGGGATTCCCGGATCCCGGAAACAGAAATACCGATTCCCGGGATCTTGGGATTCCCGAGTTCTTCGAAAAATTTCGCAAGATTTATTATACAATAGTGCGATATAACTAAATACACTATCAAAGCTCGAAACTGACATCGTCAAAATTTATAGCAGCACTAAAGTTAAGCAGGCATTAGACGAAGCGAATATTTGCTATTTTTCAACGAATTTTGTTTGCATAAGATAAAATCCGTATTAAAAACAGCAAACACTTGCTTTGTCTAATGATTGCTTAAGCATTACACGAAGCAAATATTTGCTTGATTGACGGTTAATGTTCGCTTATCGTGTAATATCGAATTAGTTGCCTCAATTACTTGTCAAAAATATTTGCTGTCTTATTCAGTAAACGACTCAAAGTTAAGGCAACTTAGGTAGTGGTCGTGATTTCACATAAAAAAATTATTTTTGTGGTTTAATTATGTAGCCATTAAAATGCTCTAAAACTGACTTGGTTTGAGTAGTTTGAGTAGTTGAGTAGTTTGAGCTTAGTAAGCAATCACGAAAAAACTGCCGAATGGCGGAATAACTTATCAGTTATTCAATGGAAATATTCACTCGGAATCCTACTTTCTAACCAATGGTGATACCAACTCTAAAAGAGTTCGACGTATTGTTCTCGCAACGGAAACTAGATTTGCTACGCAGCTTATTTTGTGAACATAGTTCGCAAATATATTTGATAAAAATGAGCGATGAAGCTTTGCAAACAGAATTTTTATCAAATATTTGCTATAGTGCATATATAATAGCCTGAAGAAATATGTTGCCCAAACAAGTCCATACCAAAATATAGAAAATATTTGCCTCGTCCAATATCTGCCTAACACTCAGCTCTCTCTTCAACAAACTGAAAGTACTGGACACTCCAGTTTCTAATGAAATGTAGCAAGAGCTGGAATCGGTGATTTGAAAGTATACCAGAAACCAAACACCAGCGGTGATTCAGCGGACTTAAGTAAAGTTTTACAGAAATAAATTACATTATTTGGGCTTGACGGGAAATTGTCAACGGATCTGAAGCGATTTACATGAAGCGAATTTAAATGATAAAAACTATGGTCCAATGGAACAGATTTTGGTACAGTTTTTTTCTGGAAATACTATAGATTGAAAAGATTTTTGCAGCTCCTTGTACAGATGAAAATGTGACAACACTGCTTGGGTACCACATCGATATTCAGCCGCTCCAACGATCGCTTCGAGTAGTGGACCGAAGCCAGATTCAGAACATCACGTTTACCCCCCGTTTTTTTCGATGAGCATCTTCCGGCAGGCACTTCGTACTAGAAATTTTCCTGTTCACGGCCAGTCCGGAGCTAAAGAAGAGCGGCTTTCTCGCTGATTTTCAGCCACAAAAGAATCTTGTTGGGAACTTGGTGTATGAACCTCGGAGCTTTCTTCCTTCTTGGGTGAAGTAAAATACGAAATGCCCTGCCAGTCGTTGCCATCCAGGGTGAGATGGTTCTCGTCGTTCAGCAACACCGCCACGTCGCGATTTGCCGCGAATTTCGACATGACCATCTTATTCAATCGCTTCCCCTGCGTCATTGCCTGCACTGCCGTGATATAACATTATGACGTACATCCATTTGTTCAGTTTTTCAATGCGGCCCAAAAACGAACGGGTTACTTTTGTATTGAAATGGTGCATACGTCATTTTGTTTTCTTAATTCTATGCAACGCACGAATTAGTTACAACTAGAAGAAAGATACCAAAAGATGGGTCTTCGAATAACGAACAAACTGGCATAAGAACCCCATATTTGAAAAAATGGCGCTTACGGCAGTCTGCGAGATTACGGCAGTGCACTCTTAAACCAGTGGACGGGACTACCGCTTCCTGACATGTGTGTCCATGGTCGCCAGATACCTTTTCACTGTTTGGGCGGTTGCATCGACTTCCCGGCCAAGCCCACGCAGCGATGTAGCCATCTCGGTCTTCCTCTTCAGCATTCTTTGGAGCTTCTTGTCACTCAGGGTCGTTGGCCGTCCGGAATCGGGCTTTCTTTCGGTGCTCTGATTGTTGTCCAATAGTTCCAAAATGTTGTAGATGCCGGAACGGGCGTATCTGGCGTACAAAAAGTGCCGCACTATATCCGTTTTCGACGCGGTGAGCATATTTCTGAACGGAGTAGCTTCACTGTTTCCGCCATCTCATTTAGAGTTCGACTAATGAAGCTGTCAATTTTGTTTCTGATGACTCATAGGTTACTATGATTGATGCTGCATGCCTAGATTGGTCAGAGCGTGTGAAGGTAAATCCATGAAAAAGTGGTAATTTTGGTCAATTATTTTAATACAAACGATATGTAATATTATTCCTCTGGTTAAGTGCATATCTACCCAGGAGTTAAGAAACGGCATCGCAATTTACGACTCAAGTAAGAAAGAGATGCCAAATAATTGCTTACGAACCAAGCACTTGCGATGATGGGATAAAACTGACAAATTTAATGTTGCGCTTCGGGACGCACACCAGGTCAATATTAAACGAATAAAGAAAGGTTTTGACAGCATTTAGGTCTGTTTCAGGTCAAAGCTGGTGGAATAAAAAAAATTCACTATAAGTTCAAATTATTGATATTCGGTCAAAAGCCTCGAGTGTATAACTTTTCGATTGGCACTCTTGCTCGAAATACATGTTGCAAATCTGGAATACCTAGTTCCGATAATTTAGTCCAACGCAATTATTCCGTATTCGGCCTCCCGTCCATTCAGCCTCGCGTTTGCATCATAATGAATGCTATGATGCTGGATTACACAACATAGCAAAAACACTAGCTGCCGGACAGAATATAAACAGGGAAGATTTCACAAAAAAAAACAATAAGCCAGCTTTCACAAACAAAAATTCTGCGCACGGACACGTTGATGCATTATTTTGCAACGTGTGTTTGTGTGTGTATGTTTGTTTGTGTGCGCATATGTTAAAGTGTTTTTAACAGTCTTCTCTGGATGTCTGAATTTATTTGAATGCTTTAAATACTGTTTGGTTGTAATCTTTTTGATCAAATTGTTCCTAGAAGTTGAGAGTAGAATTATTGCTTTTTACGTTTCAATAGGTAGGAGTTTTGTTTTATTTCTTCCAAAAGTGTTCAATAGAGTAAATTTCATTTTGTTCACACAATGGTTGGTACAGTTGGAGTTCGATGAAAGTTAAAAAAGAAAAAAAAAATGTTACAAATTACAAGCAAATCACTTTCTATCAAATTTAAACCAGTAAATATAGTCAGGCTGCATCACTTCAACGCCTGCTGGACATAAATTTTACATCAATGAGTTTCGCTTCGAAAAAATTAAATTCAGGTCTAAGGGCCTGATGTAAATGGTTCCGTAAAACCGATTGTAAATTTTTTGCCGAAACCTAAATAATAACCTGTAATAGACAAACGCTGACATTCCGGAGAAAGCATTTAAAAAGGCTTGCCTTACGCTATCAGACAATGAATAAACTAAACTAAACTAAACCGTTGAAGTTTTAAAAATTTCTTACATTGAGCTCTGGAAGTGAAACTGAAATAACTCTTCGTCTTACTGTCAATCAGACTCTACTATTACTATTAGTTACACGATTCGATTTATCATCATTAAAGGATCACATTGTGTGAAAACGGTCGGGTAAGTACAAGCTAATCAACATACAAAATACCATGGAATGGGGTGAAATTAATTATTTTTTATATTTTCCAATAAACTAGCTTAATGTACATTTTTCCCAAAATAGTCAAGTACTTGTGAAATTTCTATCATCTACTTCCTGGGAGAGGAGTTTGCTCAGGTTGCTGGTTACGGAAAAAATGGTTTAGTATGATTGAGACTGCTACGAGTTCCGCTTCGTTAAAGTGTCTAGTTTCTAATTTTCATAATGTTGACAATTATCTTCATAATGTTGTTTTGACGATTAATGCTCTAGCCGAAGAACCACTTTACAGGAAAATGGTCCTCTCGGTAATGATATTTTGTGCATAATTTATGTATTTATTTCTAAAAAATCTTTTTTGGTCTTAATTTACTTGTAGAGCCTTGATAGAGAATATATATATTATTCGAAAGGTGGGTGTAAGAGAAAAATATCGTTTTCTTTTCACATTTTAAAGACTGCGAAGCCTATAGAAATTCCTCTGAGTTAACTAACAGTCGATAAAAAGTATAGTCTACTTCATGAAGAGAATTCTATAAGGTAATATGAAATAAATCGGGGTGAAATTAATCACCCTTGAAATCAATATGTTTTATTGAAAATGTGTTTTTTTTTATATGTTTATGATGAATGATGATTTTTGGACTGAAAAATATCAATCACAGCTAGTTTGGAAACGAAAATTACGATATTTCAGGTTAAAATTTATTCATTATGGTTCACGAGCTGTAGTTCGCTAAATTTGCTCTCATTTGATCATTGTTAGATCGATTTAAATTTGGTTCGTTGCAAAAGCTTAATAACTAGCTTTGAAATTAAAATCTTCGAGGTTTCCTGTGAATTCATCAGTATTACTTTGATGGTATGGAATAATCATCGTTGAAATTTATATTCTATGAGCTTTTATCAAATTTTACTCACTTCTCCAAATTTAATGTAATTAACCCCTAATTAAGATTACTCTAAGTAATTTTCATACTCTTTTGTTATTTAGAAACTTGTTTGATCAAATTCGACCGAGTTTTGACTGAGTTAGAAGAATTTTTCGAGGGTTAACTTTGACAGGTATATGAATCTTTCAAAAGTGGCATTTTAGGACACGTAAACATTGCCTCATTGCCTAGTGTTGTAAGATCAGTGTCTTTTCATTAGTATTTTTTATCATGAATTTTCATGTGATCAATTTCTCCCCACTGATCAATTTCACCCCATCCCACGGTACTTTGACCTGACACAGGAAAAGTCAGGATTTAGAATCCAAAATAATTGACATTTTATGTTGTTTATCTGTCGAAAAATAATTGTTGTAGTTGTTATCTCTTCTAACAAAATCCAAAGCTGTTCTGCCTGCCTTACACTCGCTCGTTCAAAAAAGGAAAAACCGTTCTACTCAATGTTATATTTTTATAGTTATCGTTTTCAATCTCAAGCTCTTAAAACCAGTATTATAAAATTTTAAACAATTTGTTAATTCATTTCGCTTGCTTGTAACGTCAACCAAAAAACTCAATTTTACAATTCAATATATAAATTCAATTTTGATCCAAAACTCAACAGTTATTCTTGAGAAAGTGTTTTAGAGTGTCTCCAATACGTTTTATTTTACGTAAATTCGTTCAGCAAAAGTAAGCTTTTGAGCAAAACTTCTCTAAAAATTCTTTTTACATTTATTAAAATTGACCAATGCTCAACCAATTTACAAATTAAGGAATAATGTATGAATATAGGGACATAGGTATTTTAAGTTAACTGAGATCATAAACTTCAAATTTTACATATGCTTTGATTTTTGACTTACTCTTTATATTAATTAGAAAATAATTTCATTGAAAAACTGATTTCAATGTCGTAAGTTTTTACTATCAACTGTGTGCAATTGACGCATCTTTTGCAATCTAGTTTTCGATACTAAGTTGCTCGATACTGATCTAACAAGCCTGTTGGCATACTTCCGGGCCCATAGACGTAGCCAGGATAAGCAAGAATTTGAAAAAGAGATGAGGGAGAGTAAACTTTTCTAAAATATAAAAACTAAATTAAAATTGACATTTTTCAAATATGTAAAAAGCACGATAATTCTTTTAATATCATTATCATTTGAATTTTGAATAATCCTACACTAATTTCCAAAATCATGAAGAGGTACGCCCCCCCCCCTCTCCCTAACCCACTTGGACTACGCCTATGATCATAGTTAGTCGTGTAATTGCCCGGTATACTATAAGTCGGCGGCAAAGTCTCTGAGCAATAAACAGAAAAGTCAAGTTCCGACAGAAGAATGTTCGCGCTTAGGCTCAACTTCTAAAGAGCATATAATTATTATGCTAGTGTGAAATTTTAGCATGTCACTCAAGCTTTTTTGCTATACAATATAGGGCAAACGCTCCTATATTAATCCCAACTCCTTTATTCATCTCACCGTTTTTTTGGTCCAAGTTGCCGTTATTTTTTTTTCTATTTTTTTTTTAAGAAAAAGTAATTTTAATTTTACCTCTCAATTTTGTCGAGTGGTTGAAAACTTCACTTTGAAAAAAAATTAAATAAATAAATTGGACAAATAAAAGCGATGAGATTAAAATAGATGTTGAGATGAATATAGGAGCGATTCCCCTACGACCAGAGGAATAGGCAGCTAAATAAATCTATCAAACACACTGTGACACAACGTCCAGCTATTTTATATTTTTGGATTTTACCAAAAAAAAATCAGTCCAGTATATTATCACAAATGATCTTGAAAATTTCTACCCACTCGAATTATTACATTTAACTGAGATTTTCCGTATCGTCAATGAAATTAATATGTTTTGCAATCTTGTCCAAATTAATAAATGACATAAAAAAGTTGAAAATATGCACACAATGTAAAACAATCACAGAATGATTCAATACTTCGGTTCGATCCGACGTTGTCCCAGTTCCGTTCCGAAATCCGCAAAAAGTACTAGCCAGTTATGAAAATCAAAACTAAGAGCTTAGAATCCATCCTTTTTGCTGCCAATGCAATTCTGTGTGAAATATTAAATTTAATACATCGTGTTTCATATACTAATGCCGAGTATCAGTATATAATTTGGCTAAATTTAAGTTACCCGATGAGCTAAATTACCCACAGCTCAGTTGAAAAGCCGGAAATAATATTATGAATAATTGTATACTAATATGAAAATACGATAAAAAAATTAAACTAAACTGTGTTATTGTGCGCTATCAATCCACAATTTTGCCAGTTTTTTCGGCAACCAATTTAATTGACCATTTTTGATTTGGCTGAAACTTTGCATAGACGTTTTTATAGACAAAAGTATTTGTAATCATCAATACCTTCCCAAAATATCATTTTTCAATAGCATATCAAAAATGAGTCGTGTTCCAAAAAATTAAACCAATAGCACAAAATGGCATCTTTTGCCTAAAGAAACGTCCGTGCGAAATTTCAGCCAAATCAAAAATTACAAATTAAAAAAATATATCCAAACTGGGACATTATTTGTGGAACTGCTCTATTAACGAACGT
Organism: Wyeomyia smithii; assembly: GCF_029784165.1. Classification (NCBI taxonomy): domain Eukaryota; kingdom Metazoa; phylum Arthropoda; class Insecta; order Diptera; family Culicidae; genus Wyeomyia; species Wyeomyia smithii. The sequence continues at coordinate 61,017,459 of NC_073696.1, forward strand.
CAGTTTCACACCTCGATTATTTTTACCAATTGTTGATAAAAATGTAATTTTTCGGTTTTTTGTCACATTCTAAGGCACAGAACAATGAGAAAATGATTACTACAGAAAATTAAAATGTGCATCAATGAAAATAACATTATTTGACTAGCTTAGCGGAATGAATTTTAATTTTAATGAAAATTGATCCACATATTTCTAGTGCAAATTGTTAAAATTTATTAGGTCTTTACATGAAATTTGTTTGAAATACTGGGTAAATAAATATGTGCAATCTTTCAGTGAAAAGAGAAAAAAGTTTTATTCAAGTTTCATTGTGATCGTAATGATTTATTTAAGACGTTGTGATACAAATTAGGAAAGTTCATCCGCATAATCTAGCGACTATCTTGAACAAAGCCCAGGTGATAATACAATGTGTATGTACAAGACAATTGCAAAGCTATCTATCCTACTGGTGCTAATAGTCTCTCTGAAACTGGGATTCGAACTTTAGACGACTGGCTTTTTAGATTATTATCGTACCTGGTACCCAATGAGCATAAAAGGAGGTGAGGAGGAAGGTGCATTTCTCTAGTATTAGTAAATGCTTCAAATATAAACATCTAGAAGAACTCAATGGTAAACTCAAATAGTTACGTCACTATTTGCAATCAACTGTGAGCATAGCATAGCATAGCATAATGAGTTTCCGCCTTACCTTCCTTTGTTGCGTCCTTTGCCTAGGAACAGCTGGGAGGTTGGATAATTCTACCAAACCTTAATTTTATTCATCTCAACACTTAAATTTATTTTAAGTTTATTTTGACCCCACTATTAGCGTGTAGTAGCAGTACCAATCGATACCTGAAACCTCCATTTGAGGTTTGATATTAAAGATTAATTAAATTTTATGTTAATTGAAGTTAAGCTAATTTCAACCTTCAATGGAGTTCAATCATAAATGTATTAGCAGGAAGAAAGACATCTAGCATAAATAAGTGGATTTGTAAGACTGACGATTTCCATCCTGCAGCCTATGCAACAAAACTGTTCCTGTCAACGTTCCCGACATCTGATCTGTACAACATGTACAGATAAGCGAAACCAGTTGCTGCTGTCAAGTTGAGGTAGTTGGTTGTATAGTATTGTGGATTTAAATTTCTACTATGCAATCCGCTAGCTTACCCTGACCGAGAGCTCATCTACAAATTTCGCTGTTCAGCAAACCGCCATCCGTCAAAGAACTCGATGTGAAAGTACAGTGAAGATTGTTGGCAAGTTTTTACGTTCTGAATTATATCTCTTCATTTTAAACATACAGAATTCGCACATAAACTTTAATCTTAGTCAAATTGTAGATTAGTGTTATTGTTTAGTTTTGTTTCTGCTGATTCCCTGAGACCCTAACTTGTGACTATAGTTGAAGTTTCACAAGTTTTGATCTCCGGTATTAGCGGTCGAGATTCAACGTGGACCGGCTGAGGAGCATTTGGGTGATGAAACTGGCACACGACTCCGGTAAGTTTAGTTCTTTTGTTTTATCATCAGACTGTGGTTTAACAACCTTTAACCTCATTACTTTCCACAGCCAATCGCTTGCTCGCGCGCGCCTTCAGCGTCACGAAAGTGCACAAAGCTCAGAAACGGACGCGCATATAAACCCATAATTGGAACCGGCTTGGCGGGTCGCCTCCTCCGTGCAATCCATTCAGCTGCGAGGTGGAATTTCTTGGCCGAGTGATGAATCCTTCGGGCTTAGAAAGAGATGACAGGCAAACGAAACGGCAAAACCTCGTTGACTGCGAAGCGCTCAACTGCTTATGTACGCATGGACCTTGCAATGTTGTGGGCAGGCGTGCTGCCCGTCGTTTTTTTTTTTTTTTTTTTTTCAGAGAAATGGCAGAAAGCTGGAAAATTAGGCGCGCAAAAATACAATCCACTTGAAAGACCTTCACAGAGTTTATCGTCTGTTCCTTATCCTGTAAGACGACCCTCGAGAGACAGTAGCGATGGCCGCGGAGTTGGCATGCCAACATGGGATCGGTTTTGATGTTTGAGATGTGCGTGGAGGGATTCTTTACACGCATATATACAAGTATGATATATTGTAGAATGTGTTTTAAAATGCTCGCATCTTCGAGCGCTGTTAATGTAGTTTTTTTTTTTTTCCTATACTATACTATCCAATCAATGGGAAGAATAAATATGAAGAGTATTAAAAACTTGGTGGCTTCATTGCCCTTATCATAATCTCAAACAACTTACATTAATAAGGGATACATTGAGCACTGTTGACTGAATATATAATATATTCTCTAACTGATGTAAACAAAGGTAAAGGCGAACACATATTATCTAGCTGATAAATTTAACAGTAATCGACTTTACATTTTGAAAGTTATCTAAAGAAAATAGAAATAAAAGGTGTTTAAATATATAATTGTTCAAATACTTAATACAGTTTTCAATTTTATCACTAAGTATTGCTTTTAGTTTTAGATAGAAAAAGTTTTAAAATCATTTGTAATAATTCATTATTATTATTTCTACCACCACAAGGAAATATTTCCTTTTCATGCTATGTTCTTTCTGTCTTCGTTTTTCTATATGTTCACCATTTTTACCCGCATTTTCGATCAACTGTAGTTCCCACTGGTTTTATCTATTTCAAAAATCATTTTATAATGTACAAATTGTAAACTGATTGTTCTCTAAAAATTGGGAGAGACTGTTAGTGTCAGTGGAGTTGTAGCGCTAGTCCCACCACAACTATTTTTTAACAGTTGGCCGCAAATCTGAGTATATTCAACTGAATTTCAAATTCCGATGCAGAATGTAGCACGAAGGCTTTGTTTTATTTATGCTAATATTAGAACCTAATTCCGGACTGTCTAAATGCATGTGATGCTATTGTACCGGAGCAGTATCCTATAAATAGGGGTCATTGTGCATCGGGGATGCAAGCTGCGAAAAAATATCAAATTTCTATGGCCACAAACTGGTCATTCCGCGCTCGAAGATCAATTATCTGACATTATGCATATAAAATATTTGTTTCCAGCCATCTGCTACACTTCAATAGAGTATTCTCAAGATCAAGATGCACCGCGGGACGTTTCTTGATGGGGTAGCAATCTATCTCGCTAGCTTAAACACACGCACGTCAGACGTGAGATTTTTGTTCTATCCCGTTCTGGACCAAAGCCTGCCCCTGGCCCAAAGGAGTTTGTCCCAAAAAACCGGTTATGCAAAGAGGCTTGCGAAGCGATGGCAGCTTTATCTTCTAAACGCACAAAAAGTGGCGTGTAGATTCCGTTGCAGGCGACAGAACATTAACATATTTTACCTTCAGTCACAGACAGCACTTCGCGAAAAATGCATCCCCCTGCGGCTGTCGAGTACTATTCAAATCGCACGAGAACCGCGTCGCCATTCCATGGGTTATGCGATGCATTGGTCCTCTTTTTCGCGAAGCTAACGAATCACAATGAAACTCGGTGCACAGCCGTCCCCGTCCGAGAGTCACATGGGAAGGAAGGCGATACCGGGAAGAGCTTGCAGCATCCCGGAGCTATCTAAGAAGAGGTGCACGCTGCGTTCTCGTCTAATCGTCCAGTCCAGTGATGCGGGCACAGATAGCAAGAAGCTAACTGCATAGGGTGGGTACAAATTTTTATTTCATATTTTTTTTTTCAATAGTTATACTTGTCTGTGTTGTTATAAAAACGAATTACTACACAAACAATTTTTGTTCAGTACCTGGAATTTTTATGCTAGTCAATACTCTGATTGCAACATCGAAGGATAACACTTGCATAGAATGATGGCTGGCTGCCTGTGCCGTCTCGGTGCGGACCAACCGCCAGGTTGTCCAGAAGAGGAATATACCTACACACATTCGCGAAAGAGGTTTACCATCGTTAGCATCAAATAGGCCGGCCGGGCCAGGGAAATAAAGCTGATGAAAAACTCAGAATTGCATTGGATAAAAGTCTGCTTCTGATGCTGTGCTCGCAGTTGAATGACCCCGCGAGCAGCAGGATTAAGAATATGCTGAAATGGAGAAGAAAAAAAACAAAAACTCGCTCACCCTATCGCTACACAACAAGCGCGGTCGGTCGGGGCTGGTCTCATTGCATGGATCCTGTCGCGAAGGGCTCTTCGGCGGTCGGAATCCTCTGGACGAGTTTATAATTCTATTGATACGTCAGCCTACCTACTTGTTGTTTACTTTTACTGCAAGATTATTGAGCTAATTGTCAGTTGTATTGTTCGAGTTGGTATTCGAGGATTCTGCACTTTTGTTTTAAGAAACAGCTTTGCGGTGTTGAATTACATTTGTTAGAGTGTATGTTTTGAACATTCGACTCTTAAATTGAAATTATGTTTATTCATCTCCGTGAGAAACAACATTATAAGAAATTGTTCGGACGTTCACAATCAGATATTTCGGTGATAGCAAGCGTTAATTCGTAAAACTTTTCAAAACTACTGATTATTCGAATACCTCAATTCTTTGATTGTAAAAAGGATTAAGAAAGGATTAAGACATCTAGCTAAACATTCCAAAAGGTCCCATCTGCTTTCATCGTTTTTTCAGAGCGTCTTTCCATTTTGGGAATGGTGCAGCTTTAGTAACTCTCATAAGCGTGGTTTTCGTTCAGAAGGCTAGATCCCTCCGCTAACAAGCTGTGCATATAACGTGTCATAAAAGGTGTTTAATAAGTTGTGGTTATTGAATGAAAATGATCGATCAAAAAATCAATCAAGGCAGATAGGACCTTTTGAAATGTTTCTCTAGATTTGTCAAAAATCTCTATCAAAGTAGCCAATTTTACCAGAAACTGCAATAATTTTCCCCGATTTGCTAGTACGACATCGAACTTCTGTTACAAGTTTCACGGCGAATAAATAAGGTTTGTTCCACTTAGTATTTGGCCGTTTTCTTTTGTTTACTGCAGCGCCTCTAGTTGTCGTGCCGAGAAACCAATGACAGCGTTTTGATCTGAAAGGTTTGTTCACTTTGTGGAGAAAATTTTGTCAGGATTGGTACACGAGTTGAAAAGTTATCCTAGATGGAACGCGAGAGACAAGAAAAATTGAGTTGAACAAGGCTCTCAAACTACCGAAATCGACTGTGAATACCGTGCTCAAACGTTACCGGGACACTTTGACGGCGGATCTCGCTAATCAAACCAAACGTAGAAGTGGAGCATTGGACCGGAAACTACGGGCATGTTTTGGTTTGATTTTGTGAAAAAGGTCAATGCAGGACATAACTAGCACAATTCGTCGAATCTGTATACGTGAAGGATTACGGTCGTATCATGTCAGCAAGCAACCCAACAGGACACTGGAACAAAACCTAGTTGCCAGAACCTTGGCAAGAAAGCTATACGAGCAAGTCCTGACAGAGTACAACGACTGTATTTTGTTGAACGATGAAACATACGTTAAAATAGACTTTGGACAAATCCCGGGCCGGAAATTTTACCTTGCTCCAGGTAGGTTCAAATTCGTCCGCAAGTTGATGATTTAGCAAGTCATCTGTAACTGTGGAAAGACGACAAAAGTTTTCATCACTTGAGCAACCAAAAAGGGACAAGTTTACAATGAGAAGTGTCCTCAGGAGATAGTTTTGCTGTTCATCCAGTCACTGCCACTACGCCCGGGATGTATTGGAATGGTACAAGCAGAATTATATTGATGTTATCGAAAAGAGGATTAATCCACCAAACTACCCACAGTTTTGTACCATCGAAAGATATTCGGCAATAGTTAAGCGTAAATTGAAGAAGTGTGGCAAATCAATCAAAACATCACCTAATATGGCGAAACGGTGGAAAAAAATGACCGATACGCTCGATGTTACCACTGTGCAGAAATTGATGGAAGTTACACTGGGGTCGCTTTTTACGTGGTTGGTTGTACCGCATTCAAAAGATTAGTTTTGATACATTTATACTAAACTTATTTGATATCGCGTACAAATAATCTTCCGAATCGAGTAAAAATAATCCGCGTTATTGTAAAAATATCCCGTTTAGAAAAACGCATAAAAACAACCCGCGTAAAAAGCGACCCTAGTGTATTCGACGAAATGCTCGAGAATTCATTAGAAAAGCAGACAAAAAAATTTTCTTGTTTTTTTTTCTTGAAGTTTAATAAAAACCCTGCCAGAACATATTTTTACCAATCTTGTACGTTATTTCCTCATGGAGAAATCGGAAATTGTATGCGGCCAAATTCTAAATTAATCTAATCTAATTTGGAGTGCTTTATATAATTATATTTTCTGCATCCTGTTTATTTTCTGTTGGTCTGCCGCCATCTGTTCGTGCCAATCAACGCCCCAGAGATGATTTACCCCGGGATCCTAACTAACGATTAGTTACATTTCTCTGAAATTGTCTTACCAACAATCACCAAATTCAAAATAAACACCTTTGCTTGGGTTGTACTCAAAAATTAGTGATTTGTAGACTTTTGACGTAGAACTACGTCTTTAAGAAAGGTCCAGAAAATGAAAATCTCAAATCGGGACGAAATCATGTCAAATTTCATATGCTTATCACTTGGTTAGATTAAAATTAATTTTCTTCGTTCTTGCAGTTATCGATTAGAAAATTAGCTACTCGTTCACTTAATTGCTTTCGACTTTCGACTAGTAAGATTTGACATAATATTATACCTTATTAACAGGAATTGTACTCTTCGGGTTATATAAAGGGTGTATGAAATCAAATTGCATCATTTTCAAATGGCTGTAACTTTTTACTCATTAGGTATTTTCTATTGACAGTTTAGGTGAAATTTGTTCAATGTGTATTGTAGACACTGTGTAAGTTGCGCTCAGCTGCTGGTGCAATCGTTGTGAAGATGAAGTCGGAAGAACAGCAGAGGTGTAAAGAAATTTTGCGCACATACCTCGAAAATCCGAATCTTTCTCATCGTGCAATTAGTAAAAAACTGTGAATGGTTCAACCTATGGTAACTCTTGTTTTAAATCGGTACAACGAGCGTTTGACTATCGACTAGAAAGGAGAAAGTGGCCAAAATTGATCTCCGTATAGTGTAAATTGCAATGAACGACAAAATACGGTGGCGAAAACATGCCTCGTTATAGATGACGAGACATATGTAAAAGCAGACTTCCGAGACTCCAGTACTTAACCGCTCATCAGAAATTCAAAGTTACTTAGGACGTTAGAAAGCAGAAGGTGTAAAAGTTTACAAAAATGTACATGGTTTAACAAGCAATTTGCTCATGTAGAAAGCGAAGCACCCCATTCGTGACAACTGGGACAGTCAATGGACAGGTTTACTTAAAGGAAAGCCTCCAAAGCGTTCACTTCCACTTCTGAGGACCAATGTTCGTATAACTTTCTGGTCGGATTTAGCCTCGTGTCATTACTCGAAAGGTATTCTAAAGTGGTACGAGACTAAGGAAGCATCTCAATCGCCCTAACACACCTAACAAAACTTCGGTCAATTGAAAAGTACTGGGCCATCAAGAAAAAGGTACTTCGGAAACATCCTGAGGAAGTAAAATCGGAGATCGGTATAAGCAGGCTTCTTCCGTTCTCTTGATTTTTGCCCAAAAAAAAAAAAGGGATAAACCTTTTTTTGCTCTCTCAGTTTAAGAGGGAGTAGTTTTCGTTAGCTTCTCCTTTACTAGAAGAGAAGTTGGCCAAATATCAAAACATTTAGGTTCATATTGAAGCCACATCCTAACCGTTTTCGAATTTAATATAATAGGAAGATTCACAACTCACCATGGGTGCGTATTCTGCAGAAAGTTCGATTTTATACTGTTTTTGCCGCACCCCAGAGCGATGAGAACGGTAACGCAATGCTCAGTTGGTCGCCGAGCAATTTATTTCATTTTTCTTGCGTGCGCGGATGCTCTGTCAAATTAGGAGCGTTTTTTCGTCAGAGAAACTATTACTCTGCGTTCTCTCTACAGCAGATGGTGTGATGCACATTGAATGTAAGCTCGCAGTTGTTAAGAGGGAAGAAAACTCTTTCTCTTTAAGATGAAGATGAGCAAAACAAAGCCTGCGTATAAGATACACACAACAGCGTAATAAACTGTTACGTAGCTGAAAGTCCGGCACCTGCAGCTATCTGCTTCTATCCGAAACGAGAAGAAATTGATTCAACTCTAGTTTCTATATTTTAACCATAATCCGACACGAGAAGAATTTGATTTTCTCCTCTCGAGTCACGTGTTATTTTGTTATGTGGCTGAGAGCTCCAGTTTCTAGATTTTGGTACATACAATGTTTCGCTGGAAATGTTTTAAGTGACTCTGTTACACTCCGTTCGAAATTTTGGAACGTCTTAAGAAAGATGGTCAATTCAACTTCACAGCAGCATTTCGAACTCCATTCTCGTGTCTGTCACAAGCCAACATCAGCACGAACAGAAATTTTGTTGTCCCCTAGACGCACAGTTGTAATATGCAACACGCAACAGTGTAATAAAATGTTGCGTTACTGAGAGTATGGCACCTACTACTATCTACTTCAATCTGACACTAGAAGCGTGTAAATGCAATGTGTATTTTGTAGCCAGGCTAAGAGCTCCGTCAGTCCAGTTCCACTAGACATTGTGCCAGAAATAAAATTTAGCAGAACGAAATTTTAGGCGCTCCTACGGTTTAACCAATCGGTTTACGATCTTCTACGAAGTTTTTTAGTAAAGTTAGGGCTTCAATTTGAATGCTTAGATTAGTTTGCGATTTGGCCGAAAAGATATCGCACCGATGCAAACTTCTTTCTCATACACGCTAGTGCTTTGCAATTTTCGACAAGGTTGTATATCATGAAATTCTATGAAACTTTGCAGAATACGTAAAATTTATATCTCCTTTAGTTTCTGAGATCTGCGAGTTTTTGTAAAGTTTATCTGAATTTCACGTTGCCTTCTGATAATCTTATGCGTTCACTCGAAACAATTGCATACAAATTTTACGAGAGAAATTGAATAAATCCGTCCTTAGCTGCTGAGTACGGAAGTTTTTAGAGTACTATTTAAAAATGTTAGAAAATGAAGATATTTTGATGGACAATTTAAAAATAAAGATCATCGTTTACTAAAACTTGCTAATCGAAGAGATAACTGATTCACAAACTTGTGTATTTTTTTTTTAAACTTTGTGTCATAGTTTTATTCAACTACCTACTCCAAAAACTTTCATACTGAGCAAGAAATAAAAAAATTATATGCAATTGTTTTGAGTGAACTCATAAGATTGACGATAAGATAAGAAAACGTGAAATTCATACAAATTTTATGAAAACTCATAGATCTCAGAAACTGGAAGAGCAAGAAATTTTATATATCCTAAAAAGGTTCATAAAATTCTATGATCTCCCTTTTTGTCGAAAACCGTAATGCTCTAGCACTGCTCGCCAACACAAAATTAGATTCATGTTTCGCACATCCGTATTACATACGGAATTAAATCCCTACTAAAATAAGACGTAGTTCTACGTCAAAAGAGAAGTTTGCTTTGAACTTATCACTTGCGATGTAATGTAACAAAAAGATTCCTGTAGTTTTAAGTCAACGGTTACTGATTTTTCATTCTGAGTATTTTTGTGATCGTAAAATGAAAAATAAAATGACTAAAAATGATAATCGCCATTCACATCCCATTAACTGTCACAACCCTTTTGATTTTTATTGGAGCCGCAAAAACGAAGAACGGCTGGGCAAGTTCCGATAATGCGACATTTGTAGAACTTATTACAGGAAGCTGATATTTTAAAAAGCTTGATCCATCAAAAGTGTTTTAGAAAACTTTCGACTAGAAAAATTTAGAATATCAAATATCGACAGGTTTTTTTTTCACGCGGGAAATACGTTTCAAATTTGTATGGAACTGCGTAATAAAGACTAAATTGAGTTGAAAAAATAACGTGGCAAACCCTGAACTGAATATGATAGTGATCAGTCTTAACCCTCTAGTGCCCAAGGTATTTTTCAGACGGACCTCGGTAAAATCACTATGAATCTTCATTAACATTTTTTAAAGTATTTATTGAAGCTTTCTAGAGGTTCAACTGAAACGTGTCTAACGGAACTAGAGGGTTGAAATCAAAATGCATTATTATAAATTACCAAAAATTCTGATTATTTTTTGACTGATATAAGATTACTTCCGCCCTAAAAGGAAAAACGTGATTAGGATGAGGTTGATATCTTGTATAGTCTTGAGTTATTTGAAACAGCAACTCGCGTAAAAAACCTGAATGTACCGTAAAACCATCATTCTAACGATCATTTAACGCTATGTAAATGACAGTTGTTTGCATGCATCATTGTCAGTTTTTTTTCTTCACATATAATTTTCAGTTTACTATTACGTTCAAAATATTTGCCTTGACTGAACCCAATCTAACTGAAAATCCTGCGCTCGGCAATGTATGTAGTTCCGGTAGGTACCCTGGAAAGGTTCCATCATCCAGAATCCTAACTAATAAACCGTGCACTAATTGCTGCCACCACTTTTCCATATAATGAAAGACATCCGAGATTTGTAAAAGAACCATAGGTGATCATTTAGTAGAAACTGGTAATTGTTCTTCAGGTGACTTTGCGAATCACCGAGTATTGACATAGGTTAGAGAATGAATGCCATAATAGATTCAAAATTTTCTTTAATTTTCGATGTTTCAATTTTGTAGTAATTTTTCATAAATCAAGGGATTTGCATTACAATACAGAACTAATGAATTCCGGCTCCTTGTATCTTTCAAGGCATTTACTTCTTGACTGATTTTCCTCGCTATAAAAATATAGGGTAAGGAACGGCTTAAGCAGTAGCGCCTATTTTAATCAGTCGCAGAAAACAGGCCTCAAACTCCTGCTTTTTGATCAATATCGACAATTTCAATGAAACAAACGAAAACTTTGATTGTCTAGCTGCCTTACGAAAATAAGAAATACCGTTAATCACAAAGAAATCTGTGAACAAACATCATTTGAACCAAATCGACCTATATTGCAGCCATTCAGGAGCCACTTCGGGTGCTGCAAAAAACGCCTGCAAAACAGATGGAAACTGCTTAAAATAGGTTCGGGGTGATTGGAATAGTGTCAGTCGGTTGGTAACTTTAATTGATTATTGTTAAAGTTTGCTAATTTAGTTTTATAATCTGAAAACAGATTCTGACAGAGAAAATGATAAAAAACAGATTGATATACTACTGTTTGAATCTCACCCAACACATTTCGAGTATTTCGTCTGAATACACAGGAGGTTCCTAAAGCTGCTTAGAATATGTTCCCTACCCTATATCATATCCTGAAACAAGTATTTCGAAACTGACAAAATCAACACGATAAGTTCAATCAGACACCAACTTCATCGGATTGAGTTACTGTCTTTAACAAAGTTGTTAGATGTAGAATATCCTCAAAAGATCCTCATTTGAAATATCAGTTTTTTACTCAAACTCACATCGTCGAAAGGTTGAAAATTTTCATAAGTTCGCATAGTTTTCAAACTTCTGAAGGTGAAAGCTGGCTTAGACCGGTTCCAATTTGAACCAATCTGTTTGGGAACTTTTGCGAAACCACGTGTACATACATACTTATAAATACATATATGTATGTTTATGTGTGTATAAATGTGCATGTGAATTTGTGCTCGCTTATAGTTATCATATCATATTCCATACCCAATGCAGATATGAAAATAAAATATGAAGCCTACACACTTATTCTCGTTTTAATTGTTCAGTAATTTTTATTACCGTCATGTTCAGTAAATTTGAAAAAATACTGATCATTTTGTAATTTTCTCAAAAATAACTGATTTCGGTTGAAGTTTTTACCGAATTACCGATATGCAAAAGGCACTTGACGACCTCAGCAAAAAACATTACTGACCTTTTCTGTAAACTAAAGTATGTTCTGAACTTTCATAAAGTTCAGTTAATATTTGACGATCTGTCAGCATCTTCCTATGTGTTGCTGAAAACTGTTTAACTTCAATTGTTTAACTGTACTCTTGTTGTTTTTTACTATACTGTTGGGCAATTTTTCTGCATCTGTCAAAACGAAACATCAAATGTCCGCCATTCTCAAATATTCAGGGTTTGGAAGCTGAGTTTTTAAAGTGTTTCGCGTGTGATTTTCAAAAAAAAATGGATATCTTACTTTCAAATCTACAAGAAAACGACGTGGAGGTACACGATCTATTCAGTCAGCATATGGAAATTTTTCCACCACAGGAGAAAAGTTTACTAGAAGCCTGCAACCAAAAGCTTGTATTCATCACAACATTAAACGTATCAAGTTTTTACTCGAATGTGCTGGGAACACCAGTATAATCGATCTAAACAATCCGAAATTCCTTCCTAAAATTATTCAACAGTTACATAGCAACTTTTACAATGGTTCATATTTCTCTCGTAACCATGAAAAAACTTTTCGTTTACAGAATGCTCGGTAATTTGTGACGAATCGTCAGCTTTGTAAATTTACAGAACGCTCGGTATTTCGTGACGAATAGTCAGCTTTGTGAATACCGAATCATGCAGCAATTTTTGATGAACGCTTCGTAAATTTTTACTGAGCTATCTTCTATGTTTGACGTTTCAGCGAGAATGAAAAATTACCGAGCACTCGTCAAGTAAATAAATTGCTGAACAGATTGCTGATGGCTCAGCTGTTGAGAACTCGTTAAAAAGATTGCTGAGTTCGGTAAAAGAAACTAAGTGTGTAATCGTTTCTGCCGTGTTACCAAGTCAACATGGCCAAAGCCCGCAAAGGTCTCAGTCACCACGCACGCTATCGCCCCGTTACTTTAACGGCCATACCTTGTGAGGTAGGCGATACGCTTTCATTTTCTGCCAAACTCATGATTCATCTATATTTATTTATGTAGTTTAGTGCGCTTCTTTGTCTCTGCAGCGGACAGTCAGCTTTTTGGTTCATTGCACTGCTGCCAAGAGTCGCACTCTGCTGAACTCTTGCTTGCAGCATAGGAAGCTGTCTTACTGGTCGGCTGGCCGGCCGGTATGAGCTGCATTTCGGCGCAACTCCCAAGCGAAGAGTCTTCTTCTACCTTACCGCCTCGCACCTTTCTATGCTGCTACAGGATTCCAGCAAGCAGGAAGAGAGCAAGTCGCAGCGCGCGAATCTCGTTTTGTCAATTTCTTTTCTTATTTTATTATTTTTTTTTCTGCAGGTTTCGCTTGGTTTGCCGTTTTTCATGCACTTCTTTCCGTTTGAATGTGTTTTTTTTTTCGCCAACTTTCCTGTTGCTCTCCATTTCGTAACGATCGCTTACTTAGCCACTCTCTCGCGGTCCATCTATCTCTCAGCACACGGCGAGGTTCAGAACGATTCGTGAAAGTTCATTAAACTCATTCTCGCCGCGTCATTTTTATTACGTTCTGCACTACATCTTGGGCTGCTTCCTCCTTCCGTGCAACCGAAGCCTTACGCCGTGTAGCGTTTACACTGAGTTAAACATGGTATTTATGCAGGAAAAAAAAATTGGAGATATTTTCATAAAATAATAATCAAGAATTTATTCAAATTAAAAATTCTCTCTTTATCATCAATAAAATTGAAGGTAATTGAATTTATTTTAAAGGGTGATTGCAGCCACTTCAAAATTACTCCAGCAAACGGCCAGTAAATAATTACAGACTGTCCCAATTCCGTCCCAGTGTTACCACGCGTTGGCCTCTCCGCCGTGAGGGCCCAGAGCGCGAAACGAAAAGATCTGGTTCAATGTGTAGGTACGTGTCGCTGCTGAATGCAGTTCTGCTCCGGATCAGCCGAGTGCACGTTTACGAGAATGCATGTTGTTTTGGGATGCCGGACTTTTTTTCTTTCTTCCATCCGAGTGCATACTGCTTTAGTAATTTCTTCTTACACAGTTTTTTTCTTTCGTTTATTTTTCCGCGGGTCGCCCTTTTCCAGCCAAAGAAATGCACACAGAATCAGCGAACGTTCGCTGCACCGCATTCAGAAAAATCCTCTCCAAAAGCCTCTCTGCATTCACTCTTATTCGCCTAAGTTCTATTACGAAACTTCCCGCAACTCATCCCTTTTCGGAATGTATGCACGATTTCTTTTTATTTTCGTCTCTTCTTCCACTGTTCCCTACGAGCTCGCTAAATCTTGTTATTTTTCCCCGGCATCATCCACACCTCAGCCCAGTGGATTTGGGCTCGACTCTTTGCCAGTTGGCGGCCGTTTCCCTCGACGATCTTCGAGCAAGCCCCGGCTGTGTGCTGGCGAATGCATTAGAAAACAAGTTTTATGCATGCAATTTTTTTATGCATTAGAAACGAGGTGCATCGTAATGATTTTCAACAATCTTAGACCATCAATTTGGCTGTTGGTTTTTTTTTTTTCACGTAGGTATATGCAATCACAGACTGCATTTTAGGATGAAAGGAAACGAAAAACCTGTAAATCCTGTTGGTGTAAGCGATTACTCACATAGGTGAACCCACTTTAAGAGGGATGTGTTTTTTGCGATTTCGTCTGAAAATTGTGGAGTACGTATTCTGCGAGATATACATATTTGAAGAGATTATTTTGGCAACATTTGTTCTACGAACCATGATGAGCTGAGCGTTTAACGACCCTGCAATATTGTATTAGAGATGGCCTCTCGGGAAGGTACTCTGTTTCTGTGAAACAAGCAGAACTTAGTAACAAGTAATTAGATGCATTTAGGCCCGTAGTTTTTGTACATGTCAGATATTTCACAGATTTTTTATCATTCGAAAGGATTACTTCGGGAAGGGTTTCTTTTGCTATTTTTATATTTACAAAGACGTTTCGAAATAACATTTCGAAAACATCATAAATTTTTAGAGCAATCGAAACAAAACTGACAAAATTTACTTGTCCTTCTCGTCTCGATCGATGTTTCTGGCAACACGGCATAGGGACAGGCCTGGCTTGATGAACCGATAGTTAAGTTAAGCTGTAAACAAGAAAAAAAGTAGGAGGTTGTATTCAAGACACTACCACATAAATAACGTAGAACTACGTACACTAACACACACACACATACACACACATCATATTAAATACACACACACATCATACCATATCATCACACCATACACACATCATACCATATCATACACTCACACACACATCATACCATATCATACACACATCACACCATATCATACACACATCATACCATATCATACACTCACAGCAAGCAAGCGACCAATCAGAGGACGTTATTTTCATTTCAACAAGGCTTGACAATTTTCAATAGTGCAATAGTTCGTAGATTCAAACAACATTTTTCTGCATTTGGGTAGATGCGTGTATAATTTTCCAATCGATTGCTGCAAGAATGAAGAAAATCGGTTGAAATCCAACTGACCTATAAGCATTTGAAAAAGGACAAATTTCTTCCCAGTTTTTCAGTTTGCATCCCTGTGGGGTATGCTAAAGTAAAACGTAGTTCTACGTCAAAAAACTGACAAAAAATGTATTTACGAAATTGATACCCTTCTATCTAAAAATTTTCAGAGCGACTAGAGGTTAGGATATGAGAATTACCTAAAACGATCATTCCCAAAAACCACTTTGGGATTTTCTCTAGCCTTATGAAAATTGCAAATAGTTCCAACAGAATCCTTAAGTTATTTTAAGTTTAAGCTAGTTATTCTATTCTAATCGGTAAACATTTCTTTCAGAAAAAAACTCTAAATGAGCGTTTTACTAATAAACAAATTATTCCTACAAATCTGAAAATTTTTCTTCTGGAATTACTTTTTTAGACATATAAAAAGCAAAGTTTGAGCAACCCCGAAATATTATTTTTCTAACGCACGAAGAAGGCTATTTTCTTAAAACATACAAAAATATCAACAACTATGTACTCGGCAAATATAACACCCGTAAGTGCTCGGTACCCTAGTACCCACCAAAACTAAAATGATTCTTACTTTTTCAATTGTTGACCGAGATTTCGATCTTAAACCGCCAAAAATTTGGTGTTCCCACGACAGTTATTATAAAAAAATGCACCAAAGTATCTGAGTATACCATTCGATTCGTTATGACGTCCTGAATCTCTGGTCAAAATTTCAAAATCGTCGTACGGTACATTCTGAGAATTGCCCTTTTGAAGGTCGTAAGGTACAAACAAGTGAAATAAAAACAACGAAATAACGGAACTGTGTCCATATATTAACCTTATAAAACATGAAAACACAATTGAAAACAGAAAAAAACGCATATTTTCTAACTGAACCACTAACATCTACTAATCCATGGAATGGATTCTTCTTAGTTCACTTTAGATTTCTTATAAAGTAGAATCCACAAAAAACTCACTTAAAAGCTCTAAATTCGATATTAAAGTCAGGCATCTGCACTCGAAAACTTAATTATTTCAATCACCCACCTCGAAAACCAAAATTCACGCATTGCTCTATACGGCTGCAACAGGAATCGTTCAGCAGCCAACCAAAGTTTGTTTCATCGTTAGCGGACCACTTTTTATTTTAATCACCAAACAAAATCTCTCACTACACTAAGAATACTCAATCCTTTGAAATGTCCACCTCAAATTTCCGAAAACAAGCTTCAATTAGCAGAAATTTATGAGATGAACTTTTACAAATCCTAAATTTCAACTGTATGTATTTTCATCTGCTTTCAATGCGTTGAAGAAAACAAAAAAAAATCATACTGAAAATGTTGAATTATTCCGACATAATTGACATAAATCGACAGCACTGCAGTGGTTACCTAGGTTACCAATTTTGCACGTAAACAATTACAGCGGATACCGAGGTAACCTACTACGACAGTTTGCGGCTACGTTCATTCATGATAATGTGATTCATTCATGATTAACAGTGTGATGAATATGGGACGTCGTGAGACGAATAATTGAGCAGTGATTTAAGTTTTGAGATGATTATGGAAGCGTAGTGAAAAATGGTTTGTTTTACAAAATTTAGGATAAATCTACCTAAGATTACTGAAATTCCAATACTGGGCGATTCCATAAGAGCATGTAAGCGTATTTTGTTTATTTTTTCAATGATTTCGTGAAATTTGTCGTTTAATCCGTGCATTCTTCGTTAATATCGGCTTAATGAGGTGAATAATGGAACAAATACCCTACTTATTGTAGAGCACGTTTTTCAACCACCATTTTATGAAACAACTTTCAAAATAGTTTCTACACATTCCAAGTATTAAATTTCAAGCCATTTATAATTGGTAGAAAGATTTATTTTAAAATCCCACAGTGCACAGTGGTCTGAACTCGAAAAAGCGTGATCGCTCTAGATTTGACTGTGAAAAATTAATTTTATGTATTCAATGTCTTCCGCAAAATTGTTTCATAGAACAAGACCTTACGTTTGGCGTTTTCGGTTTTTCGATCAATTCACCTAACAGTTAGATAAATAAAATATTTCTTCTAATCATCAATATAACAGATTGCTCTCTTCAGCAAAGTTGTGGTAAAATTTAAAAGAAAAACAATTGCTGAATACTGCAATGTCCTATCTGTTCGTTGGACTCGACAAAATAGAGTTTTCTGTGGAACACTCCGCCTTAACACCAATTTTTCGTAAAAATTAAAAAAAAATATTTTTTCTATCTAACTGTTAGGTGAACCGATCGAAAAACCAAATACGCCAAAAGTAAGGCCTTGTTCTATGAAACAATTTTGCTGAAGACATTGAGTACATAAAATAAATTTTTCCCAGTCAAATCTAAACGATTACGATTTTTCGAGCCTAGACCACTGTGCACTGAGGGATTTTCAAATAAATATTTCAACCAATTGTAAATGTCATGAAATATAATAACTATATTACTATTACTTTTGCATGAAAATGCATATTTTTGACGCCAGGGAAATTTTCATGTTTTTTATATATATTATATGAGGAAAATTTTACGTCGATTTCAATCTTTTGGAAAATAAAATGCATGATGCTTAAAAGACTTTCATATGCCATAAAAAAAGTTCAGTTATTATATATTGTATGCCATAAAAAAAGTTCAGTTATAAAGAAAATAAAAAAAACATCAATTGATTTGTGTTGAAAATCACTTATGACTTGTTTTTTTCAAAGTGACTATATTGAATTGCTTCTATTTATCACATTCTTCTTTTTATTCACTTCTACCTTCATCTTCATTTTTGTGTTCATTTTCAATACGGTTTCAATATCTTCAGGGAGGGTTTTCAAAAAGCTGTTTCTAACGTCAAAATTATAATTCACTATTTGCTCTGTAGAAATTAGCAGGCGATGTATTATGTCATGGTTTGTGCTTACACAACTGTTTTTACATGTGACTGGTATGATATAAACTTAAAACATGATTTTGGTATTCAGTGCTGGTGATCCAAAACATAAACAATGATTAGTTTTTGATACTTCGTTAATTATCGGAATATAGATAAGTTAAACTTGTAATTATGAAAATAACTGATTAATTATACTGAAACATATTTGAAAATGTTGTATCTATCAAACTAATACGAGCCATTTGCTATTCTGTTGACGGTTTCAGTGTGCAATTTAAATTTACATTTTTAAAGTCCGATATGTGCCGAACACTCGTTGTTTCTCTTCGAAAGAAGGGAGCTCTGCGCAGGATCGGGCTGGATGCATTTTAAAGCATTTTTCCCAAGCTATCTTTTAAAACTAGTGCCAATTATGCCAAACCCTGCCGTCTAAACTTTAAACGCTGTTTTATGAAAAATGTTTCCACCTAATTTTTTTGAGTGTTACAATGAGATTATACATTGTCCAATGATGAGGATTTTTCTCCACCGTTTTATATACAACTTTTCCTTAGACGTCATCAAGATTCAAGTTACCCTTGAGACTCCAGTAAGTTTCGCAACATTGCATTTTTCCAAGAAAAACGCTAAAAAACGCTGACTCAGTACACTTTGAAAAATCATAGAAAATTCAAATTTAGTCGTAATGCTCTAAAAATGTGTATTTTGACACTTCAATAGTATACAACTATACACGGGTAAAAATATTTTCTCGTTTTCATGACCTTTCAGGTCATGAAATCATGAATGTTGTTTTCCGACAGAATCATGACCTATAACTCATGATATCATGATGTCAACCCCGAATATCATGAGCTATGAAAAGCGTTTTCAAGAATGTGACTCATGGCTATTATAAGCGTAACACATCGCTGTCGCAGGGACTCATAGAATCTTGAGTTATGACTCATGATACCATGGGTTGGACTCTGAATATCATGAGCTACTCAGAGCGTTTTTAAAAATACGACTCATGACTGCTAAAAACGTAACACATATCTGTCAAACTGTGCGCCGGTATATTAGAACATAAGACGAGTGTCCGGTTGCATAAATTTACTCAACACAGTATTATCAAGTGCGGTTAAAACTGAAACAACTGTGGCAGAGAACATACAATCGTATGTGCTAGAATTGATGGATAAGAAGCTGTGCGGCGATTGTCATCTGCCTATGATTGATTTGAAACCAGTGCACCGCGGTTTCTGCGATGCCTTTTGTCACATCGGCTAGCAATGTTGTGAAATTAACGGTCGTGCCCACAAGGATTTGTTCGCACAAGGGAAGGCAATGCTTATTTGTCCCGCCTGTAAAGATAAATTAGGCGGTAGAAGAATTCGTGCCTATTTTGCCGAAAAACTAAATATAAATATAAATAATGTGCCGGCTGTGCCAACGAATGCTGTTCAATTTAAACAGCTGTGTGTGTACGTAATTCTGCAAGCCGCGGCAGTAACTCGATCGATTTGAATGATCTTTCGGTTGCATCTATCACCCCCGCTCCCCAATCAGTTAGAACTGTAAACTGCAGATTGGTGAAATACCTGTTGGTTCTCCAACCAGGTTTTCTGACAAATTTCGCTAGCGGAAATTTGGAACTGTAAACTATCTTGACACATCACTGAATTTGAGCATAATAAAGACTTGTTTTTTACGTAGAACTACATTTCTCAGGAAGATCGGCTACATTGGGGTGAAAATGAAAATATAAAAACGGAAAAGGGGACAAAATTTGTGTTTTTAATGCTTATAAGCCGCTTAGTTTCCAACGCATTCCCGTCGTTTTTGTAGCAATCAATTGAAAATTATCCACGCATGAGCTCCCAAATACAGACAATTGTAATTTGATTATTTGAACTATTGTAGGTAGCGAACGGCTTCGGCAGTGGTTAAGATTGCTGCAGAAAACCTGCCGAAGCCTTTCGCTACCCTACTATTTAAAAGTGTTAAAATAACAAGAAATAAAACAAAATTTATTAAAAAGTCTTGAAAAAGCAATGAAGGATGGGTGCTAACTATGTGGCAGCGGGCAGCAGCGATAGCGAGTACCAGTAGCGGTAGTAGTAGCAACGTCAGCGGTAAGTGTAACGGTATTACCTCTTCTAGTAAAAAGCTGCTTATGTGCGGTAGCGACAATTCCTCCAGTGGAAAACTGCCGTATTTTGGCAACACACAAACGGGGGTGTTGGCAATCAAAATCTGTCTGTCGTCAAATTTTTAGTCCGAAAACAGCTTTTAATGTCAGGAATAGCACAGAGATGGGATCAGCATCATCCTAAATTGAATTAAAAAACTAATTGTCCTTTTGAGGATGAACTAAATAGTCAATTGAAGAGTTAAAATTTTGTCGTTCATACATCATACCTTAATCAAAATGTTGGTGTGCCTTGATATAGACGATTGTAAATTCGATATGATCTTCATGTCTCAGTACGAGTTCGAAATTTAAATGTGCACCAAGTAACAAATAACTGAGTGACCAACTTTTTTATAAGTAGACCCTGTTGATGTTTTCCACAATAATGCGAAGGAGCCAGGTTTAGAGCAACCATCAACGTCAAACATTAGTTCTACTATTCAGGATGTCTATGATGTTCAACATATTGCTTTCTGAGAGAATTTGAGGCGACATTTTGACGACAACTTATAAACATTTAATCATCTGATAGGAACAGCTTTTACTACATTTACACAATTTACCTAACTATAATCGATCCGCTGCATCACGCCACGCCATCCCGATGCGTCTTGAAACAATTATTTTTGGCTGATCGTGCTCGCGAGTAGGGGAGTGCACGCGAATAAGACCGTAAATAGGAGTGTGCGTCCATGGTTTCGGGAGCGAAGAAAACTCGAAAGCGTCAACACTCGGTGGTGTGAAATGAAGGAAGTGTGAAAGAACGAGAGACAGTTCGAATGGTGGAGGTACTCCATTGTGTGTGTGATTTCGGTAGCGGTGAGAACACTACTTGGAGTATCGCATGCTTGTTTAGAGCGAGTTTAGCAACACTGAAGCATACAACCATAAACCATTTGTAGTTAAAAAAAAAACTTTAAAACAAGTTGTTTTCCTTGTTTTGTGTTGCAAAATAATTTTTTTTGTGTATACTTTTATCGGTAAGATAAAACTGTTATCTGCAACTTTTCTGAAGAAGTCACACCGATTAAACAAACCGTTCTGTCTCTAAAAATATTTTTTAACCATCCATAAGGCAATCCACGGGTGACGTTTCACTGCTTGTACGTTTGTAATTGTTTTTTCAAGTTGCAAAACCAAAACACAACCAAACACAAAATCTTTTAATGCCGGAAAAAAAAATCTAAAGTGATATTTTATTATTGGGTAAAGGATTGTCACTAACCATACTGGAGCAACCGATCATTTGTTTTTCGTGCTTTTCGATCCGGGTTGCATCCAAGTTGCGACCGTTCGAACATACCCAAGGCTGTCAAAAGTTGAAAACTAACTGAAATCAGTTGACCGCACCTGTCTCGTCGATTGCCTTAGCAACATCCATAAATTACGTAACGCTAAAAACCCAATTTTTGGACCCCCACCCTCCCATATGTAACGAAAAGTAACGCCAAAACCTACCCCCCATAAAAATTACGTAACGCTGTAGAAGAATATGCCAAATAAAAATGCTCATATTTGGAAAGTCTCCCCATGGATTTTTTGTTACGTAACGCTGATCTTACCTCCCCCTCCCCTATATAACAAATCGTAATGCCAAAAAATATATCCCCTCTCCCTCCTATAGGTATTACGTAATTTATGGATGACGCCAAATTATTCGTGACCAAAAACAAAAAATAATAATAGCACAAAATGACATCTTCAGCCCATAAGAACATCTATGCAAAGTGCAAATGCAATGCTATGCAAATGACATTTAAAAAAAACAGATGAGAAACATTTTGTGTTCTCTAATGTCATCGATAAAGATTTACAGTACTTTTTTCAGAAAATATAAAATCCGTTAGGAAAAACGATCAAAAATTGTTGAAATGTTATTATAAATTGATTAGGGTATCGAACGTCTTTGGCAGGTTTTTGCATAATACTGCTGCAGAAAAGCTGCCAAAGAAAACTTTTTAATTTATGTTTTACTTTGTTTTGCCGTGCAAATCATAAATAATACTGACTGTCGAACTTGTTACTACAAACGCAAATCCTCAAACCCGTAACGGTTTGGCATCTAAGAGTGATGAATCCAATTCAAAGTTTATGAACTTCATCCTAAGTTTAATGAATTTTTATTGTAGTTTCATTAAATAAATTACTGACTTCATAAACCAAAACACGAATTCAAATATAATGTCTAAAACCATTCGTGGAACGCTAGATCACATGAATTATATTTTCAGTTTCGTGATCGATTAATCATGACATTAAGATTTAATGAACCAAAGTGAAGTTTCATAAATTAAATGTACACCCAGTCCGCACAAATGACATGTTGGTGACCTTCAAGAGAAGATTAATATTAGTATTAGGAATATGTTCTGTAAATGGTCAGGAATGCTGAAAAAGCGTCGAAATGGCGGAGCTTAGAGCTTTATACAATTTTCTGCATTTACATGTTTTCAACTGTGTGATATTTATAGGAGAAACCAGAAACGTTTCTAATTTTGTTTTCAGTTGTCATCGCGAGTCGTATTTTTATCAACACATTCATGAATATTTTTCGTGACAAAGTTCCAAAATAAAATATTCTGTTCGTGACCAACTCCGAACATTGCTATTTAATTTTTTTTATTCCGCCGATAAAATTTAGAAATGATTGAACGTGTACATATTAGCAATAACATAGAACAAGTTGAATTTGCGATGAATGCCAAAAGCTATTTCCAAATGCAATCCCATTTTCATGGAGAAAGTATGTCGCCTACCCCTTAAAATTTTCGCGCGCCTTCCCAAAAATTATGTTTTAGATAGTATTCGTGAAATTATAAATATTTTAGAAACACTAAAAATGAAATTTATTGTTTTTTTAAGCGTCTGTCTGTTAATGGATAACTCTTGTTGTAATTTTGTTACAAAATATATGAAAATTATCAAGGAAAACTTCTAAATCATATTATGGTTTAATTTTCTAATATATGTACTACTTTCGTCAAGCATTGCCTCCATTTTAATGAGCCAACAAACTTTAGGTGCTCGTCACCAATTCTTGGTGACTTTCGTAAAAAAGATGCATTCCTCTTAATAACGGTTATGGATCATTTCTTTATTTTTCAATAAACATCAATCAATACGGGAACTCTTTTGAGACTAATCGAATGTTAGTTTCAAGAAAAATGTGACCTTATTAATTTCAACTAATCTTTTCGAAGCTACTTGATTAAAAAGGATAGTTACTAAAATTTCGCGAAATTTTTGAAAAGATCACATATTCATAACAACATTTCACATATTCTTTACAAAAGTCACGGTGACTAAAAAGTAACATTTGTTGATTAAAGCCCGATGTTCACTTTTTCTGATATTTATTTAAACTAGAAGAGATGATTACCAAAATCACTGCGACAATGTTAATAACATAAAAGTTTTTTTCGAAAGGTCACAAATTCTACTGAACAAAACTTTTGACAAATATATATTCTCTCACAGAAGTCACAGTGACTAACAGGGGAAACTATTCCTATGAAGGTCACCATGAAGTTATCAGAAAAATTTAAATGTACCTTTTAATGACTTAGTGACTATTCTAAGACAACATACCATTTGTACTTCAAATTATCACCGTGACTACTTAATGGAAAAAATAATTTCGTTTCACAAGTGGAATAATTTCGCCTGTGACCCTTCAGAGAAGAATAAATAAATTTTAGTTCAATTATCACAGAGAAAAAATAAAAGAAAAATTTGTTTCATAATCATAGCGCTAGTGTCTTTTGTAAGAAAACTAACACAAGTTTTTCTATAAAAAGTAATGGTTACTCGCGTACAAAAACTATTTCCATATTATTTTTAAAATATTCGGGGACAATTGTAAGAAAAAAGTCTTATTTTATTTGTGACTCTCGTGCGGATTGGGCGATTTCGTGAATCGGATCGCACAAATCATGATTTCATGAAACTAGCCCAATCAATCATGAGTTCAATTCATGGTTTCCTAAATCAAAGCAAGGTTTTATAAATCGAACACCCGATTCCATGAGTCAAATGCTATGTGTCCTGACTCGCAACTCATGATTTCATAAATCAAAATCATGGTTCCAGTAGCCAAAGCAAGAATTCATAAATCGAACACCCGATTCCCGGAGTCAAATGCTATATGTCCTGACTCGCAACTCATGATTTCATAAATCGAAATCATGGTTCCAAAGCCAAAGCAAGAATTCATAAATCGAACGCCCGATTCCATGAGTCAAATGCTATATGTCCCGACTCGCAACTCATGATTTCATAAATCAAAATCATGGTTACAGTAGCCAAAGCAAGAATTCATAAATCGAACACCCGATTCCCCGTAGCCAAAGCAAGAACTCATAAATCGAACGCCCGATTCCATGAGTCAAATGCTATATGTCCTGACTCGCAACTCATGATTTCATAAATCAAAATCATGGTTCCAGTAGCCAAAGCAAGAATTCATAAATCGAACACCCGATTCCCGGAGTCAAATGCTATATGTCCTGACTCACAATTCATGATTTCATAAATCAAAATCATGGTTCCAAAGCCAAAGCAAGAATTCATAAATCGAACGCCCGATTCCATGAGTCAAATGCTATATGTCCCGACTCGCAACTCATGATTTCATAAATCAAAATCATGGTTCCAGTAGCCAAAGTAAGAATTCATAAATCGAACGCTCGATTCCATGAGTCAAATGCTATATGTCCTGACTCGCAACTCATGATTTCATAAATCAAAATCATGGTTCCAGAAGCCAAAGCAAGAAATCGAACACCCGATTCCTGGAGTCAAATGCTAAATTGCATGACTCGTGACTCATGATTTCACGAGTGCAGCTCATAATTTCATGGGTTAGAATAAGCCAAAGCAAAAATTCATAAATCAAACACTCGGTTCCCGGAGCCAAATGCTATATTTTATGACTCGCATTTCATGATTTCATAAATCACAATCATGGTTCCATGAGTCAAAGGGAGATTTCATAAATTGAACGCCCGATTTCATAAGTCAAATGAGTCAAATTTCATGACCCATAAATCATGGTTTCAATCCAAATTGCTCATGATGTCAGCAAAACAATAACGCACGGGGTGCGTTACGAACAATTGGCTCATGATTCCATGAGTCTTTACTCATGGTGTATATTCATACCATGAAAATACATCCAAATCATGAAATCATGAGTCATTTTGCCCGTTTTCGAGATTTTATTTCAACCCGTGTAGGAAAAATATAATTGAAATGAAATTCGCATTTCCATTCTGGGTCAATGGCCAGCGATTCCCCACTGTGCACCGTGGCTTTTCAAACATTCCTGTGAATTTTGGTGCTCCAAGCGAAGTCGAAGGCTAGAAGCGACAAACTCGACGAGCAATTACTCTGTGATCTTTTGACGCACTACTATCTCTGCTAGGAGCACCAGAATTCACAGGAATGCTCAAGAAGCTATAATCTTTAATTTTTTCCTGTTTGAGCTCTAGCGCAAATTTTTCACGCCTTTGTCGACCAGTATAATCTTACGGTACAACTTAAACTGCATAGTTAATATTGCGACTTTTACGCCAAATTGGACTACCCCGATATACACGATTATCACAAACGAATCTCGCACACGATTTCGCAGTTTGGGCGATGGGTATCGATACTAGTGTTATCGAAACACTTGACAGAAATATTTTATTATATAGACAAAAAAATCTCTATCATGACTGCTACCTTGGTAGGTTAATAAGAAATCACTCCAGCAATGGTCAGTGCTTGATACTTATATATATTATTAAAGTTTACTTGAAACCGTGTGGTCTGGTATCGATACAATGACAATTGAGAAAGTATCGATACTCAGTATTACCCAATCAATCGTGAAACACTTAGTTTTGTTTTGATATTCAACCTAATTTTCAACTAAAGCTGCTCAAAAATATATACTTAATGTTGCAAATAAAAAACAAAACAAACAATGAACCCAAAAAAAACTGCCACTGCGCTACTGAGGTGTCAATTTGATAAAGCGAAATAAGAAATTGGGCAATGAATGATTATCACAGAAGTCCAAATAGTCATGCAAGGGGCAATACGCTATGCATTTTTTCTCCGTGAAATAATTTCTCTAAGCGAGTCCATAATCCATGTGTTGTACTGTGAGTATTCCTTTTCAGCATATTCTCACTTGGGTACTCCCGCGATCGACTTGATTTCACCGTGAAGTGAAACCCCCGTAATATGCGACTGAAATGACTGTTCTACTGACATCTGACGCTTTTTTTTCACTAGACGGTAGATTCAAACTAAGAAAATGCAATTCTAACACGCTATGTACCTATCAACTCCTGTAAAAACATAACCTCAAATTAAAAACGAAATTGGATCTCATATGTTTCCTATAACATATGTATTTTCTTGACAGTAATCAGACTGCTGGATGTTGCATAAAACTTTTAACCAACTGCATTGTTTTTGACGTCAGGAAAATCCATTTTACGCAAATATCTCATGAAAGAACAGTGCCAGGGCTACAAAATAAATTTATCAACATTTTGCTAGTTTGGAAGTTAAAATCCAGAAGTCGCACGGTCGTTATCAGTTTTGCGTTAAATCGTCAATTAGTATCATATCAGAAATTGATAATGAAATTCCCAAATTCACAGTTTTGTTTTTGCTTTCATTCCCCTATGATTGAAAAAAAATTATTTTTAAATGTGAAGCATTAATGTAGAGATAATCCTAATATTGGCCATTAGCCAAATCAGTTTTTACAGTTTGAATTCCAACAATTCAAGCAGCAACCCCTCTCCCGCAGTTTGTGTCCCAATATCAACTGCGAATGCCCTCATATTCCAGAAATGAAATGCTTCAAAATATATAAAGAAAAAGTGCACATAAAAAACGCAAAATGTTTGGTTTTTCTTAAGATTGATTCAACGTTAAAGTACCAAAGGAAGAACTAATATAATTGTTGTGCATGTAAAATGTATACAAACAGCTGCAACTTTTGGTTGGAAAGTAGGTCGAGCAGTTGCCTGCTCCTGTGCACATCCTTTTCAGCTTATAGGCAATCAAGCACAGTACTTCTTAACTTTGAGGCTTACTTGGGTGGCACAACTATTCGGTTGCCCCTGTGAAATTTATACCTATAAAAAAGTAAACGGATTGTCTGAAATTTCTTCAGGAGCAAGCAAGGAAAAAACAATGACAACGCATTACAGGACCGAGCAAAGTCTAATTTTTCACTTAACCAGTTGTAATCTTATACATACAGTAAATTCAAAATTTGGTGTTCAACTGGCATGTAAACACGTTCAGCGACATGCAAGCAATTAGCTGCATTAAATTCCAGGTATAATTCCCTTTAAATGAAACCGATCCAACATATTGCACACGTATGAAGAAAAACAGATCAGTAAGTCTATACGCATCTGCCGAGGGCCCATTCACACTGTCTGCAAGAGGGCGAGTTGGCGCGCGAGGTCAGAACAACACGCCAATTACAATTTGCAATTACAAACTTTAATCGCATGTGCAGGGCACGCATCGCACATACTACCCAGGTTCCTCCGTACACCGCGGTGCATGGTAAAATATCTATTATGTTATATTATTACCAGGACGGTACAAGAGGAGGGCACATTTTAACAGACGCCTCATTGAACCATGAAGTACACGAGTGCCGCACGTTGTTACTTTTGTTTTCATAATACTCGATACTTTGTACATGCGCCCGTTGTACGCGGCACGGTGGTAGACATTGTCGCTCGGTTAGTGAAAAGTACGTTGACTTTTGTCCACTAAATAGTCGAGTCGATAGCTCGGCTCGAAGGCATTATGGAAAACAGCAGACGTCCGATGCGGTAAGCAGCATTATAATAATGTTCGTTAGGCCAAATTAAACATTGGTTAGTGAAAAAAAATAGTTTATTTTGAACAGAGAGTTGATTTTCATGTCTCTTTCAATAATGCCCATCAACTGAAATATTAGTAATTAGGGAGTAAATCGAAAAAAAATTGTCTAGAAAAGGAATACATACCTCTAGATCTGTTGTCAAGATAGCTGGTATTATAATAGTCACTAATGTTAAGAGTAAGGGGGGGGGGGCACTCTCCTGACCCATTTGAGCTACGCCTGTGACGAAGTCCAAAATGTTAATCTGTAAAAGTTTAAATTTCAATATTTCATTTTGGAATCAAATTTCGCATGGCACTCTGGGACAAAACAATTTCTGACATCACTAATTGGATCATAATTGCAACTCTGTCATCATGAAACCCTGAATTACATCAAATGAATGAACCACATAATTAGATTCATATTTCAATTTTACATTTGATTGTTTGGTTTAAGTAGAAAAGGTTATTCATTTGTTTAAAAAGGAACTAGAAGGACCTATGTGACAAAATTTTGACCCATGGCCATGCCAAGAACAAATACGGCGTTCGATCATTATCATTCTGGGTAAAACTTATCAATACATTCACAAGAAAAATTTCAATTTTGAGAACGTTTTCACCTCGTATTTTTTGGTTCATAAGAATCACTTGGGGGTCAATCGTTGATAAGACCATGGGCGCAACTACAGGGGGGCTAGGGGGGGGCTGAAGCCCCCTCTAGAACGTGTTTAGCCCTCCCTAGAATTTCCCAGAGAATGATTGTATTCAATATATATATATATATATATATATATATATATATATATATATATATATATATATATATATATATATATATATATATATATATATATATATATACATTCCATGCTACTTATCAGACTTCAAAAACAACACAAATTGAGATGTCGTCATTCATTGGCTAAAAACTAGTTCTGCACCCAGGATCGATTCTCAACCCTTGCTCTCTTACTCACCTTACCAGTCAGAGGAGAGCTGTAGTAACTCGTGTTGTATCAAGAAGTCGCCAGTTTACTCGGTTTTGGGCTGTGTTTCACCAGTTTCCCAGACGTCTCATCACTCGCAAGTCTCTTTCGATGTGGTCGAGCCATCATGCACGCTGCGCCCCTTAATTTCTTGTGCCGGTAGGGTTGCTGAAGAGAAGTGATTTCACATGGTTGTCGTCCGGCATTCTTACGATGTGACCGACCTACCGCAACCTATTGTCTTTTGCCAGGTGTGCAATGGGGCTCTCCAAGCAGCGCTTGTAGCTCATGGTTCATGCGCTGTAGCCATTATCCGTCGTCCGCTTGTGCTCCACCGTAGATAGTCACCTTCTGTTCGCCGATAGGCACCTTCTGTTCAAAAATATCAAAAGGACTTCCGTAGAGGACTATAGGTTATCAGGGTTTTGTAGTTTTTTTTATCGAAGTGGTCTTGTCCGATCATCACCGTGATTGGTGCGTACGTTTGTAATGTCTGAGAAGAACGGGCCGTCGTTGAGAACGTGGTCAATTTGTTTTGCTGTACGTTGGTCGAGGAAAGAAGGGACTTTGGACTGCTAATCCGCGGGGAGCTGCGAAGTTGGTGCATAGCAGGCTGTGCGGGCCGATAACCGGTTTATATAAGTCTATCCTTCCGTTCATGTCCCCAACGACGATCTTGATATCTCTACGCGAGCAGCTATCGTACAGTTTCTCCAGCTGTGCGTAGAACGCTTTTTTCCCTGCATCAGGTCTTCCTTCGTGAGGGCAGTGCACATTGGGAATAGTGTAGTTGTGGAACCGGCCTTCAATTCTCAATAAACACAACCTGTCGCTGATTGCCTGCCGCTTTGGTGGTACAGTGCCTTGCGGCCACAAATCTACCGTACCCTCTCTCCTTTCAGGCAAAGCTCCTGGAGCGCAACGATGTCGAAGTGGCGGGGTTCTAGTTGATCCAGCAGAATCCGGTCGACAACCGGGTCGTTAAGCGATCTACTGTTACATGTATTGAGCTTCTAACCGTCGTCCTTATTTCGTCGGCTGGGTCATTGCCGATTGTTCCGGTTCGTTTTGAATTCTTGATTCTCCGTAGTAGGTTTATTTTAGTATGCTGCCTTACTAGGGCTGCGATGCCTAGTCTCGCGACGGAGCTGCCGCCATGGATGTAGCTGGCGAGACACCGCATTTAATAGTTCAACCGTCCGGTCCGGATCAGTCGCTGTTTGAGCCGCCCCTAGCCTGTGGGGTAGACGCGCAGACAAGCTGCTCTCTAAGTAGAACAACTACCCCACCGGTTCACCGGTTTTTCCTTGGTTGCTCGTATCCCAGTCGGTACCACGTGGAGGTAGGAACAGGGCATTAAGCCTTGAACCACACTGGGGTCTATTTTATTCTAACTAGTACGGGTGAACTGTTAAAAAGCACTGCCCAGCCGTTTACCAAATCTAGCTCTCCTCAATATCAAATCATTGTTGCTGAAAGAGCTTGGCGTTGACGATGTGTTCAAGATATTCAGTACATCATCGGAGATTCTATCCCGAAGTGATTTTTTCTGCTTCTACGATACTATTTTAAGCGTTACTAAATAAGCATATTCAAACTCTTTTTTCTCTTTTTTAAAATGGCATACATGAAAACTAGCCCCCCCCTAGAAATTTCCCTTAGTTGCGCTCATGGATAAGACCTTTCACGCTTGAACGGTTTGGCGTTTTTGGTGTCGTATGAAGTACAAAGCAAAGTCTATGTGTTAACATCCCCTTGTCGGAACTTGACCATAGCGTATATTGGACACAGACTTGGCAACCAACTATTAGTATACATGACTCTTGGTGATCAGACTGGCTCTCAAGTCGAGAATCGAACATATGATGGCTGGCTTCTTGGTGCCAGCATCGAACCTTGAGACCAGTCGGGGGACCTTACAGCACAAATAATTACTAAATAAACTCCATTTCGGACGGCAGCTCCAACAGCCATATTTCCGCAAGGGGACCATTAGTGCCAGCCGACAACTGTGCCACTTGTACAGAATGGTAATCCGCCAGCTGATCTCCAGCAGACAAACTTTCACCGTCATCTATAAATCCCACCATGATACCAACTTAAGCACCGGAAAACAAAAAAAAAGCCATCTGCAAAACGTGGGACAATCACCGAGCTGAACATTTTCTCCGTTTTTACATACAGGTAAGCAACTATATACATAGAGTATGGTTTGATGGAGCGGGGGGTAACACCCAGTGGTTTCGATGCAGCAGCTACTGCCGCAGCAACACTCATGTCCATCACGCAGACTGGCGGTTTTTGGTCTCACGCAATGCATCTTTTTTTATCATATCAAGCTTGCTTCTACTCTCACTCTTAATCTTTCTCCGATGGCTTTACCACAAAGCGAACCAATAGGAAATAACGTAGGATTGAAACAAAAAAGCCGCATTATCAATAGGATTAATATATTTCATATCATATATCCGTCTTTTAACGATCGTCGGAAAGCATTCATTCAACTTTATAAGTAGCCAAGTTGTTTGAAGTCAAAATAGTTCTCTCCAGCTTTTAACAGAAAAATTATAAAGGAAAAATAAATCTGAAATTGATAATTATCTTCTCTGTAATGGTTACAACATATGTTTTTAACATACTTACCTTAAAACCCCTTTTGAACTTTTCACGACACTTCAGCATGCATTGAAATATAAAATTGATTTGTCAGAAAAGTATGTAAAGATTAATAATCTTTTTCTTCTCAAGGACAGGGCAAATAAAAGTGCTTAAAAATGGCCAGCAAAAACAGTTTCTTAACCAGCAACTTAACGAAAATTATCTGTATTCATACGTGAAGAATGTGTGAATTTAGAAGTAGACAACATACAGAGGGGTACAAATTGAAAAACCGCAATCATCGAGAGCGTCACTTAAATTTTCCACTCTCAAATGTTTAGAACTAAGCCTGTGTCCAACCGCATCCGTTCAAATGCAGAAAATATAGTTTGATTATTCGAACTTTTGTACCTACTATTGAAAATTGGCATGCCCTGTTGAAACACGGCAGTATCAGCGATGGTTTCATTAGCCGGCACTTTCGCCAGCGCAAAGCTGCCGTATTTTGGCAACACACAAACGGGAGTGTTGGCAACCAAAATCCGTCGGT
This sequence comes from Wyeomyia smithii, assembly GCF_029784165.1. Lineage (NCBI taxonomy): Eukaryota > Metazoa > Arthropoda > Insecta > Diptera > Culicidae > Wyeomyia > Wyeomyia smithii. Next base: position 61,049,921 of record NC_073696.1, read on the forward strand.
CGTCACATTTTTAGTGCGAAAACAACTTTCCACTGTATTATCAGAAGAGTGTCTTATTCCCACTATCAGGGATAGCATAAAGAGGCGACTAGCATCATATCCGATATTAAATGAAACAATGAATTGTCCTTCCGAGAACAAATTATTTGTTCTTAAAAAAGTCAATATTTTCTCGTTCATTTATTATACTTCATAAAAATGTTAGAATGCATTAACAAAGCCAGTTGTAAATTCGACTTCATCTCCATGTCCTAGCACGAACTAATTTTTTTCCTTCTGCAATATGTAACACCTAACAGCAGCGTAATGAAATGTTGCGTAACTAAGAGCGGCATCTTCTGTTCTCTACCTTCATACGACACTAAAATGCATAATCGAGCCTTAAAAATTGTCAAGCCCTAATTATGCAAACATTGTACTTTTGAAAATAGTCAAGTTTTGTTGAATCGCAGATTTCTGTAGAACTAATTGGTCGCCTAATGAATATTATACCTAGTTAATCGGGAATACACTCTTTGGACTATATAAGAGCGTGGTACTGCTCAAACCTAACAGTTTACTAGTGGGTGGCAGTTATGATGGTCTTAATTAAGCAACAGCGGATAGCAGCAGCGCTATATACGATCACTGTTTCAAGATCACGATTTACTGCGAACCATGATGAGTAGAACATGGTGTAACGGTTTGACCAAAAAGTAGGCGTGGGGTGAGGAAGCGTTTTTTCACTTTGGAGGGTTGGAGACGAAGCATCACTATGCAACAGCGAATAACTTTATCGTGTTTGTTGATATATCCTTACTAACTAGGCAATTGAATACCGCAAAAATTCAGGTGCTTTAAGTCGGAAATTGTTTCTTAAATAAATGAATATTGGGAGCAATTGATAGCGCTGCCATATTTATAATTTAAATGCATCCAAATGATATATTATGAGATGCGATAATTTTTATGTCTTAGTTGTTTATAAACAAACCTAGTCGCTGGCAATTTTTTTTCCAATATGGCCGATTCTGCTTTTGACATACCGTTACACCACGTCTTGATACATCATGCTGCGAACCTAAGACAAGACGCGACAGCTATTCACAGTTACATGCAACCAATTGCGACCAGGCTGCTGATTGGCTGAATCCGATAACGCAATCGTCACGTAGAAAATACAGTGAGGTTACTTTTCACTGTAACGCAGTATTGCTGGAGAGTCATAATTAAGCTATTATAATTATTTATAAATGATGATGCAAAAGTATGCAAGGTACATGGTATTACCGAGTAATATATTTCGCTGTTCTAACTTTAAAAATGCATTGATAAAAAACGATTTACAAATTTGATAATAGAAGTATGCTTTATTTAACATAAAATAATAAATAAAAGTTGAGTATTATTCGCCTAAATTTATTACATTTTAAATTTGTTTTATTTTCATTGACCTGCAAAAGTTGTTAAAAATAATCATTCTGGCATCAACTGTGTGGGACGTTCAAAAAAATTTCAAGAGGGATGACGGCCGTTACGAAAAGAAAAATAAGAAGCCAGCTGTCACGTCTTGTCTTAGCTGCGAACTAGATCGACCAGCAGTTAAGCCTGTATCAGACTAACCGTTGTAGCGGTTGACCGCTACCGTTCCGTTCCTTTTCGACCAATCAGAGCACAGCGGTCGACCGTCGCTTGTTGTTGTTGTAAAAAATAGAATTATTTCTATTTTTGCCGCCAACCGTTCCCAACGGTTGGCGACTGCTGTCATTGACATGGCGAAAGCAATCGTGCCTCTTCACACCTACACAAAGTCACATATAGAGACTTATCGAATAAAAATGTGTGCTTCTCTTTTTGGCACACACGACAGCCAGTCAAAACATTAATAGCACCGGCAACGCTGGTTGGCGATGTCAAATTTCGACCAACGGGAACGGGAAGAAAAAAAAAGAAGTTTTGTTTTGATCGTGCGCTAGGAACTTGTTTTTATTGAATCTGTGTTTCGTTTGTTAGAAATAGTTCCAGTGCAAGTGAAAAAAAACTTGGCCGTTCGTGCCTCTCCGGAGGAATATAGTCATACGGCGTTTTTGTCGTGTTTGCGTAGTGTGTGTTTGGTGATGCTGATTCACTTAAGCAGCGAACAAATTGGACACCATGAATCCGGGATCGGAGCACGGCATCGGCGCTGGTATCGACTGCTTGATCATCTCCTTCGCTATTATACCTATATTGATGATGAAAATTACAAGCCTCCGATCGGAAGCATTGATTTGCAGAAGTGCTCAGAGAGTAACTATTGCACCCAGCTTGGTATGCTTACGATTGAACAAATTATTAGAATTCCGACGTCCACCACCGCCGGATGATGTTGAATCGCTAGCAAAGCAAGGCAATACTGCTATTCAGCGGTAGGTTTGCGTGAATATATGGCTTTCACCGGGTACTAATATGTCGTTTTATATTTTTTCAGGAATTTGCTGTCAGCTGATTGTTGCGACGAGTGGTGTGCACATCTTAATAAAACACTTGCTCTGCTTGAAGCCTGGGGACAGACCGATAGCAGAAGTTCGAGTTGCTAAATGCTAAATACGATCAATCTGCTTCATATCGGTTTTCTGTACAGTTGCCATTGTTAGTAGTATTATTATTAGTTAGTTAGTTAGTAGTAGTATTATTAGTTATTTATTGAAATTATGAATAACACGTCCCAAGCAGATAAGGATTAGTGTTTTTTTTTCAAATAGGGTGTTTTGAGATGAATTAAATGTTAACCAATATTTATTTAGAATTCATATTGTGTGTTCTGCCATGAACGGAGACATCAACACTATTACATACATTTTATATTTTATCATATTAATAGTTTGTAGTTGCTTTCGCAGATAAGTGAAAATTGAGTGAAAATGGCAAACAAAAAATGAATTGAAATAAAACTCAAACCTAATCTTACATTTATCTTTACTGACTATAATTGAGAATTGCATGATTTTTTCGGAACTTATTCGACATATTTCGTAATGTTTACACATTAGTAAGCCTATGTACAAGGGTCAAAATAAGTAGGATAGGCAAGTGCCGGTAGGTAGTAAATCTGCTAATTTTTGGATGGATTTTATAATTGATGACCTGATAAAAATGCTTATTTGCATCATTGGCATAGATGAAAAAAACATTTCTAAAGTGAATGTTTCATCAAGATCAGGAATCGATAAAAAGCTCATCGAGAAATGGCTATTTTAGAAATGAAGCAGGGCAGGCAGTGGGGAAAATATACGGTTGTGACGCATATGCTGGTTGGTCGATTATCCGAAAGCATTGAGGGAAGATTCAACACACAAAAATTTTATGAGGCCGGCCGTGTGAACTGGAGCGTTGTCATCCTGAAAAAAAACCTTCACCATTCGGGAATAATGCTTGCATCATTGAGAGAACCTGATGATAAGAATAATTTCACAATACTGTTCAAGAATCAAGGATTGTTTCGAAAGTGACCAAAACAACCAATATTCAAAAATATGTGTTTTGGAAGATGCCTGATAAACCTGAAGATAGAGGTGTCGCATGCTATATTTTGTTGCAGAAATGTAAATTCTCGCACTAGGACTTACTTCGGGACATCCAGTTTGTTCCGGAAGTGGCCAATGACGCCTAAATTTAAAAATATGCCTTTTGAAAGATTCCAGATGAAAAATCCTGGAGATATAGGTGCCACACGCTATATTTTTACGCAGAAACGTAAATGTCCCCTGAGACAGGTTCCTCTGGGGATTTCCAGATGAGAAATAGCCATTCCTCGATGGGCCCTTTACCGATTCCTGATCTTGATGAAACATTCACTTTACAAATGTTCAAATCCATCCAAAAATTAGCAAGTTTGTCATGCCTACCGGCACTTGCCTTTCCTTCTTATTCTGACCCCTGTACATATGCTTACTAATGTGTAAACATTACAAAATATGTCGAATAAGTTCCGAAAAAATCGTTGCAGTTCTCAATTATAGCCAGTAAAAGATAAACGTAAGATTAGGTTTGAGTTTTATTTCAATTCATTTTTTGTTTAAAAGCAACTACAACTATTAATATAATAAAGTATAAAATAAATGTAATAGTGTTGATGTTTCCGTTTATGGCAGAACATACAATATAAATTCTAAATTTATATTAGTAAATAATCAATTCATCACATAAAATCCTATTTAAAAAAAAACACTAATCTTCATCTGCTTGGGACGTTCGAATTCATAATTTTAATAAATAACTAACTAAATAATAATACTACTACTAACTCACTAACTAACTAATGATACAACTTACAATGGCAACTGTACAGAAAACCGATATGAAGCAGATTGAACGTATTTAGCAACTCGTACTTCTGCTATCGGTCTGTACCCATGCTTCAAGCAGAGCAAGTGTTATATTAAAATTAGCACACCACTCGTCGCAACAATCATCTGACAGCAAATACCTACAAAAATATAGGACGACGTATTAGTATCCGGTGAAAGCCATATATTCACGAAAACCTACCGCTGAATAGCAGTATTGCCTTGCTTTGCTAGCACCAGCGATTCAACATCATCCGGCGGTGCTGAACGTCGAAATTGTAATAATAATTTGCTCAATCGAGAGCATATCAGTTTGGACGCAGCACTTCTGCAAATTCATGCTCCCGATCGGAGGCTTGCATTTTTCATCATCAGGATAAGTCCAATAGCGAAGGACATGACCATGCAGCCGATACCAGCGCCGATGCCGTGCTCCAATCCCGGATTCATCCTCGAACATCGTCGATACCTTCCAGAGGACGACTGGACTTTGTGTCCAATTTGATCGCTGGATTTCCTACTTGCAAGTGAATCAGCATCGCCAAACAAACACAACGCGAACACGACAAAAACCCGCAATTGCAGCAGCAAAAAAGCTGAGTCTGACCGTTTGACTATATTTCTCCGGAGACACGAACGGTCAAGTTTTTTCCACTCACACTGGAACTAGCGGTAACATACGAAATACACAGATTTTTATAAGAACAAGTAGCGCACGATCAAAATAAAACTTCTTTTTTTCCTTCCCGTTGGTCGAAATTTACAGGCTTGATACAGGCTTAAGCAGAGATGCAGCAGTCGGCGATTTAAAATATCTTGCTGCCTAGTAGTTACCTCGATAGTATTTTCTTCCATTTTGAGAACTTTATCACCTACTTACTTGTCCATAACAGCCAACAGATAGACAAAAGAATATAACAATTCGCGCTAGTGGCAGAAAAAAACGCTAAACCAACTTCTCTAACTATTTTTCAATCTCTTGTCATCGTCAGATGACAAGAGATTTTAGAACTTTTTATTGAATATTTAGCAACACAGTATTTTTGTATTTCTACTCTTATTTTCTAATGCAATAAAATAGCGATTTAAATCTAAGGGAAGACAACTGGGTATAGATTTGCATCCACTTTGGGAACCACTCGCTGATTGGTTGAAATTGAAAACCCCGAGTGCGTTAAAATTTATCATCAGGCTTGCTGGCAGTGCTGCTGAACAACATGTTTCGTTGTTTTCATTTATGTTTTTATGATGTCACCTGTTATAATCTAAAATATTTTCAAGTTGGCATTTAAAATAAAATACAAAACGTACAAATACGGGTGTTGTAAGAGATCCGGCTTGGATCATCACTGATATCAATTACCAAAAGATCTTAAAGTACGCAAGGAGTTAATACGATTTTGCGTGAAGCATAAGAACAGCACCGCTGCTCAATGTCGGAAGTAAATAGTGTAGTGTAAGCTGATTTCTATCTTTAAGTCCGTTCTGGCTTAACCCTTTATAAGGCAGTGGCAACTGTATTGCCACCGACGAAAAACAAAATTTTTTCGTTGCACCAAGAATTTCGTTTATAAATTTTGCTTAAACAAGGTTTTCTGGGGGTCTCTCGCAACAATCTAAGTTTCCTAAAACTGATAGAAGTGTGCAATATTGATTTGGGGATAATTTTTACATTTTATTTACGTTTTACTGAACTTGTGTCGGCTTCTAGCGCAGTTTTCACGGCCTTATAAAGGGTTAAGTTTGGAACATACCAGACATTGCTTGTGCGGAGAGTACAATTCAGATGGGTCAATGAATGAATTATAATCATTGATGGATGACACGTTTGATTTTAAGGAGTCCGAGGGGTCTGCGCTACACAAACGGTGATAGTCTACGGCAGAGAAAATGAGAGTGTACCTTGTAAACGCACTTGTCGCCTTTTTTGTAGATGGGACATACGGTACCTTCATCCACTTCTCCGGTATTACCTCCTCCACTGGCAATAAGATAGTGCTTCGCCAGCGTGTTCAGCAGTTCACTGGGAAGTGGTCAGCTCCAGCTGCTTTGTTTCCTGCTGGCTTTGCTTCCTGCTGTCATTTCTTCTCCCGATAGACCGAGTTTTGCCTGTTCTATGCGCGTTGGTAGCGCTCCACGTTAGTCCTCGTTCAGTGTTGCAGCATTCGCGCTCGTGCTGTATTCCCCTCTTTCACTAACTGTTTACACTCGTCGTCAAACCAATCGTTTCTACTGTTCGCTACACCAGTACTACCTATGCATGATCGAATGTCCCTTAAACCATCTTCAAGAGTATCTGCGTCAAGCCGCTCTTCCGTTGGTAATAATGCTTCCAGCTGCTGCGCGTACTCCTGTACAACTTCGGCGTTTCGTAGTTGCCCGATGTTTGGTCACATTCTACGGTCTTTATCATTTTTTATATTTCTTCAAAACTCAGCTTACACAAAGAGAACGCTGTTGGGCGGTTGAAAAACACGTGGTTTCAACATATATTGCAAAATACTGGTTCTTATCGAATTTTAAGTTACACCAGACGCGATTGATTCATAGATGCTTCAAAACGCCAGAATACAAAAAACGGGCATAAACGAATCCATTTTAGTATAGAAAGCAATATGTAGGTACTATGTATTTAATTGAAAACACACTGTTTATTCCGAAAAACTGTACAAAATTTGAATACGTTTAACGATCTGTTACACCAGTTTCTGTCGAAAAGCATCGTTTGAGAAGTGTACTGGCATATTCAATTTGTTCCTAAAAAGAATGTACATAAATGTATACACTGGTAAAAAAGAAATCCAGTTACTTACCAAGCACTCATCTTTTCCGTTATTCAGCTTTAAAATCAATTCCAGCTTAGGTTTAAGCTTCAGTTCTGCATCCTGGCAACGCATGACTGCTTCCGAACTGTCCGTCAAAACGTTCAACGTTGACAGAGCAGTTTCAAGTTTTGGTTCATATTCCTTAGAAGGACGAATCGAAGCTATGACCCGTTCCACAGCATTCAGCTTAATAAACTCGTCCCTCACAGCGGCAAATTCGGTGCACAGATTGGACATCAGGAAAGAAGATTTTATTCGAAGTTTATCATTGTCCGTTTGTATGCACCCGAGTAAACATTCCAGTCCGCCCATTTCGATGTAGGCCGCAAGACAAGGTTCGTGATGTCGAACCAAACAGGATATTGCATGCATTGCTTGTACGGCCACCTCTGCTTCGTCTGAAAGCAGCTCCACTACACGCGGAAGGACGTTTGCCTCCAGGAGATGCTGCTGGCAAGTCGGATTGTTCTGGGACAGTTCAGCAATCAAGCGTAATGTTCCTGTTCGAACATTGGCGTTAGGTGAATCAAGACCGGGTTGAATTATGACGAAACCTCCAACTTTGAAGAAATCTACAAAAACATTTTTGTAACAAAAATTGTTGCTCTCTCTAAGTAATAGTTCCACCTACCATTGGCAGCATCGATGTCCTGCACGAAATCAACTATAATCTCTAAAGCTTCAGCTTTGTCATCCTCTGCCGTTTCTGGATCCGTTAATATCTTCATGGCCTTTTCGATTTCCTGTACTACATCTAACGTAAGAGATTTCAATGCAGATTCCAGAAATTGTCTTCTTTCAGGGTCCATCCCCTCCACGTGTGAGGGGTTGGGAGCGTCTTCGGACTGAGTTGCTTCCATGGCAAACTTGAGAAGACCCTTTGGACGATTATAAATACGGATAAATTGAAATAGATATACATAGTCACACATTCGTACTAACCTGCAAACTTCGGGGTTGCCGTGGTTGATCGGGGTTATCTCCGCCTTGCGACATGCTACTAGATTCGATGACTTTAAAACAATCGTTTCAAGTTTCTTATTCGAATACTATTGTGCACGAATATGATACTAATAAAATTTACACTTTTTATTTTCTAGGTAGTTACTCGGCGTAATTAATAAAATTCAAGAAATTTGTTCAAAAAGTCAATCTCGTTAAAATCTGGTGCAGTGAGTTAATAGGTGACAATAATATTGTTTTTGTTATTTGTTTATTAATGTGCAGAGCTGCCAGATGTTATATTCTAAAGTGACAAAATGTAGGGATCGAAAAATATGGCGTTTCTTGTATTTTGCGTTTAAAACCGCGATACGTCAGTTTGTATGCAACGACATTCTTTTTCTCCATCTTCTCTTGGAACAGTTCACAATTTGAAGCATACAAAAGAAAAAGGCAATAGTGAAGGGTTGAAAAGTGGAATAATATTTCTTTGAATTAAACATTTACCTCTCCTCCTCTATGTCAAATTTATATCCAACTTTCCACGAGCGGCAATGGCGGAAAGTGCACGCAGCCCATTTTGACGGCCTCTGTAGGTCAGGTAATTTTCAATCGCAGTAACGGAGTGAAAAACATAAAAATTTTGCAACGTAGCATAGCAACTTCAAAAAACACCTTTGTTTATTTTGAGCCCGAAAGAAACAATTTTTAAGTTTTTCATTCCGTTACTGCGATTAAAAATTAACCGACCTACAGGAAACTTTAAAATGGACTACGTGCGCTGTCCGCCATTACCGCTCGTGGAAAGCTCGATAGCCCCTCTCCGTTTTCAGGCTAAACCTGAACCGGTTCAATCGGTTCAATTTGCCTCCTGAGTACATACCTGCGAACACATTCGCTTGTTAACGTTGTTGCTGTTGCTTCTCGAACTGTCAAACTACCCAAACAAGGAAGCAGCCAAGTTGAAAATTCATTTTCGCTCAATTTGTTCGATTAAAATAAGTAATACGCTCTGCAAAACATGACCTACGACGCCGCTCATGACGACGGGCCAGGATTTGTTGGTATTCGGTTCTGCCAAGAATGGTAAGTCTGTTTTTTAGTTATAAAAACAACTTTTAATGCATTCTTTTTCCACCAGCAACAACATGTTATATCCGAAGGAGGACAAGGAAAACAAAATTTTGCTATATGCGTGCCGCAACTGCGATTATAAACAGGAAGCTGATTCAAACTGCATTTACGTGAACAAAATTATGCACGAAATCGAGTAAGTGTAAACGCATTTATTAATAGAAGCAAATCTTTTCATTCAATGTTGGTTTTTAGTGAACTGACTCACATTGTACCGGATGTGATATCGGATCCAACACTTCCTCGCACAGAGGAACACGCCTGTCCGAAGTGTTCACATCGGGAGGCAGTATTTTTCCAAGCACAAACTCGTCGAGCGGAAGAAGAAATGAGGCTGTACTACGTGTGTACCAATCCCAACTGCTGCCATCGCTGGACTGAGTGAATGCGGGTAAATCTCGAGCCTAGAAAGTTAATACTGACAAGCACTGGAAACATTTTGTTCGCGATTAATATTTTAGGATAATTAAATTAACTTTTTTCTTATGAAAAACATATTGCGGTTTTCTTCTCACTACTGTTTGAGAATTTACACTGCTTCTGATCTAAAAATCACCTATACATACACATATCATTCATTTTATGGCAAATGTTTTCTTCTCACTACTGTTTGAGAATTTACACTGCTTCTGATCTAAAAATCACCTATACATACACATATCATTCATTTTATGGCAAATCTCTCTGTGGAAGAAGTTACTCAGTAGATTTTAAAAAGCGTATAATAATCACAAAAACGGCAATTTTTACGTTACATAGTTTTATTGAGAATCATACTTTTACATGATTATACATATCACCAACAAGTTTCAAAGTCTGCAAGAATATCATCTTGATTACAATATTTTCTGGCTAAGGCTATAAGAACATATATGCTAAGCGTTCGTTTCTAAAATCCATAAGTTTTCGATAAATATCAGTTTAGAGTACAGTTTTTTAAACCACACGGTCTCACCGAAAGGCTAGGGATTTGTTGCATGGTTCAACTTCAGTGACCATCTACTAACCATCCGTTTGAGAAAAGTGGCAGTGAATTGGTTTCAAACTCTATGGTCCAAAGGTAGTCGAAGATTTTCCATAGAATTCAATGTAGCAACTATTATAGTTTACGTCGTATCATTATTATATTTTCTTTCACGAAAATTAATTCGTGAGCCAATAAAAAGTCTTATCGAGTGATTATTGCTGACATTTTGCACTGTAACTTTAGTGCGTTGTCGATCCAAATCGAAGGAATTTTCCTGTTTCATAATTTTGCAGTTAAGTTTACAAAAAATAGTATGTTTGTACCTTTTCGATTACTTATTACGTGTTATCCAAACCAAAGTAAAAGCTCAGAAACTATGTTCATATAGCAGATAGCTTTGCAGTTCCCTGGGGATAAATAAACTGGGTACAAATTCGGGCAGGTTGCGACCGAACATCCGTCTAAAGTGAGCCCGTAGTCGTGACTTCAGTGGAATAGGGTTGGTGGCACGGTTTAACAATAAAACCCGCTGATTGTCGTTAAGATCCCGATTGCGGCGTATCATGCACGGATCGAATTCTTCGGCAGCATCCAAAATGAGTTGGAACGACGGTGACTCTGGATCCATGTTACCGAGGCAATTGAGTAGACCATCTGGGTCACGGAACTGTGTTTTGAGGATCACCCTCGCACCATATTTCAGAAGTAGATGTAGTTCCTCAGGGGTTACAACCTCATTGCTGGCTATAAGTTCGGCTAGTGGGGGCCTCAGAATGGCATTAGTGGCGATATCTCCAACGACACGGACATTAGGGTCGGCACCGTAGGACAAGAGCATCTGGAAGGATTGGAGGTTAAATTGTATTTGACAATCGATAGTTTGCAGTGTTTATCAAGCAACCTTCATGATTTCAACTCTGTGTGGGATGTTGTCCGCGCATGCCACGTGCAGGGGTGACCCGATAATTGGACTGCATCGATTAACGTTAGCTCCATTTTCCAGTAGTATTCGTACCAAGGCTGGATCACCGCGGAGTACGGCTAAATCTAGTGGGCTTGGCGAATCTGGTTCTGGCAGAGGGGCTGGAATGTCTACTCGAGCGCCTTGCTTGATGAGTAGTGTGACCAAGGAAGCATTTCCTGTGGGATTGAAAAGAGAAAACGGTTTGTTTTGTTAAGTCGTCGTTAGTCTTTGAAGGTCATTGTCCGATGCGTTTTTATATTTAAGCTTCAAACGTACCGCCAAATAGTCTAAGACCTTGTTATGTTGGAAAAAGTCCAATGTTTTTAATAAGCACAAACACATAGTTAATAAAGTTATAATTAATCGGATTAGTGTTGGTTGGGTTAATGCGTTAAAAATAATAGTACCTGATAGCACAGCATAATGAAGTACGGTTCGGTAATCGTTCCTAGCGTCTGTCATGGCATTCACATCAGCTCCGTATTGCAAAAGCAGTAGAACGGAATCGATATTACCGTTGGTACGCACAGCTCTCATGAGTGGCGTTATTCCCGAGCGATCTCGGGCTTCCGTGTTTGCTCCAAAGGTGAGCAACAATTCCAGGCTTTCTACGTCTGTAGCCAAATTGATTTCCGACCCGAAGAAATATCTTTTATTGGGATCGGCTCCACGTTCTAGCAAGAGGCGAGCCACATCGTAGTGACGATTACGAAGTGCCAATCGTAACGGCTCATCGCACAGCGTAGTCCTTGGATAGGGATCATCGGTGGGCTCTCTGTAGTCTACTTTACAGCCTGAATTCAGCAGGATTTTGGCCAAATTGTAGTAACTGTGTGGAAACAGAATCATACTATTAAAATACTAAAAATGGGCTGACTTACAAATATCACTTACCCATGCTCCGCCGCAAGATGCAGAGCGCTGTATCCAACTTCATCGATTGCGTTAATATCGGCGTTACGCACCAACAGCAGATTCACGGCCGCTTCATTATTCTGCCAAACGGCGTAGTGCATGGGCCGCAATCCTTGCGTTACTTGCTCGTTGACTTTGGCTCCACAGGCTAGCAGTATGCGCAGCTCATCCATCGGTACCATGCGAATGATCGCATCGGCTAGAGCCCGCTGGAGCGGGTTGGCGGCACACTCGGCCGGCATTGTAATGACGCGTCCTGCGAATGGTATCATACATGTTTAGATTGTTACGATTCTAACAGTACTTAGCTTCAAGGAAGTATACCGGGCAGTGGCAAATAATTCTCCTTGAAATTTTTATTTGTATTTTGCGTAATTTGAAGAATTCAGGCGAAGCGAAACTTCGAAATGATGTGAATACAACATACACAACATTTATTTGATGCAGTACAAATTTAGATCCATTTGAACGACTTGTAAGAAAAGTAATGACAAAGCAAAATAAACTCGAAATTATATCGGAACATAACGTCTAACAGATACCAATGTTAAGAGAATTCTCAATTCTAACAGAAATAGGAAATAGAATAATACGAACGTCTGATCCGTAATAATATAATTTACAACAAATCAAGTGATAAAATCAAACTATCGTATGGGCCGCGATTCCCGGCCCGGATGTAAATTAAAAGTTCAATTTATGGCTTCTTAAATAAATTCTACTGGTGCTGCATCACGCGTTCCCGCAATAAAGGTTTCGATGGAGACGCATGGTCATTGAGCTTGTGAAATAACGTTTTTTCAGTATCCCGGACAACAGAACAGCAAAGACCGATCCAAACCATGATAACTGATTGATGAGGCTAAATCGATGAAAAACCATACCCCCAATCTTCAGTCTGGTGTTTATAATACACGTGACTTACGAAGATGCACCGAACTTGCCGCTTCTGCGCTTTCTTGCCATCATCCCACGACAAACATCTGACGAATGATTTTCTAGCCTTCCCTCACTCCACTCCCTCCGTTTGGACCGAAAACGAAAACACAAAGGCCGCGCTCGTTGAAAAGCATTACAAATATTATCTAATCGTTTTTCGCTGTCTTGTTTTCATTATGCCGGATATTTATTTTCCGCGTTTTCGTGAGATTTTACTCACAAAATTATTACACTGACCTCTTCTGTCCATGTTTGCGTGTGTGTGGCAGAACTTTATTTATATTGGTAGCTCGAAGGTGTATCACTGATCCTCTTTTGTATGTGCCCGAATTGGCTTTACTGGTTTCTGGCAGACATATGAGCCTTTTCTGCTTCCCCTTCAACAGTTTTTTTTTCACGATCTCCGGTGAATTAATAAAACAAAAGATTCTCTCTCGGTATTGCGTTGTAAGGAAATCTCGCTGTACTTTGAAACCAATTTGATGACCTGCTTTTTTTATTCTTTTATATATACTAAACGGCTCGCGCGTGTAAACTTTTCACAGCTACAAGAGCAACCAAGCGACTAAGCGGGTAGCTTTAAAAGAAAGAGGACAATGGTCGGGATACGATTGAGACTGTACATTGTCGTTGTCGATGCGAATTAGTGTTCATGTTGAACAGACTCGCATTGCTCAGTATGTGCTCTATTCAGCTCTGAACTACGAAAAGCTTAAGTTATCAAATGTATCCTTTACATCTGATGTAATTAACGTCTTGTGATATGTCCTTATCTCGAAATTCAAATGTAGTCAAAAATCGTGTAGTAATGTAAAGTACTAATTACAACCAAAAATCGGCGTCAAACGAAAGACAGACAGCATGACGGCTTAGTTATATTACATCTAAAGCCTGTCTCCGCTGACAGATGGTTACTTATAAAAAGTCAGTTTACTAATTACTCAACATGATGCGACAGCATATCATGGGATTTTTACCAAAAATTAAAACCAGTCTGCACCGAGCAGTTAGTTCAAAAAAATGCGCAACTGCTCGATTCAGTGAAAAATAGTAAAAAGGTAATATCATCAATCCCCCCTCTAACCGCCTGGTTACTCGGTGAAAAAGTGCAGGAAAAAAATATAACGTGCTTCGTTGAAGGTAAATATTTTCGCTTTCATCCCTGCTGCTGCCTGTGGAAATGTTTGCCAATTCCTAGAAAACTTCGACATCAGATTTCGCGTGACAATACGGGAAAACTCGGTTGATGACAGCATTCATATCGGACAAGAACTGCTACACATGGCGAAATCTTTTTGTATTGTTCTCTATACTTTTTCGTTCGTATCACGGAATCGACGAATCCTACACACTAGCTGACGTTGAAAATTATGACCAAAATAGCAAAGTAGAGCGAAATTAACATGCGGAAAACGCAATATTTTCTGGCTGCGCACTTTCTCGGCCCGATCAGCCGGTGTAGTTTTGTTGCTTGTACTGATTGACCCTCGTAGAGGAGTGTGGGGCTGAGTGAATTGCTGTCTGTTGAATCATTTTGTATTTGTATACGAAAGCATAAAATTTTTCAAATGGCAACACTGGCCTAACAACGAACGACGGTTTGTTGATTGTTACGGTTTGTTCAAATTATAACGGCTCGGAAAATGCTCTGTTAAATATTAGACCTTTGTTTGTCCAGTTGGATTCCACCTTCAGAATTTCCCATGTATTCAGTTCCATTCTAAGGGAGGAAGCCAAATGACCACAGAAAGATTCTGGTCCTATGAGGTGAAGAGAGGCTTCAATTCTTGTCAGTTCATCGGCTCTTTCATTTCCAACAATCGCAAAGTGACGAGGAATCCAATATAAATGTACCCAGTGTTTGGAGCGATTGAACACACTTCCAGATAAGTTTTGATGTGCATGTCGCAGACTTTAAAGCCTCTAACGCTGCTGGACTGTCGAACATAATGAAAATGTTTGAGTGTCTGTATTTACTGCGTAGGCATATAACAGAACATTCTAGTATTGTTTGGACTTCCGCTTGAGAGATAGTTGACCATTGACCGATTGAAATAGATAGATAAACCGCTGAGCCAATTACCCCTGATCCTATTCGATTAAATATTTTCGAACTACCTGTTTTAGAAATTATTGATCCTGGATGGAGATCGGGACCACCGTGTTTCCAAACAACGCGCTCAAGGTTCAAGTATTCAAAGTTGAATATTTTCTCCATCCAGTGTTCATTGTTGACTACTAGAGAATTGATACGAATAGTTTTTAGAATAATTAGTGGAAAAATATGCTTACGTAATTATTGAACGGCCCCTTGATTTTGTCCGACGCTTCGGACAACGTTGGTGTCTTTAACAGGGAAAAACTCTAATTGTTCTTTCCTGATGAAGACACCAACCGGTGGACGAAACGTTGGACAAAATCAAATAATTGGTTCTAAAATTAAAGGCCGTTGAGCCGAAATATCCCTAAATCAATCATACGACCGACTCCCAGTTTACATGTATGAATTGATACAATGGAAGCATGGAGAGTAAAGCTTTCATGGAAGGTCTGGTTCTCATTGCACCCGTTATATCTTGAGCACCTTTTTCCCTTGTTTTTGGCCACCAGACTAGTGAAGCATAGGTAATTCTAGGTCTCGCAGCAGCCGAATAAATCCAATGAATCATTTTCGATTTCCCACTGTTTACCAAAAATTTTATTACTCGCCCATAGAGTTTTTTTTTGTTTGACTTATTGTCTGCTCTAGATGTGTATTCCAGTTAAGTTTTTCGTCAAGAAATACTCCGAGGTATTCGACGTTGTCTGAGAGTTCCAACAGCTCAACTTAGTTTTTCTCCTTCGTGTAAACGGAACGATGGTAGTTTTTGAAGGATTTGCCTTTAGGCTTCCCTATCGCACCACGAGGACACAATGTTTGTTGATGTTAAGAAGTATTCGTAAAAGTTCGCATTGACCTTTTTGAAATATACGTGCAATAAAAATCCGGCAACACTATAATTCGCAAATTCACGACGTTATAACGGCAGCAGATCACACATGTAAACACGAAGTATTTCATGCGAAGTTAGGAGCTGTTCTGATATAATTTTGGCAGTATGTTACGTTTAAGAATAAAGTCAGCTCATCACAACACTTCATGGGCTAAATTAGCGTAAGAAATAACCTAAATGTCAATCGATACGTCGGTTGCGAACGGTTCCTCTTCATGCTGCTATAAAAACACATAATCGTGAAGTCTGCCACAAGGGACATTCAAGAAAAAGAAACGTCAAAACGATGACAGCAACAGAAAAAGAAAAAAAAAAGAACTTCCGTGAAGCGAAAGCGGCTACGTTTGAGCTCTCTTCTGGTTGAGCCGTCGCGGTGTGCACAAGTACAGCGAGGTGGTGGCGAGTCGCGATAAAACCAAAAGCGCAGTGCGGTGCGCCATCATATTAAACGAGTGAAAGGTCGTGTTGCCGGTTGGGAAGAAAACCCAGGTAAAACGGGTTCTAGTGAATCGCGAAACCTTGCACGGCAAGGCGGTCTGTATGCGGAATTTGCGAAAACGAGGTGGGAAACGTGCGGTGAGTGTCGGCCTGCCTGAAAACGCATGAATAGCGCGAGTGTTACAGGTTTTGTATCCGTGGTGTGACTCCTGGTGCGCGCAGGAGACGAAAAGCTTCGGCCTGCAGGCCAAGTCGCCGCAACCGGCCTGGCAAGCAGGCTATTCCGCGTGGGATATTAACGCGGTGGCATACTGGCCGCCATCTTGCGTTGACCGTGGCAGCGGAGGAATGCTGTGAAGAATAAGAACGTGTAGTGATCACTCACACAGCCAACCTTATTGGGATGACGATCGCGACGGACTAGACGGAGCATCAGTGAAACAATCGTGAGTAATTAGCGTTAGCAGTTGAGGACTATATGTGGTAGCTTTGTACCCATTTCGCACGGGCAATTTTATTAGTCTTTGTGCCCACTTGTCACGGGTGGGTTTGTAGCTAGCCGTGCTGCTGAGCATGCCCATTCAGGCGATCAGTAAACGCAATATTGGCGCCCAACATAAAAATCCACAACGTTGAACTACCGTTAGCGAAATTTGAAGTTTGTAATTAAATAGAAAATTTTGGTTTTGTGATTATTTTAGCCTTTCCGCTATAATTCGAGATGGATTATAACTCAACTTGCTCAAGCTATGTCCACAGGCTAGACCTGTCAACGAAAAATCAAATTGCTGCCAAAATACCGCGTAACAACCGGGAAAAACCCAAGTGTCAGGTGTGATGAGCAACAACATTTTGAAAAACTACCTCTCCACCTGAACAGCATAAATCGGACCATCTTGTCTGGAGCAAAGTTCCAGATCGTGCCTACAACTAGAGATCGATGCACCTGAAACAAAGGGGGGAAAACAAAAGTGGTAACTCAAAACCGCTCGCCGTTCGCGATTCGGGAGAAATCGTACCCTGCCGGGATGGAAACGGTTCGCAGGGAGGTTCACAACACTTCAATAAGTTCCTGGATAGGAGGAGCGGAAGCCTCGAGATCGGCGGTTGAACCGTGGCGACAGAGAGTGGAAGCTTACGGCCACTATCAACAAAACAGAAACCATAGGAGTGAAGTTAGAAGCCAGCAACATCTTAGCGCAATCTAGTTCAAAGCCCAAAAAATTCTCTGTTGTGTATCCAGTAATTTCGAATGCGTTCTCAAAGGTTAAATTCTGAGGGTCGTCATGAAATTCACAAACAAAAGTAACGCGAATCAAGGGCGCGGTAAAACCCTTGTTCTGGGCTCATGACGATAGGGTTGCCTAAATTCAGCTCTTCTCAGATTTATCACAAACCCAATTTCGTTCTTGTAAATATGTAAATGTTGGCACATTACGCCAAATACTAATTCGTAATTTTTTTTTGTTTTCTGTGAGATTGAGCCTATATAGTTATATCATAGGCTAGAATCCGATTGAATGTGTGCCGTAGTGGGCACGAAATTCAGAAAGGTTGAACAAGGACTTGGTCAGAGACATTTAGTTAGGTAGTAGCATTTCTGCCAGAAGCAGCTGGCGCTTATGAGCATTATGGTTATGATAATATAGAGTAGGCATGATGGGAGATTAAGATTTGGCAAGCAGACGAGGCTTGCGTATATAGTATGTTATCCATTTGGTCGTTTGAAACTGGAGGTTTGCTCAAGAGTTATGTGAGTTGTTAAGTCTCTGACCAACATCCAGGAGGATGATTTGAATTTTTTGTGAATCGGTTGATCCCCGATTCACAAAAAATTCTTCCGCTACGGTAGAGTTGTGTTACGTTTAAGAATAAAGTCAGCTCATCACAACACTTCATGGGCTAAATTAGCGTAAGAAATAACCTAAATGTCAATCGATACGTCGGTTGCGAACGGTTCCTCTTCATGCTGCTATAAAAACACATAATCGTGAAGTCTGCCACAAGGGACATTCAAGAAAAAGAAACGTCAAAACGATGACAGCAACAGAAAAAGAAAAAAAAGAACTTCCGTGAAGCGAAAGCGGCTACGTTTGAGCTCTCTTCTGGTTGAGCCGTCGCGGTGTGCACAAGAACAGCGAGGTGGTGGCGAGTCGCGATAAAACCAAAAGCGCAGTGCGGTGCGCCATCATATTAAACGAGTGAAAGGTCGTGGTGCCGGTTGGGAAGAAAACCCAGGTAAAACGGGTTCTAGTGAATCGCGGAACCTTGCACGGCAAGGCGGTCTGTATGCGGAATTTGCGAAAACGAGGTGGGAAACGTGCGGTGAGTGTCGGCCTGCCTGGAAACGCATGAATAGCGCGAGTGTTACAGGTTTTGTATTCGTGGTGTGACTCCTGGTGCGCGCAGGAGACGAAAAGCTTCGGCCTGCAGGCCAAGTCGCCGCAACCGGCCTGGCAAGCAGGCTATTCCGCGTGGGATATTAACGCGGTGGCATACTGGCCGTCATCTTGCGTTGACCGTGGCAGCGGAGGAATAGCTGTGAAGAATAAGAACGTGTAGTGATCACTCACACAGCCAACCTTATTGGGATGACGATCGCGACGGACTAGACGGAGCATCAGTGAAACAATCGTGAGTAATTAGCGTTAGCAGTTGAGGACTATATGTGGTAGCTTTGTACCCATTTCGCACGGGCAATTTTATTCGTCTTTGTGCCCACTTGTCACGGGTGGGTTTGTAGCTAGCCGTGCTGCTGAGCATGCCCATTCAGGCGATCAGTAAACGCAATAAGTATTGAGAATTACAATTCACCTATTCAAAATCTACAGAAACGTGGAATTAACATAACCTAAATAACTCTTGTGAGATGACAGTTTAGAGGGCGAATTTGTCTTGAAAAAACATGTCGTGGAGGAATCAAAACATAAATAAAACTCATCATAAGGCAAAAATTCGCACTAGTTAACAGCTGAAGGAGAAATTGTATATGTATGTTTGAAATAACGATGTTTTTGATCAGAAATTACCAGAAATAATCTGATCCTAAATAGTAGTAGTTGAAGAAAGTTGGGGAAGAGATTGATTTGTGACATTTAATGGCTTAAAAAAGAATGATGATGAAAGAGACAAAAAGATGATTTACTCTATCTCCTTATGGGTTGTCCCAAATACACGTTTTATGCAATAGATACTTTAGCCTCACATGCAGGGCAAAACTTCGCATATGAGTAATTTTTCTGAAAAGTTAATTTTCATACTCAAATCGAAATTCGAAAAACTCTAAAGCTTGATCTAATTAATATTTAGTCGCAAAAAAAGGGAAATATCTTCTTTAAAATAATACGTAAAAAAATCTTGAAATATAATTTTGCAGCAAATTCATTGACCTTTAAGGGAAAATACAGAAAAAATTGTTTGTCTGAGTTTCGGATGAATTAACGCACTTTTTGTTTTATACCACTCATCATCTTCTGCACAGTAAAACTGTCAACTTGATCCGCCATTTTCTGACACCATCTATGTAAATCAGCTGGTTTTTTCATCGTTCTGCCACTTTTCTTCAACTTGCTCTCGATTACCGCCTAATATTTTTCATTGGACAAAAATCTGAGCAATTCGGTGGGTTGAACTTTTCTGATGATATAAATTCCATTTCCTTGTACCAACCCATAACTTCCCGGCTGTAGTGGCAGCTGGCTATGTCAGGCCAGAACTTCACCGGACCGTCCGGTGATTGGATGAACGCTAAAATCCGCTTCTGAAGACACTGTTCCATGGTTGACCCGGAGATGAAACCCTTGTTTTTTTTTTGCCACCGCTGCAGATGTCCTGCCACTCCTTGCGCTTGGACATATAGAATTTTTGTCCTGGGAGCTGCGCGAAATCCATTTTTACATATGTCTCACCGTCCATTAAAATGCAGCCGTCAAATTTGGTCAAGACTTTCCCACACACCATCCACGTTTTGCAACGAAACTCGGCTTGAAGGTCCCGTTGGGGTGCTTGCTGGCGTAGAACGACCGCCGACCTTCGACAGATTCCTACCTTACAAACTACCTTACAAACACTACTTGAAACAATACAGCATTGCATCAGTGATGCCACGTTTTCATCTGTATTTTGAAGCTCAAAAAATCTTGTCAGATCTTGGAAGAAATAAAAAAAAACCTGTATAAAAATCTGCATATGTACTGGACACAGCCTTCTCGAAAAAAAAACGCAATATACCTTGTTTAACATATATCCCGTGATCTACCCAGCAAACCAGAAGTCGTATAAGGATGTTAATTCTAAGTCGCCCAAATGTGCATATCTAGTTTGAAATTGCATAAGATTTAACATTAAATTTGTTTAAATCGTATGAAATTCAAATCCTATAAAACGCAATATTAGGTTACATATGAAGCCATTTAACGTGTGATATAAAATTGTTAAATGCGTCATTCATTTAAGTCGTATAGAATGCAATTTAAAGTTTCAAATGAGGCAATTTAAGATAGCCTGTGAGGTTATACAAAATCGTAACCATTTTTTTTACAATGTACGTATAGTAGGCCATCCCTTATTTTAGAAAAATGGGCGCTATCATGAATTCAACCTCTCAAAATGTTCGTCTCGACAAGCTGAAGAAAATGATATCTTGTTGAGGTCCCTACGATAACGCTAAGTGGTTCCCCAACGGACCTAAAGATATGATAGTATGAGCGACCCTCACGCGGTGGCGAGCACGCTACTATAGTAAGCGCTATACAGATACCAGAAAGCAAGTAGATCGGTTATCACATGTGTCGGTTTCCCGAAAAAAAACTGTTTTTGAATAAAAACCAATTTAGTCATTTTGTTTTATGATCCAACAAAGTTCTGCAGGGTTGTCTTTTGCTTTTCCATACAAAAGTATCAATCTTTATTTTTTTTTCCAGAAAATATGATAACAATTAAGTCGATTCCCGATGATAACTCAAAAGTGACCAAAATCAGTATGGGACAGTTATGCGGGTACCGGCAGTGCATCAACTTAATAGCTCTTTCAGCATGATCGTTTACTACTGTGAGACTATTGACAATTTCTACTCCCCTTTGATACGCAAAATTGGAATCCCAGTTCTTTGCCGGTAGTTCGAAGAAATTCGTTTCAATTCCTAATACTTTGAAAAATTTCATAGTATTGGTCGTAACCAATTCTTGCAGCGGTGCATTCAATTCAGTGAGGCTTCGTTTTTTAGCTGGATTATCATCACCTTGTCTAATGGTAATAGAAAAAAAAACCTTGACAACACTCTCTCGCACCTCAAACGATAGACCTGTATCAAATACAGCCAAGCCAAGTAGTTCCTCGCTCAAATACCACAAATGGCCCAGGAATTTTCGCTGAGCAGCAGCAGATGCTTCCGGATGGAAAGATTCAAATTTTTTCAGATCAGCCACGAGATCGAGGTCACTGCGTGGTGCAGAAGCAGCAAAAGAAGCAGCCCCATTTTTCCTTCCTGTGTTGAATATTCATGTTGAGATTAGTTATCACATTGTTGTTATGTTATTTGAATGGCATAGAATTACCTGTATTCACACTGGTGGTATCAAAGGACATTGCTTTGATACGATCAGAAACGTTCCAGTTTTTTAACAGTTCAACGACAGATTCGGCAATGGCTTTGCTTGTGCCTTTTTCAAGAAAAGGAACGCCAAGTAGCTAGGTAGTGTTTCTGCCCGTCACAAGTACAGCTTGTCGGTCAACTAGACCTCGTCCTGTCAACGAATTTACCACTTTACCATCCCAGTGAACCGTTAGATTATCGTCTGGATCGAAATAGTTAATCAAATGTTGAGCTAAGTCGGATCGGTGTTTGTCACGCTCACGATGAATAGTCGATTCCAAATTATTTGCTCGCTGCTGCCAAAATTACTGTGGCAGAATCCACACTGACCTTTGCAGCATCAAGAGCTTGTAGCAATTCAGTTGTCATAACGTTTTGTGTTCCTCTGATTCGCTGTGAGATGCGCTGCGATGGTTGATATTCCTCGTCTTTTTCTGTATCCTCAAAATCTTCACCGGGTAAGCCGAATTTTACGGCGTTGACTATATATGTGCAAAAAAAAAAAAAACTATTGGTTCTAAATATTTTATGCAACTAAAACGAATATTACCGATTTTCGACTGAAATTCACTCTTTTTCCGGCGATCCTCCAATAGCTTTTGCTTCTCTTTCTTACTCCGGTCTGCTTTCAGTTTTTTCTGGATTTTGCCAGACAGGACTCCATCGATACCTGCGAAGGTGCTTACTCGGGTTCCTTTTTAGTCCTTGGAAAATTGTATTTCTTCCAAAAGAGCTTTCATCACTATCGGATCCCTTTCCTTCGCCATACTTTTAGACACATCGAAAAGGTTATCAAGCTTATTACAGAAGAGAGCTTTCTTTTTCATTTGCGCTTTGCTATTTTTCCGTGATGAATGTTTACAAATTGCAGATAGTTCAGCATGGAGTAATAATTCATGCACACGCTTACGCATATTTTAGATTATTTTTTATTATTATTTCGATAACTTTGAAAACGTCTAAAATAGAGAATGGTTGGATTGGGACGGATGGAACTTACAACAGTTTTGAGTACTCCTTTGAGAAAAAGTATTGGCATCATGATTCCACTTTCCCCTTTTTTACCTTATACGGTTTGAAATTTTTGAAAATATATACTAAAATATGCAATAACTTTGTAAGGAATTTGTATTGTATTGGAATCCCAGTTCTTTGCCGGTAGTTCGAAGAAATTCGTTTCAATTCCTAATACTTTGAAAAATTTCATAGTATTGGTCGTAACCAATTCTTGCAGCGGTGCATTCAATTCAGTGAGGCTTCGTTTTTTAGCTGGATTATCATCACCTTGTCTAATGGTAATAGAAAAAAAAAAACCTTGACAACACTCTCTCGCACCTCAAACGATAGACCTGTATCAAATACAGCCAAGCCAAGTAGTACCTCGCTCAAATACCACAAATGGCCCAGGAATTTTCGCTGAGCAGCAGCAGATGCTTCCGGATGGAAAGATTCAAATTTTTCAGATCAGCCACGAACTTGAGGTCACTGCGTGGTGCAGAAGCAGCAAAAGAAGCAGCCCCATTTTTCCTTCCCGTGTTGAATATTCATGTTGAGATTAGTTATCACATTGTTGTTATGTTATTTGAATGGCATAGAATTACCTGTATTCACACTGGTGGTATCAAAGGACATTGCTTTGATACGATCAGAAACGTTCCAGTTTATTAACAGTTCAACGACAGATTCGGCAATGGCTTTGTTTGTGCCTTTTTCAAGAAAAGGAACGCCAAGTAGCTAGGTAGTGTTTCTGCCTGTCACAAGTACAGCTTGTCGGTCAACTAGACCTCGTCCTGTCAACAAATTTACCACTTTACCATCCCAGTGAACCGTTAGATTATCGTCTGGATCGAAATAGTTAATCAAATGTTGAGCTAAGTCGGATCGGTGTCTGTCACGCTCACGATGAATAGTCGATTCCAAATTATTTGCTCGCTGCTGCCAAAATTACTGTGGCAGAATCCGCACTGACCTTTGCAGCATCAAGAGCTTGTAGCAATTCAGTTGTCATAACGTTTTGTGTTCCTCTGATTCTCTGTGAGATGCGCTGCGATGATTGATATTCCTCGTCTTTATCTGTATCCTCAAAATCTTCACCGGGTAAGCCGAATTTTACGGCGTTGACTATATATGTGCAAAAAAAAAAACTATTGGTTTTAAATATTTTATGCAACTAAAACGAATATTACCGATTTTCGACTGAAATTCACTCTTTTTCCGGCGATCCTCCAATAGCTTTTGCTTCTCTTTCTTACGCCGGTCTGCTTCCAGTTTTTTCTGGATTTTGCCAGACAGAACTCCATCGATACCTGCGAAGGTGCTTACTCGGGTTCCTTTTTAGTCCTTGAAAAATTGTATTTCTTCCAAAAGAGCTTTCATCACTATCGGATCCCTTTCCTTCGCCATACTTTTAGACACATCGAAAAGGTTATCAAGCTTATTACAGAAGAGAGCTTTCTTTTTCATTTGCGCTTTGCTATTTTGCCGTGATAAATGTTTACAAATTGCAGATAGTTCAGCATGGAGTAATAATTCATGCACACGCTTACGCATATTTTAAATTATTTTTTATTATTATTTCGATAACTTTGAAAACGTCTAAAATAGAGAATGGTTGGATTGGGACGGATGGAACTTACAACAGTTTTGAGTACTCCTTTGAGAAAAAGTATTGGCATCATGATTCCACTTTCCCCTTTTTTACCTTATACGGTTTGAAATTTTTGAAAAAATATACTAAAATATGCAATAACTTTGTAAGGAATAGTCATAACGATGTGTGGTCTTCAACAAAAACGTGTGTTTTATATGCCCAAATGCTTCTTTAAAACAACGTTTTCTTGTAAAATGTTACTAACGAAAGTTAAGTACAAAAAGCTAACTTTTAAGTAATTTTTACATTAAATACTCTATAGCTCTGTACCCAATGAAGATAGGAATTTTGTTTGTTCAGCAAAGTTTCATGTTTTTGCAAGTTCTAAAACGTTGTCAAATAAACCATTCCTCTATCTCTGTACACAAAAAAGTTATTATTTTTATTATATGAAAACCTACTGTAACATACGCTCGTCGTACTCTAATATGGGTGGATTGGGACAAGCATTGACATCCTCCTTTTTAACTTATACGTTCTTGAAATAATCCAAAAAATAAGCTAAAATATGATATAACTTTGTAAGGAAAAGTCCTGGAGATGAATAGTCTTTGGCAAAAATGTGTGTTTTATATGACCTAATAATTCATCCGAACAACACTTTCGTGTAAAATGCAACTAACAAAAGTTAAGTAAAAAAAACTTAATTTAAAGTAAGTTCCATATACATAGTATACTTTATAACGTTGTAGCTAATAAAGATAGGATTTTTATTTATTCAACAAAGTTTCATATTTTTGAATCTTCTATAACTTTTCTGAATAAACCATTCATCTATCTCTCAAAACAAAAAAGTTAGTTTCTTTTATTTTTAGTATAGTAAACTTTTCATAATTTTTGACAATTTGCGATAATGCGAGTCGTTTATACACAGCTGTCCCGAAACCACTATTAGGCTAGGATGAAGGTGAAGGCGCTATGGAACCAAGTTCCACTTTTTGCCTTGTTGGACCACTGTGCGCTCGAAAATGCAACGGTTTCCAATGGATTCAGCAAGATAAGCTTTTCAATTGTACACGGTCCATACAATTTATTTAGAATTTATATGGGCAGTTGTCCACGGAGGGGAAGGGGGGGGATTGAAATCGTTAAAAATCTGTCCACGTGGTATGTGGATGGCCCCTAATTCATGTTTGTTAATCTCTAACTATACGTACATGATCATATCTATATTGTTACATCAACCCAATTCAATCATGGTCATATCACTAATCAAAGTGAATCCTGATCGAAAACTCATTCCACTAACAAAAACTCCCTTCGGTGGTATTTGTAGGGATGCAGAAGTATACTCGGTCTCTTACAAAGCAATGACTACATTTTAAACATTCCTTCGTTATTGTAGGTTTCGTGCGGCACTGGCACACCTCAAAACTCATAGTTTCAAGAGAAATGAGATTGAAAAATTAGCGTTCAAAATTACGTTTATCACATCCACGAAAACTATGAGCAAGTTAAAATATCTTTTTTATCATCTTTGAATAATGTTTTTGATTCGAATTCCAAAGACATATCAGCTCAGTATTTTTTGTGAGTTTTGAAACAAGTCTTTGTGGAAAAACTTAACCGTATTACATCGTTTGACGTCAAAATTTTAAATGGAAAAAAATTTAATTGTGCCGTGGTTGCACTAAACCGACGATATCCCCACCTGACTGTAAAGCCGGCGCCGTTATTGGTCTATAAAAATCGGTTCATTGAATGATGCACAGTGAGAAAGAATTACCACTCCCAGTCATTCTTTCAGTTGATTCATTGCGCATCTTGAGCGGCTCGGACCCATCACGGAGTAGCAACCATTGATATGTACAGTCAGAACTAAGCTAAGCTAAGCAAGTTCTGGCTGGATATTCCAGAAGAAGAAGATCGACAAGTTTGCCAACAAGTACTTGATGAGGCAGGCGACTTGTGGGTTCGACTAATTCAGAAAACTATAAATAACGACCGTCATCATCCTCGGTCAAAAATACGAAGAAGAATGCCTTGAGAAGCGTCTACAAAAACTAACAGAATTTAAAGATAAAGTGGATGAAAGTGTGTAAGAAAAATGGCACCAGTGTTGAACAAAATTTTAAGGGATAGTGTTAAGTCCAAGGTACGAGAATTCATCCTAGCAGAGAAGTAAACCAATGAATAAACCAATTTTGCAAAAACATAGCTAATATTTGTTTATTTATTATTTGAAAATTTCACAAACATCCTATAGGATATCCTATACATTAAATTAATTTTCTGGTGTTCAATTTTATCTGTTGCATTTTTTTCGAGTACCGTTTATGTTCTATTTCTATGGATCGGAACACCACTCTCAAAAGAGATGTGCGTGGCTTGACTTTTGAATTAACATATTAAAAATGTAACCAATCAACTAAATAAATGTTTATAACATTTGTTTATAACTGATAACAATATCAATTTCTACTCAACTTATTTCTAAATTATAATTTGAAAATTTTAAAGTTAACTGATCAAATGGTAAAGTTATTTGTCAAAGTTTTTTTTTTTTTTTTTTAAAAATACGGCAAAATTTCGCGTGAAAATGCCTTAGAGCTTTGAACAAGAATGATAAATCAAGAAAATAAATAATCGATTTTTAGAAATACTGCTCAAACTTATTAAAAAAATCAATCTAATTTTGAAAACTGATGTAAATTATATGTCTTGATCGATATTGAGCTCTAACATAAATCAACCTGCTAAATGTAGCGTATGATACAATTTCAAAATCAATTATTGAGCACTAGTTGAAAATTAATGCAGCTTCATTGTGATTCAATTCAATTTTTATCTAAAGCTTATATTGTTGATAATCTTGAACTACTATACTATACTTATATCTGATTGTACTGTACCTACAAAAACGCACGGAGTGGAACCGTGATCCGGTAAAAATGCAATTGGATCATTAAAATACTTTGCATAAAATTTTTCGCGGTTTTGGCAATCTTACCCTGCTTGGGATACAGCTAATATTACGAAATTCGAAACCAAACATTCACGGGTGATCGTAACTTCTATCGCAGGGAAAATAGAGAAACTAATTATAGGTTAGATGACAGGGTTAATAACTGTTCTCACCGTGATGCTAAATTTGGAACCTATTGCGGAAGAGTGATCGCAGCACTGATTAATTAGTGTTGCCCGACACGCGTTGCTCTAAAGTTTTAGGTTTTGTACTGACATTTCATAGCCAGCAGTTATTAATGACACTTGAAATCTATTACATGGTAGAAAATCAACGTTTATGGCTTTTTGAACTTTAATTTCGCAACTACATGGTTGACTGAGATCATATTCAGAAAGAACCAGCAAATCAGAAAGAACCAGCAAATCATAGGTTCTGGATTATTGTGAGAGAATGTATGGAGGTTTTTTTTTCGAACTAGGTGCATAACAAAACCAATGGTAGAACAAAAAACAATTTTGTTTGCTTTTTTGACAGATTCTAACTTTTCAACAATGGTTAACAAATAGAGGAAAAAAAATCCATGAACTAATCGATCATAGATTAAAAAGATGAATTGTAATTATTTTGCGTTGTACTTTCCCACTTACCTTATAGTTTAAAACTGATTTCAAATCAAATTAACTGACTTCTCGGAACTAGATAATATAACGGTATTTCACTTCACTGAACTATCTGTGCAACTAATTGTATGTCCCAAAAAGCAAATGCCAAATTTGAACCAAATCAAAATTCACATCAAGTCAAAGACAAAGAAACTGCCTAGAGAACACCTTATTCCGCATTACAATTATTCGCTCAAAGTTCCCTGCTCCGTTTTCCTCTCTATGTCTTTATGTTCACTTTCAAGGCACTTATATAAACTGTGGTGTCTAGTTTTTAATTCACTTCAGTTACTTTCCTCTTCGGAGGATCGATACCGACTGGTTCTGAGCGCTGGTAGCAGTTTGGTCAGCCAGTTTCGTACGCTTTCTCTATGGAAGCGGAAAATTCCTTCCCAATACTAATAACGCAGCAGATCATATGGTTGAAACGGAAAAACAAGAAGAGCAAAAAAATGCGCAAATTAATAAGCTGCAGTAGAACTTGTTTACCAGTAGCGCAAGGATAAACAAAAACAAACGATGAGCAGACAACCCCGGTGCGACGGGACCTATCCCGTTTTTCCAATAGAAACCACCCTCTCCGCAACCCCGTTCCCACTGAACGCTGTTTTGTAGTGCGCAAATTCGGTTGTAGTTAGCGTCGCGACGCATATACAGTTTCCACGAAATACTAATGTACAACTCAAGCGCTTGAGTATTCACTTCTCTGTGCATCATACATAGTCTGACCAAACACAACGTCAAAAACATGAATTAGTGCACAAAAACAAAATAGGAAAATGTATAAGTTCAACTACAACTGTATGAACTATGCGAGGCAGAGGCAAATTCAAGCCAACAGCGAAAGTAGACAGTTCAACGATCTGCTAAATTATGCCAAAAAGAACATATGCAGTTATGCCGACTTCCTTTATTTCCGTCAGCACGTCAAATATATCTACGTCTTGGCACTGTAAAATAGCAAAATTAGTGTACGTCGTAATGTATCCGCCCTGTTGCAAACAAACCGGATCACGTGGCGTCTCCACCACACGCGCATCCCAGTGTCGCAGGACAAGACGCTGAGATTAGAACCATGCGTCCATTTGGCTGCTGCGACAAAACGATTATCGCGAAATGAAAACAAAAGGCATTTCCTCGTACCGTTTTGCCGAGCATCAAATCCACCCAGTAGGGTTAATCAGTGCGCATAAACTAAAAAGAAAGTGCACGTGCACGAGAATTTCTTTCAATCCTAGATCTGCTGCAGATTTGTTCAAATGTTAAAACATGGTGAGAAACTACACCTCCATCATGTTTAATCAAGGTTTCTGCGACTGATTTTTGCCTTCTCCGCATTACGATCGAGTGTTTTTCCCCTCAATTACGATGATCTCATTGTCTGTTTGTTCCATTTTCGATCTGTCGGAGCACTACCTTTATCCTCATTATAACACGAAAACCTACTTGAACTTTGTATGGCTACCGTTTTGTGTTCCATGACAGATCGCGCGGGTTGACAAACGAAACCGCCCGCCCGTCCGTCCTTGACTCTCGTGTTGTGCGGCACCTGCCCACAGCGCGTCACCGTAGCGGAACAGCTGATTGGGCAATTTATTCGAGAGATAATGGGATAATGATCGTCTTGAGCAAATTTGCTGAATCTCATTCCATAGATCTATTAATAAATAGAGTTTACAATACTATCATGAAATGTATTTTTCCATTTTTCCTAGCGCTTACTTGTGACAGCCCGGAAAACTGCATTTTCACGCGAAGTTCTTGGTTTTTCTTTCTTTAGGCCATTTGCAAACAAAGCACATCTGATAAATTATCTATCAATATGATCTAATGAGATTGAACTAAAATATCGTCCAGAAATTTTGAATATAAAAACAACAGTGCGCTGCGTATCACATACGTTTTATAAATAAACAATTTTAAAAACTGCGGAATCATGAAAGTGACGTCGTATTTCTTTTTATTCACCGGCACACCGTAAATATCGCATCAGAGCACCACGGTGCCGTACTTAATAGAGCGACTAGCGAAAAACAGGGCAAAAGTTAACTTTTAACCATCACTTAAAGCTATAGTTATTAAATATCTGGACGCAAACAACGAATCTATCAAGGAAGCATGTTAATGAAATAAAACGCTAAGTACTCAAATGGAAGTCATTTAATGCGCTTCAGAGAAAAAATAGAAAAAACTCTTCTGAAGGAGATGCGGATATTGCTCTTCAGCGTGAAATAAGCTGTCATCTGCTACCGAGTTTTTAAATCAAGTTCAACGAGGCCGTGGGGTTGGAAAGGGCCACCGGGGTCGGTCCCATTATTATCAACGCAATTTACTGTCCCAAGCAAGGTCGGTAACGAACCTAAGGAGCGACAGGGGCAGTTCATCATTGCGGCCGACTTCAACTTAAAACATCAAGATTTATGCAACAGTCGATGCAATCAAAACGGTCTGATCCTCTTCAACAACCTCCAAGTAGGCCACTACAACAACCGGGTTGAGCAGATCCGCAGTACACATCACCATCGACCTGTTTATCTCTAATATGGGCAATATTACCGACCCGGTTGTCCTCCAGGAACTCAGCTCGAACTACTTCCCAGTGGAAGTCGAAATTGGTTCCTCTGCAACCCGATTCCAAGCTTCTCGGCGTAACTGCCATCGTGTCGATTAGGCGCGGTTCCAGCGATGCATGGACCATGCAATTGACAACGGCGTCCTGCTGGAGTCCTCAAAGAACATCGACCAGTGTTTTCAGTCCATCGATTGGCGTTATTCTCCCAAGCTGCAGTGATTCAACTTTCCAATCTTTCTCGTGAAGATCGTTAGGGATCATCTGTCGGAAGATCATTACAGGTCTTACGTTTGACGTAGTACTGGGGTTCCACAGGGAAGCATTTTTGGTCCTATCCTGTTCAACATGTTTGCCTCAGATGCTCCTCCCCTTCTGGGTGGTGGCATCCTGTCTATGTTCGCAGGCGTAACTGCCATTGTCTACAAAGGTCGAGTGATTAGAGCTGTGCCGCGTAGACTACAGAAGGGCCTGGATGTTATGACCGTCTTTTTCAACAACTGTTAGATCTGCATCAATGCAACTCAGATCCAGGCTATTATATTCCCGCACTCGAAATCAACTCGACTTGTTACGCCTGCCACTGTGAGAATCTACCTCAGTAACACTCCCATCGAATGGTCGAGTGAAGAAGAAGCTCCTATTTCGTTTACACGTAGAGAAAACTGTTACCAAGTGTAACATACTCATCAAATCCCTTTATACCCTCATTAATAGAAACTCCAGCTTAAACTCCCGATTGTAAACATCTCTCCGAGGACTCGAAACTCTGAGATCCATCGCTTCGCTGGTCTTCAGATGCGGTTTAGAGAATTCTGCGCCAGGTCACCTAACCAGATCAATCGTTAGCTGGTACTTTAGTTTGAGGTTAGTTATTCGTATTTAGGAAGGTCATCAAATCAAATCAAATGCAAATGTTTTGGATTAGATAACAAAGCAAGAAAAATACAAACAACTACAAGCAAGAAAAATACAAGTACTTCATGAAAAAAGCTTTTATATTCATTCCATTTTTGAACGTCGTCAAGGTGACAACAAGGAGCCCCACCAGCAATACGCGGTAAAAATGAGGAGCCCCCGCCAGCTCTACGTCCAACCGGCAATATGAAGCTAACAACGGCCTGTCAGTAACTACAAAATATAAAACGATGGTATCAAAGGATAAACAAATTATCTTTGCAAATCACGACACGGACTTCATATGAATCTTTTGAGGACTGAAAAAGGACACATTTTCAAACAAACTGCTGCCCAAAACATTCCAGATCTAAGAACTAGAAACGCAGTGCTGTTTCTTTTAGTGCATCCAGATATTTAATGAATTGAGCTTCAATTAACCCTTTCGAATAGCTTTAAACCGTTCCAAACGTTTCTCAAATCCGTCGCACGAGCTGCACGAACGGCTTCCATGGGCATTGAGTTCCCATTCATCATTTTAGATAATGCGAGACTGCCTGAAAGCATGTCATCTTAGGACTTGTTTGAGCACGTTGTGCTGCATGGTCGTTTTAGAAACTTCAAGATCAACGGCCATTTTACGTACATTCGTTAGGGCTTAACTAAGCGTGATTCACCGGATCCCTTTCGGTCATCCAATGAGGAAGTGTCATGGTACCTTCAAATGGTAAGGGGAGCTGCGTAGTCGCAAGGTTACAGAGTCCGCTTTGTCAAGCGGATGGTCTTGGGTTCGAATCTTAGTAAAATCAGGCCATCCGATGTCAAAAAGAACTTAAAGCATGGGTTTATTCTCAGGCTCCCCACCAGTTACCCTTTCTTTACGCTGAGTTCTACAATACCTTTGCGTGACTTCCTCTTAACAAAAAATAAGTCTCTCTTATCAATAAAACTGGCCAGAAGGACGCACGACGAAACTTCTCCAGGGAATTATAATTGGTGATATTTGGCGAGAGGAACGAGTATCGGTATAGTAGAACAGTAAGCGTGTAAGGAAGAGTATCACATTACACACAAGCACTGATGCGCGCGATCTAATTCATCTGAGTATAACAGCACGTTACTAGGACGAAAATCTAGTGTATCTGAAGGAGTGCTGCGATCATTGGAAGTGAAAATTGAAAATGATTGGCTGTAATTTTCGAAGAATTTTGCTGGGGAAAATGACTTTTATCAGCACTGTACAGCAGACACCCGGGCATATCTCACAATAGATCTACGGTTCTGGTCGCAGTGAGGAAGTCCATACAGAAAAAAAAAAACCTTCAAATGGTCAACACAGATGTACCCAAAAAGCTCAAACAAGAAAAAATGCAAGTATATAGGTATTCAACTGTTCCAGTGAATTTTGGTGTCTTTAGCCATTATCGTTTTTTCAGAGACCCAACTGAGTTTCCTCGTGCACATAGCGTTAGGCCTCTGCCAGGCTGAACGCCAACGCGAGCGATCGGGCGAGATTTTTGCCGTAGGCTAATGAACAGCTCTACTTACGGCTGCTGATTTACCTACGGTAAGAATCTCGCTCGATCGCTCGCGTTGGCATTCAGCATGGCAGAGGTCTTATAAAGCGAAGAACCCGGCGAGCAATTTTAATACGACACTCTCACGTAAGTTGATGCGTTTTGGTAACGGCTAGGGACACCAAAATTCATAGGAATGGTTTAACAGCTATAATTCCGGTTTGAGATTTTGGGATGCACGACCAGTGTAATCTATGTGAATATAGTACAAAACTACACCAAATAGCTGCAACAGCTTTACCCCCCTCCCTGACACCGTAATCCCATTACCTATAGTTTGACAGTACCCTCATTATGACGAACCCCTCGATGCCGAGCCCCAAACAACAATGGCCGCAAAGAGAAGACATCTGACGTGCTCTTCACTCCCGTTCAGTGTTGCCTAATCTATCGATGTCGCTGTTTATAGCAGTGTGAAGCACAGCAGTGTAACATGCCATTTCATTCCCGCGTATACAAAAATACAGGCTACGAACGTGTCAGGGAGGTGGCTTTACCACATAATCAGATAGAAAAGTGTATATAACACATTGGACAAGATGTAGTTATTTCTATTTTAATAATTGTCATGAGTTGCTGTTTTGTATCAGTTTTGATTTATAGCTAATATTAATTCGAGAAAATATCGATAAAAACTTAATTATTTGACAATTCTTTGTTATGTTCAAACTAAGAAATTATTATTATTATTAAAAGATTTTACATTTAGTTTTCAGTCAAAAAAAATGCAATTTTAGATTTAAAAACCAATTACCTCTTAAACTATACTACTCGCTCCTCGCAGGGCCAAGAAACCAGCCGTAATGTCCATCGGTAGGCTACGTACAGTTTGGAATTCTTCCGCATTGTGATAGTGCAGCTTAGAATGTGGATCAGTGTAGGGAGCGATTAGACCGGATATGTCGGAATACTTTTTCGCCGGCACAAACGATGGTGGACCATTAATCGACGAGTCTGTAGAAGAAATTAAAACATTTAGTACAAACAGATTAAAACGACTGCAGTAGTTACAAGTAACATCAGATTCCTTCCAAGGGAGTGTGCGTTCGTAGGCTAAAATTTGTTTCAGTGATTTCCAGCTTCGTTTTTTATTGCCCGCAATGGGATTGGTCTGGGCTAAAGTCATCCTTTTGAAAACCGGCATCGTTTGTTCCTCCATTGCTGGAGTAATAATTATTGAATGATTGTTTTAAAATTGAATTTGCAGAAATGTTTAAACAAAACAGCAGCACCCACACTACCGGAATAACCGGTTCACGTTCAACCGATTCGAACAGCTGTTCATGGCTGTCCATTTTTGAAAGAACGCAACTGCATGCTGTCAAAATTTTGACTTACAAATTGTCAACATATTTTCTTCAGCGATTTGTTATTTTTCTACTAAAATAATTGGATTAACGGTAGTTTGGTAAGATTTCACAGTTCATCTGCGAAATCATTTACTATCAAATATCGTGAGTTGATAATAAAAGCGATCGTTTTTCTCGTTCTGTTAAAGTGTGAACAGGCAAGTGATACAGTGTGTAATGTTGATTAGCTACTCCGAGATAGGTGATTGTTCTGAAGGTAATATTGCACTAAGCTGGTAATGACGTGTTGTTTCTGGGTCGCACGCCAGCAAAAGCAGCAACGACGACGACTACGAATAAAAATTACTGCGATTCCTTATGAGTACACTAACACCAGCCTGGAGGCAAACAGCAGACGACGAGTGCATTTTTACTCACAATTCGATAACGGCAGCAGCCGAAAACCATCAAGCCAACATTCGACGTCGCATCAGCTCGAGTTTGAATACGTGGGAAAAACAAACCTGCCAGAATTCAGACTCGCAAAGTTCTTCCGGTAATGGATCTGCAAACAAAACAGAGGAAACTTACACTGAATCAACAGCGTTAACACAGTCTGCTTGTACTGAAGACGATAGTAGTAACTTCATACAACAGCAAAATAATGAGACAGCCGACGTGGAGCACGAACTACAGTTAGCGCGTGATACTGTGCAAAAGTATCACTACCAACGCGCTGAAAATTCAGATAGTACCGGCAACGTTACCGATAGCAACATCCTTAGCCGGAGACATAGCCGAATCAGTATGATCATTATCTACGGCCGGGAGGCATTGTGTATATTGGCATTAATACTAACCACGTATGCATCTATTCAGAACAGGTAAAGAATTAGTGTTTCTAAATTTCTCAATTGAAATATTGTCAATGAACGAACGCTTCTCTTGCAGCAAGCCACGCATTTCCAAAGCACCACCTCCAGTTCCATTTTTCTCTAGAGGTTCTCTGGTACACGACTGGCCGTCTGGGGCCTTAGGACCTACCCAGACTCGCGTTTCCCAGTCGGAGCTATCGTTCGTGTTCTACTACGCGCCCTGGTGTGCCGAGAGTCAGCATGCACGATTCGTCTACGAGCACGTCGCCCGGTTGTACTACCGAGAGGCTCACTTCGCGGCCATTAACTGCTGGCAACCCGGAGGTGAATGCCGTTTGCAGTACTCCAAGGTTCAGTCATGGCCGGTACTGATGGCTTATCAGCCAAATGGCTTAGCTGTTCAGTATCATCAGGCTTGGACCAATGCCGCTTTAGTCAGATTTGTGCAATCGCTCATCACGCCCATTCAACGGCTGGCTGGTCCAGGTGATCTGATGCGTTTCATGACGGGGAAAGATGTAAGTCTTTGATTTGCATAATCGTTTTCAAAATTAATATGCTTAAATTTGTTTCAGGCGGTTGTGGTGGCATTTTTGGATATGAAAGCAAACTCTAAACAGTATAGCAGGCTTTATCAGACTTCACTTAAATGGTTAGAAAAAGATCCATTCCAAGAAGTTGCCTTTGGAGTTGTTACCGGGGAATCGGCTAACGCGTTTGGAGTCGAGGAAACTCCAGCAGCTCGACTATACCTCTGGAATGAGACAATTGTAACGAACTGTCTATGTTGTGGATTGAATTGTACTATAATTGTATTACTTACAGGAATTCACCGGCAATGAGTCATGGACACAACCTGAGTTAGTGGACTGGATCAGTAAGCATATCCAGGTAGTCTCCATGTGGATCGCTCCACCTGGAGCTACAAAATCTGCTTCTCTGGCTCCGTATTTCAAACACGGTCCGGTTCTTTTCTATTTCACTCCTCGCACACTGTATGATGCCACATCGCCCTCGGATGCTTATATGCTTCTTCGACAGCTGGGAATGCAGTACTATAACTGCAAAGGTGATATTTGGGTAGAAGAAATGGCGAAGCGATACATTGCAGAGCAACGACGCGTTAACGCCGAAACGTATGTGCAATTGAAGAAAAATTGCGTGGTAATGCTTAAAAACAATCCTTCTCAAAGCAAAGAACAAGATGAAGGAAGAAGGAATGCTTGTACTGCCTCCAGTACCGTTGCGGTTTCATTTGTGAATGTGTTGAATTCATCTAAATTTACAGAAGGTCGCCAAAAAATTCGCTCCTTAGGGGGAGGACCTCACGGTTATTGCGAAATTGAACCAGTGAAGTGCGACGAAAGATTTTACGAGTGTGGAGTTACTGAAGAGGAAGAATCATTAAATTTCGAGTCGAATGATAATTGTCCTCGAAAGAAGCAAAAACATTCCAGTTTGTACGGTTCAGTGAACACTAATTATCCGGCGAAGAAACAATCTATTTCGTTGCTGGACGCAGAGCAAGACTATCGAGGGTCACAAATGCTGCGGAAGCTGTACTTGCGAAAACAATGCGAGTTGCTACAACTCAGCGAAACGGACCATGAGGAGATTTTCTTTTCCGAACCGGCCGACCAAGGAGGCAACTACGTGGATTTAATTCAAGGGTTAGCCTGCAAGTTCAACAAAACACTCACCTTTCTGGGTATGGACAGTGCCCTTTATCATGCATTTGCAGAAAGATTAGGTGTTGATGTTTTGACTGAACCCAATATGTCGGTAGCAATAATTGTCGATCATGAGGTATTTTTTAATATTTTGTTGGTTTTGCAAAATTCTTTTATATTATTATTTTACAGGACGAATCCACGTATCTTTTGAAAGGTGCCATCAGCTTGGCATCAATGTCCAAATTCGTGTACGATTTCTATAATCGAACTTATCCTCGATTTTTGCGAGCGAACAATATTTCCTTCAAAAACACTCATTCGTTCAATATGAGCGAATTTAGAAAGGAAAATAGGCGAATAATGCAGATTAAACGTAAAGAGACACTATCGCAAGAAAATCGGGCGGACAATGAACGGAATGTGTCACAGGGAACTACTGGCAAGAAATCTCAAGAAGCAACGAGTGGGCCACAAGCACAGAACCAACCGCATCATTATATACGGGAAATAAACTCTCGCAATTTTCAGCAAGCAGTGATCAATACAAACAAGGTAAGACCCTAGGGTGAAGCAGGTTTCTGATTTCTTTTCGTAGCAAACTTTATAAACGTTTAGGATATACGAATGTTACTAATACAATGTATTGTCCACGTTTAAAATGTATCGCATTTCAGTCAATTGTTGACTCATTTAAATTTTTCTATCCCAGACTGTCATCGCCCACTTCTACTCAACTCAATGTGCCTTCTGCAGTATGCTGTCACAGCATCTGCTCTCAGTGTCCCGAATGCTACGGCAGCAGCCACGGTTGGAGTTTGTTCGAATCGATGGCGATAAGAATGATCTGCAATGGGAATACAGTATGGATGCGTTCCCTACATTGATCATATTCCCTAATCAAAGGTACAAAAAAAACCAAGATTAAGCTTCACAGTCTCAAATAATGTTTGCGGTTTTCAGAAAATCCGAGAGTCGCATTTTTGCCCGTCACCTACAACTGACTGTACCAAACGTGTTGGGTTTTATTCTGGCAAACCTCACCCCTC
Source organism: Wyeomyia smithii (assembly GCF_029784165.1). NCBI lineage: Eukaryota > Metazoa > Arthropoda > Insecta > Diptera > Culicidae > Wyeomyia > Wyeomyia smithii. Next base: position 61,088,085 of record NC_073696.1, read on the forward strand.
CTGAAAGGATCCACGCCAATTATCTTATTTGCGATTCTGTGAAAGTAGGATATGAGCCACACTAAGAAAAACATGCGGTAATCATTCAAAACCTTTTTCGTCTCTTATTTTAGTGGTCACCATCTCGCGATGAATGCTTACTGGCAATAAAGCGAGAGCTTAGCGATAGCATTTCTCTCAATTTACGCCTCTACCGGAAGTCCACTAATCGTCCGGCCCGAGCAGCTCAGGTACTACGACGGTTGCAAGCTTTACAGGAGTTCTATCTGGCTACGCTTGGTTGTTTCAGTCATTCCTGTGATTTTACCCGGCTGAAAACCAACGCCGAGACAATCCTCACCATGTGGCAAATGACAGTGTGAAAATCTAGATTGCTAGTGTCAAAGTTCGTCAATAAAATAAGGTCTTCTATCAAATTGCCACAATGCAGTGCTTCCCCGATTGGCGGAGAGAACAAAATATTTGCGTTTTATATAAACAATCATTTTTAGGTTTCCAAAATCTGATAACAGATGTTCCGCTGATATTAAAATTTTTCTTTTTCTGATGGTAAATTAATTTTTTGTTATTATTTTTTTTACTTTAATTGTTATTTAGATTGTTCCTAAAACAAATTACGAGATAAAAGTCTACTGCTTAAACGAGATCTCGAAGTAGATATTTTGTACGTTACGCCAAGCAACCTTAGACATGCTGCAATGGTTTAAATTTTAATAAACATCAATCATGCAATCAGTGTTTCGAGTTGTATATACTATTCAAAATAGTAACTTAAGTCGAACGTAGGTTAAACAGCAGGTGATTTAACGCAATTGTTCACCAGTTATTTGGTAAACTGTAAAAAGCAGGACAGATAAATAACGAACTAATATATTCTATTCTCGAAAATGGAGTGCTTTTTTCCTTTGATATTCGAACATAAAAGTGCTAGACTTAGAACTTTCCAAATCACTTCATCACAATGGTAGATGTTAAGTCATTTTTACAACGTTTTCTATGATTTATAACGCTAGCCGACTAATAAATTGCCAAAGTTAACCATGCGCCTCCATTAGTTCATATCCAATGGAGACGAGTTGAATTATGCAATTGACTGTACCAACTAGTCAAACTTACTTGATGGAACGGTATTTGATAACAATAATGGCAGGAAAATCTCCCAGACGGCCTAGAGACGCTGGCCCAACAAGCCAGTTGTCGTAAGTTCGAGTCTCGGCTCGGGAAAGACTGTTAGTGTCAGTAGGATCGTAGCGCTAGACCCGCAATTATCTTGTATACACTAAACAGTTGGCTGCGAAGTCTGTGTACCGTTACCGTGCCTAACTCTGCGCAGTTCCTAATTCTGCGCAATTTTTGTTATACTTATGTTTTATTGTATTTTTTGTAACTATGAGCATAATATTTTATTTTTCTTAAATAGAATTATTGATTCTGTGTCAGTGGACACAATAATATCAAGAATACATGCGAATAAAAGAAAAAAAAATATGAATTGTCAATACGATCAACGTCGCAAACACCTTTGTTCGTAGTAACGAAAAGACAACGGCAGGAAATAGTTTTTTCATTTCCTCTTAAAACGAGTGCAACGATTTAAACAAACATCGTAGTTGGTAATAAAAGTTAGTATTAGTCATGATTTAGGTAAAATGAAATATTAGCTTACGCTAAGTAGCGCATAGTACTGAAAAAGTGCAACAAAATAATGCGCAGATTTACGCACCAAATTTGTTTTTTGTGTTCCTATGCGCAGTTTTACAGAGATGAATTCTGGCAAAATTAGGCGGAAGCACATGCAATATGATAAGAACAAAATGCTTGCGAATGTGGACAAGGTAAGAAAAGGCTTTTCCATACGCCGATCCGCAAGGAAATGGGATTCTCGAAAGCACACTTCGTGCAAAGTTTTCAGCTGGTGTTTAGTTGAACTCTGCGACGCGTTGCGGGAGGCCAAAAGCGTTCACAACGCAAGAGGAAGGCCGGATTGTCGATTGGATCATTCAGATAGCGAGAGCTGGATTTCGGGTGGATTCTCAGAGGTTAAAGACATCTGTGGCACATTACCTTAAATCGATTGGGCGACCTAGTTTCGTTGGAACCCGTCTGCCGGCAGAAATCGTCAATAGTACTCCGGATGGTCGGTCTATTGAGGTGGTTGGTGGCATGAGATTTTTTATGAATATTTAAAAAATGTTCTCCACCCATGGCTACTGCCATACAAGGTAGCTCTTCCCATTTTACTTTTCATAGATGGCCATAAATCGCACGTTTCTCTTCAGACCACTGAGTTTTGCAAGGTGAAAAGTAGCCCGTGAAAAAAAAGCTGTTAGTACAAGAGAAGCGCCAAAAACGAAGGCTTCAAATAATGGAAAAACTTCTACAGAAAATGTTTAAATTACTTGCCTTTTAAATAAACAATTTTGTTAAAACAATCAATTTTATTTTTTGGCTGCGCAGAATTAGGAACAAAACTGCGCAGAATTAGGAACATGCTCAAGCAAGTGCGCAGAATTAGGCACCAAACATAAATGCAAAATTTTCTTTTCATACTGTTATTTTTGGCTGTCATGTGCCTAACTTTTTTTTCTGTATTTTCGAAAGTCATACAACATGTGGGACCTATTATTTGTTTGAATGCATGTAAAAAATCTGCGAACTAGGGTTGAACTTTTGAAATTGTCTTAACTGCGCAGAAAATGGCACCTTCACGGTATAAATAAAAACAGAAGGTCGAATTCCGAATCGGAATGTGGCACCAAGGCTTTGATTTGCTTTAATGGCAGGAAAATAAGGATTACGTCAATCGCTGGATTGGATTTCCCCGTTTGGGTTATTTTAGCGATTGTTTTTGTTGGTAAGAGTCTCACATCTTTCTGTAAGCTGTAGTACAAAAAGCTAGGCATGTGCGTTCTATGCTGTCGCGGGTAATCAATGCCATAGAATATCAATTCATGTACTCTCACTCTTATCCAAAGGCTGTGTAAATTTTAAAGTCACATCTAACGCTCCACTGTACTATGATTCCACTGATATGTTCGTGTTGTATATTCCCCTCATAGATCATATCAGCAGATAAGTCCTATGTGTTTAACGACTGCCACTGTATCAGCTTTTCAGTGTAGCAAAAAGGATAACTGCTCCAGCCCTAGTGTATGGGGCACAACAACAAAAGTTTCACCATAAATGTGGCGCTTACCGGCAAAATTATGGAATGATTTGTGTAGATGTCGAGCAGAATAATTGTATGTTCCCACCCTCGCATCAAGTGTCGATGAATATCAGCAGAGATGGGGGAGGTCAGCGCACACACGCCGGTCAACCGTGCTAATCAGCGACCGCAAATATCGACCTTCGTGGGGGGCTATTGTGTTGTGTACATAACGACGTCATGTTATTGACAAGAATAAATTAACGAAACTGCTGTGAGCCAAACGCGGTTGGACTGCACGAGCACAGTAGTAAGTTTACCGCGAGACCATGTAGAGACAATAATCAATACCGCCGCGGTGAGTGTTTTTGCTGCAGTCACTGTTGAAAATTGTGTTATCAAAATATGAATCCGTGTCATGGGATGCTCCTCCTCAAGTACGGCTTCAGAAGACACGCTGCACGTGAATACTCCTGTGCGACACATTGGATTACCGGAAGTAGCTTTCGAATTACAGGACACTGCAGCGAAGGTAACAAAAGGCAACGGAAACTTTCCACCACGTAATAAAATTGAATTTTTAACAGATCATAGAAACTATTCCTCAAGCTTACCAACGACTGGACGAGGAGATATGTGCCCGTGAGAGTGCTTGTCCTGGGCCGCGACTGCTAACGGCGGAAGCCTGGGTAGATCACCTGCGTACGAACGTCGCGTCATCAAACGGCTATGACGAAATTCTTCTACCTAGCAATAAACTAGCACTCGATGTGAAAGTTATCGACTTTCCAAACGCTACACCCAATGGATCTTCCAGTCCAACAGAGTTACAAAACTCCGACGGTGCCAGAGATGATATCGCCAAGGTTCGTCGTGTATGTATTGCAATTATATGGTCCCTTTATTGACTGTATGAAACACCTGTTTGACGCGGACGTTAAAAGTCTTAGTTGAGGCTATTTGTGCATTTAATTGGAAATGGTTTTCGTTAGTGCTAGGGTGGTATCTGCATTGGAAAATCACAAAAATGTAAGGTTTACATGATTGCTACCCAAAGATATTCAATTGCGGAACATATTTTGCTTGAGGTATTGATGCCTGCGAAATATGACTGACTACATTTACGTTGCCCTTTTTTGGAAAAAACACTATTTAAATTTTAGTTGATTCATAAAGGTATTTTTCCAGGTTAAATCTATTAGATACTTCACCTAAACTACCTAAACTTTTATTTGTATCAAGGCCAAACTTTGGGTTAATTAAAATGTGAGTGAACCTGTGTTGACCATTGTTATCATTGTAACTAGTAGAGGAAAATGGTAACGGCTGTTTTGGTAAAGTTTATTTCACTTCGTATAAAAAATTGAAAACTTTTAGTTCATTTTTTCACTGGTTTGTTATTGAAAAGATATAATTATTATACCAAAAATTTCGGGAAAACTTCACTGTAACATTAATATTCAAAATCTGTTCAAAACTGAATACGTGTATTCACATGGTACGAATGATTCTACACTAACGTTTGCATTAAAAAATGGTCTTTTTTGAAAGGCGGTAAAAAAACCAAGAGCTAAGACAGATAAGCGAGTGTAATAAATTTGCCATAGAAGGTAATTATATTACAGTTAACCGGAACATTCGCCATGGCGGACGAAAACATGCTTGTAGGCATGTTTTTGAGTTCTGTCTTCGATCTATTCATCTATTTATCCTTAGTTTTCGCGACAAAATTGTTGAAGTAGATCTTACGCTCCAGGTTTGCCCAGAAATTCTCGACGCAGCTTGGGGACGCTGGGCGGGACGCCAGATCCGGCCAGAACGCCGCGCCTTCGCTCTTATGGTATTTCTTGATGAACGACGCAACTTCTGACAGGCACTTCGTACTATAAATTTTCCCGTTCACGGCCAGTCCGGAGTGAAAGAGGAGCGGCTTTGACATCCGCTTCTCGCTGATTGACAGCACACCTTCTTGAAGAACTTGGTGTGTGAAATAAACTTCACCTCGGAGCTCACTTTCTTCGAGGGGAGAGTTAAATATGAAGTGCCCTGCCAGTCGTTGCCTTCCAGGGTGAAATAGTGGTCGGGACTGCCGCTTCCTGATATGTTTGTCCATGTTCGCCAGGTACTTTTGCACTGTTTGGCCGGTTGCATCGACTTCTCGGCCAAGTACACGCAGCGATGTAGCCACTTTTTCCTCGGTCTTCCTCTTCAGCATGCTTTGGAGCTTCTTGTCGCTCAGGGTCGTCGGCCTTCCAGAACTGGGCTTTCTTCCGATGCTCTGATTGTCGTCCAAAGTGTTTACAGAATTCCGCAAGATGTCCGTTTCTGACGCGGCGTTGTACCGTTCTTTGACCGCGCACACTTCTGAACGGAGTAGCTTCACTGTTTTCGCCATCACGGTTAGAGTTCAACTGATATAGCTGTCACATTTTTCCTGCTGACTTATGGGTAACTATTTTTTCCATGTTTTTGCAAAAAATATAATACTATACAAACATTTTTTAGTTTATCGTACTAAAGTGCTAATAACCGGACGGATTATGAGCCAAATAAAGTGGTTGCGTGTTTTCTGAACATTTTCGTGAGAAAAGAAGATTGGAAAGGGAAGAGACCACATTGGGAGAAATGATAGTGACCTTGCTTTGACAGGATTGGAGTAAACTTGCCGTACTTTGCTATGGCATGCTGCTCTTGCGGTTCCGGGGGGAGGAGAGTGGATCGGATTGGCGGGATATGCTCCGGCTGGGTTGGTTGGTTGGTAACCAGGAAATCAAGAGCATCGTAAGTGAGAGGAGGCAAGATGTGATGAAAAAATGGTTTAGCTTCCATAGGACAAGGAAATAACAGTTGCTAAAAGAGGCAAAAGCAACTCGAATAAATTAGATTGCAGAGGATGAAATGAATGTGACCAAAAATATACAATAGAAAATGAAACGCTTGGAGGCGGCAGACTCGTGAAATGTGAAAGAGGCGATTGAAAGCATGGAAAACATTATTTTAGTGAGATCGTTTCAAATTTCTGCGAATTGTATATAAGTCAGAATTCAATGATTCCAAACACGCGTTACATTAGATGAAAAGTGAATTTAATTACGCATAATTTTGCTCATTATTGTTCATCATTATTTTGACGTTGACTAACGTCTATATCGAAGTTAGGCCCCTGAATTTGAAAATCTAGTAATTCAACCAGGGAAAACCAGGGAAAAGTGGTCAGGTTTTGAGCGCTTATTTTGCAGTCATCTATAATCAGGTTTTCGAGGTTTTGGCATCAATCGATCAGAAATTCTTTTATGGTTAAATTTATGTAACAAAAACAAACTATTTTTTGAGATACAGTATTGAAAAATTGGTAATCAATATCGATTGTCTAAATCATACCGCGCAGCCAATCACTACTTCTCTTCCCAAGCACAGTCGACACTAACGGATACAATCGATCTGACTTTGTTGTTATTGTTGTTGTCACTTTCTGTTTCCGATGTTTATGCTGCTGCTAGCGGAAAAAACCTTGCAAATATGCATCTTTTTGTTGTTGTTAATTTTACGGCAGCGGCCAGCGCCCCATCATTTTAATTCCAAAACCGCACCAGTGACATGCGGACGCTAGGTGATAGCAGCTGAAAGGAGGAAAGACAAACGAGTTCCGGTCATCTCGTGCCGGTTTCACCCGTAATGCTGGTGGCTTTTAGTAGTAAATGGCTACTGCAAAACACTTAAATGGCTGGAATTCTGGACGGACTAACCAGAAAACAACAATATAATCGGTAACTGGTACCTTTTGGTGCCTCGAAATTTTGGTACAGAAGCGGCTAATTGAATTTTCTGTTTTACCAAATGCTGCTGCTAGCGGAAAAAACCTTGCAAAAATGCATGTTTGTGCTGGTGTTAATATTACGACAGCGGCCGGCGCAGCTTTCAAGAAACATTTGTCTCTACCATTTCATCATCTATGGAGCCCCTTCTTCTTTCTAATTATCTGACGAAGCCTTGGTATAAAACGTATCGTTCGAACATTTCACTCCATCAGTTTCATTACTAAACCGTACCGGTTACATACGGCCGCTATCTTGAAAGAATTTTGGACGGACTAACCAGAAAACAAGGATATATTCGGCAACTGGTACCTTTTAATGCCTCGAAATTGTGTAATAGAATCATCATCTATGTAGCCCCTCCTTCTTTCTAATTATCTGACGAAGCCTTGGTATAAAACGTATCGTTCGAACATTTCACTCCATCAGTTTCATTACTAAACCGTACCGGTTACATACGGACGCTATTTTGAAAGAATTCTGGACGGACTAACCAGAAAACAAGGATATATTCGGCAGCTGGCCCCTTTTGGTGCCTCGAAATTGTGTAATAGAAGCGGCTAATTGAATTTTCTGTTTTACAAAATGCTGCTGCTGGCGGAAAAAAAACCTTGCAAAAATGCATGTTTGTGTTGGTGTTAATATTACGACAGTGGCCGGCGCAGCTTTCAAGAAACCTTTGTCTCTACCATTTCATCATCTATGTAGCCCCTCCTTCTTTTTAATTATCTAACGAAGCCTTGGTATAAAAGGTATCGTTCGAACATTTCACCCCATTACTAAATCGTACCGGTTACATACGGAACGCAGCGCAGAGGTGTTAGCAGCTGAAAGGAAGAAAAGCAAAATTGTACCGGTCATCTCGTGCCGGTTTCACTCGTTATGCTGGTGGCTACTGCAAAATACTAAAATGACTGGAATTCTGGACGGACTAACCAGTAAACGAGAATAATAGGCAACTGGCACCTTTTGGTGCCTTGAAGTTTTGTAAAAGAAGCATTGCATTTCCCTCCACTATTCGTTTTAATGGAAAATAAGAATACGGTAGTCAACGTCATGCGGTCGTGTCTTGAATACCACCCTCCTACTTTTTTTTTGTAATTTATCACTACATATTTAATTTATCTGAAGAATGCACAATTGGCATTTAACGAACAGTAGCTGTCGTTTATTTTATAAATGTTCTATTTCTGACTGCAAAACTAGTAATACTATGTTATTCTATGCAACATCTCATCGAATCGGTCATGGAGATGGAGTTGATTACTCATGAATACAGAAAAAAACATCCTGAGCCATTTCCAGCTAATAATCGCGCACAATTCATTCAGTTTTGGATGAAATTCCATTTCGAAATTAATCCGATTTCATTATGCACTTCTCTAAGTTTTGAATAATTTTTTTTCTTGCTTCCACGCAAAAAAAATTTAATAATTATGTCGAAGATGATACAGGTTCGAAACGATAAAATAATAATGATTGTATTAATTTTGCAAATGGATTAGGAATGTTATATTGTTACTGTGTATGAAATGCTGCTCAGTGGTCGGAGGCTGGAAAAAAACTTTTTTGTTTAATTTTTATACCAGTATTTTTGATGATCCAAGGTTTCTTACGCTCTTAACATTCTTCCCGATTTTTAGCAGCACTTTGAATGTTGCTATGACAATTTTTCCTTTTTTATTAACAAAAATGGTAATGTACCTTAATTATTATTCACTAACCCATATTATTTTAAGAGAGCAAGTAATGGCTCTATAACCATAAGCTAAAAATGCTAGGACTAGAGTTAGTATTCAAGTTCCAACCGTAACAGTTGAAGCGAGTAAAGGCGCTATGTCCTTGGTTTTGAAACCCGAACATAAGGAGAAAATACCTATGTTCCATCCCAGAAGATTGGTCAACAAAGGAGTGTATTTTCTTAGTTTTGTCACTCCCAACGAATTATATGACTTCTTACATACGGAACGGTTGGTACGGATTGTCCCCGTTCTTAGATTATACTGTATAATATTGCGCTACACAGTAGGCCTGGCCGTTGACAAGAAAAATGTATGGAAATCATTTAAAAAAAAAATTGTGGCTATCATTTTCCAGGATCCTTTCAAGTACTGGCTGTGTTAGTGAAGACTAGACTAGACCATGATGTATAAAGACATGGTGTAAAGATATGTCAAAAGCAGAATCGGCCATATTGGAAAAAAAATTGCCAGCCAGTAGGTTTGTTTATAAACAATTAGGGCTTAAAAATTATCGCATCTCGAAATATGTCATTTGGATGCATTTAAATTATAAATATGGCAATGCTACATACCTTACTACCAATATTCATTAATTTAAGGAACAATTTCCAACTAAAAACACCTGAATTTGCGGTATTCAATTGCCTAGTTAGTGAGGATATATCAACAAACACGAAAAAGTTATTCGCTGTTGCATAGTGATGCCTCGTCTCCAACCCTCCAAACTGAAAAAACGCTTCCTCACCCCGCACCTATTTTTTGGTCAAACCGTTACACCATGTTCTACTCATCATGGACTAGACTAGACGTGATATCATTTATTTGACACGGCACAAATAATTATGGGTTACTATGATTGATGCTAAATGGGTAGTTTTGTCAGAGCGTGTAAAGGTAAACCCAAAATAAATCGGCAATTTTTGTTACAGACGGCAATTCAGTTACAGACGCGAACTGGAGATATGCCAACTATTATACCACAAAGCTGGGACAACTTTCGACATTGGTGTTTGAAATTCGTTCAGTTGTAGTTACATAAAAGGCCATCCACATACCACGTGGACAGATTTTTAATGATTTTGACCTCCCCCCCCTCCGTGGACAACTGCCCATATGAATTCTAAAAGTTTCCTTTTCGTTTTTACATATTCGTACGCTGCATAAAATAAAAAAAATCACTTAGGGGCCATCCACATTCCACGTGGACAACTTTTGGGGGTTTGTGTAATGTTCACGGTCCCACGGTCGATACAAAAATTTTAGAATTTATATGGGCAGTTGTCCACGGAGGTGGACGGAGAAGGGTCCAAATCGTTAAAAATCTTAGAAGTTTAGATAAATCGAAAGGTACTTATGTTTATGTTGCGACCTCATAAAGAACCCCAGCAACTATACCTGGCCTTTCACCCTGTCACGGACAGTTGTTCTAAAGGTGAGTTTTTAATCACTTAAAACTTGTTTAAATTGGAGCAGATAAACACTATCCCTCGACCAATCCAGTGTTGCCACTGAGCTTTGAATTATTTGATTTTTTTACCATATACAGGGTGATTGGTTCCTTGTTGGAAGTATTTCAGGGCTGATAGAGGGTCACATTTGATGAAAGAAATTCCTCTGTGTATATGCTTTAACGTTGATCGACTCGAAGCTATTCAGTTTTTATGTTTCTTGGATACTCTACCATAAAGTGGCTCTAACTTTCTGTGGTTTCGTTTGGAAGCTATATAAGCTATATAGCAATTCTATTGGTTTCATTTGAAAGCTGAGAAAATTTTCTACCAGATACAACTTTACATGTCTAAATATCAAAAAAAAAAAAGTAGTAGGGGAACTGCTCCATTATTCATCTCATTAAGCCGATATTCACGAAGAATGCACGGATTAAATACCAAATTTTCACGAAATCATTGAACAAATAAACTAAATATGCTTACGTGCTCTTATGGTATCGTCTAGCATTGTATATTTAGTAAAATTAGCTAGATTTATCCTGAATTTTGTAAAACAAACCATTTATCACAACGCTTCCATATCCATCTCCAAACTTGAATCACTGCTCAATTATTCATCTCACGAAGCCCCCATATTCATCGCACTGTTAATCATGAATGTATCATATTATCATGAATAAACGTAGCCGCAGCCCGTCGTAGTAGGTTATTTAAATATCCGCTGTAGTTGTTTACGTGCAAAATTTGGTAACCTAGGTAACCACAACAGTGCTGTAGATTTATGTCAATTATGTCGGGATAATTCAACATTTTCAGTATGGTTTTTTCGTATTGACAAAAACTGATTTGGCATTTTTTAATTTTCTTCAACGTAGTTCAACAGATGAAAATACATTCAGTTAAAAATTAGCAATTGTAGAAATTCATCTCATATATTTCTGCTAATTGAAGCTTGTTTTAGGAAATTTGAGGTGAACATTTCAAAGATTAAAGTTTTTTTAGTGTAGTGAGTGATTTTGTTTAGTGATTAAATAAAAAATCGACCTGCGCTTACTGCTTACTGCTGGCGCCTTCTGTCGGCAAATAGCGAGAATTTAGTTGCGCATCTGAAATGTAATAGTTCATAAAATTGTGCGCTCGTTTTTAACTTTAATGAAATTCTTTGAAACGTAATCGTTATTTAACCCATTGAGACATTTTACTACAACCCATCTCTGTAAATACAGTTTTGTAAAAAAAAAAATTTATGTTGAAAGGTGAATTAATGATTGTTTACTGACAATTAGGATTTATATTTCCTATCTAAGTTCCATAGTTTTCACTACTTTTTGCCTTTCTCCTAGAAAGGTATAGCAATCACTTGCAAAACCGAAAGTATAAAAGTGCTCCAAAGGGCCGAATGGCATATTTCACTCGACTCAGCTCAACGAGCTGAGCATTTTCTGTATGTGTGTGTGTGTATGTGTGTGTGTGTGTGTGTGTGTGTATGTGCAGATTTTTATTCTCACTCACTTTTCTCAGAGATGGCTGGACCGATTTTCATGAAATTAATTGCAAATGAAAGGTCTTGTTGCCCCATAAGACCCTATTAAATTTTATTGTAATCGGATTTTTAGTTTAGAGGTTATGTTTAAAAATGTGAAAATCATGAAACATCAATATCTCAGAAACCACACAACCGATTTGAACAAAATTGGTCTCAAAAATCGGGCCACCTAGAAAACCCTCAAGTTTTGAATTTCATGAAGATTGAACTTGTGGTTCAAAAGTTATGCAAAGAAACGTGTTCTGAAGACTGTTTAATCTCACTCATGTTTCTCAGAGATGGCTGTACCGATTTTCATAAAATCAGTGTCAAATGGAAGGTCTAATTGCCCCATAAGACCCTATTGATTTGTTTTGCAATCGGATTATTACTTTGCCTGTTATGTTTAAAAATGTGAAATCCAGCAATGCAAAGGAACATATTCCGAAGACTACTTGGACTCACTCACTTTTCTCAGAGATGGCTGACCCGATTTCCACAAAATTAGTGTCAAATGAATGGTCTAGCTGCCTCAGAAGACCCTATTGAATTTTACTGTAATCGAACTGTAACTTTATTTGTAATGTGCCGACTTGTGAAAATCACGAAACGTCATTATCTCAGAAACTACACAACCGATTTGATTATTATTATCAGATGAGCGGGCTAGTTAAGGGTTAACTGATGAATTATTATTGAGCACGTGGTTTCAAAGTTTGGCTGCCCTACACGTTCCCATTTCATTTGATTATAATCGAACCTAAGCAACCGTTATGTATTAAATTGTTAATAAAACAACGAAAGTCTATTATCTCAAAGATTACATGACTTTTTTGAACATAACTAGTGTCATACGAACGAGTCATCTCTCAAACTTACAAATAACAAACTTCATAACAATTTGATATGTGGTTAAAAAGTTATGGAAAGAAGAGAAATTCAAAGGCTATTTAGAACTATACCTGCTTTGATCGATATATGTGGCCTCAACATAATTTAAATGTGGTGTCGTACTATTTGAACGTTCCAAGTTCATTGATTCCTTGCGGTTTGTTTGAAGTCTGCAAATGCACGACGAATCGGCCTTAGGATATGATCAAATTCAAATAACAAATCGTTTGAAATGATTGGTTTTATCGAAATGACAACATCCTCGTCTTTTCGCTCCTGTACATCGCCTTAATTCTGAATATATTCATATTGGGTGGTATTCTGTCATTATCAGAAGACTTTCTGGCATCAATCTGACACCGGAAATACCCATATTGGGAGGTATTTTTGGTTGTTTTCCAGAAACTAAAAGTGGTCGTCTTCAAATTCATAATAGTGTCCAGGGTCAGTGTTTGGTTTCTATCCAATACGTTTACGGAAATATCCATATTGAGTATTATTCGGTCATTTCCGACTGTTGCCTATAAGTTGCCATTTAGCAATTCAAAATGGTGCCTGAGGTCAATTGTTAGCTCCTTGCATCATTCTGGTTCTAGATAGTATTTGTTTATTTGGATAGTATTTGTTTATTTTAGGCTGTTTTTCACAAACCGGTAGTCGCCATCTTGGATTTCAAAATGGTATTTAGGATACTGGTTAAAGAAAAACTCATATTGGGTGATATTTGGTCACTTTGGACTGTTTTCCAGAAGCCGAAAGTCGTCATTTTTGACTTTAAAATTGCCTGTGAAATCAATTTCTGTCATCTGGGCGTAATTCTGGTTCCGAAAACATTCATATTGAATGGTATTTGGTCATTCCCGGCTGTTTGCCAGACACCGGAAGTCACCATCTTAAAATTCAAGATTGTGTCTGTGATCAATTTTAAGCTTCTGTGCATCTTTCTGGTTCCAGAAATACTTATATTTAATGGGAATCGTCTATTTCAGGCTTTTTTCCAGAAACCGGAAGTTGCCATCTTACAATTCAAAATGTTGTCTGAAGTCGATTTGTGGCTCCAGTGCATCATTACGGTTCCGGAAATACCCATATTGGGTGGTATTTGGTCATTTGCCGCTGTTTTTCCGACACCTGAAGTCGCCATTTTGGATATCATAATGGCATTTGGAGACAATTTCTGGATTTTGAACGGCATACTGGTTAAAGAAAAACTCATATTGGGTGGTATTTGGTCATTTTCTGCTGTTTTCAGAAACCGGAAGTCGCCATCTTAGAATTTAAAATGCTATATGTGGTCAGATCCTCCAAAAGTGCCGTGAGTTTAGAGTCCCTACACACCATCTTTTCGTCGTTTTTAAAGCCGCATACGATTCAATAAACCGACAAGAGCTATGGAAAATTCTAGACGAAAACGGCTTCCCGGGGAAGCTGACAAGACTGATTAAGGCTACGATGGAGAAGTGTTGTGTGAGAATTTCGGGTGGAACGTCGGACCCATTCGAGTCTCACAGGGGGCTCAGACAAGGTGATGGTCTCTCCTGCTTATTGTTTAACGTCGCGCTAGAGGGTGTTATGAGACGAGCGGGGTTTGACATGCGGGGCACGGTTTTCAACAGATCAGGTCAATTTATTTGCTTTGCGGATGACGTGGATATTGTCGGCAGAAAATTTGAGACGGTGGCAGACCAGTATACCCGACTGAAACGTGAAGCAGATAGGATCGAACTGAAGATTAATACATCAAAAACTAAGTATATGCTTGCAGGTGGGTCCGAGCACGACAGGGCACGCCTAGGCAATACGGTAACAATAGACGGGGATGAGTTCGAGGTGGTCGACGAGTTTGTGTACCTCGGCTCTCTGGTAACTGAGAATAACGATACCAGCCGGGAGATAAGGAGACGTATTATCAGTGGAAGTCGTGCCTACTATGGGCTCCATAAAAAACTACGGTCGCATAATCTGAGTCTTCGCACCAAGTGTATCCTGTACAAAACGCTAATAAGACCGGTCGTTCTCTACGGGCATGAGACGTGGACAATGCTCGAGGAGGACTTGCGAGCACTCGGAGTTTTTGAACGTCGGGTGCTAAGAACCATCTTTGGCGGTGTGCAGGAGAACGGAGTGTGGAGGCGTAGGATGAACCACGAGCTTGCGTGCCTCTACGGTGAACCCAGTATTCAGAAAGTGGCTAAAGCTGGAAGGATACGCTGGGCAGGGCATGTAGCTAGAATGCCGGATAGCTACCCTGCAAAATTGGTGTTCGCTTCAAATCCGTCGGGAACGAGAAGGCGAGGAGCGCAACGAGCGAGATGGGTGGACCAGATGGAGCACGATCTGCAAAGTACCGGGTGCCCGCGGAACTGGAGGCAGGCAGCCATGGACCGAGTGAATTGGCGGAACCACGTTATGCAGGCCATGTCTTAGGACGTACGGCCATCTAAGTAAGTAAGTAAGTAATGTGGTCAATTTTAGCTCCTGTGTATTATTCTAGATCCGGATATTATTATATTGGGTGGAAATCGGCCATTTTCGGCTGTTTTCCAGAAACCGCAAGTTGCCAGCTTACAATCCAAAATGTTGTCTGAGGTCGATTATGGTTCACATACCAAATTTGGTTGTATTTTCTTGATTGGTTCTTGGGCTGTGCGAAATTTGTGTTTCATTTTCATGGGATACCTCCCTTCTAGAAGAGGGAGTCGGGTTTCAAACCATTATGTACATATTTGTTACCACTAAAAACATTTACCTGCCAAATTTTGTTCCATTTGGTTGATTAGTTCTCGAGATGTGCACAAATTTGTGTTTCATCCAACTATTATGGACATATTTGTTACCCCTTAAAACATCCACATGCAAAATTCGGTTTCATTTGCTTGGTTTGTTCTTGAGTTGTGCAGAAATTTATGTTTCATCTGTATGGGACCCCTCCCTTCCAGAAGAGGGAGGGGTCTAAAACTATCATAGGAACCTTTATCGGCACCAGAAACCCCTACATACAAATTTTCACGTCGATCGGTTCGGTAGTTTTCGGGCCTATATGGATCAGACAGACAGACAGACTTGACTGCATTTTTATATGTATAGATTACAACATCAATATTTTAGAACCTAAAGAGTGAATATACATTTATTGGATTGAAGCGTTCATGTAAATCTATTTTCACAAATAAAAAATTGAATGAGAAAGGCTGGGTCTGACCGCTAGGTGGATTAATTTAGGTTTTTTATTTAAGTTTACATAACAAACAAACAAACAGAAACAGTAAGTTCTCTGGCAACATGAGAATGTTAAAATAATGCTAAACGTAAATTATAGTTATTCTGCTTTCCAGTTGGTCTCGAGGTACGATGGTGGTTTAACAAGCTAGTCGTCACATGTTAAAATCTCGGCTTAGGACTAGGATTTTGTCTTAGCTGCGCCCATTGAAGTTATAGGATAGAATTTCATTACTTTTATTTTTATTTCTATCAGTCATTCAATCTTTTTGAGGAGTATTTTAAAACAAAAGGTGTTGCTCAGGCTTGTCAGAAAATTGCATTTTGATTATGCTATATTATACCTCTATTTGTTCATTGGTGATCTTGAAAATTTCATCCCTCTAATTTTGATGACGGTAAGTTTTATATTGTCTTTCGACATTTCCATTTCCATAAAAGTTAGTCAAATAACAGGTGTTTCACTGCAGTAACGACGTGGATTCATTCAAAACTTTCCAGAAATTCGTTTTCATTAATATCAACAATTCAAAGTTTCAAACACGCTTAGACAAATTGTTGCGTTTCGTGTTTACCAAACTTTATTTGCGTGTTTAAAATTGAGGATTGGATTCTCTCTGCAAAAATTCACGTAACAACATTTCCATTAAACACAAATACTGAATTTGATTTTCATTCGATAGCTAGCCTTAAAAATGGGCATCGCCCTGGATCCTACGAAAGCGGCCCGTCAGGAGGAGTTTATGGCTCGTATTTCCCGCTCTGCAATGGATTTCGAGGCGGAAAGTTTCAACACGGATATGATTGAGCATGCAAGACTTCGAGCACTTAAATTGCAGCAGAGTTTCGGTCAGCTTAAGCTATTATATTTAGAACTGGACAATCTGATAGCATCCGTGAACAATGGTACGTACAGTTCCCTAAGGGAACAGCAACTGGACAGCGAACTGGAAAATGCTCGTGAGGTGCGTGATCGTTTGGGAGGGGTTTCCGAGCAGTGGCGAACGACCGATTTGTTGATGCGAGCTTCTGGCAAGGGAATTCAGCAAGCAGTTGAATATTGGAACAGTGTTGGGAAGTCGCACAATGCAGTAGAAAAAATTGACCAAGCATTAAACTGCAGGACTGCTTGCCATGGTTCGCTAATATCTCTTCAAGCAGCCTTAGCTGCACTGCCACAGGTTGAAATACCCTTCATTACCTTTAGACAGCAATCTGCCGTGAAGCATGCCCTAATCTATATGCTTACTGATATGGCGAATCCGTCACGGTATCAACACACCAAACATGTCTTAGAAGGATTCCTATGCAATCTAGAGAGGGCAACGCGTTGGGTTCACGATACCTACCAAGAAACTATGAAAAAAGACCTTAGCGAAGCTGATCAATTGGTTGTGTCAATTGCTGCAGAATTACGGGAGATAAGAAGACAATACATGAGCCAACGAATGGGATCTAAAGTTTACGTACGACCTGTTATACGCAAGTGAATGGAACATATCATTTTAGATATTAATTTATTTACAATAATAAAGCAGTGAAAGTAATGCAGAAACAATTAGCTATCGTTTTTCTCGATGTGCAACGTTCGAGGCTGTGACTGTTTACATTCGTAGTCGTCCACACAGCGGACAGGTTTGTACAATGAGCGAACCCAGGGTGTTAGTAGAACCTCCGGGACAGGTTCTGTCTGACCACCCGTAAGAACGCTAACGATGGTTCCGGAAATCACGGCTATGACCGTACCCAGCGCCGAATAGTACATAAATCCAAGCCGGAATAGCCACGGTACCTCGGTGTTGTCATGACCTTCGGCGTCGATATAAAATGTAGAAGTTGCCGTTCTAAAACAATATAGAAAAAGGTAAGTAGTTGTTGTCGTTTTGGTTGTTTCAAGTTTTGCTCTTACCCTGTTGAGTTGAACCCAAGACAGCCATCATATCTCAGCGGTAAGCTTGGATATTTCAGATTTCCTTGTAGAATTTCCAGCTGAGCTCCAGCTGCAATGAAACACAAAGAAGCGAGCGAAATTATCGCTCCCCAGTACGCTCCCTGTCAACGAAAAAATCATTCCACATTTTTTTCGCAAGGTATCAATTAGAAGATTCTCACTTTAGCATTAATTTTTGGCGAGAACATCCCGAGAAAGAAAATTCCCAGTAGCGTTCCGGATGTTACCCCTGACACCGAAATGGCTAGGCTAAAAACACTACCTAGCTTTTCGACAACGTAAACCAGCAGTAAGCAGATAACTCCGATCACCACGACCATCGCTTTGATTATAGAGCTGGCAAGTGCTTCCTTGAAGTTGAACCGAGCCTTCACAAAGTCATCGTAAATCGTTCCTGATAAAGTATTCAAAATAGTGGACATCGATGACAGAGCGGCGGAGAACACACCAACCACGAACAGCCCAGGAAGGCCGGGAATCTTGCGCGCCACGTCCAGCACGTAGTAGGGGAAGATTTGGTCGTTCTTTTTCACAAGACCCGAGTAAACTGGATCGCAGTCATGATATTTGCTGAATATAAGCAATCCATTGTAAACGGAACACAGTTTGACCAGAATGTGACCAACTCCGAAAATCCAAACGGCTCTGAAATTAAAAGAAGCTAGTGTTAACATTTGCCGCGCTTGGAGAATCATCTTTATAGCAGTTACTTTTTAGCACTTGATATATCAGGTACAGTAAGAAAACGCTGAACACATTCTGGTGTGGCACCAATGTTCGAGACCCACATCGAGGTCAGTCCCACGGACACGAGCCAAAACGATGATCGCAGCGAGGGATCAGGATCCATGCTAAATGAGATATTGATGACAGTTAAAATAATGAAATAATAAAAACCGCTGTAGTGTACATACTTGAACCAAATCAGTCTTCCTCCGGCGTCAGCAATTTTAAATATGTTAATAATACCGCCCAGTTGCAGCGTTCCCAATGTCATTACGATTAGTAGCGCCAGAATCATACTGCCAAATTGGAGTGTGTCAGTCCATATCACTGCCCTGAAATGCATTTAGAAACATAGATGGTAACATTATTTCTAAACCTCGCTGTAATTGGTAACTCAGACCGTATGCCTCCGAAGGTGGTGTAAAAAATGCAAATACAGCAGATGACGGGCGTGATGATATGTAAGTCTATGCCAGTAACTGCAAATAGACGTTAATTTGAACAGTGGAAACCATCGATTCCGATTGTCGACGTTTCTATCCTGTGAGGACTAACCTTGGCTAAAGGCGATCGCCGGAGTGTAGATTAACACCGGTACGTTCAGCAAGCAGTACAGCATAAACAGAAAGCTCGCCAGACGACGAACCCGTTTGTTGAAGCGATGCTCCAGGTACGCATAACAGGAGGTAGCCTGCAGTTCGTAGAACACCGGCAGAAAAACGTACACCATGAAGATGGTCACGATCAGGCCGGATATGGAGCAGGCCCAGTACTGGATGCCGTAGCGGTACATTTCCGCCGGTACGCCCAGCATTGTGACGGCAGAAATGTGGCTGGGGGTGAAATCGGAAGATTAATTATATCTCAAGACCAATTTTAAAACAAATGCAATGCAAATATGTTTTCTTTCCGATTGAATTATTATACAGAAGAAAAAATTAAATTAAACTGCAGATAGTTTTTAATTGATTTCTTTCATAACTATGAGGAGTTTGCTCAAATAAAAAACTGCTTTTTTCGGGAAGATGTTAAGAACTGTTAAAGACATTTTATTTATTTAACCGTGGAGTTGTTCATTTTTGTAGCAAATTTTTTTGAGAGCTCTGTGGCTAATAATAAAGTACAGTAAATTAAAATGACTCACGGCCATTGGCAAGCCGCCATTTGCAAATTAAAATTGATTTCATTCCTACCAAGTTTAAAATCAGTAAAATAAAAATGCGGAACATCGAACAGGAAATAAGTTATAAGTTTTTCAATCATCATAACACCAACAATTAGAAAACAAAATCAGAAAACATAAGATCAGTAGTAAGTTAGCCAATTTAAATAAATACTATCAAAATCGTTATTTTTCATTAAATTTGAAACACAACTGTAATTTGTAATTATTTTATCTGCTATAGAGAATCTATCAAAATATCTGTCGTTTTTCTCAATCAGCGTAGACTAGGACAAAACGTAACAACTAGCTTCTACTTATTCTCCTTTCTGTTTTCATTTCATGTAGTACCCTCATCAAAACTTGACATTTTTCGATACGACGCTTATCAGAGTTGCCAAAACCCAGAAATATTATTAAAGTAGATTACAAAATCTAAGGTCGAGGAAGATAGAAATGATTGTCTTGAAAAAAAATATCCATAGTCAAGTCTGAATCTTTCTATAATATTAAAAAAAAAACAAAAATTATAACATTGAATTCAAAATCTATTAGGATGTGACTTCAATGTTAACCTACATGTTTTGTTCTTTGGTCAACCTAGTAACTGAGTAAACTGCTCTCTCTTAAACCGGGAGAAAAATCATTTGTTTACATCCGCACAATATAATTGTGAATATGCGACAGTAATGCTCTACGACTAAATGTGGCTAGTTTGCTCATTCTGTAAGAGAGGAGGTATAGTTCTCCCAGGCGTTTGACGGATAAAGGAAGAAATCAAGAGAACGGATGAAGTGTAGTTGTCCGCATAAAATATCAAAAAAGATTGAAGTAGGCCCTGGACCACATTTCATGGACTTGTGATGACTGGAGTAAGGTGATTTGGTCAGACGAGATGAAAAATATGTTATTTGGGTCTGACAGTAACACAAGAAAATGGCGGCGAACCGGTAAAAGTTTTGAAAAAAGAGTCTTTGCGGTCTACAATCAAGCATGGCAGTAGTGAGTACCTTTACCAACATGGATTTTACAACCAACTGAGCATGACTCAGTTTTTTTTCAGCATGTAGAGTCATGGTGTGGGGATCTGTGGCTACCTTGTTATGACTAGGGATGTTACGGAAATCTGCACCCGCAAATGCGGAACATCTGCATAAAAATTGACATCCGCATTCTGATCATACCATGCGGATATGATTAAAAAACCTAAATTAATCCACCTAGCGGTGTGACCCAGCCTTTCTTCTTCGAACTAATAATTTGTTAAAATAGATTTACTCCAACACTTAAAAAATACACCTTGATTATTTCTGCTGGATTTGTTATTCATTCTAAACAACAAATTTTTGGTAGCCAACAGCACAACTATACCGAACATTTAAAATTTAACATATCGTCGGCCTCGTGCAACACTGGCACAACCCAAAATTTTGCATTTTTGAGTTTTTGATGGCAAACGATGCCAAATACTGTTAAGTTTCATCACACGAAATCCCATTTCGAAAATCACAAAAATTCCAGAGTTATGAGTAGAAGTGCCTTTGCTGCACAAATCGAAATTTCTCCATAATGTTAGTAAAAATAAGATTTTAACTTGGACAACGCGAGCACGTAATATGTGCATAATAGACCCAAAGGTTTTAAATAAGGATTGGTAATCTTAATCTTCAAAGTTTTCTTGAAAATCGAAAAATGAATTTTCGACGCAAATTTTCAAACGCGTTTTTCTCGAAACTACGTTTTTTGAGTTGTGCCAGTGTTGCACGAAACCGACGATCCAGATGACCACTTCTGGTTGCCTGATAATCATGAAATCATAAAATCCATCATAAAATTGCCGAACTGCCTAATCTGGGTATTTCTATGGCGAAGATGGCGACAGTTTCCGATCAACAGCCTAAAGTGACAAATATCATTCAATACGATTTGGGGAAGCTCTGAAGAAATCATCTTCAGACGCCATTTTAAATTTCTAGACAGTAGCTTCCGGTTTCTACCAGTCTAAAAAGAACAAACATTACTCAATGTGTGTTTTTCAGTACCCGGGATGATGCTCAGAGACCAGGAATCAACTGCATACTTCATTTTGAAATCCGAATTTGCGACACCTGTTTTCTTTAAATAAGTCGTGTATTCTTTGAAAGAAGAGATTTTCAATATTTTTACAATTTAATACATAATGGATAAAATAAAAGTCCGATTACACTGTTCCACACAAGTGTTGC
Organism: Wyeomyia smithii; assembly: GCF_029784165.1. Classification (NCBI taxonomy): domain Eukaryota; kingdom Metazoa; phylum Arthropoda; class Insecta; order Diptera; family Culicidae; genus Wyeomyia; species Wyeomyia smithii. Next base: position 61,109,940 of record NC_073696.1, read on the forward strand.
CCCGAAGGTCAAACCAAGAAAAAATGAAAAATTATAGCTTTTCCTGTGATTTTTTTTCTTTCTAGGGCAACAATTATGAGCTTTAGAGCAGCATTTTTTTCGATTTTGTCAACCAGTGTTATAATCGAATTAAATGGGTACCAATAAAGCAACTAAACCTTCAATTTAAAACTATGATTGTTGAAATCAGTGATGCCATCTTTGGCAAAACGAGTGAATTTGATAAAGTTTTCTGAACACGTTTCTTTTCATAACTTTTGAACTACATGTTGAATTATCATAAAATTCGTTATTTAGGGGTTTAAAAGACAGCCCGTTCATTTAATACCTATTTTGTTCAAATCGGTTGTGTAGTTTCTGAGATAATGGAGTTTCATAACTTTTACATTTTGATACATAACAGACAAAGTTACAGTCCGATTATAATAAAATTCAATAGGGTTTTATCAGGCAACTAGACCTATCTGTTGCAACTAATTTTGTGAAAATCGGTCCATCCATCTCTGAGAAAAGTGGGTGAGTTCAAACAGTCTTAGAAACATGTTTCTTGTCATAGCATGATTTCACATTATTATACATAACGGACAAAGTTAAAGTCCAAAACCAATAAAAATCAATAGGGTTATATGGGGCAACAAGACCTTCCATATGACACTAATTTTGTGAAAATCGGTCCAGCCATCTCTGAGAAAAGTGAGTGAGTTTAAACAGTGTTTAAAACACGTTTCTTTGCATAACTTTTGAACTACATGTCCAATCATTATAAAATTACTTCACAAATGGTTCAAAAAACAAGCCCGTTCTTTTGATACCAATTCATGTTCAAATCGGTTGTGTAGTTTCTGAGATAATGAAGTTTTGTAATTTTCACATTTTGATACATAACCTCGAAACTAGAAATCCGATTACAATAAAATTCAATAAGGTCTTATGGGGCAACTAGACCTTTCATTTGCAATTAGTTTCATGAAAATCGGTCCAGCCATCTCTGAGAAAATCGAGTGAGATTGGGACACCGTTACATACACACACACACACACACACACACACACAAACACACACACACACACACACATACACACACACATACAGAAAATGCTCAGCTCGTCGAACTAAGTCGATTGATATACGAGATTCGACCCTTTGGAGCACTTTTATACCTTTGCTAAACCTTTCTAGGAGAAAGGCAAAAAATATCGCTACATAAAATTTTGTAAACAAATTTCTAATAACTTTTGCACTGGAGAGGGACATGGTCATTTGAAATAAGCAAATTAAACCCAAGGGATGCTATGGATATCCACACATCCGCATGAAAATCCACATTCGCATCTACATCTGCATCCGTAATCACATATCCGCATCCGCGTCTGCAGATGTCTGGAAAATCACATCCGTAACATCTCTGGTCATGACCGAGGAGGAGAAAATAAAACTGCTGGGAGGTGGATATTTTTTTTTGCGTTATTTTTTCAACTTTTTTAACATTTAACATCTCAAATGCAAGGGATTTTATTTTTTCATTTTGAGCTCGCTTCAATTGGCATAAATCATAAAAAACTGAGCAACAATTAAACGTATTTTAATTTTATGGAGGGTTCCAAATCTAATTTTTTACTTAAGTTTTTGACGTGGGACTCCGTCTTTGTTTTCTATACTGGTATGCATTCTGTAAAATTGGAAATAAAACTGGCATATGTTGCGTGAGATTTCAAACGATAATAGCAGCATAACCACATGATGGATAACAATAACCAACATATTATTGAATAGATAAAATGTTGAACAATTTTGCATTATGCTAATTATCATTAGTTCTTCAATAAGTCAAGGACAAATTTACGCGAACAATGACCCAATCACAAGCGAGCATTCCTAGCACAGACGACATGAATAGACACCAACCATTCCCTGTGATTTCTCTGTATCAATATTCGAAAAAAAATCGACAGAATCTCCCCGTCTTAACCCTCTAGTGCCCAGTGCCGCCTCTAGGCGGTCCTCAGTCGAACCTCTAAAAAGCTTCAATAAGAACTTAAAAAATGTTTATGAGGCTTAACAGTGATTTTTTCGAAGTCCGTCTAAAAATTAATTTGGGTACTAGAGGGTTAATAGGTCAATTTATGTTTGCTTCTATGAACTTAGACTAATTTGATGTCTCGAAGGTAAAGATTTGTCTAAAAGTTTGAAACAACCCCTTTTCTTTATCATTTTCAACCTGCTGTTAGAGCGTAATGATGTCTTGAAAGAAAACGTGCTGGTAAAAGCAAAAGTACCATAGAGTATGTGTGGAGCAGAGCGCCGCTAGTTTCTCGTCGTCTATCATTGCAGCGGGCACGACTTCTATTCGCGTGCAATCAAAACTGCAATGCTGCTACTGATGGTGATTAAAGTTTATCTCATGAATATGATTAACATAAAAACCATAAATTACTCAACAAGAATTGAACATTTTTGTAATGGTTATAAGTTATTTTTATTTATTTTTCATCTTCGATATTCACTAAACAATCGTGACCGAGATAATATCGAACGAGTAAGCTCCTAAAAACACTAATTTACAGAAGAGTAAGAGCCGGTGAGTGCTTGTGAATTTTTTGTTCATTTACTAAGATTTATTACTTTACAAATAAAATAATATACTTATATTAACTGTCTTCGTAGTACATTGAATGTAATTGTTGGCAAATTAAACAAACTTGTGAAGCAAAAAACAAAAATGAATCTTTTTAAACTTTAACTTCGTTGTTATTGTGAAATGTTGTTTGCACAAAAAACAACACAGGCACAACATCACCAATTGTAAATGAAGTTCTTTCGAGTTTAATTAAATATATTTCTGAAAAAATGAAGAGGAGGCTGAGAATTGAAACACGTAAATCGCTGAACAAACGAATTTATTGTGGCTGTAATTACAGTGTTTAGTCCCACGTCATCATTTCATACAACCCTAGGGCTGTATACCTTGTAGTATTTTGCATACTGTACAAAAGCAATTTCAATTCCACAGTAAAATACGAAAAACTAAAAGTCAGGTTTTTTTAGAACCGTAGTGTCTTTGGCCCATAAAATGGTATATTATGGTATTTAATTGGTGATAGCATCAGCTTCGTTACCAACTTTAGATGATTGAATGTCATAATGTGCCTAAGCAATCTCCTTTCCAGAACAAAGAAAAATCAGCAAAAATAATTGACTATAAACGAACCAAAGCAAGTTTTTTTCTCATAGTTTGGGCCCTAAGGAATCAGCAAAAAATAAAAAAAGATTAGTCTTCCTTGAATTTATTGACTATAATGCAAGTTAAGCTATTTTTATTTCTATTTTTATTTTTATTTTAAGCAGTAAATGTGGGGTTGACGATTGAAAAATGTACTAACTGAGAATGATGAAAACAAAAGCCAGCTATTAAACAAAACTCTCTACTAAGTAGATCATGACGTGCGAAAAGTTTGCAAGCGATACAAAATAGCTACTTAGCAAAGCCGAGTTATACGTCCTGCGGTGGTGTAACGGACACGCATCTGACCGGAGATTATAAATTGTGCTGGACTATATTTTTCGAGATTTTCTAATTAACTATTTTCCCAGTTAGCTCAGTTTTCAATCGTCAACCTCGTCCCAGATCTTGGAAACAAGCTTTTTTCTTTCATGTTCGTTCTGCTTGACCATCATTAACGACATTACATAAAAGTTCAAGGGATTAAAGTCCGGAGAGCTGGGAGGCCTCAGTCTTATCGAGCAAATCAGTCAAATACTCCCGACACCACGCATGGACGATATTCGCCGTGTGGACCGGTACGCCGTCCTGTTGAAGAACGTAATGATCCTTCCCTTAGAGGTCCCAAAGTGCCGGGATCATAAATTTCTCCAGAACGTTTCGATAATTTTAACATTTTTTCTCGATGGGAGCTTTCCACGCCTGAATACGCCCCTATGTGGAATTTAGCTTTGAAAAGTAACATATTCCGAAGACTACTCAAACTCACTTTCCTCAGAGACGGCTGAACCGGTCTTCACAAAATTAGTGTCAAATAAAAGGTCTAGTTGCCTCATTACACCCTATTGAATTTTGCTGTAATCGGACTGTCTGTAATGTATCAAAATGTGAAAATCACGAAATTTCATTATCTCACTACACAACCGATTAGAACAATACTTATATCAGGTGAACGGGCTACGGGCTTATTATGAATTATTATGATTGAACACGTGGTTCAAAAGTTGTGAAAAGAAAGTCATATTTGAAATAGAAAAAAATCCTACTATAAATAATCGAATTTAAAATAATATTTTATCGCGAACTGCTGTATAAGTATATATCTCTTATATTGTTGGAAGTTAATCATTCTCCAGATTAACGACAGAATACTATTGCTATCGTGCTTTCTCTATTCTTCCGGTCTTTGCTCTCTGATTTTTTGTTTTGTTCAGTTTTCAACCGAAAAACTCTTTTTTCCTTACAGAGCCTTTTTCAAAAACTAGGCAGTGGATTCTTACTTTTCGGAAAATAAATCTGCAATTTTCCAGTAACTGTATGTTCAAAAACTTGATTAACAAATCAAACGATAATCTCAATACGGAATGCGTTTTGGAAAATATATGAGTGCGTGAGAGAGTAGGAGCGAAAAACGTAAATGATAAGGGTTTCCCTGCTATCATTTTCAAAATTCTAGTTCAATCATGCAGCAGCCTCTTTCTTGAGCCCAGATCAAGCTACAATACTCTATTCCCACAGACAGTTAGACATTCGCCCGACATTCCTTCGCACGCATAAAGTTCCTATACTAGACATCTTTTTTCCCGTAGGAAAAACAACGACGGTTGCATGGTAGTTTTCTTTTCATTGTAACTCTAAATGACAGAGACGAATCCAGAAATTAAAAGGCTAAAAATGAACAGGGAGACAAACGGAAAAGATCATCGTTTGTCTTCGGGGTTTTAGTAGGATAGGTTAATTTTTTGTGTATGTGATCTATTGAAGATTATACAAGACAGTATTTGTATAAAAAACGGATAGGAATGTTAAACTCAATTTGTAACATTAGGCATTTTGAAAGCTGAAATATTACAATGGAGTTTTTTATGCTGAGATAGAGGACACCTAGTATATTTTAGTGATTTTTCGCTGCCCTCTATCGAATTTTATGGCGCATTTTTGGATTCTTGAAATTTTTAAGTTAACCTTTGTTTTATTCAACGTTGAGTTTGAATAATTCTAAACTTTTCTTCGAGACACTGAGAGATGATCATAAGTGTGTATATTCATTATTATTTATCAGCAGATTGATTTATTATTGAGTCTTTTGAATTCATTTATTGATACACTCACGTTGCTGTAAGTGACATAGCCACTGGAAACACCTTCATCTGTCTGCTTCCCAGCAGATATTCGGCCGTATTATTCTGTTTCTGCTTAGCGAAAAATCCGTAGTAAATTCCTATGACCGCTGAGAGGAGCATCATCGTGCAGAATATGACATAATCGATCGTGGTGAACCATACTTTTGTATGGGCCATTTCTTCCGGTGGGATTTCCATACTCATTTTGACGAAATTTCAAATTTTCGTAGAGAAAAAAACACACACAACACTGATTCAACTTAGTCCAGCTTATCAACTTTTCTCACCAGTAGAACTTTATCAAATGCACGTGCAGCATAGTTCACAAAAATAAAAAAATTAACCAATCAACGCGCACAGCATCTCGGCAAGTACAATTTGATCAAGGTTATTTTCAAACTGGACAACCCGAGATTCCCGGCTTTGTCAATGTCGTTCACGGCGAACTGACTGAATGCGGCTCTCGAGACCGTGCGTGGTAGATTCAGTCCTTCCGCCGACGGCTGACTGATTTCAATTCCGTTGCAGTAGCAGCTGAGAGCTGCGGTTTTATAGAATATAATGGGAACCGTTTGCGCGAGCCAATAAAACCGAGCTTAGTGCTGTGTCGGACTGGCGTGGCTTTTATTATTAGGCTTTCACCTGGTGGTGAACTGTCTGGATTATCTTTTATTGTTTCACTTGTTTGTTATTTGAAGGTGTTTACTGCAATGAAAACATGATAATTGTTCGGAATTAACTAATCATTGCACCTCACGCTCAACGCTTTGTTATCTTTCGGTAAGACAGATGACAAATATGGAACCATTTTTGGGATAGGTTACAGGATTTAAGCTTGGTGTAACTTTGATAAGTGATCACACTGGAATACCGATGGTATTTTCCAACATTTTCTGCTCTCTTATTTCCGAAATATGCTTAGTTGAGAGTTCCGTTTAGAAAAACCAACGTGAAACCTTTTTCTAATAGACAAATATTTGAAACAAATTTATTATTTTGGATGGAAACTTTTACCAACACCTTTCCTCAAATGAACTATTAACGTATTATTTTCGTTTTATTTGAACAAATTAGATTATTTTACATATATTCGGGCTTCCAGCAAAATGTGTTCGTAGAAATACAAATGTTTAATGCAAAATTTTTTATAAACATATTAAACTTGATTCAACTGCTGTTTCTGATAAGCGCTACAGAAATCAACATCAGTACCATCTCATCTCGTTGGGTCTGATCTTCCCTAGTACAATTGAGTTGAATCTAGTTTGTAGAAAAATGTACAATCCGGTAATGTGTAGTTAAGTTCCAGAATTATCAAGACTCACAAAGTATCGTACTTATAGAAAAGAGGCTGTTGTTGCGACTGTTTTTTTTTTTGTTTTTCAAATATTTTTATTCTAAAGAATAAATCGATTCTTTCTTTAGAGAGATTTCATGCTTACTGCACTTTGTAGTATTGATGTAGTTCTAAACAAAAACTACTTCAAATCAGATTTACGACGGTCTACGATGAATAAAATTTCCACTGGAAATATGTGAACAAATATTCGTGAAGGTAATTATATTCGCCAAATCTGATTAGTACGCTACTGGATTGGATCACATTTGTGTGAACTTTAGATAACTAACTATCTTAGCATACGTAATACTTTAGCTAGGCAGCTTTAATGAACGTTTGCATCACGCCAGCCCCGGCTCTTATCTTTTGCCACTCAACTTCTTCCAACGTGGCATGGACCACGCTGTGGATTTAGCATCATATCATTCACTTGAATGATATTACTTGGCTAGTACTGACTCTTTCCGTGCTGACAACAAGCATATTTGTGGGCAGATGAGGATGAGAGGCTGTCGTCGCGATCGTGATTGGTCATACGCCAGCTGTAGAGAGGCAAGCGATGATAGTACATACGAATTACTACAAAAGCAATTGCGGTCAAGAGAGAAAAACTTTCAGAATGCAACAGTAATCTTCTCGAGAGGTAGAGGTGTGTTTGCTTCTCATAGTGCAGCGCATCCGTTCAGTGTAGATAAAAAAAAACTTGAATTACATCCAGACAGCGAAGCAGAGTTCGCACGCGCCTGCGACTAGGAACCACTAGGAACGCATGTATGAGCTGTGTTGAAAATATAAATTTATTTAATCCGTCTAATTCTCATTTTTTTATTTAACTAGATTGTAACATTACTTCTTGTACATATTTGGTCCGAAAATGCGCGTAAGTACAATGTTTGAACAGCTCAACATAAAACGTCTCCGCTTATACTCTCTAGGGAACCTCATGCTTCTAGCTGTAACTTTTAAACGCGATCAGATATCAAAAAAATTCTATTGGCACAATATTTCTGAGCGTATGAGCATCCCTAAAATGCAAAAAATCAATTTTTTTACTTGCTAGAGTAGGGTAGCGAACGGCTTCGGCAGGTTTTCTGCAGCAATCTTATAAAGAAACCTGCCGAAGAAAAACACTGCAGAAGCCGTTCGCTACCCTACAACAAAAGATCAAAATTACTGGTCGCAGTGGGGTCCATACAAAAAAGGGTCCCCCCTTGAAAAGAAGCACACCGAACAAAAAAAACTCAGCGAATTCACGATGCGATTTACTTATCGCAAGTCCTCTATATTGATTTTTATTATTCATTATTAAAAATATTTTTAAAGTTCTCCTTTTTTCAGTATATGTGAAATCCTCGCATCATTTCAAATGATAGAAACGGAACTCTGAGACTGCTTCAATAATAGTTTTCTGAATATATAAAATGTTTAAGGGGTAACAAAAAATTGTCTATTTGCATTTGATATAGCAAATAACTTTTAATGCAACAAGAAATATTTGTCAATAGTTATTTAAAATGAAAATATGCTCCAAAACCACGAAAAAAAATATTATTGTAGTATCAGTAAAAAATCGCTTCAGAGCTAAATACAAAAAACGTACAAGCAAATTATCGGTACTACATTTTTTCATCTTCTGCGTTATAACTTATCATTTAATCATACCCTATCGGAATGAAGTTTGCAGGTGGCAGAGATTCAATCTCAATTCCATCTCGCCCAGCAGGTTTAAATACAGTTACAGTCCTTTTGTTTTCCTGTCGTCCTATTCTTTGCCTCTCTCTCTCCGCATATATCTGCCACTCGAATCGATAACAGTAAATAGCAGACGAGAGTGAAACCGTGTCGCCCCTTTGCTGTAATCGTAACACAGAACAGAAGTTAGTCGTCCTGGTTGGGACGCGCGCTACCCTCTGCGCATGTGCTACGCAACTGTTTGGTGTCAGTGGTGAAAATTTCAGGATCTCGCCAACTGTTGGGAATTCCTTAAGTGAAACTACACATCGGGAGCTCGTTATTAACAAAAGCAGGTAAGTTTACAACTGATTGGTTACATGTAGTGTCTATTTCAACAAGGATAATTCGGCAGTGATTTTTATTAGTAAAGCATTCGTTAACATAAGCGTGTAAGCAGTTTTGAAAGCGAAACAATTTCGCATTTGTTTCATCTTTCTGCAACAGGATACTCGTCGCAATGAGCTGCCAAGGCGATTGCTCCGAATTGGGGCCACCGCCCGATATGATACTATCAATGCCTCCGCCACCATTGTCATCGTTTTTGCTGCCTCGGAATGCATTGGCTCCTCGGCCACCCAACAGCTCATTGTCCTGCATCGCAGCGTTTATGTGCGAGCCGTCCTTCAAACCTAACGAGCAATCCGGGATGGATTTCATCGAGCTGTCAGGGAATGGTGAATAATTCAAATCGATTTTTTCGTTCTCGGCGGTGATAATTGTTTGCTTTTCTTTCATGTGCCGCCGCCATGATTTCCTAACTGCAGGTATGGATGATACATGGGTATTTGTACTGGTTTCATCCTGTGTTGGTGTGCTGCTGTTAGGTGCTCTCCTGGCAATGATACTAATTAAATGCAGAGAGTATGAGCTATTTGCTTTAGAGCAAAAAGGACAAATTACTTACACTTCCTGTGCTTACAGCGCTTACAATTACTCGTATCACGATAGTAATTTGAAGCACCCACCACTAGCCTCACTAAACGAGCCCCATCTCGGTACCACCAAGTCTGGATTTATGCCAGGCACTATCCTGTATCCGACCAATCAGCAAATTGTAACCGACAATCGTACCCTTTGGGCAACGCTAACCCCCCACGGAACGACACAACATTTTATATCGGACTCATACTGTAACCCCGAAGACCACTACGAAGTAATCGACTATGGTCGCAAACATGAACAATACATTCCGTCTACACAAAACACTATCGTCAAAAACAAGAATTCCTTCGAGAACTCCGGCTTCGTAGATTACGACTACGAAGATCCGACACCACTAATGGAATCGTACAATAATTTTGATGATATGGACTCTGGCTACCAAGAGCCACAGGAAGTAATTGGGTCACTCAATCGGAACCGCTCAATTGTATCGTCGCCAACCAGGATTGAGAATCCTAATCTGGCTCCACTTAATCTCTATCCGACGCATCGCAGCAATAGCACGCTAAGCAAGAAAAATACCACGCTCAGTAGACGCATCAGTGATATCAAGAATTAAAATGCAAACGTGATTTGTGAGGAAGCAGAAAAAAAATCAATAACATAGCACTCAAGCTTTTCCTTTTGATAAGGTGATAATCAACTGAAATTCCTACAAGTTAGTATCTTTAATCCAGCCAGATGAAAATCAGAGCAAAGGCTTCATCAAAGAAGCCAGTATTTTTTCGCGCTGCAGGTTATTTTTCGTAATTTTTTTAACACTACTTATATACGAAAGAATAGAGGATATGCTGCTTGAATTTTACTTGTAACTTCAGGCGGTGCGGCAGATATTAGAACTTGCTTATGCATTCGATTACTATTGTTTGCACACATAAACCGTATGGATGTCTATGCAGTAGGGAATAAATAAAACAAATACACTAACGGAGGAGCCGTTTTAAATCTGTATCGAGAACAGGACGTTAGCAGAGTGGAACTAAGTCGTCAAGCGAAATGTGTAGCAATTAGAACATTCATACCGTACGTAACTCATACCAATCAACGCAATAATCTAAATAACTAACAAGGTTAAGATTCCTATAATAACACAGAAAATCACGAGTGAAAATAGCTCATCGAAGCAAACACATTGAATTGTCATTTATTCGTACCTTCTTGATATGAATAACGCTGAAAACAATAAAACTGGTTTGGTGTGTATTTTTAAATTCCAAAAATTACCGGAGTGGAATCTGTTTCATTTCATCACAAAGGTCCGGGGATCCGATTTTAGTAGTCGAAATTCTGAACCTGATTGTTTGGTGAAAGGGTGCAATAGAGAATTTTTAGTTGCTTTAAAGCGGAACTAGGGTAACGGGGGTATTTTGGCCCGCTTTAAGAAGTGGTTGCACAACTTTGTGAAAAAAACATGTTCTTTTTTTCAACTAAATATTTGTTCTATCATACCATTGTTGAGAGCTAGATGTCTCCGTTGCAATACATCGTTCAACAAGGCATTTTTATTGGAAAATATCCTAGCAATATCAAAATTTCTTCGAAGCGCTAAAACATATTTTGGATCACCAAGTTTATGTTTTGGCCCACCTCTGTATTTAAAATCGTGTGATGAAATATTTCGGACTAATCACATTTTAGATTATCATCGATCTTTTCAGAGTGGAAATAGTGAATTTGACGGGAGCATCCTTCTGTCGTAAAGTTTTCGCAATTTAAGACATCTGAAAATCAAAAGATCGGGCTTATATCAGTTTTGCAGGCATTTACAACCAGTTAATTATTGTTAAATGTAATAAATTGGGAAATAATTACCTGTAAGTTGCTACAAGCTGCTTCTCCGTTCAGCGCGCACCGGCCGAATGGTTAACAGAGAGCTGTCAAAACTTGGCATGGCCAAAATATGTTCGCTTTGGACAAAGACCGACATATGTCGGCCATGCCTTAAACTATTATTTTAACTTACTTACTTACTTTACTTTTACATCACCACAGTGAACATGAGGATATATTTTCACAGGTAAAGTATTAACTAGTTCCGAGTCAAGGGATTTTGAAAATTTGAAGTCAACCATGTGGTAGCTCCTGCATACCTCCAAGTCTGGTCTCGACTGTTATGAATGCAAATGAAACTTTACTGATATTTGAATAGTATTTATGCGGATTTAGACATGGAAACATTGTTCTTTGAACAGTTATGATATGTTTTCTGCCTTTCCGATCAAAATTATTTCATAGAACAAATTTCAGGAGATCAAATGAAAAAAATAAAGCCTAGCTAAATCATGATGAAAATTATAAAATGAGATTTTTCTCAACTAATATCGTATCCGGAACTTTTATTTTTTTTTTTCAAAAAGCCTACAATGTGAAAAATATTACTCCATGAGAATTCTTCTGTTTTTAATTTTTCTTCTATGAAATTCCGATTAGCAAATTTTAGTAAGTGCAATTCAAGGTCGATTTACATCACCGTTTTGTGGAAGGAACATGGCCTTCCAGCCGAACTTCTCGAAGCCAGGAGTGAGCAGCTGTTGCGTGCAATCCCTTGGCTTATCTTAAAAGTTTGGGTCGAAGACAAATTTTCAGCGGACTGGTTGAATGGACTCCCAGTGCATAAAAAGAACCACTGATTCGATTGCAGTAACTATCTCTCCAGTATTCTGTTTCATGGACTAAGACCGAGCACTAATACTGTTTCCGAGTGGGGCGATCTACAACGGACCAAATGTTCACCTTGCTTCAAATCTTTGACAAGTTCAGAAGAGTAAACTTGCAGACTCATCACCAATTTAAAGATTTCAAGGCGGCATACGATTCAGTTAAGCCCAAAAAGTTTTGACAGATTAAACACATCATTAAACGCAGTTTTTCAACAAATCCGATTAAGCTGATTCGTGACGGTTTTTCATCATGCTCCAGGATATCGGGTGTACCTTTTAAAAGGGAAGTAACAAGACTTGGATTTATCACCAATTCTACCAACTCTAACAGAGCGCGGAAGTTCGTTGAGTCTTGGTACTTAGATTGTGATAGATAGGGATATCTTTGAAGTGTTGTACTTTGGTAATCTAGTGACGTTTGTTAACGATTTTAGCTGCGGAGTGAAGAGCCGGTTTGCGTATCCGCACGAAATTTGCGCTCGAACTGCGGTGATGCCGATACTTCTAACTGTCCTCTAATACATAATCATGCTCTTGGGTTAACCGTTGGACCGAGCATGTACGAGTTTTGCGTGGGATCGGACGCTAACCGCGTCAAAGTCGCTGAGCATCGCATGTCCGATATCGCGAAAGAGTCTAGGCGCAGCCTTACATCTGACAAAAACAGGACGAAGAGGCCAATAAAGCCCAGACTTTACGGCGCAGGGATAGCTGACTGATGGAAGAAAAAAATATTAGGGGCTTTATTAATGCGGTTCTTAAGATTTAAAGCATTTTGAAACTTCAAACGCGTTTTTCTCAAAACCATGTTTTCAAAATCGGCGAGCAGTAGAACTGAAAAAGTTTACGTCCGATTGACTTGAAATTGTAACTGTAGCTTCTTCATTAGATTTTCTAGTGAAGAACACACGATTTTAGCGATTGATTAACAACAACAAAAGTTATAAACAATCAAAGTCGTTTTTTTTTGTCGAAAAAGATTTTTTTCTTCCAAACCGTCATGAAATCATGAAAAAACCTTGTTTTCTTGAGCGTTTGGTGGATATTACCCCTTAAATGCATTTTCCAATTCATTTCCCGATGGAAGTTTTCTAGAAATCTCTTGAGTCGCATAAATTCAGTTGTCTACTAAAGGGCGGAGTACATTTAAAGTAGTTTTACTCTATACTACCGATCAGTGTTTCTACAAACTTCTATGAAAAATATAATTTCAAAATTTCAGCTTGTGAGTGCCCTCATGATTTTTTTGAAACTTTTGCTTAAGGGGTTATATACCTTTTTGCTCGAGGAAAAGAAACAAAGTTTGGATTTTTTTAAGCGTGTAGCACCTATTTTATTGCAGAAAACTGGTATTTTTCTGAGAGTTTAGTTATTCAACAACAACAATCATGTTTGTTTATAATAAATACCAATTATTGGCCGTTTCCCCGAGACGCATAGGTTTGCTGCGGTGTTTACGATAGCGACGCAGCAGATCAACTGAAATAAAAAAAAACTCATATTTCCAAAATTAGGCTTCGTCATTCCAAAAAGAAACATCGCACCAACTAGGTAGAAGTAACATGCGTTTTATTAACAAGAATAATCCTTACACAAGCCCATCACTGCTTAATGTCCGTCGCTTTTTGGAGCTCTTTGAGGGCCAAATCAATCTTCTCATACTGTATGTTATTTTTTCTTATAGCTTGTTCCTTTTCGTACTGCTTCTGGTTCCTTAGAAAAGGTGCGAGTAGCCGTTGATCGTTTACCTGTCCCCCACCGGTCAGTATACTGACCGTGTATGCAACAACAAAATAAATTATTACTCCCAGGAAAGCATAGTACATAAAGCTTAGCTTAAAAATCTTTGGTACTTCATCACGAACAACCGAGGATACCGGTGTTACCAGTGTGATGTTATGAAGTATACTAGCCTCACAACCGTCGACCCGGAACGGCAGCGGCGGGTGCTTTGGGTTCATCTGTGCTCCCACCATAATCGTACCGATAGATAAGACCGAAGCAATGGAACCAGCAATCACTCCCTTGGTATTAATGACCGTGGATATCATCCCGGATGTAAACATTCCCAGTAGGGTTCCGGAGGTAATTCCTGATAGTGAGATAGCCATATGCATCACCTGGCCTAGTTTCTCAACTACGAAAACAAGTCCAATAACGACGACTCCCAGCAAGATAACCAAGCACTTCATCACGTTACTCGCAGTTTTTTCACTTGACTTCGGGAAGCGAACTCGAATGAAGTCCTCGTAGATTGTCCCGGCCAGAGTGTTAAGTACGGATGACATCGTTGACAGCGCAGCCGAAAATATTCCTGAAACAAAAAGCCCTGGCATTCCAGGAATTTTTCCGCCAACGTCCATTATAAAATAAGGAAGCATCTGATCTAACTTGTTTATTGTTTTGATCGTGTAGGGATCACACGTTTCGTATTTTGCGTACATGATCAGCCCAGTGATAACAGAGCAGATTTTGATAAAAACCAAACCGAAGGTGAAAATTGTGAGAGATTTTCTGGCAACCTTAAAGTCCGGAACAGCCAAAAACCGCTGCACACAACCCTGGCTCACGCCAAGCTGGGCAACCCAGATTGTAGTCAAACCTAAAGAGACCGCCCAAAAGGATGTCCTTACAAAAGGGTCTGGATTCATGCTGAAATTTGCTGAAAGTTATTCAATGGTCTCGTTTTATACAGTCCAGAAACTTACTCAAAGAATATTAGCCTGCCGCCTCGATCGGCGGCAGCCCATACTTCGGAAATCCCACCGACGTTAATGACTCCTAGGACAATGATCACCAACGTGGCTCCTACCATCAATACGAACTGAAGCGTATCGGTCCAGACTACAGCCCGCAAACCTCCGACAGTGGTATAGAAAATGCATACCACCGAAATGAGCGGTGTGATGAGATGCAGATTAATCCCTGTGACTTGACTGAATGCCAATGCCGGCACGTAAATCACGATAGGCAGGTAAATCAAACAGGACAGTGCGTAGACGAAACTGGCAGCCGATCGGACGGTTCGATCAAACCGCTGCTGAAGATAGGTGAACGCCGAAGTCAACTGAAGATCGTAGAACACCGGAAGATAGATTTGGTCCATTAAAACGAAGACCTGGAATAGAGAGGAGAGGATAAAAGAGTATATTTATAACATAGAAAACTATAAAACAAAACTTTTTGATACATTAATATAAACTAACAAAAAGTAACCTCTCGATCTCGTTGAGAATCGGTTCGAATGATCGAACTTTTTGCACAAAAGCAAAAGTAAATAAGATCCAAGCGTAAACGGTGTCATTTCACTACAACTTGACAATGGAAACGTTCACATACACGAGTCGGAACCTTCCAACACCGATAGAGAAAATTTACTACAATCATTAGAGCTCCACGCCAAGCAATTTCCAAGTGACTAGGTGTGTTGGTAAAGATAACCATTGGATCCATTACTGCCCTCCAGAGAAAAAAATTCAACTTCGTTTAAAATTTCATGGTTTTGAGGAAGAATGTTAATCTCTAGAGCATCATCATTGTGATCTCTTCACTCTGACTAAATACAACGTTTGTACATTACACGTACACCACAAATTAGAGGGAATAAAAAAAGTTCTCAAAAGTGCGTAAATTTTTATAACATGGGTACAAGATAAACATTGCGGGGCGACGTAATACTATTTTTAGATCGAATACCGTAGGCGGTTAAATCATGACATATTTATTCGGCAAATGAAACAAAGGTGGGTTGGCAAGGAACGCACTTCTTCATTACACTTTTCATATCATGCCGTACAACAGTAAGACGTAGTGCTTCTTCAAAAAACATGAAACTACGTTTTTTCCTCTTTCGTGGGCTTGGCCGGTTTTTCACGCTGTGAAGGGTTTAATTAAATACACCTGGTCGGTATTATTGAAACTAAACGAAATCGCCACGAAGAAACTGTATCAAAACTCTCGACGCGATGCGGCACCAGAGCGTGATCCTGCAAAACGAAAACGCTTTGTCTCACGTTGCCAGACTCGTTGAAACATACTTGAAAATGCTTGGACTAGATGTCTTACTGTATTTTTCATCATTCCGTCAAATTACTAGTTTCATGCGATACACGTGGTTTGATCAATCAACAGTATCGTACATATAAGGCAAGGTTTTTGATTTCTGCGTTTAACTTCCTCTCGTTATATGGGAATCGAACTGCAAATTGCGCCTTAAATAAGCTGATTTCATGCAAGCCTGAGAAAGAAGATACTTCACTTGTATCCGCTAACTTGCATGCAAACCGCTTACATTGATTCTCTTGTGCAAGGGCCAAGGATGGAAAAACTCGTATCGCATAACTATCATTCGGGTATCATTTCTGAACGTGCTATTTATAAGCTTACAATCCTAGCAAACCATCGCTATTAAAAGTTACACATTCTCATGCTTGCAAGAGACAACTTAGAGCAAATAAATATATGGTAGCTTTCTTTGATGTTTTTGTTTCAGTATTGCCTGCTTTAGGCGGAGCGAGCAGCATATAGCGAGTGTTTCACGAAAGAATCGTAAACGATTGCACTCAAGCGATCGAAATGATTCTTTCAAATGTTGGTTGCTTGTAGGCGTAATTCGGCTACTCTACGTCGTGCTTTTACCGTGATATACCACGATGATTCTTGGTGATTTCAAGTATCAGATGCTAATGCACCATGCTACATTTTCCGTAAGCATTGATCATACCTATTTGCTCCGGCAAGCAAACATTTGAACGCAATCTAACGTTCATTTGGATTCATAATTTTGTATCACTGGCGATAATATCTCAAAGCTTCTCGCGATAATGTTGAATGCAAGTGAACTTGGATATAATAAATACTATCCTGTTTGAATTATTCATTCTCCTTCTATGGTATTCGGAACTCTTAGAAGCGTAAAACAATCAGCAGCGTTTCTATGGAAAACTTGTACGCGAGTGGAAATAGTTGAACGATAACTGATAAATCAAAGAACACATTTGCATGAAATATTGCTAGTGAGTGAACTTTTCCATGCTTGGCAAGGGCATTGCATTCGTATACGAGTCGCAACGCTATTGCTATGCTTGAATGATACTAATTGTCATTTTTAAGCATTGTGGATGGTAACTTACTTAAAAAAGCAATGAAAACAAAAGCTGATACTTACTATGAACGCACAAATAATACACATTGCATATTGAGTACCGTGTGCATAAAGTTCTGAAGGTACACCGAGCAGCGTAATTCCCGATACATGTCTGAAACAAAAACAATTGACTTAGAAACGTGCCTTTTTGCAAGTGTCGTCGAACTTACGATGCAATGAGAGATGCTGAAACGGGAAATTTACTCATGGTCTTTCCACCTAGCAAATATTCCTTGGTGTTGTTCTGCTTGATTTTCGACATAAAACCAAAGTAAACCCCTATCAGCGTAGACAGCAGCAACATCAGGACGAAGATAGTGTAATCGTAGTAGGAGAAGTGGAGACTCATAATGGCGACCGTGGGAGTTGCAGTCGTTGTCGCGATTGGCGCCATAGAAGCCATAAACTCCGTAGTAGTTTGATGCTGTACCGAAATCGAACTACTTGTTAACATCGTAGTTGATGTGAGAGCTTCGGTAACCTCACTACTCAGAAAATTCAATACAGTTGTTAATGGTGTATCTGTAGAGCTGTGTGAGTCTCTCAAGATACTGGAGGTGGTCATTACACTAGGCCCACTCTCTACGATCTCTTCCAAGATGACGGCTTCCTCCTCCATTGTGTATAGGATAAACTTTCGCTGTGGACAAAACAGTTATTAAATTTTTTTTGATTATTAACAGCAAAGTTAATGAGTATTAAAAAGAAAGCCTTGTCAATGCCGAAGTTTAATGGTAATCTATCATACTAGGATAAGTACCTTTGTAAGTTTACTGTTACTGTTTCAAAAAAATAGAGAATCAATTAATTTCCCGTTTCTGAATAAATGGGGAGTTCGCTATCAAGCAACTTAAAATCTACGCTGGTTTAATAACAACATCTTGTTTACAGCATCCCTGAATCCATCATACTAGATATGACTATGCTAACTAAGCGCAATCAAATTAAGATCGTTACTGAAGGTGTAATTCAAAAATAGCTCACTAATAAGCCTTTGGAATCCCTCTACAAAGTGGTGAAATCAGAACGATCGACGTCACCATGAGAAACCTCCGGCTATCTATCAGCAATGACAGACAAACTTGGCCTACTGCACTTCGCGTGCCGCGTTGCCGCCGACGCCACTGTTTATCTACAACAAGATTTACAAACCCCGTAAATCACCGACGCTTACTTAAACCGTTGACGCAGATTTCACCTCCGCCAGCCCTTGGCCGTCCTCTTTCTGACGAGGTACACTACTTTTGCTAGGCAAACCTGGATGACACTGGAAAATTTCTTCTTTCAGCCGCCACTGACAATGAAAAATCCTGCGTCTGCCACCTGCTTCCAGTTAGCGTTTGTCGCGAAGCAGGAACTGTCGTCTAGCCGAAACGCGTCGGTGTCGTTTGCAGTCTGAAGCTGGACTGACATCTGATTCGAGATGCCACGAGAATAATAATAGGTGGGTAATTGGATCTTCATGAACTACCCCGAGCGATTGCATCCGTCGACATTAGTGTATCAGCTAGGAAGGGAAATCTTCTCGATCAGGAGAAATGCCGCTTCCAGCAGATGGTTGTACTGCGCACGCGAAGATTGGTTGCGATCTTAACATATTTAACCATGTTTTGATTGTTTTAAAACTTGAAATTATAGAATCAACAAATGGGTTTTTTTTTAAACGACTTCACTTGCGAATCGTAGATGCAGTAAATTTTACCCTAACTTTATCTGTGATAAATTTTATGATTTTGTATACACTGTCAGTGCACGAGTGCTTACGGTTAGCGGTTTTGGTTGCTAAGTTTCAACAGGATCGACTTTCGCATCAGCGTGGGGATCAGGCTTGTAAATGGTCACGGTAGAACAACTTTTGACTGCGATAATCGTCTTCTTCTCCTCCTGACGGTGGCAAGCCTCGCTGTCTAAATACATTCTAAAACAAACATGCCAAACGAGTATTCACCACCCCGCCGTTTTTTTTTTTTTTTTCTATAAATGAGAACTACGCACATTGTGTGCGTACTTTTGGAAATTACTAATATCATTGATCGAGTTAATTTTTATTTATCAACATAAATAGAACGAGGTAGACAGAAATAGGCCAAAATAACATCGCCACCCCTCTTTTATGCGAAACTACGCGTTTTTTATTACAATATGGTCTGTGGAACTCTTCCGTAGTTACTACAGTATTTCTTTATGTAGAACAAAAGTGGTTTGTCTGTTTAAAATATGGAAATAAATTGAAAAAATCAACTTGGCTCCCGGATGTTGGGAAAATTATTATTATTGCGAACTACAAAATAAGCTTCTACGGTCTTTTAAATGGTTCAATCAAGTATGTAGACCCATCAATATGACGTATGTGTCGTACCCCAAATTTCACCATCATTGAAGTTTTGATTTTAAGCTATAATTAGTATTAAAATTTCAGGTAAACTTCATTTAATTCGATAGGGGCGAAATGGTCACCTTTAGGTGAGGTGAAATGAGCACACCTTGTCACATAAACTTACCTGAAATTCATCTCAGTAGACTTGTGAGTTTGTCTGTTTCCATAGTCAGTGTTTGTTCACAGTGATGGTGTGAACATATATTAGAAAATCTTTGAGACCGAATCGGCCAGAAAAAGGGACTGCAGGCAGAATTGGCCATCATAAGGCGCAACGGGACATTCACGAAACAAGCCGCCAAGTACACGGCATTCCGCGACAAACGTTGGCCCGTTAGTTGTACTTCTACACAGTTTCAAGAAATGTTCCATAAGAGTGCTCATTATACTCCGTGGGTGCTCATTATGCCCCAGTGGGGTGCTCATTGTGCCCCACACATCGACTGATTGCTGTGTTTTTCACCATTATACGATAAACTTTTCAATTCGTGAGTAGTGTACCTTTAATTATAGTTAGTGAATTCAAGTTTTGCACTGAAGACAGCTTGAAATTTTTGTCGTTTTCCATGCTTAAATCAGCAACCAAGTTAGGGTGCTCATTATGCCCCTATTCCCCCTATATATATTTACCTCGGATGAATGCATGTTTGGAATTTTTATTTTTTGATTGAATCAATAGGAAGGAAATAAATGCAGTGGTTTACCTGCGCCTACTGCGTTTACTCAGTTGTACGTTTTTGGCAGTGTGACTCTTATGTGTGGGCAGTATAGCAAGAACTTGTTCTGCTGAATACTTTTTTGCCAATAATAGATCCTGCTGCTTTTAAAGCGTCTTTTATTTCGTCATTTCGCTATAGAAGAATCGTCAGATATGCTCTTAATAATGTTGAAAGCAGTAGATCTTTGAGTCATGTGTACTGCGTAGCTCAATTTATCCAATGGTAGATTTTCTCTTAGAATTTGCGTTTTGCGTCTCTTGCTTCGAACAAAACAATCATCATTTAAACTGAGTTTTGAAGCGTTGACATCTTAGAGATCGAGTGTTTCTTGGAGAAGATTTGGAGGTTTTTTCAAGTTTTTTCTCCAGAAAAAAATGTTTTTCATGAATCGAATATTTCGTGCATTGCTCAAACAAGCCGAATGGGGTATTTCCGACGAAAGCCGAACGAGTTATCACACAATCTGGAAGAACAAATCAAATTTTTACAATAGATTTATGACAAAGGCATGATAAATGCACTCATTCTCATAAGAATGGGTGAAGATGGGGCAGGTTTTCTTTTTGGTACTTATTCAGGAATACATAACCTTTCGAATGGCAGGTGAATTTTTGCTGGGACTTGTTGAGGACCTAAGCAAAAATCCTCTTATGTAAAAATTTTGTTAATTGAAAGAAACTGAAAAACACGTGTTGATGCATTTTTTAACCTATGCAGTACAGCACTCGCATATACCTTTAAATTTACACACAAGAATAACTTTAAAGTTTCAATAACACCAGTGGAAGTTTATATTTTCAGTAAAACAATTTGTGACTTATTCATGCGCTCTAAACAATACCAAGGTTTTGATAACTACATTCGCTTGTGAACAACTCAGATAAATTCAAGATGGCCGGCATACAATGTAGTAAGTATCAGGGAATGCAAAAAAGTATCAATAGCACGAAGTACACTACCTATAATGGCATATCAGTCCCATCTTAATTTTCATCATGTTGAGAAAACAACGCGTAAAGCTATTTTCCTTGCTTAAGTTATTTCAGTTGTTAAGCGTGGTTTATTCCCATATTTTCGACATAGTATAATGAGATAGAGATTTTCCATAAGTTATCCATAAAAACGACAATAATGCAGGTGGTAGTGGTATGCGATTATAGGAAGTACAATGCAATTTGTATTCCCGTATTTTGGCTATTTTCTTGGCTGGAATACTCTCTTGTGCGTGGCCCCAACAGCCATCTTATGATATGCTGACCAACATCGTGTAATACACACTGAGATTCAGCCCCGATAGAATTCTGTTCCGCCTTAAATCAGGAAGTTAAACAATTTTGTGCTCTTTGAAAGAAAACAACTCACACTTGTGCACGTCTTCAGTAGCATTCTCACTGTCTGTTGGTCCAAACCAACACCAAATAAAAAGAAGCTAATTTTACCTCTCAAACGGGCGACAACCAACATTTTGAATTTTTTCCAGCTCTCTCACTCGACAACCAACACGCTCAGAGAGAAATGAAAATATGTACACTGAGGCCATTTTTTACGCGCATTCCAGTATTTACGCGGTTTTTTATGCAGATTTCTGAATTAACGCGGATTTTCCAGAAAAGTCGTTTCTAGTATCAAAACCTTTATTTAGAGTGTCGAATGAGTTTACTTAATCCAATTACTGAATATTCACTGATTGGCCTAACCTTTTCATATTTTTTCTTAATTTTTAGCTCGATTCGCATGCGGAAATAAACTCCTATTGATTCTTTTCCGAAAAAAATTAGCAAAAATTAATAAAAACGTTTGGCAAATGAAGTTTCTTTGCGCGGTATTTTTGACGTGGATTCGGAATTTACGCGTACTTTTTTTTACGCGCTACGTACCCCCGCGTAAAAAAAGACTTGTGTCTATTTAATATTTTTTTCTCTCTCCTCTTTATGCCAGTATTTTCTGTTCTATTTGTACATGCTCAGTTCAGATGAAGCATCATCACATTACGGCAAAAAACACAAACGCTCCTGAACAACCATTCGACCCCATTTGGTATTTTAAGCTCCTTGGTGTACTAAAAGAAATTGGAGGACAACGAATTGAAAACAGTTGATTTGTATAATGTGGTCCCCTTGGTTCTGTGGTTAGCGATGTCGGTCGGCTAGCTCTCCCACATGGTTGTGATATCGGGTTCGATTCCCGATCAGGTCGAGGATCTTTTCGAGCTGGAAATTTTCTCGACTCAGCACTGGGGCACGGTGTATCGTTGTACTTATCCTACACATGCAAAATGTGCCAAAAACAATATCGATAACGAATTCTCTCAACTAATCTAGTTGATCGAGACCGCATACGCAGGCTTGCGTGCGATGTTGTTGTTTTGTTGATTTGTATAATCAGGAGCATAAGAAAAGTCGACGTAAAAATTGTCGATTTTTTCACACGCACTGACGAAACTATGCATGCAGCATCAATTCATAGTAAACCATGAGTCCGCAGAAAAAAATTGACAGCTCTATCAGTCGAACTCTAACCGTGATGGCGAAAACAGTGAAGCCACACTGTTCAGAAGTGTGCGCGTTCAAAGAACGGTACCACGCCGCGCCAAAAACGAGTATCGTGCGGCACTTTGTGGGCGGATACGCCGTCGTCTTATTGAAGTCCCTTGCGTGTTTCAAACGAGCTTGATACCGCACCCGAAATCATCACACAGCACGGTACACCATCCATCGTGGCCCTAATTGGCCTTGTTAGTTTCGCAGGGAAGCCATTTTCGTCCCTAACTTTCCACAGCTCTACACGGTCAATATGTCTCCCTCATCCGCTGCGCTGACGAAGTTGTTCCTCCTACCGTCTTGGTCCTCTGCCTCTGCGCCATTGGGGGGTTGAAAAAGAAGATGGTCAAGTCGATTTCCCGGCGAATCGCGAGTGATGGACGATGAGATCTATCTCACACTGGATGGCAACCACTGGCAGGGCACTTCAGTTTATTTCGCACGCCAAGTTCCCCAAGAAGGTGCTGCTGTGGCTGACAATCAGCAAGAGGGATGTCAAAGCCGCTCTTCTCTCACTCCGGACTGACCGTGAACGGGGATATTTATAATACGAATTGCCTGCCGTAAGTTGCGTCGTTTATCATAAGGGCAAAGACGCGGTGGTCTAGCTGGATATTGTGTTGGCCCTCTAATCGAAGCGATCGTTGGAAAAGATGAGCCGGCTGAATATCGATGTGATTATCGAGTCGGCGAACCTGCCTATCGGCCCCAGCTGTGTCCCATCGAGAATATCTGAGCAAATCTGAAGCGTAAGATCTACTCCAATAAACAATAGCGGAATGTTAACCCGTAAAAATTGAAAAGTAGATAAAAACTCAATCATAATCAAACCTGATGGCGTCTCATCCAAATAATTCATTTTCTATTCTGAGCTTAAATAGTTCAAATCCAGATCTCATGCATTCTAGTTCGTTCATGTTATCGACATAGGCATAGCCAGGATTTAACGTACGAGAAATTCTGGAAATAAAATTGAAATT
Organism: Wyeomyia smithii; assembly: GCF_029784165.1. NCBI lineage: Eukaryota > Metazoa > Arthropoda > Insecta > Diptera > Culicidae > Wyeomyia > Wyeomyia smithii. Next base: position 61,133,720 of record NC_073696.1, read on the forward strand.
GGTCAAAAAAAAGAAACTAAAATAAAGTACTTAGTTTTTTTTTATTCATTTTTTATTAGAATGAAAACCTAAAACTGGGACAATTTTCCGGAAAGTTCAAACGTATGATAGAAATAGAAAAAAAGATTTGATATTATCTAAATGCAGACGTAAGTTTAAAAATTGATCAGTGAAAATGGTATCAACCCATGTGTAGGACGGTTTTTATTTGCTTTGTTGAAAAAAAAAACGCACGGCAGCATATGTCTACATCACGGAAGTATCTTCAATAAAAAAAAACGAGAATGAGCAAATTTGAGTGTATAAACGTAGCGGGTATAATTTATTGCATTTAAAATTATCATTTAAATTTCAGTCGCTGTTAAACTTTATCTTTTGTCGCGTCATCCAGCAGCGGATGCTGGCTTATCTTAGCTTTTAATTTTATGTGACAGTTTGAGTCTTTTTTACAGCGGGCAAACGGTGTCAGCAGTCTTTGATCGGCGACTGTTCCGCCCCCGGTCAATATACTTACGCTGTAGGCTACAACCAGAAAGAGTAGCAATCCCATCAGTGAATAATACATGAAGCTGATTCGATAAATGTACGGTAGCTTTTCTCGTTCTGTTGATGAGTGATGGATCCAAGTTGAATTTAAAGACGAAAGAACACTTTCATCGCATCCATCTCTCCGGAATGGTAGAAAATCATACTGCAATTTCCCGAGGGAAGAAATCCAGAGGGTGATCATGCAACTGATGGAAACCACTACACCGGACACCACTCCTTTCGTGTTGGCTCTAGATGAAATCATTCCCAGTGTAAACATACCCATTACTGAGCCGGATATTACCCCACTGCAGGAAACTACAATTTGAATGACTGATCCCATTTTTTCCACCACAAAAACTAATGCTATTACAATGAGTCCAAGCAAGACGACAATCGCTTTCATTGCCGTACTGGACGATCGCTCCGATGCATTTGGACGGAAAGGACGAATGAAATCTTCGTAGATGGTTCCCGCCAGGGTATTGAGGCTGGACGACATCGTAGATAAGGCCGCCGAGAAGACACCAACTATAAACAGCCCAGGAAGTCCTGGAATTTTTCCACCGGCATCCATCACATAGAATGGCACAATCTGGTCAAGTTTTTGAACCTGTTTGGTCGTTACCGGATCACAGGACTCGTACTTCGCGTACATCAGCAGCCCGATAAAGCAAGCCAACGAATTGATTGTGATTAATCCGAAAATGTATATTTTCAGCGAATTTTTCGCTGCTTCGCGGGTCGGTACAGCGAGAAAGCGCTGGATACATGCTTGGTTTATTCCGAACACCGCAATCCAGTTGGTAGTCAGTCCGAAAACAACACACCAAAATGACGACCGCTGGGTGGGATCCGGGTTCATGCTTTGGTTAAAACGAAAAAATCTGTTAGGTGTGTTTAATTTTAAAATTCACGTTGCTTTTACTTGAAAAACACCAGCCGCCCTCCTCGCTCAGCTCGTCGCCAAATTTCCGTGAAACTGCCAATGTCGACAACACCCAGTACGATAATCGCCAATATGGCGGCTATCATTAACAGGAATTGTACCGTGTCGGTCCAAACAACGGCTCTCAAACCACCAACCGTGGTGTAAAAAATACAGACTATGCACAGAATTGGGGTAACGAGATGCAGGTTGATGCCCGAAACCTGACTAAAGGCCAGAGCAGGAACATAAATCACCACCGGAATTAGGAACAAGGCGGACAGCGCGTACACAAAGCTAGCCGTCTGCCGAACGACGCGATCGAATCGTCTCTCGAGATAGCTAAAGCTCGACGTGAGTTGCATGTCCTGGAAAACCGGAAGATAAATGTAGTGCATCGTGAAACCGACCTAAAAATGAACGTAAACCAATTATTTTATTAAATTTAGAAAAAAATTGCGATGAACTCACAGCTAGTGCAGAGAATACGAACATCCAAATCTGCGTGCCATAGGCGTAAATATCGGTTGGCACACCAAGTAGACTGATCCCGGAGACAGAGCTAGAATTAAAGTAAGAAACATCACATGTGAAAGCTGTTCAATTTTGCTGTGAATTCACTTACGTCGCAATTAGCGATGCTGCCACCGGGAATTTGGGCATAGATTTCCCACCAAGTATGTATTCCTCCACATTGTCCTGTTTGATTTTCGAGCAAAATCCGAAATAGATGCCAATAATAACCGAAATGGCCAGCAGAGCTACAAATATCCCATAATCAAAGAGGGTAAAACGTAGAACATGGTGTCCCGCATCGCTCAATGTGCTGCGCAATGTGCTCAAACTGTTCAACGCTGTCTCTGTAGTAAGCGCGACGTCCAGATTCATAATTTATCCTAAACTATCCCCAACAGCAGACGGAACTAAACTGTCCGGCGTAAATCTTCTACAAGCAGATATGATAAGATGGGGCTAGCATCAATAAAAGTTTGTTTGGCTAAAGATAAAATTCATTCCACTGCTAAGCATGATTGGTCGGATAAAATGAGAAACTGTCGAATCATTTAATTTCTATGAATATACTGTATACTATATCAGCTTTCCGCTGTAATCTTTTATTAAACATATAGACTCCAAAAATGCTTGTTTCAAGGTGAACACAAAAACGATACCAATAAAGCATAATTTTTACACTCATTTCAATTCATACAATTTTCCTTTCTAAGCTAATAAGTCTCATGAATAAGTAGTTTGCTCTAAAAGTTTGTAATAATATTCCGCTGTTTTCTTTTTTTAGCTTTTGAAATAAATTGCACAGAAATATTTTATCCCACTAAAGATTCCTACACAGCCTTTTAAAACAAGGATTAATGGAAATATACAAAGTTCGGTCCTAGCAGTTAGCGCCACTACTGTCGCGCTCTCCCTTGCAAGCCTTACTTCGCCTGCACAACTGCAAAACTATTTCACCCGATTTGATGCTTTTGAACATTTTGACAGCCTCCAGGTGCGTTAGATCGTGACAAACCTGTCCGTTAACGGCCAAAACCTCATCGCCCGCCTTCAGTCGTCCATCGTCGGCAGCTTGCCCAGTTGGTAGAATGCTCTTGATGAATATACCCAACGCCCCTCGTGGACTATCCCGACCTCCGACGATCGTGAAACCCAGTGACTTCTTGCCTGGGCCCTTCTCGAAAGTGACCGTATGAAACGAACAAAGCGAGCTTTTAGGCCGCCTTGGAAGCGTGCAAAAATTGGTCATAGTTTTGTCCATCTCAAGCGAACCGGTGCCACTGCTCGTTTCTGCGTCATCGGAAGCGCCACTGCTGAGTTCCAGCTTCTCATCGTCGCACAGATTCATCGTGCTTTTGGTTACGTGGTCCACACTGTACGCCGGGGTCTGTTTGCCAACCAGCGAGCGTCGTACCAACTTCGACCCATTGCTGGCGCCACTGTTCACGGCGTTTTTCTGGAACGAACGTCGCTTGATGCAGTCCAGCGATGGAGGCTGTGAGTCCACCTCGATGCTGGGCATGTCGGTCGGCGAGGGAGATTCTTGCCGCTTGCAGGCCGAGATTGAGAGGGGTTTCTGGCGACGTGGCGTTCCCAGCGTGTTGAACTTGCTGCCGTCGATTCTGAAATAGTGGGAATGTTGGAATGAATGTCAGTATTGTGATCTTCTGATAAATTAAAAATTGAAGCCAAGGGTAAACTATTTCAAAGCATTCTACTCAGCGCGATACTGAAAATTAGAAATTTACTGACTAAACTATCACTATGTACTTCAAATTTCATTCAGCTGTTCAATCGGACTTCAGGAAGTGGACCTTTAAAGTTTCACTTTTTCGGGCCATTAAAAAATGCCAAAAATGATAATTTTTGAAAATTTATCTCAGAAAAGTATGAAATCTGATGTTATCAAAAAAAAAAAAAAAAAAAAAAAAATATATATATATATATATATATATATATATATATATATATATATATATATATATATATATATATATATATATATATATATATATATATATATATATATATATATATATATATATATATATATATATATATAGGGAAAAAAATATAGAGAAACAGTAAATATGCATAGTTGAAATTGACTGCCGAGTCTCGGTAATTTATTGTCGAGAACGGCACCATTAAGTTCTCGGTTAGAAAAAATGACAGCTGTTACATTTTTTTCGTAATTCTCTGTTCAAGTGTGATGTTACGGTTGCCAGTTCTCTGTACCTATAACATAATATCTGGTTCCACGGATTAATGCGAATTAACTACGAGCCTGCAGAATTAGTTTTAAGCCGGTGTGAAGTGACGCTTACACCAATCATCGATTTTATGCAACACTGGCACAACTCCAAATTTTGCATTATTGAGTTTTTGGTGGCAAACAATGCCAAATACTGTTCAGTTTATCCCACGAAACCCCGTTTCCTAAATTCACAACTCCTCCAGAGTTATAAGTAGAAGCCTTTGCAGTACAAATCGAAATTTCTTCGAAAAGTTGATGAGAATAAGGTTTTAACATGTACAACGTGATCATAATCATCAACGTGCTCAAAATCCTTAAAATAAAAGTTTTCTGCCACGACGTTTTTTTTCTCCAAACGATTCTGTCATTTTTTTTTCTAGAAATGAGAACTTCGCACGTTGTGTGTGGAGCTTCTGGAAATCACTTATATCATTGATCTTGTAATAATATTTTCTGCAGAAATAGTATGAAGTAGGTAGAAATAAACCAGAAACGAAACCAAACCAAAACGAATGACAGTGTATCTATTCCATGCATTTTATCTATGTGCGAGAGCCGATAGTCGTTTTACATTTACGAGCAAAAGCCTACTGCGATGCACACTAACGAAGCAAATCAAATATTCAAAATGAATCAAACGACCGTTTAAAAGTCTTTACTCACGAAATGAAATTTACTATTTTTTACCTAGTTTTTAACTAACTTCAATTCTCATCGTGCAACCGATTTAAATTCGGTTTGTTGTATGAGAGAGCATACTTAAATGACGTACCATTTTATTCATTATTTTCACAACCCCTCACCTGGTAGAATTTGGTCACACACTTCCAACCCTTTGAAAAAACGAAGCAATAAAATTGTCCCCTCCCCCCGTTCTAAAAAAAACATACAAAAATAGGAGGTGCAACATAAAAAAAAATAAAAATAAAAATAACCGTGTCAAATTTAATTTTTTTATCACTTATACACTTGTGACAGTATTTCATATGATGTTCACTGCGCTCTGGATTAATGTTTTCTGCTCTGAAGAATTTGTCTCTTATTATAAGGAGGTTTAATTAAAAAAAAGTGATTGATTTTCCAGAACCAGGTTTTTTAGTTCCATTTGGAGACCCAAACAATCCTAAACTTACCAGAGGTCGATTGGTTTTGTCTCCGCTTGGCGCATTACATTTCAAATTTGTATGAAAACTCGTATGGAAAAACCCACTTGTTTGCATTTCTCTTTCGGGGAAGCTCAGCGATGCATTATTAATGCACTACACTACGTAAAAGTATAGTATTTTAGATGCTGAACAACTTTGCCAAAGACGCTAAAGAGCTAGGATGTCCTAAAAAATGTTATAGCCGTTAAAAGTTGAGTACATCGAATTAAATGCTGAAAATCATTTTTTCTGCCAACACTACCTATGTACGGTACATCAGTAGTATTCCCATCAGAAATAACCTGTCGTAAAGAGTTTATACACTTAGCTGAATCAAGCAAACAAATTTAGGTTAATTTCCTGCGCGTAGGTAGTATCTAGAACGTGTTTTAGAGATTACTTCTGAAAGAAATCTGTCTATCGCCGGTGCATTGGCAGTGTTGGCTAAAAAAATAATTTCCAGCATTTGACTTACTTAACTTTGAACGGCTATATCATTTTTTAGGAACACCCTAGCACTTTAGTGTCTTTCGCAAAGTTTTAAGCATCGAAAAACCTACATTTTGAAGTTGTAAAACGTATGGTTTAAGCCTTTCTGAGCTCTCTAGAGAGCAAAATGCGAAAAAGTGGGTTTTCCCGTACAAATTTACATGCAAATTTAAAATGCAATGCGCCAACTAATCGACTTCCGATAAATTTAGGATTGTTTGGGGCCTTAAATGGAACCAAAAAAACTTGGTTCTGGCTTTGTGTTATAAAGTTTCATTTTTCCATATAACGGTTTTCCACCCTATTGTTTATACAACTCCCTATGTCTGTAGAAAAGATAGAAAATATTCACGAATTTGCAAAAAAAAATCGTTGCGCTGACCAGCATTGGAAAAATAGTTGACACGACCATCAATTAATCAATTTAACGGTCTCTCTGCTCCAGATGACGTTTACCTCTATAGCCGACACCGGTAACCACAATGAACAACAGCAAAAGCTATGTGCAGCTATACGGTTTCACTTTCTGCCGTATCCAAGAATGAAATTGAATTGTTTTGAGGCTGTTTTTTTGTATCAAGTTGCACCAAGATTTCTTAATTTAGGCAGTAGTGGCTACGAAGAGATCATAGACGAGGGCAACACACATGCTTTATAGCTAGCCACGCACGCTATATAGCAAGCCACACACGCTATAGGCATGCCACACACGTTATAGACCCCAGTCCGCACAAATGACATGTTGGTGACCTTTAAGAGAAGATCCATTTTCGTATGAAGAATGTGCTCTGTAAATGGTCAGGAATGCTGAAAAAGCGTCGAAAAGGCGAGGCTTAGAGCCTTATACAATCTATTTGCAATTGTCACAAAGTGGTTTGTTAGAAATATTCCACATATACATATATTCAACTTGGTGATATTTATAGGAGAAACCAGAAACGTTTCTATTTTTTTAAATTATCACCGCGAGTGGTGTTTTCATCATAAAATTCATGAATATTTTCCGTAACAAAGTTTCAAAATAAAATAATTTATTCGTGACCAAATCCCGAACATTGCAATTTCAGATTTTTTTATGTCGCCTATATTAACTATATAACATATAATTGAAAACATAAAACAAATTGCGGAATTGCGATAAATGCCAAGAGCTATTTTTACATGCAATCCCATTTTCGTGGGAAAAGTATATGGCCTACCCCTTAAAATTTTCATGCGCCCTCATAAAAATAAGGTTTTAGATTGCATCAGTAAAATTTTGAATATTCTCTAAACACGAAAAATTGAATTTGTTGCTCTTTTTGCGCAAATGTCTGTTCATATGTAGGTCTTGCTATAACCTAGTTACAAATTATATGAACGTTTTCCAGGAAAACGTCTAAATCATATCATGGTTTGATTTTATAATACACACTTCTACCGATTTTAGCAATCATCGTCTCCATTTTAGTGAGCCAACGAACTTTAGGTGTTCGTCACCAATTATTCTTCGTGGCTTCCGTAAAAAAAAGATGCATTCTTCTCGATAACGATCATAGATCCTATCTTGATTCGTCAAAAAAATTACCTGATATGAGTGCTCTTGTGAGAAAATATTAATTCAACGTTAGTTTAAGGGAATATGTGACCTTATTAAAATGAAGTAATCATTTTTTCATTACTTGATTGAAAAGGGATAATTAACCAAATTCCGCCACATTCACATTTAATATACTTTTCCTTTAAAAATTCACGGTGACTTAATAGTAACATTTGTCGGACAAAGCCTGATGTTTACTTTTTCTGATATTTGTTTAAACCAAAAAAGATGATTGCCAAAATCACTGTGACTCATATTTGTTTTAAAATGTCACATATTCTTTTAAACAAAACTTCTGACACATATTTTCTTATGAGAGTCACAGTGACTAATTAAGGAAACTATTGCTATGAAAAGTCACCATGAATTCACCAGAAAAATGTACCCGTACTTCTTAATGACTTGGTGACTATTCTAAGACAAAATGCCACTCGTACTTCAAATTAGCACCGTGACTACTTACTGAGAAAAAATACTTTCGTTTCTGAAGAAAAATAATTTCATCTGTGACCCTTCAGAGCAAAATCAATATATTGTAGTTCAATTGCCACAGAGACAAAAAAATGAAATATTTGTTTTTTTAATTATTGCTTTAGTGTCTCTTGTGAGAAAATTCGCACAAATTTTTTCTATAAAAAGTAACAGTTAATCGATTACAAAAACTGTTTCTATATTATTTTTAAGACATTCACGTGACATTTGTAAGAAAAAAGAACTATTTCATTTGTGACTCTCGTGCGGATTGGGACATGCACACACGCTATATAGCAAGCCACACACGTGTCTAACACGCTATAGATATTCACACACATTATATATGTGCACAGTGTGCACTGCAGACACCCTATATATACATACACGCTGGATGATGGTGGCTTCTCAAACCACCTGGCGGTGCGATTCTCGTTCAGTTTCTGACTGTATTCACCCAAAGATGACTGAATTGGATTACCGCTGGTGGGGTCCAACTCAGATCGAAGATTATGCCGTGTCAAATAAATGTTGTGTGAACTCAGATCGAAGGGGAGCCGAACTGAAAGAGCTAGAAACTGCAGCTCCCCACTACCACCGCCGCTATTGCCCGCTGCTGCTCCGCGCCGCCTTTGCCCACTGCCATTGCTGCTACTGTTCGCCGCTGCTGCCCGCTGCTAGTAAACTGAGCTTGCTTGAAGAGAAGCAGTCACTTACATAGCTCAACGAGTGCATTCCCGGCTAACAAGGTACCCCATTCTGTCGTCCTTTTTAGGGAAAGGCAGCAACTAATCAAAGGTCGACATTTGCGTTTCGACAAGGTTCAACAATTTTCAATAGTACAATAGTTCGAACAATCAGATAACATTACTTCAAAAGATGCATCAAAACGTAAAAATGCAAAGCTTGCTATGTTTTTTTGACGTAAGACTACGTCTAACCGCACTATATCGAGATACATTCTGCGGAAACTAAAACCAAGGTGTAACGTCAGAACGAAAGATTTCAAACGGTAATACTGATGGAACCACATGATGAATCACAATAATCAATATGTCATTGGATTGATAAAATGATGGACAATTTTGTGATTCTTCTGTTATCATTATCACTTCATTGTTAAACAGTGAAAATTTCATAAAAGTTTCAAAGTCGAATTTTCACGAACAATGTACCAATCACATACGAACACGCCTAGCACAGACTTCAAGAATAGGCACCAACTGCCTGCTGTATAGCAGTGGCAAAAAAAAATTGACAGAATATCCCCGTTCCAATAGGTCAAACTAATGTTTGCTTCCATGAGCTCAGACTATTTTGATGTCTTGAAGGTGAAGCCTATTCGGAAAGTTCATAACCATCTCCACTATCAGACAGTTTTACGTTCTGCTGTTAGAATGTTATCAAAACTGATGTCTTGAAAGAAAACATGCTGGCACAGGCAACAATACTGCACCAAGCAATGTATGAATAAAGCGCTGGTCACTTGTCGTGTATCAGTGCAGTAGAACTCGATTTTCATTTGTGTGCAGACAAGTCAAGTGAAGACTACATTGCCGCTGTCGACGCACAGTGGGACGTGTTGGATTAACGCGTAAGTACCTATCGTGTTGCGACCGCTGGAACACATTCGAACTGCCTAAACGGCAATTGTCTTCTTCTTCTTCTTGTTTCGTATAGTAGCAATAGTATCAGAATTCAATATGATTATTCGGATGCCGCAAAATACGCTGCACCGCCGGGGACAACAAAATTCTGTACGTGTCGGTAGAGGCAGATAGCAGGGTATATAAATCTAGTGCATTGTACAGATAAAATGCGTTTTTATTTTTGAACTCTACGCTTTGTATTTCTCAGGTTTATTCAAAAACTAAATATAGGGTATTTTAACACTTGCGTACCTGACCCCTCCAGAACCGAAAAAATGAAAGTTCTTTTACCTGCCATTCAGCAAGATCTAAACCGAATTTGATCCAATCTTTTTTAAAAGATCACATATTTATCATAGTTTTAGGGACAGTACGGGACATCTTGAAATTTTCGTTGTTCCGAATTTATTGAGGGGAACCGTGGTGTAAGTACCCTTCCAGAGACAAAGGCAAGATTGAAGACGGTAGCGAATTTCTGTAAGAAATTTTAACTACCGTTTGTGCAGAGCACATGGACAATTCAATTCGTGGTAATCTTGCCGTGGACTGTGTTGGGAAACGGCAGAAAATCGAGAATTACTTCAAAGAAATAGCTATCGGTTTCCGTTATACTCTACTAGAAAATTTTTTGGAAATAAATATTGAAAATCAGTCCGCGCAAATATATATTTCGACTGTGACATACAGTCATCCTCAGTGCTTATGTCCGCATAAGCACTGAGGAAGACTGTATGTCACAGTCGAAATATATATTTGCGCGGACTGAATTTCAATATTTATTTCCAAAAAAATTTCTAGTAGAGTATAACGGAAACCGATAGCTATTTCTTTGATTTCACAATCACTCTGCTAAGACGCTCGGTATAGATTTTCTAAATTCGAAAATTACTTGTCAAAAGTAAATTTTTCGGCAGGAAAAATTGATAGAAACATAATTATCATAAAATAAAGTCTGCTGTAACATATAAAAAATAAAGGTCTGATGTTGTTTTAAAAGTTCAGTGAGAATATCAGAGGTGTAGTGGTATAAAATATGAATTTTAACGGCACAATCAGATAGCTCAGTAAGATTGAGAAATAGCTACCTAGTGTCTTCAGCAAAGTTTTTTGTTCTGTTATTTTGAAAAAAAATTGCCAAAGACAACGATAAAACATATTGATTTTTAGAGAAAATATTCTTCTTATCTAACTTGTGAGGGATTCATCACGGATCTGTTAATGTCCAAAGAAGGGTCTTTTTTTACTCTGAAACTTTCCCGAAGACAGTCTTGCTCTACAATGTAACGTTTACGAGAAAATGACTCTTGACTACCTTTTTTCAGTTCTGGACCACGAGGAATCCCGGCAGATATTGGACGAGAGGAACGCATCGCGAGCAACAATGCTGTCCAAGGAGCAAGTCCAGGAAGAAGGAAAAAAACGCCGTCGGAAAGAGGAGGAATGCGAAGAACTCGAGCAGCTGCACCGAACAACTTATAAAAATGGGTCCTGAAAAATTCGCCAGCTCGCTGCAACGGCTGTTCGTCGAGATCTGGGAGACAGAAAAGCTACCGGAGAAGTGGAAAGAAGGGGTGATCTGCCACATCTACAAGAAGGGCGACAAACTAGACTGCGAGTACTAGCGAGCGATCACAGTCCTAAATGCCGCCTTCAAAGTGTTCTTCCAATGTCTGACACTATTAACCAGCAGATTTGTAGGAAGTTACCAGGCCCGGCTTCATGGAAGGACGGTCTACGACTGACCAAATCTTTACTCTGCGTTAGATCCTCCAAAAGTGCACACCATCTTTCGTCGATTTTAAAACCGCATACGACACAATAAACCGACAAGAGCTATGGAAATTTCTTGACGAAAACGGCTTTCCGGGGAAGCTGACAAGACTAATTAAGACTACGATCGAGAATGTGAAGTGTTGTGTGAGGATTCGGATGGAACGTCGGACTTCTTTGAGTTCCACAGGGGACTTGCTTAACGTCATGTTGGAAGGTATTATGAGACGGGTTTACCATGCGGGGCACGATTTTCAATAGGTCAGGTAAGGTGCCTACTATGGGTTCCGTAAAAAACCACTGGCGAAAACCCGAGTCTCCACATCAAGTGTATCCTGTACAAACGTTAATAAGGAGGAGTTGCGAACGCTCGGAGTTCTTTAACTTTGTGTGCTAAGAACCATTTTTGGCGGTGTGCAGAAGTACGAAGTCTGGAGGCGTAGGATGAACCACGAGCTTGCGCGCCGGCTAAAGCTGGAAGGATACGCTGGGCAGGGCACCCTGCAAAATTAATGTTCGCTTCAAATCCGGTAGGAACAAGAAGACGAGGGGTGCAAAGAGCGAGATGGATGGACCAGATGGAACACGTTGTGTCCACGTGGAATGTGGATGTGTGTTATTTTATAACTATTCCGAGTTGTTTGTTTTTATAATTTTAATTTTGAACATCAATAACACTGGCCAACACAGGTGAGTCCCTTAAGTTCAAACTGAAAGAAAAATGAAAGGTTCGGTAAACCTTTTAACCAACCAAAATTTGTTTCAGAGACTTAAATGAGTTTTCTCGTGAACTTAACACGAAAGCGACGTACTCGACGAACAGTTACTATGTGACGCTTTGACGTAAGTTAACGCAATTCTACACTGCCTAGAGGTATCCAATTTTCCAGAATTAACTATTACTATAATATTTCTAGTGCAACTATTTTGAACTTTAGGGCAGCATTTTTTGCTTTTGTCGACCAGTTTAAAAAACATGTTCAAAAAAAAAATGAATATGGAGACTCTCTGTTCTGAAAATTCAGGCTACCATATGGTGCAGCATTCGCGCGAGCTCATCAGAAATAAAAAAAATAATCAATTGAGCACCGTTTCAACGCAAGAAAAAAGAAAAAAATATGTGTATCATGATACACACACTAACACAAATACCTGATTGTGAATCAATTCAGACATGAAACGAATAAGAATAATCATTCTAATGAATTGAAGAACTACATCATTTTTCCGGTAGCAGTGCTAAAACTCCTTTTCTTACCTCGATATATAATTAAAGTATCATAAACACAAGTGTTCGAAATTCGCTGCAGTACGATATATGTTTCATTTGAAAGTACGGGCCGAACAACAGCTGGTCCTGAGTATTTTTATGTTTTGTGTCAAGTTTTCCGATCAAAAAGTCATCACTTTATACATTTACTTTGTTCACCATCAATAGCAAACATTCAGAACCTTATCATCAACCACAAAGGCGGTTCTACGGCTTTCATAGCTCGAGTCGAATGAAACAAAAACACATAGAATGCACGCACCAGCAATGCAACGCTACGTGTATAACTTCTTACGACACACCTATCACAAAAAAAAAATAAACTGAACTTACTTGATAGCAACCGAAGCGTAGTTGTCCTGGTCGGAGTTCGTGTCGCTGTGCTGCGGCTCCTCGCCGGCAAAGTGCTGCTGTTTCTCCTCGTTTAGGTAGGAATCCAGCGAAATCATCCGATTATTCCGGAACAACCGTCGGTTCGCCGGCTGCTGTTGTTCCAGTTCTTCGCTAAATAGATCACTATCATTTACCTTACTCCTACAAATGACAAGATCGATACTCGTTCGGCCGCTGCCACGCCGGGTGCAACCGTTCAGCAGGTCCTGAACCTGCCGCATCGAGAGTCCACGCAATCGTTTACCGAGTATGTTGACGATTTCGTCATTCGGTTGAATGGTGCCTTCACTACAATTATTAAAATATTAAAAAAAATCTTCATAATGAATAATAATTACACTTACGTGTACACCAATCCACCCGGCAGGACGTGAGCCACTTTGTATCGATTACTGATTTCTCCCTCGCCATTACCCATGTGGCTCACAATGATGCCCAAGTTATTTGCGTCGTCATTGTTTTCGTCCAGTTTGATAGTCACCAGTTTGAATTCAGTATTTTCGGTGCAATTGTTCAGCACTTTCGACGGAATGTTTGGCAAAAATACGTCCTCTGATTCTAGAATAGACGAAGCCCCGGATTCGTTCACCAGAATTCCGGAATCACAGTCCTCGGTGTCCGCACGGTTGTTCGAAACGGCAAGATGAATGACCGTTCCACCCAGTTCGTCCTCCTGGTGGTGATCCGAAAGCTGCAAACTATGCTGGTTCTTTTCCAAATTCTTCTGAAAATCTGTAAGCCCCGGAAGAGCACCGTAACTTATGCTTCGGCGGTTGTCCGCTGGCTTTGAAGATGATTTTTTGAGAGATTTACAATTTGAGTGTAAAACGCTCTCATCGGTGCTGTTGGTTTTATAGGACGAATTGAAGTAAATTTTGGAGAATAACCTCTGCGTTCGGTCGGACATCGCTCTTATTTTGTTGGTAAAATTGTCCTTCTTTTTCTGGGGCGTTTTGAACCCATTGTTGGCCGCTTCGGCTGCTGCGATTTCTTCATTTTTCAGTGCGTTCAATTTCTGTCGATACATGTTCTCGAAAGTGGTTTCTCGCATCTGCGCAAATCCGTACGTTTCGTCGTGATCTCCGGGAACGTCGTTGGCGGCCATAACGGAACGGTCGCTCTTTGGTTCATCGGTTGCGACTGCGGCTGATAAGTGCTGCTCAGTGGTTGATGGTGTTGTTATTCGACTGCTGCTACTATTACAACTAACGCTACTAGAGATAAGACTTTGGTTTAACTGACTGACCGCCGCTGCTGCCGAAGTGCTGTGGTTGGTGCTATCGGATTCTGTTCGTTCTTTGTTTAGCGCGCAATCTCCGGTACCGGAAAAGTCACTTTCACGATCCTCTCTGGCCCCTTTGATAAAGATTAAGTCGTCAACGGACTTGTACTGTGGACCTTTACTGACACATTCGCTTGTTTCGAAATTTATCGTCTGATAGCAAGACAGTCGTGTATTGCTTAGTGGGTTTTTCTTCTCTTTTTCGCGATAAACTACTGATCGCTGACTCAACGATGGGCTTTTGTCGGCTAGTGAAGTACTGATGTTGCCAATCGATTTACTCAAATTGCGGATCAGGCCTCCTTCACCCGCCGGAGATCCACCATCCAGAGAGCCTTTCTCGCGTTGTAAAATCCGCCTTGAGACGGGAGTACTCGTTCCGCCACTTTGATTCGCTAAAGCTTGCTGCTTGTTCTTAATCCGAATTGGTGATAAATAGCGACCCTTGGGCCTATCCACGACACGTCCCTCCTCGATGTTGTAACAATTGATGGACGATTTTTTGGTCCAGTTAACCGGAGATAAATCTGCAAGTGGAGACAAAAGAAAGCAGCAAATTAAAATTATGATTATTCAGGATCCGTCGGTTCCCACCATTAAAAAAGCGCTTTTTTGGATCTTTGACCCGTGCAAAATGAATAAAAAAAGACGAATGCACCGAACCCGTGACCCACGTCGCGAAAGCAACTAGAACAACACGAGTCGAAATTGTACTGGCGCATCGGGCCAACCGCAAAGCAGTGTTTCTGGTTTTCGTCGAAGAAGGGGTACACTTTTTTTTGTTTTGTTTTGCGAAACACGAAAACGATGATGACGAATTCACGCGTACCGCACCAGCCATCCATCCATCCATCCATCGCCGCATGTGGGTACTTACATACAAAATTGTATCGCAGATGGCATAAGAGTAATGGAAAGAGGCGCATGGTCATGCTGGACTGTGTGTACCATGCTTCCCGCCAGCAGTGCCTGAGAGTGCAGGCATCATCGGTATGCTGCGAACGGTACCTATCAGAAATGTTTTTCTCCAATTTGTGGACGTCGTCATCGCATGAAATCTTTATCGGTGGACTATGTTCAAGACGCTTGATTTTAACCTACTCTGGCAGTTCTTCCCAGCTGGGATTCTAACATAACTATTAGAGCAGTAGTTTGATGGAAACTGTACATTTTGAATTTTAAATTATAATTTAGATTTTCATTCAATAACTACTTTCGTTTGTTAACTGTATATTATTCACTTTTACAAAGCAATTCCCGGAAAAAAATAACATTAAAAAAACCTTAAAAGTTGCTGTAATTGTACATAGTTATACCATAACTTAACTATGTTTTTGAAGTAGAATACTTCTCTCAGGAAGTTCGGCTACATAGGGATGTGAAATGAAAATCTAAAACCGAAAAAAGTGAAAAAAATGTCCAATTTCAAATGCTGATAAATCGGTTAGTATTCGATGGATTTCCTTCGTTCTTGCAGCAATAGATTGGAAAATCTTCTAAGATTCTTCCCACATGCAGATAATTTTAATTGTATTTTTCAAACTATTGTACTATTAAAAATAGTCAAGCCTTGTCAAAACGAAAACTTCGGCCTCTGATTGGTCGTTACATGATTGCTTCCCAAGCACGGTCGACAGAATCATAGACCTTGCCATTTGAAATGTGCTATTTGGCCTATATAAGAGCCTGTTTCACCCGGAGCCGCTCATTATAATGCTAGACTGCACAACAGCAGTCCTCCCTTAGTAGCAGCAGTGGATACAGCAGTAGTAGCAGTGCAGCGAACACCGGCCACAGCTGTGGTATGGCAACGGATAGCGGAGCGCGTCTCTGCATCGATAGCAGGACCAGGTGATGCAGGGCAGCGGATACCAATGGCAACGGAAGCGTCCACTACTGTGGCAACGGGGATAGCGCAGCGGTTGACGTTGGTCTCAGCATCAATATAAGCAGGGCCAGCTGATGCTGTGTGGCATTTTAGTGAAATGCTGTCTTTGAGTGATAGCAGGCACACTAGCAAATGCATCCAATGAAAAGAACGTTCTGGAAAGCTTCTCAGTGTTTATTTTCCCCCAATGAATACTTTATCGCACTGCCAGTGATAACGCAAAGATGTGATCGGCATCTTATCAGACATTGAATTAAACAACAAATTGTCCTTTACAGGATGAAATAAAAACCTAATTGAAGAGTTAATATTTTCTCTTAAATCAATTTACACCTTCAAGAAATTTGGAACATATATATTTGGCTTCATCTCGGTGTCTCACAACGTACTGAATTATCTTTTCCTTCAGTCATGAGCACAACATCCGAAAAGCTTTCATTATCAGCATAAAAAATAATTTTTCGCATAATTAAAATTCAAAAATTATCAAGTCCAAATCATGACAAGCAACTATATTATTGAGAATGGTCAATCCTTGTTGAAGCGCGAAATTCGACTGATCTGATTAGTCGTTAATATGATTGCTTCCCAAGCACGGTCGACGGAATCATAGACCTTGCCATTTTAAATTTGCTATTTGTCTGTATAAGAGTAAGGATGGGAATTATCGACTGAAATGGCTATCGATAGTTATCGATGATTTCCTACTACTATCGATAGGTTTTTCATCCCTATATGAGAGCCTGTTTCAGTCGAAGCCGCTCATAATAGTTCTAGACAGCGACAACAGCAGTCTTCCCTTAGCAGCAGCAGTAGCAGTGCAGTGGATACCAGGCGGATAGCGGCCACAGCTGTGGCATGACAATCGATAGTGCACTAGTTGCAGCGGATCTCAGCATCGATAGCAGCTGGGCCAGCTGATGCAGGGACAGCGGATACCAATAGCAGCGTATAGCGGCCAAAACATTGGCATGGCTACGGATAGCGTAGCAGTTGCAGCGGGTTTAGCATTGATAGCAGCTGATGCAGTGAGGCACTTTAGTGAAATGCAGCATCTGTGCGATAGCGGGCACTAGTAAATGCATTCAATGAAAAGTTGACTCATTTTGACAACACATGAGCCGTCTAGTTTTGAGTGTTTAATCAGCTCTTCACTGTTTATTTTATCACAAGGAATACGTTATTCTCACTGTCAGTGATAACGCCAAGATGTGATCGGTATCATATCCGGTATTGAATTGAACAACAAATTAAAACTACAAGGTATACAGCCCTAGGGGTTGTATGAAATGGTGACGTAGGACTAAATATATAATATATGCTAAACTAAATATTTTTATATGCTGCGCTAAACTGTTCATAGGTAACACTACCGTTTATTTTTGATAGTCGTTATTTTAAAACTAACGATGCATGAATACATGAAAATTTTACACTAGTAGTAGTTGCGAAAATTCTCATAACTCTTATCTTCAAGCATCTATAGTTCTGAAAAAAAACCGATTCAATAATATTCAGTTAGAAATTCGTGCTACAGAACGCTGATAATCGCACCATGAATATTTTGTTGGCCGCGCATAAAATTTGCTCTCCGCTGTGCCCTCCAGTAGCTGTGCTAGCAAAATATCCTTCATCGATCGATGGTAAGTGTTGCTGCCGTATGCAAAATAAAGGTGTAACATAGTTCCGCAGTGCCTGGAAGTTGACTCGTATGTAGCTCTCGTTTCTCAATGTCGCGTACCTTTAACAGCTGCACTGCTCTCGCTTATGTGTAACAAACTAAACTGAAGCTGAATTTTTCACACGCAGTCTTTTGTATCGAGTTTAGCGTAGATTTCACCATTAAGGCGTGGCTACGTAGCTTATAGAAAGAAAGAGAAACAAACCAATACATCTTCAATACTACTGAGTGATTTTCATAAGCATCAAAAGAAAGTTTTTGCTTTCCCGATGCGAAAATCACTCTGGTTCTTAGATTAACTAATTTTCGTTGCTGATATTTGACTGATAACGGTGTTCGAGTGAACACAAACAAACAATTAAACGGGAAAATCACTCAATTTAGCAGTGAAAATTCTTGAAATGAGGGTTATATCTTGTGACAAACTATTCATAGGTAACACTACCGTTTATATTTGGTGCGTCCTGGTCGTTATTGTAAAAATGATTATTTAGAAATAGATTAACATTTCACACTAGTAGTAGTTGTGAAAATTCTCATAACTCTTATCTTCATCATCTAATAGTTCAGAAAAGAACCGATTTCATAATCTTCAGCTCGAAATGTAGCTACAGAATGCTGATGATCACACCACCACCGGTAGCATCGATTATTTCGTTGGCCGCGTATAAAATTTGCTCTCCGCTGTGCCCTCCAGCAGCTGTGCCAGCAAAATATCCTGCAGCGTACGATGGTAACTGTTGCTGCCGTGTGCAGAATACAAGTAACATGCTCCGCGGTGCCTGGAAGTTGACTCGTATGCAGCTCTCGTTTCTCAATGTCGCAAAGCTTAACAGCTGCACCGCACTCGCTATTGTGGAACAAACTAAACTGAAGCTGAATTTTCCACACGCAGTCTTTTGTATCGAGTTCAGCGTAGATTTATACCATTAAGGCGTGGCCACATAGCTTATAGAATGAAAGAGAAACAAACCAAAACATCTTCAATACCATTGAGTCATTTTCATAAGCATCAAAAGAAAATTTTTGCTTTCCCGATGCGAAAATCACTCTGGTTCTTAGACTAACTAATTTTCGTTGCTAATATCTGACTGATAACGGTGTTCGAGTGAACACAAACAAACAATTAAACCGGAAAATCACTCAATTCAGCAGTAAAAATTCTTGAAATGATGGTTATATCTTGTTGTGATAAACTATTCATAGGTAACACTACCGTTTATCTTTGGTGCGTCCTGGTCGTTATTGTAAAAATGAATATTTAGAAATAGATGAACATTTCACACTAGTAGTAGTTGTGAAAATTCTTATAACTCTTATCTTCATCATCTTATAGTTCTAAAAAGAACCGATTTCGTAATCTTCAGCTCGAAATGTATGCTACAGAATGCTGATGATCACAGCACCACCGGTAGCATCGATTATTCTGTTGGCCGCGTATAAAATTTGCTCTCCGCTGTGCCCTCCAGCAGCTGTGCCAGCAAAATATCCTGCAGCGTACGATGGTAACTGTTGCTGCCGTGTGCAGAATAAAGGAACATGCTCCGCGGTGCCTGGAAGTTGACTCGTATGCAGCTCTCGTTTCTCAATGTCGCGAAGCTTTAACAGCTGCACCGCACTCGCTATTGTGGAACAAACTAAACTGAAGCTGAATTTTCCACACGCAGTCTTTTGTATCGAGTTCAGCGTAGATTTTTACCATTAAGGCGTGGCCACGCAGCTTAGACAAATACAAACAAACCAAAACACTTTGTTGAGTCAAAATATGTAGGCAGTGGAATTTATTTCGTCCATGTTATTGTTATCTGTGCTTGGGAAGCAAGCCAATAACGAGGGAAATATATGGGAAAGCTTGACCTTGGAACTTTTCACCTTTTTCCACCATTAAGCAGTAAAGCAACAATGTTGAACATAATATCAAAAAATTGTTACACATTTTATCTATTCACCGACATATAAATGACTAAGATGCATTAAGTCGTTCGCTTGCTATAACCGTTTGAAATCTGACGCAACATTTGCCAGTTTCATTTTCATTTTCACAACGTGTAATCTAGTATAGAAAACGAAGACGTAGTCCTACGTCAAAAATTAAAAAATTACTGACACGCAAGCAGCCGGGTTAACTTTCTTGTAAAAAGTATTCTACTTCATTCTTGCGGTCGTGGCTTTGCACACAACCCTCCTGTGATTTTTCATTGTAAATACATCAATTTTACAATTAATATCATTGTCCAGAACAATAAAAAACATCGTTCTTGCCATTTTTACCATGAAAAAGGGGGGTCGTTATGTATCTTAACAGCATTTTTTCAGGCATTTTTCCCATACATTTAGAAGTCACTGACAATGTTTTTCATGGTAAATTTATTGTCGATGGTAGATTCAACAACAAAAAACGTTGTAAAACATGATAATGATAGCAATCGTTTGCAAGCTTCTAGTAAAAATACTGTGTTTTTTACGGTTACTATAAAAAACATTGTCCGTTTACTGTTCTCACCGCAAAATACATTGTAAATTTTTTTTCGGGAAAGCCTTGATGCTACATTCCGATTCGGAACTTGACATTCTGTTTATTTATACCCAGACTTCGCAGCCGACTGTTTAGTGTACAGGACAATTGCGGAGCTGGCGCTACGATCCTACTGACACTAACAGTTTCCCCCGAGCGGAGACTCGAACCTATGACGGCTGGCTTTTTAGGTCAGCATCGTACCTCGAGACCATCTGGGAGATCGCTTCACTTTCACATAATTGCTAAAATGACCCAAATGCAATTATAACGAAAATAAAAAAAAAACTTTTTTAAAGTTTTTTTCTGTTCATATTTATTCAATAATTACATACTCAGATGTATCTTCTAATAAAAATAAGGTCAAACAGTGCATTTTCAACTGCCAAAACACCATCTATAAAAACGCAAATAGCGGTCAAGTAGGCAAGCTTAAACGACGAGTGGCGAGAAAATCAGAGAGGTATTTTGATATATATTTTTATAATAGCCAATTGAACTTCAAATGCCGTTTTTTTAACACAAAACACGTATATCGATAACACGTTTATATTCGTACATATGACAATCAGTGATGGGCACTGTTCCGCTAATTCGCTAATCGCTAATTAGCGACGCTAATATTCAGTTAGCGGTTAGGCGATTTCGCTAATTCTTGTGCTGGTTAGCGAACTATTAGCGTCGCTAAAATTAGGGCCTTTGAAACGCTAGTCGCTAATTCGCTGATTTTGTACAGAAGCGATAATTGATAATTGAACCTTGTTTGAATGAAGCATACGTTCCAAAGTAACTTTCGCAGTAAAGCAGGGTCGGATTTAGGCACTGGGGGGCCCGGGGCAAATTTGTTTGGGAGGCCCTCTTTTCTTAAAACATTTAAAGGTAACGTTCTGGAAGGTGACGAGCGAAAAAAAGGTCGCTCCAGGACTAGGGGGGTCCTTGAATCGGGAAGCCCGAGGCATTTTCCCCTTTGCCCCCCTTCAAATCCGGGCCTGCAGTAAAGTTTGTTCATCATTCGGAGCAATTTATGTACGCCATCAGCAACTAATAGTTTTCCAGTTCGAGCTTCTAGAATGAATTTTCCGACCAGTGATATCTTTATTGTTTTGAATATCTCTCCCCTTACGACACAAGTGCAAGACATTTTTTTTACTTTACAATGGGATTACAGTTATCGTACGAACCACAGGAGCATCTAGATTGAATTTTTTGCACGCCAAAAACTTCTGTAAATTGCAATGTGCTTGAAATTATGGCAACTTCTTCTTTCGATTCAGATAATAATTGAACTTTTAAAAAAATATTTCCAAAAAGTGTCTTTTTTACATACAAGTGATTACTGCTTTTGTTGCTTTTTGTTTTTACAAAATCCTCAAGAATGTACACCGTTTTGTGAATTTTGAAAAGGTCAGAAATCGCCGCAGCGAAGCGCACGCGTAAATGTGTTGCTATGACAATTGTTCACTGGTCTCGGAGCTGCAGGTTATTTATTTATTTATATTTATTTCCATCTGACCCGCAGTGGTCTTAATGGAATGTTGATACACTAACAATAACAAACAAAGAACAAAGTGCAATTTTTAAACTATCTTATTCACTATATGAATCGTCTTAACCTATTCTTGAAAACGTCAATGGTTACATTAAAGTCAAAATAGTCAAAAATCTATTGAATACGTTACACATCGCCCTAGGTTCGTTCTGGCCGTAGTTGGTACGTTGGTAGTCAAGTCGTAGAAAGTTCCATGATCTCAGGCTTCTCGCAGGCACATAGATGTTGAGTTGAGAGAGAATGGCCGGGGCATCAATTTGTCCAGCAATAAGTTTCCCCACAAAAACAGCTCTCAATATATTTCTACTTTTTGCTAAAGTGTCTATATCCAGTAAACGGCAGCGATCAATGTATGGAGGAAGCTCACTCGGGTTACTCCATGGTAGAGTACGTAGTGCATAACGAATGAACCTGCTTTGCACTGACTCAATTCTATTCTTCCGAATCTCCACATTAGGGCACCAAACAACGACAGATGTTTCTAGCACCGACCGCACCAGGGAAAAATATAATGAACGCAGGCAATATGGGTCTGAAAATTCTATAGCGATTCGAATTATGAACCCTAGGTTTCTATTCGCTTGTGCAATTATGCTCGTGTAGTGATCTCTAAAGGACATTTGAGAATCTAAGAGCACACCAAGATCCTTAACTACAGTGACTCTTTCAAGCGGCTGTCCAAAGATTGTGTAACTCCATAGGATTGATTTTTTTCTACGGGTGAATGAAATCGCAGAGCATTTGGAGATACTAACTGTCAGGAAATTGCGTATGCACCAGTTATAGAAAGCATCAATGTACTGCTGTAGTTCCTCACAGTTAGCTGTAGATCTTACGATGAGGAAAATCTTCAAATCATCGGCGTAGATTAATTTACATCCTGGCGGAATGACAAAACAAACATTGTTAAAGAACAAGGAAAATAGCAACAGTCCAAGGTTGCTTCCTTGAGGCACGCCCGACAAGTTCACAAAACTGTATGACTCGCTGTTTCCTAGTTTCACAGACAGAGTACGACCAACTAAGTAAGATTGAAGCCAGCCGACCAGATTCGATGTTGCACCCAGCCGCTCAACTTTCGCCAACAAGATGTTGTGATCCACGCGATCAAATGCTGCTTTGAGATCAGTGTAAATAGAGTCTACTTAGGCACCATCTTCCAAATGTTTGATACAATGAGAAAAGAACTGTAGCAGATTCGTTGTTGTAGATCTTCCAGGAAAGAAACCATGTTGGTCTACCGAGATGTTCGCTTTGCTTTCGCGAAGCAGGACGCCTCCTACTAATACTTCAAAAAGTTTGGACCCAGCGCATAATGAAGTTATCCCGCGATAGTTAGCTATATTCTGTTCATCCCCTTTTTTGAAAACTGGGAACATTGTTGATTTTTTCCAGCGCTCTGGAAACACTCCTTGCGCCAGCGACTGGTTAAATATTAATTTTAATGGAGCACAAAGGGCAGTAGCACATTTTTTAAATACACTGGCAGGAATTCCGTCTGGACCAGGTATCATAGATGACTTTAATTTCTTTATTCCAAGCATGATATCATCGTCAATGAATCGAACATTGCCTAGATTCATAACATTGTTTGGAACGTTTTGAAGAGCATTTTCTACCTGTATAGCGCTGGCAGGGGATGCGTTGAATACTCTAGAGAAGTGCTTGGCAAACAAGTTGCAGATGCCATCGTGAGCGTTTGCAACTTCTCCTTCTAAAAACATATGCGAAGGGAGTCCGTTATGACGCAGCGGCAGCGCCTGAACAAGAAGGTCTAGTCGACTTTCCCTGCAAATCGCGATGTGGCGGTGGTGATGGACTACGACACCTGACTCACCCTGGATGGCAACAACTGGCAGGGCACTTCGTATTTAACTTCCCCCACGAAGAAAGTAAGCACCGACGCCTCGAGTTGAAGTTCATTTAACATACAAAGTTTCCCAAGAGGGTGCTGCTGTGATTGACAATCAGCGAGAGGGGGCTGCCGCTCTTCTTTCGCTCCAGACTGGCCGTGAACGAGGTTGGCGAGCTAGCCCAACGTCCTCAAGTTGCGTCTCATCGAAGATTTCTGGGCAAATCTAAAGCGTGAGATCTACTCCAACAATTTTGTCGCGAAAACTGAGGAGGAATTGGTAAATATAACGAAGAAAGAACCCAAAACAAGCCTACATGCATGTTTTCGTCCGCGATGGCAAATGCAAGTAAGCTAACGTAATTACCTTTCATGGGTAATTTATCAAATCAATTATCTGTCTTAGTTATTTTTTACCACCATCTGAATAAAGTTTTATTTTACCGCAAATGTTACAGCTATCGATTGCAAAATTAGCTACGTCCAAATGCAGAAAATACTATTTAATTTTGCAAACAATTATACTATTGAAAATTGTCAAGCCTGGTCAAAACGCAAATTTTGACCAAACAAAGTTGAGCTGCTTTCCCTTGCACGGTCGACAGAATATTTTATCTATTTAACCGGAAATGCACTCCTTGGATTAAAAGAGAGTCTGATGCTGATCAAACAAATCATTTTATCATTTTTGTTGTTGTTCATTGTCATCACTGGTACCAGTTTGATGAACACGTCATCTGGAGCCGAGGAGCAGCGAAGTACCTGACCCTTATTCCGAATACGGGACCAGCAGAATATTTTGTTGGGAGTGGTACCTCAGTTTGATGATGGCAGTTTTGGCAACGGGTTGCTTTAAAACTACTTTATTTTTTGTCTAGGCCAGTGTTTCGAAGATCATCAGGGCAACTGCGATTTACAGTGTACTGGTACTGGATAGCAGTACCCTTAACACAGAGCAGAGAGCGAATTTCTAATAACAGAGGATAGCATGCAATGCTACCGATGGCGATCATCAGAATTTTGCAGCAAGTATTTTCAGTTCTGTTTAGAATTCAGTTCTTTTTAGAATCATGAACCATTAAACGAGAGTTTTTTTTTTATTCTCGCTTATTTTCCGTCGGTCTAGTTCCGCTACTTTTGTGGCCAATCACCGACGCCCAGGGAGGCGACTCCACACCCAGGACCCTAACTCACGACCCGTTTATTAACGGACCGGCGCCAACGGCTTTACTTCCTCATGCGATGGAAGGCGTGATCCGAGAGATTTTTCGCCTCAGAAAATCTCCCGGTGTCGGCTAGGATTGAATCTAGACCAGTTGGGTTGGTTGTGAGTGGATCACGCCACCTCACAACCATCGACACCTATGTCGGCGGTGGGATTCGAACCCAGGCGTCGAGCGTGGTTGGCGGAGACGTTACCAACCACACTAGGCCCCCGCTGAACGAGAGTTATAGTGTTAATATTTTCTATATGTCATGCAAGTGTTGTGACTCACTAACAAACTAATTTGCTCACATATATCAACTCAATCTAACAATGAAAACTACCCAGTCTTGAGTTGTTTCATGAGTATACAAAATTTATTTTTTGGGAGAGTTCAAAATTCGAGAAGAATAATGTCATTTTTAAAAAGTCATATTGAAAATCAATCGTATCATGATCATGTTGAAAAGGTATCATTCAAACAGGAAAGTTAAGAATAAAAATAAGGTCGGCCCCTTCTTGTTGGCTTATGATGTTTTCATTTTTCAGGGTAAAACTTTAAAGCTTTATAACTTCATTGTGTTTAGTCGAAACCGAACATGTTCTTTTTACACATTATTGTTGGTCTTATTTACATAAGCGCATCCAACTGCGCAAAATAAATACGCGAATAAAACACAAACACATACAAAGACTAGCGTGAAAGTTCATTAGAGTTGTTTTACTTATAGGATGTACGTTCTACTGATAGTTATCCTATAGTCACAAGAAATAACACAGTAAATCAATCTGTCACCAACTTGATTCAATTATAAATGAAGTACCGATCTCGATAAACTCACCTCCAATTTTTTGGACTATTCGTGGAATTCCTCGATTGGAACTTATAATAATACACAATGGCACAACTGGCGAACTCCGCGTGTGTTCCTTCTTAAAGTTAATTACGTTCCCGGTGCGAAAGTCTTCACCCGTGAGTGAGCAGCAAAACCACTATGGAAGCATTAGCGACCACGCGGGGACCGATCGTCACCGTTCATCACTTCGCCGAGCGAGAAAGCAGAGCTACGAATGGAACGCATACGTCCTCGGTTGGGGCCAGGTTCATAAATATTACGCGCATCGCGTGACGATCGCGACTTGGCTACTGATGCGTACTGGCTACTGTGTATTAGTACGGTTTGACACTTGATCGGGTTGCAAAGAATCATAAAGTAAGCCAAGGAGACGAGCGGCATGAAAAGCTTGTGTGTGAGTGAGTGATAAGTGCACTTTGACGTATTCTAGGGTGGGTCCCATGAATAAATTTTCACCCGCGGAATTGCTTGAAATAAGCATTTATAAAATTACTCTGTATTTTACATTTTTATTAATCCTCATGTATAATAAGCTTAATTGCTTGTTCGATTTGCAGTAAATATCATGGTACGTTTAACCTGACTAAAAATCAATAAAAAACACCTCGTCGACAAAAACAGCTGTTGGTAAAAATACAAAGTTCAGTTTTTATATAAATCATATCCAAGGTGGTAGATTTGGATTAGAAGTTTAACCTTCTAATTTTTGGAGGCCATTTTGCAGTGAACCTAACAATTACTAATTACTAATTATTCACTTATAAAAAACAACCTCTATCATTCATTAAAAGAACAATTTACAGCGTTTAAAATTGTCGTAATTTCACGCCAATATTTTTTTTTACGATAAAAACACATTTGTTTCGTTGTATTAATTGTGTGTTTGTAGAATACAAGCCGACAGGAAACATTGCTCTTGTTATTATTGTTAGTTAATATTTTGCTGTAGCTCTTAAAACTGTGTAAAGAAGAAGGTTTTAATATGTACAGAGGAAGATGATAAAAAAAAAACATTTAAACAATCATCAAGAATTTATTCAATACCAGCGTTACTTAATTTTATAAAAAACAACAACAGTAGCCAAAGTGGACGCGTGCTGCTGCCAATTTTGCGATATCATTCCAAACATATGGGAGGATAGATGACAGCAAGTTTGGCCTCTAGCTGGTGGGTGTTACGTTCGTCAGCCTGGTCACGTCCAGTAAGTTCATAATATTTTAATTCTTTGATAGACGCACATTTAAACACCGCCGCCGCTCGATTGAGTTCTTTCCTTGCCGTTGAGTTGTTTCTTCTACGTGC
Organism: Wyeomyia smithii; assembly: GCF_029784165.1. NCBI lineage: Eukaryota > Metazoa > Arthropoda > Insecta > Diptera > Culicidae > Wyeomyia > Wyeomyia smithii. The sequence goes on from NC_073696.1 coordinate 61,160,843, forward strand.
GTAACGAAAATACTAGCAACGCCTGCGCTCAGACCGAAAAGCAGCGCTTTGGTTTTGTTTTGGGTTTACGGCTTTCAAATCACTGCTGCCGCCTATTTAGCCGTCTAATTTGTCAGATAACCATCAATTTTACAAACAGACAATAACGGTTCGCTTTCAATATACCTAATACCGACTCCCAAGCAACCCACAAAGATCGATGGACAAAAGCGCGTAAACGTATTATCCATACATTAGCTTCGGATAAAATAAATCAAAGCTTTAGTGCCAACAGCAGACCATTTCTCGATTTCATTATACGTGACAAAATGGTTATACCCAATTGTCTTGGTTGGGAGTTGGAATTTCAAGTATTCAATTCTTCAAGAACAAAGAATAAACTTGCAATGTTCTTTTACGAAAAAAAAAACACAAATGTACAATAAAAATGCAAATTCACTCTCCGATTCCGTGAAATCGACAGTAAATTTAAGTGCGTTTTAATACATCCGATTTCAAAACGAAATACACGAGAACGATCCACCCGCTATTAGTTTTTAATCGAAAATATCTTGCATCGTGTTAAATTTACGACGCTTTTGACACCCATCCCATCGGCACGGTGCCATCCTATTGGCGGAGGTGATTGCTGAGAAGATTATCCCACGCATCCCACGGTGCATTCCTGGGGCCGAGGCTATGCAGGCAGGTATCGGGTCGATTCGCTACGGTGTATCAAGAATGAGCGCACATGTCGATTTGGAATGATTGAGACAAGTTTGCTGGTGGGGTGTTTTGATTACAAATTTGATTACAATCTAGATAGAACCATCATTCGAAGATCGTCCATTTGTTACGCCATGTTGAATCACACTTGGAAGCTGGGAGTTGGGTGTCAGGGTGTTTTTTCAACGGAACACAGTTCTAGAAGACCACCGCAGCCTTGGCAATCTCTAGATTTTTTTAAGTTTTTGTTATCTGTTTTTTTTTTTTTATTATTATTAGCATGAAATGATTTGCTGCTGAGTGTTACAGAAAGGACATACCAAAAATTTCGAAAATATGAAATATGCGACGTCTACAGTCAACCCTCCATGTTTTCCTTTACTTGATGGTATCCTCTCGATTTTCCATATAAACTCATTCCTGGTTGATGGTCTCGCATAATAATTATGCTCGTTGTTTGGTATCTTTGAGTCGTAATTGTTTTTATGTTTTATTTATCAAACGTGAAAATCCTGATTAAAAGCGCATCTGGATCTTAGTTTTCAATAAAGATGAAGAAAATCGAAAAACTAAAATTCAATATGTGCATAGCATTTCCCCAAGAATCGAGAATATCAATGAATTGAATAGAAAAATAAATAAAATAGTGTACAAATTCCGTGTACTTACTGTTCTGACAATACTGAAAACCGTGAAAATGGCGAGTTAATAAAGTTCAGATCGGCAATCTCCATAGCAAAAAACGATTATAGACAGGTGCGAGTCCTGTAAGTTTTTGTGAGCCAAGTTAGACATATCCTTTCATCGTCAGAAATAAAGCACCGAACGAGTTTACTTCTGCATCTCCATCGACTGTGACGGAAAGGAAGGTACATATTTGTCACCGTGGTAAGTGACTGATTTTTTTTTATTTTTATTGACTCTTCGTCTTACGTTTATTCACCGAGTTCCGGTAATTACTCCTACCAAGTATAGGCAATAATAATTGCCTGCAGAGTTATTCATTCAATTGTGTGTGCCGCTCTGACCTTCGTTTTTCGAATTCAATGTGAGGGATGGTCAAAATGGGGATGGGGTTCGAACTCATGACTATTCGCTCTACAAAGCGGTCTCTATAACCTTGAGACTAAGTAGACCCGGAAAAATTAAAGTAATCAATTTCAAGCAGTATTGAGACGAAATACGCGAGATGTATAAGGTGAAATACAAACATAAGCATATCAATTTGTTTGTTATCTCTTTCAGATTATAAAACTGATTCGGAAAACTTTTTCAATAGTCCATTAAGACAAGACAATAGTCCATTAAGAGAAGACAATTTCAATTCCCTCGAACGTTTAGGCAGTTTGAGTTGATTGAAATTAAATTAATTTTTCTGTGATGATCGCTATTTCATATATCCGTAAGACAGTTAAATAATCAGAGTTTTTGTTCCTGTCGTTGAAGTTGTCGATATTGGCTTAAAGTAAGGAGTTCAAAGCCCTTTTTCTTCGACTGATGAAAATAATGAACACCTGATTACTTCGTTCCTCACTCTTCATTTCTACCATAAAGTAATGACCTAATTCTATTAAGGTTTATTGCATTTGGAATTCGAAATCGCTGTTCAGTTATAGTAGCTGTTGTAGTAGGCGTATCTGGAATCTTTTGACAGGAAATTGTTCGGAAAAACTTTTGACGGTAAAAATTTCACATTAATCCAGAAATGCGAGAGAAGTGATTTGTTTTTGAACACCCACTATAAAAATTCGACGTGGTTAGGTACTCAACTCACGAAATAGGCTGTATATGATGTGCTGAAACATTTGTCCAAAACCAGAGTCTACTATGTGTTAAAAAGATTTTTTGAATGTTTGAGTGTCGCAAGAAAACCAAGAAGCAGGCTTGTCGTTTTTCCTCAGAGGATCACTAGCGTGTAGGAGAGATTCTTTCATTGCAAGGACAACTGCCGTCACACTGGTGTGCACACTCGCTTGAAAAGCTCAGCGAATCGTGTGTATCTGAATAACTTTCAAAAAAACACCGCGGTGGATCGGAAATATCTCTAGGGCTGTCCACGTGGACAACTTAAGGGGGTAGAAGGAACACAAATGTTCACGCTAGTCCACGCGTGTAATGATAATGTCTACGTGGACACGATATTTTTCCGATAAAAATGGAAAAAATATTGGCCTGCAAAAAAAAATCTACAGCTGTTCTAATTTTAGAGTCATTGTTAGTTGTATTCGTGATAAATTTGGTTTCAAAGATATATTTCTTTTTTAATTATTTTTTTCCGTTAGCAAAGGTGTTCGGGGTACTTTAAACTAAGCTCAATTTGGAATAAGTTTTGTCTTCAGTCTCATCCTCACTTTTCGCTGAATTTGGAATCGTTTTCTGCTTTGCCTTTTGCTTTCAGAACGCTTCTATTCTTCAACCATTTGGCTGAATTTAAATCATTTTCTTTTCTATTATTTCCTCTCCATAGAATTAATTTAATAATTTGAACCAAATTTAAGATCATTTTCTTAGTTTTTTTTGCATTTCCAGCATTCATGATCATATTTTATTTTACTCTTTTCTGTCTAAATAAAGCGTCATAAACCATTATTTCCGTTGTTGGCTTTTTCTAGACATCAGTGACGTTTTTTAATCATTTTGAACTTAACTCAGTAATCGTTTTTTTTTTTATTTGGAAGAAGTATTTTCCGGTGTTTCAAGCTACATTTACTAGCTTGCATTTAAAATTAAACTTGATGTAGTTTTTTATTTCCTGGTTAACAGTTGCTCTTTAGATACTGATTTATGATAAATTTCGAGATTATTTTTTCAATTCCATATTCTTCATTGATATTTTTTCTAGTCTCAATTGTTTTTGAAAATAATTTTCGTTTATTGGGCTGCGTTTAGATTTATTTTTGTTTAGAAAAGGTTTAACAAATTATAATTGCTTTTATTTTCAATTTTTTCTCACCTTCACATACGTTTTTAGAAATTTAGTTTTGTTTTCCGTAATGTGTTTTTTGTCTCTTGAAGTTATATTCTGGATTATTTCCTTCTCGACTTCTTCTGAATATCAGGGATGTTTTTCCAGTAAAAACTGTTGTATGCTTCCTTCCTAATTTTAAGAGACGTTTTAGATTTTTTTACGTTAATTTCTGGATGAATTTTTGATAGTTTCAGCATTTTCCTGACATAAGATGAAAAATTGTGCCTAATCTGTTTGGGGTTTCCTGTGTTTTTTTTTTTCAAGATTAACATGTTTTCCTTAAATTAAAATTATTTATTTTTCATTTTCTGGTCAAAATATTTTCAATCAGTATGCTGAGTTTTTTAACTCTTCTACCTTGTGGAAAAGATTGTTTCTTTCTAGCTTCTACAGAAGCTTTGAATTCGTTTTGTTTTTTAATTCACTTATTTGTTGTTTTTTTTTCTTTCAAGAAGCTTTTTAATCTATTGTGTTGTTTTTTCTGGTGTTTAAATTGGTGTTTTCATAGAACCCTGTTACAAAAAAAAGGCGAGCAAAATGTTGTATTTTTTTGTAAGATTTGGACCACTGCGACCATTATTTTGATTTTTTGTGGTAAAAAAATGTTTTATTATGGAACGCGAGCGCAACTTGGCTGATGACAGCTGAGTTTCAGACGAGCCACTTGTCTAAAATCCAGCCGGCTCGCCATCTGCAATACCAAAATTGGTCAGACGAGTAACTCGCCGCTCGCCTCGTCTCCTGTAACAGGAGCCATAGCTTGTGATTATATTTCTTTCGGTTTTTTCTGAATTTTAAAAGCATTTGGTTTCCCCTCCTTTGTTTACCAAATAAACAAATAAACCAGATAAGCATTTCTCGGTTCTCTTCGGATGAATTTTGAAGGTTTTTTTTTAATTTATGACTACAATAGTCTAGGTGGTTTTGGGCTGATTTAGAAATTATTTTTGTTATTTTTTTGCTGATATTGTTTCTGTTAAATTTGCTGAATAAAACCAGAGAAATAAACATTTTTCGACTTCACATCGTAAAAAAATGTCCACGTGGACATAGAGCAGGAAAGGAGAGAGGGGTTTGGTAAGTGTCCACGCTTGTCCACGGGGAATGGGGAAGGGGAAGGGGGGTCTGAAATGACGATTTTTGTGTCCACGTGGAATGTGGATGGCCCCTCTCCAGACAGATAATAAACCGATGTGATCTTTCTCACACAAAAATACATTACGCATAGTAACTACACAACAGCTTGTATTGTGTATCTCTTAAGCATATATCAAATGATGAAAGCATCTAGGTAGGAAGATAGATTGCGTTGCTTGCTTTATACCTCGAAACTAAGAAAAAATCCAGCGCATGTTTGCTCTTAGAATGCTATCAAATTTATCACAACAGTGATAACCAAAGGGTACTTTTATGTATGCTCATTAGAGTGATTTACCACTCTTGTTTCGCTCAGCTTTGGTGTTGACAGCAAGTGTTATATTTTTCTGCAAGCGCAGCGCTCATGCACGGAAAGAAATGAGCGGTGAATGATTTCTCTGCTCTTTCCACATATTTAGGAGAGTAAAAAATCTGCCAAGAAGTGACGAAAATAATGGTCGTGTGGATAGTTCTATGGACAGGAAGGTGGAGAAGATTTTCGAGAGAAATCCGAACCTCTATCCGAACCGTGACTCAAAAAGTAGGAATGCAACCAAGATTCGTACAGAAATCAAAGGAGCGTTTCAATTTGAGATCCTACAAAGCCAAGAAAGTCTCCAACCGCAAACAGAATCTGACGACAGAAACACGTGCTCGAAAATTGTATTGCGATTTCTTCAAAAAATTTCATGTATCGCACACTGCAAAAAAATGAACCAAAATTCCCACTAATTAGAAGCCGCTGAGCTGGCAACCTGGAATATAGCATTTTTTATGTAAAATTAGGCAATAAATCGATTGGTGATATTTTCATTCTGTACAGGGCACGGGAAAGGGTCTATATTGCCAAAAATACCCAAAAATAGGGTGAAAAGGGGCAAAAAAGACCATTTTCCGTGCTTTGCCCAAAATGAAACTATCACCAATCGATTTGGTGACCAACTTACATGGGACATTCTATATTTCAGGTGGCCAGTCTAGCGGCGATTATTTAGTGGAAAAACCGGAACCCAAATTCCCACTGATTAGAAGCCGGTAAATATAATTAGGTAAAATTGCTCAACAAATCAATTGGTGATGGTTTTATTTTAGGCAGGACACGGGAAAGGGTCTATTTTGCCTCTTTTCACCCTATTTTTGCGTATTTTTGAAAATATAGAACTTAATATTCATTTTTCAGACTTAATATTGATTGTTTAGACCGTAGCCCAGCCAAAGAGAAAAATAACGAGAAATAGCAAACTTCTGTCAAAAAATTACTCGATGTAACAAACATCAAAAGTTATAGATCATTTTAAATTTAAATTAGAATAATAAAATTATTATTTTATAAAAATATAAGTATATTTAAATAAGTTTAGCGAGAGATATATGACAAAGAAATTAAAAAAACGTACAATTTTCATGTAAATCGATTTCTAAAATATGAGCGCTTTGTGGGTCTATTAAATAAACTTCGATCAACTTCAAATTTCCGTGGCTTATTGTAGAGGTCAAAAGAAAACTTTTTCAGCCCGGCGCTCATTAAGGTAGATAGTTTCAAAAACAGCCATATAAAATATGACCACTCTAATCAGCATCATTTTTAACACTACTTGCCAAATTCCCGCTCGTTTTTCACAATCGTTTCGATTTCATTATTCCTCTTCAAAAGAGTTCTAAATAAAAAATAATGGAGTTTCAGGTGTAGAAAGTGCATTGAAAACATAATTCTTATATATGCCTCATGCCCTTATTGCATGTGTATAGTTTTGTAAACTTAATTTAGTTGCTCATTTTTTCTGGATAGGGCAACCAAGTGTCGTATTTGTGTCTAAGGATGGGAAAAATCGTTCAAGTGATAATTAACCAGTAGTCCAAACTGATTCTCTGATTCGATAATTTCAAAAGGATATGTTGTGAAAAAATTTCACTAAAAACATTCACCTGCAAAATTTCACTTTCGATTTTTTTTTCATACGTGTAGATATGTACAACACGCGCAAACCGAGAAGTTAATTTTCTTCTTTTGAAATAATGAAACAAGAATGAAAGCTGGATGTTCTACGGGGTGTTGTCTTCTAGAAATAGTCATACGGAATCAAACTGATTTCCAGAAAGCATGTATTGAAGTATATGACATGCAAGCTTTCATGTAATATAGGATGGTGAACGGCGTCGGCAGTGGTTTTCTTCGGCAGGTTCCTGCATAATATCGCTGTAGCGAACCTGCCGAAGGAAACCACTGACGAAGCCATTCGCTACCCTACATGAAGTACATGCAAGAATGAGATTTGAATTGCCTTTTAGTTTGGAGGTTTCAACCAAGAAATACATTAGAGAATTATCGAAAAAGATATCGAAAAGAAGGACTATAGTTTGATACTTGCTATACTCTATCCTTCATGAGTCCAATTTTATATCATTGTGAGACAAATCTTTAGAGTATGGCATCATTTTATGTCGTTGATTCAATGTTAGATTTTCGTCTTCTTTCTGCCTTTCTCCTAGAAAGGTATAGCAAACACTTGCAAAACCGAAAGTACATAAGTGTCCCAAAGGGCCGAATGGCATATTTCACTCGACTCAGTTCGACGAGCTGAGCATTTTCTGTATGTGTGTGTGTGTATGTATGTGTGTGTATGTGCAGATTTTTATTCTCACTCACTTTTCTCAGAGATGGCTGGACCGATTTTCATGAAATTAATTGTAAATGAAAGGTCTCTTTGTCCCATAAGACCCTATTAAATTTCATTGTATCGGATTTTTAGTTTACAGGTTATGTTTCAAAATGTAAAAATCATGAAACATCATTATCTCGAAAACTACACCACCGATTTGAACAAAATTGATTTCAAATGAACGGGCTACCTGAAAAACCCTTAACTTTTGAATTTCATAAAGATTGAACTTGTGGTTCAAAAGTTATGACAAGAAACGTGTTTTGAAGACTACTTAATCTCACTCATGTTTCTCAGAGATGGCTGTACCGATTTTCATAAAATCAGTGTCAAGTGGAAGGTCTAGTTGCCCCATAAGACCCTATCGATTTGTTTTGCAATCGGACTATTACTTTGCCTGTTATGTTTAAAAATGTGAAATCCAGCTATGAAAAGGAACATATTCCAAAGACTACTTGAACTCACTCACTTTTCTCAGAGATGGCTGACCCGATTTCCACAAAATTAGTGTCAAATAATAAGTCTAGCTGCCCCGTAACACCCTATTGAATTTTACTGTAACTTCGTCTGTAAAGTACCAAAATGTGAAAATCACGAAACTTCATTATCTCAAAAACTACACAACCGATTTGATAAATATTATTATCAGATGAGCGGGCTAGTTAAGGGTTAACTGATAAATTATGATTGAACACGTGGTTTCAAAGTTTGGCTGCCCTATACGTTCCCATTTCATTTGATTATAATTGAACTTAAGCCACCGTTATGTATTGAATTGTTAATAAAACAATGAAAGTCTATTATTTCACATGACTTATTTGAACATAACTAGTGTCATACGAACGAGTCATCTCTCAAACTTACAAATAACAAACTTCATAACAATTTGATATGTGGTTAAAAAGTTATGGAAAGAGAAGAAATTCAAAGACTATTTAAAACTATACCTGCTTTGATTGATATATTTATGTGGCCTCAATATAATTTAAATGTGGTTTTGTACTATTTGAACGATCCAAAGTCATTGATTCCTTGCGATGTGTTCAAAGTCTGCAAATGCACGACGAATCGGCCAATGGATATGTTCAAAGTCAAAAGACAAATCGTTTGGTTTATCGGTTTTATTGGTTTTATCGAAATGACAACATCCTCGACTTTTGGCTTCTGTACATCGCCCTAATTCTGAATATATTTATATTGGGTGGTATTCGGTCATTTTCAGCAAATTTTCTGGCATCAATCTAACACCGGAAATACCCATATTGGGAGGTATTTAGTTATTTTGGTTGTTTCCCAGAAACTAACAGTGGTCGTCTTCAAATTCAAAATTGTGTCAAGGGTCAATGTTTGGTTTCTATGCATCATCTCGATTACGGAAATATCCATGTTGAGTATTATTCGGTCATTTTCGACTGTTTCCTATAAGTTGCCATTTAGCGATTCAAAATGGTGCCTAAGGTCAATTGTTAGCTCATTGCATCATTCTGGTTCCAGAGGTACTCATATTGGATGGTATTTGGTTATTTTAGGCTGTTTTTCACAAACCGGAAGTCGCCATCTTGGATTTCAAAATGGTATTTAATATAATTTCTGGCCTCTGAGCGTCATTCTGGTGAAAAAAACACCCATATTGGGTGTAATTTGATCATTTTCGATTTCAGCTGCTGTGCATCATTCTAGATCCGGAGATACTCATGTTAGACGGAAATCGACCATTTTTGGCTGTTTTCCAGAAACCACAAGTTGCCATCCTACAATTCATAATGGTGTCTGAAGTCGATTTGTGGCTCCAGTGCATCATTACGATTCCGAAAATACCCATATTGGGTGGTATTTGGTCGTTTGCCGCTGGTTTTCCGTAGCCGGAAGTCGCCATATTAGAATTCAAAATGGTATCTGTGGTCGAATTCAGCTCCTGTGTATCTTTCTTGTAGTCCCCGTTGCTCTGTGGTTAGCGATGTCGAGGATCTTTTTGAGCTGGAAATTTTCTCGACTCAGCACTGGGGCACGGTGTATCGTTGCATGCAAAATGTGCCAAAAACAATATCCAAAATGTTGCTTGAGGTCGATTATGGAACATATTTATTACCACTAAAAACATTCACCTGCTAAATATGGTTCCATTTAGTTGATTAGTTCGCGAGATGTGCAGAAATTTGTGCAGAAACATGTGCTTTCATAAGAGGAGAGGCGTCGAACCATTATGGACATATTTATTACCCTTTAAAACATCCACATGCCAAATTCGGTTTCATTTGCTTGGTTTGTTCTTGAGTTGTGCAGAAATGTATGTTTCATTTGTATTGGACCCCTCCTTTCCAGAAGAGGGAGGGGTCTCAAACTATCATAGGAACCAAAAACCCCTACATACAAATTTTCACGTCGATCGGTTCGGTAGTTTTCGAGCCTATATGGATCAAACAGACAGACAGACCGGACTACATTTTTATATGTATAGATTACAACATCAATATTTTAGAACCTAAAGAGTGACATACATTTATTGGATTGAAGCGTTCATGTAAATCTATTTTTACAAATAAAAGTTTGAATGAGAAAGGCTGGGTCTGACCGCTAGGTGGATTAATTTAGGTATTTAGTATTGATTCTCCTGGAATGATCATTAACGATTCTTTTTCATTTCTGTAACCAAGCAGCCGTATTATTATTGATAAATGAAAATTAACAAAACGATTCCATGTGATAAAAAATCGGAAGTTATTCTCCGAGTGAGTGATTTTTTCCATCCTTGTCTGTGTCATTACTTGTGTCATAATTCTGTGAAAGATGAATAAAAGCGTATTTCATTGTTTTTGAAGCAAAAATTACGTATTATCCGAGTAGTTGATAAAGAATCTTACATAAATAAGCATTAGTATCTTTTAACTATGCTAGAATAAGCAGAATACAATCAAATTAATATTGCAAATTAATATTGCATACAAAAAAGCTATGGAGAAAATATTATAAACAAACTTTTTCTTGTTTATTTGTTTGAAACTTAAACTATATTCCAATAAACTATTAGAGTGCATTTTACACAAAACATCATCAATTTTAATTGTGTTTAACAAATAAAAACGATTTTTATCATTTCACAAGAATCACGGTTATTTTTTTTTTTGGCCGGTATATGTAAAATCGAAAAAGCACTGTATTTCTAATATACCTAACTGAATAATGTGATAAACAGAATTGATCTTAGATTGCTTCCCTGCGGTAAATAGGATTTCTTTGATGAAGCAGCGCTAGGTCTGTTATAATTATTTTTACATCTTTGAATTATGAAGGATTGAAGCCAAAAAATGAAAAGAAGAAACAAAGTAAACGTTTACAGGATTCCTGAGTTGGTATAGAAGTTAAAATATTGTTGCATACAAAAATCAATTAAACCAATAGAAACACATCGAAGAGTAAAATTCAGCCGTAATGCTAACTTTCGCTATTTACTTGATTTACCAGACGACTGATCACGTCTTTACCGCAGATCAGAACTGAATCCGTAAAATTATCATCGCCGTTTGGAACTAATTTTACTGCTCGTTCAAATCAGAAATAGGTTACACTTTTCCGACTGCGCACGGCAAGAAACCGAACACATTTCACCTCCATCAGACGTGAAATTGTCGCTCAATAAAGTCTAGAAATTTAATCTGCACAACCCAGCTCGGCCCTACTTAAGGCGGCTGAAATCAGCTTCTCCCTAACAGGAAACTATGACCACATAGACCGTGAAGGAGATCAAAATTTAGGTTAAACACTTAACATCTGTGAACCCGTTTGAACTAGCCAGCCGGTCGCGCCTGGTTTGTGAGGCCCTTCGTTATGCACTCGCGAACCCTGTCCCTGTGGCACAAACGCAACCCGAAGGCTAACTAGGTTAGTAATGGACAGTACCGTAAACGGTTCAATTTCAAATCGCGATCCTACCGCACCGGGTGAGTGAAATTGGATCCTCGCCCCGGAGTGAGAGATCAAACGCTAGCGATTGAGATTGCTAATGCGAACCGGGTAGTGTGGCCTCCTTTTAAATAGTAAAACACAATTTCCAGTGCGCACGCGGCACTCTGATCCGATGATTGGTCGTAATTGATAGGCCGCCCCGGTGGGGTTCTCTTGACTGTCGTAGAAATGAGGCAATGTAAGAAAAAAACAATCGTTCTAAATTGCTTGCGGGATAATGATAGCGATGTTTTTTGGATTTGAATTTCAGGATCTATATATTTTTTGAGAACGATCATTGAAAATAACCAGTCGATAGAAGTGTAAGAAAATAACGTCTTCAAATAATTGTGCGAAAGCCGTCATCAATATTTAACACTTTCAATAGCACGAAGCACGAACCTTTCGGGGTTTTTTCACTGCAACCACGTACCACTCTGTGTTTTATTTCTTCGAATAACATAAACAATATACGTGTAGAGGAAAGCAAAAGTCACGTCATAAAAATTTGAAGACATTCCAAAGCAAGAAGGTGTTACTTCATGGTTTATCGCACTTTCGGGCTTTCGTTTGACACCGTAGTGCATCTGTTCCGCATTTTTTCCGCTATTGGTACGAGCTTGTTATAGGTGCAAATGATCTCTCGTACTGTTTGTTAAATTAGTCCGGTTATAAGATAGATTTCGTTTTTGACTTCCTATTTTTAGGTGGTATATAATAATATTCACTGAATGACGATAGATTACTGACATTTCTTGTACAACTTTGCAATAGACCGTAGCTTCTAAGCATAAAAAATTGTGATGCAATTTATACGACAGTCGATTACTTGGTAGTCATCAACCAAGACTGGGGTACGTAACGGTAGCTCTCAGAACTGCCAGTCTTCGGCGCCACTGAGCATTACCTATGAGGCTTTTCAAGATAAATGATCGTAGAAAACCCGACGAGTGCAGGTTAGCACGTGTACACTTGTGGTTGGTCGAAACAGTAAAAACCAAGCAGACGGGAACATCCTTTGCAGGTGAATTATTACCATTATTGGCCGGCAGTGCAATTTTTCAGAACAAACGTTAGCAACGGATGTGTGAATGCATCTACAGTGTCGTTCAGAAATGCCTGATCAATAGTGTTTGTACGTATGTACTTTACTTTAGGGAAAGCGGACAATGTTCCGAAGCAATTAGTTTGCACTGCTTGGACTCCGAGGTTCGTCACTAGTCGATTTGCTCGGTACAGTTACCTCCCAAGTCGCCCCCCCCCCCTGGGGAGCATTGCGACGAAGATGAAATAATTCTAATTGGATGAAATTAAGTGAATTATCACAGCGTTTGCAAAGAATTCCGTGCTGTTGATTTTTTTTGCGTTCAAATTCTTTCTTACACATTGAAGATGGACATAGAACCTGAATGGAAAGAGCACTCCGCTTTAGTTGTTTGCTCGTTATCTAACTGCGTGCTTCATCGAGAGAAAATAAAACAAGTGGATATTTCGCAAGAAAGAATTTTTTTTTTCACACCAAAAGCCGGAAATGAGAACAAGTTTGCTCAACCGGATTCCATCTCAATGCGACGAACGCTTGTATTGAACTGTTGAGTGAAGTCAAGGATACATGTTTTAACCGATTCATGAAACAACAGAAAACAGTTACGATTTTTTTTGCAAATGACTCTAAAATAAAAACTACGCAAACACAATGTCTTCGCTGCTGTAGTAAAACAAAACGTTGGTTCCCTACATTCACACGGTCCTGTCGTTAATTCCAATTTCTAAAGAGCTCCGCGAAGGCACATTTTTCTGGTTCTAACTTTATGTATCCATTCTCTATCGAGTTCAATTTTACGCTAGTGAATAAAAATCCAATCCAAATGCTTGTGAGAAGAAACCGTTTCACGAGTCAAACCGAAATAAATTATTCATAGCATAGCGCGACCAAAACAAGAGTCCGAAATCGTAATAAAATGCAGACGACAGGTTTTATTCTCATGGGACACTAATTTAAGCGAATAGTATTATAATTTAATATACGCGTTTCCAAATATCACAGCGTTCCGACCGGTTTCCGCAAAATAAAACGAATTGGCTAAATTCTGCGGGACGCAAGCAGATAAAAATAATTTGTTTCTAACGAAAGCGATAGCATGTTTCATATCGCTTCGAACGATGGACCAATATTTGCAAACATTGTAGCGTTCTTGAGACGATGATATTTGGTGCCTTCTGGAGCATGGAACTTTATAGAATTATTATATAAAAAATAATATTTTTCGCCTTACATCACCAATAAGGAAAAGAAATTATTACGGCATACATCAAACTCACCAATGCGCGACTTTCGCGCCATAATTCCGCTCCCTCCAGAGCCACCGCCGTTAATCATCTTGGAATGATTCTTGCATCCGAGGGCGCTCAAACTGCTACTATCACTGGTGTAGGAAAAGGTCGCTGAGGTAGAAGGTGACGACGTGGTTGATGGGGAGCTGCAGCTGGTGGTGTACGAACCAGACCCGGATGAACTTGAGGAGCAACCCGAAGAAGTGGCAAACAGATCCACCAATGGTCCGGGCAAGACCGGTTCGGCCGTCGGTTCGTCACCATTCTCGTGGGTGGATTCCTCGTGCTGCTGCTGTTGTTGTTGTTGTTGTTGATAAGCCTCTTGGCCTTCGTAGGCATTCCCTAGCTCGGAATGTCGCAGTGGCGAAAGGCTAAGCAGTTTAGGAGATTCGGTGGATCGTTTGAACCACCTCATCGTCGGATGACTGTCAGTATTTGGCGAACCTCGAGCTTGGGCCACTCTCTGCTGCCAGAAGTCTTCAGCTGGAACCCGTAGAGACACGCAATTCTACTGCCGGTCGCTGGTACGTGCTGGGTTGAACAAACTGAAAGGTAGAAGAAACAGAAATTAACTCTTACTTTCTTACTCCGCAGGAGATGTCAACGGACGGGGAACAGGTTTCAGCGGATGGTAAGCGGAATTTGATCAAATGCCATAGACGACCGAGCCATTGCGAGAATTGCTCGGAGTATTTGAAACTATATCGTAAACCCTCTCGTTTGGGACCTTACAATTGCAACTGCGATATTCGGTTCTGGCAGTACGAGAAAAACATAAAAATACATGGTGAAACATCATCTGGATGTAATACGCTTTAATCAACTAATAGAACAGTCATTTTATTCAATCAGTTTACAGTTTTAATACTCATATTATAATTAGGTTTCATGCCATGTTCCCAGAATTTTTTTTTACTATCAGCTCCGTTGCACTTGATAAAAAATAAAAACTAATACTATTTTATATCACAATAATCAGCATTTGTTATTAAGAAAATTTCACGAGCAAGTCATTCTCGTCAGTCGCTTGATAAATAGTTTGTGCATTGATAGAGAACTAATGAACGGAAAAATTTAAAAAAACAAAAATGCTTAATTGTTTTTTGACTTAGAACTTACAGCAAATTGAAAACATCGAGAGCGTCACAAAAATTGTCCAATCACCATCATTCCACAGCTTTATATTTTGGAACCCCCGTCTGTGTAGGAAGCACCGTCATACAGGCAGATCTGTAGCATTACTGTATTAATATTTATCTGGATCATCCAGATTTGTGAACACCTATCCTGATAGGCAGATTCGATGTTCAATCTTCCAGATCTTTCCTAAATAATCCAGATTTTTCCGGATTTTTTTTTCTTAGTCTCGCGAAAAGGTCATAATTTTAATTTTTTTACTACCCAAGTTTCGTCAACTATCATTGTTCAGCTAACAGCTAACAGCAATCAAAATATTTTTCCCTGTTGTGTCGTTGCATGAAATTGGCGGTTTAATCTGCGTTACATGCGTTATACGTTGACGAAAAACTAATGTACTTTCACGCACAAAGTGCAACGCAGGCCGTCCCTTATTTCATATTCCGTCATTCCATTACTTGCGCCGCGCCGCCCAGATTGCGCAATCAACGAAAAATATCGACTTTTAGGATCGATTCACTTGGATGGCCCTAAGATCGATCCGCCGAAAATTGGAGCCGTAAGATTGATCGCTGTTGCATCGATCATTTTTTGCCGCGCTGTAAAATTCATTATAGGTGGTTGTAACTGGAATTTTTAATGTTATAGCACTGTCGGTGGTTATAATGCACAAGATATAAAATAGATTGTTTTGTTAAGCTTTACGTCAGGTAAAAATCAAAGGGGCCATCCACATACCACGGGGACAAATATTTAACGATTTTGCCCCCCCCCCCTCCCCCTCCGTGGACAACTGCCCATATAAATTCTAAAAAAATTGTGTGGACCGTGGACATTAACCAACCCCCCTCGGAGCTTGATACCAAGCTTAAAAGCTTGGCTAAAGCAAAGAAACGCGGATATTGGCGTCGGTTCGTGAACGAGACGTCGAGGGAGACATCGATGAGCACTCTTTGGAACACAGCCCGAAGAATGCGGAATCGCGTAACGGTCAACGAAAGCGAGGAGTCTTCAAGTAGGTGAATATTTGATTTTGCCAGGAAAGTATGTCCGGACTCTGTTCCTGAGCAAAATATTGTTCGTGATGCGTCTCCAGGCCACGACGCGATAGAATCACCTTTTACGATGGCAGAATTTTCAGTTGCCCTCCTGTCCTGTAACAATAACGCGCCTGGGTTAGATAGAATCAAATTCAACTTGTTGAAGAATCTACTCGGCAATGCCAAGAGGCGCTTGTTGAACTTGTTCAATAAGTTCCTGGAGCAAAACATTGTACCGCAGGATTGGAAGCAAGTGAAGGTGATCGCCATCCAAAAACCAGGGAAACCAGCTTCTGATCACAACTCTTATAGGCCGATTGCAATGCTATCCTGTATCCGGAAATTGATGGAAAAAATGATACTCCGTCGTTTAGACCATTGGGTCGAATCAAATGGCCTACTATGGGATACTCAATTTGGCTTCCGCCGTGCCAAAGGGACGAATGATTGTCTTGCGCTGCTTTCAACAGATATTCAGCTGGCGTATGCTCGCAAAGAACAAATGGCGTCTGCGTTCTTGGACATTAAGGGGGCTTTTGATTCCGTTTCTATTGACATTCTTTCGGGCAAACTTCACCGACAAGGATTTTCTCCAATTTTAAACAATTTTTTGCACAATTTGTTGTCCGAAAAGCACATGCATTTTACGCACGGCGATTTGGCAACTTTTCGCATTAGCTACATGGGTCTTCCCCAGGGCTCATGTTTAAGCCCCCTTCTTTACAACTTTTATGTAAATGACATCGACGAATGTCTGGCAAATTCATGCACGATAAGACAACTTGCAGACGACAGTGTAATCTCTGTTACAGGAGCCAAAGCTTCCGATTTGCAAGGACCATTGCAAGATACCTTGGACAATTTGTCTGCTTGGGCTTTACAGCTAGGTATCGAATTCTCTCCGGAGAAGACTGAGATAGTAGTTTTTTCTAGGAAGCATGAACCTGCTCAGCTTCAAACACAATTAATGGGTAAAACGATTTCTCAGGTTTTGGTACACAAATATCTTGGTGTCTGGTTCGACTCTAAAGGCACCTGGGGTTGTCACGTGAGGTATCTGATGAAAAAATGTCAACAAAGAGTGAATTTTCTTCGTACAATAACCGGACAATGGTGGGGAGCCCATCCAGGAGACCTTATAAGGCTTTACCAAACAAAGATATTGTCTGTCATTGAGTACGGGTGTTTCTGCTTCCGCTCCGCAGCAAACACACATTTGATCAAACTGGAGCGAATACAATATCGTTGTTTGCGTATCGCCTTAGGTTGCATGCAGTCGACCCATACGATAAGTTTGGAGGTCTTAGCTGGAGTACTACCATTGAAAAACCGCTTCTGGAGCCATTCTTCTCGTATTCTTATCAAATGTGAGGTCTTGAACCGTCCCGTGATTGAAAATTTTGAAAGGTTAATCGAACTTAATTCTCAAACCCGTTTTATGACATTGTATTTCCATCACATGTCCCAAAATATTAACCCTTCTTCGAATATTCCAAATCGTGTCGACTTATCAAATACTTCTGATTCTACTGTGTTTTTCGATACATCCATGATAGATGAAACTCGTGGAATCCCGGATCATTTACGCGTGCAGCAGATCCCCAAAATTTTTTCCAATAAATATCAAAACATCAACTGCAACAATATGTTCTACACTGACGGATCACTTCTTGATGGGTCCACTGGCTTCGGTATTTTCAATAACAATTTAACCGTCTCCCATAAGCTCGATAATCCTGCTTCTGTTTACGTCGCAGAATTAGCTGCTATTCAGTACACCCTAGAAATTATCGGAAAAAATGCCCACGGCCCATTATTTCATCTTTACGGACAGTCTCAGCTCCACTGAGGCTCTCCGATCGATGAAAGATGTTAAGCACTCTCCGTATTTCCTGGGGAAAATACGGGAACATCTGAGTGCTTTATCCGAAAAATCGTTTTAGATTACCTTGGCGTGGGTCCCTTCTCACTGCTCGATACCGGGCAATGAGAAAGCGGACTCTTTGGCTAAGGTGGGCGCAACAAACGGTGATATTTATGAAAGACCAACTGCTTTTAATGAATTTTTCGCACTTGTACGTCAGAATACGATCATCAGTTGGCAAAATGCTTGGACCAGAGGGGAATTGGGAAGGTGGTTACATTCCATAATCCCCAAAGTATCGACGAACCCGTGGTTCAAGGGGTTGGATGTAGGTCGGGATTTCATTTGCGTGATGTCCCGGCTTATGTCCAATCACTATAGATTTGACGCGCATCTCCGTCGTGTTGGGCTCGGGGAAAGTGGTAATTGTGCCTGTGGTGAGGGTTATCACGACATAGAGCACGTTGTTTGGTCATGCCCTGTACACCGTGACGCCAGGTCTAAATTAATAGCTTCCCTGCAGGCCGAAAGTAGGCAGCCGGCTGCTCTGTTTGTGATGTCTTGGCGAGCCGTGACCTATCCTACATGTCCCTTATATACGTTTTCCTGAAATCCATCCACGCCCCAGTTTAATCCTATTCCCTTCCGCCTACATCCAACCAAACGACAAGAACACGTTAAGACCCCGGATCCGGAAACAGCAACTAGACCGCACGATACTCTCAGGTCCCGAGGGACACAACCCAATATGCCAGTCCGTAATACCTTGGCCCAGCAGCGGAACATATTCAATATGCTGCTTACCTATGGCGATGGAAAACCATCAAACAACAAATCAGTGCTTTTAATGAAAACATTCTAGCTTTAAGTTAGATTTAGTTTCAGCTCGTAGTCGGAAGCGAGGATAAAAAATTTGCTTTTAGTTATTAAGATACTTTAGGAAGTAAGCTACCAGATATAATTGGCGCCGTTAAACATTAAATTGTATTTGTGCCGTGTCAAATAAATTATAGATGAAGAAAAAAATTAACCAACCCCCCTCCCTCCCCCTAAAGCTGTCCACGTGGTATGTGGATGGCCCCATACTTAAAATTTAACATCAACATGTTTTATTTTTGTTAGCATTCTCATCAGCATTTGTTCATCTCACTTTCGAAAATGTGCTGCAAGGTAGTAATGATTGTAGGAAAAAGCTATAACATATCTGCTAGTGCGTCACCAATTGCATTATTGGCTGGAATGGAATGGACTGTGACACACAACTCAAATAAAACTAGTTTTATCAAAGTTTTATAGCACTGTTTTGGCTGTATTAGACACTATAAAACTCTTATAAACCCAATATTGATACTAGAGAACTATTCGAAAGCCTATAAGACAACATTGGGAACGGTACACGATCACTGATATTTACCCAAAATTGAATCAAGAAGATATGCTGCATACCAGAAAATATAAAAAATTCTTAAGAGATCTAAAAATTTAAAAAAAAACGAAACTTTTCGATTTTTTTAGAGATAGTAGGTAATAACTTTGCATGTTAGCATGTATGGTTGTGGCCAATGAGGAAAAGACAAAGTCCCGTTTATCTCGTGCTGGGATTCATTTCATTTAGATCGGATTCATCGTTTTTTGCGTAGTGGAAATTATGCTTGTTGGTGCTGGAGTATCTGGCGGCTGTAGTGGAGTAGAAATTTCAGTATTGATGGAGAACACTGCCAGAGAACGAGAATCATCCCGCGTAATGACGAGAAATTGAACAAGATTTTATTCGGTGTCCCAAGGAGGTGTTCTGCCAAATATTCAAGCTGTTCTGCTCCCGAAAAAACTGACAAGAATGCATAATTCGAACAATTCCCAGCTTTGCAGAAAAAAATCAACTGTCCTTTTGAGGACTGCTATAATTGAAAACAAATTTCAACTAAAGCATTTTGACAGCATTTGACCATTGGCCAACGCTTCTCTTCAACAAGGATACCAATCATTTAGTAAAAAATAAAGTTGAAAGAGAATTATTACTGAAAAGTGCCGCTGGTGTGAACCATCTAACAGATTAACCCAAAAACATTGACATAAGACAGGTTGTCGTAATTCGATGGTAACTAGCGGTCCTGTCTTGTTAAAAACTTCTTCAAATATTTAGTGAATGCTTGTTATTCTTTTTTTTTTTTTAACAAAAACACAGAATAGCGGAAAAATACAAAAGAAGAGATATAGAACGAGAGAGATAAATAAGAGAGATAAAGAAGAGAGATAAAAAAGAGAGGAGAGATTAAAGAGAAGAGAGTAAAAAAGAAAAAAAGAAAAAGAGAAGAGAGATAAAAAAGAACAGTGATAAAAGAGAAGAGAGATAAAACAGATCAGTGATAAAAGAGAAGAGAGATAAAATTAGAGTGATAAAAAAGAGAGATAAAAGAGAAAAGAGATAATAGATAAGAGGAACAAAAGAAAAAAGAATTAAAATATAGAGAGAAAGAAGAAGCGAAATAAAGAATAAGAGAGATAAAAGAGAAGATACATGTAAGTGAAGAGAGACTGAAGAGCAGAGAGATAAAAGAAAAAAAATGAATATAAGAGAAAAGAGATATAAGAAAAGAAACATGAAAGAGAAAAGATTAAAGAAAAGAAAGTAACAAAGGAAGAGAGATGAAGGAGAACAGAGATAAAAAAGAAGAGAGATAAAGGAGATACAAGAGAAGAGAAATGAAAGAGAAGAGAAATAAAAGGAAAGAGGCTTGAAAGAGCAGAGCGATAAAACAAAAGAGACATAAAAAAGAAAAAAGGAAAAGCGAAGAGAGAAAAGAGAAGAGAACAGAGAGAAGAAAGAAGATAGAAGAGACAAGAGAGGAGAGAGAAGTGAGAAGAGAGAAGAGAGAAGAGAGAAGAGAGAAGAGAGAAGAGAGAAGAGAGAAGAGAGAAGAGAGAAGAGAGAAGAGAGAAGAGAAAAGATAGAAAAAAGAAAAGAGAAGAGAGAAGAGAAAAGAGAGAATAAAGAAGCGAGAAGAGAGAAGAGAGAAGATAGAAGAGAGAAGATAAAGGATAAAAGATGGAAGATAGAAGATAGAAGATAGAAGATAGAAGATAGAAGATAGAAAATAGAAGATAGAAGATAGAAGATAGAAGATAGAAGATAGAAGATAGAAAATAGAAGATAGAAGATAGAAGATAGAAGATAGAAGATAGAAGATAGAAGATAGAAGATAGAAAATAGAAGATAGAAGATAGAAGATAGAAGATAGAAGATAGAAAATAGAAGATAGAAGATAGAAGATAGAAGATAGAAGATAGAAGATAGAAGATAGAAGATAGAAGATAGAAGATAGAAGATAGAAGATAGAAGATAGAAGATAGAAGATAGAAGATAGAAGATAGAAGATAGAAGATAGAAGATAGAAGATAGAAGATAGAAGATAGAAGATAAAAGATAGAAGATAAAAGATAGAAGATAGAAGATAGAAGATAGAAGAAAGAAGATAGAAGATAGAAGATAGAAGATAGAAGATAGAAGATAGAAGTTAGAAGATAGAAGATAGAAGATAGAAGATAGAAGATAGAAGATAGAAGATAGAAGATAGAAGATAGAAGATAGAAGATAGAAGATAGAAGATAGAAGATAGAAGATAGAAGATAGAAGATAGAAGATAGAAGATAGAAGATAGAAGATAGAAGATAGAAGATAGAAGATAGAAGATAGAAGATAGAAGATAGAAGATAGAAGATAGAAGATAGAAGATAGAAGATAGAAGATAGAAGATAGAAGATAGAAGATAGAAGATAGAAGATAGAAGATAGAAGATAGAAGATAGAAGATAGAAGATAGAAGATAGAAGATAGAAGATAGAAGATAGAAGATAGAAGATAGAAGATAGAAGATAGAAGATAGAAGATAGAAGATAGAAGATAGAAGATAGAAGATAGGAGAGAGAAGAGAGAAGAGAGAAGAGAGAAGAGAGAAGAGAGAAGAGAGAAGAGAGAAGAGAGAAGAGAGAAGAGAGAAGAGAGAAGAGAGGAGAGAGAAGAGAGAAGAGAGAAGAGTGAAGAGAAGAAGAGAATAGTTGTAGCCTGCTCGAAGAAACCAAATGAAAGACCAAAAACAAAAGACATTCAATATGACATGAAGCTTCTGTAGAAGCTGGAACGATGAATTCTTTTCTGCAAGGTAGAAGACACTGGAAAACGAATACGAAAAAACGAATACGCCGAATAACGCAAAATGCATGATGTTTTAATTTCAGGAAAGCAGGAAATTTAAAAAATAAAACTGGAAAACTGCAATCAAAAATTAAATAAAAATAACGTCCAAAAACATTAAAGCGCCTCTAAAAAGTATGAAAGAGGCTTATAAAAGATTAGGCTGGAAAACATCTCTAAACTCCAGAAGAAGTCGAAAAGAATAAGTTGAAGTGAATAAAAACATGTTGAAAGAAAAAAACAAAAATTTCAAAAACACATCTGAAGGAAAGTAAATAAGTAAATCTAAATAAAGGAAAAATATAATTATGATAAAAATTCCTCTGAAGATAACGAAGCTGGGTTTACAAACTAGCTTAAAATGCAAGGAAACGCTCCTGGAATCCAAAAAAGTAAATAAAATGATTTTATTTTCATTTCAAACGGAATGGTTGAGTAACGCTTCTAATTGAAAACAGAAATTGATGCCAAATTTTAAAAGTGGATCCATTAATGGATGATACTTAAGACAATGATTGTTGATCGTTTAAAATTGATAAACAGTGTAGAATTTTATGAGCACTAAAAACTGATCAGTTGCCTGAAATTTTAGCTATCTCAAACACGGAGTCTGTTCCATCAATATTCATAAAATGATTTTGCTAATTTGTATATATCATAAACAAATAACTTTTTGTATACCCTGAGCTCTACGGAGTATACAACTTTGAGTCGTAAAAAAAGTAAAATACATACCCATTCTGCATAAAAATAAAAAGACTGCAACCTATAAAAAAACTCGGCAAAAGAACAGTTTTTGTCGCTTGTATCAACGAGTTGTCATTTTTTATGCAAGTTTTGCTATTTCGCTGTTCACCGTGGCTGCCTACGGTTCAAAGTGACAACTCGGTGGGCGTACTTCACGATATGTTCTAGCCTAGCGGTACTTTTAAGTCAGCAGCCGGCAGTGTCTTGCAACTGCAAACTTATCTCTGAACTTCATCTACCGGAGACAGTTAATGGTCTCGTTCTTTACAAGATACGAAAAGCAAAACGTGGTTCAAGTGCCACGCGCAGCATAACACAACAACATGTGTTATATGTAGCTGGATTTATTTATTGTTATTTAGCGGATTATTAGTGGAATTTTATACCTAATTTTATTATACAGAAGCCAAGCAACTCGCTACTTGAAATAAGGAAAAAATAAAGCTCCATCTGAAGAAGGCTTCACTGCATCAACCAACCGGCAACTGAAACCGAAAAGCTTCGACAAAAAAGTGTGCATCTAAAGTAGAACCAAGTTGACGTCACCCTTGTTTGACGTAAACACAAAAAACCTGTCTTCCAGGAAGTCTCATGGATTCTCCGATTATCTTCCGGTAGAGAAAACGGCAAAGTCGTAAACCCAGTCTCTGCGTGTTCCGTCACGACTGACGTTAATTTTGTAAGCGGTGGCTCGTAGCGAAACAATTTGGTCATTTACGAGTTTTATCTAGTCCGTCCGTCGCGTAATGATTACCGTCGTACACGTCCACAATTGGTCGCAATAACCAATAAACAATGCAAATCGGATAAATACAACAAATGGAACATCAGACGAACCATTTAGCGGCTAGTGGAATTTCCGTATAACGGCAAAAATGACCAATAAAACGGATTGGGATGGAACATGGAATCATAGACCCATTATGGGTGTGCTCGATAGCAAATTTAACGAATGAACTTGAAATAATAGCCGTTTTTCAAGCAGTTTTTTTTCGATGTTGTTCCGACAACGATCCATACTGAATTAATCTGGTGTAGAAACAAAAAAAACTGCACGTTTATCTGTTTGGGTCCATTCTTATTAAGCTGTGTTCAAACATATCCGATTGCCTACCGTCAATTGGAGTTTCTTTTGAACCAACACGAAATCTATCAAGGATGTTAACCTTGCATTGAAAATAAAATTTTATAACATTTGCTATCTTATCTTCACTCTCCACCCGAGTGACTATTTTATTACTCTATTTCTCCGACAGTAGAAAAATAAAGTTAAAAATTAATCTGATTGCTCGAAGCTGTTCTATAAAAAAGGTGTTCTGAAGCAGCTTCACCTGGCGGTACGTAAGCACACATGACTTTTCAGTTTACCCGATCGTACTTGAGAGCCGACGAGTTCATCAATCAACGTTTAGCAACAGCTTATTTTTTATATAATATATTGCAATTAATACTAGGAGTTGTCGAGAATCGGGTGCAAAAGTTTCCAAAGTATAAAATAGTCTTCAGTTCTTCACTGGAACCGCAGTTAAACTACGGAACCTCACTGTAGAGCATCACAGTTCTTCGATATCCAAGCAGAATGAAAGTTTTGACCTGTTTAGTGTTTGTTGGGTTAGTTATAGCGTCATGCTCGGTAAGCGCCAGGCCTGTAAATGCTGGCACAGATTAACAAGTTTCTCATTTTCACAGGCCGATTACACTCCAAAGCAACAAGCGTTCCTAGCTGATATTATTGCCAAGTGTGCAGTCGATTTGAAAGTGACACTGGGCAGTGATCTTCTGGAGCGGTCCAAATCTGGTAAGAATCCATTCCCGGACAACGAAAAAACAAAGGTTAGAGAAAACTAGCTTTGATTCGATTGAACATGCTGGAAACCTCGCTAATTTGTCGTTGCAGAGTTTCGTAATTTGCTTCATGACAAAAACCGGTGTCCTGTCGCCTGATGGCACAATCGCGACCCAGAAGTTTATCGATTTCCTCGCTGAGGGTCACGATGTTAAGGCGATAACGGACGTCGTGCAGAAATGCGCCAAAGTTGAGGGGGCTACGCCCGAAGATAAGGCATACAACTTCCATAAGTGTTTCTGGGAAGAGAAAACATTCGAACTGTGAGGAGTGCAAGGGGCCTTATAAGGGGATTTTCCTGGAAAATTTGTTGGACCTATGATAAATAAAAATAGAGTTTTTTCAATTTTTTCTACCTTTTTTATGAAAATGTCTGGTTTTAATAAATGCCATCACTCATGATTTAGAAACTTTCAAAAGCGAACTAAGATTTATCGTGAAAAAGGAGACCAAAATCTGTACGTCAATATTAGAATAAAAAAACTGCTGGACCAGAATTAAAAGGCATTTGAATTGAGGTTAACCTTCCTTGAAAGGCATGCGGGGCCATGCATCACGAATAAAATTTACAGAGAATGTACTCCGGAGCTACCAGGCGTAGTATCACACGTAAACAGTGCAGTAATACCAATTGTTGCCGTGGGATATCACGATACCTTATGTGCTATTTGTGACCAAGGTCTCAGATGGTAGCAGTAAACATTGTGTGGCTGCTTTGGATTATACGTGCGAAAACTTTAGGTAGAAGCTCAAATAATTGATGATGGGAACGATGATTTTATAAGACGAGATTCATCCGAAGAAAGAGAACTGTGTTCATGTGTAGGGTAGTTTGGGGTAATTTGGACCCCTGGGGTGAAATGGACAGGTGCTTTATCTTGGAAAGTATTACATTTTTGGGTTACATGTACTACTTCATACTTTCCTTGAACTACTAAGCCCTAACTAATATAAAAATTTCATGGTTTGCTGTGACAGGTACACCACAGTGCCAATGTAAACAAAGGAAACATCAAAAGTTGATTTTGCTGTAAGTTTTACGCTCGTGTATTTAAGGTTTTTTGAGAACTTCTTCGATGTTTTCAGTCTAATGAGCTTTGCAGCCGTGTTTGTCTAGTAAAAGAGTACATTTTAATGACAGATTGCTAAAGTTTGATCGAAAATAGTGGAAGGAATTGAGTTTTTAGAAAGGCGTCCTGTTTGGGATAAAATGGACAGTTTTTTTGGGGTGATATGGTCAGGCGAGTTTGAAGTAAATTCTTTTGTCGGACTGATGCCGCGGGCATATAAAAACGAACGGATAGACGGCGGTGTACAAACAATGAACTGTAAAAAGTGTTTCAGACAATCTGGGACGATTTATTTGTACAAAAAGTGTTTTCAATGCCCCGCAGAGTGGCGGGTTTCTGAACGAAAGTTGGAAAAACTTTTTTTTTTCTAAAATGCTTGAAAATGACGTATAATGCCAATTTATGGGTGCTGAACTCATTTCTGATGTCCCAAAATGCTGTTCCCCTAAAATGCCGTTAAACCTTTCTTATTATCAGATTTATTTTTTTGTTCAGATCATGTTCAACATTGGTATACTTGTTCTTTATCGAAAAACTTTATACCCGTATTTTTTTGTTTGGTCCTTAGTGTGATCCACTTTGAATTAAAGTTGCCAAAAATCCGCAATCATTTTTCAAAAATTGTAACTTTTGAGCCGTTTGACCGATTAAAAGATTTAATGGAAAATTTAAGGAACTTGATAGGCCTTTCAAGGAAAATTAAGAAATCGTACGTCAACGTACATTCCTCATATATTTTCCCGTTTCGCGAATTTGGGATTTACGGATTTGGAACGACGATATGCAAACCGGGACCCAAAAATTCGAAAATTACGGTTAATTTCATATAGACTGTTGATTATCCGATGATTCCGAACTGTTTCACGAGACTGTACGGTACACAAGAGTTTTGAAAAATAACATAAATCTCCCCTCAAAACGAAACTCGTTGATCCAAAATCAGATCAAAATTGAGGGAATTAGGTAATCGAAGTTAAGCTCAAAATTGTGATTTTCGAACATAAAAATCATTGAAATTTCCTGACACAGCAACATTCACGCACACACACACACACACAAACGCGCGTGTGCGACACACAATCGCATATTCAGTTTCTAGTATGAATAATTGGAGAAGGGAAATTTTTTTGGCCTATTGTGGAACCACTGTGCAATGCCTAATACCACCTTCTACTGTGTATTAAGCAACTATTGATACTATAAAACTAACATTTTTTACCCTGTCCACATCACCCCAAACACTGTCCATATTACCCCAATAGCTGTCCATTTTCACCCCAAACGATTTTTTTATGTCCGAAAATCATAATTTTTAGTTTCGTTATTTTTTTGTTCTTTTGACCTCAATATCAATGTTTTTTCGTGCAGAAACATAGAAAACAGATCAATATTACTATAGTACATTACGTTTATGGGATAGAAAAAAACAAGTTACGAAATAGCAGGAGTTTTCCTTAGGGGGTCCAAATTACCCCAAACTACCCTACTGTACAACCCTAAAATTATTTTAGTTGAAGATTTCGCCAAAGTAATATTATGGGAAAATTAAATCTTGGCGATAAAAATACATGCGATCCTACCAAGACTTCTTATTAAAGGTCAATGTACCAATAACACACAGGGCAACACGTCGGAATAAAATAGAACGGTATTCGTGGTTGCACAGCTAACAACATCGAATAATTAGCCCTACCAAGCTAAGATACTGATGAATGATTCGTGTAAAATGCAGACATTTTCTTCCAGTTTCATGAAATTTACCATCACCTGCTGCATCACTGCTCAAAAACGGTTCAGTACCCCTTTAATAAAATCGAAAATCATACAGTACGCGGATTTTTCAAGTAATCGCAAATAATCGCAATAAATTGAACGACCTGACATGCCCTCAAGAATACTCGTCCATTGCACAGTTCTGCAAGCGAAAAGTGCATCAAGTGAACAAGTTTCTTTGTTTAAATAATATGCCCGGTACTGCATTGAGGGAATTTCTTCAGCAGGTCCTAGGTATAAAAGATGATTCCCTTGAAGAGATACCAAACAGTCAGTGCTTGGAGTGGTGTAGAGTGCAGGATGACACGTCTTTTGGTCCTCGGAATACTGCTCATATTCTCTTGTGTTTCGGTAGATCTAAACCATTTTTTGATAATGATAATTTTATCGATAATTTATTTTAGGCTGAATACACCGCGAAACAACGAGAATACGTCGAAAGAATATCCCAAAAATGCGCCACCGAGTTGGGTATCCAGTTTCGAACGAATGAACTAGAAGAGGCGATTCACGGTGCCGTTAATCTAGAGGAAACATTGTTCAAGGTTTGTACGATTGAATTGCTACAGTTAAAAATTCAACATCATAATCTCCGCGGTTGCATCCAGAAATGGGTACTCTGCTTCCAGCAAAAAACCGGTATAATGCAACCAGATGGATCGATTCCGAAGGACAAGCTGGTGGAGCTGCTAGCTGAGGGCCACGATCTAGAGGCGTTGAGCGCCGTTGCCGAGTCCTGCCGCACTGTGGATGCAGATTTACTGGAAGATAAAGCAAAAAAACTGCACCATTGCTTTTTCAGCGATAAGCGCTTTAAAATTTGAACATAAAACCGACCTGCTAGCAACAAGCAACAAATATCTTTTCTTCTATTCTTCTGGTACTGAATGAAAATAAAACTCTTACTATTTCACAAATAAAAAATGGAAGCACCACTGTTGAAACTTGACAGGTAACTTTACCTTTGCGGACTCTTTGATAACACACGTACGAGTGTCGGGAAGTAGAAACCAAATCTTATTCCATTCGCCACTCGCGGTTTGCCGATAATGCAGGTTGATGCATGCTAGTGCTAGCTAATTTGTTTGTTCATTTCGGGTGCTCCCATCGATGCAATAATAACATAACACGAAAGAAACTCGTATCAGCCGTACCGGTGCAATGTGCGGTTATCGGTTTCGTCCGGTTGCTGTAACACCGTATTCACAGCGGAAACGAAAAACTGTGCAAAACAAATTCTCTACAATGACCAAATATGACTTGTTCACTAGCAAAAGTCGATTTGGGGTATCAGTTCCAGCCAATGTTTATTTTATCGAAATATGAATGCTTGGAAAGAAATCTCCAAGATCAGCTCTTGTCTAAATTTGCCTCAATAAGAACGTTAGAAAAGTTGAAAAACAGCTCACAAATCGAACTTTTTTTTTGCGAAAAAAACATTGATAATACTTCCACAGTCGGTCGTCGGCGGTGGGTCCCTCCTGTACGACACACTTATCCAGCACCTCTCGAACTTTAGTGGCATCGTAATTATCTCCCAGAAGCGCAATTACATTTTCTTTGACAACGTTGCCCGTTGCGTCAAGCATGTCCAGTTTATTCATCATACAGCGTATTATTTTCTAGCAAAATAAAATGTGATAGAATGAAAAAAATAAAAGAAAAACTATGACGATCGACTTACTACATCCTCCTTCTTCGAATCCCTATTATACATCACCCGTTCGATAATATCATCGTCTTTAGAGTATGACAATTCCTTCATACACTGTTTACCGACCTTGAAAATTATTTTTATTTCCTGTTTGCTATATTCTCCCTGAATGAATATTTAAAAGTTGATGAAATTGATTCAATTTAGGTCATTTTTTTACTCACAGAACAGATGGTCGCAAAAGCGACTATAACAATAAACAAACTACCGCTTCTTTCAACCGCACAGAACCGAATGCTGCAATTTGACCGTACTCGTACTTACGATAATTAGTTGCAGCGCCCAATGCATTTAGTAATCTTACAATTCAGAGGTCAATGTTATTTCGTGCAATATGTATCATTTTGATAGACAAATGGCAAATTATTAACGTTTATTTACAAGCGAATGTGACCTGTTCCGAAGATCGTTTCGTTAAAACATAAGCTACACAATGAATCACCGTAAAAGCTTACCGAAAAAAAGACATAGAATGATGCTATAAGTATCTCTAAATTACATGAAAACGATTGTGAAATTAGCGAAAACCTGCATAAAAACCCAAACCACATCTCTAAAATGAACTAAGAATAACTAGATAACAGCTTTTAATATCACGAGGAGTCAAATTAATCCATTTCCGGATTAGGCGAAAAGAAAGAAAACTAAACTCAAATAAGCTCAGAATTGCTATAAAACATATTTTTTGGTTACCAAGGACCAAATCAAGCTTAAATTGGCTCGTCGATACGAACAGTTCACACATTAATTTCACACAGAACAATACAGTCCTAAATTTTGTGTATTGAGCCACAAAAAAAACATATATAGTAGACTTTTACGAAAATGAGTAAACAAAAGATCCCAAGCTCAGCTCGTAAAAGTTAAATATTCCTGCTTAGAATAGCTGGAAACACTTTTTCAGGAAAAAAGGAAACGATCATAAAATAATTTCTAAGAATAGCATTAATAGCAATAATGCTATAAAAAGCTGAAGGAAAATAAAGAAATCAATTTAGGAACGAGAATGCTGTTTCTAAAGACTTTACAGCAATTCCGTGCACAAAAGTCCAATCGGATTTTTTTTGTTCGGATCTTACCCAAAACCGCTATAGTAAAATTTAGACCTGTGCTATTATTTGTTTGGTTTTTAAGGGGGGACCCTACTCTAGAAGGTCGAAAAATCATGAATTTTTCATATTTCTTTTGGCTGTCTAGAGTAAAGTGAAGTGTTTGGATATTTTGGCTATTGATTAAGGTATATTTGAAGATGTATTTTCCATGTCGTGAATGTAAATATAGTGAGTATTACACTGTTGGCAGCTGGGAACGTGGATGCACTCTCTAAATCAGTACCTAACTGGTTATAAATTTTTCTCAGCTTCTAGTAGACCGATCGGGCTGAAATTTATTTTCAGTATATAGAAACATATTATCTATCTTGTTACGTAGCCGTTTTTGAAAATTCCAAAAATTGCCAAAATGGCGGCCATTTTAGTAAAAAATTGTTTTTTTCATGAAAAATCACTATTTAAAAAATCATAAAACATTGAAAAACTCAGATATAAAAAACGGCTACGTAACAAGTTAGATAATCCATTTTTACATGTTAAAAAAAAAATTCAGCAAAATCGGTTCAGTAGATGCTGAGAAATCCTCACCTCACCTTTCTCTAAACATCCGAAAAAAATATCACGAAAATTCATTATTTTTCAACTTTCCAGAGTAGGGTCCCCCCTTAAGGTGATAGAAAGTCATTATTCAATTTTCACAATCGTGTATTATTTGAGTCGCTGACCCGAATTTGAATTATTTGGCAAGGTAATTAATGGACCTTTCAAGGAAAAATACCATGCCGTACTACATATAAACAGAGTAACCAGCGAATTTCCAATTTCATTTTATTTCCCGGTTTTCCCGATTAACAAATAATATTTCTCCCGGTTTTAGAACGCAACAATAAATAGATTTGTTTGTCATTGATATTTGTGTATTAATTTTAATTTTAAAATTTGAATAGCAAACTAGTTCGACCAACTTCGAATTCCTGCTGATAATTTTTCCATTTTTTTATGGCTAAGGAATGCAACCCAACTGCACCTATCGTGTCAATCCTAAACGATGTATTACACCAGACACGAAGGGCACACTTTGGGCTGTTCGGAACCGCTGAAGACTAGAGAATGTGTTCCACGCAACGTGCGGACAAAATTGAAGTAATTTTCTCAGAATTTTCATTAATTTACTCAACTAAAATCAAAATATAATTTAGAGTCATTGTGTGCATCATGTTTTCAGAACATTTTCGCAACAATTTGTTATTTCTTTTGAACAACAGTTCTTCGAAATAATTTTCTGTCATTTCAGAATCCAGAAATTATTTACTGGTTTAATTAAACTATTTGAATAAAGCGATTTGATATTTGTGACTTTCTACTCTCTGGTTAAAGTTTTCAGCATTTTTAAGAATCAGTTTCTGCTTTTGCAATCCACCAGAATTTTTTTTCGCGAATTTTGAATTTATTTCAGAATTATTTCCGCTGCTTCTGAACTCCGATCACTACAATTCTTTGGAATCATCTCTATCATTTCAAGCTTTGATAAATTTCATCAATTGTTTTTATACTTACTTAAAGATTTTAAATAAAGTGTTTTTAAAAATTTCAAAATATAACGTAAAATTCAAAATAATTTCTACTAGGTTGAAATTAAATTTCAAATATAATTGTAGAATTTTCGAGATTCAATTGAGAAAATCTTTTCCAGGATTTTTTTGCAGTTTTTCTTAAATTACTTACTTACTTTACTTTTAAGGCGACAGACCGATTATCGATCCAGTGCCGAATCCAGAATACGTCGCCATGTCCCTCGGTCTTGGGCTGCTATCCTCCAATCGCCCCTAACACCTATTTCGCGTGCATCCTCGTCGACAGCACACATCTAACGAGTGCGGGGTCTACCTCGAAGTCGTCGACCTCTATCGGGATTCCTGCTAAATATAGCCTTCGCTTGACGCTCATCCGGCATTCTCGCTACATGCCCAGCCCACTGAAGCCTGCCGTGTTCTATCCGCTTGACTATATCCACCGATTTGTATGACTGGTACACTTCATGGTTCATGCGTCTGCGCCAAACACCATTTTCTAGTATGCCGCCAAGGATTGAACGCAAAATCCTACGCTCAAAAACACCAAGAGCTTGCCGATCAGTCTCTTTCAGCGTCCATGATTCATGGCCATAGAGCGCCACCGGAAGAATCAGTGTTTTATAGAGTACAAGCTTAGTACGGATTTGCAGACTGCGGGACCTTAGCAGGTTACGTAATCCGTAAAAGGCCCTGTTTGCGGCTGCTATCCGCCTCTTTATCTCACGGCTAACCTCGCTGTCACATGTCACTAATGTTCCCAGGTACGTCGACTACTTCAAATGTTTTCCCATCTAGCACCAACCTCCGACGGACTACCACGCACTCTGCCAGCCACCATGTATTTCGTTTTGGCAGAGTTTATGACAAGCCCTAATCTCGCAGCTTCCCTCCTGAGAGGTCCGAAGGCCTCTTCCACAGCTCTACGGTTGATACCAATGATGTCGATATCGTCCGCAAAACCGAGAAGCATGTGCGACTTCGTAATGATGGTGCCGCTACTCTGCACACCAGCCCTTCTTATAGCACCTTCCAATGCGATGTTGAACAATAAGTTCGACAGCCCGTCACCCTGCTTCAAACCATCTAACGCCACGAACGAGTCCGATATCTCACCGGCTATCCTGACGCTTGATGTAGAACCTTCAAGGGTGGCACGTATCAGCCTAATCAGCTTTGTTGGGAAGCCATGTTCAATCATAATTTGCCATAACTCATTTCTCTTGACTGAATCGAACGCTGCCCTGAAGTCTATGAACAGATGGTGCGTCTGCAAGTTGTATTCTCGAATTTTATCGAGGATTTGTCGCAAGGTGAACATTTGGCCCGTCGTGGAGCGTCCCCCTCGAAAACCGCATTGGTACTCGCCAACAAAGGTCTCCTGCAACGGCCTCAGTCTGTGGAACAGGATGCGGGAGAGAATTTTGTACACGGTATTGAGAAGTGTTATGCCCAGATAATTGCTACGGTCCAGGCGGGCCTTTTTTGTAGATCGGGCATATGAGACCCTCCAACCAGTCTGAGGGCAATTCTTCATCAGACCATACTCTAAGCATTAAATTTGTATTTTTCTCCATTTCATTTTCTCTCACCAATTTCAAGCAGAGTTATAAATTGAATCGGCTACAAAAAGTGTTAAGTTCAAAATATTTACTTTCCCTGTTTTGGTAATCTTTTCAACTGAATAGAGGAAACATTCTAGTTAGTTTTTTTTCGGAGTTTTTAAAATAATTCAAACACATTTTTTACCAAAAATAGAGATAATGTTTTGCCGTTCTTGGGTCTGTAATGATAGCAGTTTCTGATAATTTTAAATTTTATTTTATTTTTTTTATGAATCCATTTTTACTTTTCTTAGCCTGATCAACGCCTGAATCTTTTCAAGAGTCAAGTTTGGATTTTTTTTTATACTGATGTTGGTAATTACTTGCAGGCTTTAATGAAATGTTATTGTTACTTTTAAACAGTTTCTGCCTTTCTGGTCCCAACAAGTAACTTGATTTGTGTTTTCTGATCCCGCTTACTGGATTTCAGAATTTTTGAATAATTTTTTCACTATAAATTGAATTTATAACTTTTGCTGTTTTTAACTACAAATTAAATTTTGAATTAAATTTAACGTTTGAATCTTTTTGAAGTTTTGAATCATTTGACGTTTGATCGGCAATCACTAGTGAACCGATGATCAGTGCGAATGAAAAGGAAGACAAATTAGAGGAAAACATCCAGAAAGCAAATCCCAGCTACATTCCACAGAGTTCATCCATCCTACACAGACTACGCACTGCGAAGTTCGCAACTAACCATTGCACACTGGGAAAAAATGAACCCAAATTCCCACTAATTAGAAGCCCCTGGGCTGGCAACCTGAATTATAGCATCTCTTATGTAAAGTTGGATCGATTGGAGGTAGTTTCATCCTGTGCAGGGCACGGGAAAACGTCTATATTACCAAAAAAACGCAAAAATAGGCTGGAAAGGGGCAAAATAGACCACTTTCCGTGCCATGCACAAAATGAAACCATCACCAATCGATTTATTGATCAATTTGGTCAGTTAACCTTTTAACGGGCCGAGGCTAAAAAAATGTGATTAAATTTTATTGTTTATTTCTGATCACTGATCATAGCTCGTAATTATGAAGCAGAAAAAAACGAAAGTTGTTGGTGGCAATATTGTTGCCACTGCCTTATAAAGGGTAAAAACATCTTTTTGTACTATTTGTATTTTTTAATCACGTTAACTTATGCAAAGGCAGCGTTCATCCATTCTCTTGATTTTCCTGATTTCGCTTACATTTTCTCCTCTATCTGTCAAACGTTTGAAAGAACTGCACTTTCTGTCATACAGAGTGAGTATCTGTCCTCATTTAGTTGAAGAGTATTTGAGCCCTTGAGAGCAAAAGTGTTACATGTGCCTTTCTACACTTTTTGAATTTTTTGTATACAGTGATACCGAACGCAATGATACATAATATCTAAGAAAAACCGAGATCTGATAACTTATACCTACCTGAGTAATAGCCAGAATAATTTTTGGTAATCAACATAATCACCATTTCGTTTAGAGCAAAAGTGGTACATTCCAGTCTGAGCATAAACGATGTATTATAGCTCGTCAATCTTAGGACATAGAGCAATCATGTCTTCAGCAAAGTAGTTCCATTGATTGAATACTTTATGATAAAGATCAGTTTGTTAAGGAATTTTGTCACCGCGTGGCGCTAGTGTATCTGTGAGTATTTTGTAAGAGAAGAGATTTAACCTATTTTAGATGGACTCGTATACTGCCGTTCCAAGTATAGATGTCCGACAATGGACGCAAGTTAAGCTTTCGGTAAACTACCAGTAGCCCTCCGGTTCCAGGAATACCGTAAATGAGGCCGTTTCTCAAAAGCGGTCCTTTTTGAAACCACTTCTGGGTGATCAACTAGAAAAGAAAGATTTTTGACCGAAATATGATTAGAAGTAGTCAGCAAGTGACCCATCGAATAACCCAGAACGACCGTAGAAGAGTACAATTTTGGAAAAGAGGGTAAATTAACCTACAGTGGAACCCTTTGTTTTATTAACCTGTAGTGGACCACCCGTCAGATAAACTTAATTTATCTCATCATAAATCGGAATTTAAAGATGGTTGTGATGCAGATTGGTTGTACAAGATGTTTCCCGATGGAAGTTTCCAGAAAATTCCTCTAATTTTCGCATAAATTGAGTTCATCTGGCGGGTGGTCCACTATTGGAAAGGGGGTCACTATACGTTAATTTACCCAATTTACAGTTTTTCTGAACCAAGTAGAGTGCAAATTGTCTTATGACCGCAAAGCTGTATCTGTGACGTTATTCAGCAGCCATCCGCTGGTCACCTTAAAAAATATGCATGACAAAAGATCCTTTTTCTTCTAGTTGACCCTGTACAATTATTTCTTGAAAAAACTGATCAAAAAATTGACCACTTAAACGGTAGGTCACAGTAACGCAATTTTACAGATGTTCGGGGAGCAATTGATTTCACTTGTCATGCGTGTGCGGATGAGCTATTTACAAGAATTTCACTGGACTTATGCCCTGTCAAAATAAGAGCATTTATTCGCCAGAGAAACTATCACTCTTTGCTCCTTCAACAGCAGATAGTATGATGTTATCCGTGTCGTTATTTATGGGGCGCATCTGAGTTTAAATAATCCATGGTTAAGGTGTGTTATTGATAAGTTTGCTTTTATGCATAGGCTGCAGGCTTCAGAAAATATCTCTCTAACCGTGACAGTAAATTTTAAACTAATTCGGCTCTCACTATATTGCACAGCTCTCCCTGTTTCCCATACGTTCGGTACATAGTCCGACAGCCACTGGCGACAGCAATGCCAAACGGGCATCTTCTTATGTCTGTTGGTTCTTCCAAGCTGTCGCTAATGACAGCCTTCACAGCGCGAATCTTTCGACACAAATCCGAGCGGGCTGTCAGGTGATTATGATTCACGAGAGTAAGGCGGATGCTATAATGCAAACGAGGCAGTGCGAAACACGTTTTTTGTCGTGTGGAGAATATTATCAAAAGGAGAAACGAAAAAGCGCAAGTCCAATATCATCGATTACAGCCGCACCCGATCTGCTGACTATCAACAGCGCATGCCAAACCAAGATTTTTCAGAATTTTTTCACGAGTTTTGAATGATTTGAGCTTAAAATACCTTCCTGCGCCATTAAACAATTCGGTATACGGTTTCAAGTGGCATTTACTCGTTGACCGGGATCTACGTCACAATCCAAAAGCACATGATTTTTTGCCCCTTTTTTGCTACTAATACAGACAAATGTCTTCTTCTTCCTAACCTGTGTATACCATATTGTGACAAACCATCAGAACATCCATGCCTGAACGAACAAAATACATGCGCAAGAATGAGCTGTCGTGTGCAACGCAAGACAGCTCCGTTTCTTGTGTAAGCTTTGGCTGTATGTGAGCTCTCTTGAAAAGCTTATTCATGAGGCTGTTAGAGTGAAAAGAGAGAACAATCGTCAGTAGTGCCACACCGCAGTCTTTTTCCGAAGCCTGATAGGGTGACAATAACTTGTATGAGAAAAATTTGACATTTGAAGTAGAGCGCTTAGAAGTAGAGCTCCAAAGTTTCGTAATGTTGAAAAAAGGATCCATGCGAAATTTATGCTCAACCGGACTTCGAAAAAACGTGCTTCAAAGCGGTCAAAGTTTCACTTTCTCGACTAATGAAGAAAAGCAGAGGTGTAGTTTATAAAATTGTTTGCATCGATTTTTTGATGCAAAATGTCTTGGGAATGCGTGAAATGTAGAGATCTGGTGTAAGCTCGAGAAAAATATCGATATAATCGCCCTTCTGTCCTAGTCGCTTTTTCCGGGAAATTTTTTTTTGTTTCAAAATAAGACCAGATATCGACAAGCAAAAAAAAATTAGATAGCGACTCTTTCATGAACTACATCTATGCTTTTCTCTATTAGTCGAAAAAGTGAAACTTCGACCGCTTTGAAGCACGTGTTTTCGGAATCCGGTTGCGCTTCAATTTTGCATGGAGGTTTTTGCATGGAGGTCTAGATGACGAAACATTTGAGCAATACTTCTAAGCGAAAATCGATCGATTTTCATTACCACCCAAATATGTATTGTTTCCTTATATTTGTAGTACATTGAGAAGAATATTTCATAAATGTTGGAAACAATAAAACTTTAGCTATCTTATGGAGGAATCAGCAAAAAAAATTTATTTTCAAAACTAGCTTTTAACGTTACCTTGACCGCGTAAACTCGACGCAAGAAGCAACAGTATTCTCAACCAAATTAAATAATTCATTAGTCTGCACTTTTTGTGCTTCACCCGGACAAACACGTTGCTCGATTGTATTGCGAAAACTCGCGATATCGGAATTCACAAGGATGTTGCTTGCTGCAGGGCGACATCAAAAAGAAGGATAATTAATGTGCCTGGAAGCACGAAATATGTTTTTCTGGTTCGGTAAAAATGTGCAAAAGAACAGCAAGTAGACCGCAGCAATATAAAAGGAACTCCCTTCGAGGATTCGCCAATCAGACGATAAAATCGGTTCTGCCCAGTAGCGTGTTCGATTTCCGACAGAATTGCGTGATTCCACCAAAACCACAAGATGAAGTACCTGGCGTTGTTGACGTTGTTGGTTGTTAGTGGGTATGTAAGTATCCGTGACATGCTAAACAATAAGAATCGTAGAGTTTATGGAATTAATTTACCTTAACAGGCTTTTTTTACACCGGAACAACACGAAATAGTGAAAAAATTGTCCATCCGCTGCATGGAGGAAATTGGTGAAGGACTCCCGGAAAATATTGGCGAACGATTCCGTGGGGGAGACCTCACACTGAACGATGCCAAGTCCAAGTGCTACATGAAATGCATCTTTACCAAGGTTGGTTTCATAAGCGATACCGGTGACGTGAACAGGGAAGTGCTGGTGGAAAAACTGTCGATAGGAAACACCCGGGAAAGAGCGGAAATGTTCGCCGAACGATGCAGCGAGTTTGATGGAGCTGACGCCTGCGAAATCTCCTACGGGCTGTACCAGTGCTACCATATGAATAGGGACACGTTCTTCTCCTGAAGCTAGTTAGTTAGCGCTACGGGTTACCAATAATGAAGCATTTGTTAAATGTGGAATAAAACTTAGTCTGCAACAATAAATATGTTTTTCCGTCAGTCCGGCAGCCTTTTAAAGCTCGAAAATGGAAGTCGACAGGCGATACACGACTGAGAGATTTGTGGTTTGCGTGCGGCAATAGATTAATTTTCTCCCAGCAGGCAGCTCGGGCTCGTGCCCAGTCTGCCTTACGGCACTACAGACAGGAAACGTTACCTGATAGCATTCCAGTTTTGCCCGTTATGTCAGACTTGGTGTGCTGCAACTGTCCGATAAGCAGCAATGTAAAAGAAGGGGAAACGATCGGCAGGCAGGTTGCAGGAAAAGTGGTGGAAAGTGCATAGTCGTGTGTGCAGCTGTATCGATTACCACGTGCGCGAATATTGAGTCAAATGACCAACATTTTGTGGATGAATATATTGAATCGCAAATGGATACACAGATTGGATGAAAACGAAAGGAACAGTGAATGGCTTTCACTCTTCACCACCTACAGAGTAAAAGGTTAATCGGAATGTTTCAAGTAATTTTTGTTTTCGACTATAACTAGTTATTATTACGAGCCATTATATAAGAGCAATTCGATTAAAATGTTCATTAGTTGAATGTGTGCCAGAAGGTCTCCCCCAACACGGTCAATGTGAGAATGGAAAATCCATTTTCAACAACAATACAACGCAATTATCTCAAACGCAGAAGCTGCTTTTTTAGCAACGACCTATGCTCTGAGAACAACCACTCGGAGCAACCTCATCATTCTTGCATAACATTCATGATTGCCATAATTCGATCAAGCGTTATAGCATGTAGCGCTGTTTTTTTTTTCTTCTTCACATTACACATCGAGTGGCATCTTCGGCCGTAATCACGCAGGAGATTTTTTCGAGTTCCCACGCGCATCACATTGATTAGTGCAGAAAATAAGGTTCATTCAGACCAAAAATAAACAACACACGAGAAGTCATCAACGCGAAACTGTCCGCTGCGCGAAAGGGAGAAAATATAAATAATAACTCCAAAATTACCGTCGATATCGTTTAATCATAAAATTGAGGGTAACCCGTTCGGTTTGAAGAGGTCGACCTCAACTCAACATAACCGGCCAGTAGTGCGTCGGCTTGTACGGTCAGTCGGTTGGTAACTTAGGTTGGTAAGTGATTCCATGGCTGATTCCATTCGATCGCATCAGAATTATTACTATACGCGGAGCGAGCGTCACATTAGCCCCCAATGCCATACCGCAGCAGATCGTAATTTCCAATTATGCATTGAAAATTAATTGATTTTTTCCTTTACGGCTAATTTACTCTGGTTCGGCATCTGCTCACTGCTTACACTTGTAGGTACATAAAGATCGATTGCCAAAATTGGTAAATTGTGGCGGTCTCTGTTACTTACGGTTGGAGATTGGTTGACAGCCTTTACCGTGGATTTCCATCAACGCGCAAATTTGCTTGTTGAGGAAAATGGAAATATCTAACCTTTTCAAATACAGTATTTGTACGGTAATATATAGATATAGTAATCCTATGAGAGAAAATTGTATATAGTGCTGATAATCATACGCAGAAGTTAGTATTTAATCGTATACAATGCCGACTGACTCCAGACAGATTTACGTTTTTTAGTTTTAAATCGTAAGAAATTATGAAATAAATCACTTTCAGTCACACATAATCTTATATCTATACTTACAGGGTGACAAAAAAGTCCGGTCACACAGGAAAATCTCAATATTTCAAAGAATAAGAAGAAAATCTGAATCTGGCTTTCATAGCTTTATTCAGTAACTCATAAAGATACTTCACAGACGATATCTTGGAATTACACCACCTTTCTCTGATCGAACCAGCTTCAGACGTCTCGGAAAGTCGTCGCAAGCGGCGCGCACGTGCTCCATCGGCATCTCGTCCCAGATTTTCGTGATAACTCGTTTGAATTGCTCCAAATTTGTTATTTTATAGTCGTTCAGCTTCGACATCATGTATCCCCACACGAAATAATCCAGTGGATTCAGATCCGGAGACGACGGAGGCCTTTCATTCTTCGAAATGAAATCGGTCAAGTTTTCCTCACACCACGCCTGAACAACCTTTGCGGTGTGGGATGGGGCGCCATCTTGCTGGAAACAGTAGTACAGCTTGAGGCAGAAGATTTTTATTCAAAACCGTGTCCAGGTAGTACGCTGCGTTGATTTTGACCCCGTTATCGATAAAAATAAGAGGCAGTTTACCTCTCTTGCAAATGGCTTCCCAAACCATCACTGACGTCTTATTTTGGAACCGGGAAACGTTCAGCTTGTCCGCAGGAGCTTGTTGGAGGCTCACACTCCAAACTCGATCATTTTGGCGATTGACTATTTGCTCCAAAACGAACAGCTTCTCGTCCGAAAAAATAATCTCGTCATCTGCGCGCCAACCGAGCAACTCCCGCGACCGTTGGTACCTCTTGTCCTTTGTAGCTTTGGTAACCCCATGAACCCCCTTTTTTTGTACGGTGTAGGTTTTAAATCCTTGCGCAGAAGCAGGCGGATTGATTCTCG
This sequence comes from Wyeomyia smithii, assembly GCF_029784165.1. NCBI lineage: Eukaryota > Metazoa > Arthropoda > Insecta > Diptera > Culicidae > Wyeomyia > Wyeomyia smithii. Next base: position 61,201,778 of record NC_073696.1, read on the forward strand.
GTTCATTTTAAGGGTTCTGGCCAGCTTCCGTGCAGATTGGGCGGGATTCCGGCGAATCCGGTCTCGTATAATCTTTTTCAGCCTTGGAGTTCTCACAGACTCCGGTCTCTAGGTACCGATTTATGGTCCGGTACACGAATTTTCGATTGATTCCGAGCGGTTTTAGGTGTTTGAATATGTGTCCGGGTTTGTACCCTTTCACATATTCAGCGATAACAGCTGCTCTTAACTCTGCCATGGCTCACAACTCAATGTAAACAAACTGCACAGAAACGAAACTCTGCCACTTTGGGCAGCAAAGTTAACCCTTTCATTTGACATATAGATGGCACCAGAGAGATGCAACGTGGCTACAGGCGACCCCAAAAAAGTGTGACCGGACTTTTTTGTCACCGTGTATATCAATGAATTGCATACTATAAATTCTCAGGGCGTATATCGCCTTCAAAACAGTAAGTAATTATATGCTTTCTTTTGCGCATCTAATGCGAGTTTGTGTGATGCAAATGAGTATGGATATTTCAATAGGAACACGAATGTACGTATGAAAATGTTGACTGGGAGGTACTACATAGTTACAGTATCTAGAAAATCGGTTTAAATGAATAAAATACTACAAGGTATACAGCCCTAAGGGTTGTATGAAATGGTGACGTAGGACTAAATGTATATATTATATGCTGCGATAAACTGTTCATAGGCAACACTACCGTTTATATTTGATGGTCGTTATTGTAAAACTAACGATGCATGAATACATGAAAATTTTACACTAGTAGTAGTTGCGAAAATTCTCAAAACTCTTATCTTCAGGCATCTATAGTTCTGAAAAGAACCGATTCTATTATCTTCAGTATGAAATTCGTGCTACAGAACGCTGATGATCACACCACCACCGGTAGCATTGAATATTTTGTTGGCCGCGCATTAAATTTGCTCTCCGCTGTGCCCTTCAGTAGCTGTGCCAGCAAAATATCCTACAGCGTACGATGGAAAGTGTTGCTACCGTATGCAAAATAAAGGTAACATGCTCCGCAGTGCCTGAAAGTTAACTCGTATGCAGCTTCCGTTTCTCAATGTCGCGTACCTCTAACAGCTATACTCCACTCCCTGTTGTGTGACAAACTAGACTGAAGCTGAATTTTCTACACGCAGTTTTTTGTACCAAGTTCAGCGTAGATTTTTGCCATTAGGGCGTGGCCTCACAGATTAGAGAAAGAGGAACAAACCAAAACACCTTCGTCACTACTTCGTGATTTTCATAAGCGTCAAAAGAAAGTTTTTGCTTTCCCGATGCGAAAAATAGGTTAACTAATTTTCGTAACTAATGTTTTACTGATAACGCTGTTCGAGTGGGCACAAAGAAACAATTCAACCGGAAAATCACTGAATTCAGCAGTGAAAATTTTTGAAATGAGGGTTATATTTTGCTGTGATAAACTATTCATAGGCAACACTACCGTTTATCTTTGGTGCGCTCTGGTCGTTATTGTAAAAATGATTATTGAGAAATAGATGAACATTTCACACTAGTAGTAGTTGTGAAAATTCTCATAACTCTTATCCTCAAGCATTTATAGTTCTAAAAAGAACCGATTTCATAATCTCATAACTCTTATCTTCAAGCATTTATAGTTCTAAAAAGAACGATTTCATAATCTTCAGCTTGAAATGTGTGCTCTAGAGCGCTGATGATCGCACCACTACCGGTAGTATTGAATATTTTGTTGGCCGCGCATAAAATTTGCTCTCCGCTGTGCCCTCCAGTAACTGTGCCAGCAAAATATCCTGCAGCGTACGATGGTAACTGTTGCTGCCGTATGCAAAATAAAAGTAACATGCTCCGCGGTGCCTGGAAGTTGACTCGTATGCAGCTCTCGTTTCTCAATGTCGCGTACCTCTAACAGCAATACTTCACTCCCTGTTGTGTGACAAACTAGACTGAAACTGAATTTTCTACACGCAGTCTTTTGTATCGAGTTCAGCGTAGATTTTTGCCATTATGGCGTGGCCACACAACTTGGAGAAAGAGGAACAAACCAAAACACTTTGTTGTGTCAAAATATGTAGGCAGTGGAATTTATTTCGTCCATGTTATTGTTATCTGTGCTCAGGAAGCAAGCCAATAACGAGGGAAATGTATGGGAAAGCTTGACCTTGGAACTTTTCACCTTTTTCCATCATTAAGCAGTAAAGCAACAATGTTGACCATTAAATCAAAAAATTGTTACACATTTTATCTATCCACCGACATATAAATGACTAAGATGCATTAAGTCGTTCGCTCGCTACAATCGTTTGAAATCTGGCGCAACATTTGCCAGTTTCATTTATAATTTCACAATGTGTAATCTAGTATAGAGAACAAAGACGTAGTCCTACGTCAAAAACAATAATTAGATTATTCGATGATTTTTTTTCCTAAAACATCCTTGCGCTTCAGACTTTTTTGTGCCTTGTCATCATGCCACTTGCCCCTAAAATCATCGAAAAAAAGCTAAAACATTCTACAACCGTTTAAGGAAAAAACCGGGAGATGTGAGTCTTTGGAAAAACATTTGTTTTTATAGGCCAAATATGATCTAAGGTAAGAACAACGTTTTCCTGTAAAATGCAACTAATAGAAGTTAAGTAAAAAAAACCTAAATTAATCCACCTAGTGGTGCAGAAAACTTTGTTATACTAACTATTACTTTATACATATTAGGCCAGTCAATTACAAACCGTATACCAACGTAAGTCCAATTTCAATAATGAATGAAATGAATTTGAAAGATAGTTTTCAGAACGTTAACCAAAGACGATCATTGAATTAATGCTTAACGTGGTTTTCGCAAATAATATGAATGTTTTCACTGGAGTACATGAGTCTTATTTTTTCGATCACAAACCAATTTTTAAATGCTGGCTAGAAGCAATTATTTTTTTTTGAGATAATCGAACGTGGGGAAACAGTAATAGAACCTGATTTCACACTAGAACAGCAAGCATGTATGTTAGTTTAATGCGGTTCTACTTATTCGCTTTATTTTCAGAAATCGCAGGACCTAGGTTTATGAATAAGCATCAAGTTTTTTTTACGAATTGAAGCAAACTTCTACAAACCTGCTCTCGAAATATAGTTCAGAATTATACAGGAAAAAAATATAGCTATTGATGAAAGTTGTCAATTTAATTCTATCTCAAATGCATTATCTGAGAATAAAGGCTTTCCACGATCTTTGAGAATTTTGGATTTTCAGAGTGTAGGCCAGAACATTATTCTTTTCGAAGGCCTAGGCTGTATGAAAAAATCCGGAATAAAGACTTTTTGAATCTTGTTGCGATAACGAGAAGTGGAATAACATGGATACTCTGTTTGCACTTAGTCTTAAATTAGAAAGCAATATTTATATCTTACATGAGCATATTGTATCATTCATAGAGATAAGTGACTTTTCACCTGCGCACACTAGTAAACGTGTAGCGCCATGTAGAGTTGCTTCAACCCTTTTTCCTTATTTTGCCGATTACGTTCATCTGCTACTTTAGATTCCTGGTCACAAATTTAAAACATAAAATAAGTGTTCAACTTAAAAATTTTCCAGCTGTTCAAAACGTAGCATTACAAACAGCGATTTATTTGTGTTTTTCTCAACGGGTGGCGCTAACACATTCGTACGTAAATAGGTCCATACATCTTTGGTAAAGCTTTTCAAAATATCTGCATCGCTAATTCTTTTACATTTGCACACTGTGGGATCAGATTTTACTACAATGCTTGACTCCCGAAAGCTGTAAATGTTTCTTACTCTTCGCAAATCTAGGTTCAACGTACAATTTAGTATATATTTTATAAGAAGTGAGCACGGAAGCTTTGGAAGATAAGGAGCTAAGTAAGCCTTGCAGCTTCTTCTAAAATCTGGTTCAAATTTTTAAGAAAAAGATAAAGGGTAATGTATTTACACCAGTTAAGACGCACTACGAAGAGTGTAAAGATTATGAAAAGTTGTCGATGATTGTTGGTTTCCTTTGAGAAATAAATAGCGATACGAAAAAAGAGGAATAGAGAAGAAGAAAGAGCAGTGAGAGAAAGAAATATACTGAAAGTAAAATATCCCATGTCTAAAATATACTTTGGTCAAAACTCTACAGTTCAAGCAACCAATAAATGATCGCACTCAGAATGATTTTCAAAGAGCTCAGGGGCTTTCATTTGAGCATGCGAACATCAAAATTGGAATAAGCGTTCTGTAAAAAGAGTACCGTAAACTGGGGTGACTTTGATGACTTTTTTGATTGTATCTTAAATATTTTCAGAATGTACTGAAAACAATATTGTTTGATATGTTTAAAATAAGTACTGGCATGCCTTGAGAAAGATTCAGTCACTATTTCAAAAGATTAGCAACAATTTTGCTGTTTTTAAATATGCTCTAAAAATTTTACACCATCATCATTCCGGGGTGACTTTGATCACTTCATTATTTTGATGAATTTGGAGTAACGCTTTGCTACTTTCACAAAATAAACAGCCTAAAACGACTTAAACGAGTTCATGAATATGGAAAGCAATTTGGGGGCCATTCACATTCTACGTGAACAGTTCATGTTGGCGAATGTCCAAGATTCATAAAAAATTTTTAGAATATATATGAATGATTATCCACTGAGAGGGAAGGTGGTCTAAAATCATCAAAAATCAGTTCACGTGAAGTATGACTTATGCAATTGTCCAAATTTGCATGTTACTTCACGTCTTGGGTTTTTGTTAAGAAGAAATATGTAATACGCTGTGGAGATTATTTGGACTCAACATTGCCTTCGAGGAAAAACTTGCAAAAATAACAATGAAATGCATTGTTATAATATTTATTCATCTTGGGAACTAATCTGGGAACAAAATAAAAAAACTTTACGTATTGCAACTTGTTGTTTTGAATCTGCTTGAACCGATTGTTTGTATGCAACAAAAATCGCCAAAAATACATTTTATTTTTAATTAATACTTTAGCATGAAAAACACTGTTCAAATAGCAGGAAATTCATGAATAGTAGCAACGCAGACATATACCCACACAATCAGTGAAGATTACGACAAATCCCAAGCACTACGAGCGCTTTTTTACCACATTTTCAAAAAAGAGGTACAGTGATCAAAGTCACCCCGGTGATCAAAGTCACCCCAGTTTACGGTATTTTTTTTATTATTTTTCTTTTATGTGTCGATTTTGATATACTACACATATAAACAACATATTTACACATACTTACGCACAGGCACACATACACAAACATACATAATTGTTCAATTCATCGATCTGAGTAAATTGGTATACAACACATGGCTCTCCGTGCCATTAATTTTGCCTTAAAAGTTAAATGTCTCTTATAAAAAATACTCTTTGATCAATATTTCAAAATCTAAGCCACTAATCAAAAATCCACTCGGTAGCATTCTGGGGGAGCACAATAGCTTTCGTTTGCGTATAAGATCAATAAAATCGGATATTGCGTTCTGTAAGAAAGGTGCGTTAGTATTTTGCGGCACATACATACAGACAACATACATACACACACACATACACACACACACATACACACGAACAGACATTGCTCAGTTCGTCGAGCTGAGTCAGATGGTATATACGATTCGGCCCTCCAGATCATGGATCTATTTTGCGTTTTTCGACCGATTTTATAACCTTTGTTTAGTAAAACAAAGGTAAAACTAAATTTTAGGCAATTTTTATATAACGTTCGCATTAAAAAAATGGACAAAAATAACCGATTTTTCATGGGTTTACCTTCACACGTACTGACGAAACTACCCATGCAGCATCAATTATAGTAACCCGTGAGTCAGCAGGATAAAATTGACATCACTATCAGTCGAACTCTATGGCGAACACAGTGAAGCTACACGCGTTCCAGCATCTACAACTTTTTGGCACTATTGGACAATCAGAGCATCGAAAGATAACCAGCTCCAAAGGATACTGAAGAGGAAGGCCGAGGGAAAAGTTACTACATCGTTGCTTGCGCTTGGTCTGGAGGTCGGTACGTCCGGCCAAACAGTGACGAAGTACCTGGCGAGTATGGACATACACGTTAGGATGCGGCAGTCAAGTCCACTGATCACGGAGCTGCAGGCAATGACGCAGAGGCAGCGGCTGAATAAGTTGGTCAAGTTGATTTTCCAGGAGAACCGCGGCATAGCGGTGGTGATGGACGACGAGACCTATCGCACCCTGGATGGCAACAACTGGCAGGGCGCATCATTTTTTATTTCTCCCATGAAAGAAGTGAGCTCCGAGGTATAGTTAAGCACCAAGTTTCCCAAGAAGACTGCTGTGGTTGATAATCAGCGAAAAGAGGATGTCAAGGCCACTCTTGTTTCGCTCCGAACTGGCAAGCTGGTGAACGGGGAAACTTATAGCACGAAGTGCTTGCCGGAAGTTGCGTCATTCATGAAGAAATACCATAGGGGCGAAGATACGATGTTCTGGCCGGATCTGACGTCGCAAAAGTTGGAGGAGATAGAGCGACTGAATATCGATGTAGTACCCAATTTGGCGATCCCGCCCAACGTCCCCAAGCTGTGTCCCATCTAGAATTTCTGGGCAAACCTGGAGCGTAAGATTTACTCCAACAATTTTGTCGCGAAAACTGAAGACGGATTGATAAATAAACGAAGGAAGAATGCGTAAACGCATGTTTCTGAAGCGAACAATCTCTGGGATTACGCCTTCCATCGCATGAGGAAGTAAAGACGTTGGCGCCGATCCGTTAATCAATGGATTGTAAGTTAGAGTCCTAGATGGAGTCGCCTTCTTGGGTGTCGGTGATTGGCACAACAACAATGGCGGAACTAGACCGTCGGAAAACGAGCGAGAATAAGAAAATCCTTTCCATGGGAAATTTATCACATTCAAATCTCTGTCTTAGTTTTTTTTTATCACCATCCCAAAAAAGTCCATTATTTTAATGCAAACGTTTATATAATTTATAATCCTGTATCCTATTAAGATATAAATTTTGTTTATTAAGTAAAGTTTTATATTTTAACTTGTTCTAAACACTTTTTTTTTTATTTAATTTATTGTAACTTATGGATAACATTTGATACTTCCAAAGACACCATTAGGCTAGGATAAAAGGGATAATTTAGCTGTTGGCGTCTTTCTGCCCACCCGTAAGGTTGAATACAACATTTGTAGCAAATTTAATTTAGTCATAACTATGGTTTATAGCCAAAGCAATTCGTTATATCTAGCGTTGTTGAAGAGTCAATTTCGTTGTTGATTATCTTGGCGATAAATACAACTTGTTGAATTTTCGTCGTTCCAATGCTTTAAGACCGAGTAGTTGACAGCGATCAGGATACGATGGAAGCTTTACAGGATCCTGTCAAGGTAGATCTCTCAAGTATCAGGTAGGTCGGCTATAAAAAAAACATGGTTTACAACGGCACGTTCCCCTAACCTCTCAAGGCAAATTATAGACATTTTTTCTGCACAGCAACTGACGAGGGCACTGACGCGAATGAATGTTCTCGTTTATAGGCCGAACTAACGAGCAATAACTTTGTTTATTTTCAAACAGCGTGTATTTTTCAAGTCCCGAGCAAAATTGAAGAGAAGTTTTCCAAATTAAAGTGAAGTTTTTGTGATAACAGCTGAGCGATGTTGATTAAAAATGGACTTAGCATCAAGCAGTAAACCAAGGTAGTTAACTAAGCCCAATCTCTTCAGGGGGTGCCCATCGATTGGCCAATTAGAAATTTTTGGATTGCTTTTTCGTTGAAAGGTGAAAGGTGATATCATGACAGAGGACAAGTCAATTCCGTCGACACCAATCAACAACCGTATAATTTGCACACTTCACTCCAAGCAGCAAGACGAAGTCGTTGAAAAATAATATTGACAGCAGAGGTCCTAAATAGCTGCCTTGAGGAACGCCTGACTGTATAGTTTTCTAACTACACCACCTACACAATTTAATTCAAATTTTAATTGTTATAAATTCTGTTTATTGTCCGTCTCAGATAAATCATTTTTAATCAAATCAAATCATTAACATCGTTTCAAAAAATCATTTTCAATCAAATTAAATCATTAAACCGTCCGAAAAAATTTATTGCTTGGCAATTTTCTCAGTATCAACGTTCTAAAAGGATTAGAAAAAGTTTTTGTCTAGCTCATTTATCCTAATTTTAGACATAACAGCTTTTATTCAAATTACAAAAAACTTCCTAGAAAGGTATAGTAATCCTCTGTGAAAACCAAAGTCTTAAATGGCATACAACGGGGCAAATGTCATATACTCGAACAATCAACATTTTCCGTACATGTATGTATGTAACGCTCTTCAATTTCATTCACTTTTCTCAGAGAGGGCTGGACCGTTTTTAACAAACTTAGTGTCAAATGGAAGGTCTAGTTTCTCCGGTTGCTGTTGAATGTTATTCACACTTAAAGGTCAATTAAACCATGATAAAAAAATAAGTGAATTGTTGATTCTATTATCTCAAAGATTTATGGATCGATATGTACAGAACTATTGATATATTGAAGATCTGTCAAACAACTTACTATGCTAATCGATGATGTTCAAATCCAGCATGTGATTAAAACATTATTTGAAATTTTCCAAAATGAAATGAAAAACTTACACTAAAAATATTTTTCACGTTATTGTTAGGTGTAATTTCCTGTACTTATTCACTTTCTGTCGTTTTGCATGATTTATGTGACAAACATAACATCTACGTGAAAATTACATGCATACTATGTTTTATCACGTGGCATCTACGTCAACTTGGCAACGTCAAACAGAATGAAGTATCGCGTGAACTCTCCGGGCGAAAATACACAGAAATCAAAATGGCGAATCTCTTGTCTGATGTTGTCTTTGAACATGAAAGGAATTTCTCGATGACTTCCCAAACAGTGAGCTTTAGAAAAACCATAAGAATCCGGCATCGAGATTTCACACAGATCCAGTTCAAATTGCAAGGAATTTCCTGAACATAAACAGTTGCAGCTAACAGTGATTAACGCCAGCGAAAGTCGCAATATCATTTTGCCATTTTGTATGTCGTTTAATTCATTTACGAATTGGCGATTTTGCAACATAGGTATTTGGATAATTTCTGAAAACTATTCCTAGTCTCAAGGATTTGGGAAACCACAATTGAAATTTATACGTTGTATAAATCGTAGAACCTATCAGACAACCAAATGCTTTTCACTTTACCGATAGTTAAATTCTACGTGAAACTCACATGAAATCATAAGGAACTCAAATGACAATCACGTAAAACCTACATAAAAATGACAGTGGAAAATATTCATACAACTTTTCCGGTAATTATAACGTGAAAAATATTTTGGGTGTACTTTTGAAAAGACAAGAAATACGTCCCCTTCATGCCGAAATACTTGAAACATAAATAAGTGGATTATGCAAACGAGTATTGTTTTCCAATTTTCAATGTTTTTTTGTACTAAGAAAATCAAATATGAAATTAAACTTCTGTGATGGACTGTTATCTATAATACATAACAATAATTGTGTGATGAAAAGCAAATTAGTAATTTACCAGGTTCTGCAGCGCAACCAGCACAAACAATAAACCAAATTACTTTGCAGAAAAAAATGACGAAATTGGATCTTCCACTAAATCTCATAAGCATCACCGAATACCACCCGGATGCTTTCGATCACTGTCGGACAGGAACAGTTTCCCTATGGCTGAAAAAATCGCAGAAAATCTCGTCTGTCACATGTTGCAGTATCTCAGATGGCTACAGGTTCTTGGTACGGAAGCCACCCGGTAAGTCACATCCGAGAAGAAAAAAAAACAACAAACTGCACCTCTTCTCTCGCTGCATTGAAAACTCACTGCTCTAGAGCATACGCGTAGCCAAGAGGGGTGACATTAGTGCAGAATTTTAGTGGTTTGATTAAATAATGATCTCCTACATTTTTTTAAAAAATAAAAAAATCAAATTTTTAAAATTTTAAAAATCTCACCCCTCGCTTTCTTTAATTCTGGCTGCGCATATGCCTTAGAGGTAAATGTGAAAAACACAATCGTAGGCTCCACATATATTGTGCCAATGAGTTTCATGCGCTTGCAATGATGGCCCGATTTGGTGTACAACTGGTTTGCATTTCACATTGTCGCCCATGGATGGCGAGTCTATAGAATCTGTGGGAAACTTTATTTTAACGTGTCATATATCACCGGTTGGGACGAACAACGACAGGGCAACTCGCTAAACGAGCAAACATAGGTGTGAGTACAGTGTCACTGACTTTTTCGCATTGCCCGAAAGACAGTGACCTTTAGTGCGAGGCTGTTTGTGATTCCAGTGACAGAAGCAGTATGATGAATGTCGCCTAATGAGCCACACTGGAAGTAGGTTACCAGAACATCAGCGGAGAGAAATTTAACGAAAGTTTTTAAGCGGTTTGAAGCTTCGGTAGCTACCTTTCGGAACGAGTTCCCGGTTTCGGTTGTACACTTTTACAGGGCCTAATTAGCGTAATAAAAAATGTCATATGCATACATTTTGTCTGAAATAAAATAACAAAGCTACTCTTTCAAGTGGTGCCAACAAGGAAAAAATGGAAAAATCTGCGGTGGTCTAGACGACTGCAGGCTAGGCCTGCGTAGAAAGATAAGACAAAAGGGATAGCATTTGCCACCTCTTTGAATCTCCCTGTCAATAAACCGAGCAGGTAGGACTAGTTCGGACAACGGCGCCGCCATGGAAGCTAACTAAACGAAACCAAAGCAAAACTCCCAAGAATGTCACCAAAGCCGAAAGTAGGCCAAGCCAAATTCCTCTGCGTAGGAATGCACTTTGTTATCTCTGTCAACGGAAACAGTTTCAAATGTTTGATCTACAACAATGTTGTTGTTCTTAGTATAAAGCTGCAAAGCACGGCAGTAAGTGGGGTAAGTTTATTGTCTCTCGAATTAATTTACGTCTACATTAACAGTGATTCCATGTTTTCGACTCCTGCGCATTCTCCGGGCGCATAGCTTACGGTTCTGTGAATCGACACAGGTGGTGCGACTCCGAACCAGGCGCGCCTGGCTAGTGCAGCGTTCTTCGCCCCAACTATGTTTGAACCGAGCAATTAATATTTATACGCATATAAACATAAACACTGTTGTTAGCAAGTTTTTCGACGCTCTTCAAACGGCATGCCCGAGAAGGTATTTGGCTGTGCGAAGGAATTCAAAGCTGTGCATTCATGCTGACAGTTAAGGGTGTTTGGTACAAATTGCACCACTAAAGATGAATGGAAGGTTAAACAAGTAGAACCTAAAAATTTGATGATGACCATTCAAATTGCATTGCATGATTATCGAATGTTCTCTGCAGCCAATGCTTCGGGTAAACAAAACAAAAGAATTCTTATTCACTAGATTGGGCCATTCACCCTAAGCAAATAATTAGCCACACCACTAAACCGTAGCTTGTTGAAGTGTCCGTTGATAAAGTGGGCTTTGTTCAGTGAAGCATTTTGTGTGCCAATGTGCTTTTAGGTTAGGAAAACACACCGGTTGAGTACTGTTGTTTAATGGAAGCATAAATTCACACCTAATGAGCTTCGTTCTACACTAGATTAGAAGTCACTCAAGGTAGTCTGTACGGAGTTCCTCTGGCAAAAGCCATTCCACTGACCGACAAAACTGCTAAATATTAATTGAATCTAAGCGGTACCATCATTAATCTGTTTTACACCGCAAATCTTATGATGAAGATCATTAGGTTATAAAACATTTATAGGTTTACAGAAATCTATAAAACTACTCACATTCATACTCGTCTCCTTCGGATGCACCATTAGTACTTTCGGTTCGAAGACCTCGTAATGAGAAACAGTCCTTTATTGCTAACTTCAATTCACTGATTCCTGCAACGATAAAACATGAGGTAACAAATAAGAAAACACGTGTACTTTAAGATTTGTGTTGAGTAATGTCGATCGATCGTTAGAAGTTGGAGCTCTCGGTATGCCGGGAACGATTTACGATTTTCTAAACCAAACGCATTACGATACCAACCGCATTACGCAATACAATGAGCAAACAAACAGCATGAAGTCGGGGCACTGCAGTGCCAATCAAGCAGCACTGGGCAATCCAGCAAGGGATGCCACGTCGGCTTTGTCTAGACACAGCAAATAGATAGGGCCCGCTGTTTGTTGTACAGAGTTGAAATTGATATCACCAGCTTAGAGCTCATTAAACCCGATGTCGGTCGGGTACGCTTCAGGTCAACGACCAAAATGTGGCTATAAAAAGTGTGCGAATTCGTTGCACAACTTGTATCTTATTGCAATTTTCGATCTATAGGATGTGTTGAATTAAGTTTCACGTTGAAGTTACGATTTGTTGCAACATCTCGTTCGATTCTTTTGCATCTATTTCAAGTGTCTAAATTGGTTATGTCGATTCGAATTCTAGCACTCCTTGAGCTGCTGTATGTTCTTCATCCATAAATATTGCACCTTATGATCGAGCTCACACCGCATTGCACTCTACCGATCGCCACATGAGTTTCGTGGAAGGTTAATTAACAAGCTTCCTCAAGAGAGAGATGCAGCGGTCTTTTGGTTTACATCTCGATCGGATGCTTCGCTAACTACCATCGCTGCCGCCAAACGAAGCCGGGCAGCCCAACCCATGAGCAAGCGCGGCAAAGCCGGCTCTTTCACCACACGCGGGACTGCTCATGGTGGTGCAAATATTAATTCAACCCGGAGCATTATGTAAATGGCACACCGCAGTTTACTTCCGACAGTAACAAACATCTCAACCAACAAGCGAAAAACTGCTGCACGCGTAGCCGCATCGTTTTCGCCGGTAGATCGGAACCTTTACCGTGTGCGGTTGGTTCGATCGGAGGGCGCATAGGCGTCAGCAAGGAGTATTTTTTTTGTATTTGAAAATTTGTTTTAGTAATTTCACCCTATTCTACCTTTACATTTTAACATCATTTCAATAATGAATCGTGCATTTATCCACCGAAAAAACTTTACCAAGTGCAGGGCTCTACATTTTCGAAGCATAACAATGAAACTGAAGATTTCGCGCAGTTATTCCGATTTGATCACGGGTTTTTCCCCGTCTGGTGTTCACCGGATCTTTACAAATGAAACTAATGCCTGTTTCAATTGATGGAGAGTGACGGAAGGAGAAACTCTTTCATTTTCTTCAGCGTGTCAATTGAAATTAGCACCTCATCGCGTAGTTTGATCACAAAGAACAGACAGACTGTTCATATAAAAAAAATTGAAAATCGTGTGTAAAAATTTGAATCAAAATACGTTAAAACACTAACGACATCTGTCCTGTGGTGCCCCAATCGATAATCGTCAGGTGACAGTGACGCTCTTAATCTCCGCTTTCAATTGAAAATCATTTCTTTTCTTTTCAAACCTTTCAGCTGCCAGAATAAAAACCAGATCATTCGAGTAGTTTTTATTTGATTCAGAAAGTGCTCAAAAATGAAACAAATGTTCATCAACTGAAACGACGGGTAACAGCGTCATTATAACCCGATAATCATCAATTGAAAATGGCTTTGCCAGGCTCTGACGATGAGGTTTATTTCCAGCTAGAATATTTCGTACATAGTAAAAATTTGCATCGGCAGATACTTTATTTTCAGTACTTGCATTTTCTAGTTGAAAATTTTTTTAACAACTTTTTGGTGGGAATTTGAAATATTACTGCCATCGTGAAAATTCAATCAAAAACAATCGATACACGCACCGTTCGGAGTGTTTTGGCAGCATTGGCTTGTTGATGTCATTAGAAACATTCATAAAGAGATCAGAGAGCCAAAGAACGTTCCGGATTCAAAGGTGCCGAATTTCGTAAATCGGGATGAGCCGTGCCATAAAACTTAACACGAATTACACGGTTTTTGTACCGAACAACATGAACCCACAAAACTGTCATGAACTCTGTCCTATCGAAACCTTTTGGGCTATGATGAGGCGCAAATTTCGAGTGATCAAAGGAGAGACGAAGGACGAAAATGAATTGATAAGAAACAAAAAAAACTTAAAAAATATACCTGAAAAATCAATGAAAAATGCAATTAAATAAAGCCCACCCAAGTACATGACCGAAGTATGTAAATTGCACAAATACTGAACTACTGTCAAAATTTAGATTTGTTTCAATATTTATAACCGTTTACCAATTAATCCAAAGTGTCGCCATAATTATCGCCTCACTCTTTATTCTCCGTGTATTCTCTCTCCATGCCTTTCCATCCTCTCTATTTTTCCACTATCTATTCCCTCTTCATTATTTTTCTCTTTTTATCCACTTCAATACTTTCTCGCTTTATTCTTTGTCTGTTTTTTTTCTGCCTCTTACCTTTCTTATTCTTTATATTTTTTTGCTTCCTATTTCTTTTAATTCTTTCTCTCTCTCTCTCTCTCTCTATTCCTTTTTTTGTACTTTTTCTTTTTAAATACAGTCTTCCATCATTTTTGTGTTTCCTCTCTTATTCTTTGTTTTATTCATGATTTTTTCTATTTGTTGTAATCTTCTGTTTTCATTTTCTTTCTTACTATAATCTCTTTATCTGTATTTCTAACTTTTTATTTTCTTGTTCCTTCATTCCTCATGGTTCCTTTATCTTTATTCTTTTCTTTTTTCCCTCTTTTCAGCTGCCACTCCGCTAACTTTTCTCTCTGTTACTTTTTTTTGCTATCAACTTTCCTCTCTACTCACTTATCTCACTGTTAACTTTTCTGCTTATTAACTTTTCTCTGTGTTCACACTTCTCACGTTCTTCTGTCTTCACGGTTTGTTCTGTTCACATTCCTCTCTATTAACTTTTCTCTCTGTTAAATCTCCTCTCTGTTCACTTTTCGTTCTGTTTACTTTCCTCTCTGTTCAACTTTCGCTCTGTTTACTTTTCCATCTGTTCAACATTCGCTCTGTTTACTTTCCCCATCTGTCAACTTTTCTTTCTGTTTACTTTTCTCTCTCTTTTAACGTCTCTTTTGTTTTTTACTTTTTTTTCTGTTCACTTTTCTCTCGGTTCACGTTTTGTCATATTCACATTCCCCTCTGTTCACTTTTTTCTTCGTTCACTCTCTTCTCTGTTCAGTTTTGTCTCCATTTACGTTTGTTTCAGTTTTCTTTTCGCTGTCTGTTGACTTCTCTCTCTTTTCACTGTTTTCCTGATCACTTTTTTCTCTGTTCACTTTTCTTTCTGTTCACTTCACGTTCTGTTCACATTCCTCTTTATTAACTTTTTTTCTTTGTTCAGTCTTCTCTGTGTTTCCTTTTCGTTCTGTTTACTTTTCTCTCATTTCACTTTTCGCTCTGTTTACTTTTCACTCGCTCTTAACTTCTGTTTTTTTTTCACTTTCCTCTCTGTTTAGTTTTCGTTCTGTTCGCATTTCTCCCTGTGCATTTTTTTTGTTCACTCTTCTCTTTGTTCTCTTCTTCTACTTCTCTCTCTATTTACTTTTTTCACTATTAGCTTTTCGTTCTGTTCACTTTGTTTACTTTTCTCTCTGTTCTCTGAAATTCTGTAACTTTTCCCTCTGTTATCTTTTCTGCCTGTTCATTTTTCTCTTTTTGCCTCTGTTCATTATCCTCTCTTAACTGTTCTCTCTGTTCACTTCTCTTTCTGTTTACTTTCCTCTCTCTTCACTTTATTTCTATTCACTTTTCGCTCTCTTTTAATTTTCTTCTCTAGTCATTTTATTTTCTGTTCAGTTTTCTCTCTGTTCACTTTTCCCCTATGAACTTTTCTCTTTGTTCACTCTTCTCTCTGTTCACTTTTTCACTTCCCTCTCTATTAACTTTTCTTTCGGTTCAGTCTCCTCTCTGTTCGCTTTTCGTTCTTTCCACTTTTCGCTCTGTTAACTTTTCTCTTTGTTCATATTTCTATCTATTCGGTTTTTTTTCTCAGTTCACTTCTCTCTCTTCACTTTTCTCTCCGTTCACTTTTTTTTTTGTTCATTTTCCTCTCTTTTTATTTTCCTTTCTATTTGCTTCCGTCTGTGTCCACACACCTCTCTATATATTTTTTCTGTTAATTTATCTTGCTGTTCACTTTTCTTTCTGTTTAATTTTCTCTTTATTAACTTTCCACTTTGTTCCCTTTTCTTTCTGTTAACTCTCCTCTCTGTTCACTTTTCGTTCTGATTGCCTACTCTCCATTTCTGTTTTTCTCTGTTTTTTACCGTGTTGGGTATTTTCGTCACTGCGACCAATTTTTTATATTTTGTGACACGTTTTTCTTTGTTTACTTTACTCTCTGTTCAATCTCTTCTCTATTTATTTTTCTCTTACTTCACTTGTTTTCCTGGTTATTTTTTTCTCTGTTCACTGTTCTCCCTTTTCACTTTTCTCACAATTCACTTCGCACTCTGTTTATTTTCCACAATTTTGTTTCAAGACGCTCCACAGTGGGGAATCGCTGGCCATCAGCCATAAAATTTTTTTTTCGTTAGCTGTTTCATAATATTTTTCCTTTTTTGCTATAACATTCAAGTGTCTAAATCCAAAATTTGGGCGCAATATCATGAAATATGAATTTTTTATGACTTTTCAAAGCTGACGTTTTTTGTCTTTTTTTAGAAAAAAAGTACATTACTTTGAAACGCTCTGTAGCTTCCATGATAGCTTGGATTTTTTTAACGTCAAAGAAAAAGTTGTTGTAAATATTGTGCAAAACAAACCCTTTTCATTAGATATTGTAAAATTTGTTCATAATAGGCCTGACACTAGAAAAAAATTTTAAAAAACGTGATTTTTTGTAAAAAAGTAGCTTAAAAGTTTAGTTGCCGCAGTTTGCCACGCTTGTGACTACATTCAAAATTTAGGTAAAAACGCGAGCTTTCAAATGCACACTGTCCGCTGCTGCGCAAAACTGCGCAAATTGTCAAAAAAGCGATAGCAGATTTCTTTATTTCTTATTTTTGAGGTTAAAATTTCATCCAGGATTAATTTTAATCATAACCATGATACCCCATTAATCGAAATTTATGATATCGAACTCAATCCGTGAGAATAAAATAAAAATTTGGGCAAAAATTACAATATTTATCAATTAAAAGTTATAAAATAAGTGTTAAATAAGAAAATAGTAAACAAATCTTTATGAAACTTGTAATTATGTCAAACTTTATCACTTTCTGCAAATTTAAAACAATATAAAAAACATTCAGCCCTTTTCAATTTATTATCATGAAATTCGCTAAACTGATTGAAGTGTTAAATACTAGCAGCAAATTCATACCATCAAACTCCGGCTAACAATAGTCCGTTTGAAGATTGCTTTTGCTCCGCACTCGTTTGCATACAAAAGTAAAGCACACATATTGCTTTATGAGAAAAAAAAAACAAAGAACTGTCGTCCCCCTTTGCATCTTTGCCTATTCATTTAGAACATTGTGTCATTCCAGTGTCTTGGTTTTCAAATTCATAAATTCGTTAAATTTTATTATGGAGCCTTCAACTTTAGCGACACCACCTAATTCAATGTCTAGTAAGTTATCAATTCATGGTGTTATACATGTATTCAAATGACCTCTTTCAACCATAGAAACCGGGTTAGGAAGATAACATATATATGAAACAATGAAACATCGAAAATTACTAGAAGAAATGAAAATTGCAGCGAAAGATATTTTTCCTGCTGATAAGTATAATGAACTTCAAATTTTCTGGAAACAATTCAACACGAGATTTAAGCGATCACAGCGGAAGATGAGGATGCTGATGATGTTTTTTTCAATTTGTAAATAGTTTGTATTACTTATGTTGTTTTAGTTTATTAAAAATATATATATATATATTTAGGCAAAATTTGTTTAGTTCGAGGGGTCGTCCAGTAATTACGTATATTTTTAATGGGGAGGACGCCCGGTGGTCCTACTTGTGGTCAAAGATCATATAATTCTATAAAAAGAGAAAAAAAGTGCCAAAAAATATTAAAAATTGGATTTCGTGCTTTATGGACGGCCCCGAACAAAAAATTGATCCCAAATTCGTGTTCAGCGCCCCAAAATTTTGTAAATACCAAGTTTTTGTCGCATTTATCGACACTTTTTTTGCTTGGCCAGCCTTTGTATGGAGTCGCCCCACTGTGCGCTCGGGGGCTGAGAAGAAATCTAAACTCGTGAAAACTGTTCAGCTTTTTATACAATTCACAAATGCAATAACGCCTTCAGGAATAAAAATGTTTAGTTTTTAAGTAAGTAGTAGATAGCATAAATAAATTCTTTTTGTGATAATCAAAAAAGGCAAAAGCCTTACATCACATAATTGTAAAATGAATAAATAAATAAATAAATAAATAAATAAAAAAAATTCTAATTCCAATTAGAAATCGACCTCGCATGCAATCAATTCATTAAAAGTTTTTCATTCACATAAAGACAGGCTTGTCTTTTTTTCTCAGAGAATCACTAGCAGAATATTTTTTACTGTGAGAACAACTACTCTCACACTGGTGGCCAAAGCAATTAGTGTATATCAGAGGAGCTTTAAAAAAACACCGCGGAGGAACATAAAGTATCTCTTAGGAGAGATAAGAAACTAGTGTTAGTTATTTTAAGTTGGTCTGACAAGGTTAAGTACTTGGGACTAATTTACGATAAAAAACTTATTTTCAAAGAGCACATTCAGAGTAAACAAGCCAAGTGCATCAAATATACGAGATGTTTATATCCTCTCATTAACAGGAATTCTAAACTTTGTTTAAAGAACAAACTTTTGATTTACAAACAAATTTTTAGACCAGCAATGCTTTATGCTGTACCGATCTGGTCAAGTTGCTGTTCAACAAGGAAGAAAACGCTCCAAAGGATTCAGAATAAAATTCTGAAAATGATTTTGAAGCGTCCTCCTTGGTTTGGTACACTCGAATTACATAGACTTACTGGTGTTGAACTATTAGAAGCTGTGTCAAATAAAATTATTAACAATTTCCGACAAAAATCGTTGCAATCCTCAATTGCTACGATAAGCTCTCTCTATACACTTTTCACTTTTTATTCACTTTCACTATTTAATTCTATCACTTTTCACTTTTCACTTGCAAATACGTATTTCGGCACTGACATAGTGCCTTCGTCAGTGCTTATTTGGACTCTCTCTATAGCCAATAAGTTAGCAATTTAGTTAGTTGTATTCTAACAGTGTTGAGAAGTCACCATTTGTGATTGGACACACATACTCATTATTTACTAATATTTATCATAAATACTTAAGCTACTAACAAATCCCACCCTTTAAAAAAAATAAACTGGTGTTAGCTTTCTCGCTGGAAGGCCCTTACGCACAATAACTACAAGGATCACTGCAGTGCTTTTACTGTGTATCTCTTCAGCATATATTGAATGAGAGGAGCGTCTAGGTAGGAAAATAGATTGCGTTGTTTGCTTTGCATCTCGAAAATGAAAAAAAAAACAGTCACCCGTCACCCATGTTTGCTCTTCGAATGCCATAGAATTGATCTCAGCTGTGCGCACCATGGTGTACTTTTGTGTATTCGTACTAGAATGATTCACTATTCTTCTTTCTTGTTTTGCTCAGTTGTGGTGTAAGCAACAAATGTATTAATTTTTCGGCACGCGGCAGAAACACAGCAAAAAGCAGAAAGAAGTAGCGTGGGGCAAAAAATTGCTATACGCAGCCTGAGCAAGAAGTGAGCGATTAATACTCACTTTGCTTTATATTTATATTGAAGAGAACAACAAGCCTGCATTGAGGTTTTTTGGAAAAAAAGGTTCTCAATCGCAATGATCGTTTGTTTTCGAAAAAATCGAATTGGTTTAAAAGAACACCTTTTACAGACATTCACTATGAATTATTCCTAGCCATGGCCGATATAAACATTCATTAATCATTTGTATTTTTCCGTGTTGGGTATTTTCGTCACTGGGACCAATTTTTTGATATTTTGTGACATAACCATAATCGTAAATATCGTCAATTTTATAGTATTTTTAGTATTTTTGTTGGATTGGAGGAATGCTTTTTGCGAGTTCAAACGCAAACGGTTATCATTGTCTCGAAATTGTCTCCTATTCAAGCCCTCGAGAAACTACTTAGAATATTTCGGGTCTTGCTGCTTGGAACACCCATTTTATATTTATTAATTTAACTTTCTTTATTCACCTCAGCATTTTCTTGAAAACGATTATTGAAATTTTCCCTTCATTCCGAAATCTTTTTGAAAAAAAAATGAAACTCTCAAGTCGTTATTTTAATTTGAAACTGTTACTAAAAAGCTTGTATGCAGAAGAAAATTTTAATATCAAGTCGAAACAACTGCAAGTAGTACCCCCAGGTGGCCGGCATCTTGTTAGGTAAATTTGTTATCTGTTCATTTTCTGTTGACATGTGTAAATTACAGTTGTTCCCCCTTTTCAACTTTATTAACGCAACCGATGAGATGAAAAAAAAAAGCTGGTAACACCCGTGCAAATAAATACCATTGGCACGAAGAAGCCACAACGTCCAGGTTCTTGTGATGCACAGAAATGACTCATCCAGAGCTGAATTTCATCCTCAAGAACACTCACACATATTCACGCGAGCGCTCCTATGGTTGCGCGCATAGTTTGTTACATTAGCGGATCGTTGGTCGTTGAACCAGTTTAACCTAATGGTCCATTACACTCTGCGTTGGACTGCACTGCACTCCGACGGGACGCAACCACTTCGTCGATCGACCGCGCACGTAAATGCCGGACGGACAAGTTCCGCAGACTTAATGAGACAGCTCTTCTAGGCAGCCAACTCAGGTGTAATTAGAGAATGACAGTGCGGTGCGATGGGGTGGTGCAATAAGCTACATCGAAATACAGTACTAGCAGTTTGTTTTTTATTTTATTTTGTAATTTTCTTGTAGTGTATTTGGTTTCAACACTTGGACCATCATTAGTTCAGGGTTTGTATTTTTATGCCTTTTTATTTATTCAATATAAGTTCAATAGTTGCAATAATTTTAGTAACAAGCGCTACAAACCGGAATGTAGAATTTGCTATGAGATTGCCATTGTTTATTCGGCAAAATAAAACCTGTCTCATGATCCAGTAACATTCACCATTAAATTGACCCAAAATTTTTACACTCTAAACAATAGAAAACAACAACAAAATATTCGAGGCTAAGTACAAACATTCACAATATAATTATAACCCTTAAGACCACGTCCCACATTCGACCGGTATTGCGAAATACGCAATTGATCAGAAACATACACCATTAAAAGCCTATTAAATGCATCAAGATCTTAAATTAAACGCAGTGCCGCGATCAAATCCATTTCCATCTCTTCCTTTCTTTTCGTGATGGGATTATTTTTCGCTTTATTTTCCCTCCTGTCCAATATACATCAAACCTTGCAATTAGACTATTCATACCCTATCGGAAGTTTGAGATCTAAATTAGACAAGAGAAAAAAAAACAAACAGACGAAAATAACGGCTTCGAGGTCATTTAAGTCAATTGGCCATTAGCTCTGTTCACGAACTCTTGTCGGATTCAATCAATCACAGTGAAAGGCTTGTTGTAGGTTCGGCACATTTTCACCATGTAATTCGACTGCTTTGCAGTTCAACGTGGTGCGCAATCTCACTTTCAGGCGATAATGGATTTCTTTTGAAGCTGAAAAGTTTTTTCGCGATTTCGCGCTTCAACAAAAATTAATCAAATAAATTAAATAAATCCCAAATTGCTCACAAAAACCACTAAAAACGCTATTAAAAAACAGAAACGTGTTGTGTTTGCTCAATAAAACTCCGTAAAGGGTGTAAACCAACATCTCAAAATATATTGAACAAAATCTGGATTGTAACTCACTACACAATATCATACTGAACCGACTAAAAATGCCCATTGAGCTTATTGTTGTATCAACGCGAATTATAGGAAATTGTTATCGTTAGGTTACGATCTAGTACTTCTGCTCTCGTTCATTATTCTCTACTTTTCGACAAGTCCTTTTTATGGACAGTACACGATCGTCGAGAACTTTCCTCCCTGGTTGGAGCAATATTCTTGATCTGCTCAACATCATTCCCAGCACCCGTTTCATCAACCAGCCTGTACTGGGAGCTGCTTTGGATATCCTGAGATTCAGCCGATGTTTTCGGCACTCGAATGCAGTTCATGCACAGACAACCCCGCCCGCAACGTTTCTTTCGTCTATTGTTACTTTCCCTTCCTCCGATCAGAGGCGTTCGTTCAACGGACTGCTTTTTCGGCTGAAACGGAATTGGATCACTGTTGTCTTCCGAGTCACTAAACGCGGGCATCAGCTGCCTGCTGGGTGGGTCTTTTTTCCGTAGAAATTTCTGGCTAATCGAAGGTTTAACGTATCGCCAACGACTGTCTGTAAATAAACGGAGTTTATTCCATTCTCTCAACTTCATAAATATCGACCAAACTTACCACTGGTTTCCGATGCGTTAGTCTTTGATGGTTTTTTGTCAAGTGCCAATAGAACTTCTTCGTCCGATGCGGCACCATTTTGATGGCCCGAGAACCTTCTTCGATCTGAACTCCTCAACCGAGTATGCTTTGATTTCCGCTTCATCATTTTTCTATTTTTTATCAACTTTACAACTGCCACTATTACTATCAGCAATAGCAGTCCTAAGCCGATGGACGCGATGCCAATCTTGATGTAATATAGACGATCTTGTTTTAGCCTGTCTTCGTTATCCTCGTAGTCTTCGTCCGCACTTGAGGATACGATCGGAGCGAACAGATCTCCGAAAAATCCTCGAGACTCATCGTTCGATTCGTTATCATTTTCTTCGACTGACTTTTTCGTTAGAACTTTACCAGCGATGGTCGCTTCCAGGGTTTTTTTAATTCGAAGAATTGACTCTAACCCAGGATAAAACTGTTCGTCCATCAGGTGATTGGTTAGGTTCTGGTCGATCCATTTCATGAATGTGCTCACAAAATTCCTACGTGACTTCGCCGTATGTGGAATACATCGGTCAACTGTTTGATAATAAATGCGGAGAACTGACAGTGATCTTTTCGATCGAGGATCGTAGAATTGGCGCGACTTCAGCGGAACCCATAATGAGATGATTACTTGATCGTCATCATCCAGCTCTACCTTCGGGAGAGGAATGTCTGTGGAAGTATTAAACGCGAGCTCTGAGCAGTTGAAGCGGGCTTTAGTGGTACCAAAAGCGTCAACAGATTGTTCTACATTCATGATGGTAATGTTCGATCGGCTCCATCCTTGTCCGCTTGTGTCGAGAACCATTTTAATTGTTCGGTAGTAATCTGACACAGAATGAACTGATTGGTAACTGACGTTCCCAGCGTAGAAGCAATACTGGGAAATTGGTATTAAATATCCACGTAGATAGTCTCCGATAGTATCATACCAAGCAATGCTTAATCGATATTCCCCTTTCGTCATATCAAGTCTTTCAACAACTTTCGTTACGGATGAAAAATACAGCAGAAATCCTCGTATTGCTTCATCGGATATTGGCTCAAAGTGTTTACTGCGGTACGGGGTCAGGTCCTTGAGAAGAGGTTATGTCATTATTTGCAAAACTTTCGAGAATCATGAAATACCTGGAAGAATTGTTTAGCTTCCTCCAACGCAGGATCTGCCATGTTGAAGCATGTTCTTCGTTGATGCCAAATTTTATTGGGCGAGGTCATGGCACCTATCGAAGCACTTCCTTCAGTGTCTTTTTCGCAACTTATCAATTCACCAAGCAGTAAAATAGTAAAGAAATAAAAATATACCGACAGATTCCATTCAATCCGATTGAAAACTGCTAGAAATAACATTCCGCCGAATCATTGTCCGTTAGGTATTGTTTTTCTCGGCGGTAAGCAAGTCAATCGAGATGTCAAAATTAGTACGCCTACTACTGTTCTCGTCAACATTCGCAAACTGGTGATCAGGGAATTGTTCAAGCAGTTTGGTTCTATTCGGAGAGGGGTCTGACTATTTTACTGATTCGAATTGATCAAGTTACGCGCTCATACTACATTTCACTATTAAGTCACTGCTGCATTATGTCTCGGGTTAATGCAACATTTATACAGCGTTTATCAAATGTGCAATTAAGTACATGTTTATTTGTTGATAATTATTGTCCGGCCAACACTTATTTCTCTCATGCTTTAATGGAGTTTAACTGCTAATTTGATGAGGGTAAAATAAATAGATAACAATGTTTATTCAACACGCATTCCAGCATTATATGATTATTCCGCAACGGTTGTTGCTACGCAGTGCTTTTCCACAAAAGGTTTTAAGAGCGTTGTTGGAATGTGCTTTGCACTGGTAATACTCTAAGGAATAGACATAGTGTTAATGTCAGCTAATCACACATTCAAACTAAAATAATACAAGTGACGTAAAGTTGCCATAGATGTTGTTTTCTAGTTGTTTTAATCTAATTTTTACTTTATTTTAATTAAGACACAAAGCAAAAGATTCACAACAAATTGCGATTAATTTCCTCGATTTTTGGTTGAGATCTTCTGTTCTATTCCGCTTCAGTTTTGCAAATCAATTTGCGTTAATAAGATTTCCCTTTCTTTCCATCCGATACGCAAGAAAGTTGCTCATAAAAAAAAAAAAACTGGCAAACGGCGACAGGCTGTCGGTAAGGTACCGACCCCTTCCGGCAAGTTTATAATGGGTGACAAACAAACCCGGCTTCCTCCGGATTACGACGGTTTTGTTGTTGTCGATGTCGATAATTGCATCAACGCGATCGAAACGGAATGCACACTATAAGAGCGTGCGCGACCAAAGATGAAAGTGATTTTCTTCTCTTACCGTCGTCGCCATCGTCGTCAATATTTTGACGGCTTCGCGTTCGAGCGCTGGGAGACAAACTGAAAGCTGCCGCATTCGCACAGTCCGATATCTTTCTGTTATCATCCGTTGCGTTGTTGGTTGGCGTGATCAAACAAACAGTTACTGCTTCGGGGAGGAAAGATTCACTTTCCGTTCGGAGACAAACAGATGGATCAGAAATGACTGCACAATAATGAATTCAGTTTTCCGAAAGGAGAAATTTTCAAGCAGTCTGCTGACCTACAATCGAGATTCTATATTTTGAGCCCACATTTTGTTCATATAACATGAAATGCATTCTTTACGTATTCGATACTAAATTATAGATGAATAAACAGACTAGCAAGTGTATTGAACATCAACCATTTCTTGAAGTTTCGTAACCATTTTTACAACGTCAACAAAAAAATGATGACCGAAGGTAATGTGCAAATTAATGAACTTTTATAATCTAAATTAAAGTTAATTAAGTATGATTTGCTACTCGTTTCTTCCTTTTACTAACCTTACAGAAATAACTATCCCATTTTTTAACGATTCTTTACAATGACTTCAGCTTAGCGACAATGATGATTGGAGAAAATGTAGACTGATGTTTACAGTTTAATAGCAACAGTAAATAACTGTTCATTTCTGATCAAACAATTCCGAACAATAATAGAACCGGAAATTCTATCGGTCCTATTTCATGCATGCTTTTTATAGGTTACAGCAGGGCAATTATGTTTGAATAACTAGACCTAGGGATCTTTTTTCGCTGTGGAATTAGACGAGTCTTTACAAGAAACGCACACCTGGAGTACATGCCGATACTTAAAACATTTCCAAGCCAAGTAGAAAATTGCACGCGATTGTCTCGGGTCAGAATAAAATTTCACCGAGATGCTACTACTCATAGTTATATTGTTGACGTGGCACAAAATTACTTTAGGGACATCCATAAATGACGTAGCTTTTTTAAAAGGTTTTTTGTCCCCCACCCCCTCCCCTCTCGTAACATTTCGTCACAAAGTAGTAGCTATATAACAACCCCCCCTCAATAAGAAAAAATCCATTTTTTTCTTAGTTTCATATTTGCTACGTAGCTTGGCTTGACCCCCCACTATCCCCATCGTCACATTTCGGCACAAAACTGACACAAAACAGGCTTTCGCATACTACAAATAATTCCAACTTTGAAGCAAATATGGCGCACAAGAAGTGTTTCATCATGAAATTTAGATGCTATAGAAGCATTTTACTAAAAAATATACCACAATCTTTGAATAATTGATTCCATTATCACTGGCTAAAAACAAGGCAAAATTGCATGGCATTGTGCTCGAAAATGGATACTTTCTTGAACTTTTTTTTATCAATGCACGATGGTCCTGAAACCGAATACAGGGAGAATTTTGGATCTAGGGCTCTCTATCAATATTTTAGAGAAAAAAGTTGTTACATAATGATAAAGCGCTTATTAACAAAGTTGTTACATAATGATAAAGCGCTTATTAGAAAATTGTTGAAAATTAAGGTGACCCAAATTTTTGATGAAATCAAATATCTAACTTTCTTATCTTTGCAGATACAAGAAAAAGTTGATCTACGATATTATAGCGCCGTTAATTTTGAGCAACTTTGTAGAAAAAATGTTATTCTTTATCTTTGAAAATAATTGATTTAGATGGAAAAACACCTTCTTCTATTTTTTTACTTCAATTTTCACACTTAAACAGTCTTTCAGCGACTTTTAGGGCTTTTTAAATGAAATAATTTGCAATGCAAAAAAAGTTCCTTTCTTTATTTGTTTGTCGTTCTGTTTGGGGTAAACAAAAAAAATATCTCTTGGTCTCAACCCTAGTAACAATATTAGTTTTATCAAAATTTTATAGTGCTCAAAACATCCAAAACAGCGCCATAAAACTCTGATAAAACCAGTTCTGTTACTTGGGAATATGAGGAAAGATTTGATTCTATATGTGGAGAAATTTTTGAAAATATGCTATGTTTTGTATTTGAGTAAATTCAATTTGAAAACATGACGAAAATTATAATTTTATATTTTTTGCAAGTGAAAACACACAGATTTATTTTTTAGTTAATTTTTTTGTTTTTTTTTAAACAAGATCAACTGGTTAAAAAATTATGAATTTTTGAAAATGAAATACGTTGGATGAAGTTGTTTTTTATGGTCACCATATTTCGGGTTTGATTATGGGTTTGATTTTTTTCGACGAAGATTCATCCCTGATATTTTAGGCACAATTTAAGCACTTTGTGTGGCCAATTCCGAAATAGGGTGACCATGAAAAACCGCTTTTTTATTTATTCGATTTTCAAAAATTCATAACTTTTCTACCAGTTGGTCGATTTTTGATCTTTTTGGATCAAATTGCAGGTAATTATTTCTAATTCTAAGAAAAATTCTGAAAAATTAAATCTATGTGCATTGCATGCATAATATATAAAATTATTGAAGTTTGTGCAATGGTCCGGAAACCGAATACAGGGGGAACTTTGGATCTAGGGCTCTATAGCAATATTTTTGAGAAAAACTATTTTCTTTTTTTTTTAATAGAGGGGGGGGGGAATGTTTGTAATGATTTATTTATGTACTAACATCTATTCAGAATTAATATTGTGTGTTCTGCCACAAATGGTGACATATCAACACTATTATATATATTTGTACGCTTTTTTATATTATTGCATGTTATTAGCTTTCGCAGTTAAGTTAATGTAATTGTAGGAAAACTATTAAACCTACTTGTCAAAAAAAAATTTCTGCAAAGTTGTTACATATGATAAACATATTGTTGAAATATTATTAACAATTAGGGTGACCTACATTTTCGATCAAATCAACCATCTAACTGTTTTATTTTTGCAAATATAAAAAAAAAAAGTTGTTCCATAATATTATAGCTCCATTAATTTTAAGCAACTTTGTAGAAAAAAGTTTCTTTGAAAATTACCGGTTTAGATTAAAAAAAGGCATTTTTTGCTCTGTATTTTTCACGCTAATTTTAAGAGAAACAATTTGCTATGCTGATATCGTGAATATCTCAATTTTACTCAATGTTATTATTGTTTTTCATAGAAAAATATGCCTTTTGCATATGTTTGTCGTTCTGTTTGGGGCAAACATAAAAAATATCACTTGGTCGAAATCTGAAGGCCACATTTGACTCTACATATGGAGAAATTTTTGAAAATATATTGAAAATATATATAATATATTTCCTTTTTTTTTCGAATTCCATAACTTGTTTTTATCCTGATTTCTCCATGATCGGATAGTGTCCATTGTTAGGGTAATTATTTGTAGGTTTTTATAAAAAATCAGATTTTTGAAAAATGAGGTTTTTCAGATAATTAATTTTGAATTTTTCTTTAACCTTTTTTTCATAAAAAAATATTTTAAAAGTGGATATTTTTTTCGGAAACACAAAATTATTATCTAGGGCCTAGCGTAGTTGGTAACATCTTCGCCAGTAATGTATGAAAGTTCTCTCCAGGGAATTGTAATTAGGTGATATTGTTAGGATGGACAGAGGCATGGTAACAATACCTGGACAATATTACAATAGACCTGGGCAATATTACAATAGACGGAAAATAAGCGAGAATTTAAAAAAAAATATATTTATAATTTTACCGAAGACGTCACACCGATCAAACGAACCGGTTTTGCTCTGAAAATGTTTGTAACCCTCAATACCTTCCCAAAACAGTATGTTTTAATAGCTTCACAAAAATGAGTCGTGTTTCAAAAAATTAAACCAATAGCACAAAATGGCATCTTTTACCCATCGAATTTATGCAAAGTTTCAGCCAAATCAAAAATGACAATTGAAAAAAAACTTGGACATTGTTTGCTCATACTAACGTAAGTCACCTTAATACACACCAAAATAAAAAAATCGCTATGCACACGCTTTTTCTTACGGCTTTAGATTGAAAATTTATCAATTATTGCATAATAAAAGTAAAACTGTTTAGTTAACAGGTCTATAAATATCACACCACTGAGCAGTGTTCGCATCAATATTAAAAAAAAAGGATAAACGATACGTGTTAACTAATCACAATTAAAACATTTATTCGAATAATTACTACTACCTTAACGCAAATGTCAACAAATGTGGTTGTATTCATAATGTATTTTTTTGAAGTAGAATACTTCTCTCAGGAAGTTCGGCTACATAGGGATGTGAAATGAAAATCTAAAACCGAAAAAAGTCAAAAATATGTCAAATTTCAAATGCTAATAAATCGGTTAGTATTTGATGGATTTCCTTCGTTCTTGCAGCAATAGATTGGAAAATCTTCTAAGATTCTTCCCAAAAGAAGATAATTGTAATTTTATTATTCACACTATTGTACTATTGAAAATAGTCAAGCCTTGTCAAAACGGAAAATTCGACCTCTGATTGGTCGTTATATGATTGCTACCCAAGCACGGTCGACAGAATCATATACCTTGCAATTGAAAACATGCTATTTGGCCTATATAAGAGCCTGTTTCAGCCGAAGCCGCTCATAATAGTTCTAGACAGCGACAACAGCAGTCGTCCTTCCTTAGCAGCATCACTAGCTCTGTGGTTGGTCACCACGTCTCAGGAGCAGCGCGGTTCTTCTCAGCGTGTGTCGCCAGACTGCCATTATTCCCCCCGTGTTGGGGCAGCATGAAGATTGCCCTCAGGAGATCCAATTTCGAAAATCAAAATGCCTTTTTCAAAGCAAATAAACAAGTCATTGAAAGTTAATAAATTTTGACAACGCAAGCAAGCATTCTGTGTTGGATCCTAGCAATTCAAATCTGTGGCACCCGTCTAATTTACTGAATGTGAAATAGCTTCCACAGTGCATGTTGTCCGTGTATGTGCATGTTATCCGTGTATGTGTACTGTTAGGGCAGCTCAAAGGTTGCGATCAGCAGCCGATTTTGAACCGCAAAATGCCTTTTTCAAAGCAAATAAAAAGATAATTGAAGGTTAATAATTTTCTGGCATCAACACAAGCAAACATTCTGTGCGGCATGCAACAAAATTCTGTTGTAGTTGCCTAATTCTTACTTTATTTAGTGAACCTCTCACTGTAAGGGCAGCGCAAAGGCTGCGATCAGCATAACCGGCTTTGAATAACAAACTGCCCTGTTAGAACGCATTCACACAGACAGTTGGGCCTCTGCCATGGTGAACGCGAACGCGAGCGATGGGGCGAGAAACTTGTCGTAGGTAAATAAACAGCTCTCTTTACGGCTGTTCGGCATTCTGGATTTTGGCAATCAAAACTTTTGCTGGCTGTCTGATTTTCAATGAGAAAACAGCCTTCAACTTTGTTGCCAGAGTGCCTGACTACGATTCGGTAATATTGTTTGAGTTAAATGTTTACAAAATTTTACAATATTCCTCTTTCTCCCATTCAATAAAACAGGTAATACGATGCCTTCGTCATACGCAAGTTCACCATAACTCCCGCTATGGACGTAACACAGAGATGCAATCAGCGTCATATCCGATTTTAAATTCAACAACAAACTGTCCTTTTTAAGTCAACCAAACAAATGAATTGAAGATTTAATATTTTCTCGTTCTGAGCTTTAACCATAAGTTAATTATCTTAATTTGAATTCACATGTACATATACTCTGACTGTTGAAACTTGTTTGCGCCGCAAAGAGTTTGTACTTTTCCTGTTCAGTGAGGTTGTATTTATATGTGCAAACTGAAATTGAATAGTACTTCAACTTCATTTGCACAGAATTTTCAATACTGCCAATGAGCGGTCAACGTTTATTTACTAGGAAAAATGACTGACACGCAAGCAGCCAGGTTATCTCTCTTGTAAAAGTATTCTACTTCAACCTTGCGGTCGTGGCTTTGCACACAACCCTCCTGTGATTTTTTGTATTAAATCAGAAGACTTTCACTGTATGGTTAATTCCATGGCATTCCCACTGCAGCGGCATCCTTAAGGCTATTTTCACATTAGATAAGCGGGCCGCATCTCACACGCCACGACCGCCGCTCTTCTATTCTCTTTCTATCGAAGGCCCCCGCAGAGGTTGTTGCTGGTGGATGATGGAAGGCGAACTTTCGTCATACATATATGGCATGAATATGAATTACTTTTGACATTTGCACAACTCCACGGAAAGCCGCTTCGCGGGTCATTATCGAACCCATAATCATCGCTAATTGTCGCTCGGGGCGGAGACTGGGCATCTTCCAAGCACGCTATTTGCAACTTCGCACCGCACGTACAGGGGCTGCAGTGAAGCGTAAGCACGGCAGCTTTCAGTTCGAAATGTTTGCGCTTTTCTCGTATTTGGACAGAGAGAAAGAGAGACAGAGAGCAGCAATTTGATCAACCGAACAGCCGATGAGGAATCCCCCACCTGCTGGTACGGTGAAACAGAGGGTCTTTTTCTCCACATCACCATCGCAGCTCTATCGACGTCACGCACGCAGAAAGAGCGGAAGTCAAACACTCAAACGGGTACTTCCTCCGAGCATCTACTGCATCAATTTATGACCGGTGCATCTGCAGAGACCGTCTATCAGAAAAACTTTGTTTTTTTTTTTTGTTGCGTAATATTACAAGAAATAGAAGAAAAATAGCACAATAGAGAAAAATAAACATGTGGCAGTATGGCTGCGTTGAAACCAGTAAAATTTAATGCTGTGTTGAAATTATTTAGCAACATTATGGTGCAATCTATTGTGCAATTTAATCACCAGATTTCAGTTTTAGAAGCAAACTAGCTCATTAAAAAAATTTGATGTTTCACACTGCCACAAATTATCACCAGATACGACCTGCTCCTCTACATCAGGCGTATCATAACAAACCCCACTAACCGCCATCTGCAGTTTGTTGTGCCTTCCACTGACTGTTGATAAAACTTATATGGGATGCAAACAACGAAACGGCGGTGCGGCATGCAATCACTTCTTATATTACTACTATCTCTACCTGTTCCGAGTCTTTGTTATTATCCAACAAAAGCTTTCATCATACGCCATCAGCACTCCGGAGCGGACACGACACGTGTGTGTTGTTCCCCGCTCAAAGGAACTGGATGCTTAGATGGACAGTTTAATGGAAGTAAAACTTCTCGCCAATAATTGGATCATTTCTGAGAATTGGTTCTTGCTGAACAACCATAGCTCTTGAAGAGTAGCCCCTCTATGGCGTGTAAAACTTGACTCGGAGGACAATCGCGTTAATTGCGTTCAGCAGTAAACAACTGTTCAAACTCTCCCGGCAAGGTTATTTTTTATGCAAACGGATTGTACAGTTCAAATCAAACCGCTATTGGAGGTCAAGTATGAACCTGTTCATCACCTTGGGGTATCCAAGAGAGGAAGATATTCATACGGTTTCTTGATTTCTACTTTAAATGCATTTTCAAACACCGTACGGAACTTTGATGCCAATATTGATCTTTCAATTAAGAAGTTACCGTCCTCTCGAGAGACCGCATATCTTGAATCATGTTTGCTAATGTACGACGACGATGAGCAAAACAAGCGTCACGAAGCGCAAACAGTTTTGTTCGACAGCATTCCACAGAGGGAGGAGAAATCTTAGAAAATAGCAATCGGCTGACATCAGCCGTGTCAACGCTGGCTGCGGCGGTAAATCGGTGACGGTCAACCAATTTTGTGTCGTGCCGCAGTGATTGATTTGCACAGATCGTTAGACTAGCGCTATTTGTATCATCCACGTGATTTGATAGAAGATTGAAACGTTTATACCAATGCATTGGTATAAAGATGTGACAAGATGATTTCGATAATTTGGGCTCTGTTGTGTTCGCGATCAAACCAACTGTGAATTGGAAGTACAGGGTATATATTTACGAAAGAAGTTAGTATTTGGATCATCCCATAGGACCAAGAAAAAGCACAAGCTTGGTATCGACCATCACAGATTTTGCTCAAAGTTGAGGAAATTATTCATCTAGGGACACTTTGGAAATATCCCATTTTTGGTGTCAACCCTCTTTGTTGCGAAGCACAGTCCCTCCACAATTATTGACCACTTGAGCAGGTGTATGAATTTTCAAAAAAACATCCCCAGCACATTTCATTGTTTAGAGGTGATCTATAAATGTATTCAGTTATAAAAATATGTGATCTTTCACTTGATACAGTTAGTATTTTCAGATTTTGCAAATATACTTCATGAAATACGTTTATTCTATGACTCATCTAAATCACAATCACTTTTGAGAGCGGTCCCAATTATGAAACAATTTTCATCATATTATGGATCAACATGAAAACAAAAAAAAAGGTTTTTGTCAACGAATCCACTCAATAAACTTCATTCAAATCATGAAATAAAAAAAAATGTTTCAAAACGTATTGAAGATCTCGCATGGCCTGGTCACATTTTGTATGACATTTGAGGTCGAAGTAAGATCGAAAGTTCAGGTCTATCAATTCTTAGAGTATGCTTAGAGTAGTTATGAACCGTTGCATATGAAACATCATAAGGGAACATTCATAAATGACGTAGCATTCGAGGGGGGAGGAGGGGGTTTGCAGGCAGGGCTCAAGCTAAGCTACGTAGCAAATATGAAATTGAGAGAAAAATTGGATTTTTTCTAGTTGTTCTTTTTTATCACTGTTTTGTATGTTTTGGGTTGTTTTTATTACCTCCTTGTCTTTTAATGTTCATTTATGACACAAAGTATGTTTTTGATAATAAAATTTGCAAAAAAAAATTATTATGTGGGTGGGGGGGTTATTGTAAAGCTACGTAATTATCTAGAGGGGGGTCCTGATTTTGTGACGAAATGCTACGATGGGGGAGGGGGGTGTCAAAAAAACTCTTAAAAAAGCTACGTCATTTATGGATGTTCCCTAACGTGTTGCCTTCTTCAAGAGCTTCCCTGTCAGCATTTTTCAAAGACTTAGTCTGAATAGATTCCGCTTAGTGCTCAGTTGAAGTTGATAATGTACTTTAACTTTAAAAATCGCATTTGAATCACAGTGATCCATAATTGTGAAAAACTACCTTGTCTCGGTAGTTTATGGAACACTTTGAAAATTGCTTATTGTTAGAAAAGTCGTTGTCAATATTTTGATTAATTGTGATGATCTCACCTTGACCCATATGAATGAACCATTTTTTACAAAAAAATTAGCGAATTTATCACATAGAAACCCTCTGAATGAGAAACGTGCTGCTTACGCTGATTGAGAAAAACTACAGATTCTCGATGACAACATTAAACGATCATAAAAACTATTTAATCTTTACATAACAAGGGATGTTTTGTATGTTTAAAGCTAGTAATATGACATATTTTCTTGCAGAAATATTAATAATAATAATTTGTCCAACTGAGTTAGTGAAACACAAGAAATGAACCGTTATTGTGGGGTGTAACAGATTTTTTGTTCAAAACCTTATAGTTTAGACGTAAGTCGTTAGAAAATAAACTGATGGGTGATTTTTAAATAAAATTAGTCATTGAATCCAGAGAAAATAACAGTTTCGACCCAATAGGTTTTCAAACATTTTAAAACAAAATTTACATTTTTCGACTGCCAAGAAATAATCCAAGACTTTTAGGATTTTTTTGTTATCAAATGATTCAAAACCATCTATCCTTTTTTGCGGCAGTGCTGCCAGTTCAATCCAACAAAACCCGAAACTACGTTCAATCCAGCATTAGATCTTCCAATCAATGATTTGTTAACTCAACGTAAATATTGAAAACGTGTTGTAGATGGGTGTTGTACGTGGGTAGATTTAGAACATTTTCAAAAGTTTCGCTTTGAATGAGTGTGAAAGACTTGACGGCACATTGAAACGATTAGCATTCAACCCATGCATACTGCAAATCCTCCTCCACGTTCAAATTCATATCATCACTAGGGTTTGCAATATTCCTGGGAATCGATTTCCCGGGAAACGGGAATGAAAAATCGCATTTCCCGGGAACCGGGAACTGACAAATTCTTTAGCAAAATGATATTTTAAATGAAGTTCATCTGTTAAAGGTAACAAAAATTGTTTAAAATTTCATTCTCAATCCGCATGAAAAACAAAAAAAAACAATTGAAATACAATACATTTTCAAGTTAACATAAAAAATTCGTGATCGATTTTTGTATCATATATTTGCAGAAGAGGAGAATTAGGGGTATTCATGTCGTCAAACAATCGCTTCAGATCCGCTGACAATTTTCCGTTAAGCTCAAAAATTTTATTTCCTTATGTAAAACTTTGCTCAAGTCTGCTGAATCACCGCTGTTTGGATTCTAGGATAATTTCAAATCACCGATTACAGCTTTTGCTACACTTAATTGAAAACTGGTGTCCAATTCTTTCAGTTTGTTGAAGAGAAAACTGAGTGTTAAGGCCTAAACACAATGGATACGTTTACGGCTGAGTTTGCGGCAATTTGACAGTTAGCCCATACATTTTCTGTCAAATTAATGTCAACGCAACGCAAACGTATCCATTGTGTTTGGGCCTTCAGGCAGGCATTGGACGCGGAAAATATTTGCTATATTCGGTACGGATTTTTTGGCCAAAATGTTTTTTGCACTACAGTAAATATTTACTGTTTACTTGAGCGGTAGTAAACCTATTCGCTTTTTTTTTTCATTCAAATATATTTGCTATGCCATTGTGATTTTTTTTAAAATAAACTGCGTCTCAAATCTAGTTTTCATTGACAGAACAACATTTTAAACCCTTTTGGAGTTTATATCATTATTGATTAGAACGTAAGATTCCAAGGAAGATTTTTGGTTAATTAACTACGTTATTTCGTTATTTCGCCATTCGGTGGTTTTCTCTGACCGAGACAAACCGGAAGGAAACGATAAAATACTAAATAATCAGTTCAATACGACTCAAAATAAGTCAGTCTTAGAGCATTTGAAGGCTTACTAATTAACATGCAAAGATGATTTTTACGTTGAAATGCTATACTGACTTTGAGTTTTATTAAATGATTTATTTCAGCTCGCACCAGTTTGACGTATTTGATTTTATTGCAATATTGCATAAGAAACTATAGTGAATCATACAAAATTTTTCGCGGAACTCGGGAATCCCGGGATCCCGGGAATCAATATTTCTTTTCCGGGATCCGGGAATCCCGGGAAAAGCTATTTCCCGGGAAATCGTTTCCGGGATTGCAAACCCTAATCATCACGCAAAACTCAAAAAAATGTAAGCAAATTCTTGTTTCGAATATCATTCCATTGGGTTTTTACGCGGTTTTTTTACGCGGATTCCGGAATTTACGCGGTTTTTTACGCGGAATCCGGAATTTACGCGGATTCCGGAATTTACGAGTTTTTTTACGTGGATTCCGGAATTTACGCGGATTTTTTTTACGCGGCACGTATCCCCCGCGTAAAAAGCGACTTTAGTGTAATATCATTTTCAATTTAATATTGCAGTAGAATAAATTAATATGAAACAAAGTGCAATAATAGAGCCACAGTTATAGATTAAAATATTTAATTTTTGGGATTAAAGAAAAAAAAATCTGACAACATTGCTGCAAAAAAAACATTTTTTTTATTCCTGAATAACCAGAAAAATCATAAAAATAATTTCTTAGATTGTTTCTTGGGTGAATATGATTGTTGAGTGAAAATTGAGATTTAAAGTGTTTTCGTGAAAATGCTGTATTTCGAGGTTGGCTCATATTAATAGATGTTTATTACGTGAAATATTTGGATGTTTGATATGGAAATGGCAGCATTTGCTGGAAAATGCCAATTTTCAAATGCAGATATATTTCATCTGACAACACTTCTAGTTGAGCGGGGGCCTAGTGTGGTTGGTAACGTCTCCGTCAACCACGCTCGACGCCTGGGTTCGAATCCCACCGCCGACATAGGTGTCGATGGTTGTGAGGTGGCGTGATCCACTCACAACCAACCCAACTGGTCTAGATTCAATCCTAGCCGACACCGGGAAATCTCTGGGATCACGCCTTCCATCGCATGAGGAAGTAAAGCCGTTGGCGCCGGTCCGTTAATAAACGGGTCGTGAGTTAGGGTCCTGGGTGTGGAGTTGCCTCCCTGGGCGTCGGTTATTGGCCACAACAGTGGCGGAACTAGACCGACGGAAAATAAACAAGAATAAAAAAAAAAAAACACTTCTAGTTAAAAATTATATTTTTCTGGATTCCTTGGTTTATTTTCTTTGAACATTATCTATCTCATTATCTCTGAACAAAACAGCTCTAGAAATTAACAACGTCGTGAAAAAACGATTTTTTTTTCAGAAAAAATAAAAAAGAAACAAAATTTATGCCTCGAAGAATTCGTTTTTTAATTTTGTTTTCTAAAAACTAAAAAAAAATGCTAAACACGGACAGCTGTCTGATCATGGAGGAATAAAAAACAAAAGTTATTTTTTTCCAAAAAAAGAAAAGAAAATTGATTGAAATAATGTCTACGGTGAAGTTGTGTACAGTAACTTCCAGGGAAAATATGAGAAAAAAAAAACACAAAAAAAATGATTAACTAAATGTCTTAAAAAATCACAGGAGGGTTGTGTGAAAAGCCACGACCGCAAGGATGAAGTAGAATACTTTTACAAGAGAGAAAACCCTACTGCTTGCGTGTCAGTCATTTTTTATATTTGTTGTTCAATTCAATATCGGATAAGATACCGATCACATCTTGGCGTTATCGCTGACAGTGCGAATAAAGTATTCCTTGTGATAAAATAGACGGTGAAAAGCTGATTTAACACTTAAAACTAGACGGCTCATGCGTTGTCAAAATGAGTCAACTTTTCATTGAATGCTATCGCACAGAGACTGCATTTTACTAAAGTGCCTCACTGCATCAGCCGCTATCGATGCTAAACCCGCTGCAACTGCTACGCTATCCGTTGCCATGCCAATGTTTTTTTTATGTTGAGATAGGCTGCAATTAGTGCACTATCCATTGCTATGCCACAGCTGTGGCCGCTATCCGCCTGGTATCCACTGCACTGCTACTGCTGCTGCTAAGGGAAGACTGCTGTTGTCGCTGTCTAGAACTATTATGAGCGGCTTCGACTGAAACAGGCTCTTATACAGGGATGAAAAACCTATCGATAGTAGTAGGAAATCATCGATAACTATCGATAGCCATTTCAGTCGATATTTTCCATCCTTACTCTTATACAGACGAATAGCAAATTTAAAATGGCAAGGTCTATGATTCTGTCGACCGTGCTTGGGAAGCAATCATATTAACGACTTATCAGATCAGTCGAATTTTGTGCTTCAACAAGGATTGACCATTCTCAATAATATAACAGCTTGTCATTATTTGGACTTGATAATTTCTGAATTTTAAATATGCAAAAAATAGTTTTTCATGCTGATAATGAAAGCTTTTCGGATGTTGTGCTCATAACTGAAGGAAAAGATAATAAAGTACGTTCTGAGACACGGAGATGAAGCCAAATATATATCTGTTCCAAATTTCTTGAATGTGTAAACTGATTCAAGAGAAAATATTAACTCTTCAATTTGGTTTTTATTTCATCCCGAAAAGGACAATTTGTTGTTTAATTCAATGTTTGATAAGATGCCGATCACATCTTTGCGTTATCACTGGCAGTGCGAATAAAGTATTCCTTGGGGGAAAATAAACACTGAAAAGCTTTCCAGAACGTTATTTCATTGGATGCATTTGCTAGTGGGCCTGCTATCGCTCAGAGACAGCATTTCACTAAAATGCCACATTGCATCAGCTGGCCCTGCTTATATTGATGCTGAGACCAACGTCAACCGCTGCGCTTTCCCCGTTGCCACAGTAGTGGACGCTTCAGTTGCCATAGGTATCCGCTGCCCTGCATCACCTGGTCCTGCTATCGATGCTGAGACGCGCTCCGCTATCCGTTGCCATACCACAGCTTGGGCCGTTATCTGCTGCACTGCTACTGCTACTGTATCCACTGCTGCTGCTAAGGGAGGACTGCTCCTGTTGCAGTCTAGAATTATAATGAGCGGATTCGAGTGAAACAGGCTCTTATATAGGCCAAATTGCACATTTAAAATGACAAGGTCAATGATTCTGTCGACCGTGCTTGGGAAGCAATCATATAACGACCAATCAGAGGCCAAATTTTTCGTTTTGACAAGGGTCGACTATTTTTAATAGTACAATAGTGTGAATAATAAAATTACAATTATCTGCATTTGGGAAGAATCTTAGAAGATTTTCCAATCTATTGCTGCAAGAACGAAGGAAATCCATCGAATACTAACCGATTTATTAGCATTTGAAATTGGACATATTTTTAACTTTTTTCGGTTTTAGATTTTCATTTACATCCCTTTGCAGCCGAACTTCCTGAGAGAAGTATTCTACTTCAAAAACTCATTTCTAAGAAACCGTTTTTTTTTTTTCATCGAAAACTTCACACTGTAAGCTAACCAATGATAATTATCTAAACTTGGAGAAATTAAGAGAAAACAATCAAAGTTTGTCAAAAAAAAATTTTTTTTTTTACCTTTGAAGGTAAATATATATTTTTTGACGAAGAATTACGTCTTAGGCAACATATGTAGGGGTACAAATTGAAAAACCAAAAACCATCGACAGCGTCGATTTCCTTCTTCTCGTAGCAATCAATTGAAAACCACGCCCAAATGCAAAAAACATGTAGTTTAATTATTAGAACTATTGCCCTACAGAAAATTATCAAACCTTGTTCAAAGGCTTAACGCTTGCTTTCGCTATGACGGTGGACAGAATATTATACCAAGTTAGCCGAGAATGCACTTTAAAATAAAAGCCTGCTTCTGCTTAAACTAATTAGTTTACTAGTGGATAGCCACTGGCACGGTCCTAACCAAAGAGCAAGGGGTATCATTCAAAGATTCGACTTCATCACCACATCTCAGCACGAACTGAATTCGCTTTTCCTTCAGCAATATGCAACACCCAACAGTAGCGTAATAACTGGATCGACCAGCAGCAAGCAGAGCTGCAACAGGCGGCGATTTTTAATATCACTCTACCTTCCATAGCGAATTGACCCACATAGTAAACAGCACCTTCCACAGTCCTAGATGTTGGATCTCCTTTCTGTGTGGGAAGCACCGTCGACATACAGACATGTTCTCAGTTTTGTGAAAACTATAACTAATCATCCTTTTAAAGGAACACTAGAAATGACGTAGCATTCGAGGGGATGGGAGGGTTACAATTTTTAGACGAAATGTGACGAGAGGGAGCAGGGGGGTCAAGTCAAGCTACGTATCAAATATGAAACTGAGAAAAATAAATTGATTTTTTTTCTAATTGTTCTTTTTTCACTGTTTTGTCTGTTTAGAGTCATTTTTTATCACTTTCTCGTCTTTTCTTGTTCGTTTATGTGTTTTTTATAATGATAACGAAAATTTCACGGGGAGGTTGTACGTAATTATATAGAGGGAGGTCCTGACTTTGTGACGAAATGCTAAGCTGGGGGAGGGGGGGTCTAAAAAAAAAAAAAAGCTACGTCATTGATGGATGTAGATGAAAGAATCATGTATCAAAGAATCGCATCTTGCGAAGAGCGTTTGCTTTCTCGAAAGTATTCGTTCGATATTAAAGATACTTTGTTATGAGCTAACTTCGCACGCAGCATTGTTTGAATCCGTCAGTTACCACGGTGAAACAACTTTTTCTTTCCGTCGCAGTCGTGAAGATGCAGAGGTAAACTTGGTCTCCGACGGCAATGGCTATTACACCTCCTTCCTTACAACATCCTTCCTTACCCTAACGATCGTAAGGACGTGGCCGGCGCCGTTATCAATCCATACAAAGCGGTAGCTAATGAAGTGTTGTAAACTGAAGATGGCAAACTAATCCCAAGTAGCATTATACGTGGTTCTTGGTGCAACTTCACTAGCTCAGATCGATCATGAAGAAGCAACTACGGAATGTGCGGTCGTCAAACTCAAGCTCAACGTTCCAGCACTTGTTGGTGCCTGCATCAGGGGAAATATAATTGTATTGTTCTACGTCAGATGGGTTTCATCACTACAACGGTTGACAATTTACCAATCAACAAGTTTCAAAATTTCGATCGGTCAATATTCAAGAGATCTGTACACTTGGGGGTGGATGAATTTGTTTATAAACTACTTTACAATCAAACGACTTTACAAAATTCAACACAATTTCTTTTCATTTCTACATACCGAACTATTCATAACATATCGATCGTATTCCCAAACCTATAGCAATAAATACATTGACATGTCGTAATTATACGTTAACCTTACGGTCGTGTTTTACAAACAACCTCTTCAACCATTTTTCGGAAGGACACAAATATTTTCTACAACTTTGCCGAAGACACTATACCGATCAAAAAATCAGTTTTGGCTCTAAAAATATTATTATTATTATTGGGCTGTCGGCTCAAAACAAACTCCTAAAGGTAGATTTCTTCTTAGCAGAAAGAATATATGAGCACTGACCATCAACACTGCTTATTATGGTGCCAATGATAATCGGATTTTCGAAATTCGCTTAGAAGTTTCGCCCTGTTCAAAAAAAAAAAAACTCGATGAAAAATTTCTGCTCAATCGGACTGTACGAACACGTGTGGTCAAGGCCATAGATGGAGAAAGCACAGCTAGTAGTTCATGAAATTGTCGATATCGAAATTTTTTGGATGACAAATATCAAATATGCATGAAACGTCGGATCTGGTGTTATCGTAAAGAAAAAGATTTCGAAAAAAAATCGACTTTCTGGGACTTTTTGAACTGAGAATCTTCTTTATCTCACTTTTTTTTTGTGTCACGATGTATATTTTTTCTAGGACAAAGTATTGCCTATCTACAGCTTTGCCAAAGACGTGGCACCGTTAAAACAACCCGTTCTGGTTTTAAAATATTTGTAATTATCAATACTCTTTTTACAAATTATTCGTGATTCGAAATAAAACAATATGCTCATAATAACATTTATGCAATGTTTTTAGCTGGATCAAAATGGTCGATTGAATTGGTTGCCTGTTTTTTTTTTAGTGGATTTTCACAGCACTGTTATTAGAACCCAATTTCTTTGAAAATGTTCGACCAATCTTCATGATGTTCAAAGACCCCCTTAAATCATTTATACAAATATTTGAATTTCCATGTCAACTGGGGACGATAAAATTTACAGGAACGGTTAAAAAGTTATAATTTTCCATTTTTTCCAATTTTGATAGCCTGGAAATGCGTCAAATTTTCAGAGACTCATATGAGTTTTCCAGTAAGCAAATGTAGAAACTACAAACCCAACAAGCTATTACTCTGCGGCCTTTCGACGCACTTCCGAGGCGGTTAGGGGCACAATATAAGGGGTAATGGGTAATAAGCTATAATCTCTTGTTTTTTTTTAGTTTGAGCTCTAAATTAAAACCTGTGTTGACCAGTGTAATCTAACATAATTAAACTTAATAATATTATTATTGAATATATTTAAACCACAACTATTATCTAATATATGTACAAATGTTCTTCGATTATGCAAACCATGCTATTCTGAAGTGACTAGTCGCCAATGGAAATTTCGTATGCTAAACGATTGTCGAATTGAAATGAAAAAAAAGTTGTTGTATGGACTTCACTGCGACTAGTACTCTGATCTTTTGAGGTACCTATTGTCTTCCCCCAGACTTTTTTCTCTTATCTTCTTTATAGACCTTTTCTGGAACCATCGTGCAAGTTACTGATGAGTAAAGTGCTTCTGGGCGAAGAAATTGTGGACCAGAGGTTTTGAGTCTGGAAAGAAGCACGAAGGAGCCTGAGAATAAACATCGAATGGCCTTATTCTACGAATATTCGAGCGTATAGCCATTCGCTTGTCAAAGAGGACTCTGTATACCTCCTAATAATCAAGAAAATAATCCTTCAGGCAACTCTTAAAGAATACAGGTTTCTGTCGGATTTTAAATTTATTTTGATAATACATATCACGAACTTCGGCAATTGTTGTAAAAATCCGTAATTAACATATTACAAAAAGCGAATGCGAATAAATATGGAGAGGCAACACCCAATGTCGAATAAATGCACTAATTAAAAAACGCCCATCAGTCTGTATCGTTTCAACATGTTTTACGTCGGAAATTTAGAGAACAGTTTTGCGCTATGTGAAATTGAAAATGACAAACTGTAGACAAGCAGCTTTTTAAGTAAAGTATTATTATAACGCATTGAGCGAATAACAGATTATAAGTTTTCTAGCTACCGAGTGAAATTTAGCGCCGATATCGATTTCACTTACTGACGGACCTCACATTTCACCTATAAATTCCGGAGTAAGCTCTAAAATTTATTTAAAAAGCCATTTAAATATATTCGAAACCTTCAATTAGTTTTCTCAACCAAATCAACACTACTTACAATTGGCGGCATTTCTCGCAGCGAAACCGCGAAGCTCAATTCTTTCACCATCTTACTGACCTGAAAAGGAAAACAGATAAAAAAGACGCTATCAATCTACCCTGGTAGAGCAATTACCGCCAATGAAAATAATCATTACAGGCAAAAAAAAGACGGCAAATTTAGCGTGCAATCATGGACTTGATCGACTTTTTTCGAATAGCATCGGGCGTAAATTCCGCTAAACCTGCGCAATTGCTCGGCCGTCGGACGGCCGAGTTGTGCATTTTGCATTGCCTATCGCCCATTACGAGCCCACCTTGACCATGATGTGAATCAAAGCAACGCCGCGCCGGTAGACTCGGCGCATCAAGGAACTCGCGCAGATGAATTCGTTTGTTATTTAAATTTTGGCTCCGGCTGCATGGAGCAGCCGGTGCTGCTTCGACGCGTGGTTTGGCACTAGCCAAAGCAGACCTCGAACCTGCGAACCTAATCCGATTTGACTTTCCGCGCTCCACCGATTTTGGCTGCATGAAGTTTCGCGTGCTGTGGAGATCAGTTACAAAGTGTTTACGCGTAGACGGAAACTTTTACTACCATCAAGCGCCGGGCTCAATTCGCCCCAAGTAGGTAGGTATGCTAAATAGGCGATCGCTGAGTGGGTGGTAATTTGATTGCACGGTCATTCCTGCTGTCCATCAAGATTTTGAGGAGATTAGACAGCGCGGGTCAGATCAGATCCAATGCGTAAACAGCAAGCGCCAGCAGCTCGAGAAACACTTGCTTCCATTTCCATGCTTGGATTCAATGAGTCGCGTTCAAATATGCATGGAAGATTATTTATTGAGCGGTTCACGCAGCACCGTAAAATAGAAGAATTTATTAACTAGCTGCGCGCTGATATGAATTGCCCCAGTTTGGAAAAAATCCGTTGATTCATGACTGGTAGAGTGAACAAGTTTCTGCGCACCTTTTATCGCGATATACATATTGGGGCTACATTTTATTCTCCTTCTTATGCAAAGATTTATTGTTCGTTGCTCATATCAATAGCTATAAAACAGCACTGCGTAATAGAAAGTTTTCCAGGCAATTTTACTTACAATCTCAAAAATATTCTAGATAGACTGACT
The DNA here is from genome assembly GCF_029784165.1 of Wyeomyia smithii. NCBI lineage: Eukaryota > Metazoa > Arthropoda > Insecta > Diptera > Culicidae > Wyeomyia > Wyeomyia smithii. The sequence goes on from NC_073696.1 coordinate 61,246,109, forward strand.
AGTAATGAGTGTCACATCGGGTGTTTGTTTAAACTTTTGATATTTAGCGCAAAACTGCTTTCTCATCTGAAGCATTAAAATTCGAACCGATTTCATCTAGTCCGCGAGGATTGAGGTCAAATCGGTTCACCTGGTGGCCAGTATCTTAACGCAGATTTGCGCTAATACGGTGTGAATATAACATCTTTTTGTTCCGGCACCACTAGCCAGGAGGAAGAAGGTCAACTCGGCGTCGATGTAGGCCAGCAAGCACTCGGTTCCGCACCAGATTATTGTCACTTCGAGTGTCCAGCTTCCGTCGGCTGCCAGGTGCGAACCTTTTTAGTTACGGCCTGATGCGTCTCTGCCGCGATGAAGGTGTCCACAGCCCGCCCGGCTAGACTAGCATCAGCTAATTTGTCGGAAAGATCACGTGCTTCGTGTACCGTGAGCAATTTGGCGCTTTGATGCACACCACCCGCCACAGTCTGGCATTAGTGTACACTTAGTTGATTATAGCATACGCTTGCCGAAACTAATTACGTTGTAGCGTGTCCAGGTAAATTGATTTTACTAGATAATACCAAAACGGGTCAAACAACCTGGATTGCAATGGTGCTTCTTCGATTACAGTACCGACTCTACCGACTCGGGATTTAACCATCAAATGTGAATTTGAAAGTACGATTAGTCTTTAGAACACTAATCTGAACAAACTCTTAGTTTGACAGATTAGGCTAATAAATCTTCTTTTATTGGAACTTGTTGATTACCTAGTTACATGGCAAGTCTATTCATTTTGCTTCAGGAAATATTATTTCAACTCGTGCCGCGTCAGAACCCATGGAATTTCCCAAATTCGCATAATAAAACGTTGAGCAATCTCATGGTATTTGAAAAGTTGAAGATATATGATTGAGTTTAAATTTAGGGTTTGCCTTGGACTTTGCTAAGTGTCAAAATCCCCCATGTATTCAGGTCACGGATAATATGTATGAAATAAACACATTGCACCACCCGTCAAATTCACTTCCAACATATCAATAAAATCTAACATTTTAATTCCAAACGTAATCGTTTCCAATTGCTAAATAAACAATTATGACATGCTGCACCAAACCGCGAACTAATCGAAATCGTGTGTAAACTTATAGTAAAAGCAGCTCACAGTCCAAAATGATTCTTGCGCAAACTACGCCCCCTTAGGTGACTCTCATACACACGGCAGGCAGGCTAATGCAAAACATTCTGCGCTTCAATGCAAAACCCAAACGGCTTAGACATATTAGCGCAACGACTGGAACCATATTCGCCGCGCTCTAATTTGCCACTTTAGGCGCAGTGATGTTGCAGCTTCGAGCTATACGTAGAAATGCAGCGCTCGCATTAGTAACCGGCTACGACACTTAGATTCGTCGCAGTTTTGCATATTTTCAGCCAGCGTAGACTCTGCGGGGACGGTGAGTACGAACGAAGTTTGTGCGTAGGTCTTATGCAATATGTTTTTACTATGTTGCACTATTACGGAGAACTGCGACCGACCCATCTTGCCACATTCGTGCACGTCACCGAACGCTGCCATTGACAAGGTATAAAACGCGACCAACCCGTTCTAGACGGTCTTGACAATTTTGGTCAACATTCTCGGCTACCGGTATCGGATCACGTAATTGTCCCTCGCAGGAACGGCGTTTGGCGGTAAACGATTTCGCAAAGTCCCCGCTCTCGCATGATGGTTGCACACTGGCGGATGACCGTTTTCGATGTCGTAAAATGTGACCGGTGTTTTAGCGGGTTCGCTTTACGTATCGTCAGTAGACTGCCCACTGCAAACCGTTTTCGGATTAGTCGCGCAATAATGGTACTAATGAACAGGAAAACAACAACAATCAACAAATGGGATGGAATTAAGCAATTGAAACTGTTCTACATGTAATTACAGGCTAGTTGTGCGGTTGAAGAAACCTGTAAGGTTGCATTTTAAACCCCAAAAAATGTCCCGTTTGTACAGTTAGCTGATTGTACCGACCCTCCATTTGTTTGTCGTTCCGCAAGGCAAATGACAACAGCTATGTACGAAGTTTTAATAAGCAAAAAAAGGCTACCTTAACTACTGTTGAGAGCTATGAACGTATGCAAAGCACCACCCTTGGCCATCGTAATTTATGAATAACTTCAAAGTGTAAAGCTTCAAGCTAAAGTGTTGTGTTGCTGTCATATATAAACGCAACAGGATGCTATATTGTTTGTGCAGAGCCATAGCCGTGCGCAGGGAGGGGAGGAGATTTGCAAAAAGATATACTTTACAAAAATATTCTCGTTCAGTTTGCTGGAAAGTATAAAGGTATAATTTGGAATAGTAGTGGGTACATTAATATTGAAACCCGTAAATTGAAAACAAATGTCAGACTTCTAAGAATAGAAAATAGACACAAGCAGGATCAGCATTAGCTTATTAAAAACTAACAATCAAGCGTCAGAAAAATATGTAAAGAAAATAAAAAAAAAAGAACACCAGAAAATTATGTTGCGTCCACATTTAAAAATTCGTAAAATGAAACAAAAATCCTAAATTAGTTATGAAAAAAAAACAACGCGAACAGTCAAAACCATGTATGTAAAACAGTCCAAAATGACCAAATTCCACTTAATATGAGTACTAAATACCATAATCGAGAGGATACTCACAGACCTAAAACCGCCCGACGAAATTATGAAATCCGCGATCGCAACTTCCGTTTCAGGAAAACGGCATAAAATGAACATATATTACCCAATATGGGTATTTCTTCCATCGGGGCGATGCACAGAGGTCAAAAATTGACCCCAGGTGCCATTTTGATTCTAATTTGGTGGTTGCCGCTTTCTGGAAAACAATTTAAAACAGCCAAATACCACATAATATGATTATTTCCGGAACCGGAATGATATTTAGAGGCCGTGAATAGACGTGACGGCATATACATAAACATAGACAACTAAAAGCTGTGAAAAAAAAGGCAGCTGAAGCGCATCGAGAGCAAAAAAAATTACAGAAATGCTTTCCTAAGTGAAGCAACGTACCGAGATTGGTTCCGTTGCATTGAAGACGGCAATTTCGATGCTAATAACGTTCCGCGTGAAGGAAAGCTAAAAATCTTCGAAGACGCTGAATTGGATAAATTGCTCGATAAGGATTCATGCGAAACGCAGGAACAGCTTGCTAGGAGCTACCCGCCAAGCAAGCGATTACATGCTTTTGGAATGATTGAAAAACAAGGAACAACATAGACTATTTTCATGATAAATAGATTTTCATGTCACATTCTCTCCATTGATTTCGCATTAGTCGAGAAATTCGGATTCCAACTCCAACGAAAATATTTAAGTAACCCAACTAACTGGTTAAAATGGTTTCAACAGTCGCGGGGTATACGATCCAAGAAAATTGAAGATTGAATGTTTGAGAGATTTTCAGTTTAATTTTTTCTATTCATGTTGATTGTTGATGGTTACTGAATTTCCACCTGAAAAATCTCTTGAATGTGGTGCTCTCTTAACTTAATTTGATAGATTCAAGATCACCTTTTTGTCTGGTTATTGAAGTAAATAAAGAATAGATGTTTGTTGCGTGTTGAGCTTCAATAAGCGAACTGTTTTAACGATACACTGTAAACTAGGATTTGCAGCGACGCACAGAGGAGTAACTCGAGTGAAAACCTGGCCAAAATTATTTTCGCTGCTATTTAGCAATATTTTGGGAAATATTTAAGTGAGAAGTTGAAGTGGCTGGTTCGAATATTGTATCAAAGAGTAACTCTAAATATCACACACACAACTTAATGTTTACATTTCCAGAGCCTATGTGTCTTCATTAATGTTAGTGAGCAGATGAAGTAATACGCTCGTATGATTTGTTTTCGCAAAACGGGCAGCGAAACGAATTTATAAGCAAAATGATGTGGCAAAATATCTTCATTTAGAATTATCAATTTGATGCTCACTGATTAAATGATGCCTTGTGGAACCTACGTAGGTTGGAAAAAGCCTTTTGTACGGAGTGTTATTTACCCGGATTATTGATTCTGTGCATCAAGTTATTTTAATGTTAACTTAAATTAGTGGAAATTCATTCACTAAACTAATCTCATTTCATCTTTGTTGAGCTGAAACACTGTTTTAAGCGTGAGGCAGGCACCCATCAGGTATTGTTTTGACGTAGGACTACGTCTAACCGCACTATATCGAGATACATTCTGCGGAAAACTAAAACCAAGGTGTAACGTTGGAATGAAAGATTTCAAACGGTGATATTGATGTAACCACATGACGGATCATAGTAATCAATATGCCATTGGAATGATAAAATGATGGACAATTTTGTGATTCTTCGTATATCATGGTTACTTGATTGTTAAATAGTGAAAATTGATGAAAAGTTTCAAGGTCGTATTTTCACGAACAATGTACCAATCACATGCGAGCACGCCTGGCACAGACTTCATGAGTGGATACCAACAGCCTGCTATGACAACCTCTACATCAGTGGCAAAAAAAAATTTGACAGAATCTCCCCGTCCCAACAGGTCAACTAATATTTGCTTCTATGAACCTAGACTACTTTGATGTCTTGAAAGTGAAGCTTTTTCGGAATGTTCGTAACAACCTCCTTTATCAGACAATTAAACGATCTGCTGTGAGAATGTTATTAAAACTGATGTCTTGAAGGAAAACACGCTGGCACAGGCAACAGTACTGCACCGAGCCATGTATGAGAAGACGGTCGCTCGTCGTCAGTGCAGTAGCACTCGATTGCCATTTGTGTGCAGTCAAGCCAAGTGGAAACTATGTAGCTGCTGTCGACGTACAGTGGTGCGTGTTCGTAGTGTGCGCTGTGCGACCGGGGATAAAATAATTCTGTACGCAAGAGTATATCACGATGTTGGATATTGCATCCAATATGTGATTACAACTGAACGGATTTTGACCACCAATGCTCTGATCGAACGACGAAGGTTGCCAAAGCTTGTGATACAATAATTGGCATATTATTGAATAGTAGATTAGTAAAAAGTTCAGTTGAAATTCACTTTTTCTAGTTCAGTTTTGCAGATGTTTTCTCATCGTTTTAAAGTGGTTATTGTATTACTACCCCTGAACAGATATCAAACACCGATGTCTTAATCGACAAGTAGAATAATGCGAAAGATTGTAATAGTATAATAATTAAAATATCTTTTCAACAAAAGTTGGGTTAAAAATCGAGTAGATGGCATTTGAACTGCAACCGTAGTGATTTTCATGTCCATGTTTAATAACTTCTTTCAAATTCCTAAAATTTAAAGTTGCATTGGGTTGCTGTCTTTTAGAATTTTACACTCTTGTTTTTCTCAGATAAATTCGAATGGCCAATAGGCTATTTAAAAGACAATAGAAAACCAATATGCTTCGTTAAGATTTTTAAACAGATAGTCCAGATAGCTCGTTTAAGCTGTACTGATGGTTATATTTTTCCAAATAAATAAATTTAATTAATATGACAATCCTAATTGCATTACCCGGTTGTGGTATAGAGAAAAACCAAGTTATATACATCTTGACGTTAGGTTTTAAACATTCATATTCATATTTTTCAATTACAAAAGTATTACATCAGCATCTGCAAGAAACTATTTAGATACTAAAAATATAAACACAACCTTTCATTGCCGGACTTGTAATTGAACAACATTATGCAAACATCAGTTGGAGAGGTAAATGTTGTTTATCAAACCGAGCTAGGTTTATTTTTGAAGGAAACCGATGACTTTCAAATATGGCATTTTGTTGTTTGTTTTTTTTTTCTTATTGGTATCTTAAAACTGATTTTTTTTTGGTTCTGCTCAATGAATAAACGTTTCAATTGGCCTAAAATGAAAAAAAAGAATGTTAACATGTTCATAAATTTCAATGTCAATTTCAAAATTTTTGTAAATCTAGATTTTCCACTTAAAATTGCAACTCTTTATCGTTACTTTTCCAACTAACTTGTAAATACAGGATTATTTTATGTGACATCTTTGCTAAACAGTTGTAAGAAACTGACAATGATGCTGCTTTGGAATCGGTGAGTGAGCTATCTTTCACAAGCGCAATTGAAGATGAAAGGAAATTTACTTCCTACTCAATCGTTCTTAATTAAGACCTATATAGAAAATTGCCTTTTCGCGTGTTGAAGAAAATTGACTGCATTAGTATGAAAGGTATTCATTAATGTTAAAAACAGTATTTTTTTTTCTTCTCAAATAGAGGTCTGCAAATGAATAATCAGCATTTTCTCAGTTGTCAAAATCGAACCATGTTAAAAATAAACGCTTTTCTTTTTATGACTTTCTGGTGGCATACGACCTTAACAATATGTGGCCACCAATGAACTAGTTTTAGAATTGTAAATCGTAAGAGGCTTGATGGATTTAGGCTCAAAATCTGGAAGTATCCGGAACGCAAAGAGGACAGGTCCGCATGAAGCCTTTAACGCCCTAGACACTTGATATGACCCTTCCGAGTAATTGGAGGTATAGCACGGTACTAAGTACTGCTTTGATCATGTCTATTTTATTACCGGAACTTGTTCCGGTCATATCTCCAGAACCGTCTCACTGGTTCCGGTATTCCGTTTCGGCAACATAATGGACAAAATGCCTTTCTTTTGGTGGTTGTTGAGCTTGAATTGGTTAAAAGCAAAACAAGAAAACTATAAATTATGATTAAACATAACCGCTCGTTTTTGGCTTATGTGTGCCAAAGTCGAACCGTACCAAAATTGAACCGTGCCGAACAGAGTCTTAATTCTCAAAATGAAATATAAAACTATCGTAGACCTACGTCAAACATGCGGTCGTGTCTTGGATACCACCCTCGTACTATTTTTTTTAATTTTTCGTGTACGTGTGAACACTTAACGTCAAAATTCGTCATAAACATCCTTTTTTAAACGGGTCGCAAATGTCAATCCGGACGTTACCGGATGAGATATTTGCGAGGATGTGTTCGTGATGTTATGAACTTTCATTCCTCCGATGATTATATGATCGGATTCCGCGAGATTTGATAACTTTTTTAATATTGAAAACGCCCGAAAATACGTGAAAATCAGTAATTTCGAAAACTTCTTAAGAGTAGCTATAATTTTAATTTCGGAATTTTTATCAACTGGTTTATTAGCATTGAACATAAAGAACTCATTTGCTGCAAAATATTGATCAATTATCATTTTTTTTATGGCTGGTACAATTTGTTACTATAAATGGTTCGATTCCCAAAAAAAATGCTTGAAAATTTGTCAATGTTTACGTCGCTCCCAGCACATGATAATACCGTTTATCATTAATCGAGTGGTGGCATTTTGTGAAGCATTCATTTAAGCTGCAGAAAAAATTATATAGCGGCACCAAAAAGCGACAAAAACTTTTTTCTTATTTTGGCCAGCTTTTTGTTCTAGGTACTCCTCTGTGCGCCGCTTCAACCAGCACATCTCCACCATTAGCGCCAAAGCTTTCACTATTCTCGAATTTATTCTTCGCAATGCTTCACAATTTACTAACGTATACGCGCTTAAGGCCCTGTACTATGCTTTAGTAGGCAGTGTTCTAGAATGCGCTCCTCCCATATGGGCCCCATACCTCTCAGGTTATTCGCATTGAGCGAGTTCAAATTTTTTTTTTACGTTTTGCTCTTCGTCATCTATCGTAGAATGATCCTGCCCGACTACGCACAACGATGTCGTTTAATTGACCTGGAGTTGCCCTCACTGCGACCAAAATTTCAACGATTCATCGTTCATCTTCGACGTCGACTTATAAACTGTCTGAAATACACTAGAAAAAATGCACTTAAGAAAAACATTGTAAACATTATAAGGAACAACTGTAATACAATAGATTTTGAGTTTTACCCAGTTTATTGGTGAACAAAAAAAATATATTTAATAGGTTTGCATTTCGTTGACAATAAACACCCAAAAGCAAACTTCGACGGATAATCTTCAAACAAAAAATAAAAAAGATTCAAACATGCTAAAAAATCTAGATAATTTTTAAACGATTTGCTTGGACCTACTTCAGAAATTTAAGAAAAAAGGCCCATACATTGTGCATCGTTGAATTAAATCTGTGAAATGTTCACAACAATTCTCAAATTAAATACACATTTACAGAAGTATCGGAAAACCTATCTCCGGAATAACATGAACTAAATGTCCCAATTTCATTGTGAAAATTAAAAAAAAATCACAGGAGGGTTGTGTGCAAAGCCACGACCACAAGGTTGAAGTAGAATACTTTTACACAGCTCTACTTACGGCTGTAAATTAACCTACGGCCGGCGTATCGGTTCGCGCCGCTTATCGCGTTTAGCCTGGCAGAGACCTGATGCGCACGGCCAACACAATAGAAAGGTGTTTTCACATTGAAAATTAGACACGGCTTTACTGGAGTAAGTGTTGGCAAATGCATCTACCGCTAATACCGCCGCTATCGTACGAAAAATGACGCGCGTCTAAGAACACCCGAACTGTTTCGCCGTGCCGCTTCCATTTACTTCCTTATTACATCGGCCTTAGGGAAGTACCGGCTGCACCTACCGCTGAGGCTGTTACCATACTGCTACTGGTACCCAAAGCTACTAACTCTTCAAATTAAGTGTTTTATTTGTCCTCAAAAGAACAATTGTTCAATTCCATATCGGATATGATGAATCGCATCTCTGTAATATTACCGACAGTAATATTCTTCTAAACAAAATGATCCTACTTTTCCATTAGAGGAAGTGCCGGCTGATGTACCGCAAAAATCTCGCCCGATCGCTCGCGTTGGCGTTCAGCCTGGCAGAGGCCTGAGACGTGGTGACCAACCACAGGGCAAGTGATTTGTTTAATTTGAAGGCAGCCACAGGCGCGACCCGCTGCTATGGTCTGTTACTGCTGAGTGCCGATATCTGCTGTTACTGCTGTCAACGTTGTGGACGGTCCATCCAGTTCACCTTCCGACTAATGAATGTAGCTAGTTTTCCCAGAAACACTCTTTTATAACCGAAGGGTGCTACGTAATAGGCCACGCCTTTCAGTTCAGGTTTACCATTTCTTATGTTCTTTAGACGAATTATTCCAAAATTCGCATTTGATTTTTGTATCCAGCGAATAAACACCGATGGTGCTCTCACACACGCAACGGTTTTAACCCGTATCTTATTGCGGTTTGTAACATCAAGCGACTTCGTTTGCTCGCTGTTGCGTGTTGCATCATGTTGCAACTTGGCAGCTGGGAGACGACGAAATTCTGTTTATGCTGATTGATTGAATCGACTTCATATTAGCTCTGCATAGTCGAACTAACTGCTTTTGTGAATGCGTTCTAACAGGGCAGTTTATTATTCAATGTCGGTTATGCTGATCGCAGCCTTTGCGCTGCCCCTACAGTGGGGGGTTTACTAAATAAAGTAAAAATTAGACATCTACAACAGAATTTGATTGCATCCCGCACAGAATGTCTGCTTGTGTTGATGCCAGAAAATTATTAACCTTCAATTATCTTTTTATTTGCCTTGAAAAAAGCATTTTGCGGTTCAAAATCGGTTGCTAATTACAACCTTCGAGCTGCCCTAACATTGGGGGAATTAAGATACACGGACAACATGCACTGTGGAAGCTATTTCACATTCAGTAAATTCGACGGGTGCGACAGATTTAAATTGCTAGGATGCAACACAGAATGCTTGCTTGCGTTGACAAAAATTATTAACTTTCAATGACTTGTTTATTTGCCTTAAAAAAGGCATTTTGATTTCCAAAATTAGATTTCCTGATGGCAATCTTCATGCTGCCCCAACACGGGGGGAATAATGGCTGTCTGGTGGCACACGCTGAGAAAAACCGCGCTGCTCCTGAGACGTGGTGACCAACCACAGGGCTAGTGCTGCTGCTAAGGAAGGACGACTGCTGTTGTCGCTGTCTAGAACTATTATGAGCGGCTCCGGCTGAAACAGGCTCTTATATAGGCCAAATAGCATGTTTTCAATTGCAAGGTATATGATCCTGTCGACCGTGCTTGGGAAGCAAGCATATAACGACCAATCAGAGGTCGAATTTTCTGTTTTGACAAGGCTTGACTATTTTCAATAGTACAATAGTGTGAATAATAAAATTACAATTATCTTATTTTGGGAAGAATCTTAGAAAATTTTCCAATCTATTGCTGCAAGAACGAAGGAAATCCATCGAATACTAACCGATTTATTAGCATTTGAAATTGGACATATTTTTCACTTTTTTCGGTTTTAGATTTTCATTTCACATCCCTATGTAGCCGAACTTCCTGAGAGAAGTATTCTACTTCAAAAGCCCCAACAAAAAATCCTGCGCACGGCTATGTACTTAGCACAAGCGACGCCTTGTATGCTGACCACGTGCCAGCCAACTTCTCAAGTAACCACTAGCCAACCATTCCGTGAGATTACGATGACTTTGCAGCAGTTCTGCTTCTTACTGTCACTAATGAGGATAATTTTAGTCCGAAGCTAGTGCAGAAGGTTCTTCAGGCGTTCCAGGTTCAGGTTTTTTTTATTTCTTCGCTATAATGCAAAACTCAACAGTGTTGGGGCGTGGTCCGACGATGTTTGTATTTTTCTTCATCATGCATGATAATAGAATCATACTTTCATCACAACTCCCGGCTTGGCTGAATCGAGCACATCATCAGGATATTATTTATACCATCCAAATGACAAGCAGTAGATAACGAGTGTCTGAACGTTAAACTACGTAACATTTTTTACTGCGCCATCTTCTGAGTCCGAATCAATATTGTTTCAGGGGCTAGAATAGCAAACCACATTACAGCAATTGACGATATTGAAGCCCTGGAGTTTCTTTTCGCCCCCGGAACTCAATAAATTACAGTTTTATGTAATACACGTACTACATATGTCCTGTTGGTCTCGTCGCAAGCTACAGCAGCGTACTGCAAATATTGTCAATAGTCAACCCATAACATCAGACATGGGAGACAAATGCACCGAACCTTCCATTAACTACCGGCTGGGCACTGCAAGGGTAGATTGCCTGAAACGGCGAAATTGCACAGAATGCAAATAATTGAGCCCTTGTTGTGTCCCGACCTCGGTTATTTGCGTACCTATATTGCGAGGCCACGGAAGTTTTACGACGACCGAACGAGTTTCAAAAGAATAATGGTAAAACATTCCCCATTACATGAGTGAGTATAGGCACCCTTGGACCTGAACAAATATGTCGAGGAAATGTTTTAATAAGAAATAGAACTCTTCCGGATAAGTCCGCATTGTTATCACTTGTGACTTATAGCTATAATAACTACTAGGTTTTTATTAATATATTGAACCAATAAGCAGCATACCTCTACAACCTCTCAAAAAGAGAAAATAGATTTTTCTTGTTATGAACCTCAAGCATCCCTCCCTCCAACACTATTCAGCGATCGACATACATTGTTCAGCAAGCGGTCCGCTCCGAACAAAATTGACACTTCAAACCTATCCATGGTCTTAAATTTTCCATTTGAACAAGTAGGTAAGCGAAACACGTGAATATGCTAAAACAGCCACAAAGCACATGCTGGAGTTGCTCTTTAGCAGTAGTATAATTCCACTCATCTAAATTCCACCGACGGCCGAGTAAACTGGGTGAAGTACACCAAAAAAGCCGGATAACATCGCTTTCCGGACGAGAGCGGACCAAATCCACTCCAAAGCGAAGCGATTTTCACCGAAACAGCTTTGCATTTTAGCGAGCTTACTTGGTGAGGTGCCGAGTTTTGACTGACTTCATTAGGTCTCAATTTGGCCGGCGCGTGAGAGTCGGATCGACGTTATGTTTTTACAACGCCGTCAGCTGCCCCAAAAACCGAACTATAAATCTACCAAGATCAACAATAAATCACAACTTGGCGGTGCGAAACCAGACGGGTGGTTTTGTGAGCCAAGCCTGCAATTGTTATTGTGATAAAAGATTGAAAGCGAAATTGCACCGCAGCGCTTGGGGGTAACATAATTAGGCTAATTTGTATGCACAACGCGAAATCAGGTTGGGATTGCAATAAAACACGGTCTCAGACAGAGCAACGGAGAGAATAACCTGTCTTTCATGGGACAGTCGATAACGCAGATGTCAAGCAACCAAATTATGATAAATAATCTCTAGTTAACAATTTTTGGCATCGAAAGTTTTGATCTCAATTTGTTGGTTTTTTATAGGTTTCATTCCTCAAGACTCGGTATGAGAATTATGATATTTATGAGTTTCTTTTTTTGTGTCTTCATTGGAGAGGCTTTCAGTTTTCAAAGGTTTGGAAAGTTGTTCGATTTGGTAAACCCACAAGGTTCAAATTCTGCGAAGGTGCTGCTGTTGTCGCAAAATGCGTCTATCACTAACATTCTATATTAACAGCAAAATTCAGTTTCCCTTGAAAAAGACTACCAAAAACGAAACGTCGGACAGTTCGACTAGATTGTTGGGTACTTCTTTTTTAAAAAGAATGAGAAAACCAAAAGGTAAAGAACACTCGAAAAATTTTCCAGTTGCGCCACAATTAAATAACACAAATAAAACATTCGAGCCGACAGTTTACCATTTTGACTCGATCGATGTCAGATTTACCGCATCGTCGGGCACAAACATTCCAATGTATACGTCATCTGATGTAACAATTTCCTGAACTAGATTTCAGAGGATACCATCTTATTAAAAACCCCATCTATAAACAAATCGCAGTTTGTTCCATTGGCACACTATTAACGAACCGCCCACTGTTCCAGACAGCATCTCCCGTAGCACAATTATGGGAATCAATTGTTCTTCTATTTTGAAATAAATAATCAGAAACAGTTGCCGCTATAATTACAGGTAGACGGGATTTTTTTTCCGGAAATTTTGGTCGACATCTAGGAAATGTGCTGCAGCTTCAAAAGTATGCTAAAAAATAAACAATTTTCGTCGGCCTGAACATTATCGCGCTTTGGTGTGTTCCCGAGCGTGGGTACAGGCGGTGAGAAAAGCTGCTGTTTTGTTGATGAACATGATGATGGCGATGGCGATGATGATGATAATGATGATGATGAACATTGTAGCCATAATGGTGCTATTTATGGACCGTGAAGACGCCGTTTTTTGTTATTAAGGTGTTCTGTTTAGATGGTAGTGGCCAATAATTCAACCGACGATTAGCTATGACCCTCCGAATGAGAGGGGGAGGAAAGGGAGCAGGTATTGTAGAATGCTGGCAACTTCAACACTTTCTCATTAAATCATTGTACGACCCAATGAAGCAGCTTGTCGCACTGTGGCATTTGAAGAGACGGAAAACTTATACATAAATATTTATAAATCGGAAAACAAAATAATTTGACAAGATTTTACCGCGTCTTCACGCGGAGCTTCTGTCGAATCAATTGGTCAAAAAGCAAATTTTTGACCATGATCACTAACAATTCATTCTACTATGCTATAAGATTTGGATACACAAGTTGAAGTTACTAGAAGAGCTGCCTCATGATTCTATGCTTAAGGGTAAGCATTCAACCACGGAAAACTATGAATCAGCGGAATTTGGTTGAAATCAGTCACAGTCAGGAATGGCTCCTACCAGTCGGGTGATTGATCTCGGGGGAATGCAATGGTTACTGCCCCCGAAAAAGTTCTCGTTAATTGTCAGTTTGGCTCGATCGATTTTTTCTCTTTGATGCTAGTCAAAGTTAATCATCCGTGAGAAATAGGATGTCAGTATCATGTATAGTAAACCTACCAACACGGTGAAGCCACTGTGCACGATTATTCACGTTTATTAATAGGGAACAGAACGTTAACAGGCGATAAAGTAATAAATCCATGCGAAGTATTCCAGTCCACAGCAGAGGAAACCTAACCCCAAACGAATCGCGATGAAATAAAAATATTTTTCCCTGCTAGCCTTCCATCAAAATGAATTAATGTAAAATTAGTCAGCCGATCCCCGGACAAATTGACATGCTTCTTCGGTCTCACTATACCTGCACGTAATGCAAAGAGGATTTTTTCCGCAACAGCAGCATCAACATCGTGATTCTCTTGTGTGAACTTTTTGCATGGCATGGTGAAAAGTAAACACAGCAAAGTAAACATAAATGAAGCTGACGACCGAGTGGCGACGGATTCTCCATTGTCAAGGTTATTGCTTGTCATGGTTTTTTTTTCGTACCCGTAAAGTAGTGAGAGCACGAGAATAGATGAGGTAAGGTTAGAGACCCCTGCAAGAATAGGGATAAGCTACTTTTCTTTTAATCGGCATGAACACCGTTTTGTCCAATTTATTGCCAAAGCCAGACTTCACTGGGAATGCATTTATTTTAATACCAATTGTCCGATTACTGGTGCTATGATTTAAACAGGCAGTGACCGATCGTACATTGCAGAATGTTGTTTCTCTATAGTTTATGATTATCAATCTCGAAACCACAAACAGCAGCTGTCGAATTTAAAAAACGACTGTGAAGTGTTTTTTAGGGAAATATAGCCTTTTAGACGATGGATCAAAATACTAGTATGTTTTACGTCCGACGTTTCGACCGTTGGAAAATGACCTTCCTCAGGAGATCTACAAATTTCCTAAAACCTTTTTCATGTGAACTGATCTGGTTGAATTTTTTTTAGTTTATAAAAATATATTATCTAATTTGTTGCATAGCCGTTTAAAAAAATCTGAAAATTGCCAAAACGGCGATCATTTTAGAAAAAACAATAGTTTTTTTCATGAAAAATTACTACAGTCAAAACGCTTTATAGCAACATCTGAAGGGACCGTCGTGTTAGAGAAATGTCGCAATTGAACTAAGAAATTTAATATATGTAAAACAAATGGGACCATTGAGAACTGAGAAAGATTTGTCATTATGGAAAAGTCGTTATAGAGAGAAAAGTATTTGAAAAATCATAAAACATTGAAAAATTTAGATATACATTAATATATCTGAATATATAGATATTATATAATCCATTTTTACATCCTAAAAAAAGTTATATAATCCATTTTGTGCTAAAAAAATTCAGCCAAATCGGTTCAGTAGATGCTGAGAATAACGTACAACCAGTTTGAAGAACATGGATTCTAGAAAAATTTGCAGCCATGAAATGCAAAATACATCTTCAAATATACCTTAACCAGTAACCAAAATACCCAAAAACTTTACTTTACTCTAAACATCCAAAAAAATCATGGAAGAACCATCTTTAATGCCAAATAACACATTTTTTGGTCAAAATCTCTTTATTCTTTTCCTTACGATTCATAGACGCAAGATGTCCGAAAAATACAGAAATAAGCCAAGGAATTAAGAAAAAAAATATTATTTTTTACCGGAAGTGTTGTCAGATAGATATTTTTTTATTTAAAATTTATGTTCGCGTTTTTCGGCAAATGTAGTCAATTTTATTTTGATTTCAATAGTTTCATCGTGTTTCTCGGAAAATTTTACGTGAGAAACACTTATCACCCCGAGGTAATATGAGCCAACCCCGAGTTAACTATAACATTTTTACGAAAATAGTTTGAAATTTCTTAGTTAACTTTTGTTACAATTTATAGACGTAAGACGTTCGAAAAATACTGGTAGGCAATTTTGAAAGAAATTAAACTAAGAAATTTAGAAAATATATGATTTTTGACCAAAAGTGTTGCCAGATACATCATTTTTCAATTTTTTAACAAAACTTGCATTTTTACCAGATGCAGCTGATTTCATTTCAAATTTGATAGTTTCTTCGTACTTCTCGGGAAATTTTACGTAAGGAACACACCTACCATTCCGAGGTAATAAACCCCCCCCCCCCACCGCCTTTAAACAAAATCTATGATGGTCGTGTCCAAGTGAAATGTTCCCTTCGTATCGAGTGATCCTTATTTTTTAAGTATAGAAGAAGAGTAAGAAGTATTAAGAAATATCATTAACATATAAAATGAAAAGAATTGAACCCAAACGCGAACCCTGGGGCACCCCAGAGGTGACTGGAATGGGTTTCGAGAGTTTTTTTTGAAAGCGTACTATTTGTTTGCGATTTTTCAGATATGACAAATGCTTTCTGAAGTCAGTGTAAAGAGCTTCTACGTGCCTTCCATTGTCCATTGCGTTTAGAATGAAGATTGTAAATACCAAAAGATTCGAGAGTTGAAAGACTTTCCAAAAGGTCATGCTGTTCATCACTAAGTTTTTTACTTGCTGAAATATTTTATCATTTACAAGTGATTCAAAAGGTTTGGGAGTGCAAGAGATAACAGCAATTCCACGATAGTTACGAACGTCAGATTTCGTGCCTGATTGAATTTTCTTTTTTTTTTTTTTCAGAGGTAAATTGAATAGGCTTTCTAATGGAACTATAAGTTCTTCAGAAAGATTCTTCAAGAACATGGAAGTAATTCCATCAGGTTCAGGCCTTTTTGATGCGTCTGAGATTTTAAGTTCTCTTAAAGTTTCGTGTCGAGGGGGACGAGACACGAGGCATATGGACGCTAGCCATATGGATGTTGGGTATAGTATGCTAGGCATACAGACGCGAGGCATAATGGATGTGAGGCATAATGGATACAAGGCATACTGCCAAAAGGCATAACGTACGCGAGGCCGAATGGACACAAGGCCGGATGAACGCGAGGCCGAATGGACGCAAGGTCGAATGGACACGAGGCCGAATGCGATGTTGTACGATCGCATGAGATCCAATTATGTAGTTCAGGTATTAATATATTCCTGAAGAGTTTAAGTTGGGTATAATACTTTTCTCAAAATCATGCGGCGAAGACGCATAATCGAGAGCAAGGAAACGAGGCGGCACTATGCCGCCGTGGTTTCCGCAGTCCGAGCCGGCCGCCGACCCGCCGTCGGAAGCGGCGGCCTCTCGCACCCAAACGACTGATCTACTGGTTTGCTAGGTCTATTCAAACAGAGTTTTCTTCCCTTAGTTAAGTCCGAACGAGCGGTAGCGAGTAAGGACAGCATTCGCTCGAACAGCGAGTCGGCCGAAGGTCGCGAGTGTATTGCTTTCCAAATGACACTTTGAAGTGAAATACATGTTATTGAAAGAGGGCTGTGATAATGATGACGATGAAAGCATATTCCGCATCACTTCCCCTTGGCCTTGTGTGTATCCATTCAGCCTCGCGTCCATATGCCTCGTGTCCGTATGCCTGCCGTCCATTATGCCTAGCGTACTATGCCTCGCATCCGTATGCTTCGCGTCTGTATGCTTAACGGGGTGTCATCCGTGTCGAGAAAGTTAATTGACAGATACATGATAAGAGATTTCGCGGATGTACGCGAAGAAGTCACGGTTGTGAAGCGTATAGTCACTCCAAAAAGTGTTATAAATCAGCAAAAACGAGCCCTATGATGGTGCCTGTAGTGATCAGATACAGCGGTAGATTTTGTTCGATGTTGGGGACCTGAGCCACACCCACTCTTGGCTTTCGAAAACCCCTGGGAGGCGAAAACCCCTAGGGAGATTCAGTACCCCATCAAAAATGTTTAAATGAATTTGTAGATTCCCTGAGAAAGACCAAGCCCAAAGGTCGAAACGTCGATTATAAAATATAGTAGCGTTTTAATTCACCGCTGAAACTGAAAAACCGTATTTCCCTAGAAAAATAGGAACTGTTTCACGTCGACAATATAAATCTCTTTACTCTTTATTTTATTAAAATTTATGTTAATTTTCTTTTCCTTTCCTCAATTTTCTGTATTTAAAAATACGCTAAAGTGACTGTTTAGGCGTCTTTTTTTCACACATTTCGGAATTGTTGCACGGATTTTGGAATTTATTTTTTACACAGATTTTGGAATTATCACGGTTTTCTGGAAAAATCAGCTGTTTCTAATGATTTTTTCATTTCAAATTGTTTATTTTGAATGTCAGTTAAATTTACTAAATTTTGGAATACCCAGTAATTTCACTTGTTTAGATTATTGTTATTTCACCAGGTTTAGATTATTTCCTAACTTAGATTGTAATTATGAATTGTTTTTTCCTACTTCATACTAAGTTTCTTAGGCGAGTTTTTTTGTCCAGATTGATTTCACAGTTGTACAGGTTGAGTCACCCTTTCTAACGCAGTAATCGATTTTGGAGATTTTAAACCGCAATTTCAACTACAAGAACAAGTTGCAAACAACTTGTGGAAATGTCAAGCCAAGTTATCTGAAGGTTGATCGCAAGTACGCGTTAACTGTCTTCGCAATTGTTCGTGAATAGCGAATCGAAGGCTACAAAAGCTTCACCGGTTATTCATTTCAAAACCTTCGATTTTTCTACGAGTCCGAAATCAAGTCTAATTTGTCAATTACGCGATCAATGGCAATCATTCAATTGAATCAAGAAATTACGCACACTCGAAAGCGCATTGTTTAGGATCCCACAAACCGGACGCCCAATTTCACGGAGGCCACGGCACACATCGGCTGCTTAGGTTACTAAGGGTACTTATTGTTCAGACGTTTTTTATTCACTTTACCTCTCTCTCTCTCTCTCTCTCTCTCTCTCTCTCTCTCTCTCTCTCTCTCTCTCTCGCACATACACACATTCGCATTTTTAGCGATAGTGACAGGTAATGAAGTCGCTAATAGCACATTTCGGTACCCTGCTTTATGTTTTCCCGCTTACGGACTGCCGCCGCAGAGCGGAGAAAATTCGGTGTTTCGATCGATCGGATGCGGTTCAAGATGTGCGCTGCGTCCGCATCACGATCGATCTGCGTGCCTGAGATTAGGGGTCTTTATCGTTTAATCAGAGGAAGAAATCGATAAGTACCCACACTCGCGCTTGAGTCGATTGTAGATTTTCAGATTTTCCACAAATTCCATTTCATTGTAATCGCTGACCACTGTCGCTTTCAAATGGTGCTTTATTTTCACTTTTTGCCAAAAAAGAGGCCTTAATTTCTAATCAAATTAAACTTTTCTGTATAGAATAACGCAACATGCATCATTGATCGAGCTTCCACGGACAGTAAATTCATGCGCTGGCGCATTGTTCTCACGTTCTCAAAAGCCACAAGCTCACGCTAATAACTTTGACAGCATTGAGCAAAAATTACCCATAACTGCCGAAAAAACAACCTGCAAATGACCCCACTGTTACGGCAATTGCTATGATTGACGTAAAAACTCCACGCCCGATCAACGTCAAGGTGTTTCCTCGCCAATTGTATCATATTACAAGCACCGTTAGAAAATCGAAAGATTACCCAAAACAACACAGCACCATCTATGCCTCCCGGGGGCAGGACGGACGTCCATCAAGATGTTTGCTAACAAAACACTTCCCGTCAGCCGAAAGTATCGATTGACAGGAAGATTACCGCCGATACAGTTCCATCGGGCAGAGAAACAATTTCCGAAAGTGGCCTTTCTGGACGGGATGTTAGAATGTTTGGAAGCAGAGGCCGAAAGGTTAAGTTACATACGAATGGGTTTTGCGCAACCTGACAAATTCAAATACAGAATAAAAGAATCTCCATGTGAAACACAGTCTGTATTTATCATGTCTGTAGTTAGCGATTGTTCTAGCAACTGAAGAAATGCTTTCAACCAGTTTCGGTAGTGAGTAAACCGTATTATTGAATGCTTGTACTTCTCGTTTGTCTACACCGGAAATCAGTTGTCGATTGGATTCTGAATACAATTCACGTCTGGCTGAAACAACTAAGACCAATGTTGACACTTTTCAAGTTTAAAGGAAATGAATTATAAATGATTCCTTCTACATATTGTGAAATGAATAGAGGTAAAAATCTGACGCGTGGGAACAACCGAAACAATTTTCTGCGGTCAATTGTTATTTATAGTTTAAAGTCAAATCAATAAATACTTACACAACCCATATAGCAACCTTATATATATATATATATATATATATATATATATATATATATATATATATATATATATATATATATATATATATATATATATATATATATATATATATATATATATATATATATATAAATAGGCAAACAAACGTTGATTTTCCACTTCCTAAGAAAATGCTCGGTAACCAGCGGGTGGTGCAAGTCAAAAAACATAACTGAAGCATTGCGCCTCATTATAGGTTTCTACACAGCGCGATTGGTTCTTCCATTGGGTCACTTACCTGAAAGGAAAACGAAAAAAAACAGTTTCATTACAAGTTTATAGTAGTGCTAGACCGGGACATTCCGATCTGTCACCCAGGGGGGAAACCAACATGCCACGATTGTGTTACGAACCATTAGGTTTCTAAGCTCAGCGTCCCGAGAAAAACCACAAAACCCAACGTAGTACCGTTCACTAATCGACGTCTAAGCGAACCGACTTTGCATGTTTACAGTAATGCCATGTAACATAAAACATCTGACATCGAATAATTGAATCAATAAAATGCTCGTGCGGTTTTCCAGTGAGAGCTGGCTTCAGTCAGTCCCGCAAAGGCAAAAGTCTGCGGTTCTTCGCTAGCTTGCCGTAATGTGATGTTCGTTATGCATGAATAAATTGTTAAAAATCACATCAAATAAATGGTAGAATGACAACTCCACTTCATTGCCTGCTGCTAGAGCTATATTCTATTTTCTTAAACATGTTATATCTAATAACTATCTTTTCGGACAGTTAAGTGATTTGCTATTTATACCGCATGTATAACTGTTAAAATATCTATACCTACAAATCTAAAAAAAAGTATAAGAAAAGGCCACAAAACTGAAGATGAACTTTTGCGGATGCTGTTTTGTGCCATTCCGAGATGAGAAGAAAATGACATAAACACGGACAGCTAATTGCGTTAAACCCTGGTTCAGGTAGAAGTTCACATTTTCGGAAACAAAAAAGGTCAACCTTGAAAGGTTAGCTGCCATTAATTAATCAATCTTTTGCGGTTTTGAAATTTAGCACCTTTAGAGTTCGACATTTATTTGCCATTGAAATTACATGTTCACAGAGATGGTTGTGTTGAACACTGGCCAGTTTAATCATTCTAGTCGGTAAATTTATGTTTTTTTGATACATTTCACCAGTAAAATTCAATTATTGTATAATACGTCACTGACCATAGTCACAAAGTAACGTTCCTTTCCATTATAGTCTTTAGGGATGCAGTGATTAACTCTATCTCTGGCAATAACGATTTTAACATCTTCGTTATTCCTCTCTGAGCGCCTGTGCGAACGTAGCCGGCGCCGTTATCGATCTTCTACAAAATCGGAAGCTACTAATTGTTGTACATTGAAGGAAGGTAAATTAAGCCAAATAAGCAATTTTTTTTGTGCAACTACATTAGCTCAAATCCATCACGGAAGAGCAACTGAGCAAAATCATTTCAAATCGTCTGGAAATACGCGAAAATTTAATCGACCATTTTTGATTTGAATGAAACTTTGCACACGTATTTGGCTTAGCAAACTGAGAATTTTTCACAGATGGAGAGATTTTTTACACCCATGAGTTACATTCTAAAAGGGCGTATCCCTTTTGGCATAGGTTTTATTCGAAGCATTGTAGCCCAGAAACCGTTGGTTGTATAGAAAAACTGTCTGAGAATGAGTTGTAGGGGATTAAAAATGCACCATAAAAAAATATACACTGTACAAAAAAAAAAATTTTTGACCAAAAAAAATTAAAAATATACATTAAATTTCAATTTAAAAAAGAAGAGTTGAATTTTTTTTTATTTTTTTTTTTAAAGAAACTTGACGTTAATACACAACTTTAAAAAAAAAGTCCAGGATGGAGAAATGAAAAATATTTTTTTTATGGTAGATTATTTTTTTATGAAAATTCTAATTTAAACATTTTTCAAAATATTTGTATTCTGATGATTTTAAAAGATGCAGAGAGTCATTTTGAATTAAAAAGCTCTTGGTAGTAAACATTCTAAAGGCATCGGTTTTCGAGCTATTTCTAATTTAAGCTCGAAAAATTATAATTATTTAGGAAAATACACATTTTTCTTAAATTGTCCATGGTTCTCCAGCAAAAGCCATACGTTCATTGGAATGCTTGATCAAAAATATACAATTCATTCTTTGACAACAAAACGATTGGGCCAACGGTTCTCAAGAAAAGAGTTAAATGTTCTAAGTGATATAAATATATATAAGAATCAAATGTTTATTTTCGAGTTTTATTATCTTAGGAACATATTTTTTTACGACATAGATACTTTACAGAACTAGTTTCACCTTATATTTTATATACAGCATAAGTAATAGATTCGTCATCTTTTGAAAACAGCTTCGTTTGTATCTTATTTTCTGAAATCGAAACAAAAGAGTAATACTTTTGTGTGGCAGCTATTATTATAGATTTTTTGAAAATATTGCTCCATTCTGTTACTCCTTGTTCATATTCTTCATATGATACCCAACTAAATGACATTTTTGATTAATTTTTATTACTTTTCTGATTAGACCAATCATACAATTTTTTGCGCTTGTAATGGGATGCTCATGTTCTTTAGCTAAACTTGCATTTCCTGGCATTCGTTTTAATATGCCACCAATTGCATCGCATGGGCCGTCGCAAAAAAATGCCAGTCTGCATCGACGTTATATTTTGTTTAGAACTTGCAAAGACTTGCAAAGTTTTCTCTATTTTTATATTGTGAGGCAGTCTGATGGAGCGATTGATTGAGACAAAATTGATATTTACAACTTTGCCGAAGACATCATAACGATCAAACAAAGCGTTTTGGCCCTAAAAATATTTGTAATCATAAATACCTTCCCAAAATAGCATTTTTCAATAGCTTCTCAATAATAAGTCGTGTTCTAAAAAATTAAACAAACAGCAGAAAATGGCATCTTTTGTCTGATGAAACATCAGTTTGTGGTGAATAACTTTTTCTACAAGCATCGTAGCGCCTTACGGAAGAAGAGTTTTTCTCAGGAAAATTTCTTACGAATATCATGTATCGATATATTTTTAGAAGCCAACTCGTCATATCTAGAGAATAAGTTTTGAAAAAGTGGATTTTCTCATATAAAATCGTATGAAAACTTTGAAAATCTGGTGCAAAAATATAGTTCCACCGATCGATCTGAAAAGTTGCACAGTTGTTATATGACCTATAAGGAACATGAAAAGTGCATGGGAGCTAACATTTATTTTTGTCCCACCCTAGTATGTAGGCCTTACTACCCTGAGCAATTTTGATTTTTTTCGATATTTTTTGTACTATCATTTAAAAAGGGCCGACGTTATTTTTATATCTCGATATATCTGATGATGATGAAAATAGTCAAGGAATGAAATCTTTGGAATTGACTTTCATTTAAAAATGTTAACAAAAAAAACTGAATTAGAAAACCCACACTAAAGAAAATATTTAAAAAAGGTGATTTCTAAAACATCGATCACTTCAGATTTTTCACAAAATAAGTTTTTAAGAATAGATAACTTAGTTGCCTAAAACTCTTCCGAATGAATCAAAGTGGGCACTCTGAAGGGAAAAAAGTTTTTCCAACAAAAACTGTTTTGTATCCTCCTGGAAGTACGGTAGTGACAAAAAAGTTATCAAGGGATAACTTCTAGGAAATTGTCTGACCTTTTTTTAAATATTGAAAACATTGAATATGAGATCCCACACTTAAGAAAATTATTTTCAAAACAAAAAGGGATTTTGAAACAATGACTCAAGTCAATTTTTTTAGATAAGTTTTTGGATAACAATTTAATTTTCTAAAATTTTTGTGAACGAATCAAAGTGGGTACTCTTAAGGAAACAGTTTTTTTCTAACAAAAAACTTTTTTGTGTCCTCCTGGAATTACGGTAATGACAAGAGTTAGAGAAAAGTTATCAAGGAATGTCTGAACTTTAATTTCAAAATATTGGAAGAAAAAAATGAATTTAGGATCCTACACTGTAAAACAAATATTTTACCAACAAAAGTGATTTTAAAACAATCGGTAGACAATCCAGTTGTCTAAAACTCTTCTGAACAAACCAAAGCACAGTGGGGAATCGCTGGCCATCAGCCAAAAAAAATTTTTTTCGTTAGCTGTTTCATATTTTTCTATTATTGCTATAACATTCAAGTGTCTAAATCCAAAATTTGGGCGCAATATCATAAAATCTGAATTTTTTATGAATTTTCAATGCTTGGCGAACTGACATTTTTTGTCTCTTTTTTTGAGAAAAAGTACATTACTTTGAAACGCTCTGTAGCTTCAATGATAGCTCGGATTTTTTTGACGTCAAAGGAAAAGTTGTTGTAAATATTGTGCAAAACAAACCCTTTTCATTATATATTGTAAAATTTGGTTATAATAGGCCTGACACTAAAAAAAAATGAAGAAACGTGTTTTTTTGTAGAAAAGTAGCTTAAAAGTTTAGTTGCCGCTGTTTGCCATGGTTGTGACTACACTCAAAATTGAGGTAAAAACGTAGGCTTTCAAATGCATACTGTCCGCTGTAGCGCAAAACTGCGCAAATCGTCACTTTAGTGAAAAAAGCGATAGCAGATTTTATTAGTTTTTATTTTTGAAGTTGAAATTTCATCCAGGATTATTTTATTCATAACCATGATACCCCATTGATGAAAATTTACGATATCGTACTCAATCCGTAAAGATAAAATATAAATTTGGGCAAAAATCACAAAATTTATCAATTAAAAGTTATAAAATAAGTATTAAACAAGAAAACAGTAAACAAATCTTTATGAAATTTTAATTATGTCAAACTTTATCACTTTCTGCTAATTTAAAACAATTTTAAAAACATTCAGCCCTTCTCAATTAATGATCATGATATTCGCTAAACTGCTGAAGTGATGAAGTGTCAAATACTAGCAGCAAAATCATACCATCAAACTCCGGCTAACAATAGCCCGTTTGAAGATTGCTTTTGCTTCGCACTCGTTTGCATACAAAAGTAAAGCACACATTTCGCTTTAAAAAACGAAGAACAGTCGTCACCCTCCGCATCTTTTCGAATTCATTTAGAACGTTGTGTCATTCCAGTGTCATGGTTTCCAAATTCATAAATTCGTTGAATTTTATTATGGAGCCTTCAACTTCAGCGGCACCACCAAATTCAATGTCTAGTAAGTTGCCGAATCATGGTGTTATACATGTATTCAAATGTCCTCTTTCAACCATAGAAACCGGATTAGGAAGATAACATATATATAAAACAATGAAACATCGAAAATCACCAGAATGAAAATTGCAGCGAAAGACATTTTTCCTGCTGATAAGTATAATGAACTTCAAATTTTATGGAAACAATTCAACACAAGATTCAAGCGATCACAGCGGAAGATGATGATTACTTTTTCAATTTTTAATTAGTTTGTATTACTTATGTTGTTTTAGTTTATTTAAAAAAAATATATATATTTAGGCAAAATTTGTTTAGTTCGAGAGGTCGTCTATAAATTACGTATTTTTTTTTTCAATTGGGAGGACGCCCGGTTGCACTACTTGTGGTCAAAGATCATATAATTATATAAAAAGGAAAAAAGTGACAAAAAATATTAAAAAATGGGTTTCGTGCTCTATGGACGGCCCCAAACAAAAAATGGATGCCAAATTCGTGTTCAGCGCCCCAAAATTATGTAAATACCAAGTTTTTGTCGTATTTATCGACACTTTTTTTGCTTGGCCAGCCTTTGTATGGAGTCGCCCCACTGTGCAAAGTGGGCTCTCTTGAGTAAAACAGTCGAAGGTTATATCTGACACACAACCGCACTATTGACACAACATAGTGGGCAAGAGGGTAGAAAACTAAATTTACCACGTTCTTAATCATTACTTGCCAAATTCATTGGTTTCAATTTCGTCACCCCTTTAATATTGTTAGGTCTTATTGTAACGACATATTCAGCACATGACTCTGGTTATAACGGCATATATTATACGAAGAACCAAATCGACTTTTCAATTTTCAATCCTATTTGTCCTGCAGAGAACAAAACAAAAGAAAGAACATTTCTTCAAGCTCGTGTCAATTTGGTCTACACCTATCACTATGTGAAAATTCTTTAACTTTTCAATTGTAGATTTGTTTGTCCTGAGAAGAACAGTGTTTGTATTGGAACAATTAACCTCAACCATTCAACAAACAACACCGCACAGCAGCTACCAACCACTTTGTCTGTTCTACAGTCGGAAACAGTCTTCTGCCGAACGAGAATTGAGTCGAAAGAAATCAGCCACTAGCCGATCAGGTTACTTTTCACACCTCCCGCCCTCTGTACCACGGTCCCCCACCATCATTGCAATTGAATTCTGACACTCACTTTTTTTCTCAATTGAAATGTTGGTGAGGGCACATAGTCTCAAGATATTCTCATGCATAACATGCGTACAGACATGCGGCACCAGCAGCAGTTCTTAAATATCTTCCAAGAGATGATGCATATGAAGCACATACGACTATACAACTTTTTCAAGTTTCGTCATTCTCGTTTCTGCGTTTACGATGCTGGTCGTTTTCATAGCTTTAGACAAACAAACGACCAGTTTCGTAAACGCAGAAGCGAGAACGATGTAACTTTAATCTCTTTATAGGGCAACTTTCTTGGCTTGAAGTACAACTTTTTTTCTAATTTGTCGACCAGTGTTATACACAGACGTCGCGGCCAACTTTTTGGCATACAGGACAATCGAGCGCTACGATCCTAAAAGCATCATACATCAAGACCAGTTTTTTTCCTGTATGGACTCATCACGGCGACCAGAAACATTGATCTATTGTGATATCGCTCGGGTGTTTGCTGTATTCCGCATTTCTATTATTAGCAATATCACTATTGAGAGTAGGTGACATGATTTTTATAATTCGTGCTTGTGTGTATTTTCCTTATTTTACGCTTACTATTCCAAGCCTTGCTGCCTCCGACCAATATTATCGCCATTACAATTCCCCGGAGAGGTTTCAACTGAATGGCCCTCAGCCTAGCTTTTTAGCGAGAGGGATTTATTTTTGTCAAGAGGTATTTGTCGAGGTTTTGTAGAATTCAACGTAGAGGAAGGGTTGATGAGGAGCCTGAGAATAAACCCATGCTTAAGTTCGCTGACATAGAATAGCGTGATTCTACTAAGATTCGAACCCCCGACCATCCGCTTCTCAAAGCGGACTCTATAACCTTGTAACCTTTTTTTATTTTGTTCCATAACATTTTTTTATAGTGAATATTTTTTCAGAAAGACAGCCAGTCAAGTGAATGTTCATGGCTCTGAAACTAATTTAAATCTTTAATATTTTCCAACAATCCCTGTTCAAAAAATATTCGTGATTCAAAAAGATACTAATAGCATAAGTGACATCTTCAGCTTATGAAATTATCTGTGCAAAGTTTCATTTTATTCAAACATGGTCGATTTTATCGTTACTCTATGTTGGTTGAAATTACTCAAATACATTATTGAACAGCTACCGAAAGGAAATAGGCAGGCGTTACGTAAGCTTTCGCCCTGGGAGAGTGTCACAAATTGAATCTCCAGTAGGGTGTCCACCAAAATCCAATGTTGAAAAAGTCAAGGTGCTCATCCCTAAATTGAAAGATAATGATATTTATAGTATTTTTGTAATACATTTCGACTTCCTTATAAATCATTTTCAGGTTGACTTTTTAAAGCTACGGAACCACTATTTTGCACTTTTTGCAATTCTGTTCGATTCCCATATTCTTCCATAAATTTCTTGATTTTTGGAGGGATCCTTTTGAATTTCTTACATGGTTTGGTTCAGCATCGCATTCAGTTATTTGGCTCACAGAGCCTATTAAAACATCGCAACAAGTGAATTTTTCCCATAATTTTTAGATAAAACCCTTTAAAACACATACAAATAAGATTTTCAGTCCAAAACAGAATTTTTACTTTACATTAAAAAATTCTTGATATCTTATCGGAGGGCTGACATATTACCATTTTGATATGTGATGAAAAATAAAGCAATTTAAAAAATATTTCAAATAACTTTTTTATTTTGGGAGATAAAAATAACAATGTTCAGAAAACATATGCATTTTTGAGTGACTGATAAAATATTGGAAAAATCTAGTAAAAAAGTTAGAACAAAAATTGTGATTTTAGTGTCTTCTCATAGAAAACTTTTTTGTTGCTTGTATTATGTAAAAGATAGAAACATAATGTCTTGGGCAAAGTTTCTTGGTTTGAGATAACCTAAAACTTTGTCGAAGACACGCTCAAGCTCAAAATGATTTAATTTTCAACGTATGTTAGGGTCCTATTTTGGTGTAACACCAATGTTTTATCAGAAAATTACAAAAATTTTAACTCCAGAGCTAATTTTAGACCTAGTGGAACAAACCGAATTGGAATCGGCAAAACGATAAGCGCAAAATTAGTACATTCCATCTCGTGAGCCAAAATATACGGATTTCAACCTGAAATATCATTATTTTCGTTTCCAAAGCAGCTGTTATTGATATTTTTCAGTTCAAAAATCATCATTTGCGCAACTTCTCCAATAGAATGCATGTATTTTATATATGATCAATTTATCCTGCTCTCATTTATTTATTATTATTTAATTGTCAGATTTATTTTATAAAATAAACGACAGTAGTTCCACGGCCAGCCATTAGGTTTTATGAGGCACATATCAGTACTCTTTTTGAATAAATACTGTTTCGGGAAAAATCATTATGAAACGAGTTATTTGGAAATATAATAAAAACGGATCAATTCCACCCCATACCACGTTAAGAGAAGAATGTAAGTGATGATCAGCATATCGATAGAAATATTGCAACATTTTAAACCTGGAATAATACATTTCGTATGGTTGTAAAAAAGCTATTATCATTTGAAATCTACCACTCTCAACATTTCAAACTCAGATTTGTTTTCACAGATTAAAGTCCAGTAAAGTGCACGGCTTAGGAATCAGAAAAATCATGTCGTTGATCCAAGAATGTTGAACCAATTGCAAACTTTTATTGCTTAGAAAGTCATTCTATATCGTCTATTTGAGTTCGTGTATCAGCAGCACTCAGCAGTAATTGAAATTGAGAGACTTGACAGCGTTTACTTGAATCGTATCAGTGCCGTGCATAGCCCATTTTCCGAAATGTATCCATACCTTTCCACCCACGCTAAAATAATACCTCAATCCGATACCATTTCGGACCCACATTATACAAATCTGTCTTGCTGCACTCTGCTAACGCTGCGAAGGTAGAATGTTGCCCCGCTTGCCAATAAACACACAATCCGATCGACATTTTCAGCCCATTATGGATGTAACCGCAGAACGGCCGGGTTTTTAATTTCATCTTGGATGCACTCCGTCTAATCTTCTTCTATCGATGTCGGGTATCCGTTTTAAAGTGAAACACAACCGGCTAAACCGTGGCACCGCAGTCGAATTCCGTTGGAGTTGGTCCTGCTGCGGTTTCACCGCTCGCTGCCGTTGTCAACCGTTACCGAATGACTTAAAGCCGACAGGCAACAAGTACGCGGCGAAGGGCTGCAAGATAATTTATGCTGTCGATTCTTGTGAAACACGCGCATTGACGACGACGACGTTCCGTCCTGCGGTTGTACCCCCCAATGAAACAATTTTCATTCTATGCTGGAATTGAGTGTTCACACAGAGTGTGATATGTAATCTTTAAAGTGCCTAAAAATACTGCCGTGTTTATAAGACAGTTGGAGAAGTTCGTTTCTTGAATATTGAATACCCAGCCAAAGTCAGTGAAGCTTTCTTACTTTGTGCGGTCCTGTTTTCTGTTCGTATATGTTTCTAAATTTCTTGAATCTCATTTAAGGGGGGACCCTACTCTAGAAGGTCGAAAAATCATGAATTTTCATATTGTTTTTTGGCTGTCTAGAGTAAAGTGAAGTGTTTGGCTATTTTGGCTATTGATTAAGGTATATTTGAAGATGTATTTTCCCTGTCGTGAATGTAAATATAGTGAGTATTACACTGTTGGCAGCTGGGAACGTGGATGCTCTCTCTAAATCAGTACCTAACTGGTGGTAAGTTTTTCTCAGCTCCTAGTAGACCGATCGGGCTGAAATTTTTTTGCAGTATATAGAAACATATTATATATCTTGTTACGTAGCCGTTTTTGAAAATTCCAAAAATTGCCAA
Source organism: Wyeomyia smithii (assembly GCF_029784165.1). NCBI lineage: Eukaryota > Metazoa > Arthropoda > Insecta > Diptera > Culicidae > Wyeomyia > Wyeomyia smithii. The sequence goes on from NC_073696.1 coordinate 61,276,200, forward strand.
AATGGCGGCCATTTTAGTAAAAAAAATTGTTTTTTTTCATGAAAAATCACTATTTCAAAAATCATAAAACATTGAAAAACTCAGATATCAAAAAACGGCTACGTAACAAGTTAGATAATCCATTTTTACATGTTAAAAAAAATTCAGCAAAATCGGTTCAGTAGAAGCTGAGAAAAATTTACCACCAGTTGAAAAAAAAACATGGTCTCGAGAGAAACGCTGCTTACAGCGTAATCCTCACTATATTTGTATCCAGAACGTGCAAAATATATCTTCAAATATACCTTAATCAATAGCCACAATATCCGAACACATCACTCTACTCTAAGCATCCGAAAAAAAAAATACGAAAATTTATTATTTTTCGACTTTCCAGAGTAGGGTCCCCCCTTAATGGTCAATTGGGTAACCGGTAGGCAAGATTCTTATTATTTCAGTTTAAATCTGATGGGCGAGCGTGGAGAATCGCTCGAAACAACAGTGGTCTGCCGGCCCGAAAAAGCCATCGAAGGAAAAGCAAGCACTTGTAATTCAACACCGAAAAACAACACTGTCAGTCGCGTGTAAATCAGATCAATTCGAGACACCCACGGCAAAGCAGTAACATGGTAGCTGTCTGGCTTCAGGTTCCCCACCCATCATCGTATGGGGAGGGACCGTGGCGCGGACAAGATCATGCCGACGTTCGGAAAATGCAGTTAGATCGTTGACATTGTTATTGCTGGGAGGGTTTACCGCAAAAACTCATCATCATGCACTCGGCGTCGGCGGCTAGTGGGCACTTGGTCGGTCTGAGAACAGTGTGCAAGTTGCTGCGAGCACGATGGTTTCGAAATTTGCAGCAAGGTTTCGATCGGTGTGTGTACAAACAAGAAGCAACCATTCAGTTTGAAAGTGTACTGAAGTGGAAGCACTTTTGCTATCTACGCTTTCGGTGTTTTCCTCGATTTCGGAAGGCCCTTAGTTGTGGTGGTTCCATAAATTTTAAACACCTCAAACCATATTTTACCCTGCTTTTATTATGTCTTATAAATTGGACAATTTATAGCTCTGTTCGTATGAATGGCTTTCAATTCATTCAAATAGTTTGTGGCAAAAATTACGACCCTAACATACTTTAGGGAACACCCTCATGAAGAAACCAACGGCCGAATGCACGAGCAACTACTTTCCCAAATCCCAACCACTTCAAAATGTAAAGCATCGATCTTCAACAAACGCTTATTGGTCATTATTAGAAGAATCATCTTTTTTCAGCGGGCTGCGTTATGAAGCCGTTGTTCCCCTACTAGCATGTCCGTCCGTACACAGCAACCAGCATTTTACGGTTGATTTATGTTTTTGTTTTACTATGTTTGTTTTCAATGGTTTGGGGAATCTCGAGAATATTTCGAGATTTGAAGAACATTTCGACGATCAACAATCACAGATAAATATGTTTGGAAGTGCATTCGGTTATGTGGCCACTACTGGGAGTGGCTGGGAAAACAGGCCAAGTTGTTATTGTTTGCTTCGTTAAAATCCAGTACCAGCATTAGAAGCATCCATTATTCAGTAAGCCTTCTGGGTCAAACCAAATTTCCTATCAACCTCAACAGCAACTCGATCATGAGCAGAAAGGTGTGACTCGGTACTAAGCGGGGTCGGTTGAAAATTCATCACGATTGTTCGCCGTCCGTTAATCCCTTTGCGTCGAACTGTAAAGGCCCGAATACACACACGGCGGAATGACGCCTTCTCCATACAAATTAGAAGGCGGAATCGCGCCTTCCGTTGGGATGCCTTTTATCCAGAACCTTCAAGCTGTGCCTTCTAGTGAAGAAGGTAACCGTTCGCTTCCTTCGGCTGCGTGCTTGACTGCCTTCCGTGTAGGTGCAATGTGCCTTCCACACTGTCTCGAGTCGCCTTCTTTTGGCGAAAGCGCTGGCGGCGCCGTTTTGTATCATTTTCCGCCTGCTGGTGATTCTAGAAGTGTGTTGCCTCATTTTTTCTTTCAACAAACATAAACAAACATGAATTGGGTGGCATGACGACAAGCAGGTTGGCACACGGCGAGGTTCGAGACGGCGTGATTGCGCCTTCCGTGTAGACGAGTGGAAGGTGATAGATGCTAAAAGGCACATTAGAAGGTTTCAAGAAGGTACTGACAATTTTCGTCAGGAAGGTTTTGTCACACCGTGTGTGTATTCGGGCCTTAACTTTTCAGTAACCACCGCGGACCTTCACAAAAACATCTAACTTTTGGGGCAGTCAGCCTCTGTGGGGTCAATTCATCTCGAGCAGCTTCCGGGATTAATTTTTGTTTTCCTTTCTTGTACCGCTTTCGTTTCGCGCACATACATAATGACAAGGTTCTAACAATCGCGGCTCCCCTGGTGGTGCGTCTTTTCAACTCGCTAATCAAGCCGAAATCCGGACGCTGCGCTGCTGTTCGGTCCACTGTGCTACTTGTGTTGTGAAGCCATTAGTCGGCTTTTGTTTTCGTTACTTTTTTGTGGCCATGATGTGCATGGGATCCTTTCGCTCTCGATCGAAAAAGGTTTCACGCTCAAAAAGACGAACCGAAAAATAAAAGAAGCATCTTCTTCTGGTAGCATCCGCAGCCCTCACCTGTACGGGTAGTCACATTTTTTTCCCACCGAACGAATACAAGCCGAATCGTGGACAGGTCAATCATGGTTTATGTGTACGAGGTGAGCTTCTTCCTGCATCCTCAATGTACCTTCGACACGGGGTAAGCTAGACGGATGCGAGTTTGATGTAATTAGCCAGTTATGAGTTGATCCAGTTGATCATAAACTGACAAAGTGGCATAGCCAAAGAAATTTTTTCATGAACTTATCAAACAATCTACTAATGATATCAGTTTGACTAATGTACTGACGATACTAGAAGAGTTTTTGTTCTATTCAATTCAAGAAAAGTTAACTCAACTTCGAGAAAAAGTTATTCAATCACGGTTCGTTTTACGCTTATAGGAAAATAGACGGCAATCACAATCGTGAATCGTGAATACAGCAATTTGTTTTGGTTTTCAATAGCACGCGTAATAGCAAAAGTACCTAGGGTAAGGAACGGCTTAAGCAGTATCGCCTATTTTAATCAGTCGCAGAAAACAGGCCTCAAACTCTTGCTTTTTGATCAATATCGACAATTTCAATGATGGAGACGAAAACTTTGATTGTCTAGCTGTCTTACGAATATAAGTAATACCGTTTATCACAAAGAAATCTGTGGACAAACAGAATTTGAAACAAATCGACCTATATTGCAGACATTCAGGAGCCTCTTCGGCTCTGTTTCAAAATTTTACTGTTCAAAATAGGGCTTGACCTATTGAAACGCAAATTTCGACCATTCGAAGCTGAGATGCATGCATACATGCGATTATATTGTACCTAATCAATCGACAATACCGCATCCTCTCAAAAATCCTAGCTTGAAGAATTCAAAAAATCATACTTCAACGCCTTGTTAAAATTCAATTCCACTCCGTTAACTTGTTAACAACCAGTCTTAAATCAAAAAGTTAAACCACTTTGTATTTCAATGTGGAAAATACGCACACGCTCTGCGCGGCCTCAACTGCATTTATACTGTCTGTTGGTCTTAACCGGTACCAAACATAAATAAGCTAATTGTGCATCTATAATCAGCCGACTGAACAGGATAAAAACCGGAAATAGCTTAAAAGAGACGGATATAACATATATGTATGATCGCCTCACTTATCAAAGGGAATCCTGATACAACGAAACCTTCCCTACTAACAAAAATCTTCTTCCTGTGACCTTTGTGGAGATGCAGAGATTAACACGGTCTTCAAACAGCAAAGGTTACACCAACATCCCATCCCTCTTTCAAACTGATTGCAAGGACGCGGCCGACGCCGTTATTGATCCTTTAGAAAGTTTTGAGTAACTAAAAGAGGTACAACGAGAAAGGTCGGTTACTCCCAGCCCCGTTCAGTGGATTCATAGTGCAATTTTAGTGATTTCGATCATTCACGGAGTAGATATTTATAAGATTTATAAGAAGTCTAATAGATTAGTAACACGATAATAAATCCTAACTGTACCAGAAAAATCTACGTATAATATACCAGAAGTGCTAACTGGAAGAACTAACAGCATTGGTGGCCCTAATTGAATGTCGTACCTGCATTTTCACGAGAAAAATACACCTAGAAACAAAATTCTTTTTATACCTGCACAAAGAAACAAAAAAATTTAAAACTGTTCTTATCAGGACAACCAAATGAGTGATTGATGATTAAACAATCCCAAAAAGTCGATTGAAAAGAATTGTTTTTGGGATCTCGAAGTTTTAAGCATTTCTAATATATTCGGGTTTTGTAAACGGCTAGACAGCGCGTACCAGCAGTACACCCGTATTAGTAGGCCTAAAACAGACCCCAGTGTGGTTCAAAGCATAATGTACTGAAGCTCCTATTCATAACTCCACGTGGTACCGACGAGGATACGAGCACCCAAGGTAAGATCGATGAACCGGTGCGAGCTTGGTCGTATGTTGACAGGAAAACAGCGTCTGATCCGGAGTGGACGGCTGCATTATCGCCAGCTACACCCAAGACGGCAGCCCAGTCGCGAGACTAGGCATTTGCAGCCCTTGTAAGGTAGCATGCCGAAAAATTAAAATACTGCGATCGGTAACGAACGGTACGCGACGAAATAAGGACTACGATTGGAAGCTCGGTACATGAAACCGCGGATCGCTGAACGCCCCCGGTGGCAACCGAACTCTGCTGAAACAGTTAGAATCTCGCCACTTCGACATGGTTGCGGTTCAGGAGCTTTGCCAGAAAGGACCGAAGGTACGGAGGATTTGTGGCCGCAGAGCACAGTACTACCAGAGCGGCGGCACAACCAATAAGCTGGGTACCAGCTTTATAGTGCTGGGCAGGAGAGTCGTGTGACCAAGTGGCAGGCGATCAGCGACAGATTGTGTTTGTTGAGAAAAAAAGGCGGTTTTTTAACTACACTATCCTCAAAATGCGCTGCCCTCACGTAGGAAGGCACAATGTGGAGAGAGAAGCGTTCTACGCACAGCTGGAGAAACTCTACGATAGCTGCTCGCGTAGACATCAAGATCGTCTTCGGGGACGCACACCGTGACAAACGACAACGGCCAGCAATGCGTCAATTTCGCAGCTTCCCGAGGACTGGTAATCCGAAGCACCTTATTTCCCCGAAAGGACATCCACAAAACCAACTGGAGATCACCTGACCAACATATAGTAAACCAAATTGACCATGTTTTCAACGACGGTTTCGGTACTTCTCAGACATTACAAACGTACGCACCAATCGCGGTGAATGAGAAGAACTTCGTGGGAGGCTGTGCCATTACTCACCAGATCTTCTCAATACGACAGATCTTACAGAAATGTCACGAGTAGAACGTACCCACACATCACATCTTCGTCGACTTCAAGGCGGCCTATGATAAAGTCGATCGAGAACAGCTATGGTTGATCATGCACGACAACGGATTTCTGAATCAACCAACTCCACTGATCTGTTTCGGGTATACTCTCGAGCCCCTTTGAATAGCGCAGAGGGTTAAGACAAGGTGATGAACTTGCTTGTTTGCTGTTTAAAATCGCCCTTGAACGTGTGATCCGGAGGGCGGCCTCGATACAAGGGGCACGATGTTCACAACGTCTGTTCAGTTGCTTCTGGGCTTTGCGGATGACTTTGACATCGTTACACGTAACTTTGCGACGGCGGAGGACAGACGAATGGGACTACGAATAAATGCGTCGAAAACGGAATACATGCGAACGAGAGTCTTCAAGAAGAACAACATCAGCCTCCTAACACAAGTCTCTGTAGACGGCGATAAACTTGTGAGTTCGTGTATTTGAGGTCACTGGTGACTGTCGACAATAACACCAGCAAGGAGGAGATTCAGAGACGCATCCAGGCTGGAAATCGTGCTCACCTTCACTTCGGAAGACACTTCGATCGAGTCGAGTGCGACGACGCACGAAGTTGACACTGTACAAAACTCAGAGAAGACCGGTAGTCCTCTATGGAAACGAGACAACAACGCTTCTCGCGGTGGACCTTGGAGCTCTTGAAGTTATCGGTGCTGCAGCTATCTACGGTGGAGTACAAACGGACGACGGAGAATGGCTACGGCGAATGAACCATGACCTGCACACGCTGCGTGGAGAAAACCCATTGCAAAATGAAGCAAAATCTTGGTGCTACATTCCGATACGGAACTCGACCTTCTGTTTATTATACACAGACTTCGCAGCCAACTGTTAAGTGTACAGGACAATTGCGGGGCTAGCGCTACGATCCTACTGACACTGACAGTCTCTCCCGAGCCGAGACTCGAACCTACGACGACTGTCTTGTTAAGCCAGCATCGTACATCAAAATTCAATAGGTTGCGGTGGAGTACAAACGGACGACGGAGAATGGCTACGGCGAATGAACCATGACCTGCACACGCTGCGTGGAGAAAACCCATTGCAAAATGAAGCAAAATCTTGGTGCTACATTCCGATACGGAACTCGACCTTCTGTTTATTATACACAGACTTCGCAGCCAACTGTTAAGTGTACAGGACAATTGCGGGGCTAGCGCTACGATCCTACTGACACTGACAGTCTCTCCCGAGCCGAGACTCGAACCTACGACGACTGTCTTGTTAAGCCAGCATCGTACATCAAAATTCAATAGGTTGCGGTGATCCGATCACGTCGTAAAGATGCCGGACGACAACCCTGTAAAATCACTTCTCTTCAGCAACCCTGACGGCACCAGAAATAGAGGAGCGCAGCGTGCACGATGGTTCGACCAAACCGAAGGCGACTTGCGGATGATGAAGGTAATACATATGGCAAAAAAATCGATATCGAACATTTTATGATACCGTACTTTTTTCATCGATCAAAGAGGTGAAACTGGTTTGAGGCATAACTTCAAGAATTCCGATTGATCTGAAATTTTGCACGGGGACGACTTTCGAGAAGATGAAACTTTTGAAACTTGCTGCCAAACGAAATTCGAAAAATCGATTTCTATTGGTACCCTACCGACTATGTTTCAATATTTTATTTTTAGTGCCTTCAGCCATTTGTGATTATTGCCATATCACATATTATGTCTTTATGATTAAGCTTTTCATGATTCTGCCTTTCGTGATTTCAATTTTCCACGTTTCGTAGGGGATCTGAGTTAAGTAGGTAGTATTTTATTCAGGGGTTTTTAAACCCTGTCCCCGTGAACAAAGAAATCGATTTTCTCTTCAAAAATGACATTCAAACTAAGCTTATTTTCCTCACAAGTACAACAGTACAGTACAATCGGTGTCTCAAATGAAAGGTCGATCAGTTCTTGAACCTTGTACAATGATCAAATAATACCATACAGCATCACCCGCGAGAAATGGGTTTAGATTTTTTTAGTAAACTCAGTGTTTGTTTCAAAGATGGCTAAGGTCTAGAAATAAAACAACAGAATGATTGAGATTAAATATTATTTTTTCTTAACAGTTTGATCATAAAACACTGAAATAAATGATACTTTTGAGCGGTATGCAGATTTGAAATTTTAGAGCTGCAACAGAGCATTTTTCAATGTTATCCACTTGTAACACCTCATCGAAAAACCAATGATGCACACCAGTTCACTTCAAGAGACAACACAAAGCCGCTCGCGATCACGGTTGCTCTGCCACACAGGTGAAAATATTGCAATGGCAACGACGAGTGGAACGGAAATCGTCTTTATCCCAATATGATATATACTACCATCGAGATTCATTAAATTTACAGTGATTATTATTCACAGCAAGGATGCTGTGCCGCTCGCTCGCTGCTGCCCAGCCGGTTTACTTGTCCCTTGTTATTTTTTTTTTACGCCCGGTTTACCTCTTTGTTCGCCTGCTTTTCGTTCCACATTCGTAGTGTCTACCCCCTTAAATAACGTTATAGAACTTCTTCGATTTCATCATAACCTGCCTCTCGGTTCAGGGATTTTGGCTTTGTTTAAAGAATACCTGTTCTTCATACACACGATGGTGATTTAAATCCACTACCATCACTCTCGCTCGTTTGCCCTTCATTAAAATTTCTTGTTCTTTCCGCTCTATGCTCTCCTACCATTCATCCGTGTAGCTGCGGGTCCCTGATTAGTTCAATCATTGACTTCGCCAGGATGATGCGGCTCTATAGTGACTTAATTAAGTTCTAATCAGTTTGAAATAAATTTCTGATTTCCTTTAGAATGAGATTTATATTTCGTTTCGCTCGACTGATTCTGTAACTAATATACATTTTTCGACCAAGTGCCTTTTACTGCACTTGAGCTAGATTATAAGCTTTGTCGATGTGTATTTTTTGTGCTGCAACCAAATTAACACTTAGTAAGTGGCACCTTCGAGCCCCCAAATCTGCCAGCGATCTCATGACTAATTTTGGATCGTCATAGTAATACGGCTCCAGCTCCAGGTTAGGCCGGTTTATACCAATGTTGCTAAATCTCCGACTCGAAACCGGCTTGGAGTTTACCAAAGCCGCGGAGAGGCAGAGAGACAGCATAAACGCGAAATTCAGCGCATTCCTTTGCCAACACCATCGTACACGCGAACGTCCTTGAGGAGATAATCCCGTGTGACCAGTTTGAACTCGTTGTGGAGCCTTTCGGACAGACCACGATTCGCATGCGGAATACGCGGGGTGGGCGGCTAAAGGTGTCAACGTAAAAATTGAACCCGAACGATCGATCGGTCAAGGGGAGAGCTACGGTGGAGTCTCAAAGTTCGTGCTCTCCCGGGGGGTACGGTTCTTAGCGATTGGCTGTGTGCTGCGCACATGGCTCGCGTTAAAGGCTTGTGGATCCGTAGCTACTGTGCGAGCCCAACAGCCTTCCAATCGCATAGTTTTATGGTGTGGTCTGGCATGCTGCAGCAGCAGTTCTTACACAAGTGTAGCCGTAAAACCGGTTCCACCCGAATGACGTGAGGCACTTGTTCGCTCAAAACATTTTCTTCGAAGCAACTTCCACAATTCGCGTACAGCTGGAGATGCTCATCAATAAACACGTCACTCGCTCCTCGCAGGCGAAAGCTCGCTACTCACACCGGGAGCCGGATCGGATGTTCGGTGCGCTGTGTTGATAGAAGAAGCTGAAGACTGATTAGCTCACCGACATGGCGGGATTAGCTAGGAATAGTATTGCGGGTGCTGATTAGTCATGAAATACGGAATATGACTAAATAGTTGCATGATGACCATGTCTTAACCCGATCAGAAGAGCATAGCAAACGGATATCATAATAAAAGCAAATTTTGATATCATACCTCATTTTGCTTTTGGTTTAATATTTGTTTATATCACCACGTTCATTGCAAATAGTAAAATAATAGCACATTTTGATATTATATTTTTTATTAGTTTTTTTTACTCATTTGGTTTATAAGACCCTTCCAGCTGGTCTTGATGTACGATACTGGCCTAACAAGCCAGTCGTCGTAGGTTCGAGTCCCGGCTCGGGAGAAACTGTTAGCGTCAGTAGGATCGTAGCGGCAGCCCTGCAATTGTCCTGTAGACTGAAACAGTTGGCTGCGAAGTCGGTGTATGTAAACACAAGGTTGAGTTCCGAATCAGCATAAAGCACTTTGCTTTGCTATGATTGATTTAAATATAAGGCATAATTTAATTTTGAATTTCATTTATTTATTATCTCTTTTTCATCTATTAATCTACCTGTGTTTGAGTCTTACAAATCGAAATATATCTGATGTCGTTGGATTTTACATGCATGTTGATACACTGTCTTATTGATTGTCTTGTTTTCATGAGTCTAAGTTCATCTGTAAATGTGTATGTGTACAAATTATCAAACAATTTAACAGTTAGCAGTTTCTGACCTACGATAAATGTTAAATCATTAATATCACATAAAATAGCTTGAATATTGAAAAAAGATCCGTTATCCCAAAACCACGAATTATCGTATTTGAAGTCTCTACAAGTAGTGGCTGTACATAAATTGATTCCATGAATGTAAAGTTTAGAATGACAGCTAAATGACTGTTGTGGAACACCATCTTCAAATATCGTATTTTCACTAGGAGTAAACAAACTCTGAGAATCATATTGAATTGAAAGATATTTTTTAGACCAGGTAGACCGAATCCAACACCAAGTTTATTCAAATAATATTTCTTCTCGACTTGAAGAATGGGTTTATTATTGCCAGTGCAAAATTTAAGAAGCATTCCATTACCTAAAATTAAAGTTCAAAATATCTTTGATTATTTTCCGTTTATTTTTGATCAGGGCAGAACACGTCTGTTGGCGGTTGAAAAACAAGAAAATGGAATATGGTAGTGTATGCTTTGTACAATGTTAGCTAATATATGAGAATGGTATACTTGACTGATGGTAATTGACAGATATGGGTTCGATACTCTTAATGGCTTGAATTTTCGAAAGCATGCACTATCCCACAAACAGCATATTTGTCTGATAGTCTAGAAACATTAAACGATTAATTGAATTGGAACTGCCCTTCTATCGATTATATCAAATATATCAACAATGGAGCATGAGAATACATGATGAAACATATATTAAACGGCTTCATAAGGTTACAATGAAGAATTGTATAAAGCGCCCAGATTTCGAACAGTTTCCGTCAAATGTGACAATAAATGAACGTTATATGTCATTTTGCCTAGACCATAAATTTTCTCAAATTTCCGTGTAAATTGTTTAAGCTGTTCCTCGCAAGTGTCTATTGTTTTTTCTGATATATTCGAGTTCAATAGCAGAAAAATTGTCGATGAAAGAATCATCAGATGATCTATGTATTCCTTAGGTAATATCCCATTAAGTGATGGGTATATGTAGTGTAGGAGTGGATATCTTGGAATCGAGCTAGGGGGTCGGAATGATAACATTGTACTCTCGATCTCTGGTAGCCGACGTCCAACATGAAACGGTGCACTGTGGTTTTCGCTCTTAGTCAAAGTTAACCACAACTGTTTCATGACTCCTAGAAGTACTGAGTGCATGTAGTCCGGTGGAAAACATGAAATTATGTCAAATCCAGGAATAGCAACAAAAACCGATTCATCTAAGATTCCGAATATTTCCTCTCCAGATAGATGTACATCGTTCATTAATTCTCTAGTGGTCATATTTTTACGTTTTGGGTAGTGTTTGTTCGGGTAGTATCTTACGCTTCCGGCCTCGATCGTTTTTCCAGGACGTAAACACATCGTACATCCGTAAGCTCCATTGTATTGTTTCATGCATAAAACCTTACATCTTGCTACAGAGTCTAACCAGTTTTGAAGTAAGCTAACAGTATAGTATTCACTGCCGATCAGTGTCCCTTCTTGAAGGTCTCTTAACTCTATACAAAAATATTTAAAAAGTAAATTTGGGTTTGGTTCCCCTTTAGATAGCCAAAGGCCAGCAACTATCAAATTATGCTCACTGAACCTAAGCATAGGGGGAAGGTTGTTCAACGTCACAAAAATGGGATAAAGCGGTTTTTTCATCGTACTTTTGCAAGATGCAGCACCATCAGTGTTGACACTGAGTGTCAGATGCTTGCCAGGTTTTTTTGAGAACAACTCACGAGCAATCCGGCCTCGATTAATATCACAAATATTGTTATCTTTGATATACTTAGCATAATGCTCAATTTCTGTTTGGTATTTGAGAACCATGTCACGGAGTTGGGGTTCAACTGGAATTATTACAAAAAATCTCTTTCTCTTGATTAACAGATGGGACACTCGATTTTTTTCTCGGATTTGGTATTTCCAAAATCGTATTCGCAGGTTGTGCAAAAATAAATGCGTTTTGCATCGTATGCGTTACTGTGAAATTCTGATGCAAATGATGTAAAGTTTTCAGGAAACGTCTTCGTTCCTGCAATGACATTGAATAGTCTCAGAAGATCTTCTAAAGCTTCCTGTGATAAATTGTGCCGAACGTAATAATTCAGGATCATGAATAAAATTTCAACCACTAGCAGATTTGAACGAGCCTGAAAGTGTTGATTACTTCGCTTGGTAAATATCTACAAAAAATAAAACAGAAAATAAGATCATTCATTATACCTGGTACATTGTAAGCATTTTCGAGCTAAGAATCTATCTGTTCTTAGAATTTTTATTTCGCAATTTTCTTTAAATGAAAAAGAAAAATAGTTGATGAAAGTCAGAGTGAAAGTATTACTAGAAATGTCACTGTTGTCGTTATTATATGCAGTGTGAAATTATTATAGAGTCAATGGTGTTTTTACTATAAAAATAATGAATCTAGGTACTGTATATGACAACGAACCTATATAATCTTTTTTTCTACTTTTATATTATAAATCACCTATAATTTTAAAACAGCTATGTGACGGCAGTTTCTGTTAAAAACTTTAACTGTGACCAAAAAATAAACTAGTTTTCTCGTTCATTATAGCAGCCTAGTCTGCATTTTGAAAGAAAAACAAACCTTTAAGAACTCATACCATCCGCTAATTTCATTCAAAGATACTTCATTGTCGTCTTGGATAGAACGCAACGGATTTGTATTTTCGGGGATCCCGTTATTATCTCCATGATACAAGTGCTCCTGAGAGGATTCGTTGACTGTAATGCTTATTCTTCCTTCGACAGAAAGCTCATCTTCATCGACAAACCAAGAATTAGATAACTGAGCTGCTGCTTCATCAACAATCGAGTTACCCGAATCAGAAACTGTTCGTAATTTTCTTTTTACATTGAAAAATTGTTCAGAATCTATCTGTTCATTCCTTTTAATTGCAGTCTTCTTGGGCTGAAAAGATAGACTTTTTAAGACTATGATCGTCGCGATTGATTTAATGCTTGCACTGCATATCACTAGACAAAACAAATTTTAGATTTACAACGTCCAAATAATTTCACACTGTATGTAGACTCCAGTTCAAAAATGTAATACCTTCTTTCCGTATCGCCTTCCTTGTATTTCACTGGATAAATAGTCATGCCGCCTTCTACGTGGTTTCATGATGCAGAAAATAAAACAGAAAGCTTTGAAACAACGAACTAGCCAAAATGGTGGATGCCGATGGTAACGATGGTAACAGAAGCACCAGCAAAGTTGCCAGGTCAATTATCACAATCTTTATGTCGAATGCGTTTTTGCGGTTTAGCTACACGAGGACTACACTTTTGGCCTGTAGGTTTTTTTTTATTTTCCGGACTGCACCGAAACTACACTCTCTCTCTCTGTTCCAGACTTCACCCAAAAAAAACAGGGTGTAGTTTGAAACAGAACAACAACAAAAAAAACAAGTGCTGTCAAATGCCGTACGGAAACGACAGCAAAGTTACTTTAGTTTCCCTGTTCGTTTACAAGCTGCCATGTGTAGTCCGTGACGGTGTAGCAGCGTCGCGCAAACGAGTTCGAGATTAATGTATTTACAGTCGTTTATTGTAAATGTTTCCCAACAGGATGCGAAATAAAAATACTCTCAGATGCTATACATTGGTTTTATAGTATTTGCCATTTACCTGCAATTGCTTGAGAAACCGGAAAAATCTGGTTTAAATCAGAGAGATATCTTTCCGTAGTGCGCAAAAATTGCAGTTGACAAGGAAAAGTCTGCGAATATTTTGAGAATGTCTGTATATATATAGGAAGACTCAAAGAAAAATCTGTAAATCCTGTAAAAAAAACTGAAAATGTCTGCAAATCAATAAAAATTTACACTCGGCCACTAGACAATTGCTTTTTGCAAACCAATCTGTATATCTGGTATCCCTGGTGCACATTGATAGATGATAATGTATGAATGGCAACTCTGCATCAGAGGAATGAAAAAAAAACAACGATACCAAGATGGCAAAATTGTTCACAGTTTAAAAAAAAAATTAAAATGTTTAATTTAGATTTCTAACATGACGTAATGCACTATTAGTATTTTTTGTTGCTTTGAAACAAAGTGTAGTTTAAAAACACCAACAACATGTTTTCAAACTACAGTTTGGTTCTTCTTCACCGTTTCAAGAAGAGCAGAACAAACATGTCAGTGGACGCATAACTGTGCCATGTGTCAGTTTGACATTCATTAGGTTTCGTTGTGATTTGACACGAATTGTTGATCTATTTTTTTGAACATGATCATACTTGAAAAATGATATATGTGAGCACATTTCGCGATACTGGTAAAAATCTTTGCATATCTGTCCAGTGCTGGTTGAAAATTCGATCTATTTGGCTGGGAAATGCTTCGTTTCAAGAATATTCTAACGTTGGTTTCAGACTATATATTTTGTGAACAATTTAAGCAAAAGACAATCATGCTTCTACCAGTGAAAGGCTACTACAATGAATTGTAGACTGACGGGTAGTTTTTTGAATTTTCATTAACTTTCTTTAAAAATAATCTGGCATCTTTGTTGAAGACAAGTCAACTTAGAGCAGTCTGGCATCTCTGGTTCAGAATAGTTTTCTTCTCAATCGTGCTAGTTGAACGCGTAGTTGAAGTCAAGTAATCGAATAATCGTAATCGAAGTCTAGTAAAATGGCTAAATTTAAAAAAGTTGGCTCTCGAAAAACCGTTGGCAGAAAAGCGAACGCAGCGAATATGCTTTTTTTGGAACAAACTGTAAGTATATGGTACAATACAAAAAATCTTTGGGAAACGGAGAGAAAACTGTTATAACCTCAAATATTTTTGATCCTCGTGTATTTTCAGGTGAGCAACGTGAAAAAAACTTCAAAAAACCGACATCTGAACGTAAAATATACGGAAAGGACCATGCGATGAAGAAAATGCCAGTTTCTGAAAAAAGCCAAGCGAAAAAATCAGCCCTTCGAAAACGAAGACCTAGCAATGTTTCGAACCAATATCCGTCTGATTTTGGGGAAACAATAGAGACAATCACGGCTGTTGAAGCAGAACAACCGCAGATAATTGAAATATATAACAACGAGACACCATTCGAAGATAACACTGCAGTTGAGTCCACTGCAAATGCAAAAATTACAGAACTTCTCAGCAAAGTTGCAAAACTGGAAGAGGCAAACGATAAACTCCAAAAGCTCAACATGCAGTTGCAAGAGGCATAACTGGAAAAACCCACAGAAGGTTCTTTTAAAGAACTGCCTGGATACCCGGATAAGGCATGGCTGTTGAAGGTTTCGCAAGCTGCAAACGAATCGGACTATATGTTTGTGAAGGAATTAATGCTTCGTCTGTGGCCAAATGGTATTGGCAACGCAACTGTGTCGGGAAGAAAGTCGAACAATCCTAGCGGTAAGCGAAAGCTGCCAAATCAGCAGGAATCCTTGTTAACAGTTTCTCCGGCGAAGCTTGACCCAGAAAAAGTTGAATACATTAAAGGTAACTCTTAAAATTATTAAGCAATTAACAAAAAAAAATCTAACATTTTTTTTATTCAGATCGGCTTTTCGAACGGAGGATGTTGCTGAGAGATGCTCCAGGTACAGCTCAAAAGATGGCGCAAAAAGTTCCGAAATACATCGCCATAGCAGTCGCGAACAATCCCGCTCTTAGAAAAGAATTATTTTAATCAATATCGAGTTAATCGTTGTCGTTTCCCTAACTTGTTATTTGAAGGAGATAAATAAAAGATGACTGAAATATTACATAGCTAGTTTTTTTTACATTTTAGAAATATGAACAAAAGAACTAAATTTGCTGTTCTTAAACTATTGTCTCTACAAACCTGTATCAGGTATTTAGTTGCTATTCGCACAATAACTCACGAATAGCTTATTCGGATTGTTTATTGATAGCAAAATAATAGCTAGCGCAATACCTGGATATGCTCTGATGTTGCTTTGGAACAAACATTTTTTTGGTCTTTAATTTTGCTATTTAAGCACTTGTTTCGACCTGATGCAGTACAAGTTGAGCCATTCTGCTATTTCAAAATGAATAACATAATGTGGTATGCATTTCCTATTCCTTTCTGCTCGGGTTGTGTTCGTTTAAAAAAAAACACAATTCGATATTCAGTGTTTCATCATCACTATGTTATATGTATAAGTGCTTATGTGATAAATATAGCCGTTGTAGAACAATTACTTCAATGAATGAACTCTTTTTTCAATTGATGGATTCATGCAATACACAAAAACTAGTATCAAAGAATGATAGTTTAAACCAAGCCCCAAAATTTAATTGCAAAAAGTTGCTAAAATTAATTGTCGTTCATTCTAATAACCATAAAATTGCAAGGATTCCCAGCTCAAAAAAACCCAGAATGTCGTTTTGTTTTCAGCAAAAATTCTCTTTTCGAGATAAAATCCATCTATCAATAACAAATTTCGATATCGACAATTTCATGTACTACTACCTACTACCTGTGCATTTTTTCATCGATCAAAAGAAGGAAACGTTGACCGCTTTGAAGCACCTGTCCCCAAGGTCCGATTGCGCTGAAATTTTTCATGGAGGCTTTTTCCGAGCAGACGAAACTTTTTTTTAAAGCTAAATTCGAAAAGTCGATTTTCATTGCCGTCCTAACATACATAGGTACACAAAAGTTTATTGGAATTTCCAAAGTCAGATATTTACGGCCTGTGTAAATTTATTTATTTTCATTTGACCGGAAACAGCACATTTTATATTATTCGATAAGGTAATATGCCCTTATGTTTAGTAATGGGTCAATGCATCATCGGAAAAACCTGTCAAACTTAAAAAATTTCTGATTGTTTTTCAGTTCAGGAGATATTCCCTGATTTCCCTGATCTAAAAATGAATTCCCTGACATTTCCTGATTTTACAGGTTTTTCACATCATGTGTGCAATTCCACAAAACAACGGGCAACCAATTTAATCGACCCTTTTTAATTTGGCTGAAACTTTGCGTAGATGTTTATATTTGGCAAAAGATGCCATTTTGTGCTTTTGGTTTAATGTTTTGGAACACGACTCATCTTTATAAAGTTATGAAGTTATGAAGTAAAATGCTATTTTGAGAAATTATTGATGATTACAAATATTTTTAGAGCCAAAATGGTTAGTTTAATCGGTATGACGTCTTCAGGTAAGTTGAAGATTTTTTTTTGCTCATGGAAAAGTTGTAAATAATAATTTTGTCTTTCAAAAAAAAAAAAAATATATACACTCTAAAAAAATTGTTGAAGTTAAAAGAAAAAAGAAAAATTAATTATTTATAAAAGTTTATTCTTGAAAAATCTATTTTTTTATAGAAACTACAAAAGATAAAGTATTTTATTGAGATGGTAAAAAGTTATGAGGTGGTTTTGGAAAATTTTATTTCACCTATTTGAAAATTATGTACAGTAATTATGAAATAACAGAGCCTGAAAAACTGGGTCAAAATTCCGCACTAAATGTCTGCAGTCAAAACAGAATGTTTTCGAATTGGGTTGTTTTCGTACAAATATAACCAGAGAAAATCCAGCTGGAAGTCAGTCCAGTACTAATTTTTGACACTAAGAAATGTGAAATCTATGTTTATTCAGAGAGTAAACTAACGTTTTGATATCAGAAGAATAAATTTTTTGTAAGGTAAACTAGCACAGTGTCCTTTAGGTCCACTCAAATTACACTAATGAAGTAACAAATTAAATATTTAATTTAAATACAAAACCTGGGTTTAAAATACTCTTTTAAGGGTCGGATTTTACCTCTAGTAGGCGAAGAAGGCGAAAGAGAAGATTATGTAGCAAAAATAAATGTAGCAACAAAACTGATCAAAGAATGAGAAAAAAAGGTTCTAAATGATTCATTAACGGCTTCAAATGTTAGTAGGAACGCCTCAAAGTTTGATTCAAAATTCATCATATTTTCCAGATCGAAGAATCGATGACAAAAATAATAAAATTAGATGATATCCAATGTCTTTTTATATCGTTTTTCTATAAAATCTCATTGACGAATTAAAAACAAAGTGAACACGTGTGCTATGGAATGGGATGAAGTTAATCAATTTGTACAATATTTTTCAAATAAATCGTTTCATGTTGATTTTCTCGAAACAGTATTTATTTAAAATAAGTCTTGGTATCCCGATCAATCAAAAATATCAAGATTATACCTAATCTTGATATTTTGTTACGAACTTTTTGTATCAACTTGTGTTCTAAACTTGATCTCGTTAATAGTTAAAATATCAAAATTTCTATCAAAATTTCTATCAAAATTACTTATTGATTACTACAAATTATAGCAAGTTTTGTAAGGTTTTTGGCAGTAAATAGTTATAAATAAGCTTTAAAAAACACACTTTTGAACATTCAAGTGTATGATAACAGAAATTGTTATAATTCTGTACTTTTTATCATTCTGACGTATCAAGAACATTACAGGCTTCGTTATTTCTATCAAGTTCAGATAATTTTGTGTTACCCGTTTGTTAGAACCGTTTGATCGGGATGTTTCAATTAGCACCGTTATGACTAGCATTGGAATTCAATCGTTTACATGAATAAGTACATCTGAGGATTCTCTAAGACCCTATGAAACAATCGAGGTGAAATTGATCACCCCTGAAATGGGTGCGTTATATTGAAAATTTTCTATTGATATGATGATTCTTGAAATGCAAATTGTTAACAATACCGATATTCTAGCTTAAAGCTATTTGGATTTGAAATTTACTAATTTTTCTATCATTTTTTCGACGTTTGGGCGATTTTAATCCAGTTGCAATCATGTATTAGATCGAATAAAAACTCTCAATCGGTCAAATAATATATTTTCATAGCGCACTAAATTCTTCATGTAATGCAATAAGTCACTTGCTGAATAATATCTGCTAGCTTTTAAATGTTAATTGGGCTGTATTGAGCGCTCTTCTCCTATAAAAACACGATCAGAAAGCAAAGCTCTACCCAAGCTGCCAATTAGTTTGTTGTTCTCAAGCTTAAGTAATGCCAATCTTAAATTAATCTTACTTTGCGTTATAATCTCCGACCAGCGAGGAGTTTCTCAATGACGGCAGATTTAACTTGAAATTGTTAAAATCCCGTTAAATTGAACTGAAACAATACAAACCACGAACCGATTTTCAACGTCATACGCCGACCGTCAGTCGCTTCTTGAAACGGACCATTTCCGCAGCCGCACGCAGCGATGTTTAGCATATGCGATTCGGCCAGAAAAATACGTAGGCCAGTCTGACGGGCGTTTCGTTTACATTTGCAACCCTCTGGCAGCAGCATTCTGGGGCGCTAGGTGAGATTTCCAAACAAAAACATCTGTTCTTGGTAGTAATTATCTTCGAGTTAAATTCTTTCCGCGGGCTTTTACTTGGTGGTTGGGCACAGAAGTTTTCCGACACGCAACAACCACTTTGTTACTTTGAATTCAGTTCGATGTTGGTTGGCTACTGCCATATGCGAAGGTAGCTTCAAGCGGTTCTGTTTGGAAGTGACACGTGTTTGACGGTTTTAAAAGATAATCAATAGCTCTGATCGATTATTCTGAATGGTCGGTGCGGCAGCGCGCTCGATGGTGAATGAAACGAATCTCGCCTTTCAGGGATTGGTGTTGTGTGCCTACCCTTTTTTTTAGGCGCCATTGACGTTCGTTTTCAAGCATTTGCGTTCAGTAATAAACTCCCTGCTTTCAGAAGGGTAATAATGGTATCCATTGGGAACCGCGCACATTATGTTTCACCCCAAAATTGTTTTTGGGATCTCTTTTCTCTTTTTATCCAAAATGAACGAAAAAAATTTCTAAAAATGATAACTCGCAGATATACTTTCCAACAAGAATCTGTAATCTAGAAAATTTGAAACTTGAATTGAAAACCTGTCAGCTCGTTGATTACTGCCGACAAGTGGTTTCGTAGAAAAAATGTGTCCTTGTCGGTGGATTTTTCATATCGATGACTAAAGAAATAGACACAGAAAAAAAATGTTGCTCGCGAATAAACGTTGTCTACATTTGATTCCCAACCATTTATCCTACAATCTGTATACCCTGCTAGCCAGATAAAGAAATCATGCACCGCCCGATTAGTTGGTGCTGCACAGCCCTTTCGGAAGTTACATAATGACAGGGCCGACAGGGCCTGTTATATTCTTTCCCGTGAAACAAACACACACCTTGTTGGGAGTCCCCTTGGCCTTGCAAGCGGCACTTGTTTTGAACTAGGTTGCGTCTTTGCTTCGGCAGTATGTAATTTGCGGCACGAAGCATAAATGCTGATTATGCAAATCGCGGAATCTTTCGTCAGCTTCTTCACGCTCGAAGCTGTTTCGAGAATGCCCGTTTGAGACGAAAGATTTTGTTGGTAAACATGATTTTGAAAAATGGGATAACAATTGTGTAGTTAGTCGATTCGTTTTGAGTTTAAAAAAAACATTCATATCATATGCATAACCAGGGTAATTGCCTTTATTTGTTTTAATTTTTTATCTCTGAAGGTATACAATGATACCAACACTTTCTGTCATTATTATGCTACAACTCTACATCAATGTTTTGATAAAAAAAAACAATGCATAGAACAATGAAGCCGTTATTTTGCTCTATAATTTGAACTATCGGTGACCAAGCTTCAAACTATAATTGTTAACAACTATAATTGTTGTTCAGAGTTGATACGAATAAAGCTCAATCGGTCAAATTGTCTTGTTTTGGCGGAGTAAACGAATTTGAAATGCTGCTAAAACAGGGTGAGAATGTACCAAAAATGCGTTGAAGGCCATGAAAAGTAGCTCTCGAACGTCACTACTAAAACAACCAGATAGGTGTGACAAGCTGCAGAATTGAAAGTTTCAATTGACTATTATATCTATCTGCACTTTTGGATGCTGTAGCACCTTGTCATTCAGCTTTGTTTAATTGTTTTGAATTCACGATCATATTTTTCCTGAGCAAAGTTATTTAATAATGGCTAGACAATTTTTTTTAAATCGTAATAGGGAGTGACTGAAATAATTAACCTAACTATAGGTGTTTTTTATAGTTTTTCAAATACGATACGTACAACATACAAACAAAAAATCCTAACATGTTAGCTTCAAATGTCTTGACAATAACAACCTTTTTTTTATCGTACACTTGATATATTTATGTTTTTCAGCGATAGCGATTTTTAAAAACTTTAGTGTAAGGCTAATGACATACTGAGGCGTCAAATGAAGCGAAGCAAAAAGCGTCGCAAAAGCGTCAAAGCTACTTCTTCGAACGTCTATATGAAACGCTCGAACCGGTCATACTGGAGCGGCAAAGACGCGTCGATAGAGGCGGCGAAACAGAACGAGTAGTGTTTTGACGCGCGTATATGTACGCGGTAATACCATATTCAGACTAAATCTTTTATCGCCAGGTGCTTTATATTTGCTTTGTTTTGGTTTGGTAATTGGAAAAAGCAAATAAATACATTTTCGTTTAGAAAATGTTAAAATGTTTAGAAGAGGGTTGTGCAGTAAATCCATGTTCAGACTAAACCTGATATCGCCAAGTACTTAATATTTGCTTTATTTTGGTCTTAAATCTTAAAAAAGAAAAAAAGTAGGATAGAAAATACTATCGGGAAAAATTTTCAGGTCGTCGGGAAAATAGCACTGATATTATTGATTGATATTGTTGAGTTTTGATTTGAATGGCCAGAAATCTAGCATGCTAAACTTCTTTGGTCGCGAAAATGCAAGCCGCTGAGTAACTAGCTGTGCTCTCATTGGTTATTCAAATCCTAACAGATATTATAAACTAGTTGAACGTTGCTCGGGGTCAACGGGTTTAAAATTTAGGATAATTTCTTATTTTTTTTACAACGTCTGTAGCGCAACTCACTTCAGTAATATTATTTTATTTCATAAAAAAATCTCTGTTTACTAGAAACGTAATTTACCTTGCTTGAAGAAGCAAAAAAATCTTCATTGGACGAATTCATATTTCCTTTAAACAAAACCGCTATTGGAATCTAGGAATATGACAACACAACGCATTTGCGACGCTCGCTCCAGTATGTCATAGGAAGCTTCACCCAAAGCTTCTGTTTATTCCGCTTCTCAAGCGCTCAACGCTTCGCTTCATTTGACGCCTCAGTATGTCAGTAGCCTAAAATTCACTGAAATAGCTCGAAATCCACTGACATTGTTTTTAAGCAATAAAAAACATTCCACTGACCTTTGGCCAGCTGGGAGCGAAAATCCGTTCAAGGTTGTATCACCCTTGAAATTCCTGATTTTCAAGGCACAAAGAAGACACGAACAATTTGTTAGAGTCATCCGACTACCTGACCGAGAGCAACAAAGAAACGTTTCAAAACATATTCAGGATCCCTCGACTCATTGTACTTGAGAAAATCCGAAGAAGCGACTAACAGATTTGCCATGCGATTATACGGGATTTCGCAAACGTGTGAAATGAATCCGTACCTTGGATTTTTCGTTTTGCAATCCGTTCTAAGTGTATTATCCGATCAGCTTCAAGCCATCGTGTCAACGTCGTCGTCCGGGACCGTAAATGTTTACTCTCACTTTGACTGCCGCGATAGCCAGGCTAGCCACACACATAAATCAACATTCGATTTCACTTTAATATTTGCATCGATGAAAAATATATTTTCATATTCATAGTCGCCTCCAACGATGGCCGGAGCAACTGCCTCACCGATGACTTTAATATTCAGAAAGCTCACACGCTTCGGACATTTTTCTTCGATTTCTACCGCACTCAGCACTGTGCTACCGTTCGCGTCAGGTTTCGAGCCTTTGCTCAGTGGGTGAACTATTCGATCTTACGGTTAATAATTATCAATGCGCACTCACACACTACCACTGGATCGATTTCATCCGAAATTTTTTCGAGATAATTATTTCTTTTTTCTTCTCCCACACAACAACTTCCTGCAAGTGCCTCACATATGAGTCTCACTGTTCAATGCCTCAATTTTCCCAAGCTGTTCAACCAGTTCGTAATTTGTGCATAATTAGCAATTCTGCAAGAGATGATCAACATTCAATTACCATACTGCCCGTGCTCGCCAACTTGTCTCGTATATCTTGGACATTCCATTTACACGAGAACGGATATGCGACTGCGAAACCGGAACTTGCACTCATTGCACTTACGATAAAGTAATCAGCTGCGATGGTAACCGTTATTTACGCACCGAAACAGCCTCCAATCGCTTAACGATTATTAACTATCCAAACAAACAAAAAGAACATCCGAAGCCATACCGTATTGTTTAACCTGACTCATCCGTGAATCAATATCAAGGACAAAACTTTTGTTTGCGAGTACCGATAGCACTGTTGAAACACTGAACTTAAAAAAGCCGTCCAATCACAGATCCAACGGAGAACTTCACTGGCACTTTTGTTTGTCAATAGTCGTTCTAATGAGCTAAGCATGTACAATCCTTTCGTGGCACATTCCGCTCAAACACTGCTGGCATAATTAACAAGGACGCACAGAACAGAGAAAGGAAAAACCGCAAAACATGCTATAAGCTAAGCACACATGCCGGCAGGCAACGATATACACAACAGCGCGCGGTGACGACTGACGCGACCGACCGACAGCAATGACGATCCAACCCGGTGGAAGGTTCAGATGGGACTGCTTTGAAAAACGTAAACAGAAGAAAACTAGCGATCTCGGTGAGCAGCTCGGCTTAAACCGCTCATCGATCATAGGCGAGCGAGGAAGGAAAAGCAAAACATGCGAGAAACATGCATGGTTGGTATGGTAAGTCTAACGAAACACTTTTCCTCCTGCTTTGCCGACTCGCGATGCTTTTTCTGTGTTTTTTTTTTGTGTTGGTTGGTGCTGAAGGCAGAGTAAACAGCGTACCTACCGGTACAGGCAAGCAGTAACATGAATGCATTAGAGAGAGAACTCGTGTATTTTTTTGGAGTGAGAGATTACATGTTCGAATGTACAAGCAACATAAACAGAGAGCGCAGTTATGTTTGAAGCATAAAATGTGCCTGTGTTGTGTCGGTAAGGGGTTATTGAAACACCATGTCAAGTAGGGTGTTTAACGCTCCTAGTATAGTAGAGATGCGAGCTAAAAAAATAAAAAATTGGAAAATTGAACATTTAATTATGAGATGGAATTTTTAAATGGTTCACACCAAAAATTCTCTTTATGGTTCAGCAAAGTACATTGCTGAAAGTGTATCAGCAAATCACTTGTTTACTGAATCACAGCATTTTTTTCAAAAGTTTACTGTAATTCAGTTCTACAGTTTACTGAATTTCGTTCAGTAACTTTATTTTTGCTGTAAACCAGTATTTCATTGATAAATTTACTGAAAACCAGTAATCGATTCAGTGATTCGCAAAAATACAGCAAATCTATTTGCTGAACAGAAAACAGTAAATGAATGTTTGCTGGAATCCAGCGAAAGAATTGATATGTCAAAATATTTTACGTCAAGCTGACATAAGTAAAACGCGCCAAATCGCTGTGCAGCTGGTACGGGATCATCTCTAAGCTCCTGATAGCGGATATGGGACCATAGCTAAGTCACTGTTGGGCTAGATGAACTCAAAGGTTGAAATGATAATCATACATCTTTAGTTCAACAGTAATTTGGCTATGATCCGATGGGCGGATGGAAGCTGGTGCCTGAAGGAAACATGGTTCCCTTGAACTAACTGGTTAACCAGTAAATTGATTTATGCTTTGCTGAATGTACAGCAAATTGTCGAAGCTGACAATCAGCAATTTGTGTTTGGTTTTACTGAACATGCAGCAAACGATCTGTCATTTTTATGCAATCGAGCATTACTGAATAATCAGCAAATTTCATTTTGCTGAACAGATTGCTGGAAACACAGCACACCAAAAATCAGCAAAATTTTGCTGGTTTCCAGCAATGAAAATTTGGTGTGTTCATAGAAGATAAATCAAGCCAACGGAAATCAACTATTGCTTATTCAGAATATTTGAAACAGGGTTAAATTTAAAACAAAACATTTCTGACTAAATTACTGGTTTACTTTTTTTTCCTTCATATAATTGCGAATATTTCTACAAATGCGAATATTTCCGATATTATCACAATTATTTTTGTAAATAAAATAACACTTGAGCAAAACTAAAACAAAGATATTGAGTTCAAAGAGTAATAATTCCACATTCAGATACAGGTTCATACATTGCACTGAAGTAAGAAAATTTTCATGGCATGATTGAGAGATTAACCTAGGTTTTAACCATACATAGTTGAGCTTCCGTTGAAACGAAGAGAAGACATTTTTAGGAATGAGGGAAAAAAATCGTACTACCGCCTTAGTTTTAGCATGGCACTTCACTTTTGGTTAGCCGGTTATTGTTGGCATTTTATGTAAACTTTTAATTTCAACTTTAAAAATCAAAATAGAAATTATTATTGTTTGACTATTGCACTGTTTGCAAATTTTTTTTATGATTTCTAACTCGCTGTTATGCGTCGTGTTCATTTGAAGCCAAACTCAATGATATAAGAAACTCCAATATTTGTTGGATACGTTATTTGAATAGCTACCTACTTACAAAAGTTCAGACTTGTTCTATGCTCATAGCTCAACATTTTTACTTTCAAGTTTGCTTTCAGAAATTTCTTATCATGAGAAGAAAATTCTCAACTAATTCCATTAATGATAATCAAATATATAATTTTCTATTTCTGGCAACAAATATTGGTATAAAATTGCAAAACCAGGTGTTAATTTTCATAGTTATAAAAGACTTAGAAAGTAACGAAGAAAGACAAGCATCCGAATAAAACATAAACGAGTTAACTGGAACAAAAATCCGTTTGAGTTGTGCTACGCCATTTTGTTATACTTTTTATCGCTTTTTTCTTATGTTCGAAGTTGCATTTTTGGTAAAAGAAATCATTTTCCTGCGTCGCTTTTTACACCTTGAAAAAAAATTAAGAAAAACCACCGTTTTATGCCACTGATAAAGAGACTTCCTAAAATTACACTAGTCGACAAAGGAAAAACTTTATGCCGCCCAAAAGCTCAAAACAGTTGCCCTAGAAAGATTATAGCTTTTCAACTATTCCTGTGCATTTTGAGGCCTCTAGTGTATGCAGAAGTGCAACAGAGTGTCGCATAGTAATTGCTCGCCGGGTTCATCGTTTCAACGTTAACTAGAAAAGTCATTCAAGACTCTGAAAAAGTTATCTGTACCAGGGGCAGCTAAATTCACAGAAATAGGTAAAAAGGTATAATTTTCCATTTTTTCGAGTTTGAGCTCTAGGGTTAAACCTATAATAACACTTTTAATATTCAAAACTTCAATGCTTAAAACACTATTTAACTTAAATTTCTGCTTTTTTTGTAAAATGTACGACTACATTTCGTTTATTTCTATTTATTTCGTTTTTGTTTATATAACGACTGAAACGGTTAATTTAACGGGTTTATCGGCTTGATCAGTCCGTGTATACTAGCAAAAGCGATTTGTTTTTTCTTATTCCGACAGTTTCGGTGACTTTATTTCACCTTCTTATTTCATTATGATATATTTATATTTTTATATATTTATATTTTTATATCTTTCTATATTTCTATTTCCATTGTATTTTCATATCTTCTATTTTTCTATCATCCTTTCATTCTATCATTCTACCATTCTGTCTTTCTATATTTCTATATTCCTATATTTCTTTATTCCTATATTCCTATATTTCTATATTTCTACATATCCATATTTCTATATTTCTATATTTCCATCTTCTATGTATCTTCTACCTTTCCATTTTTCTCTCTTCTTATTTTTCCAGTGTCGATGTTTCTATGCTTCTATGTTTCTATCCTTATATCTTTCCATCTTTCCATCTTTCTGTCTTTCTATCTTTCTATCTTTCTATCTTTCTATCTTTCTATCTTTCTATCTTTCTATCTTTCTATCTTTCTATTTTTCTATCTTTCTATCTTTCTATCTTTCTATCTTTCTATCTTTCTATCTTTCTATCTTTCTATCTTTCTATCTTTCTATCTTTCTATCTTTCAATCATTCAATGTTTCAATCTTTCAATCTTTCAATCTTTCAATCTTTCAATCTTTCTATCTTTCTATCTCTCTATCTTTCTATCTTTCTATCTTTCTATCTTTCTATCTTTCTATCTTTCTATCTTTCTATCTTTCTATCTTTCTATCCTTCTATCTTTCTATCTTTCTATCTTTCTATCTTTCTATCTTTCTATCTTTCTATCTTTCTATCTTTCTATCTTTCTATCTTTCTATCTTTCTATCTTTCTATCTTTCTATCTTTCTATCTTTCTATCTTTCTATCTTTCTATCTTTCTATCTTTCTATCTTTCTATCTTTCTATCTTTCTATCTTTCTATCTTTCTATCTTTCTATCTTTCTATCTTTCTATCTTTCTATCTTTCTATCTTTCTATCTTTCTATCTTTCTATCTTTCTATCTTTCTATCTTTCTATCTTTCTATCTTTCTATCTTTCTATCTTTCTATCTTTCTATCTTTCTATCTTTCTATCTTTCTATCTTTCTATCTTTCTATCTTTCTATCTTTCTATCTTTCTATCTTTCTATCTTTCTATCTTTCTATCTTTCTATCTTTCTATCTTTCTATCTTTCTATCTTTCTATCTTTCTATCTTTCTATATTTCTATCTTTCTATCTTTCTATCTTTCTATCTTTCTATCTTTCTATCTTTCTATCTTTCTATCTTTCTATCTTTCTATCTTTCTATCTTTCTATCTTTCTATCTTTCTATCTTTCTATCTTTCTATCTTTCTATCTTTCTATCTTTCTATCTTTCTATCTTTCTATCTTTCTATCTTTCTATCTTTCTATCTTTCTATCTTTCTATCTTTCTATCTTTCTATCTTTCTATCTTTCTATCTTTCTATCTTTCTATCTTTCTATCTTTCTATCTTTCTATCTTTCTATCTTTCTATCTTTCTATCTTTCTATCTTTCTATCTTTCTATCTTTCTATCTTTCTATCTTTCTATCTTTCTATCTTTCTATCTTTCTATCTTTCTATCTTTCTATCTTTCTATCTTTCTATCTTTCTATCTTTCTATCTTTCTATCTTTCTATCTTTCTATCTTTCTATCTTTCTATCTTTCTATCTTTCTATCTTTCTATCTTTCTATCTTTCTATCTTTCTATCTTTCTATCTTTCTATCTTTCTATCTTTCTATTTTTCTATCTTTCTATCTTTCTATCTTCCTATCTTTCTATCTTTCTATCTATCTATCTTTCTATCTTTCTATCTTTCTATCTTTCTATCTTTCTATCTTTCTATCTTTCTATCTTTCTATCTTTCTATCTCTCTATCTTTCTATATTTCTATATTTCTATCTTTCTATCTTTCTATCTTTCTATCTTTCTATCTTTCTATCTTTCTATTTTTCTATCTTTCTATCTTTCTATCTTTCTATCTTTCTATCTTTCTATCTTTCTATCTTTCTATCTTTCTATCTTTCTATCTTTCTATCTTTCTATCTTTCTATCTTTCTATCTTTCTATCTTTCTATCTTTCTATCTTTCTATCTTTCCATCTTTCTATCTTTCTATCTTTCTATCTTTCTATCTTTCTATCTTTCTATCTTTCTATCTTTCTATCTTTCTATCTTTCTATCTTTCTATCTTTCTATCTTTCTATCTCTCTATCTTTCTATCTTTCTATCTTTCTATCTTTCTATCTTTCTATCTTTCTGTCTTTCTATCTTTCTATCTTTCTATCTTTCTATCTTTCTATCTTTCTATCTTTCTATCTTTCTATCTTTCTATCTTTCTATCTTTCTATCTTTCTATCTTTCTATCTTTCTATCTTTCTATCTTTCTATCTTTCTATCTTTCTATCTTTCTATCTTTCTATCTTTCTATCTTTCTATCTTTCTATCTTTCTATCTTTCTATTTTTCTATCTTTCTATCTTTCTATCTTTCTATCTTTCTATCTTTCTATCTTTCTATCTCTCTATCTTTTTATCTTTCTATCTTTCCGTCTTCGACCTATCTATCTTCTATTGGGTACGCAACTGAATTCTAGTTTTTCTATGAAAATGCAAATTCCCATCATTCGTGCGGAACGCCATGAATCAAGCTATTTCTCGTTTTTTTTTATATGAGCAAAACTGCTGATCAGCCAGATTATGTGCCACCGAACGGATCAAGTAATAGTTAGGCGACGCAAAATTTAAACAATATTCCCATTTGTGCGTTTTTGGTAAGTTTGATTGACTTTAGCAGTATGAAATCGAGCGTTGTCATGCAGTAGAATCATTTTCATATACCTTTTCATTTTTCAAAAAATCGATTTTTTTTTATTGCATTCTCTTTAAGTACAACTTCTTGAGAACATTTTCTCGTATTTTCATAAAGATCTGAGCTTTGGATAGAAAGTGAGAGCGGTTTGGGGAGAGAGTTAGAGCGGTTTAACGTGCGCCGAATCGCATGAGCTGAACTTGAAACTTTGTAGGCGTTTATCTCGGAATGGCGTTTCTCAGAATATGACTTTGCCGTGCTTTGCGGTTGATTGCGGTAAAACTACTGAACCGACTTTTTTCATCTTTTTGCCTTTCTCCTAGAAAGGTATAGCAATCACTGGAAAAACCAAAGGTATAAAAGTGGTCCCAATGGCCGAATGTCATATACCACTCGACCCCTTTCGATGAGCTGAGCATTTTCTGTATGTATGTATGTATGTGTGTATGTGTGTGTGTGTGTGTGTGTATGTGCAACTTTTTTTTCTCACTCACTTTTCTCAGAGATGGCTGGACCGATTTTCATAAAATTATTTGCAAATGAAAGGTCTAGTTGCGCCATAGGTTGCTATTGAATTTCATTGTAATCGGATTTTTAGTTTAGAGGTTATGTATCAAAATGTAAAAATCATTAAACATCAATATCTCAGAAACCACACAACCGATTTCAATAAAACTGGTTTCAAATCGGGCTGTCTTCAAAACCCTTAACTTTTAAATTTCGTAATGATTGAACATATGGTTCAAAAGTTATGTAAAGAAAAGTTATCCTGAGGTTGTTTAAGCTCACTCATTTTTCTCAGAGATGGCTGAACCGATTTTCACAAAATTAGTGTCAAATGAAAGGTCTAGTTGCCCCATAGGTTGCTATTGAATTTGATCACAATCGGATTGTAACTTTGTCCGTTGTTCATAAAAATGTGAAATAATAAACATAATGAAAGTAAACATATTGACCTTCTCCTAACGATCGCTGGCTAAATAAAAAGGTATAAAAGTGATCCAAATGGCCGAATGTCATATACTACTCGACTCAGTTCGACGAATCGAGCATTTTCTGCATATATGCATGTATAGGTGTATATGTTTGTGTGTGGGTGTGTACGTGTGTATGTGCACTTTTTTTTCGCACTCACTTTTCTCAGAGATGGTCTGACCGATTCTTTCTATGTTGGTGTCAAATGAAGGGTCTATTTGCCGCTTAGATTGCTATTGAATTTTATTGTAATCAAAACTTTTAGTTTTGACGCTGCGTCAGAATGTGAAAAACGCTCTTACATCTCAGAAGCTATGAACATAGTTGAATTCAAATAAATGGGCTTTTAAACCCTTAAACAATGGATTTCATAATGTTTAAACATGTGGTTTGAAAGTTATAGAAAGAAACGTAACCCGCAGACTGTATAAAACTATAGCTGCGATCAAAATATGTGGCCTCAGCATCATTTAAATTTAATATTGTACTATTTCAATGTTTGCGGCCTTTTTTTTTAAGAATTACGTTGTCCATTGATGTGAACTTTTGTAATATATATCCCAGTCAATTGCTATACGTGTCCCCTTGCAAAATACAATGACCACTATTGTTGAGTGATCAGGTACCTGCACCGACACGCTCCCAGTCAGGTGAAATATGGTTTATGAAGCCAATCACCTTCCCAGGATTCAAAGACCAAATCTCTTTGGGCTGTAAACAGCCACTGCCAAGAAACCTTGATCTGCGTTTAAATAATGCACCACAACTGCACAGCAGATGTTCCGATATCTCGCTTTCCTTCCTTACAAAAGCGACAGATAACATCCTGAACCCGGCCAATGTTCTTTAAATGATATCTACTCGGACAGTGCCCCGTTACTAGGCCGACGTATGTACAAAGAGCTCTTTTGTTGAGCTCTAGGAGCTTTTTCGAATGATTCTCGTTTGGTGTGATAAATCTTTTAGATTGGGAACACTTTTTGACATCAAACCAATTGGTTATCACCTTTTGTTCCTCCCAGCGTTTAAGCTCCATTTTCACTGCACAGTTTGATATACCGCAGAAAGGTTCTGGGCCGATAAACTATAAGTTAGATCCTTGTTTTGCAAGTTCGTCTGCCTTTTCATTCCCACCAATGCCACAATGTCCTGGAACCCAATTCAAATTTACTGAGTTTGTTTGACATAGCTGTCGCAATGTGAGAATACATTCCCAGACAATCTTGGATGTACATTTATAAGCATCAAGTGCTTTCAGTGCTGCTTGACTGTCAGAGAAAATACAAATATTTGCATGTGTGTATTTCCTAGTCAGACATACATTCGCACATTCAAGGATTGCAAAAATCTCTGCTTGAAACACTGTTGGCCAGTGTCCCATTGCCACTGAAATATTAATTCCAGGGCCGAAGATTCCTGCACCAGTTTTGGTACCTATTTTTGAGCCATCTGTGAAAAATATCGTTGAACCGGGACGGACATCAGGAACTCCGACTTCCCAGTCTGCACGCGACGTTTCGCATACCTTGTAGGGAATATCATGGTTATCCCGAGGTGCCATCCAGTCTCCATTCATACTCATCACTGGCCCTCTTTTGAAAAAGTCCAGTATTGTCAGGTGACCCACAAGATCACCTGACAAGATAGTTTTTGTTCTTTTTAGCTTCAAGGCACTCTTTTCTGCTTCTAGCTGCACGTATTCGTACAACGGCAGCAGATGAAGAATTGCATCAAGAGCTTTTGACGGGGTGCTTTTCATTGCTCCTGTTATAGCAATGCACGCAAGTCGTTGAACTTTATCTAGCTTTGTTCTAGCGGTGGACTCTTTGGTTTTTGGCCACCACACTAACGCAGCATAGGTCAGTTTTGGACGTATAATAGATGTGAATATCCACATCACCATTTTCGGTCTCAAGCCACACTTTCTCCCAACGGTTTTGGAGCACAACCATAATGCACTGACTTGATTGCATAGTCAAGGTGTGCATTCCAGTTTAGCTTGGCATCAAGGATAACTCCTAAGTATTTAACCTGTTCACTGAATGGAATTTCTACTCCTCAAAGCTTGAGAGTTTTTAGATTGAATTTCCTCTTTCTAGTGCAAGGTACGATTACAGCTTTTGTCGGATTAATGCTTAGACCCTCCTTTATACACCAAGACTGGGTATACTCCAGAGCCTCCTGCATTCTTTCCGAAACTATGTTGTCAAACTTTCCTCTTACCAAGATGACTATGTCATCTGCAAAGCCCACAACTTCGAAACCTTTTGCTTCTAAGCTTTTGAGAAGATCGTCCACCACCAAAGACCACATAAGTGGCGAAAGAACACCTCCTTGCGGACATCCTTTCGTTGCCCTTACCGTAATAGACGAACCTCCCAACTCAGAAGTGATTTCTCTTTTTGCAAGCATGGTATGAATCCAGTTAACAATGCTCGTGTGAAATCCTTTGTTCTTCATTGCACTAGACATTGAAGAATAGGACGCATTATCAAAAGCACCTTCAATATCCAAGAAAGAGCACAGAGCAATTTCTTTAGCTGAAAGTGACTTTTCAATTTTCATGACCAGCGTATGAAGCGCTGTTATAGTGGATTTTCCAGTTTGATAGGCAAACTGGAACTTTGAAAGCGGTTTTGTTTGCATGTAAGATGTATGAATGAAATCATTCAGCACTTTTTCCATTGTCTTCAACAAAACCGAAGAAAGACTAATGGGTCTAAATGATGTAGGATGCGTCTTATCACGCTTCCCAGTTTTAGGTATAAAGATTACTCTTACTAAACTTTGCGGCCTTGCTCGGGATTGAAATTGAAATTAAAAGTCAAATCGAGAGAAACGTGTTCTGGAGACTATTCAATCTCACTCATGTTTCTCAGGGACGGCTGGACCGATTTTCATAAAATCAGTGTTATATGGAAGGTCTTGTTGCCCCATATGACCCTAATGATTTTTTTTTTTGCAAACGGATTATTACTTTGCCTGTTATGTTTAAAAATGTGAAATCCAGCCATGAAAAGAAACATATTCCGAAGACTACATAAACTCAATCACTTTTCTTTCTTTCAGAAAATTAACGTCAAATGAAAGGTTCAGCTGCCTCATAACACCCTATTGAATTTTGCTGTAACCGGACTGTAACTTCGTCTGTAATGTATCGAAATGTGAAAATCACGAAACATCATTATCTCAGAGACTACACAACCGATTTAAACAATATTGATATCAGATGAACGGGTTAGTTAAGGGTTAACTGATGAATTATGATTGAACACGTGGTTTCAAAGTTTGGCTGCCCCATACGTTAGCTTTTCATTTGATTGTTATCAAACTTAAGCAACCGGTATGTTTTAATTTGTAAAACAACGAAAGTCTATTATCTCAAGTATTACACGACTTATTTGAACATAACTAGTGTCATGCAAACGAGTCATCTCTCTAACTTACAAATAACAAACTTCATAACAATTGGATATGCTGTTCAAAAGCTTTGGAAAGAAAAGAAATTCAAAGACTATTCAACAGTATACCTGCTTTGATCAATATATATGGCCTCAACATGATTTAAATGTGGTATCGTACTATCTGAACGTTCCCGGTATCGCTCGTGATTAAACTGTTCGAAATTAAGAGTCATTTCTTTTATTTCGCTATTTCTTAAGCACTAACATTACGTCAAATTTCATATTTTATACTTCAATTACAACATCAATATTTTAGAACCCAAAGAGTGAATATACCTTTATTGGATTTAAGCATTTATATAAATCTATTTTTACAAATAATAAGTTTGAACGAGAAAGGCTGAGTCTGACCGCTAGGTGGATTAATTTAGGTTTATTTAAATGTTCGTTAATAAATTGCCCGGTCGTAGAACGATCGTTTTTTGATACACAAACTTAAAAAAGTTTTAATGTAGTTTTTAGCGCTCAAAACATGTTTTTTCGGGAAAACCGATCCGGTTAGTACTGAAAACAAAATGCTTACAAAAATGATCGTTCAGATACCCGGTGCACTTCTAAACTAACGAAATAATCTGAGTTTTTTATTTCTGTTTATCTGCTGGGTCTTTATCGTAAACACCGCAAACCTTAAAAAAAATAGCGTTTCGGGGATAAATAATTGGTATTTCTCATGATCAAATATGCTTTTTTTTGTTGTTGATCAACAGAACTTTCTGTGAGTTACTACTTCTATGCAATAAAAATAAAGGAGCTGCATGTTAAAATTCCAAACATTCCTGTTTTTTCTCGAGCAAAAAGGTAAATAACCCCTTAAAGAATTGCTTTTCAATAATAATTTTGGCAGTGTGAGG
This sequence comes from Wyeomyia smithii, assembly GCF_029784165.1. Lineage (NCBI taxonomy): Eukaryota > Metazoa > Arthropoda > Insecta > Diptera > Culicidae > Wyeomyia > Wyeomyia smithii. The sequence continues at coordinate 61,310,675 of NC_073696.1, forward strand.
GTGGACCCCTGTATTGTAATCATATGATTACCACATCGACTAATTCACGTTTACAGATACATCAGCACTAGAGTAAGAGCGAGAAAAATACGGAGATAGGAAATTAGAGTAGAATTGCTCAATATTCGAACGCCTTAAAAGGTCAACGAGATCTTAAATGCGAAACTATTTTTTAATCGCAAAAATTCCCTGATTGCTCCAAAAACTCTCCGACTGTTCCAAGTTCTTCCCAATAAAATAAAATTCAACAAAAACCTTTTTTTTTTCATTGCATTAATATTCTTCCGACAAAATTAGAATATATTTGATATTTAAAATGTTTTCTTCCAGATGTTATAGGAGACTTTATAATTAATAGTTTAATAGTGAAAAACAGTAAATTTTGGGTACAAGCATTACGGAGTTGCTTTAATAGAAGCAACATAAAAATGCGTCAAATATTTTCAATCGTTATACACAAACAAAAATCTTCTCTACTAACAAAAATCAAATTTCTTTTGCATAACTGCTTTATATCTATTTAATTTCCTGCCGCTTACGTTCCAGGATAATTTTAGTATAGATATTTATTTTTTTGCTTGCTGGTTCAGCCAGACAAAGGAAGCGAAAATTTGCTGCATCCTCTTCGGGATGCTGTTTCCGGCTATCACATCACTTTACCTGTGTCTGCTAGCCTGCCTGCTCTGCTCAGCCTAGCGCAGTATCCGAAAGTCGCACCACAATGAAGCAATAAAAACAGCAAACGGCGAATATTAGTCGAAAATTCCCACGGTTCACCAGGGTAGAAATTTCTGGTGCTTTGTCCTACTATTGTCATTTTCGGCTTATTTAAATTATTTCAGTTCTTTATTACCTGCTGAGCCGCCATACAATGTGGCGCATATGTTTCTGATTAGATTTTATGGATGCGCTTTGGTTCTTTCTTGTCTGCGTAATATTCGCTCATTTTTCGATTGGTTTGAACTTGAACCCGTACTTTCAGAGAAATAAAAATTTCACTTATATAAACTTACTCAAAAAATAGCAACAATCCCATATAATGCGTTTTATTACGTCAATGTAAATCGCTTTTGGTGACATTTCTTTGCGTTCAACATAAGTGCATGTGCCCAGAACGCAACACAGCATACAAAACCAGTCAGAAAAACTAACAAAACTGGCCAAGCACATGCTCGAACGTGATCTATCGCGTTTCTTTCACCAAATACCCTTTTTGGGCGCATTATAAGAGGAAATAGGCTGACAAGAAAATAACACTGGTTGAGTTGTCTGAGTATGTATTGCGCGATTCAGAACATTCAGCCTACCGTAGAGCAAGATGGATTGAAATGGAGAGTATCGACAATGGCTATTCCTGAGTGCAACTGTCTAACAGTGAGCCTTCTTCGACACATCTTAAATCTTTAATTTTTTAACGAACTTCACAAATGTGTCATCATTTTACAGATTACAAAAATCACGAGAAATTATGAATCTGAAACGTGATTTCATTAAGCAGATGCAATCGAAATTTATTATACCACTGTGCAGCAATTTCCCGACCAACGACACAGCATCATTTTGAAGAGTAAGCAAAAACGGAAACGACTGAACTCTTCGCAATTCTGCTTCTACACCCCTTCACATGTCCTCGGAACAGTGAACACAATAAATTTCTTACACCAAGCCCTTGTTCTTCACGCGGATAATAACTGATGGACAGTGGAAAAATGTGCCGCTAAGGAGGCAGTGCGCTGATGTCAAGGACCCACGTAAAATAGGATGGCAGTGTACAGCAGAAGTGCTTAGATGCGCACATATTGCCGGTTTGAGAGCAAAACAGAGCCATGCAAGTAATATGGGTATGTTATTTCGGGATGTGATGTTATCATGCACGCTCGCACTGCCAACCGTCAGTCCATGTGCTTCTACAGGACCAAATTCGGTGCAAGGCAATATTATTCCACTAACTGTAAAAATAAACCATCGCATCAAGCAGAATGCTGCTGGTTTGCGACGTTGCATAGAATTGCTGTGAAATCTCGATCTCGTAGATGGATATGTTTATGGTTACTGGTTTTGGGCTGATTCGACTCAGCATGTAAACAAACTTTCTTCCTTTTGACTGGTTGGATGCACTGATAAACAGGAAACGCTCTTAATGATGTTAGATACCGATCCTAGTAAGGATTGAATAACAACTAACAAAACAAACAGAAATTAGCCAAATAAAGCAAATGGAATATTTTTATTATTCAAATAAATTAGTTAATTTTTAAACCATAGACCACTACCATGGTGAACTTGTGAAACACATGAGTAAAATTGTAGCTGTTTCTTAATTGCTTAAATAAACTGGAAAAAGATCTAAGGAAAATCACTCTTCAAATACAGGGCTTGTAAAGAACTTGGAGTAAAATAATAGTGACTTTTTTAATTTGAATCGTGATCAAATAAGAACCGAGAAGTGAATGACATAGGGCTTTCCCCTAAAATATGTGTTTAAAACATGAAAAGCGGAATGATTGGTTCTTGTAAAAAAAAATTGGAAGAAAATCTTGAACACGAGGATGCTGATTCTGAATATAGATTCTGAATATAGGGCCGTCTTCAAAAAAAAAACCTAAATTAATCCACCTAGCAGTGCAGAAACCTTTGTTATACTAACTATTACTACACATAAACTTATTATGCCAGTAAACCATAAATCGTTAAAAATTTGATTAAAAAGATAGTTTTCCGGAGGATGAACCAAATACGAACATTGAATCAATCCTCGACGTGGTTTTCACAAATATTGTGATTGTCATCACTGGAATCTGGGTTATATTTTTTCGACCCTAAAACAATTTTTCAAGCTGTTTAGGATATAAACGATTTATGAATTTTTGACATAATTGAACGCCCAGAAACAATAAAGATAATAACTATGCAGATTTCATTCTAGAACAGCAAATATGTTTGTCAGTTCATTGCAATACTATTGATGATAAGATGATGATGATGATTATGAGGAATTATTCATAATCCAAGCTTGAATACCACATCGGCTTCGTTTTCAAAAATCACAAAATCTAGAAAAGAACATAATAATTGTAGATTATGAATTATCATCGGATATTTCCTACAAATTGCAGCAAAGTTCTACAAATTTGCTCTCAAGAAATTATAGTTCAGAATTAGCCAGGAACGCGTTAAACGCTTTGTTACCGTATAAAAGTTACTTGAATCGTACGTGTGACTATTTCAAGAAATCAACAAAAATCTTGATAAAATCTGTGAAGATCAAATGCTGAAAGATTTCATTGAAATTCATATAACTGCTGTTGAAAGTTGTCAGTTTATTTCTATCCCGAATGTATGATTTGGAAATGAAGGTTTTTTGCAAGACTTAAGGATTTGGGCTTTTTTAAGTGTATTCGAGAACGTTACTCTTTTTCAAGGCTGTATTTTTAAATACAAAAACAATTCCAGAACTTTATAAAACTTGCTGCGGCAACGAGAAGTGAGATAACATGGATACGCTGTCTGCACTGACTTTTAAATTAGAAAGCAATATTTATAATACACAAAGCCGTAGTGTATCAAGTGAGTAAGAAGCGAAGAAAAGGTTCAATAATTTACACCAGTTAGGACGCACTACACAAAGTATGAAATACAGTTCAGATGTCTTTAACTCTTAGTTTCTTTTGAGAAATAAATAGCGGTTGAAAAAAGAGAGAACAAGAGAAAAAGAGAGAAAGGGAGATAAAAAAAAAATGAATGATAGAGAGAGAAATGATCCAAAATGTAAAATATCTTATGTTTAAAAATTCTGATTTATATTCTAACATTCGAGTAAATGATAGAAAAAAACTCGCTCAGTATGATTTTGAAAGAGCTTTGGAGTTTGCATTTGCACTTGTATTCATCTAAATCGGATAATGCGTTTTGTAAGAAAGGTGGAATTTTTTTTTGTTTTTCTTTGTTCGATTTCGATATACCACACAGATAAACAACATATTTACACCTACACACGTACATACACACATACACATATATACAGCCAGTGTTCATTACGTTAAACTGAGTCGATTGGTATGCAACACTTGACCCTCAACAGATTCATTTGGTGTTTAAAGTTAAATATCCTATGTAAAAAAATACTCTTCGATCAATATCCCGAAATCTAAGCCACTAATCAAAAATCCACTCGGTAGCATTCTGGGGGAGCACAGTAGCTTTCATTTGCATATAGGATCATCAAAATCGGATATTGCGTTCTATAAGAAAGGTGCGTTAGTATTTTGCGGCACATACATACAGACAACATACATACACACACACATACACACGAACAGACATTGCTCAGTTCGTCGAGCTGAGTAGAATGGTATATACGGTTCGGCCCTTCGGACCTTGGATCTATTTTGCGTTTTTCGACCGATTTTATAACCTTTGTTTAGTATAACAAAGGTAATTAGTATAACAAAGGTAAAAGAATCGACTCGACGCGCTCATGTGATTCAAATAGACGAGTTGCTCGTCGAAGTTTCTGTAATACGCCCCATAGCTTCGATTTTTTTACTCTTTTTATGAACAAAAACCGGAAAGTACAGTCGCTTTGAGACAAGGAAATCAAACTTGTTACATAAATTCACGCACAACACGGATTGAAGATACGGACAGCTTTTAGAAAAAGCTTTTACATTGGTAGTTCTTAAACAGTTTCTCCGTATCTACGCAGTGGCATGGAATTTTCATTATTGAAAATGTCAACGAAACAGCCTAACGAACCGAACTGTCCAAATATTTTCGATAAATGAGAAGCATTTTTTCTAATATTTGTGTTATACAGAAATAGTTATGTTTGCTCATTCGAAACTAAAATAGTGACTTGGAGATGAAAAATCTCAAAAAAAAAATAGTGACTTTAGTAACCATTTTTGTTGTAAAATGGTGACTTTAGCAACTTTTTGGCGTGAATAAGGACTTTTCAGTGACTAGGCTTCAAATAGTGACAGAATCACTAAAAAGTGACTAGCTACTAGCTCTGCAAATACAAATGGACAAAATTAAACTTAACATAAACACAAAAAAAGGTAAATATGAACAAATTAGATAAACTCTTAATTAAACATCGAGTAGACGCTAACATTTTTTTATTGACTGTTGTTGTTTTATTTCATAATGTATTTTTATCGAATTTCAAATAGCATTGAAACTTCATGTTATAAAAATGAGTAAATAATTGAAGGTTGTGCTGGTTGCCAACGTGAAATAAGATATTCATTTTCCGTACATTCTAAATAGAGTTTTTCATCATATGTTCATACTTTTTATCTTATTAAAGAAATTAAGAAAAGATGCAAAAAGTTCAACAGAGCTTCTGAATTTAATTCCTTTTTGGTCAACCCATTTGTAGGTATCGTTTGGTTTAGTTCATCAGTTCATCAGCAAAGATAGAAAGAGAGCTGTGTTAATCGCGCTTCTGTATACACGATTGTCGAGGGTTTGATACATGTTGTCATTTACTATGTGAAAAAAAGTGATTAACATATTTGCGCGTGTGTGCAGTAGGGTGTCCCAAAATTGCACAAGTCTGGGGCTCACCCTCCAGATGATAGAAAATGGTGTTACGAACAAAATTTTGTTCGGCGGCAGCTTTAGAAAATGATGTTTTCAACTGGCCCCGATGACTTTTCTGAAAAAATCGGTTTTTCTTATGTTAAATCCAAAAAACATGTCCAGTTATTCAATTTTCCATGAAACCTAATCCTTTATATTTTTTACAGGTTTCTTAGGGTCCAAAATGTAAAGAAAAATTCGTTTCGGATTGATTATCGTCAATTCATTTTCATAAAAAAAATCTATCGTTTGGAAAATATATTTTTTAAGTATACTTTGACATTCGATCAATAAAAGTGGGTATTAAACCTAATGCTCTCACCAACTGAATACCATTAAAAGTTGGGAAATTTTATGGGGAAGAACATTGCCAAAGACTATATGGCTCTAGAGCTGCCGCCGAACAAAAGTTTGTTCGTAACACCATTTTCTATCATCTGGAGGGTGAGCCCCAGACTTGTGCAATTTTGGGACACCCTAGTGTGCAGTGGTTCCATATTTACCACAAAATATGTTTGGATCTTCCAGATGGTCTCGATTCTCGAGGTACGATCCTGGCCTAACAAGCCAGTCGTCGTAGATTCGAGTCTCGGGTCGGGAGAAACTGTTGGTGTCAGTAGGATCGTAGCGCTAGCCCCGCAATTGTCCTGTACACTGAACAGTTGGCTGCGAAGTCTGTGTATAAATAAACAGAAAGTCAAGTTCCAAACCGGAATGTAGCATCAGGGCTTTGCTTTGCTATGTTTGAAGTCTATTTGATTTACCACATGATTTCTTTGTGTAGGAAAATAAAAATAACAATATTAGTTTGCAATATGCAATAAACATCAAAAACTGGTTTCACATGTCATAAATTCTAATAAATAAAGGATACAGCCTTTTTTCTAGCAACAATAACTCCACCAACGTGCTTTACTGACTGCTGACGACAATGGAAAAACTAAAAATTCATTCTATGCACATTTTTGTTGAAGTAAAAAAAAAACAATAAACATATACTGAGTTTTAAATGAAGTGATTCAGTCGTGCAAATAAAAAAAATAGGGGGATTAGGGGCATAATGAACACACGGGGCGAAATTGGCACCTCTCTTTTATGCGAAACTACGCATTTTCTAATACAATATGGTATGTCGAACTCTTCCGTAGTTACAACAGTATCTCTTTATGTAGAACAAAAGTTGTTTGTCTGTTTAAAATATGGAAATGTATTGAAAAAATCAACTTGGTTCCCGGATGTTGGAAAAATTATTATTATTGCGCACTACAAAATAAGCTTCTACGGTCGTTTAAATGGCTCAATCAAGTATGTAGACACATCAATATGACGTACGGGTCGTACCCCATATTTCACCATCATTGAAGTTTTGATTTTAAGCTATAATTAGTATTAAAATCTCATGTTAAGTTTAACTAATTCGATAGGGGCGAAATGGTCACCTTTAGGTGGGGTGAAATGAGCACACCTTGTCACATAAACTTACCTGAAATTCACGGCTTACAAAAACAAGGCTAGCTACTCCGAAACTGTTGTTTTTTAGTGACGTCATCCGAATCGTTGAATTAAACAAATCAGCTACTGCGGTGAATTTTTTTTTCAGAAATCCCATATGCTTGAGTAATGATTATATTCAATGTAATGCACCTACGTATTGTTAAGCAATATACGAAGCATTGAAGTGTTGCATACCGTAACGTTCATTGCACTATCCGCCATGTGAGGAAGGGAAGCAATGTTCCAAGCATAGAAGTTACTTTTTGAATTCTTGATTGGGTTTTATAAGACCACCTGTGCTATTCCATAAAAAACTGACAACCATTTTAATCGACTTTTTTTATCTGACTGAAACTCCAAGCAGTGTTTTACATAAACTATATTCAAAAATAATCGTGGTGCAAAAAATACTATAAGCACAACTAAGAGGAATATCTATGCAAAGTTTCAGCCAAATCAAAAATGACAATAAAAAATTTTAAAATTGGGACGTTTTTCATAGAATTGCTCACATTCCGATAACAGATCTACCAATGTGACGCCCGTCAAATTGTTTGCAACTTGGTCTGTCAAAAAATGTAACTCTCTGATAAGGTATTCTCCTACTTATTCTATGGCATCTTCCTCTAACACAGCCAAACTTGAAGTATAATCCAACTCCAAACCATCTATTGTGAAACTCGTGTATTCAATACGCTCTGAGGTCTCTGCATCCACAACATGAATTAGCGTGGTAGTCGTTAGTATAGGATCGTCCTTCCGGTCATTCCCTTCTCCTACATTGCTCATATCACTCACTTGTTGGAAGCAATCAGAACGGCCTGAATGGCGCAATGAGACAAAAAATATTCTTTGTGCTTTTCGAAATGAACATATAAACAAAATATTACCTAGAAAACACAATCTCAACCGATACGTGCATTCCATTGCTGTTGGGTTATCGTATAATCCGCCTCTAGAAGCGCTCCTGCTGCAGTCATCTTGTTAGAATATAGTATTTAGCGTATGTTGCTTCCAATGTTTCGGCAAGTTGAACAATTGATGCATTATTGATGAGTATTCCTATCCTGTCATCCTCATAACTATTACTTCTGCGGACACTGCACTTTACCACTTTTATTTCTAAAAATCCTGTGGCACAATCAAAATCTATCAAGTGTTGTCAGTTGCATACACATAAGCCTACTACACTGTTTACTTGAACGATTCGGATGACGTCATCGCTGTTTCTGTTTATACTCTAAAGAACTAGCCTGGTTTTTGTAAGCCGTGCCTGAAATTCATCTTAGTACCTAGACTTGTGAGTTTGTCTGTTTCCATAGTCAGTGTTTGTTTACAGTGATGGTGCGAACCAATATTAGAAAATCTTCGAGACCGAATGGGTCAGAAAAAGGGACTACAGTCAGAATTGGCCACCATAAGGCGCGACGGGACATTCACGAAACAAGCCGCCAAGTATCACGGCATCCCGTGACAAACATTGGGCCATTAGTGGGTGCTCATTATGCCCCAGTGGGGTGCTCATTGTGCCCCACACATCGATTGATTGCTAGTTTTTGATGCATGAACCAAATTTGTGTTTTTCACCATTATACGATAAACTTTTAAATACTTGAATAGTGTACCTTTAATTATAGATAGTTAATGCAAGTTTTGCACTGCAGACAGCTTAAATTTTTTGTCTTTTTCCATGCTCAAATCAGCTACCAAGTTAGGGTGCTCATTATGCCTCTATTCCCCCTAAATGTTCAAGATAAGATAACATATATTGAATTCCTAAGTGAAATAAAAGCAATAGAGCACGGCAAATCCTGCCCACAATGCATACCACCTGATTTATCCGTTAGAGGGTGTCCACGATGAAATTGCCACACCATGAAATTGCTCTAACTTTTTAACCGTTGGGTAAAAAATAATGAAAATTTGGGTAGATTTAGTTCATAGTTCATTATTTACATCCTGCAAGTTTTAAAGTCCTGTGATCAAAACTCGCGGAAATGGAGTCGAAAGAACAGCTCGTACGTGATAAAATCTTGCGCATTCATCACGAGAACAAGGATCTTTCGCATCGTTCCATCGCTAAAACGTTGGGAATCGCGAATTCCACGGTGTCGCGAGTGATTAAGCGGTTCGAGGAACGATTGACAACCGATCGGAAGCCCAGAAGTGAAGGAAAAAGTATTCCGTACAACACCAAAAATCACAACCGCGTAATTGGGGCCTTCAACCAAAACCCGAACGCCTCCGTTCGGGATGTGGCTAAGAAGCTGCACCTGAGCCGAAGTTTTGTCCAGAAGGCCAAAACTAAGGCTGGGCTTCGAACGTTCAAGGTACAAAAGGCCCCTAATCGCGACGAGAAGCAGAACAAGTCCGCCAAAACCCGTGCCGGGAAGTTGTACCTCAACATGCTGACGAAAGTTGAATGCTGCATCATGGACGACGAAACATATGTGAAGGCCGACTTCAAACAGATCCCCGGCAACCTGTTTTCCACGGCCAAGGATAAGTTCAGCGTTCCAGAGCATGTCCGCACTCAGAAGATGTCCAAATTTGCGAAGAATTTCCTGGTTTGGCAAGCCATCTGCACGTGCGGAAAGCGGAGTGCACCTTTCGTGACCCAGGACACGATGAACGGACAGGTGTACATGAAAAAGTGCCTCCAGAAGCGTCTGTTTCCTCTCCTGAAGGCCCACAACGTCCCAGCAATCTTCTGGCCGAATTTGGCCTCATGCCACTACTCCAAGGACGTGCTGAATTGGTATGCGGACAATAAGGTCAATTTCGTGCCGAAAATGTTCAACCCTCCCAACGCTCCGGAGCTCCGCCCCATCGAAAAGTACTGGGCGATTATGAAGCAGCACCTTCTTAAACAACCTAAGGTAGTGAAGACAGTCGAGGAACTGAAGAAAGTATGGGTTTACATGCAAAAAACGGTTGATTCACAGGTTGTGCACAATCTTATGGCCGGGGTTAAGGCCAAGGTGCGGGCATTTGCGTATGGATTGTAAATAAAATACGAGTAAAATGGTAAAATGAAGTTTAATAGTTATTTTTCAATCCCTAAAAATTTGATGGCAATCGGATGAAAACTCGAATTTTGCGAATCAATTTTGTGTATGGCAATTTCATCGTGGACACCCTTTAGTTACCCTACTTCTTCGCATCTCGCGAATCAGAGAGAATTATAGCACTTGAAAGAAAGGTGAAGCCACCTAACCAGGTAAGAGTTAATATTCCTCTTATCATTTTTACTACAAGAAGATCTTACTTTGTCAAGAGTAAGTCGTTATCCAGAAATTACGAACGGACTTTTTTCGAAATTTTCGACTCCCGTTCCCCCTATAATAAGGCTTAGTAAGATTTTGCATTATTTTCTCAATCCTCCTCTCCCCCTTCATAAGCATTCGTAACAAGTGTACCCCTCCTCCTTTCCTCAAACTTTTACGTAATTTGTGGATGACATATAAGGAGTTTTATCGAAACCTCGTTCCTCCAGCATTACCTATTCAATGTCGTGGCATAATTAGACTTTCTTAAGAGGTTATATACCTTTTTGCTCTCGAAAAAAAAAGCAAAGTTGGAATTTTTTCTTTTCATCAACAGCACAACACGTTTGTTCATAAGAAATATAAATTATTTGGGGGGTAATGGCCGTTTCCCCGAACCGTTTTTTTTTGCAGAGGTTTGCGGTGTTTACGATAGCGACGCAGATCAACTGGAATCAAAAACTCATATTATTTCATTAGTTTAGAAGTGTGCCGGGTATCTGAATCGTTTTTATAAATATTTTGTTTTCAGTGCAAACTGGAACATTTTTCCCGAAAAACATGTTTTGAACGCTGAAAATTGAAATAAAACTGTTTTTTTTTCGGCAAAGTTGAATTTTGTGTATCAAAAATCGATCATTCAACAGCCGGGGAATTTAATATCGAAAATTTAAAAAAAGGATGAGGAAAATTGGTTCAGTAGTTTAACCGCAATCGTAAACACGGTAAAGTCATTTTTTGAGAAACACCATTTCGAGATAAACGTCTATAAAGTTTCAAGGTTAGCTTATGCGACCCTGGCGAGGCGCTCTGCAAATCGCTCTAACTTTCTCCCTATAGCTCAGATCTGTATGAAAAGTTTGTAAAAATGTTCTCAAGATGTTGTAGTTTAAGATGATGCAACAAAAAAAAAATTGATTTTTGGAAAACTAAAAAGGTATATAACCCCTTAAGGGGTTATATCTACCAAATGCTCAGAAAAACAAGGCTTTTTCATGAATTTTTTACAGGACATTAGAGATGTAAGGTATATAAGTAATAGATCATTGGATTGAGCAACTCTTGCAGAACAGAAAAAAATTTTTTATTGCTATTTTTGTTACAAAATGGCGGCTGTGCAGCGATTGCCGTGAACCGATTTTTTTTAAGTTGTTCCGCGGCGAGCAGTAGAAGTCGTGCCCAACTCCACCTATGACCAAAACAAAAATTTTTTAAATATCTACATAAGTGTCGCTAGTGAAGTACACATGATTATATTTTTAGAATTTTTCTTCGCAAAATGGCAACGGTTTGAAAATAAAAATCTGTTTCGACAAAAAAAATCGACTATGATTGTTTATAACTTTAGTTGCTGTTAATCAATCGCTAAAATCGTGTGTTTTTCACTAGATAATCTAATGAAGAAGCTACAGTTAAAATTTCGAGTCGATCGCTATAAATCTTAAGAATCGCAACAGTAAAGCCCCTAATAATTTTTTAACCTTCAGTCAGCTACCCCTGAACCACAAAGTTGTCCTTTCTGGGCTTTATCTTCCTCTTCTTCCTTTCATTTTATCTGATCTAAGGCTGCGCCTACACTCTTTCGTGGTATCAGACATGCGACGCTCAGTGACTTTGACGCAGTTGGCGTCCGATACCACGCAAAACTCAAACTTGTCACTCATATTTAAGTACTTTTGAGTATAACTCACAGTTAAAAAGTAACAAAAAACTCAAACAAAGAACGTACATAACGAGAACGGCTGATCTACTAGACAAATGGAAATTGTGAGTAAACACGTGCTGTAGAGACGCTATAACGGTCGAAACTTGATGCAGCAACCTCTATACTACAAATTTGAAACACGATATCGATCATAGGTAACTTCTACTAGTTTACAAAGCCTCGAAATTTAAAACAAAAACGAGCATCGCCAAAATAAACAAAAAAATGTTTTTTGAAGCATGAAAGTTGTTCGGTAAAAATAGATTTAAACGAATTTTGAGTTTAGATCAGTAAATGAGCAATGTAGATTTTGATTCTAGGATAGTTTTAACGGGTGTTAAATAAAAAATGAGATTTTTTTCAATACCTTTCAGTAACTCAAATACAGAGCGTAAAATTTTCTTTCGCCAAGAAAATTGCTCTTTGGGCTCCCTAGAAACAGTAGGCGTGCTTGGTTTTGCTAGTTTGAATTTAGTCAAAGCAAAGATGGCGTCGGAACAGCACGTGCTCCGCGAACGCATTGTACGGTTCTACGAAACGCATTTCTAGCAAGGAAAAAAGTTCACGGTGACACATTTTAAGGAAGAAAATGTACCTGTCAGTACGGTATATCGTATTCTGGGTTCCCTGAACGTAGAGCGGAAGGTCGGAAGTGGTCGTCCGGTGACGATAATGACGAAGCAGAGGAAGACATCGTTAAAAAAGCTGTTTGACAACAAGGACGCAACCAGCCTGCGTGACGCTGGTCGGAAATCTGGCTGCTCCCACGTATTGATCCATCGGACCCTCAAGATGGAAGGAATCGTCTGCAGGAAGAAGACGAGGTCGCCGGAGTACACGGAGGAGCAGATTGAGACGGTTAAAACACAGTGTCGGTGGATGACCAAAAAATACCGCGGGACGTCTTTCGTTCTGGACGACGAAAGCTATTTTCCGCTGTCCAAAACGCATATTCCCGGAAATGATAATTACTACTCCAGCGACAAGTCATCCACACCGCCTGAAGTGAAATACAAGTTCAAGCACAAGTTTGAAAAAAAGGTTATGTTGTACATCGCCATTTCCGACCGGGGCGTTTCAAAGCCTTGGTTTAAGACGAGCGGTCTGGCAATCAACCAACAAATCTATCAAGAAGAGTTCCTCGATAAAATCCTGCTGCCGTTCCTGAACGAGCATCACGCGAATGGGAAGTACGTCTTCTGGCCAGACAAGGCGTCTTCCCATTACGCCAAGAAGACGCTGGCGTATCTTGAGGAGAAAAAGATACCGTTCGTGCCGAAAGATCGTAACCCAACAAACTTGCCCCAGTGCCGCCCAATAGAGGATTTTATTGGCTCACTCAGTGCCCTAGTATATAAAAACAATTGGAGGGCCAATACGAAGCAACTGACTACAAGAATCCGGAATTGTATCCGGAAAATGGACGTAAGTGCCGTACAACGTTCTTGTGAGAGCATCGCAACAAAGTTGCGTCGAACAGCAGACCACGGCCCTTACTCAAACATTCACTGATATTTTTTTGAAGAAAATACATTATGTTATTAATAAAAAATACTGAAATCGATGAGAAAAAAAATTTTTTTTTTATATGTGATTGAAAAAATTCTCATTTTTCATTAAACACCCGTTAGCATGATTTAAGCCAATAAAAAAAATTACAAGAAAAAAAAATGTTGGTAGATATAACCCCTTAAAGTGAAGTATTGTACATTACTTTGACCAGTTTTTTATAAGAGAGACTTATTTTTGATAAGAGAAAATCAATAGGAGTACTTATTCAGTTTAAAGGAAGGGTATGTGGTGGGGAGTCTAAAAATATGTTGAAGTCCAATCAAATGGCCTGATTCTATTACAAATCGAACCCATGACCTGCCCCTTCCCCCCCCCCCCTCTTGTCAAAACGAACTCACTAACCTCACAACGAAGCTTCCCCTCAAGGGGTACCACTCACAACATTTAATTTCTTAATATATTTCTTAATAAAAAATAAAATGTGTCTCGCGAAACTGAGAGAATGGTATAACTTGAAAAAAAGGCGAAGTCACTAACAACATGCATATAAAATAAACATCGTGGAATGAGGTGACACTGTTTCCAACAAATTGAAAATACTGTGTATACCAGTGAATTGAGAGATTGGTGTTCAAAAACTGAAACGAAACGAAGAAAAAACAAGCTCGTGATTCGAGAATCGCTGCTTTTCAAATTGAGTTTTAGTTAATTTTTCACTACATTGCAATTGAAAAGATATACAAATCATTGTACCTAGAGTTTGGTGAAAACTTTACTTATTCATTAAGGGGTTATATACATTTTCAGTTTTTAAAAAATTGAAATTTTTATTGCATCATCTTAAACTATAACTTCTTGAGAACATTTTGACAAATATGTATAGAGATTTTAGCAATAGTAAGAGCAATTTGAAACGCACCTAATCACGGCCTCATAAGCTAAGCATGAAACTTTACAAGCTTTTATCTCAGCATGGTGTCTTGCAGAAAACGACTTTGCTGTGTCTAAGATTGCCAAAAAAAACTACTAACCGATTTTTTCTATTATTTTTTTTTTTAATTTTCGTTATTGCCGCCGTCGGTCGTTGGAAGATCGTTTTTGATACACAAATGTACGCTTTGCCGAATAAAAGTTTTCCTTAAATTTCCAGGACTCAAACACTGGATTTTTCGGGAAAAATGCTCCTGTTCGCATTAAAAACAAAATACTTATAAAAATGATCATGCAGATACCCAGTACAACTCTATACTAATGAAATAATATCAATATGATGTCAGTTGACCCTCTGAAGTCTCTGAGAAAACATAACGATGACATTTTTTGTACTATTTGAAAATTATAACTCAAATGTAATAGAAAATGTTAACCGCTTAAATAAATGTTTAAATTTTCCTCATTTTTCGCGAGTAAAAAAGTATATACCCCCTTAAGACATTAGTGTTCAAGAATTGTTCATTGAAAGAAAATATGCATGCATTCCAGCACGATACATGACACGTAAGATTTTACACTATACCATCCTGTTCTCAGCTATAGAAGCGAGCTCGTTATTGGTTGCGTGCTGCCAAACAATACCAAAACTATAAATTATAGCTCAACTTTTCATAAATGTTTTGTTGAAAAGATACACCAATTATTATACCACCAGTTTGGATAACTTTCACCTTTCGATCAACACATTGGTGTAGAAAATCCGTTCAGTGGTAGTAAAATAATACGCTTTTGAAGAAGACGCGTCGTCGCTACACTTTCCATAGTATGCCACCCTTTCAAAGTAAGACGTAGTCCTACGTCAAAACATCAAAATTCAGAGAGTAAAAAAAATCAGTACTGAAGTATTCAACCATATTAAACCAAAACTGGTACAAAATGGGTCAAATTAAAAACACTGGAAAAAAACTAAAACTAATGCAAGGAAAAAATGATCAGGAAAGACTGAAATCTAGAAATTGAATTAAAATTTAATTCGAGCGAAAAAGATTACATCAACATTCAGATCAGATCCAGTACAGATTTGTAGAAGTGCATCAAAATATAATAATTAAACTTAATGAACTTATAGGTAAATTGTCTTACTTAGTGAATTTAGTTTCAGTGTTTTCAGTTGCATACTATAAATAGTCCCATCATTGCAGTTTCATACTCTCACGCACAAAGTAACCTACAATAAATTCAAAAACTTTTTCACGAATCTTGAACATTCTGACAAATTATGAGCCAACGCCGTAGTAACTGTCAATTTGAATAACGTACTACTGAACCACCCACCGAGCATGACATAAAGGAGAGCATAAAATCCCCCGACTCGATGACCATTGCTCGGTTTCCTACCCCTCACACACACAAAAACAAAGTTCATTCCGGTTCATTCACTGCGATCTGACTGACGAGCGGTCTGTCTAGCTGCGAAAGCATGAAACCTGTCTCAAATGGCAGAATCTTTTCCACCCATTGGTCGCCGCCATACGGCAGAGAGGGACACCAGCATTACGGGCCGCGTAGTGTTCATTCAATTCCGTCAAACTGCAAAATGCCAGGTGATTCACCAACACCACATACCTACCTGCTCCTTTAGCGGAGAGGCTCGTGTTATTATACCAAAGCATACGTTCAATCTGACAAACGGCGGTGCATGGCGGAAGAGTTATCGTGTGCTCCACGGTGTTAAGATTGTTTTCAAGTTATTTTGATTATTTCAAGTTATTTGTTTTCTCACAATTGACATTCAACAAAATTCACTGTTATCGTTTAGTTACGTGTGATTATTACTGTTCAATTTACAACCATAATTTTCTACCAGTGATTTCATCAGTGTGAAAAAAAAATGGATCACGAGTAGCGGAATCTTCAGAAAGGTAAGATAGTTACATTTCATTTCCTAACCTATGCAACGAGCAACCTCTCACTTTCCTCATCTGTTCATGTTGCTCTAAATGTTCAACATTCACGAACCGAACACGGTTTCTCGGTTTCTTCGAAGTCAACACGGGAGGAGAAAACGAATCTGCTGCCTACGAGTATATACACCACATGCACATACAGAAGAGTGCATTCGAGCATCCCGACTGATTCCGATTAGAATGGCCGAAAATGATTTAGACTTTCATAAAACAAAAATCGTGTATTTCGTGTACTCCTTTGCAAGAGCGTAGGACATACCACATTATGGGATGAGTCGTCACGCACTTGAGTTATTGTGCTTCGATCGGAATGCCACGACAGGTGCTTTATTACCCTGGACAGGTGTAAAATGCATGCATTTAGCTTTGTAAAGCGTAAGCATTTGTGTCGTGTCAAATAAGCTAATTGAAAAATAAAAAAGAATTGAGTGCAAATTTTTGCAACCTTTCGTTTATGCACTTGTTCTGTCACATAAGGGTTTATATGAAGAAGATATTCTTTATATATTTGAATCACTGGGAATGGAGTAGAATATATGTGGGTGTGCTCGTGGGATTGTGCGTTTGCGTTTGCGGGGATGCGTGTAGGTGATTAACATTTGCATGTATATGTGAGCCAAGTTGCAAATAAATTCAATTCAATGGACAACAACAAACTTCGCAGGAAAATAAAAGTTATTTTTCGAATAAATTATAAACGATGAAAGTTTTGATTAGAGTTTCACGCCTAATCTAGAGGGAGGTCATATCTGGCAGATATAGGTAAATGAAGTCTTGCGTGGAAAATAATGATGCCAACGGAAAATCTGTTGCCTTTATTGTTTTCCATACAAGACTTCAGTTTTAGGGTCTCATACAAATTTTGTGTTTCATTTTTAAAACTTGAGAATACGTTTTCACTCAGCTTGTGAAGCATCATTTTGCAAAAATATGTTCTTCGCTGGCATACAGAAAAACTACCAAGCTTTCCGCCGAGCTATATTGAAATGAACATAGATCCATTTAATAAATTTGTTTGGATACTGACGTTACGAAAAGCAATAATGTAGCGACTGATTCCAAAAAATATCGTATTTGATTGTTTAGGGAATTTTGTTTTTAAACTGGAAGATGTTAACTTTTTGTACTTTCTGACAAGTAGGAAAAATCAATTTTCAATTTATATTATAAAAAACATAAATGGTGTTATAGGGAAAGTTAACTTAAATCCTAATTTTCAAATACATATTTTTGTCAACCATTTCAATTCGCTATAATTAAATAAAAAGGATATTGAACAATTACTGTTTTTCCAAGGATTGAACATAAATCCAATAATTCCCATTTCTCTATTATTCTACAAAATTATGCGGTTCAATGGGCTCATAGTACCGCTGAAGGTTGTAAAATGCTATCTGCAGAAATAACCAAGTTATTCAAAAAAAAAGAATTTCTCCATTGGCACAACCGAAAAAATTCTAGTAAACAAATGACTTAATATTTTTCTACCTTCAGAATATTGAATACTCATCGGCGGTTTTTGCAAACTAATGAGTAATTTAAACCTCAACCAAGTCTTGAAAAATCGATAATGGTTGAACAACATTTTCATTTTGAACTAAGAAATAATTTATAAAAAAGGCCCTATTTTATTATTTTTTTCAACTGTCACTATTATTTGGTTGGCACTTTGCACATTAGCTGCTGTATTTATTTTTTTGAATTACGACTAATTTTAAAAAAACGTACCTCGGCCCAAAATGTAATGAATTTGTCTTCCCAAAACAATGCACCTGGAAAAAAAATTTTTTTTTCCCTTCCCTTTCTGGAAGGGAGGGGTTCCATACGAATGAAACACAAATTTCTGCATATCTCAAGAACTAACCAAGTAAATGGAACCAAATTTGGCGGGTGGATATTTCTAGGGGTAACAAATATATCCATAATGGTTTGATATCCCTATAGATATAGAAGTATAAGGGAGGGGTTCCATACAAATGAAACACAAATTTCGCACTCGAGAACCAATCAATCAAATACAACAAAATTTGGCAGGTGAATGTTTTAGGTGTAACAAACATGTCCATAATGGTTCGACATCCTTCCTTCTTCTGGCATATCTCCAAATACATACCATTTTGAAATCCAAAATGGCGACTTCCGGTTTCTGAAAAACAGCGGCAAATGACCAAATACCACCCAACATTAGTATTTCCGGAATTGTTATGATGCATTGAAGCCACAAATCTACCTCAGACAACATTTTAAATTGTAAGATGGCGACTTCCGGTGTCCGAAAAACAGCCGAAAATGACCAAATACCACCCAACATGAGTGTTTCTTTAACCAGAATGACGCTCAGAGGCAAAAAATGTCTCCTAATGCCATTTTGAAATCCAAGATGGCGACTTCCGGTTTCTGAAAAACAGCGGCAAATGACCAAATACCAACCAACATGAGTGTTTCTTTAACTAGAATGACGCTCAGAGGCCAGAAGTTGTCTCCAAATGCCATTTTTAAATTCAAGATGGCGACTTTTGGTTTCTGAAAAACAGCGACAAAAGTCCAAATACCACCCAATACAGGTATTTCCGGAATTGTTATGATGCACTGAAACCACAAATCGAGCTCAGACAATGTTTTGAATTGTAAGATGGTGACTTCCGGTGAATGGAAAACAGCCGAAAATCACCAAATACCACCCAATATGAGTAGAATGACGCTCAGAGACCAGAAATTGTCTCTAAATGCCATTTTGAAATCCAAGATGGCGACTTTCGGTTTCTTAAAAACAGCCAAAAATGGCCGATTTCCATCCAATATGAGTTTCTTCGGAACCAGAATGATACACAGGAGCTAGAATCGACCACATACACCATTTTGAATTCTAAGATGGTGACTTCCAGTTTCTGGAAAACATCCGAAAAAACCATATAACACCTATTATGGGTGTTTCTCAAACCAGAATGACGCACAGCGGGCCAGGATGGCGACTTCTGGTTTCTGAAAAATAGCCTAAAGTGACCAAATACCACCCAATATGAGTGTTTCTTTAACCAGAATGATGCAGAGAGCAAAAAATTGACCTCAGACACCATTTTGAATTGCAAGATGGCAACTTCTTGGAAACAGCCGAATACTACTACATATGGATATTTCCGTAATCGAAATAATGTATAAAAGCCAAGCATTGACCATGGACATCATTTTGAATTCGAAGATGACCCCTTTCAGTTTCTGGAAAACAACGAAAATAACTGAATACAACCCAATATGAGTATTTCCTTAATAGAGGTGATGTACTAAAGGCAAAAGTCGAGGATGTTGTCATTCCGATGAAACCAATCATTTCGAACGATATAAACAAATCGCAAGAAATCAATGGATAATTGGAATGTTGAAAATTATTAAATTAAACACAAAAATAGGCGGGACGAAGTTTGCCGGGTCATCTAGTTTTTTATTAAAATCGTTATCTGCAACATTGCCGATAACACTATATCAATCAATCAAATAGCTTTGATGCTAAAAATATTGTTCATCATTAATAACAACCCGGCGCACGCGATAATTCCTTAACTGGACGTCCCGGATATTGTGCTGGCATAAATCAACATTAGGGATTATTTACTGGCCTGAGTATCTATTAATGAAAAAAAAATATTTCCTACATCTAAACGGTTTGGTTAATCGGTACAGCGTCTTCGGTAAAGTTGCAGATTATTTTGTCCTCAAAAAAAAATCACAGCAAAAAAAAAACATTGAAAAAAGTTTTTTTTAGAAAATTTCAACTTTTTCAGTTTTTATTGCTACAAATTCGAACGAGCATCAGTGTTTAGTTAACAATGTCTAGTGTTTGTAAAAGAAAACATCAAATCTTTTAAAAGCCGGTTTTTTATTATTTTTTTATATGCTACATAGCAAATTCTCTTTTAAAAAATCTAGTGATTGAATGTTCGATAGAAAAAACTGAGTAGTTTTTGCGATCAATTTCTGAGTACATTATCGTTTCACACACTGTGAAATGTCTAGCATTGGAGTTTCTTTTAAAAATTAAAAATATTATACATTTTCTGAATTTCTATAAATTAGACAGTAGAAATGGCAAAATACGTTTAGTCATGATGGCAAGCACTCGTTTGATATGTTTGTTCAAGAATGTATTTAGACAGCGAGTCTGGCCAACGCTAGAAACAAAAAAAAAGACGTTTATCGCAGTGAATAATTGTTCCATCGTGACCATTTACAAGCCTGGCCGTGACAATAAACGTGTTTTTGAAAATCGTTTGCTGATAAGGTTATTAATCAGTGGAAAACAAAGTTTGATTTATATTAGCAAAAAACCCGGGACATCAAGTTTTAATATTATCTCCTACGCCGAGTGCCTATTAATGATGAAAAATATTGCTAACACCTGAACGGTTTGTTTAATTGGTATAGTGTCTTCAGCAAAGTTGTAGATAAAAGTTTTGTACTTTCAAAAAAATTCAATGCAAGAAAAGTTTTAGGACTATTGTGTTAATTCAGACTTTTGTATGCATAATTTATAAATTTATAATTTTGTTCAACAGAGTTTTTTTTTCTTGCCAAGTATATTTTTTGTGAACGACAAAAATGCTATTTACAACTTTGCTGAAGGCATCACATTAATCCAGCAATTCATTTTGGCTCAGATTCATAGGTTAGGTAGGTTATAATTTTTTTTTATTTTTCTTTGAAAAAACATTTTTTTTACAGCGTACATTTTTGTCGGAAAGACAACTTT
The DNA here is from genome assembly GCF_029784165.1 of Wyeomyia smithii. Classification (NCBI taxonomy): domain Eukaryota; kingdom Metazoa; phylum Arthropoda; class Insecta; order Diptera; family Culicidae; genus Wyeomyia; species Wyeomyia smithii. The sequence goes on from NC_073696.1 coordinate 61,331,882, forward strand.
GCTATCTACAACTTTGACGAAGATGTCACATCGATCAAACAAATCGGTTTAGCTCAAAAAATCTTTGTAGTCATCAACACTCTTTTTACTTAGTCGTAATTCGAAAAAAACTATTAATAGCATAAAATGACACTTCTAATCCATAGGAACATCTGGGCAAAGTGTATCAGCCAGCTCGAAAATGGCCGATTAAAATGGTTGCCCATTTATTTGTTTTTCTTTTAATTTTTTTTTAATTGCTCTTAATATCTTTAACTGGTTAGCTTACAGTTTGCAAAATCATTGCGACATTTAATTTAAAATCATGCACTTCATGTGGTTGTAAAAACGCTTTTAAGCTTTATAGCTACGATGAAAAATAATTTAAACTGGCATGTTTGACTGTACTGAATAGAATTCAGTGAAACCTTCTCAGGACGACCTTTTACGAATAGACAAGCCACGGGAGCCAGAGCTAAAAAAAATAGTAAGATCTGCTTTTCCACTTATCAGCAGCAAAATAAACAACGCATCAATGTGGCAACACTGGAAGTTACCCATCAATCCGACAAGGCATGTTGAGGTGGGCTTGAAATTGATTCCGATATATCAACTGCGCGGCAGTCAGAAGCCCGACGCTTGGTAGCAATGACTATTTGATTTGATCTCTCACTATCCAACTCAACAACCCGTTGCTGGGACCCGAGACGGTGCGGTACGGTGAATACGGCCCCGGGAGGATGGATGGATGAATGATTACTGAGACCTGTACGGTACCTAGTACACACCATACACCATCCCATTCCCGTTCCCATTCCAACTTGTCGGGTTCCGAGAGTGTAAGGTGTATGGTTCGTTTGGTCCACCGGTTGGCTGATTGTTGGCGCAGCGGTATCTCGTATCTTATATACAGAGCGTAAACAGAGAGCTACATATTATTAATACAGTCTCAGATAAAATATCGCCCTCTCGAGTCTCGAGCAGCCGTTCGCCGTCGACGTCATTTTCCGAGCTGAACAACTTGACCTTTCGAAAAATTGGCATAGACATTAGTGTGTTGTTGGTTTCAGTCTTTTTTTTTATTCACATTGCTCAACGATTGATATCGACGCGAAGGCAAGTTAATGTCAGGTCCCGGTTATTTTTACTGTCGTCTTTCCGATGGCGATGGTTCAGTGATGGTGAAGTATTCGCCCTGATGAAGTTATAGATACAATCGCGAGTGATGATCAGGCAGATCGAATGGCTGAACTAGATCAACAAAAGCGACTTCGTAAGCAACTTTTTCTTCTTAGTTCGAGCGAGTTGCTTTTAGTGAGCGATCGTTGTTCGGTCAGTCAGTTGGCGTCAGTGCTGTCGTCACGTCACCACCGTGTGTATTGTTAGCCGCGCTCGGTACTAACATCTTATCGATGAGGTACGTACGGTGCTGGTGGCCGCAACCGATAGAGTCCATCAGTCGAGCGAGGCGTATGCACGCGCGTAAAGTTCATTGGAATCCATTCGTGTACTCATTGAACATAAACAAATCGACGGTGAAAAATCAGCCGCAGTGGCAATAGACTACAACCGTATTCGATACCCCGTAGCTAATTGGGCAGTGTGAATGAGAGCCCCAGCCAGCGCTGCCAGATGACACTTGGCTGTTCGGTTGGAGCGGTTTAGGTATGCGCATAACAATGAACCGATTCCGGGTTCTGGAAGGTGCTCCAAATCGTATCGAAAATTTATGATCTGGTCAAACGAAGATTACTGTTTTGTGCGAGTCGAATACCGTTCAGCGGCAGCAGCAGCCGTTTGACGCAAACTGGAAGTAAATCCAACTTTTAGTAGTGACGCTTATGTTTTAGTGAGGCTATTCAGATTGGTAAAACATGGCAACCAATGTTCGAATATCCAGAGTGAAACAATGCTAAGTTTAGAGTGATAAATACGCTAATTAGCTTGCGTTGTCAATGAATATCAACGCAAGTTATTCACAATTCACCACCAGCAGCAATTTACTCTTCAGAGTGTGCAATTGAATGAGGAAAGTTATGTCTCTAGAAGATGTTCTAGTTTTTCGAAAATTTGTTCATGGTTTATTAATATCAACTTGCTTTGTTTGTTCGAGGCATTTGAGTTGCTTAACCTAGAAATTGAACTAACATTTGACAAGGATAGAAGTGTTTTCTAAATCGCTATATCTGAATAATGAAAAGAATAAAAAAAAACTGTCGGTATACGACTTATAGGGAATTGTTTAAAATTTTATTCAAAAATATTTTTGAAAAATAAATTTTATATCCTACACTACCTACAGAAAAAATCATACAAAAACAAAAAGTGTTTATAAAATAATCGGCCATCTAAAATTTTTTTATAATAGGTTTTTAAATAGAAAATTTAGTTGCCCAAAACTCTTTTAAACAAACCAAATTTGACGTAGGACTACGTCTATCTGAAAGTTAGGTGCCTGAAATTAAAAATCAAGAAACTCTGATTATCGAGGTTTAGGCATCAATCGACCAGAATTTTTTTACGATTGATTTTTTGTAGCAGAAACAACCCATTGATTGAGATACTATTGAAAAAAAACTGTAACTGATAGCGGTAAAAATCTTGCAATAATCTTATAACACTGGTCAACACAGGTGCACTCCCTAGCCACTAACTTTTTTCCAGAGACTTAAATGAGTTTTCTTGTAAACATAACGTTGAAGCGACGGACACGGCGAGCAATTACTAAGCGAACTCTCAAGTATGTTTTTCAATATTTTTAAATAAGAGTTCAGACAATCTCCTTCGACCCTAATGTTTGTTTATTTGTTCATTTGTTTATTTGTTTATTTGTAATGTTAGTCCAGATAAACTTTTGAGTAGTGACATAATTATGCTACGGATTGAGCAACAATGCTTTTAATTGAAGGCGATAATTTCTTTTCAATTTGGACATAATAACTGGAGGTTTTTGGGCTCTTCGTTGAAGTTTAAGTTTCAGCATTAAACGAGTATAGTTCATTATTTGTCTACAATAAAGCATTTGAAATTTTATTGGAAACATAACCTAAACTTCGACTTAATAAATGAAATTACATTCACGCTATCGATACAGCAAAAACTCGTCCAATCGAATTGATTCGTTATGATAAAGTGAATAACTTTGAAATGGATCATTATTAATCTGCCTACCTGTTGTCCTACCAAAACCGAATTTAGGAGGAAATTTGGATATAGAGCTCGGAAGCAATATTTCAGAGAAAAACTTCCTTCTACAAAGTTGTTACATATGATAAAGCGCTTATTGAAAAATTATAAATAATTAGGGTGACCCAAATTTTCGATGAAATCAAGTATCTAACTTTGTTATCTTTGTAGGTAAAAGAAAAGTTGTTCTACAATGTTATAGCTCCGTTAATTTTGAGTAACTTTGTAGAAAAAGTTTTTTTGCTATCTACGAAAATAACCAATTTAGATAGAATAAACACATTTTTCGCTCTAAGTTTTTCATTTAAATTTTTCCCTTAAACTGTCTTTGAACGACTTCTAGGGTTTTTAAAAAAAGCTAATTTGCAATGCTCACATCGTGAATATCTGAATTCGACTCAAAGTTATTAATGTATTTAATCAAAAAAATATGCGTTTTTCATTTGTTTGTCATTCTTTTTGGGGCAGACAAGAAAAATATATGTTGGTCTCAATTCGAAAGGCAAATTTTTTGAAATAATGTCATTTTTTATAATTTGAAAATAAAAACTTAAGGTACATATATACATAAAATACAAAGCCGTTTTTTGTGGTCACCCTATTTAGAAACTGGTCACGCAATGTGCTTCAATTGTACTCAAAATTGCAGAGATGATTCTTTGTCGAAAACGATCAAACCCATATTTTTTCGTTGGGTCGTTGGGGCGATTAACCCCTAAATAGGGTTCAAGCATAACTTTTGCCTAAAATTTTGTGCAGTTCAGTTAAAACTGTGACATGCGCTTGTACAAGACTCCTTGTTTCGCCGTCATTTTGAATAAAACTGAGCAAGCATAAACAAACCAAAATATAATATTTTAACAATGGCATGAAGAAGAGAGAGAGCTTAAAGCTTAAAGTGAAAACAGTTTTTGTAATCGGGAAACTATTACTTTTTATAGAAAAACTCCTGTGATTTTTCTCACAAAAGACACTAACGATGATTGAAACACAAATATTTATAAAATTTACCTGATAACTTCATGGTGACATTTCGTAGGAATAGTTTTTCCAGTTAGTGACTGTGAATGTTGTAAAGAAAATATGCCAAATATTGTTTTGAAATAATAGGTGACCCTTTTATAAAACTTATAAGTTATTAACATTGTCACAGTGGCTTCGGGGAAAAATTTAGAAATGATCTATGATCATTATTAAGAAGAATGTCTCAATCTACAGATGTCACCAAAACTAATTGGTGACGAGAACTTATAACTTTTTTAGTTCATCAATATGGGGGCGGTGTTTTCTAAAAGCGATATAAGAATATATTACAAAATTATGACACAATATGATAAAACGTTTTTCTCGCAAATTTTCATATATTTTGTAACAATATTATAACAGGAGTTACATATGAATAGACATTTGTACAGAAAGAGGAAGAAATTTAATTTTTCGTTTCTCTAAAATATTTAAAATTCTCTGAATACTATCTAAAAACTATTTTTTTTTCGAAGGCACATTGAAATCTTAAGGGGTAGACGACATACTTTTTCCATTATCCATATTTTATTTTAAATTTTTGTTACAAAAAATATTCAAGTTCTAACTTTTCTCAATTGTCACCGCGAGTCATCATCAATACAGAAAATTTTTCCTATAAATATCACTAAGTTAAAAATACGTACAGAAAATATTCTCCATAAAAATTCGAATCTTCACTAAGATGGCACCAACATGCCAGGTGTGTGGGCTGAGATACTCTCATGTTGTTGAATAAGAGAGCCTCAAATAATACTAAAATTTTATTTTACACCCGTTACAAATTGGAAATCGCCGTTTGTTACCCAATTCATTTTTGCCCAATCTTTTTGGTGGCATATGAATTCTGTGTCGGAAAAACGTTTTTTTTTTCTCACGTTATCTATGAATACACCCAATTTCTGGTCTCGAAAGAAGGAAGTGTTAATCAGAAAAGATGTTAATCGAATAGAATCCTGTCAGAATAATGCAGCGGGAGAGGTGAAAGCATTCCAGCGTTATCGAATACGTTCTGACGACGTTAACAATACATGGTCAAGCGTTGTCATGCAAAAGAATCATTTTGATGTGTCTTTTTTTGTAATGTGGCCGTTTTCCATTAACGCTCGGCTCAAATGCACCATTTGTAGTCAGTAGACGGTCACAACTCCAATTCTGCGTCCACGAATTTTTTCATAGCTCTACGCTCTACGTCAAATTCGCAATTCTCGTGGCGTTAAAACCATTCGTGACAAGCTCTTTCACTTATGCAGACATCGCCATAAGTTTAAACAACCATTCGACGTGCCTCGGCTGCAGATTTTTTTTTTTTTCGAATGAAAAGCGAAAATCAAAATTTCTGCTAAATGACGCTTAGGTGGCTTGAATTCTGACAATTCGTCGTTTTTGCTAGACGTTTCTTGTGTGACCCTCTTTACCGAATGTCAATGCTGGGGTTGGGTTTTAATTTGTACAACTGATACATTTTATTTAACCAATGCCAGCGTTATATAAATAAATTGAACAACTTTTGTTAAATGTGTTTTGGCTCATTAATTACTCCTCAGTTTCACTAATAAATGTAAACAAATGTTGACGAAAGAAGTTTGAACCCCCAAAATCCGTTTATTGCGCACCTCTTCGATTGAAATTGTTCAAAGCTTGATCAATTACCTTACCAATTTACGAAAAAAAGAAAACAAAAAATTTGAACAGCTGAGATCCGTTCATCGAGAGTAAATAACTTTCCTCCAATTAGTGTTCCTTTATGTTCAAATTACTCTCGATTGGATACATCGTTTGGCATCTGGACAATCTGGAGCAAACATAACCTAGCCCGAAAAGCGTAAACACAGCGCGAATTTGTTAAAAATCGCAGCCGGACAGGTACAATTGGGGATCTCAGGTGCAAACGGGAAAGTGCACCGCACCGTATTTCGGCGCCCATCTGGCAGCGCTGCTGGTTAGCAGCCTAAGAAGGGTGTAAAAGTTATGCGCCCGGTAGAGGCAAGCGAGAGAGAGAACGAGAGACACGGTGTGGATGCCCGCCCGTAGCGGAACAACATGATGATGTGTAGTGGTTGTGCTTGTTGTTGGTAGGTATGTGCTGTGCTGTGGTGTGTAGAGACGAATGAGAGCTGCAGAGCAAAAGAACGAGGAATAACCGTATCATGTCGATTAAATACAACAGAGTCAGCTCAGTCAGTTGAGAAGTAATGTTAGATGGGAAACACCAGAGCAATGCAAACCGCGGTGTGGTGAGGCGAGAGCTTTGACCTCTATATAATATAAAAGTTGAAATTGGTGACGTAACGTGTTGCTTGTGTCTGGCTGCCAGTGCTGTCTGGGAGTTTGGTGGCCATTCTCTCGACTGCCAGTGGCGAGTCAAGTGCACACAGTGTTGTTGACTTCGAAGAAACAGGAAATCGGCTAGCGTTGTCCCCAAGAGCGTTTAGCGCAACAAGAGCAACTGAAAGAGAGGCTGCTCTCTTAGGTAACATACTTTTTAGATTTGACCTTTCCTATTATCGTTGTCTTTCGTATAGTTCTACCTGAATCGTTTGTCGAATCGTTTCTAATGGAGCCACATCATTTCGATATCAAGCCAAATCTACAGGAGATGAAACTGGAACCCGGAACGCAACAGTTCGGCAACAGTCTGGATGACAAAACGCAGAGTCTGCAGCACCTGTCCTCACTAAGCAGCATGAGCATCGAGCTGTGCCTGGTGTGCGGAGATCGCGCCTCTGGTCGGCACTACGGGGCCATTAGTTGTGAAGGTTGCAAGGGCTTCTTCAAACGCTCCATCCGCAAACAACTCGGCTACCAATGTCGGGGGTCAATGAACTGTGAAGTGACAAAACATCATCGCAACAGGTGTCAATACTGTCGGCTACAGAAATGCTTGGCTTGCGGAATGCGAAGTGATTGTAACTTAACCCCGTAGCTATTCGAGCCCGAAAACCATTCAGTTAATGTTTTTTCTCTTACTTTGCAGCTGTCCAACACGAACGCAAACCAATTATCGACAAAAAGGATGGCCAGGCTGGCCCCAACCCGAACAGCAAGTACAATCCTCACCGGAACAAAGAGTATCATAACGAACAAAAGGCGAGCGCTGCGGCTGCGGCCTCCTATCTGAACATATTTCCCGGTTTTAACCTCGCGGAATTCACCGCGAATCTGAGTAAAAGGGCGAGCAATCCTCCGGCAGCATCGTCACACCTTTCGTCTTCCGCAACAACAGTCACTCCATCCAATCCGTTCAGCTCCCTGCACTCTATTAAGACACAGGAAGAAACCCGCCAACCAACACCGGCCGACTCTATTGCAGCTTTGATCGGTCTCAACACGACAGCCGCTGCAGCCGTGGCAATGTCCGGCTTAGGGCCTCCTCAGCAATCAACTGCTCTGGACTCACCGGAATCACCAACAAAACCTCCACCACCGTCCACCCATTCCCTTCCGATGGACACCGTAGAAAACACTTCGTTGGAGAAAAACCTTATATGCAATTCGCTGGAATTCATCCAAAACCTGGAACACGAGCTAAACAACAACGTGAATAACAACTACGGTATCAAGGCAGAATTGAACAACGGAAGAGATGACGACCAGGACGAAGACTGTCTGAACTTCGATTACGGCAGCTTGGAGCTTTCGGATAACTGTATCAGTTTCGACATCCAGGTGCCGAACGTGCTGCCCAGCTATCTGAGTGCCCACTATGTTTGCGAAACGGCATCCCGGCTGCTGTTTGCCACCGTCCACTGGATGAAGAAGAACCATCTGTTTTCGATGCTCAGGTGAGTGGACTTGAAAAAAACTGAGTGTAACAGAAAAATGTGGTGTAGGTTCAAAAGTCAAAATTATGTTCCAAAATTAACAAGAAAAGTTCTAACAAAGTTAACGTATCCAGTTAGTAGTGTAACAAGTGCAAAAAAACTGCAATCAGAATAAATGTGTGTTTCTGTGTGCATGTCATTTCAAACTATAATTACGTTGATCTACGCTTGTGAAACCGACTGAAAAAGCGACAACCTTGACATTATTATTTCAAAACAATATAATTACTTGAGATTGTAGTTAACCCGCTTTCAACCTCGTACTTTGTAATGGTGGATTGTAGTTGAAAACTTATTAATAAACGAGTAATAATATTTAAAATTGCGTCACCGTGGAACTGACAATCAAAGTCAAAATTAAACTACTACAATGCTCACTTACTTTTCCAGTGACTCCTTCCAGTCGGAGCTATTGCGTCAAACCTGGCCAGAACTGTTCATGATCGGTCTCGGACAGAGCAGTGGTCAGCTGTCCTTCAACACGATCATGTTGGCCCTTATACAGTACATGAAAACGTTAATCCTAAACAAAAAGTACGGCAGTGACGTTATCAACTACCTAACCAAATATGTCCTGCTAATACAAGAATTCGTCACTGAGCTGCAGAAGTTGAATTTAACGGATCAGGAATTTGCCTACATGCGATTATTGTGTGTATTTAATCCCGGTAAGCGGAACATTCCTAACAGCAGTAGAAAAACATCAACAACTTTTATTTTTTCCCTCTCTACCCAACAGACAACATCCTTCAGGATAACGTAAAGAATCAGCACCTGGCAAAGATTCAGGACATGGTACTTACCAGCTTCCGGGATTACTACAAGCACAAACACAGCCGACTAGCGTCCAGCGAAAGTGAGGAGAATATCCGCGGCAACAACGATGATGAAGACGACTACTACGAGTCCAGTCACCAACGGCAGCAACGACAACAGCAGCGACGACTAAGCCTCGAACAGCGGCTTATGATGGTACTGATGAAGTTACCTACGCTGCGTGCCTTGAACTCCAAACGCGACCTAGAGGATCTCTTCTTCAGCAACCAGATCGGTCAGGTGCAGATCGAAAATGTGCTGACATACATTCTGCAGACCAACGACGGGGCCGCCACTTTTGCGGGCTTCGTGCGGAACTATTCCGCCAACATCGCGCTTGGTTCTGGGGGGTCCCAAATGGATAGCGATGACTGATAGCATCCAACAGTGCGGTTCACGGCTTTTACAGTTTGATTTCATAATTGGCACTAGTATTTTTTTCTGCGAATAAAAGTCGCACACTGACAAAAAAACCACCGAGGTGAGCAGTCCGGGCAGACTTGGCTGCTCACTTCGCTGAAGGGATGTGCCCTGGAATGATGAAAATAATTCCGAACTTATAAACTAGTTGACTGAAAAAAAAAACGCAAATAAGAATTAAAAAAAAAACGTTGAAAGTGTCTAGAACCAATTTAAAATCTCTTCCAAAGTCTGCAAAATTAAAGTTTTTACTTACATACAATGTAGGATACGCATTATCTTGGAATGTATATTGTTTCTAGTTGAGAAGATAATTATATCTTTTAGACATACATTTATATACAAGTATTATTAGGAACTCACACGAGCAACAAATTAGCACATAAGAGCTAGCTCTTATTAGTAGATTATTTACTTAAGAACCAAAACGTTCGAGGACAGTGTAATATTCATAACTGTACGGCAGCTGCACGGAAAAAGTGGTACGACTCGATTCTCAAAGTTAATTGTGCATAGATCAGGATTACAGCGCGAGCTTCCAGAGAGTACTGCGTACTTACGGAAGGTCTCAACAGTTTTCCTACAATAATATGTATGGAAGTAGCAGCATAGTTATTTTTAAGCAAAAAGAAATGAATGCTGGAATTGATAGTACACATATTATGTAACGCAAGAAAAAAAACCTGATTGTCATCCTTTCCTCTAATCTCCTACGGTACAATCGGTAATGTTCGCAGTACCTCTACCTCAAATTCAAGCAAAACTGACCAACAGTTTCAACAGTTTTCATGCGTTGCGTAATTTGTGCGCAAAGCTTGAATCGAAAAATCCTGACAACCGTATATTTTTTTCGTAATTATTCAGTACCATAACGAATAAAACTGGATCTATTTATAAAGCACGGCATGATTATTTATTTTATTTCGAAAGACAGTTTTGTTCAAAATATCTTAAGAAAACTCTGCGAAAAGATGTTAAAAGATTCCAAAAATACTGACCTCAAGTTTACTGGTATGTGTGAAACCTTATTTTAAAGCAAATCTGTGTTATTGTGAACTTCACATATCAGCAGCACGATTTTTTTGCATATTCAAGATAGCTGTGAAAACAAACTATACGAGAGTATCAAAACAGAGTAGAAACGAAAATAACTTCCACACCAGGGATGCCACATTTACAGATTTTTCTGTATTTTACAGATTTTTGAACTGAAAAAGCAATACAGAATCTGTATTACAGAATTACAGAATATTGCCAAAAATACAGATTTTACAGATTTTTTTGCTATACCAACGAACTGAAATCAATTTCAAAGGTAGAATTCAATTCGATTTTCAGAGTATTGTAAAAAAAACAACATCAGGATTATGCAGTGTTGTTAGTCTCGCTCGTAAGCAGCATACAACACCTCATGTGAGGTTCTCGGTGTCGCCGCTTTCACACAGTAGAGAATTCTCCATTCAAGCTATTTCTCGTTCTTTCCTGCTTTCTTTCTTACTCCCAAGATCATATGCACACACTCCCGTCTACTCTTCTCGTGTGTACTCGTGTATACCTACCCCCCATTGGGGAGTCCCCAACTCGTGAGAACGACCAGCCGAAGACAATTGATTCAAGATGCTTTGCGATGGTTGCAGAGAGAAAAAAAAATGATAGGGTATCGGATTACTTCGGCAGCGGTTCGCTTCGGCTGGTTTTGCATTAGACTGCTGTAAAAAACTTACCGAAGCAGTCCGATACCCTACACGTTTCCCCACTGTCGGCTGTCGTCGGTGCATGTCGGGAAGAAAGCATTTTCGTTTTCGAGCACAGTTTTTCAAGTTCTCCTCCTATTCAAGCAATTTTAGTCGAGTACTCCTACTCACTAGCGGCGAAGGAAAAAAATCACCTCTAGCGATTAATGAATACATATAAAACAAGCCTAGGATTCGTAAACATCGTCGTCAGTATGCGAAAAACAAAGTATCGGTGCTGGTGCACTCTTCTTGCTCTCCTCTTTACGATATATTTCTATTCATTAGTGTACACCACAATACGTGGTTCTCAATGTGCACAACTCGGTATATGAAGTTATTCGTCTCTGTTACAGAGAGCGATCAGAACTTGTTATATCCTTATTCTTTTGACTCATGAATATGATTTTTTGTCAGAAAAAGAAAGAAAATGACAGTGTATGCTCTCCTACTCTCGCTAAAACTCAACCGCTGCCGAAGTAGTTCCTTCCCCCACACATTCCCTTTCACCGCACCACACCTCTGCTGCTGTTCAGGCGACATGATTTTCTCCTGTTGCTATCCTTTCTTCCCGTAACTACCGGCCTATGGAGAGACAAACTCAACGATCGAATCAATTCTCAGAGCTGATGTAGTCTAGTCATGTGTTTGTTTTCTCCCAGAAACCTACGCACCCTATCATCATTTCATTATGGGTTGAGAGGATTCGAGTTTAGTCGCGACCTGTACACTTCGTGAAGTGCACATATGATGAATAAACGACGATTGCATCATATTCGTTTCGTTTCCATCACTGCACTAGCAGGAACTCGCGTACTCTTTTACGGTAGCTGAGAAGCAATACGAAAGAGTTTGTTCGTGTCGGTTCGTACTTGCTGCCACTCAGGGGAATGCATGAAGAAGAGTAGAGTATCTCCAAAGCGTGTGTCCAAAGAATTGAGAAGCGTAGCATATGTCTCGTTCTCAAGCAGAAAGGAGAAGAAAGGTTTTGCTTCTCGCTCGATTTACAACGCTGGGATTATGTAGGTATCGATGAATAAGAAATGGAATGTGATTGAACGAATCCCGAAAACGAACGTTTCGAAATATTTGTCAGGATTTCTATTCAAAATTCGTAAAACAAATTGCAAAGAGGCGCGATTTCACCGATCCTGTTATAAAAAAGGCAGCTTTAAGTAATCTTAAATCGTTCGTGAAATTGGAAAATTTAAATGATGCGACAATTCCCCAAATTCGTAACAATAACTGACTGACAAGGGCTGTTGAACGAATTTCGCACGCTTGAAAAAAACTTTTTGACCGGAAGATTCATTGAAACAAATGACTTAACTTGGTCTAAGCTATTGAACACCACTAGGTATTTCAAGTTCCTATTACAGATCATTTGTGAGATTTTTTTATATAAATCTACACTCTTCTGCTTGTTTAGAACGCATACTTTAAATATATAATTGAAAACCAGAAATTGCATGGCCCCTAAGCTAATGATCTCAATTTTAAAAGCTGAAAGCTACGTTTCAGACCAAGGAGGAGATTCTAATATTAAATTAACGAAAACTTTAACAAATAAACTTAACAAAAACCTGTATGAACATCACGTAGAGAAGAATGAATTTGTTTAAATATGTTCTACAAGTATTTTTTTACCATCCAAGATTCTGAGTTTGCTCGATACAGAATTTTAATACAGATTTTTTGGCCCGAGATACAGATATACAGATATTTTCAAAGAAAAATACAGATATAAATGTGGCAACCCTGCTCCACACCTGTGCACTGCCAGAGTGCTCATTAAGTAGGTATCGCTGGCTGCATGTGGTAACGAATTTGATTTGAGCTCAAACGCATATCGTTTTATCTGTACCTATATTGAATGACTGCTTGCAAATAATACCAAGGGATCGCTTTGTATGTTTATAAGTTGTTTAAATTTTGGCAGGAAGAGGTTGACCAAAAAAGATACGGTTCCAAAACTTAAACGTAATGGACGTTATTCTTGGTTTTGATACGAGTCACATTCGTACGAAAGTATTGTAATAGGGGTCTTCACATCGAGCTCGTATACAAATACCCAGCCGTAAACTGTGTATCTCCCATTACTCGTCAATGGAGGTGAGTACTTTTACGGCTGGGTATTTGTATACGAGCTTGACATGAATACCCATAATGTCATCTACCTGTTTTGGTTCAAATCAACTTGAATGTTCAAATGCTCGCCTATTCAGGTCATGCCGAAATTAGAGCATTCCAATTTATTCAAATCGATTTTTTCGCAGTGCCGATAAAAGTCATTTTCCCCAGCAAAATTCTTCGAAAATTACAGCCAATCATTTTCAATTTTCACTTCCAATGATCGCAGCACTCTTTCAGATATACTAGATTTTCGTCGTAGTAACGTGCTGTTATACTCAGATGAAATATATCGCGCGCATCGTTCACGATTACGGAATAAAATTTGACGACAAATCCAACCAAATGATCTTCACTTCAAAGCGAAAAAGAAAAACAAACAGTCCACTCAACCAAAATGAACCTCACCGAAACACTTTTTCACTGACACTGACCGATGCCTTGACAATCTTCGTCTGATAAACTGATTTTGTTGTCTTGCTTCCATCGCATGAAATATAATGAGGTGTTTTAACAGTTCACTTCCATGCAAAAAGCGGGAAGGGAGAACTCTGAAAGGATTGTAAAACAATAACGTTTATGGATGCTTTTTTTCACTTTCACTCAAGAGTGTCAACAAATATCAACCCTGTTTTTTCGTGAAAATATAAGATACGGGTGTGATAAAAACAAAAAAATAGTACGAGGGTGGTATCCAAGACACGACCGCATGTTTGACGTAGGACTACGATAGTTTTATATTTCATTTTGAGAATTAAGACTCTGTTCGGCACGGTTCAATTTTGGTACGGTTCGACTTTGGCACACATAAGCCAAAAACGAGCGGTTATGTTTAATCATAATTTATAGTTTTCTTGTTTTGCTTTTAACTAATTCAAGCTCAACAACCACCAAAAAAAAGGCATTTTGTCCATTATGTTGCCGAAACGGAATACCGGAACCAGTAAGACGGTTCTGGAGATATGACCGGAACAAGTTCCGGTAATAAAATAGACATGATCAAAGCAGTACTTAGTACCGTGCTATACCTCCAATTACTCGGAAGGGTCATATCAAGTGTCTAGGTCGTTAAAGGCTTCATGCGGACCTGTCCCCTTTGCGTTCCGGATACTTCCAGATTTTGAGCCTAAATCCATCAAGCCTTTTACGATTTACAATTCTAAAACTAGTTCATTGGTGGCCACATATTGTTAAGGTCGTATGCCACCAGAAAGTCATAAAAAGAAAAGCGTTTATTTTTAACATGGTTCGATTTTGACAACTGAGAAAATGCTGATTATTCATTTGCAAACCTCTATTTGAGAAGAAAAAAAAAAATACTGTTTTTAACATTAATGAATACCTTTCATACTAATGCAGTCAATTTTCTTCAACACGCGAAAAGGCAATTTTCTATATAGGTCTTAATTAAGAACGATTGAGTAGGAAGTAAATTTCCTTTCATCTTCAATTGCGCTTGTGAAAGATAGCTCACTCACCGATTCCAAAGCAGCATCATTGTCAGTTTCTTACAACTGTTTAGCAAAGATGTCACATAAAATAATCCTGTATTTACAAGTTCGTTGGAAAAGTAACGATAAAGAGTTGCAATTTTAAGTGGAAAATCTAGATTTACAAAAATTTTGAAATTGACATTGAAATTTATGAACATGTTAACATTCTTTTTTTTTCATTTTAGACCAATTGAAACGTTTATTCATTAAGCAGAACCAAAAAAAAAAATCAGTTTTAAGATACCAATAAGTAAAAAAAACAAACCACAAAATGCCATATTTGAAAGTCATCGGTTTCCTTCAAAAATAAACCTAGCTCGGTTTGATAAACAACATTTACCTCTCCAACTGATGTTTGCATAATGTTGTTCAATTACAAGTCCGGCAATGAAAGGTTGTGTTTATATTTTTAGTATCTAAATAGTTTCTTGCAGATGCTGATGTAATACTTTTGTAATTGAAAAATATGAATATGAATGTTTAAAACCTAACGTCAAGATGTATATAACTTGGTTTTTCTCTATACCACAACCGGGTAATGCAACTAGGATTGTCATATTTAATTAAATTTATTTATTTGGAAAAATATAACATTCAGTACAGCTTAAACGAGCTATCTGGACTATCTGTTTAAAAATCTTAACGAAGCATATTGGTTTTCTATTGTCTTTTAAATAGCCTATTGGCCATTCGAAATTATCTGAGAAAAACCAGAGTGTAAAATTCTAAAAGACAGCAACCCAATGCAACTTTAAATTTTAGGAATTTGAAAGAAGTTATTAAACATGGACATGAAAATCACTACGGTTGCAGTTCAAATGCCATCTACTCGATTTTTAACCCAACTTTTGTTGAAAAGATATTTTAATTATTATACTATTACAATCTTTCGCAATATTCTACTTGTCGATTAAGACATCGGTGTTTGATATCTGTTCAGGGGTAGTAATACAATAACCACTTTAAAACGATGAGAAAACATCTGCAAAACTGAACTAGAAAAAGTGAATTTCAACTGAACTTTTTACTAATCTACTATTCAATAATATGCCAATTATTGTATCACAAGCTTTGGCAACCTTCGTCGTTCGATCAGAGCATTGGTGGTCAAAATCCGTTCAGTTGTAATCACATATTGGATGCAACATCCAACATCGTGATATACTCTTGCGTACAGAATTATTTTATCCCCGGCCGCACAGCGCACACTACGAACACGCACCACTGTACGTCGACAGCAGCTACATTGTTTCCACTTGGCTTGACTGCACACAAATGGCAATCGAGTGCTACTGCACTGACGACGAGCGACCGTCTTCTCATACATGGCTCGGTGCAGTACTGTTGCCTGTGCCAGCGTGTTTTCCTTCAAGACATCAGTTTTAATAACATTCTCACAGCAGATCGTTTAATTGTCTAATAAAGGAGGTTGTTACGAACATTCCGAAAAAGCTTCACTTTCAAGACATCAAAGTAGTCTAGGTTCATAGAAGCAAATATTAGTTGACCTGTTGGGACGGGGAGATTCTGTCAAATTTTTTTTTGCCACTGATGTAGAGGTTGTCATAGCAGGCAGGTGGTATCCACTCATGAAGTCTGTGCCAGGCGTGCTCGCATGTGATTGGTACATTGTTCGTGAAAATACGACCTTGAAACTTTTCATCAATTTTCACTATTTAACAATCAAGTAACCATGATATACGAAGAATCACAAAATTGTCCATCATTTTATCATTCCAATGGCATATTGATTACTATGATCCGTCATGTGGTTACATCAATATCACCGTTTGAAATCTTTCATTCCAACGTTACACCTTGGTTTTAGTTTTCCGCAGAATGTATCTCGATATAGTGCGGTTAGACGTAGTCCTACGTCAAAAAAAAACAAAATATCTTAGTTTTTTTTTGTTTGACGGGAGGAGTTCTAGAAGGCTATTACTACATACAGAAGACGTAACACTCAGGTAGAAATCTTACAAAAAAGTTGGTACAAAATGAACTATTCGAATGGTACCATACTCTGAATAAAATCACTGTTTGAAGAGTTTATGAAGGCGGTGTACCTACGCAACCCTGCATTTGTCTCGTTCCCACTCGAAAAATGCTGCATTGATTTTGTAAAGAGCTTTCTGACAGTTCCTTATGGGATTATCTTTGGGGCTCGATTAAGTCGAGAAAAAGGAAATTCATTTTGTTCATTATTTGTCGAGCAGTTAAACAGGACGTGGTACGGAGTACTATGGGGCAACATGTACCAGAAAAAAACACCAGTGTTACGTATATCTTATGCAGGTATGTGGCAGTAATTTTTTGAGAAACACCATTTCGAGATAAACGCGTATAAAGGTTGAAGATTAGCTAAAGCGACCGTGAGGAGGCGCCTCAAATCGCTCTAAAACAACAAACAATATCGCACGCAAGCCTGGGGGGCTTATGCGGTCTCGATCAACTAGATTAGTTAAGAGAATTCGTTATCGATATTGTTTTTTGGCACATTTTGCATGTGTAGGATAAGTACAACGATACACCGTGCCCCAGTGCTGAGTCGAGAAAATTTCCAGCTCGAAAAGATCCTCGACCTGATCGGGAATCGAACCCGATGTCACAACCGTGTGGGAGAGCTAGCCGACCGACATCGCTAACCACAGAACCACGGGGACCACTCTCAAATCGCTCTCACTTTTTCTATATTGCTCAGATCTTTATGAAAATTTGTAAAAATGTTCTCAAGAAGATGTACATACTTGAAGATAATACAGTAAGGTCTTTTTTTACACGAAGGATGCGTCCCAAATTTGTATGGGATCGCGTAAAAAAATACTTTTTTGAGTTGCAAATAGGGGAACTGCTCCATTATTCATCTCATTAAACCGATATTCACAAAGAATGCACGGATTAAACACCAGATTTTCACGAAATCATTGAACAAATAAACAAAATACGCTTACGAACTCTAATGGAATCGCCCAGCATTGTATATTTAGTAAACTTAGCTAGATTTATCCTGCATTTGGTTAAACAAACCATTTTTGACAACCCTTCATATCCATCTCAAAACTTGAATCACTGCTCAATTATTCATCTCACGACGCACAGTGGGACGAAATCAAAAATAGTAGGACATTGATGTTTGTGACGAAACGCATATTTTTAGCGTTTCGATGTCTTCTAGAAAGTTTCACAGCTTTATGAGTACTTTATTTTGACGATAAATTTTTTTCATTAAGGGGGTTGTACACCAAAATAACAAAAATAACTTTTTTATTTCTTGATGAACTTGGTAACTTGCTTCCGACACATTGTAGAACTAGCTATTACGACCAAGTTTGTAGAACATTGGAAAATCCTATCTCTGAACCTGACAAATTTATAGGGTATTAAAGTAAAGTACCCCCTTAAAATGTGTTTTTGCGTGATAACGCTCTTATCTTAATTTTGCCATTGTTCAAGTGTTCTACAACCTTCAAACTAAGATTAATTGTCACATTTTTTTAGAAGAAAGTGTATCGTTATCTCTTAATTTGGAGGAGTCAGGTCTGTTTTTGCACTTTTATGGCACAATTTTTGAGAGAACATATCTTGTGGAAAGGCAGATGTTGGCAGCTACTTTCAGTTTCATTTTATTTGGATACTTATTCCCTCCAATTGTGTATATATATCGTACTGGAATCGAAGGGGATTGATAGTATTTTTTCGGAAATTAAGTTGCAACTTTTTTGGATTTTTATTATTTTTCAATCAACTTTTTTTAAAATCAAGCGGTCACTTAAGGAGCGTTCAAAGCGTTCTTACGCTGAGATGCTGAAGAAGACCGTGACCACTTCTACCATAACATCGAACCCCTTTGATCTGTTGCCCTCCGATGAAACCGATTCTGACGATTCATCAGCGGGAACATCTTATGCCAATCCTGGGGAGTCTAGGAAGAGGAAAAATGTTTCTTCTCCTAAACTTCCCCGTAAAGGTCCTAAGATTTCCCAAAGTGTAATGAAAAGTACGAACAAACCAAACAGTGCTGCGGAAAAACCGAAGCAAACTCCTCCTGGGCTTGCAAATTTGAAGTCCCAGAAGGAGTTCCCAGCACTGCCAGGAACATCTAAAACCCCAGTTGTTCCTTTTGCACATCCAGTTGATGAAACAAACTCTGGATTAGTGAAATTTTCTGACATTGTGGACTGGATTTTTGAAAATTTCAATATACCCGATCCAATTAAAATTTTTCTTACAGCATTCCTCCCAACAGTTAGATCATTTTTGAAGCAGTTGACTGCCCAATGGCCCCTCCTTGCAGCGATTGTATCCTTCGATGCCTAATTCAACTGCGTATATGAAGGATTCTATCTCTGTCTTACAGTGGAATTGTAGAAGTATTTTACCAAAAATTGATTCGTTTAAAGTTTTGATAAATAAAAACAAATGCGATGCATTTTCCCTTTGTGAAACTTGGCTTACTTCAAATATTGATCTCAACTTCCATAATTTTAATATTATTCGCCTTTTTCGAGACACCCCATATGGAGGAGTACTTTTAGGGATTAAAAAGTGCTATTCTTTCTATCGTATTAACCTCCCCTCGATTCCAGGCATCGAAGTTGTCGCATGTCAAATGACAATACAAGGTAAAGAGCTTTGTATTGCCTCAATATATATTCCTCCCAGAGCACAGGTTGGGCAACGGCTGCTCTTTGATTTAATAGAACTTCTTCCCTCGCCACGTTTGATTTTGGGAGACTTCAACTCTCATGGCGTGGCTTGGGGTTCCCCATACAATGATAACCGCTCCTCTTTAATCTATAACCTTTGCGATGACTTCGACATGACTATTTTAAACAACGGTGAAATGACACGTATCCCGAAACCTCCAGCGCGCCCAAGCGCTTTGGATCTATCCTTATGTTCGACGTCGCTACGGTTGGATTGCACATGGAAGGTAATCCTCGATCCTCACGGTAGCGACCATTTGCCTATTCTTATTTCAATTAATAACGGGTCGACTCGCATGCAACCAATTGACATTTCGTATGACCTCACACGGAATGTCGATTGGAAGTTATACGAGGAAATGATTTCAACATCATCCACCACTTGAAGAATACAACCTCCTCGCGGGCTTGATTCTCGACGCCGCGTTGCAAGCCCAAACGAAGAAATATCCCGGCGTAACGATCAAAGAACGGCCTCCCACTCCGTGGTGGGACCAAGGGTGCTCCGATGTCTACACGCAAAGATCCGACGCGTTTAAGGCCTACCAGAAGGGAGGTATACCTGGCGACTATTTGCGGTATTCGGAGCTTAATACCAAGCTTAAAAGTTTGGCTAAAGCAAAGAAACGCGGATATTGGCGTCGGTTCGTGAACGAGACGTCGAGGGAGACATCGATGAGCACTCTTTGGAACACAGCCCGAAGAATGCGGAATCGCGTAACGGTCAACGAAAGCGAGGAGTCTTCAAGTCGGTGGATATTTGATTTTGCCAGGAAAGTATGTCCGGACTCTGTTCCTGAGCAAAACATTGTTCGCGATGCGTCTCCGGGCCACGACGCGATAGAATCACCTTTTACGATGGCAGAATTTTCAGTTGCCCTCCTGTCCTGTAACAATAACGCGCCTGGGTTAGATAGAATCAAATTCAACTTGTTGAAGAATCTACCCAGCAATGCCAAGAGGCGCTTGTTGAACTTGTTCAATAAGTTCCTGGAGCAAAACATTGTACCGCAGGATTGGAGGCAATTGAAGGTGATCGCCATCCAAAAACCAGGGAAACCAGCTTCTGATCACAACTCTTATAGGCCGATTGCAATGCTATCCTGTATCCGGAAATTGATGGAAAAAATGATACTCCGTCGTTTAGACCATTGGGTCGAATCAAATGGTCTACTATCAGATACTCAATTTGGCTTCCGCCGTGCCAAAGGGACGAATGATTGTCTTGCGTTGCTTTCAACAGATATTCAGCTGGCGTATGCTCGCAAAGAACAAATGGCGTCTGCGTTCTTGGACATTAAGGGGGCTTTTGATTCCGTTTCTATGGACATTCTTTCGGGTAAACTTCACCGACAAGGATTTTCTCCAATTTCGAACAATTTTTTGCACAATTTGTTGTCCGAAAAGCACATGCATTTTACGCACGGCGATTTGGCAACTTTTCGCATTAGCTACATGGGTCTTCCCCAGGGCTCATGTTTAAGCCCCCTTCTTTACAACTTTTATGTAAATGACATCGACGAATGTCTGGCAAATTCATGCACGATAAGACAACTTGCAGACGACAGTGTAATCTCTGTTACAGGAGCCAAAGCTGCCGATTTGCAAGGACCATTGCAAGATACCTTGGACAATTTGTCTGCTTGGGCTTTACAGCTAGGTATCGAATTCTCTCCGGAGAAGACTGAGATAGTAGTTTTTTCTAGGAAGCATGAACCTGCTCAGCTTCAAACACAATTAATGGGTAAAACGATTTCTCAGGTTTTGGTACACAAATATCTTGGTGTCTGGTTCGACTATAAAGGCACCTGGGGTTGTCACGTTAGGTATGTGATGAAAAAATGTCGACAAAGGGTGAATTTTCTTCGTACAATAACCGGACAATGGTGGGGAGCCCACCCAGGAGACCTTATAAGGCTTTACCAAACAACGATATTGTCTGTCATTGAGTACGGGTGTTTCTGCTTCCGCTCCGCAGCAAACACACATTTGATCAAACTGGAGCGAATACAATATCGTTGTTTGCGTATCGCCTTGGGTTGCATGCAATCGACCCATACGATGAGTTTGGAGATCTTAGCTGGAGTACTACCATTGAAAACCCGCTTCTGGAGCCTGTCTTCTCGTATTCTAATCAGATGTGAGGTCTTGAACCGTCCCGTGATTGAAAATTTCGAAAGGTTAATCGAACTTAATTCTCAAACCCGTTTTATGACATTGTATTTCAATCACATGTCCCAAAATATTAACCCTTCTTCGAATATTCCAAATCGTGTCGACTTATCAAATACTTCTGATTCTACTGTGTTTTTCGATACATCCATGATAAAAGAAACTCGTGGAATCCCGGATCATTTACGCGTGCAGCAGATCCCTAAAATTTTTTCCAATAAATATCGAAACATCAACTGCGACAATATGTACTACACTGACGGATCACTTCTTGATGGGTCCACTGGCTTCGGTATCTTCAATAACAATTTAACCGTCTCCCATAAGCTCGATAATCCTGCTTCTGTTTACGTCGCAGAATTAGCTGCAATTCAGTACACCCTAGGGATTATCGAAAAAATGCCCACGGACCATTATTTCATCTTTACGGACAGTCTCAGTTCCATTGAGGCTCTCCGATCGATGAAAGATGTTGAGCACTCTCCGTATTTCCTGGGGAAAATACGGGAACATCTGAGTGCTTTATCCGAAAAATCTACTCAGATTACCTTAGCGTGGGTCCCTTCTCACTGCTCGATACCGGGTAATGAGAAAGCGGACTCTTTGGCTAAGGTGGGCGCAACAAACGGTGATATTTATGTAAGACCAATTGCCTTTAATGATTTTTTCGCATTTGTACGTCAGAATACGATCATCAGTTGGCAAAATTCTTGGACCAAGGGGGAACCCAAGGTATCGACGAACCCGTGGTTCAAGGGGTTGGATGTAGGTCGGGATTTCATTTGCGTGATGTCCCGGCTTATGTCCAATCACTATAGATTTGACGCGCATCTCCGTCGTGTTGGGCTCGGGGAGAGTGGTATCTGTGCCTGTGGTGAAGGTTATCACGACATAGAGCACGTTGTTTGGTCATGCCCTGTACACCGTGACGCCAGGTCTAGATTAATAGCTTCCCTGCAGGCCGAAGGTAGGCAGCCGGCTGTTCCTGTTCGTGATGTCTTGGCGAGCCGTGACCTATCCTACATGTCCCTTATATACACTTTCCTGAAATCCATCCACGCCCCAGTTTAGTCCTATCCCCTTCCGCCTACATCCAACCAAACGACAAGAACACGTTAAGACCCCGGATCCGGAAACAGCAATCAGACCCGCACGATACTCTCAAGGCCCGATGGAAACAACCCAATATGCCAGTCCGTAATATCTTGGCCCAGCAGCGGAACAAATTTAATATGCTGCTTACCTATGGCAATGAAAACCATCAAACAGCAAACCTGTGCTTTTAATGCAAAATATTCTAGCTTTAAGTTAGATTTAGTTTCAGCTCGTAGTCGGCAGCGAGGATAAAAAATTTGCTTTTAGTTATTAAGATACTTTAGAAAGTAAGCTACCAGATATAATTGGCGCCGTTAAACATTGAATTGTATTTGTGCCGTGTCAAATAAACTATAGATGAAGAAAAAAAAAATCAACTTTTTTTTTAAATCGGACAACCAGTGCCCGTAAATGAGTAAGCCATGGACGTTTGGTGATTTAACAGGTGCTCGGAAATTTTAGCGAAGTGTTGAAATGTGTGATATTTGTAAATGAGCCAGATTTTATCCGCGTCGTCTCGCAAAAAGGTCATTACTGCGAGAGCAAAAAAAAAGGTCATCACTTTCAATTCTGCCAGGAATTTTATCCAAAAATGAGTGACAGATTTTTGCCAGTTTTTTTATATTCGTTTTGCCAGATTTTATTCTAAACTTAGGGGTAACGCTGCTTTTGAGTGAGTTTTTGAGGATTATACTTTATGAGGAATCTAAAATGAACTAAGAAGAATCCATTTCATGGATTAGCAGATTGGTTTAAGAAGAAAATATGCGTTTTTTCCTGTTTTCAAGTGTGTTTACATGTTGAATGAGATGAATATACGGGCTGAGATGAATAATGGAGCAGTTCCCCTATAACGAAGAAAACCGTTTTAAAATTGTGATATTTTTTTGAAAACGGATATATGATCACCTTTGGCCTCAAACGGAAACGTGATTAAAATGAGGTCGACATCTTGTACCGTTTTTGAGTAATTAAGAAAAGCAACCCGCGTAAAAAACCGTGTAAAAAAGAACCTTACTGTACAGTAAAAAAAAATCTATCTTTTGAAAACTAAAAGGCATATAACCCCTTAAGGAAAGGGAACTTAGATGAATGTTCGGTCCACATGTGACGAAATCAGCCACGCGACGCCTCTGGATATGCAGATATGCTCCGAAACTGAGGAATATTATGGTTTTATGATTTTTTTATATAATCTACTTGTAATCTTTCAATGGTTTTGTTGATTTGCTTTTAAAATGGTCCTTCCAGAATAGATTGAGGCTGCTAGAAGCCACAATGAGAAAAACAAGGTCAAATATTTACCATCCAATATTTATTTTCGCAACCGGGATGATGCCCACAGATCGGAAAATGGCCTAGAAGCCATTTTGAATTTCAAGATGGCGGCTTCCGGTTTCTAGAAAACAACTTAGATGTCCAGAGACTGGATAACGACCACAGACACTGTTTTGGATTCTAAAAGGCAACTTCCGGTTTCTGGAAAACAAGAAAATGTAGCCAAATACCAGGTAATATGGGTATTTTGGGAATCGGGATGATGCTCTGAGACGATTAAATGACCCCAGATACCATTTCTGATTCCAAGATGTCAACTTCCGGTTTCTAGGAAACATCCCAAAATGGTCAAGTTCAACTCAATATGTGTATTTCTGGAATTGAAATGACGCCCTGAGACCGAAAATCGATTTCAGACGCTATTTTTAAATTCTAGATAGTGACTTCCGGTTCGTCTAGTGTCGTGTTCAAGTCTGTTGGCATCATTCCGATTCCAACAGTACTCATAAGAGATGGTATTTGATTTTGGATGTTTCCCAGGAACCGGAAGTCACCATCTTGAATTTAAAAATCACGTTTGGAGTTGATTTCTGGTGTACGCACATCATCCCGATCTCTGTGTTCCGGAAACCACCATTTTGGAATTCATGATGGCGTCTGGGATCGTTTTCAGGTCTTTTGGCATCATTTCGATTCCGGAATAACTCATATGGGGTGGAATTTGGCCAATTTTTACTGCTCACCCGAACCGGAAGTCACCATCTTTAACCTAAAAATAGCATCTGGAGTTGATTTTTGAATTCAGAGCCTCAATTCTATTCCGAAAATACCTATATAGGGTGGTATTCAACCATTTATGGTTGTTTTTCGGAAACCGAAAGTCTCTATTTTGGAAGTCTGGATATCTGTATATCTAACTAATGGTAGCAGTGGTCATAGGCTCCTACAGGAAAAAAAAAGTCTGGAGCGAAAGAAGAGCGGTTGTGACATCGCCTTCTCGCTGATTGTCAGCCACAGCAGCACCTTCTTGAGAAACCTGGTGTGTGGAATGAACTTTACATAGGAGCTCACTTCCTTCGTGGGGAAGTAAAATACGAGGTGCCCTGCTAGTGGTTGTCATAAAAGGTAAACCCATGCAAAACCGATAATTTGTCCTTTTTTTTACGCAGACGTTACAATGCCTAAACCCAGAAGGAATATTGGCCTTAAGTTTTTAAGATACGGAACTCTACCTCTACGAAACCACTACTTGTCGATTAAAACTCTCTACAAACAGTTGAGTAATTATTACTTTCGAAACTTTCCTAGGAATGTCGAGGGCAGGCTTAAAAGAACCTGGAAGTGTTTTGTGAATGAGTTAAAGAACAGCGAAAAGACAATGCCAGACAGCGACACTGCGTGGTTTGTCCAACAGAGCTGAATTTTCTTCCGCGGAAATTCTCCAGCGTGCTTGTAGACGAACGGTTAACGACGAACAAAATTCCTTCACATTGGAACATGTCCCTTCTTTCGGTTCTATAATTACTAACCTTTCCATCAACGATAGCGTGGTTACATTAGCCGCTTTGAGACTTAGATCTTCCCTCTCCGCTAGACCGGATGACATACGATTCATTTTCCTGAAAAAAAAAACGTCATTAGTAGTTAGACTACTCCAATGAGTCATCTATTCACTCAATCCATAAGATCTGGTAGGGAATCTCCGCTCTTTGCTCAATACCGATGTTCTTTCAGCATTTCGTGTTTGAACCGACTTTCTCCTTCTCGTCGTCAAGCAGTACGTCGCAGACGAACAAAAGGGCTTCATGCCTAAGTGATCAACGACCACAAAACTCCTGACGCTCA
The DNA here is from genome assembly GCF_029784165.1 of Wyeomyia smithii. Classification (NCBI taxonomy): domain Eukaryota; kingdom Metazoa; phylum Arthropoda; class Insecta; order Diptera; family Culicidae; genus Wyeomyia; species Wyeomyia smithii. Next base: position 61,357,582 of record NC_073696.1, read on the forward strand.
CATCCTACATAATTGACAGTTTTGACGACCAATCGAAGACGGACGTTATTTTCACAGGACTTTCCGCTGCTTTTGACACTGAATCATCAAATCGTCACTGGTTCCAATCGTATCTGTTCGAACGGTGTTAAGTAGTGAATATCGATTGAGTCTCTTCGGCATCTTTCCCTGCTGACTCCGACATTCCGCAAGGTAGCCATCTAGGGTCATTGATATTCCTTGACCACCTTACCGACGACAATTTCTGGCTCCAAGGTCCTCGATTTTCATTCGCTGACGATCTTAAGCTGTCTACAAAACCTGAGGTGCTGTCTGATGCCGCAGTTCTCCAGGAGCATTTGTTAATCTTTACAAATTGGTGTGTAGACAACCGCATACAATTGAATGTGGACAAATGCGAAATCAGAACATTCTCTAGTAAGCTTAGTCCATTGACCTTTATTTACGACACAGTGTCAAAAATTTGGGAATACTACTTGATTCGAAGCAAACATTCAAACAACACAAAACATTCATCCCCAACAATGCTAGCAGGAACATGAGACTCAGCACGAAAACAAGTCATCGGCGTCTTCGACTTTGAAATCATCCGAGAGACATTGAAGACTCGTTTTTCTGACACTGCCTCATCCTTTTTTGTATATAGAAATCAGTTGGGCCACAAAAGTACGATGTATTTTTTACAAGTATATAAATATACGAATAACTAAAGAATATTCTGAAATGCATACATTGTTTTAGAAAATTACTCGTTAATCCAAAAAAAAATCTTCACCCATGGAAAATACTCAGTTTGCTTATATATAGTCAAATATAAATATTCAAAACGAGAATATTCAAATAAAATTTTAGGCGCTACAAATTTTTAGGTCGAAAGAAGCAAATATTTTTTCGTTATTCGTTTGTTTCACAACGATAAGCAGTGCTATTTTCACTATTGTGTTTAAAATTGTAATTCATTTGATTAGGTCAACTAATGATATGCTCGTTAGTTTTTTGATCAACTAAAATATAGTCGATACAATTCAAAGGGCGACTAAAGCGATGTTCGAAACACCTTATTTAGTTCTATAAAACTCTAAATTTCTCACTTCTATTTCAAATCAACAATAATACGACTCTCGGCTGAAAAAGAAAACAGCTCTTTGCCTATATTATCTGATGAAACTAACTCTAACGCAAGGATTCACCAAGTGAACACGGAAAGAACAGAAAATTAAGTCAAATATTCTCAAGTTAAATTACCTACCGTCGACCACCGCATGGTCAACCCTCCGCTGCGTTATCCTCTTCCTGCTGCTCGTAGATCTGAATATACGCCTCAGTCAGGGTGATCATTTGCGGCAGGATACTGGTTACATGAAGGTCCTGCATTTCGTACCATTGATTAGTGTTTTTCTGAAGAATATGACATCGATAGGTGCCGGACTTTGGTTCGCCGTCGTGTACGATGTTCGCCACCAGATTATACTTGGTGTGCTTGTGAAGCCTTTTGTTTTCCTCGGTTAGAATGTCACCGAAATCGATATTCCTACCATAATGAGAAAAATAACTGAAATCATTCGAAAAAAATATGTTGACAAAAGTTTTACTTGACAGGAAAGTTTACGATGGTTGGATTCTTTTCCAGAAAGAAGGTATTCTTCGTAAACCGCTTTATGTACAGAATGACGAACTTCGGCAGTCTTGTGATCTCAAACCGTTTTAAAAAATTTTCTTTGTACGTTTTGTACTCCTTTTCCGACACCGCATTGAACTTCGCCAGCAACTGATACAGATTGACTTGCGGAATGATGTTCTCCCTGAACTCGTCTATAAACAATGGTGTGGCAGGCAAATCGCATGTCAAATACAGGAAGGTCGACGTTTCTTCCTTCTCCTGGTATTCGTCCGTCGCCAACAGCAGTTGCTTCTGAACGTCATCCAACTCTGTCGGCGGAAGCTTTCGGGTATAAATCTTCATCTCACCCAAAAATGTCCGATTGATCACGGAGGAATTAGGCTGCCGATTTCCTCGTAGCTGTTTATGAAGACTGTGCAGAAACCACGAAAGGAACTCAATTGGATCACCCTGCTCGGTAATTTGAAACTTTTTACTGCTCCATAGTACAACCGCTTGAAGCATTTCATGAGGCGAAACATGCGATTTAAAGTTACGTGGATTCCAGAGCTTTCTCAACAATTCTCCAAAGCGCTGAACCAGCGTAAATGCCGTGTCCCCTGGGGGACGCTTGATGTTGGCATAGTTATTTTCAATGAGGAAGAAATCGCGAATAGGCTTCACATGGGATAATGATTGCAAAATAACGTTACAATAATCGTTCGCTTTGATGTTATTCATTCCGACTATACCAGGTGAATAAAGTGTACCGTCCACCGTTCTGGACATTTTCTGATCCTCTCTGTCCAGATTGCGGATATCTTTCAGCGTAAACACCGGTGTCAAAACATGTTTAATATCATCGAGTGAGGAATCGATAATCTCGTAGTTATCCGGTAAGCAGTAGAATTTCAATGTCGATAAATTTAAATACACATGATGCGATTCTGCAACCGAATGCGTGTAGGCATGTGTATTGGTTCCTCTACCTTGGAAATATTTTCCACATACTAGGCACGCGTAAACGTTTATTCTAGTCAACGAAACCGAACAGAGCTTTTCGAAGTCGAAATCCAGCAAGTGGCGATTGATGGTATCCAAGTAGGGACACTGCTTAGATCTATTCATCATATTTGCGGCCGGTAGAGCCACTTTGTGCTTTTGGTCCTGTTCTTCCTCGTTTTTTAGATCGGCCGTTTTTAACAGCTTGACGCGTTTGTCCGACACTAGATTATCTAAACGTAAACGAAATATTTTAGGTTAGAATAACCGAGCTTGGAATGAAAACGAAAACATACTAACCAGAATTTGATTTTCTCTTTTTTGATGCCGACATTGTTTTGATGTTGAAACGAATATCACCCTTTTTTATATAATTTTCAGCAGAATTCAAAAGAATACAAGTAAACTATTTTGCAGTCAACGGAGCTCATCAGTGTCGATTTTTCAATTTTGAAGCTTACAAACGTCAAACGCTGTACACGCTGGTGAAAATAACTCAAAAATTGAATTGTTCAACGCATATTCGAATAATAAGTGCAGTATGCAGTTCAAAAAGAAATTTATTTTCTCAATCTCAAATCTCATTTTCATCCAATGTAAAATTTAGGCACTGAATCAGGCAATGAAATTTCTTCTCAGTTCTAATGGGCAGTACGCAGCTAAAAAGAAATTATAAACCAAAAGTGAAAACAAAGTTCACTTGGTGTGAACACTGCTGTGAAGCAAAATGTCACTTGTTCTTGCGCGGAATAATGAGTACTAACATTATTCAGGTACTGGAAGAGTCAGGCAGTTAGTTGGTCGTCGAAAGAACATGCGGTCACTGACGTCCGGTATCGTTACCGTGAAGCATTCTCAGCTGTCAAAATTCCGTTTGGTAAAAAGGGCGAAATTTTGTAAACCATAACCACATTCAAAAAAGAGATTTGGAACATATGACAAGAAAAATATGACATATTATCACAAGAAAAAGGAAAATTTCACTTTGAACATCCAAAAATTGTACAAACCAAACCGTGGATCAACAATATATTAATAAGCACATTGGGCACCATAATTTGGCTAGAACACGTTCAGGACACACAGTGACCAAAGACAGACTTGCCAAATGGAATAAAATACCGTCATCTCACAATAGATCAACGATTCTGGTCGCAGTGAGGAAATCCATACAGGAAAAAACACTACTGAAGATCTGCATCATATACAGTCGCCGTTCGATAACTGCAACATGTTTACATTGCAGTTATAGAATGCCGTTCGATAACTGCAACACTTGACACATGCCAAAATTTAGAGGGGGTCCGTCACTACCATTTTTGTTTTCAATGATGTCGATATGTATTTTTTTTTAATGGAATAGTGGCAACAAATAGCAGAAAACTAAAATAGGCAAGCTTTTCGATATTTTTCGAGTCTGTGTTTTTTTAAATTTGCCGTTGTATAAAAGTGTTGGAAGCAACTGAAGCAGAACTGGGAACACCGTCACCGTTTCCTGTTTGCCCGCTGGGCTCTCCTATGACAGCAAGACTGTCACTGCGACAGATGCCCGGTTGGCAACATTCATGTCATCCGGTATAGACGACCATATTTTTTTACAAGCATCTAGGTAATAAACGTTGAATATTTTATTTCGTTAACTACGCGGTTAATAGTTATAAGAACGTATCGTTGAGTGTTAATTTCACTGTCCCTTGTGGGAACACAACACGACTCGGGTTTCGTGATTTCGTTTACGTTCGCGTCGAAAAATCGCAAAACAAATATCACGGTTTCCCACGCGGTTTTTAGCCCGTCACAAAAGTCATGACTACTCCAGGCTAGCAGGTTCCAGTGGAATCAATTATCCTGCAAGTCCTCCAACAACTGCAGCAACAGCAGGCGGTGACAAGTCAGCTTCTCGCCAACCAACGGGAGGCCCAGGAACAACATCGGATGCTTATGCAGCAGAATCGTGATGCTCTTCAGAATATTAGGTTGCAGATTCCAGAGAGTCCGGAGACCATCCTGGATTCGATCGGTGCAAATATAAAAGACTTCCGATATGACACGGAGGAAGGCGTTACGTTCGCGGCTTGGTTTTCACGATACGATGAGTTATTCGCGAAAGATGCTGCAAGGTTAGATGACGCAGCCAAAGTGAGGTTATTAGTCCGGAAGTTGGGAGTAGCTGAACACGAACGCTTCCTGAGTTTCATCATGCCTAAGACTCCTAAGGATTTTAACTTCCAGCAGGTCGTGAATAAGCTCAAGACTTTGTTTGGAGCAGCGGAATCAGTGATTAGTAAGCGCTACCGTTGCTTACAGACAACAAAGTCTCCAACAGAGGACTATTTGTCTTATGCTTGTCGTGTCAATAAGAACTGCGTAGAGTTTGAACTGTCAAAGCTCTCAGAGGACGAATTTAAGTCACTGGTATTCGTCTGCGGATTAAAAGGTGAATCCGATACTGATATCCGCACTCGTCTCCTTACTAAGATCGAGGACAGCATAGCTGTCACTCTCGAACAGTTGTCGACCGAATGTCAAAGGCTAATGAACCTCCGACATGATACAGCCATGATCGAGGGTGGTTCCAATTCGGTCAACGTTATCAGCGGAAAACATCAGAAATTCCGGAAGCAGACGAAACAGGAGAGTTTCCCGAAACATTCATCACCGGCAAATGAGAAGAAAAGGCCGTCTGAGCCGTGTTGGAATTGTGGGTTGATGCATTTCAGCCGTGATTGCACTTTCAAAAACCATCAGTGTGCCGAATGCAAGCGTTACGGCCACAAAGCAGGTTATTGTGGAAGTGCCAAGAAAACGTCCCGTCCGAATTTCAAGCGGATGTCTCAGCGTTTACCTGTAGATACTAAAACCGTCGAAGTATCAGTGGGTGTAGTTCAAGATAGACGAAAGTTCGTTTCTGTCATGTTAAATGGAGTGTCCGTTCGAATGCAGTTTGATACCGCTTCGGACATAAGTGTCGTATCTGTCCGTACATGGAAGCAGCTAGAAAGTCCGGAAGAGAAACCACCGTCGGTGGAAGCTAAAGCAGCCTCCGGTCACCCACTCAAGCTAGTTTCACAGTTCGACTGTCCAGTGAGTGTCAAGGGTGTAACGCATGTAGGTACGATTTTCGTCACGGAGAGGGACTTGCACATCCTAGGTCTGGATCTAATCGAAGCATTCCAGCTTGATTCGGTTCCAATGAGTGCATTCTGTAACGAAGTCTCCGTATCATCGCCGTTAGCGGATCGTCTCAAAGCGCAGTATCCGCAAGTTTTCAGCAGCGAGCTGGGTAAGTGTACTAAAACGGCAGTAAAGCTCTAACTCAAGCCAAACCAGCAGCCGGTGTTTCGACCCAAACGTCCAGTGGCGTATGCCATGTATGATACGGTGGATGATGAGCTTGATCGGCTGGAGCGTATAAATATCACCACGCCGGTAGAATATTCGGAGTGGGCGGCTTCAATAGTGGTAGTCCGAAAAGCGAACGGGAGCAAAAGAATTTGTGGGGATTACTCCACTGGTTTGAATGACGCCCTTCAACCAAATCAGTATCCCTTGCCCCTTCCACAGGACATCTTTGTAAAGCTCGGTAATTGCAAGATTTTCAGCATAATTGATATGTCCGAGTCCTATCTTCAGCTGGAAGTCGACGAGCCCACCAGTAAACTCCTGGCCATTAACACTCACCGGGGCATTTACAAGGTCAACCGTTTAGCACCCGGAGTGAAAGCTGCGCCAGGAGCATTCCAACAAGTTGTCGATGCAATGCTGGTCTGTAGCACACGAGTGGATACATCGACAACATCGTCGTCGGTGGGCGTACCGAAAAAGAGCATTGGGAGAACCTGAAGGCACTATTTGAACGTCTACGAGAGTTTGGATTTACCATACGTCTGGAGAAGTGCTCCTTTGAGGCTAGCCAAATTAAGTACCTGGGACACTTGCTGGATCAACATGGGGCTCGACCGGACCCAGGAAAGGTTGAAGCGATCAGACAAATGCCTGCACCTGCCGACAACTATTACGGCAAATTCGTGCCAAATATGCGTGCCCTACGATTCCCTTTGGACGAGTTGCTGAAGGCGGGCACGAAGTTCGAGTGGACGACGGAATGTCAGTCAGCTTTCGATAATTTTAAAGACATCCTGTCGTCGGAGCTGCTCCTAACGCACTACAACCCTGAGCTAGAAATAATTGTCGCTGCCGACGCATCGTCCATTGGTTTAGGAGCCACGATTAGTCATCGGTTTCCTGACGGTTCTGTGCGAGTTATCCAGCATGCATCTAGATCCCTAGCCCCAGCGGAACGAAACTATAGTCAACCTGATCGAGAGGGCCTGGCGATAATATTTGCGGTCACGAAATTTCATCGCATGGTCTTTGGGCGCAAGTTTCGGCTCCAAACCGACCATGCACCGTTACTTCGTATATTCGGCTCGAAAAAGGGTATTCCCGTGTACACCGCCAACAGATTGCAACGGTGGGCCCTGACGCTGCTTATGTATGATTTTACCATCGAATACGTGGCCACGGAGAAGTTCGGTCACGTGGATGTGTTATCTCGCCTTATCAACCAACACGTTCGATTGGATGAGGATTACGTCATCGCTTCTATATCGCTTTAGGATGATGTCAGGTTAGTTGCTTTCGATTCCTTCAACGTCCTTCCGCTAAATTTTAGAGAAGTTCAGCAAAGTACAGAGAACGATCCGGTTCTCAGTAAGGTGGTTCAGTACATTCACCAGGGCTGGCCATCCAAGCAGACCGTGGCATCCAATCCTGAGCTGCAGCAATTCTACAACCGACGGGAATCGCTCACTACTGTACAGGGATGCGCACTTTTCGGTGAGAGACTAGTTATTCCGTCTCGTCTACGAAAACGTTGTCTGGATCAGTTACATACTGGCCACCCGGGAATCGGAAGAATGAAGGCCATTGCTCGAAGCTACGTGTACTGGCCTGCGATTGATGCTGAAGTCGAAAAGGCCGTTAAGGCGTGCACACAGTGCGCGCTTGCTGCAAAGTCATCCCCTCGAGTCGCACCTGTACCTTGGCCAAAACCACAACGGCCATGGGAACGGGTCCATGTGGTCTACGCCGGACCGCTCGATGGAGACTATTTTTTATTGGTAGTGGACTCCTTCACCAAGTGGCCCGAAATAGTGCAAACAAGCCACATCACAACCACAGCAACCACCAAGATTCTGCGAAGCCTTTTCGCACGCATGGGGATGCCAGAGCTGCTAGTTTCCGATAATGGCACACAGTTCACCAGTGCCATGTTCGGAAAATTTTGTAGTATGAACGGCATTGAACACACCACTACGGCACCGTTTCACCCGCAGTCGAACGGGCAGGCGGAACGGTTTGTTGATACCTTCAAAAGAGGTATCAAGAAAATTCGAGAAGGGAAAGGTCCGATTCAGGAAGCATTGGACCTGTTTCTGTTGAAGTACCGAAGCAATCCAAATCCGGCAGTCTCGGGTGGAGTATCGCCATCAGAAGCATTGTTTGGACGTCGAATCCGAACCAACCTCGAACTGCTGCGGCCACCAACAGATCGTCAGCAAGCAGAACAAGAAGAAGACCAGCAGAAACCCCGAAGCTTCAACAAGAAAGATCCAGTGTATGTAAAGGTTTACAACCGGAACTCGTGGTCATGGGTTCCTGGCACCATTGTAGAACAAATTGGAGGAGTGATGTATGATGTGCGAACCGAAAAACGTCGTTTAGTACGGTCACACGTTAATCAGCTGAGAAAACGGTTACCGAGAGCTGAATCTTTTGAAGAAACGTCGGGTTCGCCATCCAATCCGCTCCCTTTGGATGTTTTGTTAAGCGCTTGGAACTCACCGAGCACATCTGTTTTACCATCATCGGCTACGTTTTCCCCTGTGTCTCCAGCATTGACGATTCCGTCAATATCACCACTACGATCATCGGTTCCTGCTAGTCCAGACAGTTCAGTTTGCCCTATGGATATGGGCGAGCCACAAACACCAGTCATTCGCAGCAATCAACAACCAAGCATCGCCAGCAATTCCCAAGTACAGCCACTGCGACGTTCTTCGCGCCTTAGAAGATCGCATCCGCGGTTCGATGTGTACTATCGCTATTGAGGGGGAGATGTTGGAAGCAACTGGAGCAGAACTGGGAACACCGTCACCGTTTCCTGTTTGCCCGCTGGGCTCTCCTATGACAGCAAGACTGTCACTGCGACAGATGCCCGGTTGGCAACATTAATGTCATCCGGTATAGACGACCATATTTTTTTACAAGCATCTACACGCTCACTCTGGGATACTCAGCGGCTGGGTTGAATTTTAATCCTTTTTTTTCAGTTGTTCGAAGACGTCGAAAAATGAGTAGAATTAAATTGATCATGGCGACAAATTTACTCAAAATTGGGTAACTGGTGCTTGCGTGTTGTTAATAACTTTTTTTGCAATAAAAAGCAAACAGCAAACCAAGCAAACCGTCTGAAAAACGGATGAAATAGAAATGTTTGAAATTAGTTGTTATCGGTAGGTAATTCATAATTTGAAATAATTGACTGCAACTAATGCCAATTTTTCTTTTTCACCAGGACTCGTTGGTTGGATATACGGCGAATAAATTCAAAGATCTCCCGTGTCCCGACGAACAAAGGTAAATTTCTTGAAATAAGCCTTTTTTTAAATAAAATTCATTCAAAATGCAAAGTATAATAATATCGAGTCAATAATGATAATTTTTCCGAAATTCCCTCATTGAAGCCTCAAGTACTCATTTTTGAGTCGAAACTGAGTAACTTTTACGCATCGCGCATCAGGTATAGTATGGGCAATATTTACTCAATTTTTATAACATTCGGTGGTACTCAAAAATGAGTAAAACAACTTCTACTCAATTTTGAATACATACGGTTTTAGCGAAACTGATTAGGTTTTGACTCAGTTTTGGGTTATCCAGAGTGAGCGTGTAGGTAATAAACGTTGAATATTTTATTTCGTTAACTACGCGGTTAATAGTTATAAGAACCTATCGTTGAGTGTTAATTTCACCACATACATAAGACATACGTAACACTGGCGTTTATTTCTGGTACACGTTGCCCCATAGTACTCCGTACCTCGCCCTGTCAAACTGCTCGATAAATAATGAACAAAATGAATTTTCTTTTTCTCGGCCTTATCGAGCCCCAAAGAAAATCCCATAAGGAACTGTCGAAAAGTTATTTACAAAATCAATGCAGCATTTTTCGAGTAGGAACGAGACAAATGCAGGGCTGCGCAGGAACACTGCCTTCAAAAACAACTCAAACAGAGGTTTTTTTTTACAGAGGTTGGTACTCTCGAGTAGTTCATTTTGTACCAACTTTTTTGGAAGATTTCTTCCTGAGTGTTACGTATGTCTTAAGTATGTGATTTCACTGTCCCTTGTGGAAACACAACAAAAAGTTTTTCAGAGTTTTGAGTTCGACCGTGATGAAATGTGTTCGAAATTGTGACCAAAGCCTTGAATCATCAGAAGCGCAAGTTTAATAATCGAAGTACGCTAGCATGATTATTAATAAAAGCTTAAGAAATTTATTATTTTACGAAAAACAAACCAAAATCTTTTGTAAAACGATAATTTGTTCGCGATGAATATTTTTTCGAGCAACGCGATACTTTTCAGTTATAACAATACTAATCGCAAAAAAATGTTTTTTTTTCCTTGGTTCAAATTAACAGTCAATGACAGCTCATTCTGGTTCATTTTGACACTCACACAGCTTCGTATCCGTTTCTCCCTCCCAGGTACGAACCCAGTGAAATAAAATCGCTTTTATTTACAAGTAATGTTTTTGTACCCGTAGTGGAATAAATCCATTTAACAGTGTATAATATATTAAATGAACTCCGCACCAGGGATACCAAATGTGCAGATTTGTCTGCAAAACGCAGATTTGTGGAGTCCGTGTGCAGATATTTATTGATTTGCGGATATTTGCAGTTTTTTAACGGTTTCTACAGATTTTTGTCAGAGTCTCCTTAGATTTGCGCAGATTTTCTTAATATGTGTGCAGATTTTTACAGACTTTTGCCTGCGCGAGCGAAATATTTTCGGATCACGGATAGACTTTTTTCAGATTTCGAGCACATTTTTCCGCTTTTTCGAGCAGTTGCAGACATTTTTCATAAACATCTGGCATCTCTGCTCCACACCGCACCTTCTTTTTAGCTTACTACCGAATCCTGGCGGTTGATTTGTTTACGTCGTTTCAGTCTGCAGACTGCAGCTGAACTCCAACTCAGAGTTAAGTCTGCTCATCGTGTTTGTATCTACGAGCTATTAAGGTCGTGCTGTGACTATTGTTTATATTGAAGAATTCTAAAACATTACTTTGAATAAGATATTTCTTGGTACGTTGAGCGAACCAACATGGAGAGAAGCGCTGCTGACTCCCCTTTAAAGACACTGCTTGCCAGCCCATCGCCACGGATGTCTACTTCTAGCAACACATCGCAGCTTTCCAAGGTAAAATATTGAAGTATGACAAATGCCAGATTCTAATTTGCGTTGATTTCAGATTCCTCCACAATGCAGTATGGTAATGCAAGTTCCAATGCCCTCGGGACCACAAGAAGCCATTAATTCAGTACAAGTGAGGTAAGACACGACAAATATGTGGTTAGCATTGCGTAGCGAAAAAACTTCTTTTTTTAGAAACTGTGTAGCGACTGTCAGCCTCGGATGTGAACTAAACTTACAGACGATCAACTTCCGAACCCGAAACTCTGAATATAATCCTTCCCGCTTTCATGGTGTTGTGATGAGGATACGAGATCCTCGCTGTACTGCACTGGTGTTCCGCTCGGGAAAAATCGTCTGCACCGGTGCTCGTAACGAGCATGATGCCAACCTTGCCGCTCGGAAGTTCGCCCGTATCATCCAGAAGATCGGCTACAGTGTGCGGTTTCTGGATTTCAAAGTTCAAAACTTGGTTGCCACAGTAGACCTACGATTTCCAATTCGGCTGGAAAACCTAAATCAAGTCCACGGACAGTTCAGTTCTTACGAACCTGAGCTCTTTCCGGGGCTTATCTATCGAATGGTAAAGCCACGCGTAGTGCTGTTGATATTCGTTAATGGTAAAATAGTTTTCACCGGGGCCAAATCCGAGCGGGAAATCACCGATAGTTTAGAGAATATTTATCCCATATTGCAGAGCTTTCGGAAAAATTAGTTACGTTTATTTATCAAGCATATATGTTGCAATTTCTGCACCATCGAAACAAGAAGAAGCTGTTTCGGGTGTTGAAACATACTTCATAATCGGTTTATTTTAAGGAAAAACTGTCGCATTAACGATGTAAGTCATTCATCTGCAGTCGATATTATCTATGTTGTGCTTTTTGTTTCAATAGATTATAAGAAAAATTGTAACTGAAATCGTTCGGACTAATTTATTTCAGACAAATATTTCCCTGATTTCATATTTATATTTTAAACAATTTTCAAATAGTATAATGATTAAACCTAACATTACTCACAGTTTCGATTCTGGTTGACTGGGATTAAACTTGGGCTGTTTAGAATTGTGCCACAGGTTTACCGGAACAACGTTAATCGTCGGTTACCAGGTAATCGGCCTTCACTGGTTAGAGCTGTTTGGATATCCTTTACATCGGGAATGCCCTTAATTTCACCGCGGGCTGCCAGAGCTGGCGGTGATGAGAGAAACCGTCTGGCTACGTTCTGAATATCTTCCGCGGTAATTTTCTCTGTTCAAGAAGAGAAAAAATATGTAAGAGTAAGTGAATAATGTTATGAACTAGATTCGCTTACCTATTTCTTTAATGAAATGTTCTGGACGTCTTCGCTCTCCAGTTGCTAACACTTGCCGACCTATGTCTTCGAATACAACCGGACGTGCTTCCAGATTCATCAACAGCATAGATTGGAGCTGTGTTTTGGCTCGACGTAATTCCTGTTCTCCAGGGCGACATTGCATTGTGAACAACTCTTTAGTGATAACTTCAACAAGATTTTTAACGTGCGTTGGGGGAGCGGTGGCATGAATGCAGAACAAACCATTATCGCCGTAGGAGTGATTGTAAGCCGTTGCACTGTACATCCAGTGATATCGATTAAGAACATTTGTGTATAGCCGAGTGTACATTCCCTTCCCCGGGCCACCAGCAGAGAAAGATCCTCCGCCACCCATCATAATATTCAACACGCAAGCTGCGATAAAATCTTTATCCTGATGGGAACACCCCTGTAACCCAATTACTACATGAGCAAGTTCCGGTAGCCCAACTGCAGCGTAAACCGGGATGGCACATTCTTCCAGCTTCGAACCACCGGTATATTGCGCTACGGAAGTATCCACACCGGCCGGATGCTTAGCCGTAATATCTTCTTTTTCCCAAGTTGCGGCTTTATCAACAAAAAATTTTTCAGCCAGTTGAACCAACTCATCGTGCGGCACACCAACACCCGCCAGCACCATTCGATCTGGGGAATGATGATGCCTCAGATAGGCTAGCAGCATATTCCGATCGATGTTGTCGGCATTCGCTGCTGGGCACAACTTTGGCAGCCCAAGGGTATTGTCGCGGAAGGCAGCAGCGTGAATCATATCCATTAGAATAGGCTCTTGTTCGGGGCGCATACCCAAGGTTTCCAACTCAAATTTGACCGTCTGTCGGGCAAGATCCACTTCGCTGGAGGCAAGCCTGAAATGAGTATGGTTTACCGACATTAAAATAATTTAAAATTGCTGATAAAAAACATACCTCGGTCGCAGCACTACATCAGCCAATATCCGGGTGACCGATTCTAACCCACGACTGTCCGCGCTAGCCGCATATATGAATGTGTCCCGAGAGCTTTGGCAATCACAAATTCCACCGTGTTTTTCCAGTTCCTTGAAAATGATGTCCTTTTCTGCGAACGACTCCGTGGACTGGAAAGCGAGCTTCTCTAGAAAATGTGAAACTCCACTGGGATAGGCCAGCTCATAGCGAGGTCCCGAGTCAATTACAACACCAACAGTACAAAACTGACCGAAACGATTTTCTGACGCAACCCTTAGCCCATTCGGAAGCCGGGTCACCTGTGTGACATTGCTTTGATCGTCCGGCTGTGCGTACTGAACTGGGGCCAAATCTGGAATTGGTTCTGACAACGGTGGCAGTGGCGTTACGATTTCCTTTGAAGGAACGTTAAATGTCGGACTGTCCCCGCTTGGAGTTGTAGAACTGACGTAAGGTCGCCAAAGGTTGTAACTGTAAGAAACATTTCCTAGGTTAAAATAATGATGCACTCATACTAGAGGTAAACAGATACCATTTACTCAAAACCAGCTTTTTGGCTATGTTCTTGGTATTGAATGGCAGAGACATTGTCTGTACTACGTTCTGAATTAAGCAGTTGCTAGTTATTTTGATATTTTAATTAAAATTTTCCAATCACGAAAAAACTTGCTTCAAAGTCGACACATTCGTTTACGGCACGGCAGATGGAATTTGACAAGTCGCTTTCATTATAAACAGAGCTGCCAGATTTCACTTATTTCTCTAATATTTTTGGTCCATTCACAAATGATGTCACACTTTTTGGGCACGAATCTCACCTTGTTATGTTTTTACTCTGGTTCTCTTGTCTTACGCATTTATTCATATCCTTATCCGGAATTTGTTAATCCAGGATTCGCCAGAACGCATTGCCTGTCGCACCATGGGAGACCCCAACCCGCTCGATCCAGTCCCGCAGTTTATACTTCGACGAAATTATGTTTCCCGCCATCAGAGTCGTTCTGGCGCTGCGCTCGAGTTTGAGGAAGGGGCCTCCCAACTTTTATCCTCAGGCAAGTTTACGATTCTTTGCAACTCTTCCATTCCTGATCAGCTTCCGTGTTCCAGTTTACCACCTGCCGACTTCTCACCCGACACTGCACCTACTAGCGGAACACTGGGATGCACTAGCTCACGTACTATGGAAGTCTCCGACCCCCCCGCCGTAGCCTTTCCTGCCTGCGTTCATCAGTCATCCCGGTCCTACGGGCGGTAGCGGGGAACGAGACTTCCAAAACGCTACTCACGGCAAGTACAATTTCGTAACTTCAGTTCCCTCCGCTGATCCGTCCTGCACTTCCAGTCTTCGGCAACTTGACGTCCCGCCGCCAGTGTTCGCAGAATGTAGCCTTGCGGCTAATAACCATTCCTCTGGACTTCGGATTTACTACCAAAATGTTCGTGGACTTCGTACCAAAATTGACGACTTTTTCTTGACGGCTACTGTATGTGACCATGACATTATTGTATTAACCGAGACCTGGCTCGACGATCGTATTGACTCCGCACAACTTTTTGGCAGTTTATTCACTGTCTATCGCTGCGACCGTAATCGTCATAACAGCTGCAAGTCGCGTGGTGGTGGTGTACTGATAGCTGTATCTAAACGCCTTAATAGCTGTGTTGACCCGGCTCCAATAAGTGACACCATTAACAACTCTGGATTAGAATCTCCATGCCAACTCGCAGCATTAGTTTGGGAGTAGTCTATCTTCCTCCCGATCGTAGATCCGATATGACCGCTGTCGAAAACCATATCAACTCTATCAGCTCCGTTATCTCTCGCTTAGACCAAAATGATCTATCGTTTCTATTTGGAGACTACAATCAGCCGGGCGTAATTTAGAAACGTGGGAGCGATGGCATTCCTTAAATTTGTTCCGCTTTGCTAGACGGGTTTAGTTTAAACAACCTGACCCAAGTGAACCACGCTACTAACGACTACGATCGTTTACTATATCTGGTGCTAGTGAATGACGCCACTTCATGTGAACTCACTGAAGCGAGTGAGTCCTTATTGCCGCTTGATACGAATCACCCTGCATTAGATATTACGATAGATGTAACTGCACCCGTACAATTTGAGGACATTGGTGACGTTCCATGTCTTGATTTTTGTAGAGCTGATTTTGAGTCGTTAAGTATTGCTTTCTCTCACATCAATTGGCAATTCATTCGTTGTTTTGCTTTCGTCTTGATTAGACGCAAATCTTTTATCTCCGTTTGATTCGCAAAATAACAATACACGAGTTATCGTACGGGTGTTTTTTTTCGATTAGTTCTTGTGTGCGATAACAATAACCTGCAGTATATCGGCAGAAACATCTTCTGCACACGGGTGGGGGCAGGCTACCCCGCCAGTGATCTGATACGCAGCTGATATATCAGCAAGAATAATTCTCCCGCACCGCTGTTACCCCGCTAGCAGCACGGACCATCATACGATCGAGCGAGTGGAAGTCAACTACAAGTGGCATCTACAAGGTCGAGTGTAAGACACGGCCACTGTGTCACAACACGAAGCTGGATCGTCATTGTTTGTTCTGCGGAGACACTTGATTAATCCAACTATCAGCCGTGAGGTCGTGATTTAGACGTTCGGTGAAGTATTCACTTTAGAATTTTTATCATTATTATTGTTATTATTGTTATTATTATAATTATTATTATTATTATTGTTATTATTATTATTATTGTTATAATTATTATTATTATTATTACTATTATTACTATTGTTATTAGTATTAGTATTACTGTCTTTTTTTATTTTGATCCATTGTAGTTTGAAAAATTGTTTTTAAAATTTAATATCAACTACTTGATCCCCCCACCCCCCCACATTCGAATATTTATCGTTTGTGTGCGGTAGAGCGTAACGCCCCCGCAAAATGGACGACATGCAGGTGCAACTATTCCTGGATGTGGAAACAAATGGGGAAGAGATTGAGATCTCCCCCATCAATTCCCCTCTATCTTCCCCGCTACCTAGCCCCGTACCAAGGGTACCGGTAACACGGGTGAAAGCTTACCCAGATGCTTCGAAAGGTCCGTTCGTAGTTTTCTTTAGGCCCATAAAGAAGCCTCTTAACATTATACAAATAGGCAAGGACCTGGCAAAACAGTTTTCGGACGTAACCGAAATTACAAAGGTTAGACCGAACAAACTGCGAGTTGTCGTGAGTAGCTTGAAGCAAGCAAACGCAATTGCTAGCTACGAGCTCTTCACGAGAGAGTACCGCGTGTACATCCCTGCCAAAGACGTGGAGATCGACGGCGTGGTTACCGAAGGGAGCCTCACGGTCGATGACATTTTGCGTCACGGGGTTGGCTGCTTCAAGAACCCCCTGATTCAAGATGTAAAGATACTGGATGTCAAGCAATTGCATTCAGTATCCATCGAAGAAGGGAAGAAGAAATTCCTCCCTTCTGATTTCTTCCGTGTAACATTCGCCGGATCCGCACTGCCGAACTACATCTCTTTGGACAGGGTTCGTCTGCCTGTACGCCTGTTCGTACCGCGGGTCATGCATTGCCAAAACTGCAAGCAGTTAGGTCATACAGCCACCTACTGCTGCAACAAGGCACGCTGCAGCAAGTGCGGAGGCAATCATGCTGAGACCGCTTGCAGTGAGGATACTGAAAAGTGTCTTTACTGCGAGGGAACTCGGCATGACCTTTCGGCGTGTCCCGCGTACAAACAGCGCGAGGAAAAAATTAAGCGTTCCCTTAAGGAACGATCAAAGCGCTCTTTTGCAGAAATGCTTAAGAGGGCTGAGCCACCCTCGACAGGAAACATCTTTTTCTTTTTGCCAGCCGATGAGGGTACATCTGACGATCCCGTCGAAGGGTGTTCTTATGCCTTGCCAGAGGGATCTAGGAAGAGGAGAATGCTCAACTCTCCTAATCTTTCTCGCAAAGGTCGTAAGATAACCCCTAGCGGAATGACCAATAACTCCCCCGAACCTAATCTATATTTCCTACGACCTTACACGTAATATTGATTGGAAGTGTTATGAGTCTATTATAGCGCAATCTCACGAGGAACTTCCTCCGGAGGAAGAATACGCGTTCTTAGCTGGCTTGATAATCGACGCCGCGACTCAAGCTCAGACGAAACCGATACCCGGGGTAACGATTAGACAGCGCCCTCCCAACAAATGGTGGGACAAAGAGTGCTCTGAGCTGTACGCGCGAAGGTCCGCGGCGTATAAGGACTACCGGGAGTACGGCACTGTCAACCTGCTTCGAAAGTACGAGGCACTGGGCAGGCAGATGAATAGCTTAGTAAAGGCGAAAAAACGCGGGTACTGGCGGCGGTTCGTAAACGCGTTGTCGAGGGAAACAGCGATGAGCACTCTTTGGGATACCGCCAGGCGCATGCGGAACCGTGACGTTTCGAATGAAAGTGAGGAGTATTCAGATCGCTGGATACTCGATTTTGCCAAAAAGGTCTGTCCAGACTCTGTACCGGAACAGGAAACCTTTCGCGACGCGTTATTAGTAACTACAGAAGAGCCTCCATTTTCGATGTTGGAATTTTCAATGGCTCTCCTGTCGTGCAACAATAAGGCTCCAGGGTTAGATAGAATAAAATTCAACCTGTTGAAGAATCTACCCGACTCTGCAAAAAGACGCTTGTTGGACTTGTTCAACAAGTTTCTTGAGCTAAACATTGTTCCGCACGACTGGAGGGAGGTAAAAGTCATTGCTATTCGGAAACCCGGGAAACCTGCCTCTGATCACAATTCATATAGGCCGATTGCGATGCTCTCTTGCCTCCGGAAATTAATGGAGAGAATGATCCTCTTACGGTTAGACAAATGGGTCAAAACAAACGGGTTACTTTCAGATTTGGCTTTCGCCGGGGCAAAGGGACGAACGATTGCCTAGCGTTGCTTTCTACTGAAATTCAACTAGCCTTTGCTCGAAAAGAGCAAATGGCTTCTGCGTTCATGGATATTAAGGGGGCTTTTGACTCTGTCTCTGTAGAAGTTTTAAGCGCGAAACTTCATTCGCAGGGACTTTCACCAAATTTGAATAACTTTTTGCTCAATTTGTTGTCAGAAAAGCATATGTATTTCTCACATGACGATTCGACAACTTTCCGAATTAGTTACATGGGCCTCCCCCAGGGCTCATGTTTAAGTCCTCTCTTATATAATTTTTACGTCAATGACATCGATGAATGTCTTGCAAATTCATGCACGCTAAGGCAACTTGCAGACGATAGCGTTGTATCTATTACTGGTAGCGAGGCTAGCGATTTGCAAGGACCATTGCAAGATACCTTAGACAATTTGTCTGAATGGGCTCTTAAGCTGGGTATCGAATTCTCTCCGGAGTAAACTGAGCTGGTCGTTTTTTTCTAGGAAGCTTAACCCAGCTCAGCTGCAGCTCCTCCTAACGGGTAAAACGATCTCTCAGGTTTTAGTCGCTAAATATCTCGGGGTCTGGTTCGACTCCAAATGCACCTGGGCTTGTCATATTAGGTATCTGACACAAAAATGCCAACAGAGAATTAATTTTCTTCGTACGATTACCGGAACTTGGTGGGGTGCTCACCCAGGAGACCTTCTAAGGTTATACCAAACAACGATATTGTCAGTTCTTGAGTACGGCTGTTTCTGCTTTCGCTCAGCCGCGAACACGCACATTATAAAATTAGAGAGAATACAATATCGTTGTTTGCGTATTGCCTTGGGTTGCATGCAGTCGACCCATACGATGAGTCTTGTATAACAACCAATCAGAGGTCGAATTTTGTGTTTTAACGAGGCTTAAGATTTTCAATAGTACAATAGTTCGAACAAAAAAATTGCAATTTCCTGCATTTGGTAGGAATCTTAGAAGATTTTCTAATCGATTGCTGCAAAAACGAAGGAAATCCATCGAAAACTAACCGATTTCTTAGCATTTGAAATTGGACATATTTTTCACTTTTTTCGGTTTTAGATTTTCATTTCACATTCCTATGTAGCCGAACTTCCTGAGAGAAGTATTCTACTTCAAAATGCACTTGGCTCAGTTAAACATAATTTGTATCGTGCCGTGTCAAATAAACTATTTTAAACTAAAAAAAAACGATTGGCAATTCTTGGAATCCTCCCCACCTATAAATGATGCTGTTGAGTACTTGACCTGTGCTATCAACTCAGCAATCTACCGTATTGTTCCTCCGCGAAGACCTCTAAGAAAACCCGCTTGGTCTAATCCTCGTCTTCGGCATCTCAAGAAACAACGTTCCACGGCGTTGCGACATTATTGTAAAGCGCGTTGTCCAATTTCGAAGCATCGATTCAATGAAATCAGCAAGTTATACAGAAAATATAACCGCTTCCTTTACAAACGGTACACCTCCAGGATGCAGGGTAACCTCAGACGGAATCCACGACTATTTTGGTCGTTCGTGAATTCTAAGCGTAAAGAAGATGGTTTACCAGTAGATATGTTTCTTGGTGATTGTCACGGCAGCACATTGCTTGAAAAATGTACTCTATTTGCCCGTAGCTTTCAGCACAATTTTCATGAGCATACTGCTTCCGATGCCCAGGTTGATACTGCTTTAAGTTACCTTCCTAGAGATGTTATTGATTTCAATCTGCTTGAAATAACAAGCCGTCACATTACAACTGCCATTGATAAACTGAAATCATCCTTCGCTGTTGACCCTGATGGAATTCCGTCATGCGTTCTGAAACGATGTGCCTCTGTCCTTATTCATCCGCTATGCCTGCTGTTCAATTTATCTCTTCGACAACGCGTGTTTCCCTCCAGTTGGAAATCCTCCATTATGTTTCCCGTGTATAAGAAAGGTGATAGACGTGACGTGAAAAATTACAGAGGCATCACATCTCTCTACGCATGCTCTAAGGTAATGGAAATAATTGTAAACGACGCCCTATTCGCCAGCTGCAAACATTACATCACGTCGGATCAACATGGTTTTTACCCGAAACGATCTATTACGACTAATTCAGCCGAATTCTCTTCAACTTGCTTGAGAAATATGAGTAACGGTGCTCAAATAGATGCAATATACACCGATCTGAAAGCGGCGTTCGATCGAGTAGACCACAGGATACTTTTGGCTAAACTTGGGAAACTTGGAGTTTCATCTATTCTCGTGCAATGGCTTGGTTCCTACTTGATGAATCGAACACTCTGTGTGAAGATAGGAAGTGAGTTTTCTGCACAGTTCACGAATGTCTCTGGAGTCCCGCAGGGTAGCAACCTAGGACCGCTACTCTTCATGATATTCATCAATGATATTTCTTTGTTACTTCCGGAAGGTTGCCGTAAATTGTACGCCGATGATGTTAAACTCTTTAAAGTCGTGAGAAATTATGCGGACTGCGTTGAGCTACAGCAACTGGTGAATATTTTCAGCCTATGGTGCTCTAGAAACCTTCTTTCTGTAAGCGTTCAGAAATGTAGTGTCATCTCCTTCTATCGGACAAGGAAGCCAATCTTATTTGATTATACTATGTCCGGTCAGCCTCTATCTAGAGTGACACAAATTCGAGACCTAGAAGTTATTTTGGATACTGCGCTATCTTTCAAACTGCACTACAACGAGATCATCGCTAAAGCTAATCGACAACTCGGATTCATGTTTAAGATAGCCAACGAGTTTCGTGATCCGTTTTGTCTCAGATCGCTGTATTTCTCCCTAGTGCGGTCTATCTTAGAATTCTGCTCCGTTGTATTGCCTTGGGTTGCATGCAGTCGACCCATACGATGAGTCTTGAAGTGCTAGCGGGTATTCTTCCGTTGAAACATCGTTTTTGGAATCTCTCTTACCGGTTACTAATTCGATGCACAGTTAGGAACCCATTAGTAATTGAAAATTTCGAGAGGTTGGTCGACCTTCAATCTCAATCCAGATTTATGACTTCATATTTTGACTATATGGCTCAAGATATTAATCCTTCTTCATACGATTCCTCCAATTTCGCACTTTAAGATACTTCTAATAATGCTATATTCTTCGACACCACCATGAAACAAGACATTTCTGGTATCCCGGATCAATTGCGACCCCAAGAGATCCCTAAGATTTTTTCCAATAAGTTTGAACATGTTAGTTGTGATAAAAGGTTTTACACTGACGGATCGAATCTAGATGAGTCCACTGGCTTCGGTGTTTTCCACGAAAATTTTACCGCCTCCTACAAACTCGATGCTCCTGCTTCCGTGTACGTCGCAGAACTTGCTGCTATTCAGTACTCTCTTGGGATCATCGAAACCCTGCCCATAGACCACTACTTCATCTTCACAGACAGTCTCAGTGCCATTGAGGCTCTGCGATCGATGAAGACTGTGAAGCACACCCCGTATTTCCTGGGGAAAATACGGCGGTTTTTAAGTGCTTTAACAGAAAGAAATTACCGGGTTATCTTAGCGTGGGTCCCTTCTCATTGTTCCATTCCGGGCAATGAAAAGGCTGACGCTTTAGCTAAGGTGGGTGTTATTGATGGCGATATTTATGTAAGACCAATTGCTTATGATGAATTTTATAGCATTTTGCGTCAGAGAACACTCAACAGTTGGCAATTATCATGGTACTCAGATGAACTGGGACGGTGGCTATATTCCATTTTTCCTAAGGTATCGACGAAAGCATGGTTCAAGGGGTTGGATGTAGGTCGGGACTTTATTCGCGTGATGTCCAGACTTATGTCCAATCACTACACGTTAAATACGCATCTCTTTCGTATAGGGCTTGTAGACAGTAATCACTGCGTTTGTGGTGATGGCTATCATGACATCGAGCATGTAGTTTGGTCGTGTACCGAATACTGTGGTGTTAGGTCCGAGCTTATAGATTCCCTTCGGGCCCGAGGAAAACAACCGAACGTACCCGTTAGAGACAATATGGGGAGCGGTGATCTCCAGTACATGACACAGCTATACGGGTTTATAAAAAACGCTGGAATTAAAATTTGATTTTTTTTTTTATCTATTTGATCTTCCGGAAGGTTGCCGTAAATTGTACGCCGATGATGTTAAACTCTTTAAAGTCGTGAGAAATTATGCGGACTGCGTTGAGCTACAGCAACTGGTGAATATTTTCAGCCTATGGTGCTCTAGAAACCTTCTTTCTGTAAGCGTTCAGAAATGTAGTGTCATCTCCTTCTATCGGACAAGGAAGCCAATCTTATTTGATTATACTATGTCCGGTCAGCCTCTATCTAGAGTGACACAAATTCGAGACCTAGAAGTTATTTTGGATACTGCGCTATCTTTCAAACTGCACTACAACGAGATCATCGCTAAAGCTAATCGACAACTCGGATTCATGTTTAAGATAGCCAACGAGTTTCGTGATCCGTTTTGTCTCAGATCGCTGTATTTCTCCCTAGTGCGGTCTATCTTAGAATTCTGCTCGGGTATTCTTCCGTTGAAACATCGTTTTTGGAATCTCTCTTACCGGTTACTAATTCGATGCACAGTTAGGAACCCATTAGTAATTGAAAATTTCGAGAGGTTGGTCGACCTTCAATCTCAATCCAGATTTATGACTTCATATTTTGACTATATGGCTCAAGATATTAATCCTTCTTCATACGATTCCTCCAATTTCGCACTTTAAGATACTTCTAATAATGCTATATTCTTCGACACCACCATGAAACAAGACATTTCTGGTATCCCGGATCAATTGCGACCCCAAGAGATCCCTAAGATTTTTTCCAATAAGTTTGAACATGTTAGTTGTGATAAAAGGTTTTACACTGACGGATCGAATCTAGATGAGTCCACTGGCTTCGGTGTTTTCCACGAAAATTTTACCGCCTCCTACAAACTCGATGCTCCTGCTTCCGTGTACGTCGCAGAACTTGCTGCTATTCAGTACTCTCTTGGGATCATCGAAACCCTGCCCATAGACCACTACTTCATCTTCACAGACAGTCTCAGTGCCATTGAGGCTCTGCGATCGATGAAGACTGTGAAGCACACCCCGTATTTCCTGGGGAAAATACGGCGGTTTTTAAGTGCTTTAACAGAAAGAAATTACCGGGTTATCTTAGCGTGGGTCCCTTCTCATTGTTCCATTCCGGGCAATGAAAAGGCTGACGCTTTAGCTAAGGTGGGTGTTATTGATGGCGATATTTATGTAAGACCAATTGCTTATGATGAATTTTATAGCATTTTGCGTCAGAGAACACTCAACAGTTGGCAATTATCATGGTACTCAGATGAACTGGGACGGTGGCTATATTCCATTTTTCCTAAGGTATCGACGAAAGCATGGTTCAAGGGGTTGGATGTAGGTCGGGACTTTATTCGCGTGATGTCCAGACTTATGTCCAATCACTACACGTTAAATACGCATCTCTTTCGTATAGGGCTTGTAGACAGTAATCACTGCGTTTGTGGTGATGGCTATCATGACATCGAGCATGTAGTTTGGTCGTGTACCGAATACTGTGGTGTTAGGTCCGAGCTTATAGATTCCCTTCGGGCCCGAGGAAAACAACCGAACGTACCCGTTAGAGACAATATGGGGAGCGGTGATCTCCAGTACATGACACAGCTATACGGGTTTATAAAAAACGCTGGAATTAAAATTTGATTTTTTTTTTTATCTATTTGATAGATTACAATTCCCGTCATAAAATGAATGA
This sequence comes from Wyeomyia smithii, assembly GCF_029784165.1. NCBI lineage: Eukaryota > Metazoa > Arthropoda > Insecta > Diptera > Culicidae > Wyeomyia > Wyeomyia smithii. The sequence goes on from NC_073696.1 coordinate 61,381,632, forward strand.
AAATGATACACCATGGTGGAGACACTAAAACGAAGACTCGGCTTCTTCATGTTCACGCAGACACCTCAGACCAAAACTGCTCAAATGGAACATCACTGCTTAGCCATGTACAAATAAATGAATCCTGTAACTCAATATAGTTAAAATCAAAATTGTAACTCCCCTCCTCTCACCTTAAATCCCCACTAGCTCGTAGTCGGCAGCGAGATATAAAAAATGTGCCTCCCTCTTTTCCCTGCTAACTTAGAATTAAAAAAAAATCACAGGAAGGTTGTATGCAAAGCCACGACCGCAAGGTTGAAGTAGAATACTTTTGAAAGAAAGATAACCCGGCTGCTTGCGTGTCAGTCATTTTTTTTAATTTCATTTCATTTTGTTTGATATTTTGAATAAAGTGTATTGAATATTTTTAAAATTTTGCGCAAATGAGCAGTTGAAGTGCTGCCGAATTGTAATATGCACATTAAATACGACATCATTGAACGGAAACGGAACAAAGGCTACAGTTATGCAGAACGCGAATGACGGCGCGATGCGATTCGTCTTACCGTGGTGAAATGTACAGCTCTTTTTACGGCGAAGTAGAGCTATACATTTCAACACATTTCGTCTTGCCGAATCGCATCGCGCCGTCATTTGCGTTCTGCATCACCGTAGCCAAACACTAAGCGACGCAAATACATAATAATAGGCAGAGTATGCATGTAGATGAAGATAATTAACTTTGGATTATAGCGAAAATATTAACTCTTCAAATATTCATTTGTGTTCTTCAAATTTCAGTTGTTCAGTTTAATATCTGATGAAATATCTGTTTATTATCTGATGAAGGCTCTTATTTAGGCCAAATAATGCATTATTCAATTTACTAGGTCCATAACTCTGTCGACCGTGCTTGGGAAAGCAATTGTATAACAACCAATCAGAGGTCGAATTTTGTGTTTTAACGAGGCTTAAGAATTTTCAATAGTACAATAGTTCGAACAAAAAAATTGCAATTTCCTGCATTTGGTAGGAATCTTAGAAGATTTTCTAATCGATTGCTGCAAAAACGAAGGAAATCCATCGAAAACTAACCGATTTCTTAGCATTTGAAATTGGACATATTTTTCACTTTTTTCGGTTTTAGATTTTCATTTCACATTCCTATGTAGCCGAACTTCCTGAGAGAAGTATTCTACTTCAAAATGCACTTGGCTCAGTTAAACATAATTTGTATCGTGCCGTGTCAAATAAACTATTTTAAACTAAAAAAAAACGATTGGCAATTCTTGGAATCCTCCCCACCTATAAATGATGCTGTTGAGTACTTGACCTGTGCTATCAACTCAGCAATCTACCGTATTGTTCCTCCGCGAAGACCTCTAAGAAAACCCGCTTGGTCTAATCCTCGTCTTCGGCATCTCAAGAAACAACGTTCCACGGCGTTGCGACATTATTGTAAAGCGCGTTGTCCAATTTCGAAGCATCGATTCAATGAAATCAGCAAGTTATACAGAAAATATAACCGCTTCCTTTACAAACGGTACACCTCCAGGATGCAGGGTAACCTCAGACGGAATCCACGACTATTTTGGTCGTTCGTGAATTCTAAGCGTAAAGAAGATGGTTTACCAGTAGATATGTTTCTTGGTGATTGTCACGGCAGCACATTGCTTGAAAAATGTACTCTATTTGCCCGTAGCTTTCAGCACAATTTTCATGAGCATACTGCTTCCGATGCCCAGGTTGATACTGCTTTAAGTTACCTTCCTAGAGATGTTATTGATTTCAATCTGCTTGAAATAACAAGCCGTCACATTACTACTGCCATTGATAAACTGAAATCATCCTTCGCTGTTGACCCTGATGGAATTCCGTCATGCGTTCTGAAACGATGTGCCTCTGTCCTTATTCATCCGCTATGCCTGCTGTTCAATTTATCTCTTCGACAACGCGTGTTTCCCTCCAGTTGGAAATCCTCCATTATGTTTCCCGTGTATAAGAAAGGTGATAGACGTGACGTGAAAAATTACAGAGGCATCACATCTCTCTACGCATGCTCTAAGGTAATGGAAATAATTGTAAACGACGCCCTATTCGCCAGCTGCAAACATTACATCACGTCGGATCAACATGGTTTTTACCCGAAACGATCTATTACGACTAATTCAGCCGAATTCTCTTCAACTTGCTTGAGAAATATGAGTAACGGTGCTCAAATAGATGCAATATACACCGATCTGAAAGCGGCGTTCGATCGAGTAGACCACAGGATACTTTTGGCTAAACTTGGGAAACTTGGAGTTTCATCTATTCTCGTGCAATGGCTTGGTTCCTACTTGATGAATCGAACACTCTGTGTGAAGATAGGAAGTGAGTTTTCTGCACAGTTCACGAATGTCTCTGGAGTCCCGCAGGGTAGCAACCTAGGACCGCTACTCTTCATGATATTCATCAATGATATTTCTTTGTTACTTCCGGAAGGTTGCCGTAAATTGTACGCCGATGATGTTAAACTCTTTAAAGTCGTGGGAAATTATGCGGACTGCGTTGAGCTACAGCAACTGGTGAATATTTTCAGCCTATGGTGCTCTAGAAACCTTCTTTCTGTAAGCGTTCAGAAATGTAGTGTCATCTCCTTCTATCGGACAAGGAAGCCAATCTTATTTGATTATACTATGTCCGGTCAGCCTCTATCTAGAGTGACACAAATTCGAGACCTAGAAGTTATTTTGGATACTGCGCTATCTTTCAAACTGCACTACAACGAGATCATCGCTAAAGCTAATCGACAACTCGGATTCATGTTTAAGATAGCCAACGAGTTTCGTGATCCGTTTTGTCTCAGATCGCTGTATTTCTCCCTAGTGCGGTCTATCTTAGAATTCTGCTCCGTTGTATGGTGTCCATTCCACAACTCCTGGATTGCCAGAATTGAATCCGTACTACGTAAATTTGTACGATATGCGCTGAGATTCCTCCCTTGGCGCAATTCCTCAAAATTGCCAGCCTACACTGATCGCTGTCGGCTTTTAGGAATGCAAACTCTTGAGCAGAGACATTTCGAGGCGCAAGCTGTATTCATTGGTAAAGTTCTTTTTAATGAAATCGACGCCCCGGAAATCCTCGGCCACCTGGATATATATGCCCCCGAACGATCTCTCAGACCAAGATCCCTGTTTAACCTGCCTCAACGCAACGCACAATATGGTCAATTCGACCCAATACGCTTTATGTCGGCCAGCTTTAACACAGTAGCAGATGCGTTCGATTTTAATATAACTGGCACAGCTTTTAAAAATAGAATTCGCGTTAGGTAACCTTTTGTGATAATTTATTGACATTGTTCTAGTATTAAGCTTTTCATTAAGACACACACTCTGTCAGATGAATTTTAATAAATTATAACAATTATATTTATTTCCGTGCATGAAGCATGGAAATACGTTAATATTCGAGTTTGGCTCAACTTGAATGCATTGAAATGCTTAGCTTTCGTTCACAGAGAAATCTGTTCACAGTCTTATGTACCGAAAAATATTCAAATAGTTCGACGTATATGTTGTACTTTCTTGAGAACCTATAACAAAAATTTTGAAGAAATTAAAACATTTCATACATTTTTCTTACTGCGCATTCAAAAGCATAATAAAACGCAGTGTGTATCCATAAAAACGATCATTTCCAACCAATTTTAATTGGAAACCCCTAAATGACAGTTCTTGATGTTTAAAGAGAGTCTTCATCACCAATTTTTTATCGGATCAATATGTTTACATCCCCAAATCAAAAAGTTTTTTCTTTTGAATTAAAATATACAAGGATTCGTTAAGTAATGTTGCATCGATCTATATGAGATAATTTTCGTTAAATGTCTTTTATTACATAAAAATAAGCAATCAAATTGCTGGATGACTATTGATATAGCATGAAGTAAACAATAAACGTGATTTCACTTAGCTGTAAAATTGTTTGTCATAAGAACCAGCTGAAATTTTAGGCAGTGGCTCATAAACTACAATTTATCCTCTACTTGAACGTTAAAGGTTTTCTTTTCACTCGCTTTGTTTTGCACAGATCACATTGTCGACCCATTACAACAACAAAAAATAGTTTACATTTACTAATACTAATACTCGATACTTTTACTGGAATCATAAATGGAACCAAATCATCATTCTAAACTGAGCTCGACCTTCTCAGTATTTTCGAGCGTACATTTCGTTCCCACTTGGAACCCTAGGTACGGTTTGCTCGTGCGAAATAGAAAATTGGTTCAACGACTCGCCAGAATCGGCCCTATCTTCGATGAAACGGAGCAAATCAGGCACCTTAATCACCGAGAGTGTTGTCGTGTCCTCCTTTGGCAAATCAGCGAATTCCAGAAACTCAGTTTCCTCGCTGACCTGCACCGTCATCCGTTCGTTCTCTTCCAGATAGATATCCAGGAACTCGGAATCAATCTTCAGGCCAGCTTTTTCGGCCTCCTCCAGGCCGAACACTTTGGCGTCGGTAGTGCGAACTTCGGTAGCCAGACTCGGCGGTATCTTGCGTATGTCCTCCAGTTTAGCCATTATCAAGCAACCGAAGTCGCACAGGAACACCGAAGGACGGCCATCACCAACGGATTCCAGTAGGACACCTCTGTACCAAGTCTTCATGTTTCTCACCAGACATAATTCGTTCAGACGCGGTGTGTAATGTTCGGTAAATTTTTCTACTTTTTTGCCGTAACATTGCAACTTTTGCTGCAGGTCCTCTAGATACTCGAGATCTTCGTAGGCAATCAAAGTGACGCGAAAATCCAGTTTGATCGTGGTACGGTTTAGTATCATAACATCCTGTTTGGGGCTCGAACGAAGTTGTTTGTGAGCAACCTTTTTGTAGTCGATGAAAGATTCCGTATCCTCGATTACTTTAACTATAGGTATGGTAATGAGTTCATTGATGCGTTTATTAACACTTATTCCTTCGATCGTGCGCAGTTGAGCATCAACCAAATTACCACCTTCAAGTTGGGATTTCATTTCTAACGGTTTATTGATGAGACCGTTGAGATACTTCATAGCATTTTCAATGTGACCGTACTCATCAGTTATATCTTTGAGATGGACCTTGTGTACACGAACTTTACGCATTTTGAGTTCTTCGTTGTTGAGCTGCCTAAGTTCCTCAAAGGGAATCAGCTTTACCAACCCGTATTCTATGAAAACGCAGTGCGCTAATTTTTTGATCATTCGAATAATCAAGACGCGAGCGTAGATTTTCAGCGGTTGATATAGGGCCAAACAGATGTTACCCGGTTCTGGTGGATCGGAAAGTGTTGCAGCATTCAAGCCCGATTTCGCCATATCACTTAACGTTTGCAGATACCTAATGTTGCTTTCTTTTTCCAGGGATCGAACAAAAACTCGCTCCGGACAAAGAACCGATAGGATCGTTACATGGGAATCTTTGGGGAACTTTTCCTGTGTTAAGCCGTCTAGTTCCTCAAAACAAGCTTTGTCTGTTTTGCCTGATACAGAGGATCGCAACTTCACGCCTTTCAGATGACATACATCGCGGTGTTTTTCGTAGTCAACTTGCTGGCAATGAGCCGAACAATAAGAAGCTTCACAGATGCTACATTTGAAGAATCCTCGTTGTCCACAGGCAACACAACGTGTTTCTGGAAATAGAATTCGTTGCTCGGCTGATAAACCTCTAAAACCGTAAGTTAGGCGATTTTCGTCACTTTCGATCAATGTGACTGGTTTAACCGCCGCTCGTTGCATCAAATTTCCAAGTCGTTCTTTGTTCTTTACGTGTCTAAAAGGGAAGAAATGAATGTTCACTTGTTTCAAAAAAAAAAAAAAAAACAGATAAATTTACTTACATTTCATTCAAGCCCTGATCGGCACTGTCTAGCAGCGTAACAATGCTAAATATTTGATCAAAATCGACGAAATTCAGCGGAGACGATTTGGTTGCATAGAAATTTGCTGTTGCTAACGAATTCTTTTTCGGGTACCTAATTTTTAGTGGGATCGAAAACCCGGTCTTGATTCGTCTTTGTGCTAGCGTGTGCTCCCAATTCTCGCCCTCGCCAAAAGCCTCAATGGATTGCACTAGCTTTTCTCCTGGAGCAGGTTCGAATGGTGGAGGAGGGGCAGGAAAGTTGTCAGCAGTAGTGGGCATCGATTGCTTCTGGTGTGCGAAAGCAGGATAAAATTGAAAGCCTAGTTTTCGGCTCAGCTCCTGAATGGCAAAGCATGCTTCACTAAAAAAAAACTTATGAACTTGAAATAAGAAACACAATAACTTAACTTACTTTTGGTTAGCAAACTCAACAAAAGCGTAGTTGCCATTATCCCTCGGTTTGTGTACACTAACAACCGTTCCATAGGGCCGACAAAGTGACATAAGCCCATCTTCCGTTAGATCCTGGGTATTTTTCAGATGAATACGTACTGCAGGAGAGTCACCGGTAGGCATATCCTGGCTACCAGCACCATCCAAACTAGACTCGGTAGCAGCTGCCACTGCCGCTGCGGCTGCTGCTAACGCACCCGGCTGTTGACGGTCATCCAAGTTTGCTCCTGGGCCACGGTCGTAGCGATTTAACAGTGGATCACAATAATCGCGATGCATCTGGTTAAGTTCTTCCTCTAGATCGGCAACGATAGAGCCACGTATGGTTGTATCTAACTTGCTCATGGTCGCTGTTATTTAATACGAAATATGTACAAAAATTTGCTGAGTTAGCACAAAATTAGACACCCGATGCACGTTTTTCAGAGTCTATTTTGTTTCGTGTTGTTGCTGTTTTGATTTTGACCGGCATCTGCACGCTTTTTAATAGTTATACAGAAATGAGTAACGTTCAACTCATCATTAAACCACACTTAAAATTTATTGCCGGGTCTCGGTAATATATTGCCGAGAACGGCACCACTGAGTGCTCGGTTGAAGTAAAAAATGTCAGCTGTCACATTTTTTCGTAAATCCCGGTTCACCAAACTGAAATTTCGGCACAAAATTTTCGAAATCCGAGTATTCAGTTAGGTTGAACCGAGATTTACGAAAAAATGTGACAGCTGGTGCCGTTCTCGGCAATAAATTACCGAGACCCGGCAAAAAAATTTAAGTGTGTGGGTTGTTAGGTATATATCAGTTTTTTTTTATATTATCTGAAAGAGCTGCATTTTCTAGGCAAAACGTGATCTTCAAAAATTTTCTATCGTTGTTTTCCGATTTTTAAATCACGAATTAAAACTGCTCGTAATTGCTACACACTCAATCAGATAATAAAAGTTCAGTAATTATTACTACAATTTCGATCGGTAAGTTTGAGAAAATAAGGATTAGTTTGTAAAATTGATATAACCACAGATAACAGACATCCAAGCTAGAACAAAAAACTCCAGAAATCGTGTGTAAGATTTCAAATTTTTACTCGTTTGGAATGCTAATGACATCTTCCTGCAACTTGCGACTTTAACCACTTTAGTGATGGCAGCGCTGGTTTACGGTCAAAGCTGCCAGACGCATGAAAATTCTTACAGATTATACAGTCGCTGTTTATGCCAGGGGGGATTTACCGCTGTCAAATTTCATATATGTGTGCGTTATCGCAGATCAACTCTGGTCCATGAGGTTTGTTGGTCCATGACGTTTGATAAATTACCAATGTGACGATAAAACATCACCAATTTTCGTTAAAAACTTGTTGCTGTCCCAAAATTTCACTACGGAACGCATTATTAATAGAAGTTTTCCGCGATTTCTCGAGTTTTGTTAAAAGAGAACGTTCCATTTTACTTCGATCAAAACGACAAAAAACAAAACATGCAGACGCCTTGTTGCCAAATGTGTTGGTCACGGTTTCACGATACTTGACAGATAGATTCCCCCTGGTTTGAGCAACGATATGACATAGATTTTGTGAGGTTTATGTATTTATTTTTGCAAACCAACACTAAAACAAACAAATTTATCGCAAATATACAGAGGGATTGAATAAAGAAGTCGATAATTTACACATTACGACTGCTCAAAATTTCTACATTCAAAAACGGCAACCATTCTCATTGCGATAATATCGATAAAAGCTGAAAAACTATCGATTTATCGAATCATTGACCACTAATGTTGTTTTCGTTTTTGCGGTGTAGCTACCCCGCGGACTACACTTTGTCCTATCACTGTTTTTTTTACATTTTCCGGACTATCCCGGACTACCCTTTTTCTGTCCCGGACAGTCCGCGCAAGAAACAGAGTGCAGTTTTGAAGACACCAACACATTCACACGTATGTGTCAAAATAAAAAGAAATGTGTCGAAATCGGTTTGCTTTGATTATCGTTCTTCGCGTGTCAAACATCAGGTTGAATTTTATTTATTTAATTTTGTTATTTGGTAATTTTTCATTAAATTGGCAAATTTTTCGTACAGTAGCACAAATGCGATAAAAGACAATGGCGATAATGACCAAAACATAAGTGACCTCTGGTATTACGCACACCATTGCAACTGCTCGGAAAGTGTTTTTTTCAGCTGCAAAGCGTAGTCCGGGACGGGATAGTCCTGCCGTAAAAACGAATTCGACATAAGTGTTCTTAGCGCCACCATACTGCGTATTGCGACATGCTAAAAAACCGTTGCGTCTTTTTACACATGAAGCAAAGTTAGCTTGGATACCTGTCATCTGTGATATAACTTTACATATTTTCTGTATTCAACAAATAATTTTACTGAATACTGCTATACTTTCTACTGAACTGTTCGGTAAATTAAACTTTTACCGAATATTGGTAAAAAACCACCGGACCAACTATAGCGCTGTCAAATTTTCTCTATTCATTGTTCTCCTTCTGGTTGTCATGTCACATTCTCGGTTCGTTTGAACATTGAAGTTCCTGCATAGGAAAAAAATAGAGGACGTTTTCCAACAACTTCAGCAGGAAGATGATCGCATAGAACAAATTTTTCGTAAGTATATGATGAAAAAATTTGTGAATATTCTAGGCATCAAACCATCACAATTTTTGCTTCTACTTCCGAGCATCTGTTGCATGCTACGTAAATAGTTTACACCGCCATGTTAATGGACACTTCGGGAAGATCCTCGGCTTTGAAACTATGAGCACAACTGGCATGAAGTTCATGCACAGTCCACAGCAGTAAAAAACGTTTGATTTTCACTCATGCAAATTCGGTGCAGCGAACGACGATTTTTGATTTCTTTTGGTTTTTTCAATAGTTAAAATTTTTAATAACATTTGAATAAAAATATTAATACAAATTCACGTCATATTTCTGGTTTTCTTAAATAATTAAAAGTGAACAAAAACAAACATCACAGATCTTTCGGTACTGTCTTACACAACTTACAGATTTGATCGGTGGTTTTGGCAACTAATTGCATTCGTCGTTTTCACATATTACGTCGGCAATAATGACAGAAAGCAACAAAAATTTGATTACTGATCGGTCGGTAGTGGTTTATATTACCGAACGTTTTACCGAGCGCTCAGCTGTTGAAAAGTCGGTGAAAAAAAAACGAATTCGGTGATTAAATGTAAGTGTGTAGAATGGCAGTTGATATATGGGCAAACTGTCATTGTAGCGATTTAGAGTAATTTTTTAATCTTCATTTAAAAACCGAAGGACAACGATAATTTTTTTTAAATTATGTTTTGCTCAGAAATTTACACTCTTTTAGCTGATATATAAAAATCAGAAATCCTTGAATAGCTAAACAACCCAATTGATTAATTTACTAAAAACCAGTAATCGGTTCAATGATCAACGAAAATACAGCAAAACTATTTGCTGAAAACAAAACGGTAAGTGAATGCTTCCTGGAAATCAGCGAGCAAATCGATGTGTCAAAAATTTTCACGTCAAGTTGTCATTAGTAAAAAAAAATCGCTGCGAAGCTCACACGGGTTCATAGTTATAAGTTGCTGATAGCCAGTATGGGATCATATAGCTAATTTACACGGTAAGTGTCGAAAACTCATTAATGGGTACTTTTTCAACCATTTCGCCAAAAAGTGAGCCAACCTAGGGAATGCAGTTTTATTTTTATAGTATGTGAGCTACATAACACCAACAAGTACAGAGTGAAAGTTGACCAGGTAACATGGTGTAAAAAGATCTTGCTACTTATCTGTGGTATCTTAGGGGCCATCCACATACCACGTGGACAGATTTTAAACGATTTTAACCCCCCCCCCCCTACGTGGACAACTGCTCATATAAATTTTAAAAATTTTGTATGGACCGTGGACATTTCACATACCCCCCCACGTGGCTCTCCACGTGGTGTGTGGATGGCCCCTTATATAATCATCCAATAAAATTCAAATTGTAACTAGCATCTTCACTTGGGATTGAATGTTATCAATTATATGCGGATTATGTAAAAAAAAAAATATATCCCAATGTCAAATATATATTAGCACTAGCACTGCTTAATATTGGGTCCTAAAGCTATACCAGTTTTTATATATCATTTGAAAAAGCCGCGTTTTCTGAGCAAAACGTGATTTTCAAAAAATGTTTATCGGTTTCCTACGATTTTTAAATGAAGATTTAAAAAACTGCTCGAAAGGTCTTGAATGACATTTCGCCCATGTACGGTATATGGGAGAACTGTCATTTAAGACCTCTCGAGCAGCTTTTCATTCTTTATTTAAAAATCGAAGAAAAACGATAATCATTTTTTAAAAATTACGTTTTACTCAGAAAATTGCACTCTTTCAGCTGATATATGAAAATCAGAAAACCGTATAAAATTTTAGGACCCAGCTGCTTAAGCCTGTAGTACACTCTTTGACCGAGCGTCAAATATTTGTCACTTTTTGACAGATAAAAATTTGGTCAAAGATAATTATTTGTCACTCTCCAATTTTAACATGGGGCAAACACGGGCAAACAACAACCATGATTACAAATAATTTGACCATTATGTCAGAAGGTCAAATATTTGACTATTAGACAAAGAGTGTACTGCAGGCTTTACTCTCTTATCAGAGTCATTCGAAATTAATTATAAATCAATAATCAGAATCGAGCTTAACAGCACAGAGAACAGACATTCATGTTCATATAAAAAAATTGAAAATCGTGTGTAAATATTTAAATCAAATTACGACAATACACTAACGACATCTGTCTCGTGGTGCCCCAGTTGCGCTGTATGAATATTGCCGTATCAATATTTCATCGATATTAGTGCCTGGTTTGTTTTTTTTTTGTTCAAACAACATTTATTTGACACGGCACAATTTGGTTTGTCATTGATGCGAGCGCCACATAGCGGGAGCATTACCACTCATGGTTAAACGACGGTTGCAAGTTTTTTCACATCTAGCATAGTTTACAGTTCCAAGCGAAGTGAAAAAATTGACAAGTGAAAAAACGTAAATTTTCGCTTGCGAAATCTGTCGTGAAAACCCGTTTGTGGAACACGCAGGTATTTCACCAGCCTGCAGTTTACAGTTTAAGTGAAGCAAAATTCACGAGTTTTCACTCCGAGCGAAATGAAAATTGGCTGCAACTGACAGAATATAAACGCACGCGAATTTTCGCTTGCTGCTGCTTTTTTCACTAGCGTTTGCATGCGTGAAAAAGTAAACCCCAGTGAAAAAGATGAGATCCACAACCTTCGGTTTCGCTGGATCGAATTTTTTTACAGCTCCAAGCGAAGTGAAATTTTTGCAGGTTGCATTTTTCCCGAGCGTGAAAAAATGTACTTTTTGTATAAGATTTTCACTTCGGCGCAGCCTTCGCACAACTCGTTTTATTCACACCTCACAGTCTACCATCATGCCCTTATGTCAAACAAAATCACACGTCAATACACTGCGGTCCGATTGCCAAACATTTTCTGCTTGCTGTGTAAAATCGGTCGCTTTTGTAAACGACCGTAAATTTTCTCATTTTTCTGCAAAAAGTAAATTTTCTCGCATCTTCTTTGAAATAATGGTCGGCTAAGATAGATGGAATAGTATCATATATCGAAAAAGTAATTCATTTTGATTAGAAGAAAACCCGTGTTCGGTGTTTGCTCAGCTGTAGTTCTTGGTACGTTCGCGTTTTTTCCTGGCTGGACTGCTAAGCATCAAATGGGACCACCCAGGAAATCCGGTTCGTTAGATGAACTGGTACAATACGTCACACTGCACATTCCGAATCATGTCTTACTAAATGGAAGCCTACTACCCTTTCTGATCCTCGTGACCATTTGGTTCTACTTGTGGGTGTTCGTCTATAAAGTAGACGAGTATTGGGAAGCTGGATTGCTGACGTTGGCCGGGATCGGATTTGTTCAGGTTTTTGTATGTCTCTGCTGCTTTTGGAGCGTTCATGTGCAAACATTTCTGAATTGTCGAAAAGTAAGTTCAACTTATGATCTGCGGTTGAAAATAGTAAAATTCTTGTTTTTTCCAGGCTAACGGGCCAGAGAAAGCCCAAGTTGTTAAAGTGGTACCAACGGAGAACAATGGGTCCTCGGAACTCGTTAAGTTGCAGCGAACCAAGCTGGACGACAGTGATAGTTCGGAAACGATTTATTGGTTCCTGTTTCAGAAGACAAAATACGTTTGGGATTCAAATAAAAAACAATTTTGCAACGTGGAGTTTCCAATCCATAAGACCTACGCGGAGTATTTCGAATCTAAGGGACACCAGGAGGATTCTGATGTACAGCTGGCAGAGAAAACCTACGGAAACAATAATATGGAAATGGTCGTTCCGGAGTTTTTGGAATTATTTGTTGAGCGAGCCACGGCTCCGTTTTTTGTGTTTCAAATTTTCTCAGTTCTTCTCTGGTGTCTGGATGAGTACATGTACTATTCGCTGTTCACACTGGGTATGCTGATTTCGTTCGAGTGTATTCTGGTGCAGCAGCAGTTACGAAACATGTCGGAGATTCGAAAAATGGGAAACAAGCCGTACATGATCAATGTTTTCCGGAATCGGAAATGGCGCCCCATGAAGTCTAATTTGTTAGTACCCGGGGATTTGGTGTCGATTACACGCTCTCAGGATGAAAATCTGGTGCCCTGTGATTTGCTGCTTATCCGCGGAACTTGTATTGTCGATGAAAGTATGCTGACAGGTAAATTGAATATTTTATTGCTTTGCCTAAAACAAATTTGTTGACCTAATATATACTCAAATTACTTTCTCCATCACAGGCGAATCAGTCCCTCAGATGAAGGAATCGTTGGAAAACACGGACGAACACAAAAAGGAGCTGGACATCGAATCGGATGGCAAACTGTACGTCCTGTTCGGGGGTACGAAAGTAGTTCAACATTCGTCACCTAGCAAAGGTGCCATGCGGGCTCCAGATAGTGGCTGCATCGGATATGTCCTGCGAACCGGATTCAACACTTCACAGGGCAAACTGCTGCGCACTATTTTGTTCGGAGTAAAACGTGTCACGGAGAATAACTTGGAAACGTTCGCATTCATTCTTTTCCTGTTGGTGTTCGCAGTTGCAGCAGCTGTGTATGTGTGGATCAAGGGATCAGAAGACCCGGAAAGAAATCGATACAAACTATTTTTGGAGTGCACGCTGATTTTAACCTCGATTATCCCACCGGATCTACCGATCGAGTTATCGTTAGCTGTGAATACTTCACTATTGCAATTATCGAAACTGTACGTTTTCTGCACCGAACCGTTTCGGATACCTTTTGCCGGCAAGGTACAGATTTGCTGCTTTGATAAAACTGGTACTTTGACTAGTGATAACTTAGTTGTAGAAGGAGTTGCCGGTTTGAAGAAAGACAAAAGTATTACACCGGTTGGGGATATCCCGGAAGCTACAGCGCACGTGCTTGGATCTTGTCATTCGTTAGTTCAGCTTGATGATGGTTTGGTGGGAGATCCTTTGGAAAAAGCAACACTGACTGCTATCGATTGGAATCTCACTAAAGGAGATTCGGTTGTTCCGAAAAGGGGTAAATTCAAACCGCTTCGAATCTATCAGCGCTTTCATTTTTCGTCCTCGCTGAAGAGAATGGCCGTATTGGCTGGGCATTTGGTACCCTTTAGTAATGAAACTTGCTACATCGGAACTGTCAAAGGAGCTCCAGAAGTGGTTATGAAAATGCTCAAAAACGTTCCGGAAAATTATGAGGAGACCTATTTGGAGTATTCACGTCGCGGGGCGAGGGTCCTTGCCCTTGGGTACAAATCCTTTGGGACGCTCGATAATGCCACGGTACGCGAATTGAAACGAGCTGATGTCGAAAAAGATTTGGAATTTGCTGGATTTATCATCATATCTTGTCCTCTTAAACCGGATTCGAAATACGCGATCAAGGAAATTATCCAAGCCTCTCACAAGGTGATGATGATAACTGGTGATAATCCGCTGACAGCCTGTCATGTTGCCAAGGAACTGCGCTTCACAAGGCGTACCATCGTTGTACTAACTCATGGTGAATCAAACTGGCACTGGGAATCGATCAATGGAGAAATTAAAATTCCACTAGATGAGAAGCGTAGCTTAAAAGACTGGTACAAGGAATATGATTTCTGCATCACCGGAGAAGGTCTCCAGTATCTGGATAGTGAACATCATTCATTTTTGTTAAAGTTGATGCCATATGTAACCGTGTTTGCGCGCTTTGCTCCTAAACAGAAGGAATTCGTCATTACCTCCCTTAAACAGCATGGTTTTTGCACGCTCATGTGCGGTGATGGAACGAACGATGTTGGTGCGCTTAAGCATGCGAATGTGGGAGTCTCACTGCTCAGCCATCAGCCAACGAAAGCGGAACGCCGTCAGTTGAGAGCTGGAAACTTGAATCCAGATACTGCGACAACTGATAAAGTTGATAAGAAAAAGGAGAAACAGGAGGAACGGAAAGCATTAACCCCGAGAGAAAGGGCAATTCTAAAACATCGTGAAAATTTAAATTCTACCCAAGATAGACTGCAGAAGGTTTTGAAGGAGATGGATGATGAGCAGGTTCAGGTCGTCAAACTGGGAGATGCGAGTATCGCGGCACCATTTACCAGTCGTTCATCATCGATTAATAGCGGTGAGTAGAACGTTTGATGTGGTGAAATATAATTTATTAATTTTTGAATTTGTTCCAGTTTGTCACATTATTAAGCAGGGACGTTGCACTTTAGTAACGACATTGCAGATGTTTAAAATTCTCGCACTTAACGCATTGATTTCTGCATACTGCCAGTCGGTGCTGTACATCGACGGTGTTAAGAATAGTGATACGCAACTAACTTTGCACGGACTGCTAACTGCGGCTTGTTTCCTGTTTATTACCCGTTCAAAACCGTTAAAGGTATTGTCGAAGCAAGCACCACTGCCGAATATTTTCAATTTGTACTCGGTAACGACCATTTTGGCGCAGTTCGCAGTGCATTTTTCGGCACTGATTTATCTGGTACACGAAGCTAACGTGCGATCGCCTCCTAGGTAAGGACTTGTTTTTGTAAGTTCCAAAGTGTTGTTACTTATATGTGTTTTTCATTTTAGGGAAGGCAAAGTGAAGCTCAACTTAGACATGGGCCCGGACGAAAAAGAGGAGTTCGTCCCAAATATTGTCAATAGCACGGTGTATATAATTAGTGTAACGATGCAGATAGCGACGGTAGCCGTAAATTACAAGGGACATCCGTTTATGGAGAGCATGCGGGAGAATAGACTGCTTTCTTATGCCATTCTCACCTCCAGTACGATCGTTCTCTGTCTGGCGCTAGGAATTGTGCCGGAGCTACTGGACACGTTTGAAGTGATCGATTTCGATTCGGATGTAAGTATCAAACTAGAACTTCAAGGAGTCTGGAGGATTTACAAAACAAATTCCGTTACTGCTAACCATATATAGCTAAGTTCTTCGGGAAAGTAGAAATTTTACATCGTTATTTTCCAAAAAATTCTGATGCAAGCTGGGAACATGTTAGTGCTCTAATGAACATTAACCTCTATTCATTTGCGGTTTCCGCAGAATAGTAATTCATTTTAAATGTTCGTCGATTACTACTCTCTATCTTTTTAAATTTTCACACAATCTAGTTTTTTCAATGCTCTAATTTTCGCCTAATATTTTAATTAAATATTATTATATGTATTCAGAATTCGAGGAATTTTGATGAGTGCCTTGAAAAAAATTTAATTCACCTAGTTCCATTTTCGTTTTTACCAAAATACACAAAACCTATTTAACGACGCCAGTTAAATCTAGTGTCTTTTTAAGGTACCTAACTATACCATTTTCGTTTGTCTTCAGGTTTTAATATTTGTTTCCATTAAAGGGTTTGAGTTTATTATTTTGGGAATTTATTAAATATGTCTCTTTATTCTGTTATTACTAAGTACACTCGGAACTATGTCTGAAGTAACATATTTTTCCCTAATTCTTTTCTAAACTCATTAATATTTGTGGACTTGAAATATTTTTTTCGTGCAATTATGGAGGAGGGAATCAGGGAATATTAGGAAAAACTGACAAATATTTAGAGAATTTTTTTTTTAACCGACACACGATTCTTTTTTAAACGACTCTCCAGCGCAAAAACTGATTTTTTAGCTGATTTAGGCTGATTCGGGACCGCTATCTTTTGGTTTGATATCCGTTCGAATACTTTTTCCACTGCGATTCCAGAGTTGCGTTCATTTTCGTTGCACTTTTTTGTGCCGAGTGCTGAAAAATTTCAGGGAAATCAATGTTATATTTCATAGAAAATCAGGGAATTTCATTTTGAAAATTTTTTCGCCGCCCTGTCTTTCTTTCTATGACATAAAGTGAGTTTAACGGTTGAAATAGTACGGTATCTTGGGCCGTTAAAAAAAGACTTGTGCGCATTGGAAATACGATTGCAGACTTAATGATTATAACCATAATTTGGCTTGGATTTTCACATCCAACTGTGGTTATTCACACATAGATTGCACTTTCAACATCGAGTAAAATATAAAGTACACGATATATTTTGAATTTTTAAATATTTATCTGTGATTTGATTTAGATCAAAGAGGGGAAGTAGAAACTGGGGCGGCTTGGGTTTGCTCGTAAAGCATGTTATGGAGATTAAAGATTCAGGCTATTAGATGTCAACGGATTTAACCATGGGTTTATCTTATTCTAAAAATCCTCGTTAATTACCTCTCGACCAAAATAAGTTCCTCCTACAATAACATTGGCCAGAGGGACAGTTAGTTGAAACCTTTCCAGGAAATTATGATTGGTGATAACGATGGCAAGAGGCAACGAAGCTCGGAGCAGTAAGCGTAAAACAGATTAGTGAAGAAGAGGAACGGTGTCGTAGGGGTTTCCATTTTTTCGAATGAATGAATATGGGATTAATGCTACGTTAAATTTAAACATTTTTAGTCGTTTAACTTTTTAATCTGCTCTCGTGCAATGGCTTGGTTCCTATTTGATGAATCGAACACTCTGTGTGAAGATAGGAATTAAGTTTTCTGTGCAGTTCACAAATGTTTCTGAAGTTCCGCAAGGTTGCAACCTAGGACCGCTACTCTCCATGTTATTCATCAATGTTATCTAGAGTGGCAGAAATTCGAGATCTGTGAGTTATTTTGGATACTGTGCTATCTTTCAAACTGCACTACAACAAGATCACCGCTAATGCAAATCGACACGTCGGATTTTTGTTTAAATTAGCCAACGAGTTGCATGATCCGTGTTGTCTTAGAGCGCTGTATTTCTCTCTAGTGCGGTATATCTTAGAATTCTGCTCCGTTATATGGCGTCCATTCCACATCTACTGGATTGCACTGGTCGACAAAATGAAAAATCACAAGAAGGTTGTATGCAAAGCCACGACCGCAAGGTTGAAGTAGAATACTTTTACATGAAAGATAACCTGGCTGCTTGCGTGTCAGTCATTTTTTCTAGTAAATAAACGTTGACCGTTCATTGGCAGTATTGTAATTTCTTTTTGTCTGATATTTTGAATGAAGTTCATTGGATATTCTTAAATTTTGTGCAAATGAGAAGTTGAAGTGCTGCCGAATTGTAATATGCACATTTAATACGACATCATCAAACGGGAACGGAACAAAAGCGACGGTTATGCAGAACGCGAATGCCGGCGCGATGCGATTCGCCTTACCGTGGTGAAATGTACAGCTCTTTTTAAGGCGAAGTAGAGCTATACATTTCAACAGATTTCGTCTTGCCGAATCGCATCGCGCCGTTATTTGCGTTCTGCATGACCGTAGCCAAACACTAAGCGACGCAAACACGTAATAATAGTCAGAGTATGCATGTAGATGAAGATAATTAACTTTGGATTATAGCGCAAAACGAGAAAATATTAACTCTTCAAATAATCATTTGTGTTCTTCAAATTTCAGTTGTTCAATTAATTATCCGATGAAATGTTTGTTTATTATCTGATTAAGCTCTTATATAGGCCAAATGATGCATTCCCAATTTACTAGGTCCATAACTCTGCCGACCGTGCTTGGGAAAGCGCGGTATAACGACCAATCAGAGGTCGAATTTTGTGTTTTGACAAGGCTTAAGAGTTTTCAATAGTACAATAGTTCGAATGATAAAATTGCAATTTCATGCATTTGGTAGGAATCTTAGAAGATTTTCTAATCGATTGCTGCAAAAACGAAGGAAATCCATCGAAAACTAACCGATTTATTAGCATTTGAAATTTTTCTCACTTTTTTCAGTTTTAGATTTACATTTTACATCCCTATGTAGCCGAACTTCCTGAGAGAAGTATTCTAATTCAAAATTAAATCTTCATTAATTCATTTGTTGTCCTTATAAGAACAATTGTTCAATTTATCATAGGATGTAGTGTTTATCTTACATCTCTGTGTTACCTTGATAGTGAGGACTAAGGCACACGGTCAACACAATGAGAAAGGTGTTTTCACATTGAAAACTAGACACGGCTTTACTGGAGGAAGTGTTGGCAAATGCATCTACCGCTAATACCACCGCTATCATACGAAAGCGTGTCGTTTCATGTGGGGAATATCAACAACGAAAAATGACGCGCGTCTAAGCATAACCCGAACTGTTTCGCCGTGCTGCTCCCATTTACCTTAACATCGGCCTCAGGGAAGTACCGGCTGCATCTGCATCTACCGCTGAGGCTGTCACTATACTGCTATTGGTATCAAAAGCTATTAACTCTCCAAATAAGTTTGTTATTTGTTCTCAAAAGAACAATTGTTCAATTCAAAATCGGATTTACGCAATCGCATCTCTGTAATATTACGGACAATAATATTCTTCTGAACAAACTGATACAACTTTTCCATTAGGCCTCTGCCATAATAGACGCGAAAAGCGACGCGAACCGATTCGCTCAGCTGTAGGTTATAATGTACAGTCATCAGTAGAGCTGTACATCAACCTACGGCCGAGCGAAATGGTTCGCGCCGCTTCTCGCGTCTACTATGGCAGAGGCCTTAGAGGAAGTTGCTGGCTGATGTATTCACTTCATGCAAGCCTGCTGCTGATGCTTCTCGCTACCACACTGAAACAGCATTTTAGTGAAGGGAGTGTCGTTGCATCAGCTGACCCTGCTACTATCGATGCTGATATACCCGCTGCAACAGCTACGCTATGCATAGCCATGCCACAGTTGTGGCCGCTATACGCTGGCCCAACTGCTGAGCAACTGCAACGCTATCCGTAGCCATGCCACAGTTGTGGCCGCCATTGGTATCCGCTGTACCTGCATCTGCTGGCCCTGCTGCTATCGATGGTGAGATCCGCTGAAACTGCTACGCTTATTCGCAGCCATGCCACAGTTGTGGCCGCTATCCGCTATCGATGGTACCCACTGCTCGCTCCCGCTGCTGCTAAGGGAGGACTGCTGTCGTCGCTGTTCAGAACTACTATGAGCGGCTTCGACTAAAACAGGCTCTTATATAGGGATGAAAATAGGAATGAATTATTTTACGTACGTGGTGGAATGATATAACTTGAAAAATATGTGTTCAGGGTATGGGTTCAGAGCGATCATTTGATAAGCTCCACCTCTTTTTTCAGTTTCTAAAGTTTTTCCTCAGTTTCGTAGCACGGATGCACAAAAATGATTTCTTGTCGAGCCGGACCGATAGCACTCTCATTGAAGCAACAAAATAACATGTTTTGTGTCGTGTTGTGCAGCTTGGTTGAAGAAAATGTTCCCGTCCCCATGTCGCATGTAAGCAGATTATTGCGTTCAGTAGATAGTGTATCCAGCGAATAAACACCGATGGTGCTCTCACACACGCAACGGTTTTAACCCGTATCTTATTGCGGTTTGTAACATCAAGCGATTTCGTTTGCTCGTTGTTGCGTGTTGCATCATGTTGCAACTTGGCAGCTGGGAGACGACGAAATTCTGTTTATGCTGATTGATTGAATCGAATTCATATTAGCTCTGCATAGTCGAACTAACTGCTTTTGTGAATGCGTTCTAACAGGGCAATTTATTATTCAATGTCGGTTATGCTGATCGCAGCCTTTGCGCTGCCCCTACAGTGGGGAGTTTACTAAATAAAGTAAAAATTAGACAACTACAACAGAATTTGATTGCATCCCGCACAGAATATCTGCTTGTGTTGATGCCAGAAAATTATTAACCTTCAATTATTTTTTTATTTGCCTTCAAAAAAGCATTTTGCTGTTCAAAATCGGTTGCTTATTACAACCTTTGAGCTGCCCTAACATTGGGGGAATTAAGATACACGGACAACATGCACTGTGGAAGCTATTTCACATTCAGTAAATAAGACGGGTGCGACAAATTTAAATTGCTAGGATGCAACACAGTATACTTGCTTGCGTTGACAAAAATTATTAACTTTCAATGACTTGTTTATTTGCCTTAAAAAAGGCATTTTGATTTCCAAAATTGGATTTCCTGATGGCAATCTTCATGCTGCCCCAACACGGGGGGAATAATGGCTGTCTGGCGACACACGCTGAGAAAAACCGCGCTGCTCCTGAGACGTGGTGACCAACCACAGAGCTAGTGCTGCTGCTAAGGAAGGACGACTGCTGTTGTCGCTGTCTAGAACTATTATGAGCGGCTCCGGCTGAAACAGGCTCTTATATAGGCCAAATAGCACTTTTTGAATTGCAAGGTATATGATCCTGTCGACCGTGCTTGGGAAGCAAGCATATAACGACCAATCAGAGGTCGAATTTTTCGTTTTGACAAGGCTTGACTATTTTCAATAGTACAATAGTGTGATTAATAAAATTACAATTATCTTATTTTGAGAAGAATCTTAGAAGATTTTCCAATCTATTGCTGCAAGAACGAAGGCAATCCATCGAATACTAACCGATTTATTAGCATTTGAAATTGGACATATTTTTCACTTTTTTCGGTTTTAGATTTTCATTTCACATCCCTATGTAGCCGAACTTCCTGAGAGAAGTATTCTACTTCAAAAAGTGCATTCCAAAAACTCAAACTAGAAAAAAAATGAAAGATTATAGCTATTCAACCATTCCTATGAATTTTGGTGCCCCTAGCCATTACCAAAATGCGTCAACTTACGTGAGAGGTATCGTATAGAAATTGCTCGCTGGGTTCGTCGCTTTATCGTTATGTTTACGAGAAAACTCATTTAAATCTCTGAAAAAAATTAGTGGCTAGGGACACCAAAATTCTGGTTAACGCAGTACACAATATGGTCATTTCGACCAAATACACTTCATGTCGGCTAGTTTCAACACAGTAGCAGATGCGTTCAATTTTAATATGACTGGTGCAGCTTTTAAAAATAGAATTCTGGATGTTCAGATGTATCTTTCGATGTGATCGATGTGATTTGAATTCGTTGGACAGCCGGGTGTGAATCTTGCCTGCCGAAAAGACCGCACATCGATGACGTCGATCAGCGCTCCATCGCCTCTCTATCGGATTGTCTCCAGGTGTGCTTCCGATTCCTGGCCGCAGTAAAGTTCACTAGCCTCAAGTCGTTGTCGTTGGTTGTAGAGTGGAGGCATCCCCTACCAATAACGGGCACTCTCCATACGTGTTCTCAAGGAGCTCGTAGTACTTTTCTTTTAGGTCTTCGGTTTAATCGTTTGTCGTCGCGTATACGTTGATAAGGCTGTATTTGAAAAATCAGCCCTTGATCCTCCCGTGCGTTTCGGTTCGAGCATAGTCCTAACATTCAAAGCGCCAAGTTTCTCATTGTTTTCGTTTGCCTTGGTCTATACCGATTGCTTCGATTCGTTTTTATTCTCTGGATTGTTCGTAGTAGGTATATATGGTTTAGTGCGTTACTAAAGCCACAATGCCTAGTCTCGCGACGGGGCTGCCGTCTTAGAGGTAGCACCGCTTTTTATAGTTCAACCGTCCGCTTCGGATCATTTGCTGTTTGAGCCGCCCCTAACATGGGGAACAGACACTTAAACAAGCTGCTCTTCAAGGAGAACCTTGCCCTTTCAGCACACGACTAAGTTTCCACCGGTTCACGGATCTTCTCTTAGTTGCACGCATCCCAGTCGGTACCACGTGGAGCTAGGGAAAAGGAGTTGCTGGTGATTATGCTCTGGACCACACTGGGGTCTATTTCATGCCAACTAGTACGGATTGTATTACTGGTACGCATTGTCCTGCCGTTAACCAACCATAGTGTTTGATTTATGGGTTCATAAATTCTAGAGTTAGAAGTTATTATTTTATGAGTTTAATTTAATCGCAACTTGTCAAACGACTTCTGGCGAAACGACTTCAGATTCGGACGAAAGCGTTGTCTAACTTCCGGACTACTACTATCGGAGTTTTCCAGTCGGAAAACTTCACTGGTAAAATTATTCCCTTGTCTTGAAGACGTTGAAGTTCGGCATCCATCTTGTGAAGGGTAGCATAAGCAACTAATCTCTTGGGACAGTACACGGGACGGGCATCAGGTTTTAGGCAGAGTTTAACCTTTGCTTTAGTACACCGGCCAAGTGTGCTCTGGAACACTTCCGGAAACTTCGTGCGCAGCTTTGGCTCAATGTCTTCCGGTTTTTAATAGACAGCATTGATCAGTGAGTTGAAAGGGAATTGGCCATAACGTGAATAGATCGATTGTTTCAATCCCGAGGATATTCAAATACGAACTTGGCTTTTGTCACGCTTCGGATGGTTATTTCTGTGAGTGTCTCCGATCGCCTTCCAGGTCTGCGTAGAAATGTGGATATCAGAAGCGCAATCTAACTGGCAGACTGCTTCTTTGTTATTAATTCCAACGCTAACGTATTTTCTCTTCCCTTAAAGATTGATGCATTTCACTGAAATTCCTTTGGACTTCATAAATGCTTTGCACTTTTGTTTTTCGAAATCGGTTTTGATTTTAATTCAGTGGCTGTGAAGTAACCTTTCTTTTGTTTGCACTTGTTGCTGTTGTGGGACATTCCTTTACGAAACGTAAATCACGGGAAAACCAGCACGGTTACTTTTTCTTAGCGGGCTTGGTAGAAATGTCGTTGACGACGGATTTTTACGGAACGGGCTTCTCTACCATCTTGGTGTCCTCCTTTAGATTGTTTAACCGATGGCACTCCTCGACGTGATTTTTCATTGTTATTTTTATGTGTGCTCTTCACCTTCTAACTTACCGCTCAATCGTGTGCGGATATTAACATCGCGAGGAGATTGTAGACGGCAAACAACACGTAGCGCCTTGAATTGGTCGTCGGTGAGCTTGGTGAGCTGGAATGCTTCGCAGTGCATGTTCACAGAGGCAGCATAATTTGATAAATTGTCTGCTTCTTTCATAATATACTGAAGAGGACAACGGTAACGATCGATGAACAGCGAGGTTTGGTGGTTAACAAGTTTTTTAAGTTTCCTCACCGTTTGTGGAACTGGGTTCCAATTTTTCTCAAGAGTAGTCTCACCTTCACTGGATCGTCCAGATTCTTATCGACCTTGAAAACATCTTCATAGCGAGCAAACCGTGCATTGAAGAACACTCTACCGTTAGGTTCGTAGTTAAAATCTTCAACTCCCGTGGCATCATCGATTAGATGATCTTCTCGCTTCCTGGTTGGTTGACTCGAGGAGTTGAATGTGATCTTGTTGGTTGGCTACAATTTCGGTGAGCCAAGGAATTGCATCTTCCAAATCTGTGTCGGACATCTTTCAAGAGTGTGATCTGGATCGTTTTTGGAATAGTTTAAAATTTTCTCGTCGCCGAAAATTGTTGCGGTCTCCAACAAATAAAAAGACTTAGTTGTTGCTTTAATGTCTATATTCTTTGTGCAGCTTGATAATTCATAGGGGTCTAGGTAATTTTCTTCGAGTGGCAGAATTGTAATTGGCGATAATTCCCGCAGGAGGATACGAGGCTCAAAACTTTTTCTCAATTGTGATATTGTTAATTAGTGCGGAATACAGCAGATACGCCGGCGATATTAGAAAACATCAATGTTTCTGGTAATCTAATAATTTATTATAAGCTGTTAAAACTGAACGCAATCTTCACCACGAACTCTGCCAAAAGATAGAAATAACTTATAGCTAGCAATAAACAAAACTTTAAATGATTAATTTGTGACCATTTTCCCTCAATAGGTAACTTCGCGTTTGAAAAACAGCGAAAACAAGTCAGCGAAAAATAAGCATGCAGTACTTGTACTCAACGTAAACCTTGTTTTATTTTTCAGTTTCGCAAAATCCTGGTGGGCGCTCTGTTGGCGGACATGATCCTCGCCTATTGCGTCGATCGCGTCTGCTCGTTCCTGTTTGGAGAGATGCGAAAGAAGACGGACATCATTACCTAGAGTAAACGTAACTACACATACTACCCATAGGCAGCGCGCAGTACATTAGTAGTGACACATTCGATTTGCAACCGCAGATATAATACTAGAAGAAAACAAGGGATTGAAAGTGCGGGAAAACGTTATCGTTTTCCTGCTGTTTTAATTAAAATACAATCACGTTCTCACAGCAGAACATAAGTATAACGGAACGCAACCGTGTGATAGCGAACATTTTAATTCGGTTCCAATGCAGGCGTAATTGTGAGGCGACTGAAGTGGCAATTGCCCCCGGCTCGAGTTGTTTTTTAAATCCTGTCGTAGGGTTTGTAGGTGTTTTTGAAACTATAAACTAATAGCATAAAGAGCGAAAGAAAAGGAGTGCAGCAATGAACGTAAACTAAGTGGTTATACAAACCGGAAGAATAGAGAATTGAGTTTGTGTTATGGTGTCTACGGTATAGAAGCGCGTGAAGGAAGTGCAAATAGATGAAATAATTCAATGAAATAATGACTAAGCAGGGAACGAACTGGTGCAACCTGCACCAGCCTGTTTGTTTGAAATCGTTTACTTGATATATACACACAATTTATTAAACTGTCTTACGAGTTTTTAGTTGAAGCAATGTTGTATGATTCGTCGTATGAAAACAAACATTTAAATGTGCAGTGCATCGATCATGTTTTAATTTAGTTATTTGATGACATCCAGGATAAGACCATTACAGTAACTGGTCGTCAATGTATATTATTAAAGCGTTTGTTTTTCGGGCATGTTTTTCCCCAAAGTAAATTAATAGGATATTGCTTTTGCTACTCTTTCGGTTTCAAACTTGCTTCATATCTGAGAGGATGAAAATCGGAAATGAATGCAATTATGTTCTACTATTTTTAACCGGAAATTATCTCAATTGTTGGTTATTGCCATGGTATAGAAAGATTTAGGTATAAGTAAATAATCTTTAGTTCTCGAAAAAACTTGTTAGAAAAATATCAAACAAACAAATGTGTTTTTCATCACTCCGAGTCCGCTCCCATCCCACGCACGAAAACGCCACTGCACGGTTCACTTAGATCGTAGCCCGGGAACGGTAACAGCTGCAGCCATCCACCCACGCAAACTTCCAACGTTGCAGCGGCAGCTGCATCATCCAGGGAGCCTAAAAGTAGGACATCGTCGATGGTTTCACCGGGAGTGAAGTGCAGGCTTATGCAAGCGTACATTCACCTCTTCTTGGTCCGAATAGATAGGAAGCTATATTATACAATCGTTTGTGTGTATGTTATTATGTAGTTCACGCGTCGAGATTCGGGCTGTGGAGGCTCAGTTCGGAGTGTTGAGTGTGATTTTTTTTGCGATGAGTCGTTTATGTACGATTGCGGAAGTAGAATCAGGTGGGCGGATTTCGCACAGGATGAGAACATTGAAAATTACTTTGTATCTCATTTCACGTGAAATCAGTCTAGGCCAATCGTTTTGATTATTGGGAAAGGTACAGTCGTTAATCGTAAATCGACATTCATTGAACATTTTGTGTTTTATAAATGAATGTGGGAAATATAATGTATTGCTGTTTAAAAATGAACTGTTTTATATAATCATAAATTTCTATGAATCTATGCTTTTTGTGGGAGAATCATAAATAACTTACAAAATAAGTGTAAAACAACCAAACCTCTATGATTTAAAATTATTAAATTAAGGGTAATTGTAATAATGTTCTAAAACTAAACTTTAAAAAATAAATTTGGCTTACATTCGTCCCTCATAAACTTTTTACGAAATGGTTTGGATAATGTCAAGTTTCAACAGAAAAATTCAAGTGAAATTCAACTCCTTTGTTTTAATTTAGAATATATGTGAACGAGTGTATCATAAGTTTTGAGTTTTTTTTTTAAATTACTGTCAAAATCATTTACCATCGATGGAACACACCTATTCTCAAACACGTTGAAGTTAAAAAATGCTCTGAAACTTCAGGGTCAAGTAATCTGTCTCAAATTTCTCCATCCTGGACTTTCCATCTTTTTCAATTCGTTTCTTTTTTTCAATTCGAAATTTGGTTTCTATTTTTTATTGCTAAAAATGATTTCTTCTCTTACTTCCTAGAAAAAGCCTGAATAAGAAATTATCCCAAATTAAGCTCAGAACCACCGAAAAGATCTCCTAAAGGTCTGAAAAATTCAAAATAGAAAACGATCCCAAATTGAGCTCAAAATCATCGAAAAAGGCTTTTCTTTAGAAGGCCAAAACATACAAAATAGTGAATAATTTCAAATTGAGCTCAAAATCGCTGAAAAGTGTTTCTTTTTAGAAGGCCAGAAAGAGTCAATCGAATAAGCAGCCTTAAATCGCCGAAAAGTGCTTCTAGAGGCCAGAAAAGATTGGAATAGAAAATGACCCCTTTAGAAGGCCAGAAAAATCCAAAATAGAAATTTATACCGAATTGAACCCAGGAACGCCGAAAAATGCTTTTAAAGATCAAAATTGCTGAAAAGTGCTTCTAATGGACAAGAAATCTAGATAAACATTTCAAAAGGTCCTATCTGCTTTCATCGTTTTTCCGGAGCGTCTTTTCATTTTGGTAATGGTTGAGTTTTAGTAACTCTCCCAAGAGTGGTTTTCGTTCAGGAGGCTAGAGTGATCCCCCCTCTATCAACTTGTGCAAATAACGTGTCATAAAAGGTGTTAAATAAGTTGTGGTGATTGAATGAAAGTGATCGATCAAAAAATCGATCAAAGCAGATAGGACCTTTTGAAATGTTTCTCTAGAAATAGTTAAAATGACCCCGAATTGAGATCAGAATTAGCGAAAATTGCTTCAAAAGGCTAGAAGAAGCAAAAATAGAAAATGATTCTTAATTAGGCTCAGAATCGCCGAAAAGTGCTTCTAAATCATTTGCCGGCAAGTGCTCCTAAAGGCCAGAAAAGGCCAAAATAAAATATGATTTAAATTGAGCTCAGAATCGCTGAAAAGTGCTTCTAAAGGTCAGAGGAGATTGATAGAAAATGATCCCAAATTAAGCTCGGAACCATCAAAAAGTGCTTGTTTTAGGAAGCCAGAAAAATCCAAAATATAAGATGATCCCAAGTTGAACTCAGGAATGCTGAAAAGTGCTTCTAAAGGTCTGAGAATCCAAAATAGAAAATGATCCTAAATTGAGCTCAGAGTCACCGAAAATTGCTCCTTAATCCTAGAAAAATGCAAAATAGAACATGATTCTGAGTTGAGCTCAGAATCGCTGAAAAGTGCTATATTTTAGGTTGTCAGTCCAGCGGCAATTATTCAGTGAAATAACCGGAACCGACATTTCCACTAAACAATCGCCGCTGGACTAACAACCTGAAATATAGCATTTCTTATGTAAAATTGATCAATAAATCGATTGTTGATGGTTTCATTTTGTGCAATGCACGGAAAATAGTCTATTTTGCCTCTTTTCACTCTATTTTTGCGTATTTTTGGAAATATAGGAAATATAGCGGCTTCTAATTGGGGGGAATTTGGGTTCATTTTTTTCCCAGTGTGCAATGGACTATTTCGTTCGGTCTATTCTTGAATTCAGAGCCTGTACTGAACCACAGAAATCATTGGATCATTTGAAAGCTAGTCTAACCAAAGCCTGGGATGTCATATCTGTGGAAGAACTATCGTCCATCGTCGATAAATTCCCTAAACATTTAAAGGCGTGTTTCGAAGCCAAGGGTGGACATTTCGAATCTGTGATGTAAATATTTTAAACCATGCTAATGTATCTACATTTCGTATAAATATGTTGTTGTTTAATATTGAAAGAATAAAGTTATGAATAAAACATTGAAAACGGATAATTTTCCTCACTCTGTACTTTTCGAGGCCAGAAAATGCTAAAATTGAAAATAATCAGTTTCTCAACGACTCGTTTCTGATGCCACCAAGGTTTTAATAGAGCGCTCCTTTAAATATAATTATCGAGCATAGAAAACTCCTCTGTTGATGAAAAATACACTAATGTCCCTTTTTACGCTGAGGATACGTAGACAAAAATGTCAATTTAGACAAAAATGTAAATTTGGATATTGTTTGATAAAATGCAAAACAAAATGGCGGACTTATTAACAATGTCGTGTGCTGCACTGGCTTGCACTCTAGTAAAAAAAACTACTTAAGTTATATACACGAAATATCATTCGTTTTTGTTTCAATATATAATTTTCCAAATTTCCCCGAGTTTGAACATATTTCAACAACGAAAGTTTCTGATATCTCAAAAATTCAAAATGCCCCTTAACAACAATGACGCCATTTTGAATTTTTGAGAAATCAGAAATTTTCGTTGTTTTTTCGCGGTCATTTTGTTTTAAGACCAAATATCAAAATTTTAAGAGTTTGTCCACATATTAGCATCTTCTTACCCATCTTTAAAAAAAAACAGATCTTAGATCGGACAAAAAATGAGCCAAAACGGTGATTCTACGAAATCGGTTTTGGCATGGTTTTAATGTTTTTCACTAAGCAAAACAATATCGAGTATGTCTTAGCATTAATGGTAATGCGCCAATATTTAAAAGTGGTAGTCACGACCCCCTACCCGCAAAAAGGAGAGGATTATGTGAAGACGAATTATTATTGTATCTTTGAGTATCGCTTACATTCTTGATATTACGTTAAACAGATTTCAAAAAAAAAAAAATAATGTCGAGATAAACCTATTTTAGTATTGTAGGGGAGTTGGGGCAAAATCTACATGTTGCTTACATTTTACGTAGATTAGACACCTACCAATGAATTTCTGAAACTTTTTTACTAAATATGAGATATAATTTGACTACCACTATCAGATATTAGCGCATTACCATACATGCTCAGACATACTCGATATTATTTTGCTTTATCAATACAATAAAACCATGCCAAAAAATGTTGAGCTCAGTTTTTGTCCGATTTTAGATCTGTTTTTTGAAAGATGGGTAAGAAGATGCTAATATGTGGACAAACTCTTAGAAACTTAGAGATTTTTGAGCTGGGGATCAATCTCATTTCACTTTTTTTTTTTAAATAGTTTATTTGACACGGCACGATACAATTTATGTTTAACTGAGCCAAGTACATTTTTTTTAAATTCTAAATTAGCAGGGAAAAGAGGGAGGCCTTTTCTTTATTCTCGCGGCCGACTACGAGCTAGTGGGGATTTAAGGTGAGAGGAGGGGAGTTACAATTTTGATTTTAACTATATTGAGTTATACGATTTATTTATTTGTACATGGCTAAGCAGTGATGTTCTATTTGAGCAGTTTGGACTGAGGTGTCTGCGTGAACATAAAGATGCCGAGTCTTCGTTTGAGTGTCTCCAGCTTAGTGTATCATCTTCTTTCAGCGTGTAGCGGGAATGGTAATCTAACAAATAGATAGAAGAGTTTCATATTTTAATACCAGCGTGTTTTATGAACACGTATAGCTGTGTCATGAACTGGAGATCACCGCTTCCCAGAATGTCTCTAACGGTTACGTTCGGTTGTTTTCCTCGGGCCCGAAGGGAATCTATAAGCTCAGACCTAACACCACAGTATTCGGTACACGACCAAACAACATGCTCGATGTCATGGTAGCCATCGCCACAAACGCAGTGATTACTGTCAACAAGCCCTATACGAAAGAGATGCGTGTTTAACGTATAGTGATTGGACATAAGTCTGGACATCACGCGAATGAAGTCCCGACCTACATCCAACCCCTTGAACCATGCTTTCGTCGATACCTTAGGAAAAATGGAATGTAGCCACCGTCCCAGTTCATCTGAGTTCCATGATGATTGCCAACTGTTGAGTGTTCTCTGACGCAAAATGCTATAAAATTCATCATAAGCAATTGGTCTTACGTAAATATCGCCATCAATAGCACCCACCTTAGCTAAAGCGTCAGCCTTTTCATTGCCCGGAATGGAACAAAGAGAAGGGACCCACGCTAAGGTAACCCGGTAATTTTTATCTGTTAAAGCATTTAAAAACCGCCGTATTTTCCCCAGGAAATACGGGGTGTGCTTCACAGGCTTCATTGATCGCAGAGCCTCAATGGCACTGAGACTATCTGTGAAGATGAAGTAGTGGTCTATGGGTAGGGTTTCGATGATTCCAAGAGAGTACTGAATAGCAGCAAGTTCTGCGACGTACACGGAAGCAGGAGCATCGAGTTTGTAGGAGGCGGTAAAATTTTCGTGGAAAACACCGAAGCCAGTGGACTCATCTAGATTTGATCCGTCAGTGAAAAACCTTTTATCATAACTAACATGTTTAAACTTATTGGAAAAAATCTTAGGGATCTCTTGGGGTCGCAATTGATCCGGGATACCAGAAATGTCTTGTTTCATGGTGGTGTCGAAGAATATAGCATTATTAGAAGTAGCTAAAAGTGCGACATTGGAGGAATCGTATGAAGAAGGATTAATATCTTGAGCCATATAGTCAAAATATAAAGTCATAAATCTGGATTGAGATTGAAGGTCGACCAACCTCTCGAAATTTTCAATTACTAATGGGTTCATAACTGTGCATCGAATTAGCAACCGGTAAGAGAGATTCCAAAAACGATGTTTCAACGGAAGAATACCCGCTAACACTTCAAGACTCATCGTATGGGTCGACTGCATGCAACCCAAGGCAATACGCAAACAACGATATTGTATTCTCTCTAATTTTATAGTGTGCGTGTTCGCGGCGGAGCGAAAGCAGAAACAGCCGTACTCAAGAACTGACAATATCGTTGTTTGGTGAGCACCCCACCAAGTTCCGGTAATCGTACGAAGAAAATTAATCCTCTGTTGGCATTTTTGTGTCAGATACCTAATATGACAAGCCCAGGTGCATTTGGAGTCGAACCAGACCCCGAGATATTTAGCGACTAAAACCTGAGAGATCGTTTTACCCGTTAGTAGGAGCTGCAGCTGAGCTGGGTTATGCTTCCTAGAAAAAACGACCAGCTCAGTTTTCTCCGGAGAGAATTCGATACCCAGCTTAAGAGCCCATTCAGACAAATTGTCTAAGGTATCTTGCAATGGTCCTTGCAGATCGCTAGCCTTGCCACCAGTAATGGATACAACGCTATCGTCTGCAAGTTGCCTTAGCGTGCATGAATTTGCAAGACATTCATCGATGTCATTGACGTAAAAATTATATAAGAGAGGACTTAAACATGAGCCCTGGGGGAGGCCCATGTAACTAATTCGGGAAGTTGTCGAATCGCCATGTGAGAAATACATATGCTTTTCTGACAACAAATTGAGCAAAAAGTTATTCAAATTTGGTGAAAGTCCCTGCGAATGAAGTTTCGCGCTTAAAACTTCTACAGAGACAGAGTCAAAAGCCCCCTATAATATCCATGAACGCAGAAGCCATTTGCTCTTTTCGAGCAAAGGCTAGTTGAATTTCAGTAGAAAGCAACGCTAGGCAATCGTTCGTCCCTTTGCCCCGGCGAAAGCCAAATTGAGTATCTGAAAGTAACCTGTTTGTTTCGACCCATTTGTCTAACCGTAAGAGGATCATTTTCTCCATTAATTTCCGGAGGCAAGAGAGCATCGCAATCGGCCTATATGAATTGTGATCAGAGGCAGGTTTCCCGGGTTTCCGAATAGCAATGACTTTTACCTCCCTCCAGTCATGCGGAACAATATTTAGCTCAAGAAACTTGTTGAACAAATTCAACAAGCGTCTTTTTGCAGAGTCGGGTAGATTCTTCAACAGGTTGAATTTTATTCTATCTAACCCTGGAGCCTTATTGTTGCACGACAGGAGAGCCATTGAAAATTCCAACATCGAAAATGGAGGCTCTTCCGTAGTTACTAATAACGCGTCGCGAAAGGTTTTCTGTTCCGGTACAGAGTCCGGACAGACCTTTTTGGCAAAATCGAGTATCCAGCGATCTGAATACTCCTCGCTTTCATTCGAAACGTCACGGTTCCGCATGCGCCTGGCGGTATCACAAAGAGTGCTCATCGCTGTTTCCCTGGACAACGCGTTTACGAACCGCCGCCAGTACCCGCGTTTTTTCGCCTTTACTAAGCTCTTCATCTGCCTGCCCAGTGCCTCGTACTTTCGAAGCAGGTTGACAGTGCCGTACTCCCGATAGTCCTTATACGCCGCGGACCTTCGCGCGTACAGCTCAGAGCACTCTTTGTCCCACCATTTGTTGGGAGGGCGCTGTCTAATCGTTACCCCGGGTATCGGTTTCGTCTGAGCTTGAGTCGCGGCGTCGATTATCAAGCCAGCTAAGAACGCGTATTCTTTCTCCGGAGGAAGTTCCTCGTGAGTCTCGATAGATTGCGCTATAATAGACTCATAACACTTCCAATCAATATTACGTGTAAGGTTGTAGGAAATATTGATTGGGTTCGGGGGAGTTGAACCATTAGCAATTGATATAACGATTGGGAGATGATCACTACCGTGGGGATCGTTGATTACTTTCCACCGGCAATCTAATGCTAGTGATGTCGAGCAAAGGGATAGGTCAAGCACGCTTTCACGTGCTGGAAGATTAGGTACACGTGTCGCTTCCCCAGTATTCAAAACTGTCATATTGAAGTTGTCGATCAAGTTACAGATTAAAGAAGATCGGTTGTCGTCGTACAGCGACCCCCATAGCGAACAGTGAGAATTAAAATCTTCCAATATCAAAAAAGGCGCGGGAAGCAACTCTGATATATCAGTGAGATGCTTCTGTTCAATCCGCGCGGATGGAGGCATATATAACGAAACAAGGCATAGGCCTTTTCCATTCATATTCGTTTGAATGGCAACGACTTCAATATTCGAGATCGAGGGGAGGTCGATTCGGAAGAAGGAATAGCACTTTTTAATCCCTAAAAGTACCCCTCCACCGTGTGAGTCTCGATCTCGACGAATAATGTTAAAATCGTGGAAATCGAGTTGATCGTTTGAATTGAGAAAGGTTTCACAGAGCGCAAATGCGTCACAATTGTATGTATTTATTAAATGAGAAAATAGATCGAATTTGGGGATGATACTTCTGCAATTCCACTGTAATACAGTGATAAAATTCCTAACCTCTTTCGCCGTATTAGTCATCGAAAGATATATATATATATATATATATATATATATATATATATATATATATATATATATATATATATATATATATATATATATATATATATATATATATAAGATAGCTGATATATATATAAGATATATATATATATATATATATATATATATATATATATATATATATATATATATATATATATATATATATATATATATATATATATATATATATATATATATATATATATATATATATATATATATATATATATATATATATATATATATATATATATATATATATATAAGATAGCTGAAATGAGGGGCCAAGTTGCTGCTAGTTGCATCAAAAAGGTTTTCACTGTAGGAAGAAGGGCAAGAAGAATATTTTGTAGGGGATCTGGTATGTTGAATGTTTTAAATATCCAGTCCACAATATCAGAAAATTTTATGAACCTTGTTTCTTTTTTATCTTCTGATCGAGAAATGGGTGCACGAGGGGTTTTTGGTGCCCCAGGAAGCGGTGGGTACTCCTGGTTTGATTTAAAATTAAGACCGGGAGGTACTTGCTTCGGGTTTTCTTCACCGCTTCCTTTTTGTGTTGGCTTATTGGTCATTCCGCTAGGGGTTATCTTGCGACCTTTGCGAGAAAGATTAGGAGAGTTGATCATTCTCCTCTTCCTAGATCCTTCTGGCATGGCATAAGAACACCCTTCGACGGGATCGTCAGATGTACCCTCATCGGTTGGCAAAAAGGAAAAGATGTTTCCTGTCGAGGGTGGCTCAGCACTCTTCAGCATTTCTGCGAAAGAGCGCTTTGATCGTTCCTTGAGGGAACGCTTAATTTTTTCCTCGCGCTGTTTGTACGCGGGACACGCCGAAAGGTCATGCCGAGTTCCCTCGCAGTAAAGACACTTTTCAGTATCCTCACTGCAAGCGGTCTCAGCATGATTGCCTCCGCACTTGCTGCAGCGTGCCTTGTTGCAGCAGTAGGTGGCTGTATGACCTAACTGCTTGCAGTTTTGGCAATGCATGACCCGCGGTACGAACAGGCGTACAGGCAGACGAACCCTGTCCAAAGAGATGTAGTTCGGCAGTGCGGATCCGGCGAATGTTACACGGAAGGAATCCGAAGGGAAGAATTTCTTCTTCCCTTCTTAGATGGATACTGAATGCAATTGCTTGACATCCAGTATCTTTACATCTTGAATCAGGGGGTTCTTGAAGCAGCCAACCCCGTGACGCAAAATGTCATCGACCGTGAGGCTTCCTTCGGTAACCACACCGTCGATCTCCACGTCCTTGGCAGGGATGTACACGCGGTACTCTCTCGTGAAGAGCTCGTAGCTAGCAATTGCGTTTGCTTGCTTCAAGCTACTCACAACAACTCGCAGTTTGTTCGGTCTAACCTTTGTAATTTCGGTTACGTCCGAAAACTGTTTTGCCAGGTCCTTGCCGATTTGAATTATATTTAGAGGCTTCTTTATGGGCCTGAAGTAAACTACGAACGGACCTTTCGAAGCATCTGGGTAAGCTTTCATCCGTGTTGCCGGTACCCTTGGTACGGGGCTAGGTAGCGGGGAAGGTAGAGGGGAATTGATGGGGGAGATCTCAATCTCTTCCCCAGTTGTTTCCACATCCAGGAATAGTTGCACCTGCATGTCGTCCATTTTGCGGGAGCGTTACGCTCTACCGCACACAAACGATAAATATTCGAATGTGGGGGGGGGGGGGGGGGGTCAAGTAGTTGCTATTAAATTTTAAAAACAATTTTTCAAACTACAATGGATCAAAATAAAAAAAGGCAGTAATACTAATACTAATAACAATAGTAACAATAATAATAATAATAATAATAATAATAATAATAATAATAATAATAATAATAATAATAATAATAATACTAATAATAATAATAGTAATAATAATTATAATAATAACAATAATAATAATACTATTAATAATAATGATAAAAATTCTAAAGTGAATACTTCACCGAACGTCTAAGTCACGACCTCACGGCTGATAGTAGGATTAATCGAGCGTCTCCGCAGAACAAACAATGACGATCCAGCTTCGTGTTGTGACACAGTGGCCGTATCCTACACGCGACCTTGTAGATGCCACTTGTAGTTGACTTCCACTCGCTCGATCGTATGGTGGTCCGTGCCGCTAGCGGGGTAACAGCGGTGCGGGAGAATTATTCTTGCTGATATATCAGCTGCGTATCGGATCACTGGCGGGGTAGCCTGCCCCTACCAGTGTGCAGAAGATGTTTCTGCCGATGAACTACCGGCTATTGTTATCGCGCAGCACAAGAACTAATCGACAAAAAAACACCCGTACGATAACTCGTGTATTGTTATTTTGCAAACTCAAACGGAGATGAACAATTTGCGTCTGATCGAGACGAAAGCAAAACAACGAATGAACCTCATTTCACTTGTCCTATTCTTAATTTCACTTCACTGTCAATCTCACTCCACGGAGGTGATTTTTGTCACCTCACTTGAGGTGGAATCGGGAATAGGTCTAAAAAAGTGAAGTGAGCGTGAGAGTGAAATATATTTCACCGTGAAGTGACTCCCGTAATAAACACTACTGTATTTTTATCACTGTCAGTTTTCGTGCAGTCGACAGTGAGTCGTGTGCTTAAACGTAACTACGAAACTCTAAGCATCGAAGAAGGAAGGAGAAATACGGTCAGAATGGATGTTCTATTAGATCCGGATGGATCACAAGCGTATGGTGAAAACGTTTACTCGGAATCCCAATGCTACGATCAGGGATGTGGCTAAAAAGTTGAATCTGTCCAAGTCTTTCGTTCAGAGAGCTAAGAACCAGAAAGGACTGCATACGTGCAGAAGGCTCAAAATCGTGACGAACGACAAAATACGGTGGGAAAGTCACGGGCCCGGAAACTGTACACCCAGATGATGACAAAGTCTCATTGTCTTTTCATGAATAATAAGTCTTACGTCAAGGCAGATTTCCTGTAGCTTCTGGGGCTTATATTCTTCACTCCCCAGCACAAGTTTGATGTTCCGGAAGGAAGTAAGGAAGCAGAAACTTTCGAAGTTTGCAAGAAATACCTGATTCGGCAAGCGATCCACTCGTGCGGCAAAAAGAGTGCGCCGTTGATGACTACCGGAGCTGTAAACGGGGATACCTCAAGGAGTGTCTACAGAAGCGTCTGCTCCTTTGTAAAAGCAATACGAGGGACTTACGGTCTACTGGTCGGATCTAGCTTCGTGTCACTATTCAAATTATGTCCTGAAATGGTACGAAAACAACCGTGTCATTGTCGTACCCAAGAACATGGACCCCCCCCCCCATTGCACCGGAACTCTATGGCTTATCCAAAATACTTGGCTATTATGAAGCAGGCATTACGAAAACATCGCAAGGAGTTCGAATCTGAGAAGGATATGACGAAAAAGTGGGTTTTTCCGTACAGAAAAAACTGTAACCAGATATTGTACAAAACCTAATGAGTGGAGTTAAGCGTAAGGTGTTAGCGTACGGTTACAGCATTGAAGTTGAATAAAATAAATATGCCTCGAACGTCCTGTTAATGATGTGGTTATTTTAGGTGATTTCAATCTTGCCGGCATTATTTGGTGAGAGAGAGGTAATGGCTTCATGTACGCCGATCCCGGCTAGTCTACGTTGTCACCAACCCCTAACGAACTGCTAGATTGCTACAGCACTGCCACTCTCCAACAGTGCAGCAAGATTACCAACAAAAACGAACATTTCTTGGATCTGTGTTTCACTACTGTACGCTGTCAAGCCCCGAAAGTGACGCTGGAACCTTTTCCGTTCGTTAAACACGTTCCTCATCATCCGGCCCTGCTAATGGCAGTCCATAAGAAAGACTCTCACAACGCGACATCGGTACCGACAACTGTTTATAACGGTTTCGCCCGAGCCGAATTTGATAAAATCAACGTATTGCTAACTGGAATCGATTGTGATGCTGTTTTGGACTCGGATTAAGGCCAAACGGTATAGACCATTTTACGAACTGACAGGTGTCACGGATCCTGCTGATGATGATGTTGCTTTTACGTGTGTTATGTTGAGTCCACAAGGGGCCGACTTTGAGCCACCACTTCGAATTTTCAGAAGCACAAGACTCGGTAACAGTTACTGCGTCACCTGATAAAACGCTATTTTATGTTTGCTGCGTTTTCACAGGGAACACATTATCTGTTTCCGAGTCTTGTGCTTCTGGAAATTCGAAGTGGTAACTCGAAGTCGGCCGTTTGTGGATTCAGTACCTTAACTCTCTCTCACATTTTTAAAGAACCATCTCTGTTTAACAGAAATTGCCCTGGTTGAACCCCACATTACGACGCCCTAAATCGGAGAGAAAAGCGGCCCTGAGAAGGTTTTCAAGATACAGCACTCTACCTCTACGAAACCACTACTTATCTCTTAGTACCCGCTACAAACAGTTAAGTCGCTACTGTTTTCGAAGCCTCCTTTGTTTTGTCGAGCGTTGCCTTAAATGTAGCCCCAAATAGTTCTGGAAATATGTTAGCGAACAGCGTAGAGATGAAGGCCTTCCTTCGAGTCTATTGCGGTCCTGCACTGACTAACCACTCAATTGAAGACAGCGCGCTAACATTAGCCGCCTCGAAACTCAGGCCTTTCATGTCCGCTGGACCAGACGGCAAACCATCCGTTTTCCTGTAAAAATGCGTTATTAGTCTGGCTTGTCCAATGAGTCGTCTATTCACTCGATTTATTCGCTTTGGCGTCTTTCCCTCGGAAAATAGAAGTGACATCAACAACTACCGTGGAATCTCCGCTCGTTACACCATATCTTCAAGCTCGTCGTGTTTGAACCTACTTTCTCGTTCCTGAAGAAGTACATCTCAGACGAACAACGCAGATTTTTTTCTTGTAGGAGCCTATGACCACTGCTTCCATTATTTAGATATATTGTGGTGAGCGCGAACAACGCAGGTTAATGCCTAAGCGATCAACGGCCACAAATCTCCCAACGCTCACATCCTACGTAATGGACAGCTTCGACTGACCTATCCGCTGCTTTTGATAAACTAAATCACCGAATCGCCGTGACTACACTGGCAAAGCTTGGCATCGGAGGCCCACTTCTTCATTGGTTTCAATCGCATTTGTACGCCGGTCAGTAGTGTACATCGATGGAGTCTTTTCGACATCTCTCTCCGCTCACTCCGGCATTCCGCAAGGCAGCCATCCCGGGCCTTTGATATCTGCTTGAACGACATCATCGACTTTGAAATAACGCAAATCCGTCGGGACATAATCAGAGCAATGTTTGCCTCTGTCCCTCTTCACGCTCAGAATAGGCGAACAAACTACAGCAGCTTCAGCGCGATAACCGGTCTCCAGCGCCATTTCAATCGTTACGCTACATGCTTTGACTTCGACACCAGCCGCGAGATGCTGAAGACCAGCTACTTAAAGTCAAGTCATTTTTAGTATGAGAAAATAATTTGGGCCACAAGGCCTGTTGAGGTAATTTTTACAAATAAACGAATGAAAAAAGTTTACTAATGGGTTATATTTTATTGTCTGAAAGTTTGAAAAGGATCGGTCAACTAAATTTTGGTTTGATGTGGGATACCCTTTATTAGACACTCAGAATAAACGAAGGTGAAGAACCATTAAAAAAACTATTGCGTAAAAGCGCCTATGCTGGGAAATCCGCATACAAAAATTCGCTCAATGCAAAAATATCAAACGATAGGGTCTCCTGGGTCTTCAACTTTCCAAAACGGTGAGATACGGTTTGTATCATGATATTCATGATATTGCATTGTAGTAGTTTTTTCAATGGAGACGCATGGTGGTTATGGTTGATATTGATATTGGACTAACTTCTATATCGAAGTTAGGTGCCTGAATTTGAAAATCTAGTTGTTCAATCAAGGAAATTTAGGGAAAAGTGGTCAGGTTTTGAGCGCTTATATATCAGCCGTTTCTTTTCAGAATATCGAGGTTTTGGCATCAACCGATCAGATTTTTTTTACGAATAAATTTATGTAACAAAAACAATCTATTGTTTGAGATACACTATTAAAACACACTGATAGTCTTCTCCCGAGCCGAGACTCGAACCTACGACGATTGGTTTGTTAGGCCAGCAACGTACCTCGGGACCAGCTGGGAGAGATATCTAAGGTACCATTCGAATATTTCACCCCATCATTTACATTCCAAAACTCTACCGGTATCATACGCACGCCATCGAGTTGAATTTCTCATTCGTGCGTTGACCGGCAAAGCTGACGGTTCTTTCTAGAGCAGCAGAAAGCGGGTGGTGGCAAATATTAGTCGCTTATAAAAGCGCACGCTATCGAATTAAATTTCTCATTCGTTCGTATGTATGAATTACTATTGCACGCGTGTGGGTAGCTATACTGCCTATAGTCGCATATCAGTCCCATCTTAATTTTCATCATGCTGAGAAAACAACGCATAAAGCTATTTTTCATGCTTTAATTATTTCAGTTGTTAGGCGTGGTTTATTCCCATATTTTCGACATAATATAATGGGATAGAGATTTACTATAACTTCTCCATAAAAACGACAAGAATGCAGGTGGGACTAATATGCGATTATAGGCAGTATAGCGGCTGTTTTTCGTAGATTTTAACGTTTATTCCTTAACATTCATTAAAAATAGTCGAACGCCTGAACGAACACGGTTTTGGATTCGACTTTACAGCAGCGATTTAAACCTCTTCAGCCAGTTTTTATTTATCGAGGAAAAATTACTGCCGATGAATGATTACCACTTATTTGCTAGAAACTTCATTTAAATCAAAACAGGTTCTTGAGGAACCATAAATTATCGGTTAAAGGAGTACCATATACCATCGGTAAAGTTTTCTCAATGAGCATACATTTAATTTTCGTTTTTGTTTCTCGCACACAGAGAAAAAAACAAACTAGTTTCTATCGTGAAAAATAGAAAAACATTTAGGAATGCTCTAAATCATAATTGAAGAAGTTTATATATTTTACTGTCACTCGCCAAAAACTTGATAAAAACTACGCAAAAAAATTGAGTTCTTGCTTTTTTAACTTAATTTCTTATAATTCATACATTGACATACATGAAGTTATTTGTTGGGCTGGAGCTAAAGTTTTTCAGAAGTGACAGCGCTAATATGAAAGATCCATTTTTTAGTATATATTATTATTTATAACGCTTCAACGTCTCCGCATTTAGAAATGTACTGTTAAATAAAATTGCAGAAAATACTAGAGTTACAATTCAAGAGTTACAATGGTTCCTACCATGTCTTTCTCAAAACTAT
Source organism: Wyeomyia smithii (assembly GCF_029784165.1). Lineage (NCBI taxonomy): Eukaryota > Metazoa > Arthropoda > Insecta > Diptera > Culicidae > Wyeomyia > Wyeomyia smithii. The sequence goes on from NC_073696.1 coordinate 61,422,701, forward strand.
TTGATTTTCTAATAGAATACGAAGAATGTGGTTATTCCTTGTAACCTCCATAACTGTTCAAAATATTTATCGCGAAAGAAGGAAATAATAATTCGCATCTTCTACAGAATATAAATTTTCTCTAAACCTCTGATGACCGAATTGATTATAAAACGGATCTTCTTAACTACTAGCAAACAGTTAGTTCGATAAGTATGACATAATGGAAATATCACAGTCTTATCGTTAATTTCTGCTCTCTTGCACAATCGATGTTAGATCACATCAATCGCTATTGTCACAATAAACTTGCCTTTGGCGAATCCATAACGCAAAAGCATGGCTGCTATTATATTTCAGTGCCCGAATAGATTACACAATTTGGTTTACCTACCTCATTTCATGGTTGCATATTATTATTTGAGATTGGCGCCAGCAGTTTATTTCCGATGCAAGCAATTGAACTTTTCGAACGCAAATGCCACCGGGTCAAAGTTGCCAGCAAAGTATGACGCGATCCATCCCTCAAACCTTTAACGGACTATTGCCGCACGGAAAATCAAACGGATCGCTGATGGATCGGGTGCAGCTGCTTGTTGGTTTAAGTGGTAATAAATATTAATAATCCTTGCAAATCTTTTGGAGACCGGTCGCAATATGAAACTCCTACGCGGGAAAAAATCCAATAAAAACTTTCTTCGCTACTTTCCTTCACGCTTCCTGCAGTTCGTAGCCGGCTATCCCGTGTGTCAACAGAAAGTTGAAAAAGCAAGCACAGGACAGGAGACAACTACCGGGAAAGTCTTTTTGGCAACGCCCCACTCGCGGTGCACGATTGTAAGAAAGCAATGACTTTATTATTATTTTTATTAGTTATGCTCTCCACTTAGACTTCTTTTTCTTAGGTCTCGTAAAATAACTCAATGGCGGAGGTTTTTTATTTTATCTTCTATAAATAAAAGTCATGATTCAGAATGGAGAGTTTTGCTTTCGTCCAGTTTCTGAACCCGCTAGGTGAGTACAATATTTAATGCGCTAGTTGCATCAAGGCTGTGGAAGAATTAAACATACGAATCTAATGCGTAAACCAATGAAGATTTCTTGTTTATCTAATCAGTTGAAAATGATATTAAAAAAGTCTGAATACACAATAATCTGAAAAATCATGGATTATAACATAACGGGTGACAACAGAAATGTTTAAAGCTTTTTCTAATACCGTCAAAAAAAAAAAAGAATATGTACTTAGAGAAAACCTGATTTATTCGTTACGAAGATATATTATTCTGGACAAAAGAAAAAAAATTATTGAAATTTTTGCGAAAGGTCTCAAACCGGCTGAGCAAAGCTCAGCATATACAAAACAAGAAATATTAGTCTCACTAGTTTCTGAGTTGAATAAAAAAACCTCAAAAAATCTATAATTTTAGTAGTCACCCGTTGCCGTAAAAAAATTATTAACTACCAAATCAAAATAAGCCAAACTTATAATCTAGTCTTGTTTTAAAATGCAAAAATTTGAAAAATAATATAACGAAATTCTTGAAAACTTTACAACACAAAGAGAAGTATAATTGCATTGTAAATATACCACGGTGCTCTCACAGACCGTTATTATAAAAAAAATGCACCAAAGAAAAATGTACCGTACGATGATTTTGAAATTTTGACCAGACATTCTGGACATCATAACGAATCGAATGGTGTACTCAGATTCTTTGGTGCCTTTTTTTTACAATAACGGTCTGTGGGAGCACCGTGATACTGTATCATGAAATTTTTCATTCAAAAATACTTGTTTACAGTAGAAATAGAGATGTGAAACATTCTTTCAAATTTTCCAAAAACTATAAAGAAATTGACAGGAAATATTATGTTTAATATTGAAAATGAACTGTTCATATTAAATCGATGTCGGGGTATAATAAACATTTTTCCAGCTGGAACATCTATTTTATGTTGAAATTTTCATGCAACAACCAATCATAGTTGTCCAATGTTCTACACAAACCCTATGCAGGTAGGAAAATTATGCTTGGAAATGCAACATAACGTTCACAAAATAACAACCATAGATCTCTCAAATAACCAAGGAATAAGAATTTGAAGATGAATGCTACAATAAAGTATGTACAATTCATCCATTCCATTCACGGTCCGAGCCGAGAAAAATCTAATTCTAAAGTAGATAACGATATTGATTATGTTGTTGATAAGTTGATGGGAGAAACCGCCAATCACGGTAAACAGTGCCAACATATTAATTTTTCTGCAAAACCAGTACGAAAAACCTGCGTACGGCTATACACAGTATTATATTAGTATTAGGTGATACATTTCAAAAGGATTTTTCCACCATTTCTATCCCTACGGCCTCAGCAGCATTGAATTTGCATGCAGCTTGAAATTCACACGTCACGCTGCTGGAGCTCCTCCAGTAGGGTGCGTTGCACATGCCAATAAAACTCGCCAAGGCATCCCAGTGCGAGCATCCAGGCTCTTAGGAACAGGATGAGATACAAGCTACCTAGCTGCTGGGACTATCGAAATCAGAACAAAGTTATGGCTAGGATGCTCACCATACCATTGTTTTTGGTACACGAATGCAAAACGCGGCGGCATGAATGAGGTTCAGCATACACTAATTCACATATACATGCTCATAACCATATGCAGCTTGGCGACGTCGAAGAGAAGAATTTTCGGTTATTGCACAGAAATAAGACTGAATTCAGCGAGACATTCATGTAGGTACATAGTTAGAAATAGATGAACTCTATCGCATAGTCAACGCGCAGATCGCCCTCGTGGCGAAGGGAAGCGTCTCCTCCTGGGACGTACAGGGATACCAAAAAAGAAACAAGAAAAGGGTGACATGTATAACGAGGCTCCGGCAAGTCTGAGCAGATGATGATATTATTACGCTAAAGTTTTGTCATCGCCGTCGCCCTACTGCAATCCTCAGCGAGCAACGGGGATGGGTTTTCTACTCGATTCGATGCCACTACTGTAGCCAACAGCTGCCGGCTTGTGAAACGGAGTGATAGTTTTTTTTGGAAGAATGAGAGCCAGGAAACATGCACACATTTTTGCATCTATTTTTGGAGAGCGACTGACGTCATCCTTGTTGCGGTTTTGTGCACTCCATTATAGTGGTGCAGCTTGCCGAAACTTACTAACACGATATTTGCGAGTAATTATTTTAATGGAAATCTCTAGTTGTACTTATTTAAAGTGATCTTAGAGTTTTACCAGAGTGTAACCAGGGCGGTCAGCCTCACAGAATTTAATATATTTGTTTTTTTTTTCCGTTGAGGTTTTCGAAAAAGCCGCGCTTGAACATTGAACTAATAGAAACTATAGGTGAACACCTCTGTTCCACTGTATCAATTTCATGTTTGGTGAATGAACACGATTACCTTACTGATGATTCAAGATTAAATAAAACTGTAATTATTTTGGTTATTTTTCGCTTGAAATTATGCTTATATCTTTTTAAGTTTATATTTCAATCGCTCACGAATGAGGGGTTCAGGTTTGTTCTAGAGACTGTGTTATGAAGAGATACGCAAAGAGAAAAGCAGTAAATATGGCAACCCTTTGCTAATATTCTATTTCATACAATTCTGACAACCACATTTATTTTCGCATGACTTTTCATACGCACTAGAAAGTGTAATGAAATTTCGAAACTTTGTAAGGATATATTACTGAGTTTCAATGCTTGTTCATACAGTTATTTAGATTTCAATACATCACTCATAATATGAGCATGACGAACAAATTTTTCGTTGAAACCATAATTGCACGTGATTCACAGAATTGATACTGACTGCAACACACATTCTGTACGAAAAGTAACACGCATGATTTTGTTTACTTTGCACACTTGGAGCCTCGATTTGACGGTTCACTTGGAGTTTTCGACCTCACTCTTTGCGTATCTGTTCATAACACCGTCTGTAGTTTGGTCTAATTATGTATTTTTTTCTTTGAGTTTGATAATAATTTCGAATAAAACAAGTCATCAATTTTCGTCATTAAATAGTAAAAGTATATCAAATAGTGAAAATTAGGGTTATAACTAATTCTTTCAGTTTTTCATCTGTTATGATTATGAAGTGAAAAAATTAAGAAAATAAATATTTATTATTTTTGCATTTTTTGTTAGGTGCGTAGCTGAGTTCTAGCTGTTTTTTTTTTAAATAAAATTGTGACTCCATTTTAAAAAAAATAGGCTCTAAATCATAAATAATTACCTATCGTTAACTACAACATCATTTTTCTGGCAAAGCTCGAATCTCGTTAAGATAAAAGTGCACGTCTTTTAAGGCTATTCACGTATCAAGCTATTTTACGATGTCTTCATACGAGCAGAAAAGCTTATCTGTCAGTCCATGTGCCATCGAACGGAAAAGGTTGTAATCGGACGGCGCAATGTCTGGAGAAGCGTGTCTGGAGAAGCGGCGCAATGTCTGGAGAGAGCGTTTCTATACGTAAGTTTAACGACTTTGGCAGTATGAGCTCGAACGTTGTCATGCAGTAGAATCGCTGTTTTTGTGCCAGTTTTTCACGCTGTACTCGAATTAAGCACAATAATTGATGTCGACGACGTTTCCGAATAATGGTTTAGTTTGGTTTCAACCGACGATTTTTTTGGGTTGCTATATTGAATGCATTTTTCACCACTGGCTTTATGCCATTAAGAAAACCTTTCCTTTTTTTGCCACTATTCACTGGCGAAAAAACAACGCTCAACGTCCCTGGGATTGCTGGGTAACTCATAACAAGAAGCAGGCTGTTGCTGAGTTTGTCATGGATCCTCATCCAACAATTCATCCAATTCAGCATCTTCGAAGGTTTGCAACCTTCATTTGCGCGGACCGTGGTCAACGTCAAAATTACCCTATTTTAAGCGCCGTAAAGTGGTCTTCAAAGCGTCATTTCCCTTAGAACAGCTAACTGAAATGAGCTTCCTAAATTGGCCAATAGTGCTCACTTTATGTTCACTCTGTTTGGTCAACGTATTACCATACGATAAAGTCCACGAGATTAAGGTCCGAGGAGCTCGGTGGTCACAAATTCTTATCGAGAAAATCAGTCAAATTCTTCCGACACCACGCTTGCCCAAACAGCACCTGCAACATGTTCTCAATACTTGTTGTTTTAGAACTTTTTTTAATGTTGCAAGAAACTTTTCTGATTACTCTAAAGAAATTTAAAAGCATTGAGCAACATTATGTTATTTACATGAATCATTCTCGTAATTGAACACTAGAAATTGTTAAGTAGTTTTCTGCAATCTAGATCCAACTGCATATTTCATGATGCTTTTAAATAACGATAATGTCTCATGATGTCGCATATTGTTGTTTCACATAGGTTTTCTTTTGAGGAAAGCAACCCAGTGATGAGAATGCATAGCAAGATGTTGAACCATATATTTGCCTAAGAGAGTGGCCAAGTGGCTTCTTTCTTTTCTTCTTTGCTATGAATCATATCCCCGGTTGAACATTATTTTCGTCTACCTTACGCGAAATCCAGTGCAACCAGAAAAAATTATTTATTCGATATTTTTATTTTTATTTAACAAAATAATATCATAATACAACCACTGCCAAATTTTTATTGTCACACACACACATGCTGTCAAAATCAGCCAATCACGTTTGGAGTAAAAAACCTGGAGCAAACCGAGGTATCACCTTGGCCACTCTTCTCTCAGATATTTGCTTAAAATACCACACAGTAAACAACCACCTTCAATATAAATGAACGATAAATGATTATTGTTGGAAATATGGTTCTGTTATATCATATTTCGCATGATTAACACTGCATATCGACTGAGCAAGGTTTTCTGAATTATTTTTTCCCAAAACATTGTTTATAATTTGACGAGTTTGAATCATAAAATTTCTTTTACAACACTTCATAAGAGGCGCGTAAATAATTACGAAGTAAAAACATTTTGTACACGGTACATTTTGATTCGCAGGTAGAATTAGAGAAAAAATTCGATATATTTGAAGTTTTTTTTTAATAATGTATGTAGTTATATGCAACTTCGCGACATGATCACTGAAGAGTAGTTAGAGTACAGGTAATCGAAATAAATTTATTTCGCTTCTCTTTTCTTCTTATGCTGTAGCGGGTATCGATGCCTGATGATGATTTCACATAGCATTGTTAGTTGCATATAGGCTCCACCTCCTGCGCTTTTTCGGTTATTTACAAGTTGAATAAAAGTAACGGATGCGAATTATTACAATCTTTGCATGCTGCATTGAGAGTTGCATTTGCTTCATTGCAACAATGTGTGCTGCTTGGGTGGACGATACTCGTCGTATTGGCCGGTGTGCCGTCCTGTTGCAAGATGTAATAATCCTTCCCGTTACTTTAACAGAATTACTTGGCATAGCCCCTACCCAAGTAATTCTAATGAAACAAAAATCACGAGGCGAAAACAGTCATAGAACTGGAATTTCCCTTGTTAATTATTTAATTCATTTTAACCGCAATGAGGTTAACAACTTAAATTTTTTTGAAAAAGCACATGCTTTGTATAATGTGCGTGTAAAGTGGGAAACTTATAGGAAGTATGGCGGAGGTGAAAAGCATATCACCCAATGCCGTACTTGCCAACGTTATGGCCATGGTTCCAAATTCTGTAACATGGACCAAAAATGTCTTGATTGTGGAGACTCTTCTCACAAAAAGGACACATGTCCTGTGAAAGAGAGTAAAAATTTTCGCTGTGCGAATTGTAACGGCAACCATATGTCAAATTTTTATCAATGCCCAGTCCGTTTAGCAATTGTTAAGGCAAGGCAAGGTAAACAAAATTCAATTTCTCAATTAAAACCAACTTCAAAACAAAATTCTCCAAGCGTACCAGTGACGCATAGTTTACCTACTCCTTTGCATACCCGTTTAACTTATGCACAGGTTACAGGTAGTTCGAACATTATACCGCCTAGTGCTGGTAGTTCGAAAATGACCGTTAATATGGGTAAGCAAAACACGCTAGAAAATAATTGTACACCTATTACTCCAGCTAATATTGCTGCCGAAAATATTTTTTCTAATGTCAACTGCCTGGGGCCTATTACGGCAGGTAAACTTTCTTTTTTGCAACAGGCAATGTTCGATCTTATGAACGCCATGTTGCAGGCAAAATCAATGTTTGAAGCCATTCAAATAGGCACAAATTTTACTATTAAAATTGTTTCTAATTTAAAATTTAGCAATGATTTTAAATAAAACAATTAAAATATTAAATTGGAATGCTCGCTCATTGAAGGCCAATGAGAATGAGCTATTTAATTTTTTAACAGTAAATAATGTGCATATTGCAATTATTACTGAAACATTTTTGAAACCTAACATAAAATTAAAATATGATCCCAATTACGTGGTTCATAGATATGATAGGATTCAGGGTTCCGGCGGTGGAGTTGCAATTGTTATTCATCGCCGAATCAAACATCGTGCTCTTCCCCATCTTGAGACGAAAGTTATTGAAACTTTGGGAATTGAAGTTCAAACTGAACTTGGGATTTTATTTATTGCCGCAGCATATTTACCATTTCAATGCACGCGCGAGCTCAAAAATTATTTTAAAGGTGATTTACAAAAACTCACCAGAAATCGTTCGAAATTTTTCATAATCGGCGATTTTAACGCTAAACATCGTTCATGGAATAATTCTCAAAGTAATTCCAATGGCAAAATTTTATTCAATGATTGTTCTTCAGGATACTATTCTATTTTGTCTCCGAATAGTCCTACATGCTTTTCTTCTGTAAGAAACCCTTCAACAATTGATTTGGTGCTGACAGATCAAAGTCATGTATGTAGTGATTTGATCACACATGCTGACTTTGATTCTGACCATCTTCCAATAACTTTTTCTTTATCACATGAATCAGTTTTAAACCCTATGAGCTCTGTTTTTAATTATAACAAAGCTAATTGGGAAAGATACAAAAATTATATTGAGAGAAATTTCAATAATGAGCTTGATTTGCAAAACGAAGTGAATATTGATTCCGCTTGGGAAGCATTAAAATGTGCAATTGTTGATGCCAGGAATTATCCTGTTCCAAAGGCTCAAGTGAAATTTGATTCACCAATAATTGACGAAAATCTTCAACTTCTAATTCGTTTGAAAAATGTCCGCAGACGTCAATATCAACGTTCTCGTGACCCTGTTTTTAAAACTATTTATAAAGATTTACAGAAAGAGATTAAACATAGATTTACTCTTCTGAGAAATCAAAATTTTGAGACTAAAGTTGAAAAATTGAAACGATATTCAAAACCATTTTGGAAGCTGTCGAAGATTCTTAGAAACCTTCAAAGCCTATTCCAGTTTTAAAAGATGGTGAACGTTTTCTTGTATCCAATGAACAAAAGGCTCAAAGACTTGCTCAGCAGTTTGAGAGTGTTCATAACTCAAATTTGAATTTTGTGAGTCCAATTGAAAATGAAGTCACACGTCAATTTGATTTAATTTCTTCCCAGAATTTTTTACCTGCAGAAATAATTGAAACTAACTTGAATGAGATTAAATCAATTATTAAAAATTTCAAAAATATGAAAGCACCTGGTGACGATGGAATCTTTAATATACTAATCAAACATCTCCCTGAGAGCACAATGGATTTTTTAGTGAAAATTTTCAATTTTCAATCAATATACTAATATACGAGCTAACAAATCTGAAGGTTATTCCACTTGAGCTGCTCTTTTAGACATAGAAAAAGCATTCGACAGTGTTTGGCATAAAGGTTTGATTGCGAAATTGCAAACTTTTAATTTTCCAATTTTCCTAATCAAAATTTTAAAAAATTATCTTACTGATCGAACTCTGCAGGTTGTCTATCAGAATTCAAAATCTGATAGATTTCCTGTCAGAGCAGGTGTGCCTCAAGGTTCAGTCTTGGGTCCAGTCCTGTACAACATATTCACTTCAGATCTTCCTGATTTGCCTCCAGGATGCACAAAGTCATTGTTCTGCGATGACACAAGCATTTCCGTAAAAGGAAAAAGTCTTCGTGTCATATGCAGTCGATTGCAGAAAAGTTTAGATATTTTTTCTTCCTACTTGCAAAAGTGGAAAATCTCTCCCAATGCTTCTAAAACTCAAATGATAATTTTTCCGCATAAGCCTAGGGCTTCTTTCCTCAAGCCAAACAATAATCATGTTGTCAAGATGAATGGGGTTATTTTAAGTTGGTCCGACAAGGTTAAGTACTTGGGACTAATTTATGATAAAAAACTTATTTTCAAAGAGCACATTGAGAGTATACAAGCCAAGTGCATCAAATATACGAGATGTTTATACCCTCTCATTAACAGGAATTCTATACTTTGTTTAAAGAACAAACTTTTGATTTACAAACAAATTTTTAGACCAGCAATGCTTTATGCTGTACCGATCTGGTCAAGTTGCTGTTCAACAAGGAAGAAAACGCTCCAAAGGATTCAGAATAAAATTCTGCAAATGATTTTGAAGCGTCCTCCTTGGTTTGGTACACTCGTATTACATAGACTTACTGGTGTTGAACCATTAGAAGCTATGTCAAATAAAATTATTAACAATTTTCGACAAAAATCGTTGCAATCCTCAATTGCTACGATAAGCTCTCTTTATAGCCAATAAGTTAGCAATTAAGTTAGTTGTAAGTTTACTTCCCCTTTTCTGACAAGTAGGTTTAAATCCCTACGAATGATAAGTCCTAATTGCGAAAGCAAACAAATCCTAACAATTAAAATTACAAATTTCTTACAGTGTTGAGAAGTCACCATTAGTGATTGGACACACATACTCATTATTTACTAATATTTATCATAAATACTTAAGCTACTAACAAATCCCCCCTTAAAAAAAAAAAAAAAATAATAATCCTTCCCGTAGAGGTTCCGAATGGCCGGAACCACAACCATCTCCAAAACCTCGGTCTTTTAGTAAGCGGCGTTGATTTTTCCGTTTTTCTCGATAAACACCAGTGGGAGTTTCCAACGCCTGGATACGGCCTCCCGAACTATCACCGACACGACGCTTTTACCCGGGATATTTGTGTGGGACGGGGGAATGCTGGCCAACGTCGCACAGTGGAGTAGTTTTGAAAAAAAAAAAAAACTGTCAAAAGTCTTTTCTCACTTTTCCACACATTTTTTTAGGGGTTTGATGTCTTCGGAAGAGTTATTTAGAATACTAATTAGAATTATTTGACATTTTTATTCAATTGCTTATTAGGCTAGTATTACATTTAAAAAATTAACTAGAACTATCGATTTCATGAAACTTAACCGAAGACACAAAATTCTTAGGTCTTACCTCTGAAGAGATATAACTGTTTTTCTTGAAAGACTTTTAAGATAGTGAAACTAATTTTATATTTATAGAAAATGACAATGAAAACTATGAAAATGCGAAGTTCCCGAAGAGTCCCAATTCTGAAAAATATGTGTACTTGTACCTCAAAACATGCCAAAACAAATGACGTTGAGTTTTTGAATTTTAAATAATTTAACTTCAAAATTAACATAATTTTACCTTAAAATCGCTTCATTTTGGAGCTGGTTCAACAGAATTAACTTTTTTTCAGAAAAATTTGTATTTTGTTATTATATATAGACCGTTCCAATAATTATAAATACACTTACGATCAACCGTCATTTCAAATAACGTGCAGTATTCAACCAAACGTTGGCTGCGTCCTGTTGTTTAAATCCAAAAGAAACAGATGCTGTCATTTTTTCTTATATTTAGTGCGATATTTTGAAAATGCTAGCCTTTCTCCCGAGCAAAGAAAGCGAATTGTGCACAAATGGGGCACCGTGAGTGGTCTTTCTATAAGAAAATTTGCCAGAGAAGAAAGTATAAGTGTCGGAGCAGTTCAAACCGCATTGTGGAAGTATTGTGAAGAGTGCACATTAACTGATGCCCCAAGACGTGGTAGAAAACCCGGGCCTGTTGATCCCACAATGGACAAAAAGGTTAAGGAATACTACAAGCGGCATCCTTCAGTAACGGGTGTTAAATAAAAAATGAGAATTTTTTCAATCACATATAAAGAAAAAATTTTTTTTTTCTCATCGATTTCAGTATTTTTTATTAATAACATAATGTATTTTCTTCAAAAAAATATCAGTGAATGTTTGAGTAAGGGCCGTGGTCTGCTGTTCGACGCAACTTTGTTGCGATGCTCTCACAAGAACGTTGTACGGCACTTACGTCCATTTTCCGGATACAATTCCGGATTCTTGTAGTCAGTTGCTTCGTATTGGCCCTCCAATTGTTTTTATATACTAGGGCACTGAGTGAGCCAAAGAAATCCTCTATTGGGCGGCACTGGGGCAAGTTTGTTGGGTTACGATCTTTCGGCACGAACGGTATCTTTTTCTCCTCAAGATACGCCAGCGTCTTCTTGGCGTAATGGGAAGACGCCTTGTCTGGCCAGAAGACGTACTTCCCATTCGCGTGATGCTCGTTCAGGAACGGCAGCAGGATTTTATCGAGGCACTCTTCTTGATAGATTTGTTGGTTGATTGCCAGACCGCTCGGCTTAAACCAAGGCTTTACAACGCCCCGGTCGGAAATGGCGATGTACAACATAACCTTTTTTTCAAACTTGTGCTTGAACTTGTATTTCACTTCAGGCGGTGTGGATGACTTGTCGCTGGAGTAGTAATTATCATTTCCTGGAATATGCGTTTTGGACAGCGGAAAATAGCTTTCGTCGTCCAGAACGAAAGACGTCCCGCGGTATTTTTTGGTCATCCACCGACACTGTGTTTTAACCGTCTCAACCTGCTCCTCCGTGTACTCCGGCGACCTCGTCTTCTTCCTGCAGACGATTCCTTCCATCTTGAGGGTCCGATGGATCAATACGTGGGAGCAGCCAAATTTCCGACCGGCGTCACGCAGGCTGGTTGCGTCCTTGTTGTCAAACAGCTTTTTCAACGATGTCTTCCTCTGCTTCGTCATTATCGTCACCGGACGACCACTTCCGACCTTCCGCTCTACGTTTAGGGAACCCAGGATACGATATACCGTACTGACAGGTACATTTTCTTCCTTAAAATGTGTCACCGTGAACTTTTTTCCTTGCTGGAAATGCGTTTCGTAGAACCGTACAATGCGTTCGCGGAGCACGTGCTGTTTCGACGCCATCTTTGCTTTGACTAAATTCAAACTAGCAAATCCAAACACGCCTACTGTTTCTTGGGAGCCCAAAGAGTAATTTTCTTGGAGAAAGAAAATTTTACGCTCTGTATTTGAGTTACTGAAAGGTATTGAAAAAATTCTCATTTTTTATTTAACACCCGTTATCAGTACGAGATGTGGCGAGAAAGCTTGGAACCTCGGCGAGTAACGTTATGCGTGCCAAGGGAAGAATGGGTCTGCAGACCCGTCGGAAGCAGAAGCAGCCAAAACGAAATCCAAAACAAGCTGAATCTGTGAAACCGAGAGCTCGGAAGCTTTATGACAAAACTCTGACCAAAAAAATGGGGTGTGTTATCATGGATGACGAAACCTACATTAAACTGGACTATAAGACTCTGCCAGGACCGCAATTTTATACATCACCGAAGGGAAAGGATGTCCCTGGACCAGTGAAAGCCATTTACACCGAAAAATTCGGCAAGAAGGTAATGGTTTGGCAAGCCATTTGTGAATGTGGGAAAATATCTCGTCCATTCATTACGAATGACACAATGAATGGTAAAATTTACGTGAAAGAGTGTTTGCAGAGAAGGTTGTTACCCATGGTTAAGCAGCATAACAATCCTCCAATCTTTTGGCCCGATCTTGCTTCCTGCCATTACTCTAAGGATGCACTAGGGTGGTATAAAACAAATAATGTCACATGTGTCCCAAAGGAGATGAATCCTCCAAACTGCCCTGAAATTTGCCCTATTGAAACTTTTTAGGCTTTGACCAAGGCAAAGCTGAGGAAATATGTCAAACCAGCGGACAATGTTGAAAAATTTAAAAAAGATTGGCTTAAAGTGGTAAGAAGAGAACACACTGTGCAAAAGCTTATGAGTAGTGTTAAGAGAAAAGTTAGAGAACTCGCGTATCTTACGAAAAATAATCCCAACTTGAATTGAAACTGGAAAGAAAACACTTATTATCTATATTTCAGAATAAAATGACCCGAAAAATCCTGTATTTTTTGTTTTATTCAAGAAAGAAGATGTAATTATAATTTTCGGAACAGTCTATAAAACTTTCTAGAACAACTCGAGATTATCAGAAGTAGTTAAGATATGATTTAAGTGAAAAAAATAGTTTTTAGGTAGTCTTTTAGGAAAAACAGCTATAACTCTTTAGAGATAAGACCTAGGAGTTTTGTGTCTTCGGTAAAGTTTCATGAAATCGATAGCTCTACATCTTTGTCGAAAATTGAATATCTCGTAAGAAAAAAAAGGTAATTTTTCTCAGACACTAGCCTAATAAGCAGTGAAAATGTCAGATAGTTCTAATCAGTATTCTGAACACCTCTTCTGAAGACATCGAGCCCCTAAAATACACGGGAAAGTGAGAAAAGACTTTTGATCTGACTCACGATAGCCAAGTGCGTGATGGCAAATCAGTGCGAATCCTGGTCGCGACAACAATGCTGCTACTCTACATTTATTATTTATTATTATTCGGCAACCAGACATAATAACTGGTCGCAAGCAATGACCAGTTTTGGCGGGAGGAGTAAATCAAGCCTAATTATTAGATCTCAAACGCGCAAACTGGTTTGGCTTAGGTCAACGGCGTCCCGGAGAGTAATTTTTCGATTTTAGGTATAACACACTATTCTCAACGGCTTGTTATAAATAATATGAAACATTGCGGCGAAGACGCAAAATCGAGGGCAAGGAACCGAGGTGGCACAAAGCCGCCGTGGTTTCCTCAGTCCGAGCCGGTCGCCGACCCGCCGTCGTAAGCGGCGGCCTCTCGCATACAAACGACTTATCTACTGGATTTCTAGGATTGTTCAAAAAGGTTTTCTTTTCCTTAGTTAAGTCCGAACGAGCGGTAGCGAGTAAGGACAACAAAAATAGATGACACAATGATAAAGAAGTACATAACTATAATCGAATCTGCCATTTTGTGATTCTGCTATTCGTGCTCTTTGTGACTCTGCCTTATGAAATATTCTGCCTTTCGTAATTCTGCTTTTCGTGATTCTGCCTCTCGTGATTCCGTCTTTTGATTTTCCGCCTTTCGTAGGAGACCCGGTGCTAGAGCACCCTTTCAAACCTCAGATCTGAAATTCAATACTATATGAAACATGACATATTCATCCACAACTTGAGATGGATTATAGAAAATATTAGTGAACCGTTGCACTTAAATAACACAGTGCAAAAATTTTTTTGCCTTGGCTTTTATGTATGATTTTTTGATGAAGTTTGATGCAAAAATAAATTCCCCCGAGTTTGAACATATTTAAATCTAGGCGGCAACAGTGCCGCTATTTTTTTTTCTAGAAATCGGAAATATTCGATGTTTTTTCGATGCCATTTTGTTTAAGACCAAACATCGAAATTCTCAGAGTTTGTCCACACATTAGCATCTTCTTACCCATCTTTTAAAAAGAACAGATCTTAAATCGGACAAAACTGAGCTCAAAACGGTGATTTTACGGTTTTGGCATGGTTTCAGTATATTAGTATTAGTAAAGTAAAATAATATCGAGTATGTCTGAGCATTAATTGTAATGCGCTAATATCTAAAATTTGACTACCACAAATTATATCTTATATTGAGTAGAAATAGTCTCAAAAATTGATTGATAGGTGTCTAATCTACGTAAAATGTCAGCAACATGTCGATTTCACCCCAAATCCCCTACAATACAAAAATAGGTTTATCTTGACGTTAAATGACCTTTTTTGAAATCTGGTTAACGTAACATGAATGGTGTAAGCGATACTCAAAGATACAATAACAATTTGTCTTCATATAAGCCTTTTTTTAACTTTATCGAAGGCGCGATGAATCTGTCTTATAGCGAAGCGATATTTCTATGTTTTGATCGGCCCTGGCCAAAAATGCAACCCACTCCCCGCAAAAAGGGGGAGGATCATGTAAAGACAAATTTTTACTGTATCTTTGAGTGTCGCTGAGACTCTCGATAAAACATTAAACAGATTTCAAATAAGTTAGGCTAACGTCGAGAAGAACCTATTTTAGTATTGTAGGAGAGTTGGGGCAAAATAGACATGTTGCTGACATTTTACGTAGATCAGACAGCTGCCAATCAATTTCTGAGACTTTTTTACTCAATGTAACTTTGACTCAATATAACAATTTGACTACTACTTTTAGATATTATACCATTAATGCTCAGACATACTCGATATTATTTTACTTTGTGAAATATACTGCAACCATGCCAAAACCGGTTTCGTAAAATCACCGTTTTGAACTCAGTTTTTGTCCGATTTAAGATCTGTTTTTTTTAAAGATGAGTAACAAGATGCTTATATGTGGACAATTTAGAATTTCGATATTTGGTCGTTACGTCGAAAAAGCATCGAAAATTTCCGATTTCTAACAAATTCCATATGGTGCCATTGTTGCCTTTTAAGTTTAAATATGTTCAAACTCGGGGAAATTTGGTTTGCGTCAAAATACCCAAAAAATTATACATTGAAATCAAGGCAGAAAAAAAGTCAATTTTTGTTGCACTATGTAATGTTTCAAAGTACAGGGTGAAATATACGCACAAACACCGTTATCAAAAAATGTCCCATATAATCCAACCTGATCAAAAAATTACATCGACTTACAGCTCAAATGGTGCGTTAGGATGTCGCACTGGCCGTGAACGAGGAAATTTATAGTACGAAGTGCCTGCCGGAAGTTGCGTCGTTCATCAAAAATTACCATAAGGGCGAAGACGCAGTGTTTTTGTCGGATCTGGCGTCAACCCCGACGTCCCTCAGCTGCATTCCATCGAGAATTTCTGGGCAAACCTGAAGCGTAAGATCTATTATTATATCTATTTTGTCACGTAAACTGAGGGGGAATTGATAAATAAAACCAAGAAAGAATTCAAAAACATGCCTACACGCATGATTTCGTCTGCTATTGTGAATGTTCCGGTTAACTGCCGGAAGGCCGCTCGCATGGGCGTAGAATTTGTTTGCATGTAAGCTAATATAAATACCTTACATGGGAAATTTATCAAACTCATTCAAAGTTCATTTTTTAAATGCAAACGTAAGATCTAAAACTGTTGTCTGGATAACAAAAATTAAAGGCTTCGAATATTCTAAACTAAATCTTTGTTGTAAACAGAGTCGTACAGAACCGGACATTTTAGAGAAAATTTGACAAGAAAAATGGACTGTTAGTGTCAGTAGGATCGTAGCGCTAGCCCCACAATTGACCTGTATACTTAACAGTTGGCTGCGAAGTCTGTGTATAATAAACAGAAGTTCGAGTTCCGAATCGGAATATAGCAAAAAGGATTTTTTGGCTTTTTTAGAAACTGGATTAGTGATAAAATACAACAGCAAAGGGTAAAATGCGATGGTAAAACTTTACAATTTAATGGGTCAAGCATACGTTACGTTTTCATCCATCATGGTGAAATCACAGTGTTAATATTTGTTTGATAATAGTTGCTAGGATATACCAAAAGTCGTGAATAAGCTTTCCTTATCTGCTACTTATGGCATAATAATGATAAAAAATTCCAACGACGCGTAACATGATGTTACGTGGATGACCGATATGCTAGCGTTGGTTCTAGGTGTAGGTGGATTTGCTCTTGCAAACCTTTGAGTTTGTTTATTACTTTTCGCCCACTGAAGTTGTAGTCCCATAACACGCCTAATGATTTAATATTTCAGTATTAAAATATTTCGCTACACTTTTGCATTTTTAGCCCCTCCGGTGCTTATGGAATTTGACCTTTGACTTTTGAATAGTCAACTTCTTCAGGGGTCTACCCACCATACCTTTGGGGAACTACCCACCTACAGTCAGCAAAAATCTCGTTTCACAATGGAAAATTTTGGTTTAGCCACGAAAAAGGCTGACTTTGAACCGTTCTCGTTCCTCGGTCGTTTACGCTCGGTTGATTTACCACGCCCACGGAAAAAAACTCGCTCATGCTTTCTCTGTTTGTCAACGGACTTTGAAGTAACAACAATCTAGCCAATCGAGGATTTGTTGAACCTTTTAGGGGTGCAGATTGTACCTTGAGCATTTTTGTACCACTTGGAATGGTCGGTCATTATGTTTGGATTCCTTTTTTTTCAGTTTATATCATGTCTTAAAAATCATACAATTATTTACAGTTTTGTTATTACTATTGGAAGTATTCGCGTCCAACTAATTTGCTAATTAGGGTGAAATTTTTCGTTACACTAACATCCCCTATAGATAAAAATAAGAAAAATATTTCCTATTCACTGTGGAATTTAAGGCGTTTGCTAAATGAACAACACACCAGCATATGCATCTCATCTACACAGATGGGCCCGTCACTCGGCTGTCAAACGTTTCCACCCCGGGTCCAGTCTAATCATCTTAGGCAGTGAAAATTTCTCCCACACTCGCACGTTGGACATCAGCATCGTTTGAGTAGCATCCACCGTCGTGTCTGGGGTTCACGAAAATCGCGACCCGATCAGGTTTCCTGGAAAATCTCCGCCCACTTGTTGTGTGTGCGCCTCCGACTGCCGCTGTTTTTTTGATTCGATTTTGCAAAATGTCAAAGGTCGCACCGTGTTGGGACACAGCAGGCTGATGCTTAACCGTACTGAATTGTTCATCAGTTAAATTGAAAGAGTGGTAATTTATATTTCTGTTAGATTCGAGGCCAAACTGTGTCAGGGAAGTATCTTGGGCCCAATCTTATATAACATTTTTACTTCTGATCTTCCTGATTTACCACCAGGTTGTGAGAAATCTCTGTTTTGTGACGATACAAGCATTTCCGCAAAAGGAAAAAGCCTTCGTGTTATATGCAGTCGGCTTCAAAAAAGTTTAGATATATTTTCTTCATACTTACAAAAATGGAAGATTTCCCCTAATGCTTCAAAAACACAGTTAATTATTTTTCCTCATAGGCCAAGAGTTTCATTTCTCAAACCCACCCATAACCACGTTATTAAGATGAACGGTGTGGTCTTAAATTGGTCTGATCAAGTTAAATACTTAGGGCTAATTTATGATAAGAATCTTACTTTCAAGGAGCACATTGAAAATATCCAGTCAAAGTGCAATAAGTATATCAAATGTTTATATCCTCTTATCAACAGGAATTCTAGACTTTGTCTCAAGAATAAACTGTTAATTTACAAACAAATATTTAGACCAGCAATGTTATATGCAGTTCCCATCTGGACAAGTTGTTGTGCAACCAGGAAGAAGACACTTCAAAGGATTCAGCATAAACTTTTGAAAATGATTTTGAAGCGTCCTCCCTGGTTTAGCACGAACGAGCTACATAGGCTCACTAATGTAGAAACATTGGAAAATATGTCAAGCCAAATTATCAACAAATTCCGACAAAAATCGTTGCAATCCTCAATTGCAACGATTAGCTCACTTTATAGTCAGTAAGATAGTTTTAAGTTTATTTTAAGTTTCGTTTTATTCCTTTTATTCCTTTTTTTTCTTGACAAGTAGGTTTAATAGTTTTCCTACAATTACAGTATCTTAACTGCGTAAGCTAATAACATTCAATAATACTAAATAGCGTACAAATATATATAATAGTGTTGAAATGTCACCATTTGTGGCAGAACACACACTACTAATTCTGAATAGATATTTTAGTACATAAATAAATCATTACAAACTCCCCCCCTATTAAAAAAAAAAAATCGAGGCCAAACTGGGTGAAGCTGCGATTTAGTGTGGCTTCGAATAGAGAATTTAAATAAATGCGTAATTTGTTACTAAAACCATTGGATGTTGACTAAATACATGAGTACTAGCAGGCGGTATTTGATCTCGTACGGTCATATTTTTTCATCACCACTTGTTTGGTGCGCAAAGCAGCAAACTCATGGTGTACGCCTCCACTAGGATTTTGATATGGCAAGGCAACACACTGCTTTTTCAAAACAGAAATATTGTTCACAATGATCAAAAAGAGTGTATTGTGGGCAGACCGTAATAAACTCACCCACAGTTCAGTTCAAGCAGAAATTTACCAGGCGGAAAAGTCGAACGTACCTATAACTCGTGCTGATTCGCTCCTACTCAAGACCGTGTTCGACACAGCCAACTGTTGAAGGAGTTTGGGCGGTTTGTTACCACAACTGTCGTCTTCTTTGAGGCGTAGGTGGGCAACATGATCTGTTTTCGTTCGTCTCGAAAATTCGTATTCTCGAGAATCTGGAGGGACCATCTGGAATGTACCGTCTGAGGCAGTTGACTGTAAAATGTACCGCTATAAGTGCTTATGTGATGTAATGTAATGGAAGCATATTGAACGTAATCAAAAGTGCTGATGTTGACATTTGAAAAAATCAAGTCGACCCACGTTAAGGTTAATCTGGGGAATAATCAGGGATACCAAATGTGCAGATTTGTCTGCAATACGCAGATTTTTGGAGTCCGTGTGCAGATTTTTATTGATTTGCAGATATTTGCAGTTTTTCCACGGTTTCTGCAGATCTTTGTCAGTCTCCTTATATTTGCGCAGATTTTCTTAAAATGTGTGCAGATTTTTACAGACTTTTGCCTGCGCGAGCGAATTTTTTTCGAGATTTTTTTGAGATTTCGAGCACATTTTTACGGTTTTTCGAGCAGTTGCAGACATTTTTCAAAAACATCTGGCAACTCTGGGAATAATGTATTATTTTCAAAGTACTTCTTTCAAGTCATGGAAAAAAACATACGGTGAAACAATGAAACAAAGACCATCACAACGAGAAGAAAAAACAAATCATAGTAATTTAAGAAAAGTACTTTCAACATCAAGACAAAATTGGCAAAAAAGTGGACTAAGAATTTTTCGCGGGTGGATGAATTTTTCGGTAGTGAAATTTTCTACACGGGGGATAAGTTGATAATTTGAAGCCTCCGCTGGAACTGTAATTACCTTTGCATTTTTACATGATTTGCGACAATAAACAATTTTGAGACAATTATTAAAAATAGTAATGCCCAATCACTGCAATAGACTTTGAAGGTTTCTTTAAAATCTTCGACAGCTTTGAATAAAATTCTGAAAATGTTTTCGATGTTTAGACTTCAGACCTCAAAAGAGTGAATCTATGTTTAGTTTTTTCCTTATACCCTGAAAAATAGTTAAAAAAAACAGGGTAACGAGAGCGTTTATATCGATACCGGCGTACATTCTTAAAGTTTCAATAACTTTTGTCTCAGATGGCGAAGAAAACAACGCGATGGATTTGAATTGTCATTCCGCCGCCGGAACCCTGAATTCTATCATTGTATCTATGAACTACGTGATTGAGATCATATTTATTTCTGACTAGCTGGACCCGGCAAAAGTTTTTTTGCCTTAAACGACATTTTGTGTTAAATATTTCTTGCTCCCGGAAACCTTCACATGTCAAATTTGGTTCCTTTTGCTTGATAAGCTCTTTTGTTATGCTGAAACTTGTTTTATTGTTGTATGGGACCCCTATTTTCTAGTGTAGAGAGGGGTGCTCCTCTCCCTCCTCTGGAAAGTAGGGGTCCCAAAAACTTCTCCCAAAACCTCCCAAAAACTTCTATGGGCCAAATTTGGATCCATTTGCTTGATTATTTCTCGAGTTATGCAGAAATTTGTGTTTAATTTGTATGGGACCCTCCCTTTCGGAAATAATATAAGAGCCGGAGGAGGTGGCTCTCGAAACCCCTACATACAAATTTTCACAGCGATCCGCTGATCCGTTCTTGAATTTACTCCTGACATACGGACAGCGTTGCATTTTCATAATATAGAAAAAACTGGCTTAAGAAAAGTTTTAGTCATAGTCGGAATGTGCACTTTTAATGTTTTATTAAATTTTTTGAAATTTTCGATGTTAGATCTTTAATGCACTGCAATTCATTCAAGGATAGGAAAATCTTACAATGATTTAAATCTAGATCATTCTCTAAAGTATTTCTGTACCACAATATATCTAACTAATGGTAGCAGTGGTCATAAGCTCCTACAAGGGAAGGAAAGTATTTCTGGATATTACAAGAAATTTTCCGAAATAGGGTAAATAATGTATTTTGGACAGGCTAAGGAGTCATTCAGATGAAATTGGGAATATCTCTATCAAATAAACATAAAAATGGTATCTGAGAGCATGCAAACAGTACCACAAGTATCCTTAATCAAATGAGCATGACACCCCACAATATTATCAGGAGATGTTTCTAATAGAACATAATTTTCGAAAAATATTTTAAATATATTTTGGACAGGCAAAATATATTGTGGACATTGTCCAAAATATATTTTAAAGGAGGAGTTCTATGAGCTCCTGGAAAAGACATACAATGAGTGCCCAGGACACGATATAAAGATTGTCATCGGAGGCACATCCACAGAAACAATGGAGGCACATCCACAGTTCGATCAGCACTACAGCGCGAGAAGTGTTGGGTACAACTGCGGCAGCTGCGCCCAATGAGTGGTTTGACGCTGAGTGCCAGCGAGTAACGGAAGAGAAGAACCGCGCCAGGGGTCACATGCTGGCCACGGCTGTGACTCCTCAGAGCATGGGTAGATATTGAGGTGCATGAGCCGCTGAAAAGAGACTCCATCGCCGGGAGAAACGACAGCATTGGGAGCGTATTCTTGCGGAGGCGGAAGGTTGCTTCTCCAGGCACGATGCGAGGAGCTTCTACAAGAAGGTCAACGGAATCAGGAGTCGAAACGTGTCAGCCCCTGTCATGTGCAACGATAGGGAGGGGAACCTGATAACCAATAAAACAGAGGTGGCCAGGCGTTGGAAGGAACACTTCAGTGTGCTGTTGAACGGTGAGGGAAACAGTGGAGTCGAAAGGAGCACGATGACTATTGAGAATGATGGTCATGCTGTGGATCCACCATCCATGGACGAGGTGAAGAAAGCAGTGAAAGAACTGAGAAACTGCAAGGAAGCCGGGAAGGACGGCATTCCCGCCGAACTCTCCAAAGTCGGGAGCGAACAGCTGTATCGTGCCATCCATCGGATCATGCTGAGAGTGTGGTCTGATGAAGAATTGCCCTCGGACTGATTGGAGGGTCTCATATGCCCGATCTAGAAAAAATGTCATCGCCTGGACTGTAGCAATTATCGGGGCATAACTCTTCTCAATACCGTATACAAAATTTTCTCCCGCATCCTGTTCCACAGACTGAGGCCGTTGCAGGAGACCTTTGTTGGCGAGTACCGATGCGATTTTCGAGGGGGACGCTCCACGATGGACCAAATGTTCACCTTGCGACAAATCCTCGATAAATTTCGAGAATACAACTTGCAGACGCACCATCTGTTCATAGACTTCAGGGCAGCGTACGATTCAGTCAAGAGGAATGAGTTATGGCAGATTATGATGGAACATGGCTTCCCAACAAAGCTGATTAGGCTGATACGTGCCACCCTTGAAGGTTCTACATCAAGCGTCAGGATAGCCGGTGAGATATCGGACTTGTTCGTGACGTTAGATGGTTTGAAGCAAGGTGACGAGCTGTCGAACTTATTGTTCAACATCGCATTGGAAGGTGCTATACGGAGGGCTGGTGTGCAGAGAAGCGGCACAATCATTACGAAGTCGCACATGCTTCTCGGTTTTGCGGACGATATCGACATCAATGGTATCAACCGTAGAGCTGTGGAAGAGGCCTTCGGACCTCTCAGGAGAGAAGCTGCGAGATTAGGGCTTGTCACGTTATAGCTCAGGATTCGAAAATTATTTATGATTCTCCAGCAGCAACCATAGATTGAAAGGAATGTGTAATCAAAATTTAATAGTTCATTTTTGGCAGGTTTGGTGAATAAAGCCAACTCGACCAAATGTTCTCAGCATCCTCTCAGAATCCAATAAAATTTTGCGGTTGTGTAAGCCTTACTAAACTAAGCAATTTTGCATACAAACATTTTTGAAAATTTATTTAGACAGCCATTCGAAAAGGGTTAATATTTTTCGACGTCTCATGGCAACATATAAAAAAGCAAAGCCTTGGTGCTACACTCCGATTCGGAATTTGACCTTCTGTTTACCACACACAGACTTCGCAGCCAACCGTTAAGTGTACAGGACAGCGCTACGATCATACTGACAATAACGGTCTCTCTCGAGTCAAGACTCGAACCTACGACGACTGGCTTGTTAGGCCAGCATCGTACCTCGAGACCAGCTGGGGAGATGTCACGGCAACATATATAGGGGTACAAATTGAAAAACGAAAACATCGAGATCGTCACAAAAATTGTTCACCTTCAAATGTTCAAAACTCAGTCAGTTTTGAACGGATTTTCTTCATTCTTGTAGCAATCGATTGTTTTGAAAATTATAGTTTTATCATTCGAACAATTGTACTACTGAAAATTGTCAAGCCTTGCTGAAACGCCGATATCGATCTTTGATTGTTCGTTTAATGCTTCTTTCCCTAACACGGTCGACAGAATATCATACCTTGTTAGCCGAGAATACACCATTAGGGCTTTAAAAGAGCATGCTTCTGCTAAAACCAATCACTTTGCTAGTGAATGGTCACCAGAACGGTCCTAAACAAGTAGCAAGCGGTAGCAGCAATACACCAGCAGCGGTGTTAATATGTTTTTGAGTCAGACAATAAATAAATAGATAGGTTCCAAAAATAAATAGTTCATCTAAAATAAATCCGTTGTTTAAACTTCGTCAGATAAACTCTCGTCATTTTATAAAAGTTTTAATTTTCGTTCTGTACAACAGAAACTTTCACGTGTGAAATACATTGTCTCTTGAACTCCGCAAGCGTTGGTGCACGTTTAACATGTCTTGGCATCGCATTGAAAAAAATATACCTTTATAAAACAATGAATTTTGTGAAGCTCTTGTTAGAAAGAAAGGTGTTCTTAGTTCATCCGCGTTTCTAGTGTTATATCTATGAAAATCTCTTCCTCTTTCAATTCAATCACACAAATATTGAGGTAGCAAACCATTAATTATTTAAAAAATGAACACCATAGACAAATAAACAATTCGTTGCTTCGCGGATAACCATTGCAAAGCGTCCAACATAAAGGTAGAGGAAGTTAATCTATCACAATTTAAAATCAAACGCATTATTCTATTCTGCAAACGCTGTAACCTCAATAATTGTGTGTTATTGGCCAAAAACAAAAAGGTAGGGCAAAAATCCAAATGTGGAGAGATGATTGACTTGTATAGCTATATTTTACTACTAATCGTTAATTCGTTTTTCAAACGGCATAGAATTCCATACTTTTTGGCAATTTTCTTGATGACATTGTCAATGTGAGCGTTGAACTTTAGGTTGTCATCAATAATCACGCCAAGATATTTAATCTCCCGAACGCGACCAATTGCCTCATCATCAATCAAAACAGAGACATCGTCATTTACAACGGTGCGCGAGAAAATCATATATTTAGTTTTATCTATATTGAATTTCAATTGCTTATACTTCAACCATCTGTTTAGAGAACGTAAATCTTCGTTCAAGTGTGAAACGGCTTCTTCTACATTCTTAGCTGCAATGAATAATACGGTGTCGTCGGCAAAAAGATTGATATCACAAAAACGTAAAACTCGTCGCATGTCATTTATATACATAATGAACAAAAGGGGCCCTAATACACTTCCCTGTGGAACTCCAAGATCATTCTCCACGGGACTAGATACCAAATCATTAAAAACAGTCCGTTGAGTTCTGTCTGACAAATAGCTTTCAAACCATCTGAATGCAGTACTCGAAATTCCAAAGCGCTTGATTGTGTTCAACAATAAGGGCCTAGAAATTGCCTCAAAAGCGCGTTTTAGATCCAAAAAAACAGCAAATATTGTGTCTCTATTCTCTAAGTTGTCTTTCCATTTTGCTAGTACTAAGTTCAACGCGGTTTCACACGAATGGCCTTCCCGGTAGCCAGATTGTTCCGGAATTAATAACGAGTTACTATTTGAAAATTCTAACAGCTGACCTTTAACAACAATTTCTAATATCTTTTCTAACGTGTGTAACATGTTGATGGGACGAAACTCTTCGGCTTCAATCGTTCCAGCAACCTTTTGAATCGGAACAACCAACGATTCTTTCCACACTTTAGGCACGTACCCAGTTAGCAATGATTCATTAATAAGGTCCAGCAGAGTGTGACCAATAACATTGAAGCAATCTTGAATGACCCTAGCATTTACATTGTCTACTCCAGCCGTTTTACCTAATGAAAAACAAATATTTTTAAGGTCATCCATTGTGATTGGGTGAAAACCATCAAATCTACTATTAACGTTAGTCGGCTGTTTTATTTCATCCGGTTCATCGACCAGTTCAATTGATTGATTGATCAATGAAACACTATTGATGAAATAATCATTGAACTTACTAGCAATTACTTGTTCTGTTTGTTCTAATGTGCCATCAAAAGTTATGGACCGCGGTTTATTATTACTAGGTTTTAATAAAGATTTCAAAATTTTCCATAACTCTTTGCTGTTGTATTGATGCTGAATAATCTTCCTCTGTATATATTCACAACGCGTCTTTTTTTCCAATGATTCTGCCTGTTAGACCTACAAAACTTTTTGTACAATTTACCCCTTTTGCGTTTAAGGCGCAAAAGATCAAAATTGTACCAGCTGTTCGAGTTTTTCAGAGAAACTAGTTTGTGTTCAACTAATTGATTCGTACACGTTTTCAAGATGTTTGTAAGAACAGCTGCCCGAATCATCTAAGTTACGGCCCGCGATTGGAAAATCCAAGCTTCTTTCAACAAGATTCGAAACAGCCTGTTTCGAATATTCTCTCCAGCATTTCAATTTTATTAAATCATTGTAATCATTCATTATATCTAATATATTAATCATTAATGTCTCATGATCGGTTATTTTCATATCGGAATTCGTAACTGAACGAATAGAATCAAAATTAGAATAAACATGATCAATCAAAGTTCTACTTCGCTGAGAGATGCGCGTATATTCGTCAACACTTTGTTTTAAATTGAAAGATTCAACTAAGCGCTTCAAATGATTCGAATTTGCATCATCTCGCCAGTTAATATTGAAATCACCAACCAATATGTTCAATTTACTAAAATCAAGAAATTCCTCAAGCCAGTTTTCCAATATTTCAAGGAAACGCTGGTCACTGGTATTAGGAGAATGATATAAAACACCAAAATTACCCAACTTCATGCCACGAATTACTGTTATGCCCAAGAACCAGTTACCATCCTTAGCTTCGTTTCGGCAAAGCTCGAACTGAACCGATTCTCTGACATAAATAGCAATACCGCCAGTTTGTCTAGAGTGTGATAAGCAAGCAGCAACGTTATATCCCGGAATACTATACTGATCAAATGCTTCAATATCGACAATATGTGTCTCTGATAAGAACACTAAAAGTGGACGTTTATCTTCAACAACCTGATGTAATGCAACGTAGTTTGTGGTCAACCCTGCAATATTAAAATACAGAAAATCAATGTGATTCACACTCTTCTTGGAACTTGTTTGCTATTTATTGAAACGCAAGCTGCTTTTCTTTTGATTAAAAAGTCTTTTATAAATCATTTAAACAATTAACGCATTTCAATACAGTAGACGTGCACTCAGATGTCTTGTGCTTTTGGCTACACCTAGAGCATGTATCACAATTTTTGCAATCCATGCTCTTGTGTCCAAATTCTCCACATTTGAAGCATCTCAACACGTTTATCGGGAAGTACTAAGCATCGATCAAACTCTACATTTACTTGCTTAGCAGCTAATAAGCTATTATACGCTTCTAAATCAACTTCTATTACCGCGCTATACTTGTTATAAGTGAAGCGTGGATTTTCAAAGGTATTTACTACTTTTATATTATTTATTGTGATGCCTTCATTTTGACTCTTTAAATAGTCAATGAAAACATTAGGAGAAAGATTCTCGCTCATGCCCACTATTTTCAATCTTGGCACCGATGTGGGTACAACAGCGCTGTAATTTTCACCCAGATTATTTTCAATGCCATTTTTCACATTTTCAACATTTTCGCCAATAGCGCATTCAACAATAATGGAACCATCTTTACCGTTCCTAAAATTACTAACTTTGTGTGTTTTTGGATCTAAGTTAGTTTTCAAAAACTTCCGAGTTTCCTCGCAAGCTTGTTTGGACTCTTTAGGTTTAATCACAATAACGGGACGAGTCTTAGGTTTGGCCGGTTTAAAACCATTATAATTATTACTATTATTAATCATTTGACTTGTACTCGTTTTTTTACTTTTACTGTGTCTTTTAACGACTTCCGCAAATGTTGCGTCGTCATCAAAAACATCATTTTGATCGTTGTTATCATATTCAATTTTACGCTTTTTGCCGATTTGGTCCGATTCAGAAGGAACCGGCCCATTCCGCGCGCGAGCATCGTTCATCGCAGCTATATTCTGACGCGTACTTAATTCCAAAACCGAGTTATTCAATTTTTCAAATTGCTCACAAAATAATTTTTCAAGAGACTCATTAACATTTGTTCTCAACTGTTCAACACCGGCACTCAACGCGTTGTTTATCTGGGCCGATATTTGGTCTCGCATTGCAATGACCGAATCAGTGAGAGAAGATAATTTCTTCATCTCTTCTTCGATACGCTTGACGTCCGAAACCAAATGCTGCCCACCACAACACTGGTTTGATAAACATTCATCACACTTGAAGCAAAGATTATCGTTATCTGTTATAATCTTTGCCGTTGCCTTGGTGAGTCCAGTGCACTTGTAGTGAAACAAACGTGCACAGTTGAAGCCCACACATTTCAACGGCAAATCCGATAGGACAATTGCCGTTCCACAGCCAGAACAAATCATCGCACACAACACATGTTAACACGGGACGCTATACCAACAGACATGCAGGGAAACAAGAGATAGGCAAAAAAAAAATGATCACCACCGCAGCTAATGCGCTGGGGGGATTTTATTTAAACAAACTTTAATGCGAACAAGCTGCTTAAGCAACTGTTCTTGTACTTAGCCTTGTGTAGATTCACTACCGAAACACGTTAGAATATATCTACCGTGAATCACTTCCCTATTTCACACGTAAAATAACGATTAAATATCACCACAAAATAACACGAACTACTCTGTTCGCCATCAAAGAAATTCCCTGGTGCAAAATCCCAGCGAGTGTTCATTGTTTTTTAATCGATGGACCAGATATCATCGAAGCTTCAGTTCACCTGAGATATTCTTGCATATATTTTGGACATCTGACATTTTGTCTATATTTTAACGCATTTAATGAAATGATTCTTACCCTTGAAAGTAGGAAACCATTGATAAATATATATATATATATATATATATATATATATATATATATATATATATATATATATATATATATATATATATATATATATATATATATATATATATATATATATATATATATATATATATATATATATATATATATACATACATATAAGCTCTGTAAATGTCGTTTGGATTATTTTTATTTACCAAACGCCTTTTTGCCTTTCTCCTAGAGGTATAGCAGTCACTGGAAAAACCAAAGGTATAAAAGTGTTCCAAAGGGTCGAATCTTGTATATCAATCGACCTAGTTTGACGAGCTGAGCATTTTCTGTATGTGTGTGTGTGTGTGTGTGTATGTGTGTGTGTATGTAACGCTCTCCCAATCTCACTAGATTTTCTCAGAGATGGCTGGACCGATGTTCATGAAATTAATTGCAAATGAGAGGTCTAGTTGCCCCATAAGATCCTATTGAATTCCATTGCAATCGGATTTTTAGTTTAGAGGTTATGTTTAAAAATGTGAAAATCACGAAACAATATTATCTCAGATACTACTCAACCGATTTTAACAAAATTGGTTTTAAATGAACGAGCTACTTAAAAACCCTTAACTATTGAGTTTCATGAAGATTGAACATGGGGTTCAGAAGTTATTTAATGAAACGTGTTTTGGAGAGTGTTTAATCTCACTCATGTTTCTCAGAGATGGCCGAACCGATTTCCACAAAATCAGTGTCATTTGAAAGGTCTAATTACCCCATAAGACCCTATTGATTTTTTTGCAATCGGACTATTACTTTGCCTGTTATGTTTAAAAATGTGAAATCCAGCTATGAAAAGAAACTGAAGACTACTTAAACTTACTCACTTTTCTCAGAGATGGCTGAACCGATTTCCACGAAATTAGTGCCAAATGAAAGGTCTAGCTGCCTCACAACACCCTATTGAATTTCAATTTAATCGGTCTGTTACTTTGTCTGTAATGTATCAAAATATGAAAATCACGAAATTTCATTATCTCAGAAAGTACACAACCGATTTAAAAAATATTGGTATCAAATGAACGGGCTAGCTAAAGGTTAATTGATGAATTTTATATTAATTAAACACGTGGTTCAAAAATTGTGAAAAGGAACATGTTCCGGTGACTTTTCAAATTCACTCGTTTTCCCAAAAATGGCTGGACTAAATTCAACAATCTTAGTGTAAATGAAAAGTTTGGCTTTCCTATAGGTTCCCATTTTATTTGACTATAATCGTATTTTTATTCCAACCGTTATGTATTAAATTATAAAAACAACGAAAGTCTATTATCTCAAAGATCACACGACTTATTTGAACATATCTAGTGTCATTTGAACGGGTCGTCTCTCAAACTCACAAGTAAGAAATTTCATAGCAATTTGATATGTGGTTCAAAAGTTATGAGAAGAAACAAAATTCAAAGACTATTTAAAACTGTAACTGCTTTGATCAAAACATACGGCCTCAACAAAATTTAAATTTGGTATTGTGCTATTCGTACGTTCCCGGTATTGCTCGTGATTGAAGTGTACGAAATTCTAGATCATTTCTTTTATTTCGCTTTTGCCTCAGCGTGAATATTTGACTCCTTATTAATAATTTTTTTAACTTTTTGCCTTTCTCCTAGAAAGGTATAGCAATCACTTGCAAAACCGAAGATATGAAAGTGCTCCAAAGGGCCGAATGGCACATATCACTCGACTCAGTTCGACGAGCTGAGCATTTTCTGTATGTGTGTGTGTGTGTGTGTGTGTGTGTGTGTGTGCAGATTTTTATTTTCACTCACTTTTCTCAGAGATGGCTGGACCGATTTTAATGAAGTTATATGCAAATGAAAGTTTAAAAATGTGAAAATCACGAAACATCAATATCTCAGAACCGATTTCAATAAAATTGGTATCAAATGAACGGGCTATCTTAAAAACCCTCAACTTTTGAATTTTACATAGATTGAACATGTGGTTCAAAAGTTATGAAAAGAAACGTCTTCTGAAGACTGTTTAATTTCACTCATGTTTCCCAGAGATGGTTGGATCGATTTCCACAAAATCAGTGTCATATGAAAGGTCTAGTTACCCCATAAGACCCTATTGAAATTTTTGCAATCGGACTACTAGTTTTCCTGTTATGTTTAAAAATGTGAAATCTAGCTATGAAAAGAAACATATTCCGAAGAATACATAAACTCACTCACTTTTCTCAGAGATGGCTGAACCGATTTTCACGAAATTAGTGTCAAATGAAAGGTCTAGCTGACTCATAACACCCTATTAAGTTTTTCTGTAATCGAACTGTAACTTCGTCTGTAATGTACCGAATTGTGAAAATCACGAAACTTCATTATCTCAGAAAGTACACAACCGCTTTTATCAATAGTATTATCAGATGAATGGGCTAGTTAAGAGTTAACTGCTGAATTATTATTTAATCCTCTAGTGCCCAAGACCGCCATTTGGCGGGCTTCAGTCAAACCTCTAAAAAGCTTCAATAAATACTTAAAAACTGTTTATAATGATTCATATTGATTTTACCGAAGCCCGTCTAGAAATTAACTTGGGCACTAGAGGGTTAACACGTGGTTTCAAAGTTTGGCTGCCCTATACGTTCCCATTTCATTTGATTATAATCGAACTAAGCAACCGTTATGTATTCAATTGTTAATGAAACAACGAAAGTCTTTTATCTCAATGATTACACGATTTATTTGAACATAACTAGTGTCATACGAACGAGTCATCTCTCAAACTTACAAATAACAAACTTCCTAACAATATGATATGTGGTTCAAAAGTTATGGAAAAAAAAGAAATTTAAAGGCTATTGAAATCTATACCTGCTTCGATCAATATATGTGGCCTCAATATAATTTAAATGTGGTATCGTACCATTTGAATGTTCCCGGTATCGCTCGTGATTGAATTGTTCGAAATTAAGAGTCATTTCTTTTATTTCGCTATGTCTTGAGCTTTTACATTACGTCAAATTTCATATTTTATACTTTAATTACAACATCATTATTTTAGAACCCGAAAAGTGAATACACATTTATTTGATTGAAGCGTTCATGTAAATCTATTTTTACAAATAATAAGTTTGAATGAGAAAGGCTGGGTCTGACCGATAGGTGGATAAATTTAGGTTTTGTATACTGACCACCAGTTGATGTAGTGTCTACGTGGTACCTATTGAACGATTCATTTTCAATTTTAAAAAACATGCAGCGGTGTAGTGAGGGGAGTGATATAAGGGTTCAAAATACTCACAGAGCTTCAAAATCTGAGTAGTTTTTCTCTGCGTATTCCTTTTTGAGATTATATAACACCAAGGTAACTTCAATCTGATAAAGACGGTGTACAATGAGCTGTCAAAATGAACAAAGCGCTTGCCTGGCAATGTGAAATTTGCCGCTCTTTTTCTTTTGTTTCACAGATCAAAATGATGTCCAAAATATATTTCTTTTCATTTTTTTGAATACATTTTGGACAGTACAAATTTAATTGTAAAATTTTAAGTCAACACTTCACTAATTTATTATTGAAAAGATATTCCAATGGTTATTTCACTATAGATTAAGGCTTTGTTGTACAAAATTCGTTCAGTGGTAGCAAGATCATAAGCATTTGCATGGAGTACGTAGAGTGTCACTCTACTAAATTAAACAAATAGTTTTACGTCAAAAAATCGTTCAACAAGTTTCGACACTAACTGGAAATCTATATGATTTGAAACACAACCAACTGCCTATTTTCAAACTAGACCTTTTCGTGTATACTTTAGCTGGCTATAAAGAGCATTCAGCAATTTTTACTTACACATCGCTAACATATTCCGCAGAATTTGTATTCAGTTTTTCTTGGAGCAGACCCCTTTCTAGTTAATTCGATTCAACGAAGCGCATTTCTCCGGAATCCTATCTCTGAACCCTACACCTACCATTGACCAGCTGTACGTAATCATGTAGGACGAACGGGCAAGCTTTTTGTTTTCGATTCTTTTCTCTGCGCCGGATACCGTCCCATATGAGCTGTCGTGCAGATAATTTCGAGTTCGTATACTATTAGCAAATATGTACGTGGAACAGGGGAATACGGTTTTCTCCACATTGCGATATCGTAAAGCTACGAGCCTATCAGCGTCGTTATATTGCAGGAAACTCCCGGCATTGTGCGGGTGACTCAAAGTAATTTTATTTCAGAGTGTCACGAGCTCTGAACCAAAAGCTGGCATTCGGTACGGTGTACCACCGGTTTGATGGCGTACCGGGAACGATTGACTGGAGGGTTTTTCCTAGAAACATAATTGAATAAAATTGCCATTGGCGTGGTATTTTACTGACTCGAAATGGGGGGAAATTCGCGTTGAGCAGGATTTTTCATCACTGTCAATGACCACAACTGTTTGCACCAGCCGGGTCCGTAATCGGTTTATAAATTTTGCCAAGGCTTGGTAATTACATTGATTAACGGTAAATAATACATTACTCAACACGCTGACATACATTCCAAGTGCGATATCTTCTCCATGACCTATATAAATACGTCAACACTGAATTGATTGATTCTAGCTGCTCGTTGTATCCTTTAGCGCAATGGCTTGGAACTTTGGTAGGGGCAGTTTCGAGAAAGTTAACTTAAACTAAAACCTCAAATCCCGCAGTGACTGCCTATAAAATCATCGCATCTAAGCTAGTCGGGTATGTTTAGTGTCGTCCTCCAACCGCAGCGGCGATCAAAAGTCTAAGAATAGTGCTCGCGTGCAAGTGGAAATAAAAACCAATACATATTTTATTTTTAAACCGTCCTGATTTTACCGAGCCTGTGGATGGTGGTTGAACTGTTGCCGTGTTATAGTGTAGATAAAGGGTACATCCGTTTCCGAGCTATGTTCACTGTGGAATTAACAGTCTAACCTGCGATGCTAAATATAGCACTGCCGGGCATTTTCATTACCGCCATACACACGCTTGCAATTGAAAACACTCGGTGGCCTTTGATTGTCTCTATCATCCGTTCAGGCTACGTGATACAGAAGTAGTTATAGGGTAGAATCCGGTTGAGATAACCACTGGTGGTGTTCAGTTGATGTGTTTTCAATGGAAACATACTTCTCAGAATATTTTTAAATAATCATACTCAACGAGAGCTGAAGACAATGACATGTATCAGACAGGGATCGACCCAACAATTAGAAAGAAAGGTTGAAATTAATTCTAGGAACGGGTGTATGATTAGCATTTTGCTTACACCTTTACTGAGCTCATTGATAAGGTGAAATAATTTGAATTACATAATTGAAACAATCGTCACTGAATGAAAAACAGGAAAACCGCAGCGAATAACGTTCAATATCATTAATTTTTGAAAACTTCGGCAATCATTTATTAACGTTGTCTCCGATATGTGTGTTGAAATTAAATCAATGCAGTGTTTGTAGAATCGGAACGGGTGTATAATTTGGATTGGTATGTTAGTTAAAACAAAGTTTAACTCATCTATTCGAAATTTTGTCGATCTGTTTGCCGTCAAGCTGAGAGAGAGAACTTATTTTCCAAGTTAAACATGTTACATGCATGCTTTGAAAAATGCTTTATTTTATGGTGTTGGAATGAGTCAAAATTATAATGGGTTTGTCACAAGAGCTTTGAAGCTCCCATTTCCTAGTTTTATTATCAAAATGTGCGTGAACTCAGTAGATATTTTAACTGTAACCAATCTTCCTAAAAAAATATCATAGTTTATGAAAATATATTTCTTTGTTCCAAAAACTCAAAAGTGTTTTTTGATTTTGTCTGCTAAAAAGTAGAGTGTTCAATAAGTTCGAGTACACTTTCAAAATGTGTTAAATATATGAAAATATTTTATATTTTTTCCTGAACCATTTTTTATTGATGCAGTGTCTATTGAGAACCTTTACGACATATTAGCAAGAAACACCCCCTATTTGTACTGTGTGGAGAGCTCGAGACGTTTTTCAAAAAAATCGCACGTGGCGCAAACCTGGTCCATCGGCATCTCTTTCCGGATCTTGGAAATATGCTTTTTAAATTGGTCCATAGTGTTCATTTTATGTTCGCTCTGCTTGGCTAGCATATACGACTATACATTAAGGTCCAGGAAGCCGGTAGTCCTTAAAGTCTTATCGAGAAAATCAGTAAAACTCTCCCGATTCCACTTTGGACGCTATTCGCCGTGTGGACCAATGCACCGTTCTGTTGAAGGACGTAATGATTTTTCCCGATCATTTTGGATATTGTACAGCGGTTGCAAGACAAAGAGTTTCTCATCAGAAAACAAGAATTTCTGACATGCATGCCGCAAACAACGACGTCGCGGTACTCTTTCATCGTGCGTGGTAAACAAACAACAAATACCAGCAAGTCGACACCATGTGCGTCAGTTGGCCTATATATGAGGCTCAAGCTGACAGCAATACCAATACACAGAATGCACATGATGGTTCCAATGGAAATCGATTTCTCGATCAACACAATCGGAGTTTTGGAACACGTGCCTTGAAAGCGGTTAAAGTTTCAAGTTTTTGATCGACGAAAAAAATGCACAGTTCATGAAATTGTCGATAACGAAAATTCTTTTCTAATGCCAAATGTTTTAGAAATGTGTGAAACGTCAAGATCTGGTGTTAACTCGAACAAAAATTTTTTTCAAAAATATCGGCTTTCCGAGACCACCTTTTGTCGAATATAAAAAACGTGTTCCCAAAGTCCGATTGAGCTGAAATATTGCATGGGGACTTTTTCCGAGAAGACGGCACTTTTGAACCCTACTGCTTAACGATGTTCGAAGGTAATTTTTTCATACAATTTATAGGCGCCCTAATGCACATGATGCGCATCTACACAACGATGAAAAGTTGTATTCGAACTTATTGAACACCCTGTAGAGTAGAGTGGAGTAAATAGAGTAGAGTAGAGTAGAGTAGAGTAGAGTAGAGTAGAGTAGAGTAGAGTAGAGTAGAGTAGAGTAGAGTAGAGTAGAGTAGAGTAGAGTAGAGTAGAGTAGAGTAGAGTAGAGTAGAGTAGAGTAGAGTAGAGTAGAGTAGAGTAGAGTAGAGTAGAGTAGAGTAGAGTAGAGTAGAGTAGAGTAGAGTAGAGTAGAGTAGAGTAGAGTAGAGTAGAGTAGAGTAGAGTAGAGTAGAGTAGAGTAGAGTAGAGTAGAGTAGAGTAGAGTAGAGTAGAGTAGAGTAGAGTAGAGTAGAGTAGAGTAGAGTAGAGTAGAGTAGAGTAGAGTAGAGTAGAGTAGAGTAGAGTAGAGTAGAGTAGAGTAGAGTAGAGTAGAGTAGAGTGGAGTAGAGTAGAGTAGAGTAGAGTAGAGTAGAGTAGAGTAGAGTGGAGTAGAGTAGAGTAGAGTAGAGTAGAGTAGAGTAGAGTAGAGTAGAGTAGAGTAGAGTAGAGTAGAGTAGAGTAGAGTAGAGTAGAGTAGAGTAGAGTAGAGTAGAGTAGAGTAGAGTAGAGTAGAGTAGAGTAGAGTAGAGTAGAGTAGAGTAGAGTAGAGTAGAGTAGAGTAGAGTAGAGTAGAGTAGAGTAGAGTAGAGTAGAGTAGAGTAGAGTAGAGTAGAGTAGAGTAGAGTAGAGTAGAGTAGAGTAGAGTAGAGTAGAGTAGAGTAGAGTAGAGTAGAGTAGAATAGAGTAGAGTAGAGTAGAGTAGAGTAGAGTAGAGTAGAGTAGAGTAGAGTAGAGTAGAGTAGAGTAGAGTAGAGTAGAGTAGAGTAGAGTAGAGTAGAGTAGAGTAGAGTAGAGTAGAGTAGAGTAGAGTAGAGTAGAGTAGAGTGGAGTAGAGTAGAGTAGAGTGGAGTAGAGTAGAGTAGAGTAGAGTGGAGTAGAGTAGAGTAGAGTAGAGTAGAGTAGAGTAGAGTAGAGTAGAGTAGAGTAGAGTAGAGTAGAGTAGAGTAGAGTAGAGTAGAGTAGAGTAGAGTAGAGTAGAGTAGAGTAGAGTAGAGTAGAGTAGAGTAGAGTAGAGTAGAGTAGAGTAGAGTAGAGTAGAGTAGAGTAGAGTAGAGTAGAGTAGAGTAGAGTAGAGTAGAGTAGAGTAGAGTAGAGTAGAGTAGAGTAGAGTAGAGTAGAGTAGAGTAGAGTAGAGTAGAGTAGAGTAGAGTAGAGTAGAGTAGAGTAGAGTAGAGTAGAGTAGAGTAGAGTAGAGTAGAGTAGAGTAGAGTAGAGTAGAGTAGAGTAGAGTAGAGTAGAGTAGAGTAGAGTAGAGTAGAGTAGAGTAGAATAGAGTAGAGTAGAGTAGAGTAGAGTAGAGTAGAGTAGAGTAGAGTAGAGTAGAGTAGAGTAGAGTAGAGTAGAGTAGAGTAGAGTAGAGTAGAGTAGAGTAGAGTAGAGTAGAGTAGAGTAGAGTAGAGTAGAGTGGAGTAGAGTAGAGTAGAGTAGAGTAGAGTAGAGTAGAGTAGAGTGGAGTAGAGTAGAGTAGAGTAGAGTAGAGTAGAGTAGAGTAGAGTAGAGTAGAGTAGAGTAGAGTAGAGTAGAGTAGAGTAGAGTAGAGTAGAGTAGAGTAGAGTAGAGTAGAGTAGTGTAAAGTAGAGTAGAGAAGAGTAGAGTAGATAAGAGTAGAGTAGAGTAGAGTAGAGTAGAGTAGAGTAGAGTAGAGTAGAGTAGAGTAGAGTAGAGTAGAGTAGAACAGAGTAGAGTAGAGTAGAGTAGAGTAGAGTAGAGTAGAGTAGAGTAGAGTAGGGTAGAGTAGAGTAGAGTAGAGTAGAGTAGAGTAGAGTAGAGTAGAGTAGAGTAGAGTAGAGTAGAGTAGAGTAGAGTAGAGTAGAGTAGAGTAGAGTAGAGTAGAGTAGAGTAGAGTAGAGTAGAGTAGAGTAGAGTAGAGTAGAGTAGAGTAGAGTAGAGTAGAGTAGAGTAGAGTAGAGTAGAGTAGAGTAGAGTAGAGTAGAGTAGAGTAGAGTAGAGTAGAGTAGAGTAGATATATCGATTTACCTGCAATTAAATCACACAAAAAGTCATCAACTCAAATGTAGAATACCATACCACGTACAGCAAAAGTCAGAATAAATAGAAAATTATTATCTATTCAAAATGCACTATAAATGATAGATCAGATTCCTAAGGAAAGCGAAGATGGGACGAACATCTTTTTACCAGCAAGTCATATTTCAATGAATATTGCAGCAAGTTAGACGACAGTCGCTTATGCTTATTCATTGTGCATCCATTCGAGAACTTGTCCAGAGATGTGAGACCTTCAGTAGTCTGATATGAAGAAGTTCGCCGTGTGAATCCTCTGGAGAGTGGAGGTAAGAGGAATTTGTTTCTGGTTCTGCATGTGATCGCCGAGGGGCGAGAACAAATTAACTGCCAGTTTGATTTCGTTTTCCATCTCGGTATATTTATTTTCAGTTTGTTATTATGATCATAGTATAATTTATATCATATGTACAAAGCAGTTTCTTTAGATTATGTATAAATATATAGAGAGGATATGTACATTTGTGTGTGTTTTATATTTTTTAATGTATATAGAAGAAGCCTCAAATTCCACGTTTCTATTTCGTTCTTTTCATAGGCTGATTTAATGTGAGAGTTCACGATTAATCGAGAGCTGCTTAGTTCTCACGTGGTTGATTTTTCGCCACTACTTGCAGTATCAGTTTGACTTGAATAGAATCACCTAAGAAGCTGCATAGTACCGGCAGGTAAAAATCAAACAATACTGCTTGTGGGTTTCCTATGTATATTCACTACAAGTTTCACAAAGTGGAAAATGGGTTCCAATTTTCTCTACTACTTTCGCAACTCCTACTCCGTTAAACTGTACTCCGTTGATTTGTGCATCTGACAATGATTTCTCGCCATGTAGAAATTGAAATCCAGATTCCAATTCCGATGTCTCGAATGAATAATTTGTTAACAAAATTTATAAAAGTTGGTTAGCTTTTGCCGCTAGAAATACCATCAAGTTCTATCATTCCAATACTTTGTACAGAGTTTAACACTTATTGTTTTCCTTTTCACTCAAGCACTGTGATTATTAGTGGAACAAAGTTCGTTTTCAACTTAGTCGTTGGTGTGTATCGAAAAGCTACTCGTATGTTTGTGCAGTTAGAAAAGTTGGCACTCTGTTCTGGGGGTCTCACTCTCCCTGTTTGAAACTAAAACTATAACGGGAACCTAATAGTTCGGGAAATCATCCTTGATTTCCGTTTGCAACACTCAACTAGAGCTGGACAGGTCAAGGAATGTGTGCAAGAACTTTTGCTAACTAGAGAGAACACACTGATACGTATTGCCATTAACAGCGACTCTCTGTAGGAGTTACAGCTTTGGTTTTTACACTTATAATCCTTGATCAACTTGGTTGGTTACTGCACTAAACAAATTGTAGTATCATTTGCATTTAATAAAAATTACACATTTTTAAAAAGTTAGTTATTGTCAAATTTGTTTTTCTTGTTTTTTTTTTTACATCTGCTGTATCGTATCTTTCTGTTTTATTTTCATTAACTTTGCTTGTATTTCTTTTTTTTTAACGAAGGCGAATGGTTTGCAAAACGAATCACAAAAGCTACATCTCAATGCAAGATCCACAGTGGTATCCAGTGCGATGCTTACTATGCTGATCGATATTCACTTTTCAGAAGTAGAAAATGATTCAATTGTAATTAGTTCTAAACATTACCATGCGTCTCCATGCCTGCGCAGAAAACCGATGGAAACGCATGGTTGTACACAGTGAGTAAATTTTTTCGCGTGCGTCACAATTACTGATGGCAATTTGTTTCGGTCCGATCGATTCATGATAGCGCTCGGGCTGTAATCAGCTTCCGAAGGGGGTTGATTCGATCGAGATAAAAAACCATCAAACAGTTGCTGGTCTCGCACGCTTTACCTACTACCGTGTCTTTCTTCGTGAAGTGGATGAGCACGTGCTTTGTTAATTGCATTTATCTATGTCACCCTGCTGAGAAAAGCGTATGGAGGGAAAATATTTGTCCAATTTTCAAAACAATGATCGTGTCTTTCCGCGCTGCGGACTGGCACGATTTGGGGTTATGCAAAATTTATTTTAACAACGATGGAGGGTTAAATGTGGTTTGTGGGTGACAATAAAATGCGAAATAATTGCTCGCGTTCTCGGACTTTTGTGGAAAAAATGGTTTGAGAATAAATAGTTTGGTTTGTATACCTATCTAGTAAAATGTTACACGACCATTGTTTAGTTTGTATCCGGTTGCGGTTATTTAATTGTATTCAATTTACCTCTCTCCTTGCATCGTGCAGAATATGAATTGCCTTGTATTATATATGTAACTCTAAAATTATTTCAATCAGTTTTTAGGTACGTGATTTACTACGTGAATGTTTGGAAACATTCGTCACTGAGATGAAAAAGCTATGGAAAGATGTTCGAGTTGCAACTATGGGCTTGCACATTGAAGTGTTTTGGGCTGGATTCAAATGAATGAATATGCGTCGTACATATGCAGATGTGCGCTGATCATTCATTCATTATCAAGAAATGTAACAGGAATAAAAATTACACTAAAGTAGTACAAGCTACGAATGGGGTAGCAACAACGGTCAGACCCGTCTCCAAATTGACGTCATCCAATTAATAGTCGTGCATAGACTAGCATAATATTCTCCGATGCGCTCTTCTCTCTCTTCCTTGGCGAATTCAATGGAACTGGATAACTTAAACGAGGGGTGCGCAAATCTTCTAAATCATTTCCATTGCACTTTCTCGGACACTTAGTATTTGTGGATTATTTTTCTCTTAAACAATGATAAGTTCTACTTCAGCTACCTGCAGTCCTTGCTCTCGTTATTTTCGTATAGTATTTGCTCAAACTTAATAATCAGTTCATGAAAAAAGTGAAGACTATCGTTCTCCATAGGGTTTTTTTTCCTTGTGATAAACTAGCTAAGCATGGACAATAGGAGAATGTTTTGTTTTCTTTATCACTATCCCGTACAGCAAACCTAGCAGCACCATCTGGAAAACGTAGGCGGTTTGCCGTTTAATTTTCATTAGATTCGCAAACAAACAAAGCCGGTGCTTTTATTAATCAGTGCGCGCGTGGGGAAAACATAACACATGACAGGGCATTAAAACGTACAGCACGAAGAGCAGTGGGAAGTTTGAGCTTTCGATTATTATTGTACAAAAAAATGGAAAAGAAAACGGCAAAGTCGTAGATGTGCTTTTTTGGAAAAAATTAATAAATTGTTTCAGCGTGATTTCATCCATTTTGATAAATTTCCTATGTACAAGAATGAGTCTTTCATCGGGTTTCAGTTGAAGGTTACCGACTTGGAGACGCTGTGGGTAGTTTTCCTTCTCCTTTCAATTTTTTTTAGGTTGCCTCACATCGTATAACCTAAGGGGTAATGTAATAAGCTGCTGGTTTCTGCCTGTGATTAATTTCGTGTGATTGGAACTGCAAAAGTGTGCCGTTCATTGTGTACCTAATAGCGTAACCACTGTATCAATCGGTTTTCAGTTTTCGGTTTATGTTGGAAACTATTTGAAAACCAGCTCAGAAGCGGTTGACAGCTTGAATCGTGTTTTTTTTTATTTTGATTATTTTCATCGATAATTTCGGGCGCTAGCTGCCATCGGAAGGGTCTTGTGGTCTCTTTCCGCTGTCTTATTTTTTCACCTTAAACACGAATAGTTTATTGATAATACTCTGTTTGTTTACGTGTGTTTTGATTACATGATTGGTTCAAAAATTTAGCCCGAGATTAGGGTTATTTCGTATCTGTGAATGCAGCCCGCAATGCAAGCTTAATTCGGGTTTAATGTGCTGGAATGGTATGTTTATTAACATCGACGGAAAATATTAACTGCTTTTACTTTCGATTAACATATACTGTGAACTTCCAAATCAATCGAAGTTCTTATATAATCGCTAAGCTGCAAATTGACATTATCACCTCGGTCCAAATGAACCATAGCAGTTTGTGGGGGCGACGGTCACGGTTCGTTCGCTCATTTTAACATGAACAGTCCAACTCGTAAAAACGAACGAATCGGAGCGTCACCGGTGCAATAGACAATTGGAACACTAATTTTAAGCTCAAATATAATTTAAAAAATAACTTGATCTCTGAGGAAAAGCCTATTCAGTATGAGCATCTCGCTACTTATGTACAGGTAATAATAATAATTAGCTTTAAGTATGAAGAGAATATTTCTTTGTTCTATTTTTCAACAGAAAAGTTGACTCAAAAGGCTAAAAATTTTCAAAGATCTCATATTTTCAGTTCTCCTTTTATCGATAAATATTTATATAATTTCTGTTATCTTCATCGTTAATAATTATTTACATAGGTTCAGTCTCAATCAGTGTTTTCTTTTGTGTCTCTGTGTGTTGTTTTACTTTAAATATATAACTTGTAATGATTCTCCGATTTGTTTCATTTGTCGGGAAGCCTTTTGCAAGTTTGAACTAGCAAACATAATGGCATGCGGTCGGGGATGCATTCTTCCCTCCCGCTTTCCCCCTAAAACACTCAAACCCGATAACAACAAAGGGCTGCCCCGGTTGCAAAAAAATTGCAGCAGTGGTAAAATTTGAAGCTTTGGCTCAATTTCTTTTCCGGACGTTATCGAAAAGCAAGTCAAATTTTAGCTGATTATGAAGGTTTCACCGCTAAAGAAATGATTGGATCCGATATAGTGTTAAATGGCGCTACCAGTGGGGGTGGAAAATTTATTTACGCCGTTCGTTTGAGGCCATCCAGTTGCTGTACCAGGGACTCCTCGTTGGTTACGAAACGTTTATGAACGCGTGTACCTTGGTGCTTCTGGTTGTCCAACTGAAGTGCCAACTCGGCATCCTGGAGGAAGAATGAAAAAGAAAAAAAAATGTTTTAAATAGAACGAAACAATTAAAAGTTAGCGGAAATAATAACTCAACGCTAGAAATTGCTAGTTTATATTACATACACAATTCATAATTTCTACAATCATGGAAAGGATGAACGCCATTTTAGATTTTTTGGAAATTAGTCTCTGATTCAATATGTTTACTACTAAACAAGATTAAATATTGCAATAACCATGATGTTTATTCCGTATTAGCAAAATAAAAAAAAGAATAGCAATATCAACCCGATTGAACTGACGGCGAAGATAAAGCGGCAGATATT
Organism: Wyeomyia smithii; assembly: GCF_029784165.1. Lineage (NCBI taxonomy): Eukaryota > Metazoa > Arthropoda > Insecta > Diptera > Culicidae > Wyeomyia > Wyeomyia smithii. The sequence continues at coordinate 61,465,262 of NC_073696.1, forward strand.
TCTGGTATGAACCAACAAAATGGCGTAGACAAATCGAGAGCGAATTACATGTAGGCGAATAAGCACAGGAGAATAACATCTCTCGTTACTCTCGAGGAGAAATATCATGGACACATAAAATTTAACCTTGTTTGAGAGTCAGCAATACGATTTATCATTTGTTCGAAAGAAATCTGATAATGATTAAAAGTTTGAATCAAAATCTGCTCTTTTCTGTTTTTTTCTTAATTTAATGAATTTCGTTGGTAAAAGAGAAAAAAACCACTTACCTCCAGATTTTGCTGCATGTCGATAATCTTCTTGATCGTATCGTAAACGCTGCCGGGCTTCACCTTAATAGGTTTGGCCTGGGCAATCATGTTCACTACCGTACCGGCTGTCGGATGGTGGCCGCTCTGTTTCTGCAGACCGCTTAGATTGGCGAAGGGGTTGCGTACCGGGGCGGCTGGCCGAGGCACGGCAACCTCCTTCTGGCCGTTGTACTCGTTGCGTGTTTGTGCCTGCGAGGGCTTTGCTGAGGTTGTCAACGTTTCAACCGTTACGACCGTCGGGGTTGTCGTGGTCGTTACAGCGGCGGGCGTTGCCGTGAAGGGAAATATAGGCAGCGCCAGTTTTTTCGGCTGAACGTTACGTTTCCGGTCCCAGTGGCTCCAGTTGTCGTCGTACTCGTTCTCGTAATCGTAGCTATTGTACGATGGACTGTCTCGCTGCCAGCTGTCGGTGTTCCCGTTCTGTTGATAGTCACTGGACATCGAACGTTGCTGTTGCTGTTTGATGTCTGGGATAGGAGCTGCAGTCGGAAGTTCGTCCTGGAGCTTATGGAACGATTGTAGGAATTGTGGTTGGTGTAGCTGCTGCTGCTGTTGCGCTACGCGACTGTTCTTCTGTTGGTGGATTAGTGATTTAAGCTCTTGAACTTCCTCATCATCTTCCAGAGCGTTTTTGGCCATACTGTTTCGTAAGCTAGTAATTTTGCTAAGTGTGCTACGGCTATTGCTGTTGGCGTTATTATTATTGTTGCTATTATCGTAGGGATTGATATAGCTGCTGTAACCAGCGTTGCCCGAGTCGGCGTATGGTGTATCGTAGTATTCTGGATCTGCTCCATCGTACTCTTCATATTCTTCGCCAGAATCGGGCTGATTGTTGCGCAGTGAGTTCATCTGTTTGTTGTACATGATGAGATTCCGGAGGAAGGTGGAATCGGCAGAATGTCGCGCAGGACTCTCGTACCACTGCTCTTGGCCAACGGGCATGTAATCACGAGCTCGTTCCCGCTCGTCTTCCTGAAGCATTTCCTCATGCAGATCATCCAGCGGATTGTTCAGCTCCCGGTCATCCGAGTAACTGTAGCTGGGAGCATGAGCGTAATAGTATGGAGTTGGTTTGTATTCGCCGCGATATGTCGGAAGTCCGTACGAAGGATAGCGGTCTTGTCGCTGATGCCGTCGATGAACAGGAGGAACGTAATAATAGTTGCTATTGTAGTAGCCACTGTCGTCGTAATAATCCGCAGTTGAGGGGTTCATTGAATACGACGGCAGCGCCATCGTGTATTGTGACGGACTGTCATAATATTGAGGAGCGGGTGGATATGCCGGTATTGAAAGTGAACTTCCGTAATTGCTCGGGGGAAGCAAGTTTGCTCTTGTGTATCGCTTAGTGCCGAAAACTGGATAGTTTAGTGATGCGCTGCTGAGTGCCATTAGGCCGAACAAAGGCAACAGGCAAGTATACATGTTCGTTGTTCGTACACCTGTTGAGGGAAAAACGAGAGAGAAAAAAGAAAATTTTGCATTCTGATGCGGGTATAAAATATCCGTCGGCAAAACGACGCAGTTGATGGCGGCTCAGTTGTTGCCCGCGGAAAAAGAAGGTGAAAAGCCAGCGCTAGAAGTGTTAAGCATGCGAATGGAGGTTGAAGCAACAAAACACTCATAACACTTGCACTATTGACTGAAGCTTTGTGCCCTGACGCTAGTCGCACCGTACGGTTGAAGGACATTGAAAGGAGTAACGCAATTGCTGGCCGGCTGAAACTAGCGGCCTGGTGTGGGTTTGCTGAGACGGGGAGGTATTTGCGTCATCGCTGCTAGACAAATACGGATAAACATGGCCTCGGTTGGCCTTCAGGCGCGGATAGTGATGAGACCGATAGGACGCTACCGGGTTGAGAAAAAATAGAGCAAAAGAGAGAGTGAGCCACTCTGTGTGTATCGTTGATTCACATACAGCCGAACGGGTATGAATCCGTAGTTTTTATTTCACCATAATCGTTATAATTATTTTCCTTTGCTGTCCGAAAGCAAACCTGCGTCACGCCACCACAACGACGCACAGTGCAACGTTCCATAGACAAAAATCAAAAAAGTTGATTTCCTATTGAACCAATTCTATATGCTGATATGTTTTATACATGTTTGAGACGTACTGTAATGATATTATTAACCTCGTAAGTTCACCCATACGATTATGAAATGCATCTACTGTGAAATGGTTTCAACTATTCAAAAGATACGTTAGTTTTGAAAAATTCTCATAGTTTTCAAATTAATTTTTTAATATACTCTATATCTTTTCAAGTTAAAATCAATATGGCAACGGTAGTGGCATGTAACTACTACATTTTACATGTTACTATTGAGACACAACGTAGCGCACTTGGAAGTAAAAGGCTTCTTGGTCATGCTTCTTTATGTTTGAAGAAAAAAGACACTTTCGATTTAAAATCGATCGCCAAAAAGAGTACCCCAAAGTACCTCTCTGAATTTCACTTTTTCCCCTTATTTGGAATATCCTTCAAACTTTAGAAGTGATTCCCATTGCTCAAGTTCGCTCTTTCAACCGGAATTCGCGTTTTCGAATGATACCTCTGGAACCAAGAGTGAGCAGTTTATCGTACATATGTCCCTTATTTTTATGAATAACACGTAATTTATGTGTAAAACACATAAAAGATTCCTGGATTAATGATGTCTAAATGTTTTGCAACAGTAAACCATATATAAACTTAATCAAAAGGGTGTTAAATAAAAATAATAATAAAAACTAATTGTGGTGGCGTTTAGGTCACTTTTTCATCGCCTATAAATTATTTGAATATGATTTTCAAGCCTTTTATCTCGTAATAGATAATATTCTTGGAAAATTATCATTTTATGCCTATGTACAAAAAATGGCGTTTGAGACATTTTTGCGATTACGTATTTGACATTCACCAATTATGCAAATAGTAGCTCTTATCAGTACTAAACATTTTTCGTGTCACACTAATTGAAAAAAAAAAAACTAGAATGGCTGTTTTGATTTTTGTCCCGCGTTCCCATACATTCAACGCACTGTGCGACGGGCTGGACTATGCTGCTAGCCATAAGTATTTCGTATGCCAGCAAGCTTACGAGCCCAGAAGGTTGGTGTTGATCGAACATCGAACGGAGCATGAACCTTTTGGGCTAAATATAAAAATATATGTGCTGCTATTTTTGGATACACCAATTACGAGCAAGTGACAAAATTGACAATTATCGCTTACAGCTGGCCAGCTTTAAAAAGAAAACCAGTGTGAGCTAGTTAATTGGACTGCAATTAAATAATAAAGAGATAACATTTGAGCATAGCGAGTGTGTTTCGAAGCTGTATTCAACATAATGATTACTGATTTTTATCGGAGTCTTGGAAGCTTTCTAGTCATAATTTAACCCACTCGGTTTTGTTGACAATGATTTGACCGATTTGAACATGTTGAGTTTCATTTCAAAAGTATCTCTGCATATTACCCAGTGTTATGTTTATCAGACTTTTAGTTAAGATTTATTAATCAGAGTCTTAGTTGTGATATGAATAATTAATTCTATATTATTCATCCAATTTCTTTGAAGTCAAAGAATGCATTGTATTATATCGATCGTATTTTTAATAAATCTACGGTTGTTGCTGGTGAAATACTGAAATTATCCAAACTTAATTTAAAAAAAAAAACAAAAAAAACGGATGCATTTAGATAGTTAGTTATCAGCTGCTCAACGCTTTTGAAATTATAAAAAAATCATGCTGCATCATCGGAATTTAATCATTTTGAGTGTTAAAATTTGATACAAAAATTCAAAATATAACTTTTAACTTAAATTTTTGCTACATTTCTCTATCCAGAACTTTTCCTGAAAAAATGTAATAATATCAAAATTCAACAAAGGGGAAAATTTTAGCCTTTTTAGATTTAACGAATAGTTTAGTATTTTTTTTTTATCATTCTCAACTCAAATTCAAAATTACTTGACCGCATTTACGAAGTTAATTAGGGACCATCCATTAATGATGTCACGCGTTTAGGGGGGGGGGTAAGGAGTTTCAATTATTGTGACATTTTGTGACATATGGGGGAGGGGGGGGGGGTTAGCTTGCGTATGACATCACATTTAAACTCAAAAAGAAAAATAAATAAATAAAAAAGTCACATTCCTAACCACAGTTTTCAACTCAGAACTATTTATGATGTTTGTATCATTCTTTTATAGTTCTACGATCTCTTTTTTGCTTAAGATTTGCTTTAAATAAAATAAAAAACATTTTTTTTCATGTTAATAAGCATAATGTTCGTTAATTATGTTTTATCGTGCAGGTTCGTTTATGAATGACAGCGCAATTTCATTTATTTTTAGTGTCTCTCAATCCAATCAATAAATACAAAACTTGTGACAAAACGTAAATAAAAATGCTTGGCTATTGTAACATGTGGAGAAGATTTGGATTGCGAATTGATTGAAGAAGAGGAACTAAAATCTATGTCGTCGATATGCGACTCCATCAACAGCATCCTTGGACTTAGAGCTAGACGCTTTCTAGTTATCTTCTATAATCTTCTTTTCCTTTTAGTTTTAGTTTTTCTTTCAGTAAAATCGTTCTTATGAAGAAAAAATGCATGTCTAACAAATTTCTCGATTTTCAATGAATTATGAGCAAAAAAGAGGGAGGGGGTTTTTTTTTTAAAAACATGAAGTAATTAAGGGGGGGTCAAAGAAGTTGTGACAGCTTGTGACAAGGGGGAGGGGGGGAGTTAATTTTTTCCAAATTTTGCGTGACATCATTAATGGATCGTCCCTTATTTTCGAGGTATTCGATTTGAAATGACCATTTAAATAGTATGAGTGCAAATATTTTGAAAAATGTCAATGTTGAAAATATTCTTTAAAACTCAACCTTCCAAAAAATGTTTTGATTCACTGCTCCATACTGGACTTGTTATCAAAAGCTGCGTTTCAACATCAAGTTTGCTCAAAAAAAAATCAATTTTTTTTTTGTAAATTTAAATTCAGTTTTGATTTTCAATTTCTTCAAGTAGGTACCAAAAAATTTTTTTGCGGTGTATATTTTTTACAAGGTTTTGAAAATTTCATGCAACTCGTTTTTAGACAGTTTTTGTAAATAACAAATGAATTCTGAGCTGAAATGCTTTGAATGCTCTGAAATGAAAGCCCAAGCCAAAAACCATTTGCCAATATTCCAAGCTCTGAAAACTTTCTGTGGGAGATACTCAATTTGCATAGCTAATACGTTTACAAAGTTTTATTTAAATAAACCATCGATATTCAACCATTAGTCATTTGGCGCGATTTTACTGCAATGTTACTTCCACTAAACAGATCCTGAACACTAATGTCTTAATCGATGAGTGAAGTTTTTCCCAAACTTTAAGTATAAGAATCGGCATATCTTTGGAAACCAGTGAAAAAAATGGAAAACCAATTGGAAAAGCAGTGGCTTTCCAATAACGAGCTCGCTTTCTGTTTCTGACGTTTATTTTAGAGCTGTCTTTTAAACAACTCCGCCTTTATTTCAAGTTCTCGAAGTCTTGCGAATTTTCTAGAACGGAATCAGTATTATTAGTAGAATGTACCGAACTTTTTGTTCAAAATCGAATTAATTTCGTATTTACCGCTGGTTATGTACAGTATCATTGAATTGTGCTGAATACAGCGTATTTCGATTTTATTACGGTCCAAAAAACACCCAACGAAACTGTGGATTTGGTGAAATGATGAAAATCAATATTTTGAAGTAGAATACTTCTCTCAGGAAGTTCGGCTACATAGGGATGTGAAATAAAAATCTAAAACCGAAAAAAGTGAAAAATATGTCCAATTTCAAATGCTAATAAATCGGTTAGTATTCGATGGATTTCCTTCGTTCTTACAGCAATAGATTGGAAAATCTTCTAAGATTCTTCCCAAATGAAGATCATTGTTATTTTATTATTCAAACTATTGTACTATTGTAAATAGTCAAGCCTTGTCAAAACGAAAAATTCGACCTCCGATTGGTCGTTATATGATTGCTTCCCAAGCACGGTCGACAGAATCATATACCTTGCAATTGAAAATATGCCATTTGGCCTATAAAAGAGCCTGTTTCAGCCGAAGCCGCTCATAATAGTTCTAGACAGCGACAACAGCAGTCATCCCTTAGCAGCAGCAGTAGCAGTGCAGTGGATACCAGCGATAGCGGATAGCGGCCACAGCTGTGGCGTAACAATGGATAGCGCACTAGTTGCAGCGGATCTCAGCATCGATGGCAGCTGGGCCAGCTGATGCAGGGGCAGCGTTACTAATGGCAGCGTATAGCGGCATGGCTACGAATAGCATAGCAGTTGCAGCGGGTATATCTGACCATGAAGCATTTAGGCAATAATTGAATAAAAATTGCAATTGCAGCATAGGCCTTTTTCAAGGCTACTAAATGTTTTTGGAAGAGGTTTGATGCTACTGCAAATGCACAGCAGTGTGATGTTTATTACGTTACGTTGATACTGTGCTTAACAAGCGGTATATACGAAACAAATCCGATTTCAAAATGACTGACAAGCAAGCAGACGGGTTATCTTTATTGTAAAAGTATTCTAGTTAAACCTCGCGGTCGTGGCTTTGCACACAACCTTCCTGTGATTTTTTTATTAAATTTCAATGTTATTCAACAAAAAATATCAATCAGCATCATTTCACCAAATCCACAGTCTCGATTCCCTGGAAAATGTTTTTTCGGCCGTGATTTGATCGAAACGGCTCTGTATCACACTACAGCGCATTTGTAGCGGCTCCTAAGAGACCATCCATTAATGATGTCACGCGTTTAGGGGGGGGGGGGGTTTCAATTATTGTGACATTTTGTGACATATGAGGGAGGGGGTGTTAGCTTGAGTGTGACATCACATTTAAACTCAGAAAAAAAGTAATGAAAAAGTCACATACCTAACATAGAGTTCAACTCAGAACTATTTATGATATTTGCATTTATAGTTCTACGATCCCTTTTTTTGCTTAAGATTTGCTTTAGATAAAATAAATGATGATTTTTTTTCATGTTAAAAAGCATAATGATCGTTAATTAAGTTTTACCGTGCATGTTCGTTTATGAATGACAGCGTAAATTCATTAATTTTTAGTATCTCTCAATCCAATCAATAAATACAAAACTTGTGACAAAACGTAAATAAAAATGCTTGGCTATTGTAACATGTGGAGATGATTTGGATTGCGATTTGATTGAGGAAGAGGAACTAAATATTGATGGTCTTTAAAAAATCAGCAATGATGCTGCAGTTACTGTCTCGGCTTTCTATGTCGTCGAAATACGACTCCTTCAACAGCATCCTTGGACTAATAAATCAACGCTTTCTAGTTATCTTCTATATTCTTCTTTTCCTTTTAGTTTCAGTTTTTCTTTCAGTAAAATCGTTCTTATCGAAAAATGCATTTCTAAAAAAATTCTCGATTTTCAATCAATTATTACCAAAAAAGAGGGAGGGGGGATTTAAAAACGCGACGTAATTAAGAGGGGGGGTTAAGGAAGTTGTGACAGCTTGTGACAAGGGGGAGGGGGGGAGTTAATTTTTTCCAAATTTTGCGTGACATCATTAATGGATCGTCCCTAATCACGGTTGCAGTTTAATAAAAAATCATTCATTAGAACGCTCATCCAAATACCTGTAATAGCTTTGGAAAAGACCGATTATTGCTCTTGCAAATTTCATTTGGCTATTGCATAAAAGAATCATGCTTAGACCGCTACGATATCCGTACTGACATAATTATATAACTGAAGAGTTCAATGAATAATAACACTGGCCGACAAACAAAATTATAGCTTTTTTACCATTCTTGTGAATTTTGGTGCCCCTTGTTTGGTTAAAGGTGCGCAAAAGCTCGCAGAGAATTGCTCATCAGGTGCGTCGCTTCTATGTTGGGAAACTTATTAAAGTCTTTGAAAAAGTTATATTTGCTAGGGGCCCCAAAATTCACAGGAAGGATAAAAAATCCCCAATCTTTCATTTGTTTCCAATTGAACTGTGCAAGGTAAGTAATTTACGTAGTTCTACGTCTACCATGCGATCGTGTCTTTGATACCACTCTCCAACTATTTTTAACTTTTTAATGGCAGTTTATTGACTACAATCCTAATGATCGTCAAATATATTGGTAACTAGTAACTGAGATGTTTCTAATCTAGTTAGAAGACAGTTTCTTTAACGATGATTACAATTACAATAATAAATATTTTAATTTTTTTTTTCACAAATCACAAATCATGAAAGTATTTGAATATTTCTTTCGATGTGTGGTTCTAATAAAGTTTTGAACTGTTTAATGAGAACCCTAAAAAGGTCGATTTGAATGCTGTTTGATAAATCTGTCGAAAATATTATTTTATACCTTTAACCAACAACTAAATAAAATAAATTGTCTAAATGTTTTTGAAAAATTCAACTCTGCCTCGTAATAGTATAAATATAATTGATATTGTTTTTCAAATACTTCCAATTGCGATTTTGGACTGTAACCATAATACTGGTCTACGATGGTTTTACCCGATAAAAATGAAAGATTATAGCCAGGGCCGGCGGTTCATGTGGGTAGTGTGGGTAGTAGTACTCATTCGGAAAATGTCTCTGTGGGTACTTACCCACACGGAATTATTCCCCTCCGTTGCATTGCTTACTACCCACTCAGGAAAACAATGTGACGCTGGCTCTGACTATAGCTTTCTAACCGTTCTTGTGAATTTTGGCGCTCTAGCCGCTTCGGAAGTACGTCAAAAGGCCACAGAGCAATCGTTCGCCGGGTTCATCGTTTCTCCATTTGCTGGCGGAAAAACTTCATTGAAGTCTCTAAAGACTCAACGCACTTCCGAAGTTTTTCGGCTCTTTTGCCTTTTGACACGCTTCCGAGGCGGCTATGGGCACCAATATTCACAAAAACGGTTGAAATGATATAATCATTCATTTTTTTTAATTTAAGCTCTAGCTTAACTTTTTTTTTGCTTTTGTCGTCCAGTGAAATCAAATATAAGTTCATCTGTGGAATGCTAATATTTTTTTCTAAATTGCATTAGCCGCATAAGAAGTTTGAATTCTTTTTAATATTAACAGTTTTATACCAACTTTTCTGGGTGAAAAAACCAGTATTCAAAATTTGGGATAGTAACTTTACAACTCTTCTGCAGTTTTAGTTATAGTTGAGCAAAATGAATTAAATATTGTACATCATTATTTCTGAGATACATTGGAAAGCAGTAGTTATTACCTTATTTCCTCCTCTCAACTAATCTAGTTGATCGAGAACAATTTTGTTGTTAGTTTGTCATGAGAAAATAATTTTTAGGCTGTGCTTTCAATTTTATTCCGTTCTGTGTTAAAATAACAGAAACTATTTCAAAAGTGATTCTACTTATATTAAACCTATGGCAACTTTTTTATCAGCTCTCTAACAGTCTAACAGAAGAAAGCTAACAGAACAGGTTGATTTTAACCATTGTTAGAAACAATATGCTTTGACAGAGACGAAAAGCTGTTAAGCTTGCTCCCTAATAAATATATTTTAAGATTTGTTATCACATATCACTCAATAAAATTTTTGTTACCAAAAACATTTGGAAAAATACAAAACTGGATCAAAATATGTTATTTGTATTGTATCATGAACGGAAAAGTCTGAAAATGTATCATGATAGGAACAATTTTTCATATGCGAGATTGCTCTACAATTTAATGAAAAGTAATTTCAAATATTTACCTTTAACATCAAACAATTTCTCCTGATGATATTCGGCTAAGTTTTATTGAAATTTTAAAGGAATACTATCAATAAAAAAGTTTTTAGAAACGATCCATTTTCAAGCGCAATTCGCCCTCACGATTGCTATCATGCCTTTTTTCGAGCAGTGATAATGAAATCAAAGACTTGAAAAATACAGTATATCTTCCAGTAAAATGCTTCCTATAACATCTAAATTTCAATGCTGAAACAGTTCTTGTGCAAAATATTTGCTTTGAAGTTGGAGTTAACTATTGGAAGAATGCGATGGCCTGTTTTGTATCATGATCGGAACAGCTTACTTCTGAGACTTCATCGCTTCACTTTGCCTGTGCTTGATATAAGATGGATTTCACGTAGGTTCAATGGAAAAGCTTTTATTAGAAATTTTTTTTCTTTGAGAGGACACATTTCGAACTATTGAGAATAGTTTTAGATAATTGAAAGTCAAAAATACTTGAATTAAAATTGATCTGAAAAGAACTGGCTGTACCGATTATGATACATTACATTTTTGTTACGATCATGATTCACCCTGTTCTGATCATGATACAAACTCTATAATCAGATAAAACGATATATTTGCATAAATTTATATCATTTATTTTGTGCAACATTAACAGGGGAAATGTGACATGAATATCTATGTACCATGAAAATAGTCTAAATTGTTCCGATCATGATACAGTACCTTCAATAGAACCTTAATACTTCAAATATACTATTATTGATTAAAAAAATAGAACCCTAATTTTTTCAAGTTCGGCGCTTCTGATTGGGATGTGTATTATATTTGAAAAAGTTCTTTTCAAATATAAAATCAACTTGTCAGGTGGAATGCTCAGTACAATTCTCTAAACATACCGATTAAAAAGAAAAAACAAGAAAGGTGTTAGAACAACAGAAATTTTAACAAAAATGATTCTACTTGTATCGAATTCATATCAAACTTTGTTACTAACGTATCCGCTTTTTAACAAAATAAGATAGCACATGGAAATATATAATAACAGCCCTTGTTGGAAACCACAGCTTTTGATAGAGACGAAAAGTTTGTAGGAATTATTTCAGAACAACTTCATTTTAGAATTTGCTCATCGTAACTCATTTAGATTCAATTTTGTTGCCAAAAGTATATAGAGAAATACAAAATTTTATCAAAATATGTTATTTGTATCTCCTGTTGATAATATTTTATAATTTTTCAGTTATGCTTTTCTGATCGGGGTGCCATACAAAAGACATTTTTTGCTCCACAAAAAAAACTTTGCGTCTCGAAGCTCAAGATTAGGCGACGAGGAATACTGGCAGCAGTGAAACAATTCTTGGAGTTTCAAGTTTTTAATCTCAAACGACCGAAAATGTATACAATATAAATACGTAACGATAAATGGCAGAAAAAGAAAAAAATGTTGAGTTCAGGAATTGTTGGCTCTGTGCTCATTCTTGGTAAAATGATATTTGATGTTTTTAAAGCGCGCAACTTTTTGTAAATCATTCGCGTCTCGAATATCTTACAACTTTTATTACGAAAAATGCGTCTCAAGGACCCTTACCATGCCCCGCAAAACCAGACAAGTGGAGTGGATGACTTAGACATTTTCTACGGTTACAGTGGCATACTGTTTGGCAATGAAGATTGAAATAAATTACTAGAGCTTTTTGTACGGAGCGTTTTTCGTGTGCCAACAAAAAATAGAGTTCTATAAGAAGCGATTGTGGCTCAAATTAACTGTTTAAATACTTGTTTTTGTTCATGCTTCCTATCATTTGATTGCATCGCATTACGAAATTCAGCAATCCCGTCGGCAGGCTGATTTATTTTTGCTTCCGATGTCAAATATTATGAATATGATGAACGCAAGAATCAGTTAAATTCTTTTTAAGTAATCATGTACTTCGGTATTGCACTCCAAAACATTATAGCAATTCTTTTTCGCTTCAACAATCATTATAAAAACGCTATACGTCAAATTTAGCCGCAAAGTGCAATTTGATTCATGGACATATTACATCAAATATCAGCGTCTTTTTTCCCGGCGGACTAGATGGAAGAGTTGCGATAAGCGATATTTAGAGGGTACTTCAATTCAAGTCTATTATGCTTTTATCACAGGCACGCAGTGCCGTATGAAGCGGAAACCGACGGAAAATGGTGCAAACACTATCTTTGGTTGTGGTAAAAACGCCAAACTTATGTTTTCTGCTTCTGAAACACTTTATCTGAAGTACTGCTAAATTGATTCCGGAATTTATGCTGATAGTAAACCACCACCAAGGTCATTTTAGCTGCGAACATGATTAGGGATGATTTTTCTGCTGTGTTGTTTCAATGTGAACTATTATATTTAGTAAGAGTAAAATTCAGCATCGAAAGTATGGATTTTGATTTGAAAACTCATCACCTAAATTTGGTAATAATGTATTAATTTTTCTGTTTTGAAGCAGGGAGGTAAAATTCCATTCCCAACCGAAGGTTTTATCAGGATTCTAACGGCTCTTCTCGAGGGACAATTATGTGAGCAAGCGCAGCAGCTCAAGGACCTTTTAGCTGTCGCCTGTAACTGAAAACCTAGCGTGGTTATTGAGTTCGAGTTAATCCAGCTGCTGTTTCGACATTCTGTTGCAGCCTGTAGAACCTTCTTCAGTAGTCTAGTGTTTTTACAAAAAATCCATCATCTGAAACTCAATTTGCTCGTAGCGAAACTAGGGACGTCCTTGCGAACAATATTTAAAATGCTTAGTCGAGCAAGGGTATCGAAATCGCATGAGTGTTTCGAAGGCTGACGAAGTGGGGAAAAAATTAACTGAATTCTACATGCCTTCATAGCGCCAGGATTCAGTGATGGTACTAAAAAACAGCCTGCAGCAAAATAGGTGTGAAATGGGAACACAACTTGCAGTGCAGCAGCTATTTGGACGCTGGATATAAGTGCATGTTACGCTATGTACTTCACAATCCGGTATGACCTATTTTACTTCAACAGGTTTCATTTCATGTACCACAAGCACAGCCTTATTAAATTGCCTCGGTAGGCTCCGTGCAATGCCCTGAGAATATGTCCAGCATGCGAATAGCGGCAGCTCACAAACAGGATGTTTGCACGGTATTTAGGTCAACGTTCAAGTGAACGAATTAGCATATGGAACTTACGGCTGTACTCCGTACTTACCTAAGTAGGACAATTTTACTGACCAGTATGTATCCAACGAATTTCCTTATTTAACACTAGGTTTGCACTGTTGCACTGTTTTAGGCTGATAGAACGTTTTCTTAGGCTAGTATAAACTCTCAACCAGTAAAAGTTGATTGTCCTCTGAAGTGTTCTTTTTAGTAGTAACTTTTGAAAAGTGTACTAGTTTTTTTGGTTAACAATTCACAGCTACGCTGTAGGACGCAAAATTTTCATCTGCGTAGGTGTTAGTCCTCTGTTGATCGGCTGTGGCACTCACTCTCTCTCTTCTTGGCTTTAGTTTGCTATCTTCAATTCACTATCACAATTCACTGGTATGTTGCTTTTCCTCACTGAGAGTATCCTGTGGGTTAGTAGGGTTTTGTTCCCTTTCGGCTTTTCACTCTACTGGTCGCTTGCTGAATGTGTGATTACCGATGGAACAGTCTCCTTTTATAGATTTCGGTTCGGCTACTGTTCGGGTTTTTCATCGGAAGTTACACGTCTATCGCCCACACATTCTGAATGAAAATTCCGCTTCGCTCCCTTACTATTCCCTCCGATCTGCTTTTCTCCCTATCGTACTTCCACCAGTTTTCCATTGAGCGATAGCGTTGGATCGGCCCACATCTTCCGAAGCAGGCTGTGCTGAAGCTAGTGCGACAGTCCGGAGCTTTCTTTCATTAACCACTAGTGAAAGCTTTCGTACGAGCCTCCCATTGGCTCACGCGCAGTCGATTGTAAAAGCTTTGGTGGTACCCATTAGTGTGTGTGCGTGTTGTAGTGATGCGGCCATATGGTACTTTGGCCGGCATATTTATGACGTCTTTAAATGATCGCACCAACACACAACCGCCACATGGTAGAGCAAAATCCTTACAGGAACCTACAATAACGTCGGAGTGAAAAATCTATTTTTGGAGCAGAGCTCTCTGTATGGCGGCATTTGCGTTGCGAGGCTCCACCGGGTACTGCTCCGTCCCGTTCCGTTCCACCCATCGCACCGGTCCCTTTGCAGTTTCCGGGTTCTCTGATTGCTAGGCAGCGACAGCACCAGCGGCAGCAGCAGCAGCGCAGTGATGATAGCGAGTGTTTTCGTGCTATTCAATCGAGGAAAATGATGTTATATTCCACTCCACCGGCCGGCTCCGGTCCCGTCAATGAGGGGACTACCGTTGTGAGTTTGTTGTTTTTGTCTTGATTTGCGGTACATTCGTTTGTTGGCAGTTCCAATGGAGGACCTCGACGGTCCTAGTGTTATCGTTTCAACGTGCAAGGCAAAGTTGGATCGGTGGGGAAAACGAAAGATGTATTGAGCGCAACAATATAATTTTCAAGAGTTAACGGTTTCTTGGAGAATTGAATTAATCCTATTTGAATTCCCACTGCAGGCATGCTGATGCTCATCAAATTGTCGAACGAGAAAGTCCTTCATAAGATAGAACAAAGCTGTAAAACGGCAGCCTTACATAACGAAAGAAACAATTCCTCTGACAATCTGTTTTCGTGGAAAAAGGGATTATTAACAGATCTGTTGGACGTTTGAAGAAATTGTCACTGTCTAGTTAAGGCTATAAAGCTTTTTTTTATCGTTTTTTAGAGAGGCGTGCATTGAATCTTCAAAGAGGTAAGATATCATTTTCATTTAAAATATCGTTTTCATTCACGTGAATGCCAAGCTTGTTTTATAAGCGGATGATATTGTTGGTTTTTCTCCTGAGTATTAAATTTGTTTAATGAATTTTTCGTCATTTTGCAGTTCTTTACAAGAAATTTCAACATGAAAACTATATCTCCAAAAATATATTGTTTAGATGCATTTGAACCTTCAATATTGCTCTTAATATACGTGCACCAATTTTAATTTTAGAATCTGAAAAACGAACTTTTGTTATTCGTATAAACTTACTTTCTCTCGATGTATTGATCTTCTTGAGTATTCGTAAAAGTTCTCGGCAAACTGTCAAACGTTGTCGTTGTCTGCATCGCGAAATTTGTCAAACTTTCTAGATCGATTGTAAGTACTATTCTCCAATGCTAACAAGGTTTCCAGTGTTACCATACTCACATCCTAGACAAAACCATACAGACAAGCTATGTGAGCGAATTTTCCAGGGACTTACTTTGATGGCCGAACGGAAAAATGGACTGAGGCGAATCTTAGCTCGGAAACTGTACCTAGCCAAACATAATAACGATACTGCAAGCAGGTTTTTTGCAGGCAAAGTCGTTCGCAAAGGATTACACTAGTAAACAAACATAGGTTCTGCCCTAAAGCTCAAACTGAGAAAAATGAAAGATTATACCTTTTTACCCATTCTTGTTAATTTTGGTGCACTTATAAAAGATCAGCTTTCCAGAGACTTAAATAAGTTTTCCTGAAGACAACGTAGAAGCCATTAACCAGTGAGCACTTAAAGTTAGATCCGCCTAACAGTCAATGACAGCGCAGTGATGAGGAAGATTTGTTTACATAGTGGTGAAAGTTTCATCAAATTCAAGTCAGTAGATCAAAAGTTTTCGACGATGGAACGTGAAAGACGTGAGAAAATTTTGCACACTCACGTTGAAAATCCGATATTGCGAAGTGCCTGAAATGCCCCGAATCAACCATAAACAGCGTGTTGAAACGTTTCAATGAAACTCTAACGCAGGATCGCGCTGATCACAGCAACCACAGAAGTGGAACGATTGACAAGTAGTTACGATTGAAAGTTTTCGGCACCGTACAGCACTGTTCGACGAATCTGTCGACGTGAAGGCCTGCGGTCGTTCCACGCCAGCAAGTACCTCAACAGGACCCTCAAACAGAATCTCATGGCAAAACGCCGCGCTAGGATGCTAAAGGGGAAATTCTTGACCAAATTCGACGGCTGCATTTTAATGGACGATAAAACATATGCAAAATTGGATTTCGCGCGGTTCCAAGGAAGGAAAAATTATATGTCCAAGCGCAAGGGTGATCTCGCCAAGCGGTTTAAATTCGTGTTTGCTGACAAGTTCGCTCGGAAGCTGATGGTGTTGCAGGGAATCTGCAGCTGTGGCAAAAAAAAAACACAAGCAGGGAAGTCATGGATTGGTACAACTAGAATGGAATTGATATCTTCGAAAAAGCTATCAACCCACCAAATTGCCCAGATTTTCGTCCAATTGAAATAATCCACGTCCACGTGAAGGAAGACCAGCAACCTTCGAAGACGCCAAACGCCAGAACAGCTTGCTCCGATATTAGGAGTTACCCGCCAAGCCATTTTCGAGCGATTGCGTACTTTAGGAGTAATTCAAAAACAAGGAAATGGGGTCTCTTATAATTTGTAGCCAACGGACATTGAACGTCCTTTTTAAACCTGTAAACAACTGCTCCAGCGGCAAAAAGAGAGGTTTTTTACATCGTGACGGGTGATGAAAAATGGATTCATTGCAGTAATTCAAAGAAATCACTGGGGAACAGTATCGACTCCAATTGATGTGACTAAGCCAGGCACTGCTCGAAAAATACACACTACAAGCAGAGGTTGCAAAAAGTGATTCTACTGCATGACAACGCTCGGCCTCATAGTGCCAAAGTCGTAAAAACTTATTTGGAAAAGTTCGAATGGAAAGTCATACCGCATTCGTCATTAGAACCAATAAGTTCTAGTCGATTTTTACTTACCCTAAAGGTGATGAACCTACGTGAGACATATGATAATCAAACCGCTTCGACACCTGAGTGACCCTGAGTTTGTGATTTTATTGTGGCGTCATATACTTTTTGTTGTGCGAACATGTTTGATTTTGGGACAGATTATTGTCATTTGCAGAAAGTTACTATTTCATTGAAAAAGGTAGTTGAGATGCATCGAGAGTTGAAAAAAGTTTCCGGAAATGCTGCTCTAAGTGAAACAACGTGGCCATGCCAAACACGGGAAGAGCTTGCTTCGATATTACGAGTTACTCCCAAGCCATTTTTAGGCTATTGCACACGTTGGGCATAAAAACAAGGAACTTGGGTTCCATATAATTTGAAGCTAACGGAGGTCGTTCTTTCACCTGTGAACAATTGCTCCAGTGGCAGAAAAGAAGATTTTTTTTCCATTGCGTCGTGACGGGTGATGGAAAATGAATTCATCACAGCAACCCAAATAAAAAAGGACATTGGCGAAGATTCTTCTGTGTGGTACCAGGTCCGTGTTGAAACCGAACGAAACCATCCCTAAGGAACGGTATCGACTCCAAATCATGCCCTGCTCAGAAAATACACACTACAAGCAGAGACAGGAAAAAGTGATTCTACTTCATGACAACGCTCGGCCTCATACTGCCAAAGTCGTTAGTCCTACCAAATTCGTCTTAAGAAAGTTTTGGAGTTACATTCCGATTCGGAACTCGACATTCTGTTTTATTATATACACAGACTTCATCCGCCATATTCATATTGCTGTCCGATTATTACTTGTTTCGTTCTATGGCACATATGAAGACATGAAAAAGGCTTGATTTGTGGATAACCTCAAAAGGCTTATAGCAGCCGTGATAGCCAGAAAGATGAGTTATAGTTGTACATAGCAGTGGATAATACTTTGAATGATTTAGAGGTAAGTCTTTTTTCAAAATAAATTTGCATTTTTGAGAACTTAGTTGTTGCCGTTTTTTTTTAATCTAAAAATAAATTAATCGAAGAAATTATTGTTGCTGCAATTTGTGTTCTCCAGAATTATATTACTATTTTAAGATTTGACGGATATAAGTTTACAAGTTTTTATTTTAAGACAAAACATTCGGCAGTGAAAGTCGTACTCTTGTTCTCATTAACATCCCTGTACCCGTTCCAGCAATATTAAAAATAAATCCATAAATATACCATTAAACATTCTCCGACTTGTCAGCCGTGTCCTCCACAATCGATAATATCATTTTCGTTTGTTCTTTATTTTCATCATCCAAAGAATAGCCAGCCAGGAGCCACAGAAAAAATGGTTTACGTCAAAGGCATCGCGAACGCGAAGTCGTGTTCTCAAGGAGAATTTCTCTGTAAGGCAAGTTTTGCGTTGAGTAACATTTTTCAGCACCAATTCATGTTGGTGTTTGTTAATGTGTGTGCGTGTGCTTAATCTGAAAATATATGTGCACTCGCTGCCAAAGAGCTGAGTAGCAGTTTCATTCACAAAATTTTCTGACCCCCTCCCCTCCGCCTCCACTGAGCAGAAAAGTTACGAGCTTGGTGTGCTCACGCCGTCCACTGTCGCTACCCCCTCCGTGGAAGGTTTCAATTTTCGTGAATCCCCGGATAGATTTTCCCTTCTAGGTAGTAGTGGTGAGAATGCTGTACTGCATGGGGCATGTTTTTCCCTTCGCAAAACTGTCAACCGTGGGCGTTCTGTTTTCCACTGTTGCGGTGTATTTGCTTCTATGTGTGGATGTGCTTTTGTGTTCAACCGCTTCGAAAGCTTTTGCTAGAAGCATCACAATTTGGTAATCGGTTCCGAGTAGCCCACGAGATTCTCGGTTTGACATTTACTTCTACTAGCGAAGATCTCCACCTAACTTGTTGTTTTTTCACCCGTTCTGCTGTTTCGTATTAAATGAAGAAAAATAGTCACTCGCACGCTACTGCTTTATACATTGCGCTGTGACTTTTGGGAGTTGGATCTTCGTGGAAAGACAATTAATTTTGCTCAACCATGCAGCAGGCAAACAGGGAATTGCTTTGTTGCGTGCTAGGATGTCGTACATATGGTCGATGCGTTGATGGGAGTTGGAATGAAGTGAACTGTATACAGTTCAATTTACGCAATAACATTAAAACATGGTATCTATTGGATACTGACAAATGCGTTGGAATTAGTTACAAATTCACTCTTTCAGAGCCACCCACGATTGAGCACAATTTCATTGACCAAAAAGCCCAGAAATCCACTTCAAATTATCACTTCTATCACTAAGATAGAATTTTTAGTGGTATAACTAAAAAGCAAGCGTTCAATCTTGAAAGCTTACTGAAGTCTAAATCAGCCTACGCCAAGCTTTTATTAGCTAGTAATCAGCTTGCTGGAAATAATTAAAACAGTTATCATCGTCATATGCTTGAGAGAAACACAAGAAATAAGAAAACTCGCCAGCCTTTCTTATAACTGCTGCTTACTGGGGGTGAGGCGTATTCGAAAAGGTAAGACTTCCCGCCAAGTGCCAGATCGCTTGATGCAGTTATGTGATAGGTGCTGTAATCGAACAACTGTAACGGGAACCATTATCGGTGTCAGCATGTGGCAACTGTCTGGTGACGTCAATGAAGGATGTACTGTGAGGATGTACCATGTACCAATTGTACTATGCCATAAATAGCAACACTTGAGCGAAAGGGATGCGGCTGACAATCTATCATTTCCACGAATCGGATCGAGCTAACGTCGATTCGAGGAAGAAAATAATTGCGTCTTACTATACGTTTCGCATCGCAAAAGATAAACACGTGAGTGAGAGTCGATTCATCATGTAACATGGCAATGAATGTCAAACGATCAGGTATGATTGAGCTATTAAAAGCACATTGCTTACCGGCGTTATAAATATAGTGACGCCTTCGCGGCTTGTTCGGAAACGATCTTAATTTATTATATTCGAATATTTGAACTGCCTACCCGGTTTAAATATGACTGACATTAAGTCTACACTACTACTAATGAAGTAGTGAAAATTCAATTAACTTAACGTCAAATGGAATTTTGAAAAGGATGATAACATTTCTAAAGAGCTTTCAGCGCCACGACTAAAAGCAAAGCTGTTTTATATCAACATACAGTATAGACGCTGCGGGGTTTAGGATTTTGGAGCTTCTGTTTATGCAATACAAGAGCGCGTTTATGAACAAGAACAATTAGGTGCTACTAATTCAGTCAATCTCTGTTAGCCGCAATTCGAAACAACTGTCCAAAATATATTATGCTAATAGACCCGACGAAAGTTAGCTGTCTAGAGTGAAGGTTAAGGCTCGTTCAAAACGCAGGCAAAAGTCTGCAAAAATCTGCACACATTTTGAAAGAGTCTGCTTAAATATAGGGAGACTCTGACAAAAATCTGCAGAAACTATTGAAAATCTGCAAATATCTGCGAATTAACAAAAATCTGCAAAAATCTCTAAAAATCTGCGTTTTGCAGACAAATTTGCACATCTGGTTTCCCTGCGATACACTGGAGTTTTCTCCGTTAAAGCTATTTCTCGTTTTTTCTCGCTGTCTTCCTTGCTCGCATTCGCTCCCGAGATCATTGCACACAAGCGCGCTTACTCTTTAACTCGCGTGTAGTCCCCTTCTCGCGAGCATAACCAGCCGAGTACAATTGGGTTGTTTAGCTATACCAGTTTTTTAAATCATCTGAAAGTGCTGCATTTTCTAAGCAAAACGTGATATTCAAAAAAAATCTATCGTTGTCCTTCAATTTTTAAATCACAAATTTAAACTGCTCGAAATCGCTACAATGACAGTTCGCCCATACACCAAATGTCATTGTAGCGATTTGGAGCAATTCTTATTCTTCATTTAAAAACCGAAGGACAATGATATGAAATTTTAAAAAAATCACGTTTTGCTTAGAAAATTACACTCTTTTAGCTGATATATAAAAAACAGAAATCCGTGGATAGCTAAACAACCCAATTGTTTCAAGATGCTTTACGATAGTTGTGGAGGGACAAAAAAAATATTTCAAACAGGATAACGGACTACTTCGGTAGCGGTTGGCTTCGGCAGGTTTTGAATTAGACTGCTATAAAAAACTTACCAAATCAGTCCGATACCCTACACGTTCCAGTATGCGAAAGTTTACAGATTCTCTCCTCACGTTCGGATGTCGGTGCACAAAGCAAAACCGGAAAGATGAAGGTAACATTTTCGTTTTCGAGCACAGTTTTTTAAGCACTCCTCCTAGTCGAGCAATTTTAGTCGAGTACTCCTACTCGCTAGCAGGAACTCGCGTTCTCTTTTACTGTCACTGAGTAGCAATACAAAAGAATTTTTTCGTGTCGATGCGTGTTTGCTGCTACGCAGGGGAATGCATGAAGAAGAAAGAGTATCTCGAAAGACTTGAGAAACGTAGCATACAGTCATGGAGAAAATAATAAATGCAGTGTTGGATAATTTTTCGTATTTACGCACTGATTTTAATTGTTGTATGATGTTATGTTACGTCATTATGATCCGCAGACACTCTTTTTAAAAGAGGCACGGAGACATGCACATAAGACGGTCCACGGTGCTCCCACAGACCGTTATTATAAAAAAAATGCACCAAAAAATCTGAGTACACCGTTCGATTCGTTATAACGTCCAGAATGTCTGGTCAAAATTTCAAAATCATTGTACGGTACATTTTTGAGTAATGCCCTTTTGAAGGTTGTAAAGTACAAAAAAGTGATATAAAAACGACGAAATACTTGTTGTAAAGCACGTTTTTCAACCACCATTTTATGAAACAACTTCCAAAATAGTTTCTACACATTCCAAGGGTTATATTTCAAGATAATAACAATTGGTGGAAAAATTGATTTGAAAATCCCACAGTGCACAGTGGTCTAAACTCGAAAAATCGTGATCGTCCTAGATTTGACTGTGAAAAATTGATTTCATGTACTTCATGTCTTCAGCAACATTGTTTCATAGAACAAGGCTTTACTTTTGGCGTTTTTAGTTTTTCGATCAATCCACCTAATAGTGAGATAAAAAAAAAAAATTTCTAATTTTTAATATATCGGATTGCTTCCTTCAGCAAAGTTGTGGAAAATTAAAAAAAAAACAATTGCTGAATACTGCAATGTCCTATCTGTACGTTGGACACGACAAAATAGAGTTTTTTGTGGAACACCCCTCCTTATAATCAGTTTTTTGTCTATAATTTTTTTTGTAATGGTCAAAACAATGCAAAACGTTCTAAGATTTTATTCATTCAACTAATATTCTCTCAAGACTTTATAAAATTTATTGTTTTAACAATCATAGAAAAAAACAAAAAACTGATTTTAAGGAGGGGTGTTCCACAAAAAACTCTATTTTGTCGTGTCCAACGTACAGATAGGACATTGCAGTATTCAGCAATTGTTTTTTTTTAATTTTCCACAACTTTGCTGAAGGAAGCAATCTGATATATTAAAAATTAGAAATTTTTTTTTTATCTCACTATTAGGTGGATTGATCGAAAAACTAAAAACGCCAAAAGTAAGGCCTTGTTCTATGAAACAATGTTGCTGAAGACATGAAGTACATGAAATCAATTTTTCACAGTCAAATCTAGGACGATCACGATTTTTCGAGTTTAGACCACTGTGCACTGTGGGATTTTCAAATCAATTTTTCCACCAATTGTTATTATCTTGAAATATAACCCTTGGAATGTGTAGAAACTATTTTGGAAGTTGTTTCATAAAATGGTGGTTGAAAAACGTGCTTTACAACAAGTATTTCGTCGTTTTTATATCACTTTTTTGTACTTTACAACCTTCAAAAGGGCATTACTCAAAAATGTACCGTACAATGATTTTGAAATTTTGACCAGACATTCTGGACGTTATAACGAATCGAACGGTGTACTCAGATTCTTTGGTGCATTTTTTTTATAATAACGGTCTGTGGGAGCACCGTGCGGTCCCTATATAGAAGAGTGGCCAAAATTACCAAAATGCGAATTTCATATTTAGGATGTTTTGAGCACATGATTATTTTCATAATTTTATATATTTTTATATATATTATATTTATATATATATTTTTATATTTATATATATATTTTTATATTTTTATATATTTTCATAATTTTTGAATGAAATCTTAATACAAAAAACGGTTCATGTTGCAAAATGCCTTCAAAGTTACCTATTTCAGAAACGGAGAAAAATAGTTTTTCTTAATATTTTGAAATATATGAAAATCTACTGAAGCTATCATGGTATGTTCACATATGATTGAAAGCTTATTGAATTTCTTTCCTAAAACAGGATGGGTAATGGATTTCAACCCTACAGAGGCAGTCGCAGGCCACATTGAAAATATGCATAATTTTCCTAATTTTGACTATCAAAAACATTAAATGTAAGCACGTGTAAGCACAGCACCTGATAGTGTGTCTGAGAGCCCTCCTTGTGCCCTTCAAGAATATGTGTTAAAAGTTTGCGGAAAATTTGCGTTTTGGTAGAGAAAGATGATACAAAATTTTCCATTTTTTGCAATTTTTGAATTTTTGGGTGATTTTTCAACAAAGTTTTTCGTATATTATAGAAATTTGGTTCAAAACACATTAAAAAACTTGAAATTATTAGATTAATTGGTTTATTAGAATATACATTGTTTAAAACATATGTTGAAAGTTTGAGTAAAATTTGCGTTTTTGTAGAAAAAAATAATTTGAAATTTTCAATTTTTTATGTAATTTTTTGGAGTTTTATGGAGGCTTATCAACGTATGTCACAGTAATTAGGTTCAAAAATATACTGGAAAAACTTATAATTAGTATGATTATTCAGTTGTACACACTTAAGTAAAAAATATTTTTTTTCATTTTGTTTGAAAAAAAAAAGGTTAGTATCAGCAATAAATTGATTTCCGCGTGTATATTTATTATTTTCAAACGATGTTTTGTTTATCAACCCAAAGTTTTTTTCTGAAATTTATGTTGTTAACCCATTACGACATCGCTGAGAAACTTAGCGATTATTCATGTGAAATCATACTAAACCGAATAAAAAAATGAATTATTATCCCAAAAATGATTCCCAGTGTTTGTTTTATGAAAACACGGCCATGGAACACCACACGCAAACTTGTCTTACCAAACACAAGTATCACCGCCAGAGTTAAACAAATGGTTCGAGCTTGCATTTGGGCATTTAATCGTCAGTTACAGCCGAAGTAGAAGCTGTGTACCGGATATGTCGGCATACAGCATAAACAAATGGAGGTTCTCATGGTCGAACTTTCCAACATTGCAGTCAGGTTTTTCATACACAAAATTCCATTGAGTTAACCGTCAATATCAAAACTACTCCCACGCGTAAACCCGCAATCTGACACATATTGTTATGCTCTTGAATCAGGCGGCTCATATGTCTTTTATGGCTGACTGATTCTAGTTCATACCTTTGAGTCGGTCTCATTGCTTGTGTATGTGGGGGAAACAAAGTTTTATGTGTGCTTTACAGTTCTGAAGTTTTATTAAAGTGTTTTACGAAGAAGCGAGCAATGTCTTAATAAGATCGATTTAATGAGTTTGTTCATACAATCTAGAACAGAAAATGTTATAAATGATTGCATTGAATTGATCAAGCACCGTTTTAAAACAGTTGTTCACAAACAAGACCATAGAAAACTGTATCAACATTTGGTGGCTCTACAATCGAGATTTGCCAAATCGTTTCGTCTTCAGTAGTTTTGTTCGAATTGAATAGCTTTACAACTTTGCTGAAGAAGCCATATCTCTTGAATGTTCCTATCAAAAGTTAGATTCGTGCGCTATCTCTGCGGACAAATCGCGAACTAACTCTCGAAGCCATAAGAAGCGTTTTACTATTATGTGCATCTTTGCTGAAAACAGTAATCGTTTATCTAGTTCCACTAACGAGTTATTTACCTTTATTCGAAAACACAAGACATTTGCCTCAGATTACGTGGTTTATAGACAGCCCCTTGTCAGTCCAAACTTTTCTTATGTGTCATAATCATCTGCAGTGGAAAGCCAACAATTTGGCACAAAAAAAATGAATTTTGGCCGGAAATTTCAATTTTCCGACCATTGTGACATGGCTGAAGAAATTTCTTTGTCGGTGATTTCGAAATTTTTTTGCCTGAGTTAGTGTTTTTAAAGTGGCGACAAAAATAAATACACTATTGAAATATATATACAAAACAATCCAAATTAGCTTTATTTCTCTACATATCGTTAGCAAAGTGACCTTTAACGTTACAAAACTCACTTTCAAATTTTTGTGGCTTGTCTTTTGTTTTGTAAAGCCATATTCAATCTTCCGGGTATGCTTACCACCAGGTTTTAACGAGTAGAAGCTGAACTAGCATTTCACCCTGCCTGTCCGACGTTTCATAAGTCTGTTTTATTCTTTGGATGATGCTTTGCAACCTAGACTTTTCTAATCTTCCATAGAATTTCTAAAGGATTTGAATTAGGAGTCTGCGCTGGTCAAACTAATAATTTTATATTTTCGTTTAAAAATCATTTTCGTGTTTTCAATGCTGTATGTTTAGGATCGTTACTCTCCAACGAAGAAGCATGTTTTCTTTGGCATACGGAAGCATTGCGCTACGTAAAATATCTACACAGTCGTTAGTATTCATAGTCTATGTTATAAAATCAATGAGTTCCATACCAGCATCAGAAAACAGTATTACACCGTTTTCCAAATTTTACTACTTTCGTGGTTAATTGTGCTTTGAAGGCAGTATTCACCGGTCTTCTCACTAGCTGCCAGCTGCTGACCGTTTGAAACAAAAAGGTTAAATTTCGACTCATCCGACCAAAACACGATGTGCCATTTAGTTGCACCCTAGTCTAAAAACTTTTTAGAAAATTCAGTTCTTGCCAAAATGTGTCGCTTTTGAAGTAGAATAAAGTTTCCTGTGTTTTGCTTCCATATGCCGAAGAAAACATGCCACTTTGCTGGATCTCTATGCAGTATAACGATCCTAAACATACAGTATTGAAAACATGAAGATGATTTTCAAACGAAAATATAAAACTATTAGTTTGACCAGCGCAGACTCCCAATTTGAATCCTTTAGAAATTCTATGGAAGATTGGAAAAGTCTAGGTTGCAAAGCATCATCCAAAGAATAAAACAGACTTATGGAACGTCGGACAGCCAGCGTGAAATGCTAGTTCAGCTTCTACTCGTGAAAACCTGGGGGTAAACATTCCACGATGATTGAATATGGCTTTACAAAACAAAAAACAGGCCACAAAATTTTGAAAGTGAGTTTTGTAACGTAAAAAATCACTTTGCTAACAATATGTAGAGAAATAAAGCTAATTTGGATTGTTTTGTATATATATTTCAATAGTGTATTTATTTTTGTCGCCACTTTCAAAACACTAACTCACGCAAAAAATTTTCAGAATCACCGACAAAGAAATTTCTCCGTGCCACTTTTAAAAAGAGTGTCTGCAGATCATAATGACGTAACATAACATCATACAACAATAAAAATCACTGCGCAAATACGAAAAATCATCCAACACTGCAAGTGTATTTATTTTTTTCTCCATGACTGTATGTCTCATTCTTAAGCAGAAAGGAGAAGAAAGGTTTTGCTTCTCATTCGATTTACAAGGTTAATACGCTCGTTAAGCTGGGTCCCTATAATTTGGTGATGTCACCGAGCAGCTCGGAGCGGTGCTTTTACCAAGTCACTGTGATTGACAGGTGGAAGCAGCACTACAATGAATACCTGAATGACGCAGAGGCAGAGGATCAAATCGGTAGAAGAAACGACTTCGTCAGCACAGCGGATGAAGGAGTTATGCCGCCCCCACGATAGGTGAAGTTAGAATGCTATCAAGCAGCTCAGAGACATCGGAACATCTGCTTTGCAGTTGCGGTGCATTATTTAAACGCAGATCAAGGCTTCTTGACAGTGGCTTCTTACAGCCCAAAGAGATTTAATAAATAAAAAAAAGCAGCTCAAGAAAAACAAATCAGCTGGAAAAGATAACATCGCAGCGGAGCTTATCAAGCTGAGCCCGGACAGGATGGGTTCCTGTCTTTATCAGATGATAGTGAGGATCTGGGATACAGAACAGCTCTGGATGAGTGAAAGGAGGGAGTAATATACCCAATATACAAGAAGGACGACAAGTTGCAAGCTGGTTTTGTGGATGGGCGATCGACAATGGACCAAATTTTTACGCTGCGGCAGCTCCTCCAAAAGTATCGCGAATACCATCGACTTTGAGGTTACTTACCATAATATCGACCATGTAGAGCTATGGAAAGTTATGGACGAAAATGGCTTCGCTGCGAAACTAACAAGACTGATTGGGGTCATGATGGATGGTGTCGCCGCTCCGGGTCAGACACTGTTGTATGACACCCCTAACATGGGGACAGCCGCGTACGACCCAGTCAGCATGCGACCAAAGTTTCCAGCGGAGGTTAGTTACCCGAACTCCGCTAAAGTATCCCGGTCGGCACCTCGTGGAGGTTAGGATAGAAGTTGCTGGACAGAGGGGGGTCTCAAGTTACACGTGTCCAGCCGTTTACCAACCGAAACCACATTGATAAAATTAAAATTCCGAACTTAACTCCGAAATCCGCGTAAAAAATTTGCTCATTACAGTTGTTACTTAAAATGTTTACAATGTTTTACTTACATGCCAAACATTATATTTCTAGTCTTTCACGGTGTCTCTGGTTGAAGAACTTATCCAAAAAAAATTAGTATCGCTCTAATACTCGTCGTTCGAAAGCTTGAGCTGTCTCCTTTAATATCTTACCAAAATTGAAATGTTCTATCGGGGGGTCTAGAACAATTTGTTTTCGAACATATATTTGTAATTGAAAAACTAGTGAAATGGAAATAAATAATATGTTTCAGAAATACAAAAAGTTATCAGGGTTGTCTGATCGTACTGTAATATTCAGGGTTGTTTTCATTTATATAGCAAAACAAAGCTTTACATAATATTAGTTTTTTTGAAAAGGGTTGAGTGGGGTCAAAAAGACACTTGAAAATTTGGAGTCGAAAATCAGCTGAAAACGAATGAAATGTTGTGACTTTGATTACATTTATTTTGATTGATGATTGATTTGACTGATTTCTTCAAAAATCGACATTCTATCCTATGAAAAAATATAAAATGCCGGTTGTTAAGAATTGATGTCGTGGTTTTATTATAGGATATTTGCATTTTTCTTCAAAAAATGGTGATTATTACAACTCTTTTTTGCTTGTCAACAAAACTAGACCTAAGTATCTAAGCTATACGTTTTATAGAGCAACCCTTCATTTCATTTGATGTTATTAAAAAATGCGCCGTTTTAGTAACGACCGAGAAAATTGCATTATTCATACATGTTTTAAATCATTATTTAAACCCATTGTGTCAGGAGCGCAACTCCGGTTTGTATCGATGTCCCCCAATCGAGCTTAAATTTCCAGGGTTTGTTCATCCATGAAATAATTTGTACATATAAGTTTTTTGTGAAAGGGGTTAGTGGGGTGAAATGCAGAGCGGGATTCAGGTGTTGGGGGCCGGGACAGAAATTTAAAAATAGTTGAAATGATTTAACGCTTCGCTGGAAGGTGACGAGCAAAACAAAAAAAGGTCTCCAACCTGTATCCACGTCTGGTCTAGAATCAGGGGGCCCCTCGTGTCGAAAGGGCATTTGCACCCCCCCACCCACTCCCCTCTTAAATCCGGGCCTGGTGAAATGGCAATGTCCAGGTGCTGCTCAAAATCATATTGTTTGAGTAGAATGCATCGATTTTTTTGCAATTCGGTATGCTTATTGTACCATTAAGAATGTTTGAAGTACTGATTACTAGAGATGGTCGGGTTTGGTTTTTTTCAAACCCGTACCCGACCCGTACCCAAATTTTGTTTTTCGGTTGAAACCCGAACCCGACCTGAACCCGAAACTTTTTTTCCGATCGAACCCGAACCCGAAAATTTTATTTTTGGGAAACCCGAACCCGACGCGAACCCGAAGCTGTGAAACCCGAGCCCGCCCGAACCCGAGATTTTTTTTGGAGGTCAATTTTTTAAACCAATTTGAGACTAGGATGTTATAGAGCTATAGCCTGCTATAGCCAGCAAATTAAATGTAGGTACAAAATGGAGTAGCGCTCCTTGTGTAAATAATTCAAATGATGGCCTAAACCTCGTTATGAAAAATCGATTTTTTTAAACGGTGCACTTTTTGAATACGTCCAATAAAAGCCCTTGAGTTGATTTATAAAACGTATTGTTTAATTGTAAGACCTAGTTCTGATGACAAAAAAACTCCAATAATCACCATGTTTTTGAAGAAAAATGTAAATATCTAATTATGTAACCTCGACAGCATAGATAGAATTACCATATCAATTCTCAGAGAAATCGATTAAGCGTACAAAAAGTTATAGCTTTTTTTGTTTTTTCAGCAGTTTTTGGAATCAAAATTTTCGAGTCTTTTTTACCCCACTTTACCCTTTTCAAAAAATCTAAGATTATGCCAAATATTGTTTCATTATATGAAAAAACAAAACTTGAAGGTTTCAACACTATCTGATCGGGCTCCCCGGCACCTAAATCCCTTGATAAGTATACATAGTTCCCATTCCACCAGCTTTTCAATTACAAAAAAAAGGTCTGAAAAAAATTGTTCTGGACCCGCCGATAGAACATTTCAATTTTAGTAGCACATTAAAGGGGACACCTTGAGCTTTCGAATGATGAGTATAAGAGCGATACTAATTTTTTTCGGATAAGTTTCTTCTACCAGAGACACCGTGCTTTTTCAGACTGGTTTAAGAAGCAAATATGCGTGTTTTCCTGTTTTCAATTGTGTTTTCATGTTTTATGAGATGAATATATGGGCTGAGATGAATAATGGAGCAGTTCCCTACCATTTTTAAAAAAAATTATAATTTGGTGTACTCGAAGTTTAAAATATTGCATTTTTTTCTCTGGATTGAACACTATCATGTTTAAACGAGGTTTAAACATTTAGGTCGGTTTTCTTCGTTATATTTGCAACTCAAAAAAGTCTTTTTTTTACGTGGGCCCATACAAATTCGGAACGCATCCCCGCGTAAAAAAAGACCTTAGTGTATTTCACAATAGGTCTCACATATGTAATATAGTATAGTTTGCTAGTGTATGGGCCTTGTAAATTGCGGCCGAATCGCCCAATGATACCCAGCATACTGTTAGTTTTACTTATGTCAGAGGTATAGTGTTCTGCAAAAGTAAGCTTGGAGTGATCCTATCTAAGTCTCTAAAAATTTGCATTTTTGTTCCTAGATTTCCGAGGGATGTTACAATATGTGGTGTGTCAATTTGTCGTTACATTTTTTGACATTAAATTCGAGTGGACTTTACGTCGCTAGAATTGCGGATATCCATGAAGAGTCTCATGTCGTCTGCGTAAATTAGTGCCGTCGTTTCGAAATTTAAGATGGCTAAATACAAATGGCAACACGGAGTAGAATGTGGTGCACGTAAAGTTAACTGTCGCGGTGCAAACATAAAAACAGTTGTTTTTCCCACGTAAAAATCCTCTGAAGTTAATGTAGTTGAAGATCGAGTGCTAACGGTCCACTTAATACCTGGTTGCTGCCTTATCGCCAGGGGTTTGTAGCAGAGAAAGGTGCTTTTTGTTGTCATTATTTTCCAATAAACTTACTTGTGCGGAGGACAAAGGCATCCATTCGGTCAGTTATAACCTGTGTATATATTGAATCCCGCCATGACGACACCACAAACACGGCTACGCAATAATCCAGTCAGCAAACCTGACGGTGAAATGACCGTTGCGGATCTCGCAAATATAATGCAATCCCAACTGACTAGCTACCAACAATCTTCTAAAGAGGACTTCAAAAAATTGGGTGCTTCTCTCTCATCTCTAAAATCTCAGCTGAGTACTCTTCGGGATGATATCGTCTCGGATATGGAGAAACTACGAGAGGAAAATAAACGTACGTTCACTGCAATCTCTTCATCGATCGATAAAGCCAACAAAGATACATCATTGGCACTAGATCGAAGCTCTCGCATGAACGACCTGATGGTTAGTGGAATTCCGTTTGTAGATGGCGAAAACCTGCTGTCCTACTTTCACGTATGGTGCAAGGCTCTGGGATACGCTGAGAATAATTTTCCACTGGTAGATATCCGTCGGCTCTCTAAAGGACCAGTGGCTACTGGCAAAGTATACATGATTATGCTTCAATTCGCAATAACTGTCCAGCGCAATGAGTTTTACTCCCGTTACTTACGATCTCGCTCACTATCACTCTCGGAGATAGGATTCTCCGTCAATACACGCATATACATCAACGAAAACTTAGGACCGTGCGTCAGAGACTTGCGATCTAAAGCCCTGAAACTAAAGAAGGAAGGAAAGCTGAATGGAGTGTTCACGCGTGGTGGATTATTGTTCGTGAAGAGAAGTGGAGAAGATAAAGAGATTGCTGTATCGTCAGAGAGTGATTTTAACCGACCAGTTTAAATCCTATCCTTTCTAGTTTCTGTTTTTCCTTTCTCTCCTATCCCTGCGTTCCTGGCATTCCTCTCCTAAAAGTCTGTTCGTGATGCTGCTGAGTTGTTGATGCTGTTGGTGCTGCCGTTGCTGTTGGTGCTGGCTGGCCTGCTGGTTGACTTGCTGCTGCTGAGTTGTTCATACTTGGAAACCGCCGATTATGGAGTAGAAACCTAAATAAGCTGTTATTACTGTTTGCATCACATATTTAGCGATAATATGTTATTAGTAATGAAGAAGGTTAAATTTGTTTTCGATGAAATGCTCAATAACTACTTTTTCTATTTTGCTGTGTCGTCTTCAATTTTACCCAATGGATAATGAGTCTGGTCCCTACACTTCGACGAGCTGGTGCATTCCTGGTACCGTAATGAAATCCGCATTGTATGATGGAAAACTATCCATATGTTGTGTAAATAGCCAGAGTATTTGTGCTCGGAAACTATGTAAAATTGAGGAGTTACGGCAGATTGTGACCATTAGTAATGTTGATATTGTATGTGTGAGTGAAACCTGGTTGAATGAAACCATCAATAACACAGTTATAGCTATCGACGGCTACAATATAATTAGACATGACCGCATCGGTCGGCTTGGAGGTGGGATCGTAATATATGTTAAAAATGATCTTGCTTTTAATATGCTTACCAAGTCAAATAATCAGACAGGCATTGCCTGCACGGAATTCATTACAATTGAAGTATTTGTTCAAAACCAAAAACTTATGATATCTGCAATTTACAACCCTCCTGAGTTGGACTGTACAGATATTATGGAGAACATACTGTCTACATATGGATCTGCCTATCAACACATTTTCTTTTTAGGTGATTTTAACACAAATCTGCTAAATAATTCATCACCGAAAACTGTCAGGCTTAACAGTCTTATTACCACTCATTGCCTACACTGTTTAGGTAATGAACCAACTTTTTTTCATAGAAATGCAGCGTCATTGTTAGATTTAATCCTAACTAATGATCCATCGAAAGTGTTACGGTTCAACCAAATCGAAGCACCCGTTTTCTCCAACCATGATTTAATTTTCGCATCTCTTGATTTCTCTTTTTCACCCACTCCTAAGGTAATTCAGTATCGTGATTATAACGCCATACAAATTGATCCGTTGATAGAAGCCTTCAATGCATTTGACTGGAGTGCTTTCTACCGAATTGATGACCCTAATTTGCAGTTGGAATTTTTCAATGAAGTATTGTTGAATCTTCACGATACTTTTGTTCCCACCCGTACTGTTTCGTGCCACGAAAAGCGTAATCCTTGGTTCAATACAACCATAAGTATGGCGATTGTTAACCGTGATGTATTGTACAAGGAATGGAAAAGAAGTAAAAATTCGGATGTTCATCTTGAGTTTAAAAGAATTCGAAATCAGGTAAACCGACTTATTCGCACAGCTAAACAAAATTATTTTACCTCCCGCCTTGACATGAATGTGCCTCCTAAGGAATTGTGGAAAAAACTGAAAACTCTAGGAGTTGGTCAATCATCATCGCAAACACCGAACAATTTCACTGCTGATGAAATTAATCACAAATTTTGTAGTCATTTTTCTCAAAACAACTCGCCTTTCTCTAGTACCCTCGGAACATACGAATTCAATAACGATGCTTTTTATTTTGGTAGAGTTAATCAAATTGATGTCATTACAGCCATGTACTCAATTAATTCTAATGCTATGGGAGTCGATTTAATACCAATGAAATTCATAAAAAATATTTGCCCTATTTTGGTTGAGCCTATAACACATCTTTTCAATTCTATAATCACAACAAGTGTTTTTCCTGATGCTTGGAAAAAATCCAAGATTATACCTATTAAGAAAAAATCCAACTCTAACACGATAGATAATCTGCGACCCATAAGCATCCTTTGCGCTTTGTCTAAGATTTTTGAAAAAATAATCAAAATGAACCTTTGTGATTATATAACCAGGAAGAACCTGTTAAATCAGTTTCAGTCCGGCTATCGGACTAAACACAGCCCAAAAACCGCGATGCTAAAAATAATTGATGATATTGGTCTTGTACTTGATGGTGGTCGGCCCGTTGTTCTAATTTTATTAGACTTTTCGAAGGCTTTCGACACAGTGTCACATACAATTTTATGTCAAAAACTGAGATCAAACTTTGGACTTTCATTACATGCATCAAATCTGATAAATTCATATCTGAGTGGGCGATCTCAAGCAGTCTTCAATAATGGAATACTTTCTCAGTTTCTGCCTGTATCATCCGGAGTCCCACAAGGCTCTATTCTGGGACCAATTTTGTTTTCTTTATACATAAATGACCTTCCTGAAGTCATCAAAAACTGCAAGATTCATCTGTTTGCGGATGATGTCCAGTTATATTATGGATGTAGTAGTAACTCGGCTGTAGAAATAGCTCATAAAATTAATGCTGATTTAAAACGAGTCTTTGATTGGTCTGCAAGAAATAAGCTCACATTGAATTGTACAAAAACAAACGCAGTTTTTATTAACAATGGCTCTATACATGGTACCTTGAAACCGGTGTTGTTTCTAGGCAATGAAATTGTCTCATTTGTTGAGGATGCTGTTAGTTTGGGTATTCGCATCCAATCTAATTTTGGTTGGGATAAATATGTGCTCTCACAATGTGGTAAAATTTATAAATGTTTACGCTCGCTTTATACAACAACAGCGTTCCTCGCAACTAACACAAAATTGAAACTTTTTAAGAGTTTAATTTATCCCCATTTTTTGGCATGTGAT
This sequence comes from Wyeomyia smithii, assembly GCF_029784165.1. Taxonomy (NCBI): domain Eukaryota; kingdom Metazoa; phylum Arthropoda; class Insecta; order Diptera; family Culicidae; genus Wyeomyia; species Wyeomyia smithii. The sequence goes on from NC_073696.1 coordinate 61,499,489, forward strand.
TTTTTGCTGGACGATGTTCCAGTCACTGTTTTTAATAAGCTAAAAGTTGCGTTACATTCATGTGTGCGTTATGTGTTCAACTTAAACAGGTTTTCTCGTGTCTCCCACCTTCAGTATCGCCTAATCGGTTGTACTTTGGAAAATTTTAGTAAGCTGCGTAGTTGCCTATTTCTACATGGTTTGTTGGAAACGAAGCAACCTGGTTATCTACATAGAAAATTACAAATGACCCGAAGTAATCGTTCCTTGAAATTTATTATACCTAGACATCGCACGTCAATGTACGGGAACTCATTTTTCGTACGAGGTGTAGTACACTGGAATTCATTACCCAATAGTTTGGCCAACATACCTTCCTGCACAGCATTTAGAAGAGGATGTTTTGAGCATTTCAAATAAGTAGTTATTCAAGTATTATTGTTATTTGAGTAGTTTTTGTCATGAAGTTTCTTTACTATCTGGTATTTTTTGTGTGATGCCTATTCTACTTCAAAAGAGTTAACAATGTAATATTAAAAAGACAGAAGTCTTAAGTTACGAGATACAAATACTAATAAATAAATAAATAAAATAAACTTATTGTAAAATAAACTTATTATTGTAAATAAGTAGTGAAATATAAGAAATAATTTCAAATTTTAAGGTGAGAACCGTAAACAAGTTTCGTTATAATAAATCATGAATTCCTATTTTTCACGCTATCTCCATCATACGACCTTGAATTCACTATTGTTCTTTTTACTACAACACACTTCATAAAATGCTCGTTTGATTTGCCCGTTTGTTGTTGTACATTCCGACAGAAATTTTGGTTTCTCTTTTTGACTGCCCCTTTTTGCATTTGAAGAAGTAATGATGAAAAACTTTAAAGATGGTGATAAGATGCGTAATAAATATATTCACAATTTAAAAGCGAACTTAAAAAAAATAACACAATTGTTCTACAACTGTAGTTTCTACTAATTCAGCATTTCGATTGACAAAAAAACATTGTCACGCACATCTCAATCAACAACTTGTCACGAGACTGATGTTTACTCAAAACAAACCAAAGTAGAGTTGAAGAGCATATATTTCCGAAGCATTTAACTTATCAGTTATTCTAGCTGAGCTTTATATCAAATTCAACAAACTAGTTCCCAAACTCGCATGAAAGACAGTATGTAACTGTAGTCTATCGACCTGTATGTCTCCGAGTACCACAAAAAAAAAGTAGGAGGGTGGTATTCAAGACACGACCGCATGACGTTGACTACCGTATTCTTATAAAAAAAAAAAAAAAATATTCCATTGAAGCAAATAGTAGAGGGAATTGCAACGCTTCTTTTACAAAACTTCTGTAATGAAATTTCGAGGCACCAAAAGGGGCCAGTTGCTGAATATATCCTTGTTTTTGGTTAGTCCGTCCAGAATTCCAGCCATTTAAGTGTTTTGCAGTAGCCATTTACTACTAAAAGCCACCAGCATTACGGGTGAAACCGGCACGAGATGACCGGTACTCTTTTGTCTTTCCTCCTTTAAGCTGCTATCACCTAGCGTCCGCATGTCACTGGTGCGGTTTTGGAATTAGAATGATGGGGCGCCGGCCGCTGTCGTAAAATTAACACCAACAAAAAGATGCATATTTGCAAGGTTTTTCCCGCTAGCAGCAGCATAAACATCGGAAACAGAAAGTGACAACAACAATAACAACAAAGTCAGATCGATTGTATCCGTTAGTGTCGACTGTGCTTGGGAAGAGAGGTAGTGATTGGCTGCGCGGTATGATTTAGACAATCGATATTAATTACCAATTCTTCAATAGTGTATCTCAAACAATAGTTTGTTTTTGTTACATAAATTTAACCGTAAAAGAATTTCTGATCGATTGATGTCAAAACCTCGAAAACGTGATTATAGATGACTGCAAAATAAGCGCTCAAAACCTGACCACTTTTCTCTGGTTTTCCCTGGTTGAATTACTAGATTTTCAAATTCAGGGGCCTAACTTCGATATAGACGTTAGTCAACGTCAAAACAAGCCGGAAATATGTCATATCCATTATCCATCGAAGCTCGATCGATTTTCCATCTGCAGCCAAATCTTGTGTCTGGGTATTCGAATAAACCTTCCTATATCTGGACTGTGCCAAATAAATCCTGCACGGACGACGCAACGGCGAAACTCGAACCCGAATATAGCCTTCACTGGCAGAAGTCAACTGTGGCCAATATCACACACTACTCGATGAAAACTAGTGGCGAACTCACGCCCCCCCCCCCTCTGAAGCCACCCACTCCAACTGCTAGAGTCCCACGGATTTATTCGCATAAACACCAAACATCCCCTCCTTTCCACACTATCGCCAGAAACGGCACCAGCAGCCGACGCTGTACGAATGGGCCACTGTAGTTTAGCACAGAAAGTTATTTTTAAAATGACTAGTCTGACCGTCGCCAGTCGAGTTTTCCAAGTCGGTAGCTCGAAAACGGTACACGGCAAACAGACCCCTCCCCCACCTCCGTCTTATCATCACAGTTCCATATCCGGCATTTATTTCACGCGCGCTTGAGCACTCAAACCCGCTCTGCGGGGGTGGCTAGCGAAGCTCGCGAATTTTTGTGGCTGCGAATATTAATGTCTTATGCGGACATTAATTCTACCGCTTAATGGCTGAGTCGGGCGATGGAAATTTTTTTCGTCCATCAACGGCTCTGCCGTGTTACGCTCGCTGGGACCTCTGCTCGGCGTTTTGCTGTTCAATGTTAAATCCAAATTTAATGAAATAAATACTTTTCTGATGTTGTATTAGTTTCAATTGTGCGTTAAAGATTCCATTTTTGGAAGAGTACACATACGATTTAGTACTAAATCATCTTCGGAAATTTACGCAACTAGGCCCAAATTCGTTAGTTAAACAAAAAATAATTCAAAAGCTGTGAGTAGAAATGTAATCTTAAAACTTATCTCAATTGTTTGAAAATCTGTCAAGGTTAAACAATAAGCGTGTAGCAATTACGCATAACTATTCCATACTCATTTAATATAAAACAACAAATCATATTTTCATGACATTTTATTAGCACTTCGTAACTTGTTTTACTCTCATAAATTGTAGGTTACGATCGAAGTTTGTGCACCCCTGTAGGCTGTCGCCACAGCTGGTAAAAATTGGATATAATGAACGGACCCTTTTGCACACTTAAAATAGATTTTCTTTTGAATACCAATTTCCTCTGCCGATATGGAGAACCCCAATCTCTGTTTGTATGCAGTCGTTGCGACTACGGGTAACCATACTACGCTTTAGTTCGCAAACTCAGCAGGTAAAATTGGTACGAGTAATTTCGGTGGCGCTAAAAATAACTTCTTATCGTGTAGGCTGTCAAATGGACTTTGCCACTGATGACAAAAAATATTAGTGATTTATGTATGTTGGATTGAATTGATTGTGTCGCCATAGCAGCTATTGGAAAGATAATCATGACATTACGTTTTTCCAGCATCCCGTATCGTTTTCCACAATCTACGAATAGCGGGTGTTTTCCCCGTATTTATATAATTGTTTTGGGTTGGCAGATTTTCCTAAAAGGGAGCTGATCCATGGCTGTTATCCGTAAAAAATGGATAATAAAGCACAAACAACAGCATCTTCGCAGTTTGCGATGAGCTTTGACATTTGTTCGGAAGAGTGAAAGGTTATTTCGCAGGTGCGTGTCAGTATTACTTCTCGGGTGAGAATTCAATATATCCAGAGGCACGCATCTGCCAGCGAAGGCACATTAACAATACATGCTAGAAATAAGATGAACGTAAGACACACCGAAAAAGGTTAGCAACCATACAAGTGAACGGAACATGACAAGCCTCCTCCAGCTTGTGATGAGTTGAGCGAACTTGTGCATTTGTATGAATATTAGATTAATTGAATCTCTGCGCGTTAAGCGTTTTTATTATTCTCATCTGCTCTCAAATTTTTGATATTATTTGCAGTCATTCCTCTTTCAAATCAATGTATTAATGTATTGACAAAAAAATAGAATTTTGGACAGAAAAACCTCTCCGCCGGGCAATCGTGGACATTGATGAAGACTCATTCCCCTTCCCGCTTCGTCCACGTGAACTTTCATCAAAAATGAAAAGTTGAACAATGTTTGTTTCTGTGGTTAGTGATTAAATAGAAAAAAATACGTAACACAACGAAAAGAAAAAGTGAACATACTTAGAAAATTCACTTCGCTTTGGTTTAATTTAGCCTGTTTAATTTGATGATAAAATAAAGTAAAGATCTGTGCAGTAAAATAAAGACCAGAATTTTAAAATCAGTGTCACATTAAAGTCAAAATTTTCAGAATTCTCTCGAATGCCAAATAAAAACGGAAGCAAAATAACTCCGAATTGGGCTTTAAATGTTCATAGACTTCCTTTGCAAACATCTATGCAAAGTTTCAGCCGAATCAAAAATGGTCGTATCAATTGGTTTTGTGAAATTGCTCAATATCAGAAAAGATAAAAAAATGAAAAGGTTGTGCATGAGACACGGCCGAATGTTAACGTAGGAATTACGATAGCCTGTCTCATTCCAATGTATGAATTGCAATAGGTTTTCCGATTGAAGGCTGCAATAATGAAGAAAATCTGTTGATAACTGACTGAGTTAAAAGCACTTGAAATTGGACAATTTTCGTGACGCTCTTGATATTTTCAATACTTCAATGGGCCCTCCTATCCCAAAATATTGTCGCCAGACGTAATTTTACGTCGAAAAAATACCAAATTCAACTGGAGCCCTCCTAAAAGCTGAAAAAATCATATGCAAAAAATACCAACCTCAAGAAAAACCTACATCAAACAAATTTAATTTAAAATGCATAAAAACTCTCGTAGCTACTTTCGCTTGAGACATCTGAAAATACTTCGGAAGGCTTTGATAGAATAAAAAAGAATGAGTTGCGGAAGCAGCTCAAAATGGTTGGTTGACAAGAGGTCAAAATAAAATATGACCAAACTTTAGCCAAAAATGTCTGAAAAAAGCATAAAAAAATTCGTTTAGAAATATATGAGAAAATTCTTCTGAAAACCGAAAAAAGGATAAAAAAAACCTATTTCGAATTGATTAAAAATGCTTGAGAAGGTTTCTAAAATCCAGAAAAACAAACAAAAATAAAATCTAAAATTAGTTCAAATCAGGCCGAAAATTAAATGATTCAGATTCAGCCGAATGACTGAAGAATACTTCTAAATGACAGAAAAGGGCGAAGCAGAAATTGATTGCAAATCTAGCTAAAAGTGATTTCATACAAGGGTGAGTGAAAAAATAGAACTGGCTTCAAATTTGGCTTTCAGCTTAGTTAAAAGCTCCTCAAAGAGTATAACCGAAGCTTATGGAAAATGATTTCCAATAAGCCTAAAAACGTAAAAGTATCTGTGCTAACAAGAGAAAACAAAAAATGTCTTATTTCACATGAAATTCTTGAAAGGTTTTCAACATATTTGAAGCAGGCTTGTAGACGCACAGTGCCCCGCTGGACCGTTATTATAAAAAAATGTCCAAAAAATCCGAGTAGAGGGGTCAATTCTTGAGACCATTCTACAACTCTGGGTAAGTTTAAAAAACTAGATCTCGAGAAATCTTTATTTAAAGGTTTGAGTTAATAAATTTTAAAATAACCCATATCCGATTCACGCAATAATACCGGAAAACGTCCAAAAACATATCCAAGGCATTCTTAGCGAGAATGTTTTTGTTTGCGTTGTTATAATTATGATTATTTACCTGTACCTTAACTCTTCAAATTGACTTAAGTAGGGGAACTGCTCCATTATTCATCTCATTAAGCCGATATTCACGAAGAATACATGGATTAAACACCAAATTTTCACGAAATCATTGAACAAATAAACAAAATACGCTTCCGTGCTCTTATGGAATCGTTCAGCATTGTATATTTAGTAAAATTAGCTAGATTTATCCTGAATTTCGTAAAACAAACCATTTTTCACAACGCTTCCATATCCATCTCAAAACTTAAATCACTGCTCAATTATTCATGTCACGACGCCTTCATATTCATCACACTGTTAATCATGAATGAATCACATTATCATGAATGAACGTAGCCGCAGCCCGTCGTAGTAGTTTACCTAGATATCCACTGTAGTTGTTTACGTGCAAATATGGTAACCTAGGTAACAACAGCAGTGCTGTCCATTTATGTCAATTGTGTCGGAATAATTCAACATTTTCAGTATAAGTTTTTCGTTTTAACAGAAACTGATTTGGCAACTTTTGATTTTCTTCAAGGCAGTGAAAACAGATGAAAATACATACAGTTGAAATTTAGGAATTGTAGAAATTCATCTCATATATTTCTGCTAATTCCAGCTTGTTTTTGGAAATTTGAAGTGAACATTTCAAAGATTAAAGTATTCTTAGTGTAGTGAGTGTTTTTGTTCAATGATCAAAATGAAAAATGGTCCGCTAGTGATGAAAAAACTTTGGTTGGCTGCTGAACGAGTCCCGTTGTAGCCATACACAAAAATGCGCGGATTTTGTTTTCTGAGGCAGGTGATTGAATTAAATAAGTTTTCGAGTGCAGATGCCTGACTATAATATCAAATTTAGAGCTTTTAAGTGAGTTTTTGAGGATTCTACCTCATGAGAAATCTAAAGTGAACTAAGAAGAATCCATTTCATGGATTAGTAGATTGGTGTAGTTAGAAAATATGCGTTTTTTCCTGTTTTTGATTATGTTTTCATGTTGTATGAGATGAATATATGGGCGAGATGAATAATGGAGCAGTTCCCCTATGTTATTTATATGGTTTAGTAGTTTTAGTTTTGTTTAAATGTTGCTTTTTGTTGAGTGAATGATGAAAAATAGAATCCAATCCATTGTGTTTCATTGAAGAAAAGTAGGCGGGACTCAGAACGTCAAAAAGTTTCAACTTTGTGGGTGTTTTCCTCTTAAACGGCTAGCTCATCAAAAGAGTCAGGGGCCATTCACATACCACGTGGACAGATTTTTAACGATTATTACCCCCCCTCCCGTTGACAAATGTCCATATAAATTCTTTTTTTTTGTAAGGACTGTGGACATTCCACAACCCCTCCCCCCCTAAGTTGTCCACGTGGTATGTGGATGGCCCCTCAGTTCTGTGAAAAAAACAAATTCTTTTGATTCCTCCCAAAAGAACTGGCTCTTCGCGAGCGCATTGCCTGTAAACTAATCAAAAGAGCCAGTTCATCGGAAGAAACAGTTCTTCTGAGAGATATCACTCTTTCAATAAACTAAGTCTCCTGATCATCTTGGCAGCGGATTGCCTGCATCTATATAGATTTAGAAGATCAGTGAAACAGTTCTTTCGCCCTTTTCGTTTCCCTTTTACTATCCATTCGTGTGCGACTCGGCATTAGCCAGCCCCTGTACATGTGGCTGATCTGTGTCAAGTTAATTTTTGCATGCTCTCACGACGGGTGGATGGGTTATGCATAGCAGAGCAGACAGCCGGTGGCAGTTGGTTGCTGGGGGGTTCTATTGCAGTTTCGCGCGCGGCTTTGCGTTCGATAAGAGTTCACATGGCTTTCGCATGCAATGTCAGATAATAAACTATAATGATCAAAATGCAGTGCGAAGAGAGCGAGTGAGCGGTTAAAAAGAACTAGTTCACCTTAGTGAGCGAAACCGCACTGATCCACTCACTGTAGTGAACTATTTTTTTCCACCTCTTGTAATTGCCAATTGGTGTAACTCCGTACAAGATACAATTGTTTATAAAAATCGTATTATTCGATATAAAATCTAAAGAGAGACTCGGTTAATTATCTCATATTGTATATCCTTTTCCGACTGAGCCCACATAATTGTGTAGGTAGAAGGTGTCTAAAACAAAACCTCCTTTATTTCTCTTTGAAAGTTAAATTCTTTGTTTTATCGCTTAAAACATTAGTGTTAATTTTACAGCTACTGCGGAGAGTAAAAAACTAGAGCAAACAAGCGTATTTGTATTGGAATTACTTGGATTTAGTTTTTGCACAACAAATTGAAAATTAATTTTATTTTAATTCATATTTTTTACAGAAAGCAATATTAAAACTAAACTGAAGCTACTGAGCCATACAAATAACATACTTGAACAAGCTTCTGGATTTTTTTTTCTTCATCTATAATTTATTTGACACGGCACAAATACAATTTAATGTTTAACGGCGCCAATTATATCTGGTAGCTTACTTTCTAAAGTATCTTAATAACTAAAAGCAAATTTTTTATCCTCGCTGCCGACTACGAGCTGAAACTAAATCTAACTTAAAGCTAGAATGTTTTGAATTAAAAGCACTGATTTGTTGTTTGATGGTTTTCCATCGCCATAGGTAAGCAGCATGATGACACCCCGTTAAGCATACAGACGCGAGGCATACGGACGCGAGGCATAGTACGCTAGGCATAATGGACGGCAGGCATACGGACACGAGGCATATGGACGCGAGGCCGAATGGACGCGAGGCCGAATGGACGCGAGGCCGAATGGACGCGAGGCCGAATGGACGCGAGGCCGAATGGACGCGAGGCCGAACGGATGCGAGGCCGAATGGACGCGAGGCCGAATGGACGCGAGGCCGAATAAACGCTAGGCCGAAAGGACACAAGGCCAAGGGGAAGTGATATGGAATGTGTTATTATCGTCATCATCAACACAGCATTCGATATCATGTATTTCGCTTCAAAGTGTCATTTGAAAAGCAATACACTCGCGGCCTTCGGCCAACTCGCTGTCCGAGCGAATGCTGTCCTTACTCGCTACCGCTCGTTCGGACTTAACTAAGGGAAGAAAACTCTGTTTGAGTAGACCTAGCAAACCAGTAGATCAGTCGTTTGGGTGCGAGAGGCCGCCGCTTCCGACGGCGGGTCGGCGGCCGGCTCGGACTGCGGAAACCACGGCGGCTTAGTGCCGCCTCGTTTCCTTGCCCTCGATTATGCGTCTTCGCCGCATGATTTCAAGAAAGGTATTATACCCAACTTAAACTCTTTAGAAATATAATTACACCTGAACTACATAATTGGATCTCATGCGATCGTACAACATCGCATTCGGCCTCGCGTCCATTCGGCCTTGCGTCCATTCGGCCTCGCGTCCATTCGGCCTCGCGTCCAATCGGCCTCGCGTCCATTCGGCCTCGCGTCCATTCGGCCTCGCGTCCATTCGGCCTCGCGTCCATTCGGCCTCGCGTCCGTTATGCCTTGTGGCAGTATGCCTCGTATCCATTATGCCTCACATCCATTATGCCTCGCGTCTGTATGCCTAGCATACTATGCCTAACATCCATATGCCTAGCGTCCATATGCCTCGTGTCCCGTCCCCAAGCAGCATATTGAATATGTTCCGCTGCTGGGCCAAGATATTACGGACTGGCATATTGGGTTGTCTCCCTCGGGACCTGAGAGTATCGTGCGGGTCTAGTTGCTGTTTCCGGATCCGGGGTCTTAACGTGTTCTTGTCGTTTGGTTGGATGTAGGCGGAAGGGAATAGGATTAAACTGGGGCGTGGATGGATTTCAGGAAAACGTATATAAGGGACATGTAGGATAGGTCACGGCTCGCCAAGACATCACGAACAGGAACAGCCGGCTGCCTACTTTCGGCCTGCAGGGAAGCTATTAATTTAGACCTGGCGTCACGGTGTACAGGGCATGACCAAACCACATGCTCTATGTCGTGATAACCCTCACCACAGGCACAGATACCACTTTCCCCGAGCCCAACACGACGGAGATGCGCGTCAAATCTATGATGATTGGACATAAGCCGGGACATCACGCAAATGAAATCCCGACCTACATCCAACCCCTTGAACCACGGGTTCGTCGATACTTTGGGGATTATGGAATGTAACCACCTTCCCAATTCCCCTCTGGTCCAAGCATTTTGCCAACTGATGATCGTATTCTGACGTACAAGTGCGAAAAATTCATTAAAAGCAATTGGTATTTCATAAATATCAACGTTTGTTGCGCCCACCTTAGCCAAAGAGTCCGCTTTCTCATTGCCCGGTATCGAGCAGTGAGAAGGGACCCACGCTAAGGTAATCTGAGTAGATTTTTCGGATAAAGCACTCAGATGTTCCCGTATTTTCCCCAGGAAATACGGAGAGTGCTTAACATCTTTCATCGATCGGAGAGCCTCAGTGGAACTGAGACTGTCCGTAAAGATGAAATAATGGTCCGTGGGCATTTTTTCGATAATCCCTAGGGTGTACTGAATTGCAGCCAATTCTGCGACGTAAACAGAAGCAGGATTATCAAGCTTATGGGAGACGGTTAAATTGTTATTGAAAATACCGAAGCCAGTGGACCCATCAAGAAGTGATCCGTCAGTGTAGAACATATTGTCGCAGTTGATGTTTCGGTATTTATTGGAAAAAATTTTGGGGATCTGCTGCACGCGTAAATGATCCGGGATTCCACGAGTTTCTTCTATCATGGATGTATCGGAAAACCCAGTAGAATCAGTAGTATTTGATAAGTCGACACGATTTGGAATATTCGAAGAAGGGTTAATATTTTGGGACATGTGATGGAAATACAATGTCATAAAACGGGTTTGAGAATTAAGTTCGATTAACCTTTCAAAATTTTCAATCACGGGACGGTTCAAGACCTCACATTTGATAAGAATACGAGAAGACAGGCTCCAGAAGCGGTTTTTCAATGGTAGTACTCCAGCTAAGACCTCCAAACTCATCGTATGGGTCGATTGCATGCAACCTAAGGCGATACGCAAACAACGATATTGTATTCGCTCCAGTTTGATCAGATGTGTGTTTGCTGCGGAGCGGAAGCAGAAACACCCGTATTCAATAACAGACAATATCGTTGTTTGGTAAAGCCTTATAAGGTCTCCTGGATGGGCTCCCCACCATTGTCCGGTTATTGTACGAAGAAAATTCACTCTTTGTTGACATTTTTTCATCAGATACCTCACGTGACAACCCCAGGTGCCTTTAGAGTCGAACCAGATACCTAGATATTTGTGTACCAAAACCTGAGAAATCGTTTTACCCATTAATTGTGTTTGAAGCTGAGCAGGTTCATGCTTCCTAGAAAAAACTACTATCTCAGTCTTCTCCGGAGAGAAATCGATACCTAGCTGTAAAGCCCAAGCAGACAAATTGTCCAAGGTATCTTGCAATGGTCCTTGCAAATCGGCAGCTTTGGCTCCTGTAACAGAGATTACACTGTCGTCTGCAAGTTGTCTTATCGTGCATGATTTTGCCAGACATTCGTCGATGTCATTTACATAAAAGTTGTAAAGAAGGGGGCTTAAACATGAGCCCTGGGGAAGACCCATGTAGCTAATGCGAAAAGTTGCCAAATCGCCGTGCGTAAAATGCATGTGCTTTTCGGACAACAAATTGTGCAAAAAATTGTTTAAAATTGGAGAAAATCCTTGTCGGTGAAGTTTGCCCGAAAGAATGTCAATAGAAACGGAATCAAAAGCCCCCTTAATGTCCAAGAACGCAGACGCCATTTGTTCTTTGCGAGCATACGCCAGCTGAATATCTGTTGAGAGCAGCGCAAGACAATCATTCGTCCCTTTGGCACGGCGGAAGCCAAATTGAGTATCCGATAGTAGGCCATTTGATTCGACCCAATGGTCTAAACGACGGAGTATCATTTTTTCCATCAATTTCCGGATACAGAATAGCATTGCAATCGGCCTATAAGAGTTGTGATCAGAAGCTGGTTTCCCTGGTTTTTGGATGGCGATCACCTTCACTTGCCTCCAATCCTGCGGTACAATGTTTTGCTCCACAAGTTCAACAAGCGCCTCTTGGCATTGCCGGGTAGATTCTTCAACAAGTTGAATTTGATTCTATCTAACCCAGGCGCGTTATTGTTACAGGACAGGAGGGCAACTGAAAATTCTGCCATCGTAAAAGGTGATTCTATCGCGTCGTGGCCCGGAGACGCATCACGAACAATATTTTGCTCAGGAACAGAGTCCGGACATACTTTCCTGGCAAAATCAAATATCCACCTACTTGAAGACTCCTCGCTTTCGTTGACCGTTACGCGATTCCGCTTTCTTCGGGCTGTGTTAAAAGGGTGCTCATCGATGTCTCCCTCGACGTCTCGTTCACGAACCGACGCCAAAAACGGTAGGCCAAAAACGCGTCGGATCTTTGCGTGTAGACATCGGAGCACTCTTGGTCCCACCACGGAGTGGGAGGCCGTTCTTTAATCGTTACGCCGGGATATTTCTTCGTTTGGGCTTGCAACGCGGCGTCGAGAATCAAGCCCGTGAGGAGGTTGTATTCTTCAAGTGGTGGATGATGTTGAATCGAATCGACCGCTTTTGAAATCATTACCTCGTATAACTTCCAAACGGAATGTCAACTGGTCGCATGCGAGTTGACCCGTTATTAATTGAAATAAGAATAGGCAAATGGTCGCTACCGTGAGGATCGAGGATTACCTTCCATGTGCAATCCAACCGTAGCGACGTCGAACATAAGGATAGATCCAAAGCGCTTGGGCGCGCTGGAGGTTTCGGGATACGTGTCATTTCACCGTTGTTTAAAATAGTCATGTCGAAGTCATCGCAAAGGTTATAGATTAAAGAGGAGCGGTTATCATTGCAAGGGGAACCCCAAGCCACGCCATGAGAGTTGAAGTCTCCCAAAATCAAACGTGGCGAGGGAAGAAGTTCTATTCAAAGAGCAGCCGTTGCCCAACCTGTGCTCTGGGAGGAATATATATTGAGGCAATACAAAGCTCTTTACCTTGTATTGTCATTTGACATGCGACAACTTCGATGCCTGGAATCGAGGGGGGGTTAATACGATAGAAAGAATAGCACTTTTTAATCCCTAAAAGTACTCCTCCATATGGGGTGTCTCGATCAAGGCGAATAATATTAAAATCACGGAAGTTTAGATCAATATTTGAAGTAAGCCAAGTTTCACAAAGGGAAAATGCATCGCATTTGTTTTTATTTATCAAAACTTCAAACGAATCAATTTTTGGTAAAATACTTCTACAATTCCACTGTAAGACAGAGATAGAATCCTTAATATACGCAGTTGAATTAGGCATCGAAGGATACAATCGCTGCAAGGAGGGGCCATTGGGCAGTCAACTGCTTCAAAAATGATCTAACTGTTGGGAGAAATGCTGTAAGAAAAATTTTAATTGGATCGGGTACATTGAAAGTTTCAAAAATCCAGTCCACAATGTCAGAAAATTTCACTAATCCAGAGTTTGTTTCATCAACTGGATGTGCAAAAGGAACAACTGGGGTTTTAGATATTCCTGGCAGTGCTGGGAACTCCTTCTGGGACTTTAAATTTGCAAGCCCAGGAGGAGTTTGCTTCGGTTTTTCCGCAGCACTGTTTGGTTTGCTTGTAACTTTCATTTCACTTTGAGAAATCTTTGGACCTTTTCTGGGAAGTTTAGGAGAGGAAATATTTTTCCTCTTTCTAGACTCCCCAGGATTGGCGTAAGATGTTCCCGCTGGTGAATCGTCAGAATCGGTTTCATCAGAGGACAACAGATCATAAGGGTTTGATGTAATGGGAGAAGTGGTAACGGTCTTCTTCAGCATCTCAGCGTAAGAACGCTTCGAACGCTCTTTGAGAGACCTCTTTATTTTATCCCTGTGCTGCATGTACACCGCACATGTCGAGAGCTCATGCTGACTCTCCCCACAGTGAATGCATTTTTCAGCATTTTTACTGCAGGAATCATCCGCATGATTCTCCCCACACTTGCCACAACGTGCCTTATTGCAGCAGTAGGCGGCGGTGTGGCCTAACTGCTTACAATTCATGACGCGAGGCACATATAATCGCACAGGGAGACGAACCCGGTGGATCGAGACGTGGCTTGGTAGCGCTGACCCGGCGAACGTAACTCGAAACGAGTCTGACGGGGTGTATACTGTTTTGCCACCGATGATCGATGCTGACCGCAATTGCTTGCAGTCGAGCACCTTTACATCGGGACAGGTTTTGTTTTCAAAGCACCCTTTGGCACTTGCCAGTATACACTCGACGGACAGACTCGAATCGGCTATGACACCGTCGATCTCCACGTCTCGTGCGGGTATGTAAACGCGATACTCGCGTGTGAAGAGCTCAGAGCAAGCTATATCGTTGGCCTCTTTCAGGTTACTGACCACGACACGGAGCTTGTTAGGCCGGACCTTGGAAATTTCGGTCACGCCCTTGTACTCCTTCGTCAGGTCTTTAGAAATCTGCAAGAGGTTCAACTGTTTCGATTTCGGTCCCGCCTTTGGCCGAAAATAGACAGTATAGCTGCCCTGGGCTCCGTCTGGGTAAAGCCTGGGGCGAGGGGGGACTGAAGAATGAACAGGGGAGGGGGTAACAGAAGGGTCAGGGTCAGAGGGGCTCGGGGATGGTGGCGCGGGAGGCGAGGGATCTACATCCATTCCGCTAAGTCTAGCGCACTAGCGCCGACAAGAGCACGTACCTTTTTACTTCTCCCTTCCAGTAAGGTTGGTTGTCCGATCGTTCGAAGTTGCAGCCGTTACAGCCAGCAGCACCAATACAGCAGCACCAAACAGCCACCAGCAGCGAGCCAGGTGTGAGATCACTCCACACAGCGATACAACTCACTGTCAACTGATGGCTTCTTCTTTTTCCTCTTTTGTGTCTCGTCCACTGCTGTAGCACAATTCAGCCAGCAGCCAAATCGGCTTACGCACCAGCTGGTAGTCACGATGCGAAACAGTTGCACAAAGGCGCGACCTTGAACCCGGATTTATTTCACTCGACCAGGCAAACAATGCCAACACTTGTTCACACGTCTTTTGTTTTATGTTCTATCGGAGCGATCACCGATCACACGTCCGATACTGATGCGTGTTCGGCACAGAATGAAAGCTTCTGGATTGTTTTCTATGATATAGCGTGAATCGGATATGGAATATTTTTTTTATTTTTTAACTAAAACCTAAAATGGGGAGCTTCGTAGCCGCAAGGTTACAGAGTCCCCTTTGATGAGCGAGTGGTCGTGGGCTCGAATCTTAGTAGAATCAGGCCATTTGGTTGTCACAGGACTTTAACATGGGTTTATTCTCAGGCTCTCCACTACATACCCTTCCTTCAAGCTGAATTCTATAGTACCCTTGCTGACTTTCATCTTAGCAAAAAAGTCCCTCTCATAATAAAACTGTTCTGAGTAACGTATAATAGTTCTCTTCAGTGAATTGTAATTATGGCGCGGTCTTGGCTGGAGGAACGAGGTTTCGATAAGACTTCTTCCTCTTGACAAAATATAAGTCCTTCTTATAATAAAACTGATCTCAGGAATATTTATCCTCTACACGGAATTGGCGATATTGGCACGAGGAACGAGGTTTCGATAAGACTCCTTCCTCTTGACATAATAAGTCCCTCTAAAAATAAACCTGGTCAGAGAGGAACATTAGGTGTAGCCTCAGCTCAGGGAATTGTAATTTGGCGATATTGGTAGGATAGAAGGAGGCTCGGTATAGTGCACAGTAAAGAAAATTTACATTACTTTAAATGCACATAAATGGAGCATTGGAAACCACGTAATATTCCGTGTGGCATTCTATTCACATGCAAAGTAAATGAATATATTGTGAATTTGCATGCATATTTATATTCGAAGCTTTAAGTTTATATCAACTAACGTCCAAAGTTACATGTCTTAAAACGATTCTGTATTGTACATTATTTACGGTGTGAAATTATATATGTTTTTCACTTTATGTGCTAGAAATCGTTATGTGCTTTCATTTGTATTAGTTGTAAATTTCATTTTTTGGTACTGTGTGGAGCAGTAAGCTTAAAACGAAAGGGAAAACTCTCACACACAAGCGTAAAATGAAAAAGCGTATCAATAGTGATACAGCCAATAATATGAAGTGCAGAGTACAGAAAACACCTGGGTAATATCACAATAGATCAAAATGTCTCTGGTCGCAGTGATGAGTCCACACAGAGGAAAAAAACCTAAAAAGTGAGATTTTTCGATATCTAGTCAGAGGATTTTTTTAATTAACTCAGAGGTGGAGAATTGATGCTCATACTTGGTTTTGATAAACAACCATTATATAGGGTATTTGTTCCATTATTCATCTCACGAAGCCGACGTTCACGAAGAATGCACAGATTAAACACCAGATTTACACAAAATCATTGGACAAATAAACAATATATTATAACATTTTCTCATGGAATCACCCAGCAATGGAAATTTAGTAAATTTAGCGAGATTTATCCTGAATTTTGTAAAACAAACCATTTTTCACAACGCTACTATACTCATCTCAAAAGTTAGATCATTGATCAAACACACTAAGGTCGCTTTTTAAGCGATTTTTTACGCGGTGTTTTTACGCGGATTCCGGAATTTACGTGTTTTTTACGCAGTATCTTTTCCTTACGCGGATTCCGGTTTTTCTTCACTCGGATTGCAGAATTTACGCAGGGTTTTTTTACGCGGATTCCGGAATTTACGCGGTTTCTTGCTACGCGGCACGTATCCCCCGCGTAAAAAGCGACTTTAGTGTATTCATCTCACGACGGTCCCATATTCATCACACTGTTAATCACTTTGTGAATGAACGTAGCCGTATACCGTCGTAGTAGGTTACCTAGGTATCTGCTGGAGTTGCTTACGCGCAAAATTGGCAATCTAGGTAACCACTGCAGTGCTGTCGATTTATGTCAATTATGTTGAAATAATTAAACATTTTCAGTATGATTTTTTCGTATTAACAGAAGCCTATTTGGTAACTTTTAAATATCTTCAACGCAGATTTTCAGTACAGATAAGAATACATACAATTGAAATTTAGAATTTGTAAAAAATTATCTCATATTCTGCTAACTAAAGCTTGTTTGTTGGAAGTATTAGGTAAACATTATAAAAATTAAAGTATTCTTAGTGTAGTGAATGATTTTGTTTAGTGATTAAAATTAAAAGTGGTCCACTAATGACGAAAAAACTTTTGTTTGCTACTGAACGAGTTTCGTTGTAGTCGTATACAGCAGATGCCCGACTATGATATCAAATTTAGAGCTAAGGGAACAGTAACCCAATAATAGTTCTCTTCATGGAATTGTAATTATGACGCGATATTGGCTGGAGGAACAAGGTTTCGATAAGACTTCTCCTCTTAACGAGATATAAGTCCTTCTTATAATAAAACTGATCAGAGGTTTAGCAGTAGAGCCTTTTCAGGGAATTGTAATTGTGACGCGGTGTTGGCAGGAGGAAGAGGTTTCGATAAGACTCCTTCCTCTTGGCATAATAAGTCTCTCTTAAAATAAACTTGGCCGAAGAGGAACATCAGGAGAGGTCTTTCTCCAGGGAATTGTAAGTTGGTGGTATGGGTAGGATGGAAGAGGCTCGGTATAGTAGAGCAAAAAGCTTGAAACGGAAGGGTAAAACCTCACACACAAGCACGGACATAAAATGAAAAAGTGAATAATTTATTTCAATAGTGATACTGCTAATAATATGAAGTGCGAAGTACAGAAAACACCTCGGCAATGCCACAATAGATGAAATGTCTCCGGTCCAAATGATGAGTCCACACAGCAGATAAAAAAGTCAAGTGGTCAGGGGTTTTACCTTGAAAAAAAAAAATAGTAAAATTTAATGGTAAGTAGCACAAATTAAAGCGATGAAGTGAATATAGGTGTTTAAATAAATATAAGAGCGATTCCCCTATAATTTCAATTTGAGAAACAGAAAAGTTAACCTCCAAACTTTATTTTTATATAGATATATCATTGATTTTTATTAGGAGAAATTGACAAAAACATACGCAAAAACATAATGTTTTTGAACAAAACAATAATTTAAACAAATCAAAACGAACTATCAATATACAATTTAACCTCTTTTGGCCTCACCATCGCGAATTACATGAAAAAATACGATATTGGATTTTTTTCTGTCATACCATAAAAAATTACCCCGTTATCATTTTATTCAAATATTTTTAAAATAAAATCATTGTTGTTTCTATAGCCTAATGGAGTTAGAACACAAGTTTTTTTTGAAAATTTCTTTTACATTTTTGTGCCGGCCACTGTACTTCCTAATCATTCAATTATTTCTTTGAGTGTATTTTCGTGGGTAGACTTTTTTGCTTCATCTCATCGACGAGTATTGTATACCATATTTCATACCAGGTAAAGAGTGTTAAAACTAAGACATACTGTTATGGATGATCAAGTCATATACAAAAATGGCACAATTTACCAAAAAAAAAAAAAAACAAAAAAAAAGAAACAAGACAGCTATACTATTTTTGAATCAAATCTAACTTTAGGAAAAAATCTTTATGCAAAGAACTGATGGTGGTAATACAGACATTCACCCCTCGTGTAAGCTTGAGTGTGAACTTTGGTTTTCATTGTAAAAACATCCTGCTATCACGTATTTTAAGCTAGCTAAGGTGATAAGCCAAGATAATTCGATATCACCTTCGGTGCTATTGAAAATTAATATGTACTGCTGGGGGTTCAAAACATTCAAAACAGTTCACTGCATACCGCCGTGGGTGGTGTTTATTGCGAAGTGGTTGTTTTGTTTTGGTAGAAGTCAACCTGAAAGTGCTTCACAATGTTCGTAGAGGCCATCTTAGGCGGGTTCTTGTTATACATTGTGTGGGGTCTTTTGTATATGAGGCAGAGAATGAAAGAGATGTCGAAATACTTTCCCGGACCGAAACCGAATCCCGTTTTTGGCAATGTACTTGAATTTTATGACAAAGATATACCGGGTAGGTGATAGAAAAAAGTTTTTCTTTGTTTATTGAACGTTATTCAAAATGTGGATTTGAAATACTTCACATGAATGGCATTAATCCTATAATCAGAGTAATCGAAGTCAGTAAAGTGGCTAAAAACAACCTCGAACATCGATTGTTGTGAAATTTTGTATTTTTACTATTCTAGCATAATTAGTTTTCTCCACTAAGTTCTTCTTCTCGGCATACGACATCCTGGTTAAGTCGTAGTAGCTTTGAGTGTAAAAAACGAAATAAAAACACAAAACCGACGATGTTACATCTTCAATTCGTCACACAATGAAACGTCAGTTGATTAAATCTAGTTTACGATAAACAAAAATAAAACATTGTATAACAACAATAAACTCGAGCCGGCAGATTATCGCCGCCTCTGCCTTATCTTTTTCTAGGTATTTTCGAAACCATTATCGACATACACAAGCGTCACGGGCCCGATATCATTCTCTGGACTTTGGGCAATATAAGCGTAATCGATGTTTGCAGTGCGAAAAATGTCGAAAAAGTTGTAATGGCCAAGCAAACGCAAAAGTCGCTACTGTATTCGTTTGTTGAACCTTGGCTGGGAGATGGACTGCTAATATCCAGTGGGGAAAAATGGTTCCAGCGGAGGAAAATCATTACGCCGACGTTTCATTTCAAAATTCTCGAACAGTTTGTGACGGTGTTCAACAAAGAAACGGACATTATGGTGGAGAACCTAAGAAAACATGTCGGCGGGAAGGAGTTCGACATCTATGATTATGTTACTCTCATGGCTTTGGATAGTATCTGTGGTATGAAAAATTACAGCTTTTAGGTGATAAAAATCATACATGAACTCGGTTTATTTTAGAAACCTCAATGGGTACAACTGTTAATGCTCAAATGGATCCTTGCAATAAATATGTCCAGAATGTTAAAAGGTTAGTTTAGACTTTCTCAAACTGCTTTAAGAATTGTAATATATATATCCTGATATATCCCTTCCATTTTTCTTCAGAATGTCCGTTTTAATTTTGCTGCGAGTGGTCAGCGTCCTGGCTGGATTTCCGATGCTCTACACGCTACTCCATCCGAACGCTTACGAGCAACGCGGTATCATCAAACAGCTTCATAAGTTTACCGATTCAATTATTAAATCCCGAAGGAAGCAACTGGAGCAAGAAAAGATGAAACAAGTTAATTTCGACATGAATGAGGAAAATATGTACTCGAAGCGGAAGATGACTTTCTTGGATTTACTGTTGAACATAAACGTCGATGGAAAGCCACTGTCCGATCTGGACGTGCGAGAGGAAGTTGATACTTTTATGTTCGAAGTAAGTAGACCGCAGTGCTCTGCTGTTGCATAGCTAAGATCTTCTCTTTTGAACAGGGACACGACACTACAACCAGTGGAATTTCATTCACAATCTATTTATTGGCATTGAATCAACACATTCAGCAGCGGGCGTATGATGAAATTGTGGCTGTGCTTGGGAAAAAAGCGGAACCTTCGGTACTCAGTTACCAAACGTTGCAGGAATTTCGTTATTTAGAAACGGTAATCAAAGAAGCAATGCGACTGTATCCCCCAGTTCCATTTATAGGCAGAAAATTGGTGGATGATTTAGAGATGAGTAAGTGCTTGCTTTGGTGTACATTCTTTGGATTTTAGTTGTAATTTTTCAACAGATGGAACAGTGGTTAAAGCCGGACAGGACTTTCTAATCCCAATATACGTGATTCATCGTAATCCAGAAATTTACCCCGACCCGGAGAAATTTGATCCGGATCGATTTTCCGAAACGGCGGAATCCAATCGGGGACCGTATGATTATATACCGTTCAGTGCGGGATCTCGGAACTGCATCGGTCAGCGGTACGCCATGCTGGAGATGAAAACTACCCTTATCAAGCTGCTTTGGAATTACAAAATACTGCCCGGAGAATCTTTACCTCGCCTGCGTGTAAAAACCGATCTGGTCCTTCGACCGGATAAGGGCTTGCCGGTGAAACTAATCGCGAGAAGCTCGCTAGAATAGTTTTGTTGTAATTTCAATTGTTGGGTGGGAATTCATTCGGCAAATAAATTTAAGTACAAACCAGATTTTTTTCAAATTCTAACATTACACTAAAGTCGCTTTTTACGCGTATGTGCCGCGTAAAAAAACCGCGTAAATTCCGGAATCCGCGTATAAAAAACCGCGTAAATTTCGGAATCCGCGTAAAAAAAACTGCTTTAATTCTGCAATCCGAGTGAAGAGAAACCGAAATCCGCGCAAAAAAAATAAACACCGCGTAAATTCCGGAATCCGCGTAAAAAAACCGCGAAAAATTCCGGAATCCGCGTGAGCAAAATCATTTCAAATCGCCTGGAAATACGCGAAAATTTAATCGACCATTTTTGATTTGAATGAAACTTTGCACACGTATTTGGTTTAGCAAACTGAGCATTTTTCACAGGTGGAGAGATTTTTTACACCCATGAGTTACATTCTAAAAGGGCGTATGCCTTTTGGCATAGGTTTTATTCGAAGCATTGTAGCCCAGAAACCGTTGGTTGTATAGACAAACTGTCTGAGTATGAGTTGTAGGAAAATAAACATCAAATTTCAATTTAAAAGAAATAAAGAGTTGAATTTTTTTCTTACTTTTTTTTAAGAAACTTGACGTTAATACGCAACTTTTTAAAAAAGTCCAGAATGGAGAAATGAAAAATATTTTTTTTATGGTAGATTAATTTTTTTATGAAAATTCTAATTCAAACATTTTTCAAAATATTTGTATTCTGATGATTTTAAAAGAGGTAGAGAGTCATTTAGAATCAAAAAGCTCTTGATAGTTAACATTCTAAAGGCATCGGTTTTCGAGTTATTTCTAATTTAAGCTCGAAAAATTATAATTGTTTAGGAAAATACACGTTTTTCTTAATTTGTTCATGGTTCTCCAGCAAAAACCATACGTTCATTGGAATGCTTCATCAAAAATATACAATTCATTTTTTGACAACAAAACGATTGGGCCAACGGTTCTCAAGAAAAGAGTTAAATGTTCTAAGTGATATAAATATATATAAGAATCAAATTTTTATTTTCGAGTTTCATTATCTTAGGAACATATTTTTTATGACATAGATACTTTACAGAACTAGTTTCACCTTATATTTTATATACATCATAAGTAAATGATTCGTCATCTTTTGAGAACAGCTTCGTTTGTATCTTATTTTCTGAAATCGGAACAGAAGAGTAATACTTTTGTGTGGCAGCTATTATTATAGATTTTTTGAAAATATTGCTCCATTCTGTTACTCCTTGTTCATATTCTTCATATGATACCCAACTAAATGACATTTTTGATGAATTTTTATTACTTTTCTGATTAGACCAATCATACAATTCTTTGGCAATGAACACCTGAACCGCAACAGTATCATGATGGAGTACTTCCGATATTATGATGAGGCTGATATTCTTAAGTGTTCCAGATTCTGAATAGTAAACAACAAAACAACAAATTTGCGTAATCTTGATGAGCACCGATGAGCAGGAAAGAGTTTACAGCATTTGGGCTTGGTGTATTCCATTTTCACTTTATTCATCTTAACAAAATGCAAACTGTTACTAACACATCTGGAGTAGTGCAATCGTATTTATATACGAAAACAGATATTATAGGTAATTATTATAATATAATAATTATTAATTATTAATTATTAGTAATTATTAATTATTAATTATTAGTAATTATTAATTATTGGTTGCGTACTTTACAAACAGTTATTATTAGTAAACAAGTAGGTAGTGTTGCACGACAAACATATTTTTTATAAAACATTCGGCAAGGGGGAACGTGTAGGTAGGCTAAGGTTTAGCGCTTGAGTTATTTATCCAATCGTTGTTGTCAAAGAATGAATTGTATATTTTTGATCAAGCATTCCAATGAACGTATGGTTTTTGCTGTAGAACCATGGACAAATTAAGAAAAACGTGTATTTTCCGAAATATTAATAATTTTTCGAGCTTAAATTTAAAATAACTCGAAAACCGATGCCTTAATACCTTAATACCAAGAGCTTTTTGATTCAAAATGACTCTCTGCATCTTTTAAAATCATCAGAATACAAATATTTTGAAAAATGTTCAAATTAGAATTTTTATAAAAAAATTAATCTACCATAAAAAAAATGTTTTTCATTTCTCCATCCTGGACTTTTTTTTAAAAGTTGCGTATTAACATCAAGTTTCTTTAACAAAAAAAAATAAGAAAAAAATTCAACTCTTTTTTTTAAATTGAAATTTAATGTTTATTTTTAATTTTTTTTGGTCAAAAAAATTTTTTTTTGTACAGTGTATATCTTTTTATGGTGCATTTTTAATTCCCTACAACTCATTCTCAGACAGTTTTTCTATACAACCAACGGTTTCTGGGCTACAATGCTTCGAATAAAACCTATGCCAAAAGGCATACGCCCTTTTAGAATGTAACTTATGGGTGTAAAAAATCTCTCCACCTGTGAAAAATGCTCAGTTTGCTAAGCCAAATACGTGTGCAAAGTTTCATTCAAATCAAAAATGGTCGATATTCGACAGTCGGTCATTTGACACGATCTTGCTCGCGTACAAGAACCGCGTGATTTCCGGAATCCGCATAGAAAACAGCCGCGTAAAAAAACCGCGTAACAAGCGACCTTAGTTTATAACCAAATGTGTGATTCGCGATTATCCAAGAAAATATTTCGTTTAGAATTTAATTTCCAGCAACAACAAAAAATCTCAAAGATTAATGTTTTGGTATACTGCAACCATTTAAAAAAAAGAAGAAAGGCGGCTTCCATAAATTACGTAACACTCATAGGGGGGGAGCGATACGATTTGAACATAGGGGAGGTGGGGATGTAAGATCAGCGTTACGTAACGAAAAATCTCTAAGGAGACTCTCCAAAAACTAGCATTTTTATTCAGTAAATTCTTCTACAGCGTTACGTGAATTTTATGGGGCGGTAGGCGTTGGCGTTACGTTTCGTTACATATGAGAAGGTGGGGGTCCAAGAATAGGATTTTTTGCGTTATGTAATTTATGGATGTTGCCAAAGCAACGCACCTTTCGATACAAAATTTCGGATGAAACATAGGTAGTAGATACCGGAAATATATTCAAAGAATGTTGTTGAACTTTGTTGTCCTTTCCGTATTACTTTTCGAAGATTTTTGTTTGAAAAAGGCCTAATACAAGTTGAGTACCGAATCTTGCTTGGGATTCAAATTCAGCTTTTATTCTCAAATTGGATTAGAAGTTACTGATGTTTGATTGGTTGCACTAGATGTTCTAAGTTTCAGTTGAATCTCTAATTTTGATACGGAATTTCAAGACCACAAAAATACCTTACTAGTACCCCACTGCGACCAAAAATTTTTTGACTTAGTGTGGCATTGTCCGGACGTTTTTGCTGTTCGCACATTTGGTTTTTTTTCACCCTGCTACTTGTTGAGAAGTAACCTGCGCCGTATTATAGTGCTTTTTGTCTTCTCCTTCAGACTTAGTAACCTACTTCCTTCCTTATCGACCCTATCATATCCTCCTGCAAGCTATCACTCAGGCGGCGTATAACATGCTATAGTCTATGATATCATTCAATCAAGCTTTAGACCAGTGGTTATTAAGTCTGGAGGAAAGTTTTGGAAGAGCCTGAGAATAAACTCATACTTAGAGTCCGTTTGCCAACGAATGGCTTGGTTCTAGTGAGATTCGAACCTATTACCACTCGCCTGTCAAAGCAGACTCCGTAACCTTGCGGCTACGAAGCTCTCGAATGTTAATGTCACTTAAACATTTTTTCGCTTTGAATAATAAACTTAAAGATCCATATCTACTAATTGACATACATTATTAGTGTCCTACGATGATATAGTACATTGTTTCATACTGTTGACTATAATATCCTACTGGAATTCTCAATGATTTTTATTTCTACTTAAAATTCTAAATAAAAGGTAGTCCTACAGTGTCGATTACTCCAATCAAAATATTCAATTGAGCTTTCAAAAAGAGCATATGCGACATATGTCATATCACACCAAGATTAACGCAGCAGGAGTAAACAGTAGGGTAAGGACCCCACAATTCGCCCTGACCCCACAATTCGCCCACCCACTAATCAACTAATTGTTTAGGGGGTTTGCTATTGAATTATGCCAATTAATAATTTATTTTCAATCTCAGCTTTTTTTATGTTTATACACGGTTCTAAGAGTTGACACTATAATGTGAATAATAAAAAAATAGGTGGGCGAATTTTGGGTATTCGGATAAAGTGGGCGAATTCTGGGGTTACCCTATAGCAAGACGCAATGACTCACAGTTGCGACAAAATATTTGAGCAGTTGTTTATTTTGACCCGCAAAGAAACTCAGAGACAAACTGAACTTGTCTATGAGCCCGATGAATCCAGAGACGAATTATGAATCATGGACTTGAGGGTTAATGCTCCAGAAAGGCTCCTATGCTCACACAGAAGCATTTTTTAGCCAGGTTGAAGTTTGATAAAGTTCATTTCGATTAGCTAGGCTCAGCAAACAGCACGAAAAATGATGTGGTTAAATGAAACGAAGGTTACCTTGATTGATTCCGTTGGATAAAGTTTGACCCGATTGACTGTGCTTAAGCTACACTACACGATTAAAAAGGGTGAAATACGAAGGCAACATCATAGTCTGGGGTGCTTCTCCTGATCTGATACGGAGTTGATCCCCTACACCTTTACGCTCAGCTATTGGAAGACGTTATGCTACCGTACGCGGAGTGGGAAATGCCGTTAAAATGTCAATTCATACAACCCAGTCAACCACAAATCGTATATCAATGTATGAAAACTATCGCAACTATCGTTTTATTATAGTGAACAACATTGAAGAACCTTAAAAAAAATCGAAAATCACAATAAAACTTGTTCGAAATCTTTTAACTCCTTCAATGAAAAATCAGTGTTTCTCTAACAACTAATCAAACTGAAAGTATATTTGCATTTCACATAATAATTTTTAGTTGTAATAGAATTTTTTTCTTACAAATTTAGTTTTCCGATCCGTTTTTTCCTCGTGCAGATCATAATCCTTCTCGCCGACACGATTGCAATTATACCAACTACATAGTAAATTCTCCAATTAATTCAACTTGGATTTCAGTTCTAAACTAGCTGACCCGGCAAACTTCGTCCCGCCTATTTTAGTGTTTAATTTAATAATTTTAAACATTTCAAATTCATTGATTCCTTGCAATTTGTTAATATCGTTTGAAATGATCGGTTTTATCAGAATGACAACATCCTCGACTTCTGGCTTTTGTACATCACCTCTATTCCGGAAATATATATATATCAAACTGGTGTCTGAGGTCAATTTTTAGCTCCTCGCATCATTCTTGATCCGGTGATTCTCATATTGGGCGGTATTTGGTCACTTCAAGTTTTTTTTTCAGAAACCGTAAGTCGTCATCTTGGATTTTAGAATGGCCTTTGGGGACAATTTTTGGCCTCTGAGCGTCATTCTGGTTTTGGAAACACCCATATTGGGTGTTATTTGGTCATTTTCGGCTGTTTTTCAGACACCGGATATCACCATCTTCGAATTCAAAATGGTGTCTGTGGTTGATTCTAGCTCCTGTGTATCATTCTGGTTCCGAAGATACTCATATTGTATGAAAATCGGCTATTTTGGCCGTTTTTTTTAGAAACCGGAAGTTGCCATCTTACAATTCATAATGGTGTCTGAGGTCAATTTTTAGCTCCTTGCATCATTCTGGTTCCGGAGATACTCATATTGGGTGGTATTTGGTCACTTTAGGCTGTTTTCCGTACACCAGAAGACGCCATCTTGCAATTAAACATGTTGTCTGAGGTCGATTTGTGGCTTCAGTGCATCATAACAATTCCAGAAATACCCATATTGGGTGGTATTTGGTAATTCGCCGCTGTTATTTAGAAACCGGAAGTCTTGGATTTCAAAATGGTATTTGGAAACAATTTCTGGCCTCTGAGTGTCAATCTGGTTAAAGAAACACTCATATTGGGTGGTATTTGGTCATTTTCGGCTGTTTTACAGGTACCGGAAGTCGCCATCTTACAATTCAAAATGTTGTCTTAGGTTGATAGGTCGATTTGTGGCTTCAGTGCATCATAACAATTCCATAAATACGCATATTGGGTGGTGTTTGGTCATTTGCTGCTGTTTTACGAAAACAGGAAGTCGCCATTCTGGATTATAAAATGGCATTTGGGAACGATTTCTGGCCTCCATGCGTCATTCTGGTTAAAGAAACGCTCATATTGGGTGATATTTGGTCATTTTCGGCTGTTTTCCAGACACCGGAAGTCGCCTTCTTACAATTCAAAATGTTGTCTGAGGTCGATTCGTGGCTGCAGTGCGTTATAACAATTCCGGAAATACCCATATTGGGTGGTATTTGGTCATTTGCCGCTGTTTTTCTGAAACCGGATGTCGCTATCTTGGATTTCAAAATGTTATTAGGAGATAGTTTTTGGCCTCTGAGCGTCATTCTGGTTGAAAAAACACTCATATTGGGTGGTATTTGGTCATTTTCGGCTGTTTTCCAGGTACCGGAAGTCGCCATCTTCCAATTCAAAATGTTGTCTGAGGTTGATAGGTCGATTTGTGGCTTCAGTGCATCATAACAATTCCGGAAATACGCATATTGAGTGGTATTTGGTCATTTGCCGCTGTTTTCGGAAACCGGAAGTCGCCATTTTGGATTTTTAAATAGCATTTGGGGACAATTTCTGGCCACCGTGCGACGATCTGGTTAAAGAAACGCTCATATTGGGTGGTATTTGGTCATTTTCGGCAGTTTTACAGACACCGGAAGTCGCCATCTTACAATTCAAAATGTTGTCTAAGGTCGATTTGTTGCTTCAGTGCATCATAACAATCCTGGAAATACCCATATTGGGTGGTATTTGGTTATTTGCCGCTGTTTTTCTGAAACCGGAAGTCGCCATCTTGGATTTCGAAATGGTATTTGGAGACATGCCAGAAGAAGGAAGGGTGTCGAAACATTATGGACATGTTTGTTACACCTAAAAACATTCACTTGCCAAATTTGGTTATATTTGCTTAATTGGTTCTCTAGCTGTGCGGAATTTGAGTTTTATTTGTATGGGGCCCCTCCCTTACAGAAGAGGTGTCGAACCATTATGTACATATTTGTTACCCCTAAAAACATTTACCTGCTAAATTTGGTTCCATTTAGATCGTTAGTTCTCGAGATAAGAAGAAATTTGTGTTTTATTTGTATGGAACCCCTCTCTTACCAAAGAGGGAGGGGTGCCGAACCATTATGAGCATATTTGTTACCTCTAAAAACATTCACAAGCCAAATTTGGTTGCATTTGGTGGATCGGTTCTCGAGCTGTGTGAAATTCGTGTTTCATTTGTATGGGACCCCTCCCTTGTAGAAGAGGGAGGAGTGTCAAACCATTATGGATATATTTGTTGCCCCTAAAAACATACACCTGAAAAATTTGGTTCCATTTACTTTGTTAGTTCTCTTAATGTGCTGAAATTTGTGTTTCATTTGTATGGAACCCTTACCTTCAGAAGAGGGAAGGGTGTCAAACCATTATAGATATATTTGTTACCCCTAAAAACATCCACTTGCCAAATTTGCTTCCATTTGTTTGGTTGGTTTTCGAGATGTGCAGAACTTTGTGTTTCATTTATATGGGACCCCTCCCTTCCAGAAGAGGGAGGGGTCTCGAAGTATCTTAGTCACCTTTTTCGGCCTCCAAAATCCCTGTATACAAAATTTCACGCCGATCGGTTCAGCAGTTTCAAAGCCTATATGAATCAGACAGACAGACAGACAGAGCTGCATTTTTATATGTTTAGATAGGTTTCAATTTAGAAATATTTAATTTAACTCAAATGTGTACCAAATAGTGTTAGAATAGAGTGTATTAGATAGATAGTTATGACAAATTTAGTTTAAGATTATTCTAGCTACTTTTATGAAAGATTTCGAGAGATATCGATTCAATTGTCTCTCATCTGCTATCTTTTCGATCTGTCAGAACTGTTCACCCACGCTATCGCTGTGTTGCAAATCACACCGATCGTCTACTGTATCAGTTTTGATAAGGACCGTGTTGCCTGCTCGGCGACTTTGGTCGCAACAAAAAGTTAAATTGGAAAAATGATTTTGGGAATTCTAAAATAAACTTAACAATAGTTAACATAAATTGGCAGATAGAAGAATGGTGTTTTCGAAAAAGTTGTTTCTTATAAAATGTGCTAAAACTTCACTCAGCAAAGTAGATTTTAACATGCAAAAATGAGAAAAATAGAATTCGTTTCTCACTTTTAGGTAGATTATTTATAAAATACAAAAGCTACGTAATGCGGGTACAAACAGACCTCCGCCGGAACCCTAAACAGTTTTGGAATTTTGTAAATTCGAAGCGAAAATGTTCACTAATCCCTTCTAATGTACACCTCGATGGCACTGAAGCAGCATGTTCCCCGGAGTCATGTGAGTTGTTCGCTAAATTTTTCGCTTCTGTTTTCGCCGACAGCACTGCTTCCGAGTTGGATGCTGAAATTACTTCTGCGGATGTACCGCTTGACCTAGTTGACCTAAGCACATTCGAAATCACTGCCGATATGATAGTGACTGCTGCGAAACGACTTAAAACTTCGTTTTCTGTGGGGCCGGATGGTATCCCTGCAGTGGTTTATACCCGCTGTGCGGCCGTTTTAGCTGAACCTTTATGTCGCATATTCAATCGATCATTCGAACAAGGAAGATTCCCGATGATTTGGAAGCAGTCTTACATGTTTCCTGTGTTTAAAAGTGGTGATCGACGAAACATAAGAAATTACCGGGGCATTACCAGTATTTCCGCTTCGTCCAAATTGTTTGAAATTGTAGTGAGCTCAAGAATCCTCTCGTGTATGAAAAACTACATTTCCTGCGATCAACACGGATTTATGCCTGGACGTTCTGTCGCCACGAACCTTTTGGATTTTACTTCGACTTGTATATCGCATATGGAGCAGAAGGCACAGGTCGACGTAATCTATACGGATTTGAAAGCAGCTTTTGATCGGATTGATCACCGAATACTTTTACGGAAGCTCTCTCGACTTGGTGTGTCGCAACAATTCATTGACTGGCTACGATCCTACTTATGTGGTCGAATACTACGAGTAAAGCTAAGTTCCTGTTTATCCTCAGAATTTACTAACACTTCTGGAGTACCACAAGGCAGTAATATGGGGCCGCTTCTTTTTCTTCTTTATTTCAACGACGTGGCATTGCTATTAGGAGCTGGGTGCAAGCTGGTTTACGCCGATGACTTAAAATTGTATTTGGCTGTGCGGTCCGTAGATGATTGTCGTGAATTACAGAGACTGCTGGATGTTTTTATTAATTGGTGTCGCAGAAATTGGCTCATAGTTAGTATTGCAAAATGCCAGGTCATGACATTCCATCGCACTGCGAAACCTATTCAGTTCGATTATGTGATTGATGGACACGTACTCAAAAGAGTTGATCACGTGAATGACCTCGGTGTCTTACTTGACGCTAAGCTAAATTTTAACTTGAACCGCTCATCTATTATTTCCAAGGCAACTCGACAGCTCGGTTTTATTAGTAAAATAGGACGTGAATTTAAGGATCCGTACTGTTTAAAGGCTTTATACTGCTCACTTGTTAGACCATTGTTGGAAAATGCGTGTTTGATGGTCTCCTTATCAACTTGCTTGGACTTTAAGGATCGAACGAGTACAAAAAAGGTTTATCCGGTTGGCTTTGAAAAATCTTCCCTGGCGTGATCCTGCTAATCTCCCTCCGTATTCCGAGAGGTGTCGCCTTATTAATCTTGATACGCTTGAGCGACGCAGGAAAATTCAACAAGCCGTGTTCGTGGCCAAGGTTTTAAATGGCGAAGTCGACTCCCCGAGAATCCTCTCTTTGTTGAACTTTCGTGCACCGCAACGGTCACTTCGATCTGCTGGTTTACTTCAACCCAATGTACATCGCACTTTGTTCGGATATAATGAACCTGTCACTGCATGTGTTCGAGCTTTCGCTCCAGTAGAGGAGATCCTCGAGTTCGGCGAACCGTCACATAAATTTCTTCAGAAAGTGTACATGTCGAATATTTTATAATTGACCATATTGTTTAATAATAGGATTAATGTTTTATGTAATGACTAAGTTGGACCCAATGTATTATTCATTTAATTCTATGTTAGATATGAACTGTTTGTCGTTTTGTCATTGACTCATTGTAACGTAAAATTTCATGTATATTTATCAAAAGATGATGGGGTTTTTATGCCTACATGAGGACAGCCTCAAATAGGCTTTTCCCCATCCACTAACTTTCATGGAGACCTATAAGGTCAGATGGAAATAGAATAATAAATAAATAAATAAATAAATAAATAAATAAATAAATAAAATGTTAACTTTCATAAAATGAAGAATAGTTATTGAAACAACTTTGCTGAAGACACTACGATTCCAAAATCAATTTTTTGAGTAAAAAGTAATTAGTGTAAATCAGCGCATTATTCAAGTAAAAATCATCAATAACAAAAGAAATATGTGAGATACAAATAAACCTTTTTTCGAAGAAATTGTTTGTTTCGTTATAGCAAACAATATTGTAAAACATTGAAAAGTTGTAGAAAATCACTAAAAAGCAAGTTGGAACAATTGATTTTTAGGGATGATCTATAGAAAACTCTTATAAAAATCCATAGATTGATCGCAAAATTGCAACTTCTATAAAATGGAAAATATTTAATGAAATAACTTTACAGAAGATATTGTGGCTCTAAAATCGATTTTTTTAGACAAAATAATATCGATTACATTTTCATAGCTTTGGGAACAATGTGGACTGCCTGGATTCTTCTATGTCGTTAAAGCGTATCAAGAACAGAGAGGTTCGGGATACGAAAGTAGATTAGCAGGACCACGCCAGGGGAGATTTTTCAATGCTAAGTGGATAAATCTTGCATTTTCCAAAAATGGTCTCACAAGTGAACAGTATGGATCTTTAAATTCACGATCTTTTTCACCAATGAAGCCGAGTTGTCGAGTTATCATAGGAATGATAGATGAGCGATTAAGAGTATGATTGAGCTTGGCATTGAGCAAAACTCCGAGGTCGTTTACTTGCTCCACTCTTTCGATTACATGGCCAACAATTTTAACGCACAGAATAGGCTTCGCAGTGTGTTGGAACGTCATGATCTGGCATTTCGCAGTATTGACTATAAAGCCTGCGGCACTAACTTATAAAAAATCAACAGTCTTTGTGAATCACGACAATCATTAGTATAGCCAAATACAGTTTCAGGTCATTGACACACACTAGCTTACATCCATCACCTAATAGCAAGTATATTACTGCCTTGTGGTATTCCAGATGTATTAGAAACAGAGGTACTATTTACACAAATTCTTAAGTTTTCCGCAGAAATTCGATATTTTTCGTTGCTCGTATTCGATTTCAAGAATATGTCTAGATTAAAATATCGCAGCTTCGAAGAAACTATTTGCAGAAAATTGCCCAACTACTTTCAAAAAATCGTTGGTGTTATTATTTGTAAAAAATGCAACATCTGGATGACTTGCAGAATACCAGAGTAAAGCGATAGAACTGTTGCAATAAGTGCTACTTTGTTCTTTGATTATCTAAACCTTTCTTATCTTATCGTGAGATATCGTTATGAATCCTTGCCCCCAAACAAATCTATGCGTACAGCAAAAACCTTCAACAGTCTTCGATCAATCGTTGCCAATTTCGAGTGTTTTAGCTAAAAATGTAAGTGACTTTCCCAATGTGCTGCGATGTTGGTGGAGGCAATCGTAATAGGTATTGCGATTTACTTGGTGGTCAGCTTTATGACCACCAGGAAGGAGCTGAAACAGATGGCTTCCCACTTCACCGGTCCTAAGCCGAATCCCATCTGGGGAAACGTGGCCATGTTCGCCAACAAGGATGTTGCAGGTGAAAATATAGAATTTTCAAAACACAAGTCAGTTTTATCAATGGTCTTTAAGGTATTTTCGAAACCTTAATCGGTTTCCATACACTCTACGGGAAGGATATCATAACATGGGGTCCGCTGAATTTAACGA
Organism: Wyeomyia smithii; assembly: GCF_029784165.1. Classification (NCBI taxonomy): domain Eukaryota; kingdom Metazoa; phylum Arthropoda; class Insecta; order Diptera; family Culicidae; genus Wyeomyia; species Wyeomyia smithii. The sequence continues at coordinate 61,532,420 of NC_073696.1, forward strand.
TGATCAATCTCACCAGTGCTGAGAACGTGGAGAAAGTAATCATGTCCAAGAAGACCAAAAAATCGTTTATCTATGACTTTGTCAGACCGTGGCTTGGTGATGGTTTGTTGATTTCTAGCGGAGAAAAGTGGTTCCAAAGGAGGAAAATCATCACCCCAACGTTTCATTTCAAAATATTGGAAAATTTCGTTGAAGTGTTTAATAAAGAAAGTAACATAATGGTTGACGTCCTTAAGAAACAAGTCGATGGACCGGAGTTCGACATCTATAACTACATTACTCTAATGGCGTTGGATAGTATTTGTGGTATTTAGCGTGTTCACACGGTATTGTGAATCAAAAATAACAAAAAATATTTTTCAGAAACATCAATGGGAACCGCGGTGAATGCTCAAAAAAATCCACACAATAAATACGTTCAGAACGTAAAAAGGTGAGAAATCGAGTATCCAAAATACCTGCATCTACTACTAAACTATGTTTCAGAATGTCGGTATTAATTTTACTGCAAACAGTTAGTTTCCTGTCTGGATTTCCCCTGCTGCATGCACTGTTCCATCCAAATGAATGGGAACAACGAGGTATCGTGAGACAACTTCATCAGTTTACCGATTCGATAATTGCGGAACGAAAGGCGCAACTAGGGAGTGAAAAATTGAAACCAGTGGATTTCACAAATGAAGAGGAAAATCTGTATTCTAAACGAAAAATGACTTTCTTAGATTTGCTACTGAATGTTAGAGTAGAAGGTAAACCGATGTCCAACTTAGATATTCGAGAGGAAGTGGACACCTTTATGTTTGAGGTGCGTTAGGTGAAAACCAGCTTATGTTTGTGAAGACATTTTATGTTTTTTTTAACAGGGTCATGATACTACCACTAGCGGGATTTCGTTCGCCATTTACCAGCTTGCTCTAAATCAGTCAATACAAGATCGCATCTACGATGAGATTGTAAAGATTTTAGGTTCGCAGCCACTCTCTAAAGATCTAAATTATCAAGATCTTCAAGACTTCCGCTATCTTGAGGCCGTGATCAAAGAATCAATGAGATTATTCCCACCTGTTCCACTGATTGGAAGGCAGCTGGTAGAAGATTTGGAAATGAGTAAGTAAAGTACGAAAGTTCGATAACATGGTTGATACTATTTGACTTTTACAGATGGCACCACTGTTAAAGCCGGTCAAGATGTACTAATTCCAATCTACGTGATTCATAGAAATCCGGAAGTTTTCCCTGATCCGGAACGCTTCGATCCGGAACGGTTCACCGAGGCAGCCGAATCTAATCGGGGACCGTACGATTATATTCCGTTCAGTGCTGGCTCAAGAAACTGCATTGGACAACGCTACGCTATGCTGGAAATGAAGGCCTGTCTGATTAAGTTGATTTCCGCATACAAAATAATACCGGGAGAGTCATTAGGACAGCTGCGAGTTAAAACAGATTTGGTACTGCGTCCGGATAAGGGAATACCGGTTAAGCTTATTTCAAGAGAATAACTTGTTCGAATAGCTTAGAGTTGTACCATTATTTATTCACTGTCGTGAAAATTAGCATTAACAGTTATTCACATATACTATATTAATCAAAACTTTTTCATCTAAGAAAGTGACAAAAAAAATCGAAATTGTCGAAAAAGCAATTTAAAAAATATAGAGCATGTCGAAAATGTCAGAAATAACAATAAAAAAATTTACGATCGTTCAGTTGATGTTTTGGTGCAAATTACGTATTTATGATTGGTCATTTCATTCGAAAGATTACGTTTGTTGATCATCATTACGGTTTCATTTCTGGGTTTGATTATTTTTGAATGAATTACGTGAATCAAGTTGCTGATGTGAAAATTTCGCATTTCTACAGAAATATTTCAAAGTCCATAGAATAATGAACATTCCAAGAATACCGAACAACGTTCCAAGAATACCAAACAATCTTTGATCAATTTTCACCCAACCTTTAATTCGTTCAGGCTGTTCCCAGAAAACTTTGCTAAATAACAATTGAGAAAGAAGCAGAAATGACTTCATAACCATAAAACGCAAATGACATGTCTCTTTTTTGTCCTTTTCTTCGACATTTCACCATCCCATTGCTAACAAAGGCGTTTTCGGTAAATATTCAAGCAAACTGTCACATTCATGCCTTGCTGCCAGATGCCACTGCTGTTATTTGGAAGTGAGCTTTGGAACAACGGGAGCTTTCATTCATAAAAACGCGTGCCTGGTTCAGGACGGCAGGGGTATAGTCATGCGCACAACAACGCGTGGTTGCACGTAGAAAACATAACCTCTCCATTTTCCATCTTCCCCGCTCCACTTTGTCGACACAATTCGTTTATGGAAACTCGCACATCACAGTCGCCGTTTTTGCGTCTTGGTTCCGCTTTGTGCAAAAAGGGTACTTTTTATGAGCCATCCAGTCGGCAATCACCATCACCAATTACGCGTGTGGGCGGTTATGGACCTTTTATGGCCAGGGCCATAAAACGCGGGTTGATGCGCAATTGCAGCAAATCCTGTCCCTCCAAGCTGCCGAAATATTTGCCTCCTCCGGAGCAATCCATTTTGATGGGGATTATTGCAATCAACGAGAAGCTTGCTCCTAACGACACAGCGAAGGCTCGCCCACACGTGCTGCCGCTTTGCGAAAGGTCCTTTTGGGCTGCACTAAAACCGAGGAGGGTGGATTCTCTTTTTCCTCTAGCTAATATTATCAATGAAGCCCAACTTTCGAACCAAGCGTGGGAATGAAAATGACAACGGTTGGGTGCCGACTCCGCAGCCTGTGTTCGTTCTGCCGTAGCAACGTTGGCCCTTCAATGGGATTCTGAGGATGTTTCGTAATGTGGAACGGCTTGATACTCATGGGGCAGAGACTCATATACCCTCCACCGAGGGGATGATTAATGCCAGCTTGGCAATCCTAGCGTGGGCGTTTGTCGTCTCCTGGCTGTTGCTCTATAGCCGAGCGGACTGTTTGCTATTTTTTTAGCAATAAGAACTTTTGAGCTTTTACGAATGAAAAAGCAGACAATGAACATGGAAAAATGTGTGAACGTCAATATATAGTGAACGTACAAAAAAATGAAACAAATTCTCTGCATTTCGTTCGACGCCCAACCCGCTTTTGGGCTGTGTTTCGAATGAGTAACGAGTGACAGTTTTTTTTCTAATTTTGGATGACTTACCATAACTATACTTTGTTTTCGCGAACGTGGGATGTAATGAGCTAGGAGCTGTCGCTCTGCCAGTTGTTGTTATTGATTGTGCGGTCATTATGTGAAATGTTGCAAATATGATCCTGAATTGTGATGAGATGACGTTCACGATGTTGCTAACAACAAAATGGAAAAACATTAAAAAATGAAACAGCTTGTTTTGTAATAAGTAACGAAGCTTTCTAATAACTATGACATAGATTATTTGCATAATTTGAAAAAAAAAAAACAAAACTTAGCAGGGTTTCCGTTTGAAGAAGGATTACACACAACTGAATTTTCATGTACCAGCTGCTGAGGACTTAACTTACTGTAACTTACAAAGAACTAACATTGTAAATAATCTTTTAAATTTGGAAATCAGATAGCATCACCCTTTGGAACTGTAGCTGATTCAGCTTGTTACAGTCTAAAACAATTTTTTGAATGGTCTGCTTATTTATTTCCGTTCACACTAATTATTTTACTTTTTTAATGCACACAAAACATATAAAAAATATTTTGTTTTGGAAGAAACATGGAACTGTTTCTATCCCCAGAAAACAGATTTTCAAATTTTCTGACTGCTTTCCTGCACCATTTTCATTTTAATGTACATGGAAGCGCTCTGGTAGAATTAAAAATTTTCTGTTAACAATTTGCATGCCAAGATTTAGATTTTCTTTGCTCGCTGTTTTTTTAGGATCAGACTCTAAACGCTTTAATGAAATTCAATATTTTTAGATGGTTGCCGGCTGCTTAAGCGGGTCTCTCCATCGCTCGGAGGCAAGGATAAAAAAAATCACTTACTTGGAAAATTATTTCCGATTTTCTATCGCATGAAATATTTTTGCTAGTTTTCTGTTATCGAAAATAATAGCAGCCGTATATTTACAGCAAAAAAAAAACCTTGAAGGTAGGGTAAATTGACCCCTTTACTGTATTAAGCTATAGTGAACCACCAGCCAGATTAACTAAATTCCTCTTAACATGAATCAAAACTTATAAATGTTCGTGATGTAAATTGGCTGAATGAGATGTTTCCCGATGTTAGCTTTTTGAAAATCTCTCGAGTTTTTCATAAATTAAGTTAATAGGGCGGGTGGTCCGCTATAGGAAAGGAGTATGAGTTAATTTACCCTAATTACAAAAGAATCAATGGCAAAAATTTTTATTTACCGATTTTTATTTTCAGTTTAATAGTTTTTCGCTTTTTGTAATGATATTTTATATTGAAGTACATGCGAGATTGAAATTAAACAGGAAATACTTTCCGAAACACATTCTGTTGGAAAACAGTGCAATGAAAGCTGGTTGCCGAATATTTATTTACCACATGACTTTTTAAAAATTATCGAAAGCAATAGAGAGTCAGTTGAAACAGTGGTTTATTTTCACTCGAACGACTTTTTCCATCCTTGCTTGGTGGTTACCTTCAAATTTATGCAAAAAAAATATTCTTCTGTGTCGCTTAAATCCGAAAAAAAAATAGGAAAACCCACCCTTTTTGAAGCCAATAATAAGGAACCCTTGTAAGTAGTACCCAAAGGATGCAGGTCGAGATTTCATTTGCGTGATGTCTCGGCTTATGTCCAATCACTATAGATTTGATGCGCATCTCCGTGATATTGGGCTCGGGGAAAGTGGTATCTGTGCCTGTGGTGAAGGTTTCACTACATAGAGCACGTTGTTTGGTCATGCTCTGTACACCGTGACGCCAGGTCTAAATTAATAACTTCCCTCCGGGCCGAGGGTAGCAGACCAGCTGTTCCTGTTCGTGATGTCTTGGCGAGTCGTGACCTTCCCTACATGTCCCTGCTATACATTTTCCTGAAATCAATCCATGCTCCAGTATAGTCCCATTCCTTTCCACCCACATTCAATAAAACGGCAAGAACACGTCGTAGACCTCGATTTTGTAATCAACAACTGAACCCCACATCCGCCAGGACCTGAGAACCCGAGGCCTTCCGGGATATTTTGGCTCAGCGGCACACACTTTATGGCTACTTGAACACCAACGAACAACAACAACGAACCATAACCAGCAACTAGACCCCGCACAATACCTATAGGACCCGAGGATTACAAGCCCCTGGCCCAGCTCATAACATCGTGGATCAGCAGAACAAATCCATACATATTGCATATTCATGGCCATTCGACGATCATCAGACGACCATTCAACTGCATGCTAGTTTTAAGATAGACTTAATTTCAGCTCTTGGTCGGCAGCGAGGATAAAAAATTTGCTTTTAGATTTTAAGTCATCAGATATAATTGGCGCCGTTAAACATTAAATTGTATTTGCGCCGTGTCAAATAAATGATATGGTCGGCGTGCGACCAGACCGAGCCAAGCGCCATTTTCTCAAAAATTGAGTTTTTAACACCAGTAGCTGTTAAAATTGATAATCTATCTTTCATGAAAAAAAAAAGAATGATTTGAACAGTTTATAATGGTATTATAACATAATTTCTCTACAGCAGCTTGCAGGAAACATACGGGGTGGTTGAACTTTGATCGCCGATTACTCGAAATGATATTATTGGCGCTTGGTTCGGTCTGGTCGCACGCCGACCATATGTGAAGAAAAAAAAGTAGCACCCAAACAACGATTTTTGTGCTAATTTATTTTTGTATGCAAGCAAACAAATTTAGACGAAAATATGATTTTCTATTTGATTTTAATCTAAAATACTTTCAGTTAGTACATCGTTAAGAGCAGCCGGTTTAGAGATATTAAAGCAATAATTTGTTTTCATCATATTCAAATTTCACATGTTGTTTAAATACTAATGATGATAAAGAATTCCTACAAGTTGTTAGAAATTTCACATTGGTAATTTTCTAATAAAGCGTATGCATCGATAGGTTCAAGAATTTATTCAATACATTGATTGTATCTCAGAAATCTATGGTTACTATAACTATTATGCTTGGAACGGTAGTGATGTCTTGTAATAAAATGTACACTGTAATAAATATTTTTTTAACTGCGAAAAATTTCTAAATAAACCCTAAAGTTGAATTTAAGAAAATAGGAGTTGATTTTTCTGAAGTTATTTTCAAAGAAACTTATAATCATAACAAAACTTTTCGTAAAATATTCAGAAAATGAAAGATAATTTTTTACTGTAGATCAAATTATTGGAAAACAATTCAATTTAAACTTTTTTTTTTCAAAATATTCAAATATAAATTCAATTACTTAAATAAGCCGTTGAGAGCAAAAGTGGTGCATGTGCATTCAAGTAAATTTTTCAGGAAACTCGGTAAACGAAAACACTCGAATAGTAAATTATTATGAAAATTTTTTTCCTACATAATTGCACTAAATCATTGCTGGAAAGATTTTAAAAGACGGTACATCAAAACATAACAAGTTCTGGTTGAGGAACTGACACACTCTTCAATGGAAAAACATGTACCACTTTTGTTTTAATGGGAAAAATAATGACAACCAGAAAACGTCAGTTTAAACATAAAGGATGCATTATTGCTCGCTAATCTTAGGACATAGAACTTCCATGTCTTCAGCAGAGTTTCCTAAATGATCGAGTACTATCAGATGATGATCTTTTTGCTAAGGAATCCAGATCCGGATCCAGAAATACCGTAGAAGAGGAAAACTGAAAATTATTTCGGCTATACTGCCGTTCCACGCATAACTGTCCCATGTTATAAAACGGACAGCTGAGAAAAATGCGATTAAAGATTTGAAAGGTATTTGCCATCTGAGGCGAAATGGCATTACAAAAAACAATTTTTTGATTTAAATTGCCTTAAAGACCAACATATCCAATGAAAATAATCAAAGACTTCATTTGAGGATTGAATTTACGGTCGTTTTCAGAAAAAAATGTTCAGTGGGACTCTTATGCCTAGAATTATAGGTAAATTGGCAAATTCCACACATAACAGTCCCACTGTGAATTTCGCATCGTACCACCAACTCGTTCAAATGATGTTTTAGTTTGTTTGTTTCGTTCAAGTCGTGTATTGTGTGCATCCACTTGTTTCTTTTGCCGAAGTTTCGCTCAGAACAGAAAATAAATGCGTTGACCATGTTGCAAGTATACAGAAGTGATGACAGTGATGATGAATTTAAAACCTGTATTACACTCTTTGACCAATGGTCAAATATTTGACATTTTGACATAATGGTCAAATTTATTTGACATCATGATTCTGGTTCGCCCGTGTTTGCCACATTAAAAAATTGGAGAGTGACAAACAATTATCTTCGACCAAATTTTTATCTGTCAAAAAGTTGCAAATATTTGACGCTTGGTCAAAGAGTGCAGTACAGCCTTAACGGATAAGGTCTCATCACCGCATCAGATTCTGTGGATGGCAAAAACCTGCATAATTGTAACCTACCAAGAAACAAAAAAAAAGTTCGCTGATAACAATTTTACACTATACCAAAACCTTGTGTTTCAAAAGACTCCTCAAGGAATTATAACAGAATGTAAACAAGCTTTGCTGTCAATGCTTCATACAGTTGTTCCAGCGAACAAATTGAGTTTCTACGAAAGTTTGCCTACAAAGAAATGAAGTACCTACAACGTCTTTGTTTCTTGGGCTTTCGATGTGTTTTTGTTTAACATTTTTTTCGTTTTTATGGTTGAATTTCCATAAAATGTGTAGTTTGTTCGAAAGATAGTTATTGTATTTTAAAATAATGCCCCTCTTTTTAAGAAAGAAGACCTCCTTCCTCCCCTTCGCCATCTTTAGAAGTTCCTAACGTCTAGTTTTAAGTATTTCTGAACTCTACGCTTCGTATTAATGATATATAATTAACTAATTATGGAGATTACTCTAGCGGGACAGTTATGCGTGAAAACTCAAGAATGGGACAAACAGACTTGGTATTTTTTGAAACATTTTAAGAACAAAAAATTATTGTTGAAGTGTTTTCCTGGAAATTTTCGTCAAAAAACAACGTTTGGTGATGAAAAGTAAAAATGACCAAAATGTAACATGGAACAATTATGCGTGGAACGGCAGTATAACTCTGATATAAATTATCAAATCTCGGCTGTTCTTCGATGTTATTATATATTATGGTGTTCTGCATCAATTTATACAAAAAAAAACCCAAAAAGTGGAAAAATGTACACTTTTGCTCTCACCACTTTTGCTCGCATATGTACCACTTCTGCTTTTAACGACTCAAATGATTTTTAACGATTTAGGTAGTAATTTAAGATCAAAAAGTTGCTGAATGAATAACCTCCCAAACTCATCAGTTTTTAAGTTTTTCAAAGAAAAAAAATTAGAGAAAGTAGGAGAATATTCGTGGTGCTTGAAATTAAAGATACTTCGTTCGCCTTCGTAATGAGCGAACTTTGCGCGCAATATTGTTCGATTCTGTCGCTTACCACGGTGACACAACCTTTCCTTTCCGTCGCAGCCGTGGAGATTCAGAGAAAAAGTCGGTCTCCGATAACAACGGCTGTTACACCTCCTTTCTCACAACATCCTACCATACCCTAACGATCGTAAAGATATGGTCGGCGCCGTTATCGATCTATACAAAGCGGTAGCTACTTAATTGTTGCACACTGAAGATGGCAAAACTATCCCAAGTAGCCATATCATGGTTCCTTGTGCAACTTTACTAGCCCAGATAGATCATGGAGAAGCAACTACGAAATGCGCGGTTTGACGACCGCTCAAGCTGAATAAAATTAGAAAAAATAGGAGAGTGATATCCAAGACATGACCTCATGATGTTGAACCACGATATTTTTATATCGCATCAAATACTAGATGCAATTGTAACGCTAGTATTTCCTACAATTTTATCTAACAGTGCATTTCTAAATGCTGAGACGTTGAAGCGATTTTCTCGGATAAAACAAATTCTAAGCAAGATAATTTAGTTTGATTAATTTCCCATTAAAGGTAATTATATTAGTTTACTGAAAAAAAAATACGCCCTTGCGAGTGGCTTTCCGACAGTTAACCGGAGCATTCGCCATGGTGGACGAAAACAAACGTGTGATCGCGTTTTGAGCTTTTTCTTCGTTTTAATTATGAATTCCTCCTTAATTGTTGGCGACAAAATTATTAGAGTAGATCTTACGCTTCAGGTTTACCCAGGAATTCTCGATGGGACGCAACTGGGAGATGTAGGCCGGGATCATCATCTAGACCACGTCGATACTCAACCACACCATCACCTCCAACTATCGATTCGAGTAGTGTGCCGACGCCAGATCCGGCCAGAACAACGCGTCTTCGCCCTTATTCTGTTCCTTGAAGAACGACACAATTTCCGGCGGGTAGTATCAATTCGCCGTTCATGGCCAGTCCGGAGCAAAAGAAGAGCGGCTTTGACATTTCCTTCTCGCTGATTGTCACCCACAATAGCAACTTTTTAGGGAGCTTGGTGTGTGAAATGAGCTTCCCTTCGGTGCTCACTTCCTTCGTGAGGGAAGTAAAATACGAAGTGCCCTGTCTGTCGTTACCATGAGATAGATCTCGTCGTCTATCACAACCGCCACGTAGCGATTCGCTGAGAAAATCGACTTGAACATCCTATTCAGCCGCTGCGCTGCGTCATTACCTGCAGTTCCGAGAACAGTAGATGGGACTGCCGCTTCCTGACATGTATGTCCATGTTCGCCTGGTACTTTTTCACTGTTTAGCCGGCCAAACGCACGACCCTTTGGAGTTTCTTGTCGCTCAGGGTCGTAGGCCGTCCAAAACCTTTTTTGATGCTCTGGTTGTTGCCCATAAGTGCCAAGATGTTGTAGATGCCGGAACGGGTGTCTTTGGCGTTCACAAAGTGCCGCACGGTGTCTGTTTTCGACGCGGAGGAGACCGTTTTTTGAACGCGCACACTTTACGGAGAAGCTTTACTGTTTTCACCAAGGGGGTGAAGTCAAGCAGTTTTATCGTAACTCAATATGGCGTCGTTTGTTTACGACAATTAGGAGAGAGCAGCTCAAACAACTCAAACAAACTCGAAAATCTAGCTGCTAACGCGGTTATCAACTCTCCCCTACTGTTGCTTGCGCATGCGAGGAAACGTCAAAGCACCAACGGTTGGTGCCAAAGTAGGCGATGTTGGGTACGCTGGTTTAATAGGCAATCTGACAGCCACTTCTACCCCCTGGTTTTCACCATCACGGTTAGAGATGTCAACTTTTTTCTGCTGACTCATGGGTTACTATGGTTGATGCTGCGTGGTTAGTTTTGTCAATGCGCGTGAAGGTAAATTCAAGAAACATCGGCAATTTTTGTTCATTTTTGAATGCAAACATTGAACAATAGTTCATACTAAATGGAAAGATAAAAATCTTTTATTTTTGCCCCTTCACTAAATACATATTTGAGTCACCTTTGTTCGTGGCCTTACAGACAAATATTTTGTTAAGCGGATCCGGTATAATTTTCTTTTTCCAGCGAACAGCAAACTACACTAAACTATTTGAATTCGAAGAACAGAACGATTCAAGCGGATATTCTCATAATGAGAAGTATCTAACATTAAACGGATAAAACTCATGCTAGGTTAGCTTGGCAAGTGACGGAAAAGTATTGAGGCTACTTCAATTATGGTTTAGAGAATGTAAAAATGCTTTGGTTTTTCTCACAATAGAGATAAGTTTCTTTTTAATTGAGCATCATTCTAGATTGCCATTCACCGATGACACGGAATGATTGCAGTTCTCTTGTTTTTTTCCGCAGGCACTGTAAACAAGCACACAGGACAATAACGAACGCTCCCGCTGAAAACAGTGGAGCTGGATAATAATACTAATATGTCCGGACATGTTCAGCAATGATGTGCAGTCCGCCGGGTGGTTCGTTTGCTGTGGAACGCTGAATGAGCCATCAGCTCAGCCTCACTGCGCTGAAATCTGCTGTTGCTCTACCGGCTGCGAGTCGAGCCAGTTTCCAGTGAAAGTCAACCGTCCTCTCGTTGCAGTAATCGATTATACAAATACAATGAAGACTAAATGTCTGCAAGCTAGTGCCTTTATATGTACTTGACTACTGAGAGCTAAACTCGCCATGGGCGTTCCGCATAACAAAAAATAGATGGTGGTATGGTTGACATAGGATACGATAGTTTTATATTTTATTTCGAGACTATTTTTATAATTTGTTTGCAGAAGTCAGCGAAGAGGTAATCCCCTATACCGATTTTACTTGAGCACAGTTTGCTAGAATGTAAACTTCCTTCTATATTTATTCGTATCGTGATGGTGATTTACCGATTGCAAAACAACATCATGGCTAGAACTAATTGTCTGTATCTCGCAACTGACAAGCAGAGATGTCACATAAAAGGGTTCACCTGCAAGTTTGTGGAAAAAGTAACGATAAATAATTATAATTTTAGTAGAAACAGTAGATTTACAGATATTTTGAAGCTTACATTCAACCATATAATTTTTTTTACATTGCATTAAATTTGGGTCAATTAAAACATTTTATCAGTAAGCGAAATCAGAAATCTTGAAACTTACCATTCAAGTGAAGTTTTGTCATACATTTTTCCATCCAAAACTTTTAATCAAAAACATTGAGATAATGCCTATTTTCAGCAAAAAAAAAAACAATTTCAATGGAAAATTCAACTTTTTTTTTCATTAAAAAAAAGTAGTGTACATTCTCTAATTTACTTAACTTAAATTTAAAATTACACTAAATGTACACTCGCAAATATTGTTCAAGGGTTTAGAATAAATTGTTGTTGGTTCTCTTCTTACATATTTTGTCTCAGCTCTTATGTTTGTTTGTTTTTCTGGATTTAGGTTTCCTCACTGTTAGTCCAAGTTATATTTTTTCATCTGTTTCAGAAAACTTATATAAAATATATATATAAAATAGATATAAAAAATGCGGCAATAAATGAAATTAGTTTTAAGTAATAATTTAATTAGCTCCTGCTCATTTTTTCAAACCGCTACGGTTATGTGATAGGTCACTCAATGTAATATAGCAGCATTGAAAAAAATTAATATTTTTTTGCGTTATCTAAAACAGCTGCTCGTCCATTAATCAAAATCATCCAAGCGATTTATTATTGTCTCCCGGTATCGTTGACAGTGGAAAACGTTACGATTTTCCCAATAGTCGCCAGTAAACACCCGCTGTCCAGCGACGCTTTCGGCATTCAACAGAGAAACTGAACCGACGCATGCGTCGTCGCGACGATATCGAACTCCTGTTTCTCAACCATTTCGGCATGCTGGCGTGTTTTTTTCCGCATTCGACACACGTTTCAACGGCAAGAGGATGGTTTCCGGCGGGCATGTATAGGTACGTGAAGCTCGGAAAAGCTTATCGTTCCAGCTCGGATACCAACTTGCTCTGCCCGAGTCGCAGTTTCTTTCCAGTTCTTCAGTCAGTGAGTCACAGCCAGTTCTGCAGGCGAGTTAAAGGTTAGTCTGATTTATGAGAACAGATATGCGATCAAGTGTTACTAGTGAATTTTTAATTTGGAAATTTTTCTTCGAAATAATTGGGAAAATGTTGCTAGTGTAAAACTTGAAATGCCGATTTACATGTGATTCAGTTAGGTTTGCGGCATAAAACGGTAGCCGTTCAGCATTCAGCAGTTTAATTGGTAGTTTACCAACAATATCGATCCATTTGCTAGATGACGTGGACAACAAACTAGTGGCTGTTTGTCGAAACGATTATCAGTTGATTATTTTTATCTTCGCAATCAGCGCTGGGTTCTACTTATGTTGGAACTCACAGGTCCAATAATATGTACACAGTGCAGTGTAATTAAAAACATTTGTAGGAGATAATACCCAGCTAGCTTCCGTGACGGGTCACGTCATCACGTCTCGCACAATATTGATTACTACTACCCACATCCTGCTGTCACAGATTTCATCTTACAGGTTCGAATATGTGTAGGTAGTGGGTAATAGTGTATGGTGATCAGGACAAATCGAGCTGTTTTTGTGGGGTCAAGAAAAGCTGTGTTGTTTAACAGGTGGTGATTTATAATTGATTTTGCAATACGGATTATTTGCTCAACTGCACATAAATTGCTTGACAGAAGGGTCAGCTTCAGCAGCACAGGCCCCGCGTGTGTTTTCGCGCATGGAATTATGTTCATTGATAACAAACCGCTAGCTGTGGCCGAGTTCCCATTCATAAGGCCACGGTAAACGATCGCAACGCTAGCCCATGTGAACGTCATTAATTTGAAAATACGGCTTGTGGCTTGGCGTTCCAGATGGGGGTAGAATTGATTTTGCATCACCTTTTCTGTATATGAAAAAGGAGTACCTCGTTACGCTTTCGATTTTGTTTAGTTCCTAAGAAATTTCATATTTTCACTTTTACTCGGAGCTGTCATAGAAATAAAAAACGTCATAGGTTATTTATACAAGGGCTTTTACTACTGTTAATCAATAATGACTACGTTTTATTTGCAATTTTTTTAAAATAACTTTTTGATTTTCCTAAGAAGTTATATTAATAATCAATAAAGTTCTCAATATTTAACTAAACTATTTTATACAAGAAATATTGAGCAGTTAGTCAACTATGTTCCAATTCACGATAATTTGGAGTTTAGGTTTAATTTTTCGAGGAAAAGATTTGTTCTGCTGGTTAAGCTGCCTGGTGAGTTATCATTCAGTATTGCGTGAAGTGCACTAAATAAAACACACTTTCTTAATCAGACCTATTTTCGGGTCTATTGCTACGAGCTTTCTGATACTTATTAGAAATCCAAGCCTGATTTTCCAATTTTGGAAACAATTATATCTAAATTTATTAATAACGTTTGTGTACATATTTCTAGTTTCGCATTGTTGCAAACACGAACGAAGAAACGAATTTTGAATTAATTGTTCATGTTATTCTGTTTAAATCTAACCCTTTCTCGGGCAGCGGAAGTAAAAAAAAACAATTTTTTTTTTGGTTTAAAGGATTAAAGAACAAGCAGTAGTTATAGTAAAAAGGATTAAGGTGAAACGGGATTGTGGCCTTTTCCTATACAATTTTGAGGTTAGAGTTCTTTTTACTTCTGTATTTTGATCGAAAAAAATTCGGCTTCCACTAAATAAACAGCACTTGCTACTTCAGGCATGCAACAGTTGTGAAAACAATTGATCAAAGTTTCATGTACGTAGTCTTCATAAATCAAAAAAAAAATAGATTGCAAATTTCGAGTTGATCGCGACCACGACCCATTTCACCTTAAGAGCTAAATGAATTATATAGAAGTGCCACCGTCGTGCCATGCGGTGAGTCAGTCTCAACCCAGAAACAGTCAGAACTTTTGAAAATTTTTCGAAGCGCCGAGGTAAAGAAAATGGCAAATAATTAACACAATATCAACAGAATCATGCCAGAAAATTATACAACTCATCGAGGTAATGCACGTTTTAACATGACGATGATGAAATCAAACACTCAGAATTTTCAATATTCAACAGCCAAGAATCGAGAAATTGAAAATAAAAAATTGAAGAGGTTGTTCAGAAGACACGACCGCGAGTTAACGCAGAATCATGACAGCCTGTCTTATGTCAATGTATTTCTAGCATTAGCAATAGGGAACACACTCGATTGAAGTTAATCAATTTGATGGGCTGAAATGGTATATTTCAGCAATAATTCTCTTTCAACTCTCTCTTTTTCTGAAATAATTGGTAACATTGAATATGTTGAAAATTGCAGGAACAAAGTTGTAGGTACAGTGCTTTTCCAACGTAAGAAAAAACTGAGCACCTCTTCACCTTTTATATAATAAGATGATGGTACCCAAGACACGGCCGCGTGGTTGACGTAGGACTACGATAAAATTATGAATTATTAAAAAAATAGCAGACGGCGCTGTAGCAATTTTTTTTTCTCAGCATTTTCGAAGCTAAAGTTACAAAAATGTTTTTTGAATAAGGCTTTTACAATAACAGTTTGTTATTTTCCAATGTATAAAATATTATTTTTCGACGAACGTTGAAACATGCGTATACATTTATTGCTCTCAGTTTTATCTATTTTTTGCAACTTCCTTTTGGCATATAGTCAAATTAAAATATTTTTCGATTGTAGTATTAACAAGCCAAACATTTAAGTCTTTATTTCACATTTTCTCTGAATTTTCGAGTAATGTAACAAATTGGATACGTGGCACACTTTGGACAGGTGAAGGTAACAACAGGTAGGAGTTTGTTTATGAAGGTCCAGTAACGAATGATGTGTGGATGCATTGGTGACAGCAAACACAGCAAGACAGCAAGCAGCACGACTCAAATAGCATTTAACAGATTCTGAAAATATTTGTTATTAAACAAGTTCACATGATGCTAGATTAGCGACAGTCTTGCTGGTAATTTCACACAGACCGTTTCAAAGGAAATAAGATATATAATAATTACTTCAAATAAATGATTTTGGGGCGCTGAAAAGAGCCGTTGGTGTGTTACAATAGCGATACTCGGTAAGTTTATTTAATTTCTCGTCATAGAGGATTGCCATTTGCATATGAGGTATGTTGATTTTCCAATCGATTGATGCAAGAAACAAGAAAATCCGTTGAAAACTGACTGAGTTTCAAGCATTTGAAAATGGACAATTTTCGTGGTGCTATCGATGTTTTAGGGTTTTCAATTTACACCCTGCAGTGTTGCCGTAAAATTCTAAGTCAAAAACGATTAAAAATCGCATCAACGCTGACATATTAACCCTTTATAAGGCAGTGGCAACTATATTGCCACCAATGACTTTCGTTTTTTTCTGCTTGATAATTACGAGCTATGATCAATGATCAGAAATAAATAATAAAATATAATGACATGTTTTTAGCCTCGGCCCGTTAAAGGGTTAAATCGAATTGTGTTACTTTAATTTTATCATTTATAGAATCTGAACTATAAAAATAGGGTAACAAAGTGCCAAAAACTGATGCTCCGCACTGTAATTTTGTACTGGTTCTGGCTATGAATCATATACCAGACATTCACATATTGCCAACATTCGCGCTGCTACTTCTACCTTCATACCATAAATTTATAATGCCAACTGTTAAAATTTACACTACGAAGCACCTTCATACTAATAGCCGTAAAAAATTGTATAGGATAGTAGTGCCGATGTGATCTCTGCTTCCCCGCATCCGTGAGAGCCAGCGTGCAAATTTTCCAGTACCGTTGGCTTGAAAGTAAAAAATAAATGATAAGGCAATATTTCACTATCATGCAATATTTATTCTTTTTTGTTTCGTTTTTAAATTATTTTTTAGTAAAGAATGTGAAGATCATTTGGTTGGATTTTTAGCAAAGTTTGTTGCGTGACTGTGAACGACGCGCGTGAAATATTTCATCAAAATAGGATGACGTAAGATATCTGGAAGGGTCCTGCGTTCATTGGAAGCATGCAACTTTTATCTATTGGATAAGCCATATTCCACGTGGACTAGTTTATGGTGATTTCCCGCTTCATGAACGTTCGTTCATACATGTTTTAAAAATTCTGTATAAATCTTGGACATTCGCTAACATAAAATGTTCACGTGGAATGTAAATACCCCCCAAATTGCTTTTCATTACTATAAACTCATTTGAGTTGTTTTAGATTGTTAAAATTTGTTAAAGCAGCAAAGTTTCACTCCAAATTCATCAGAACAATGAAGTGAACAAAATCACCCCGGAGTGATGACCTATGTGAAATTTTTAAAGCATGTTAAAAAACAGCAGAATTGTTGCTAAACTTACCATAACCTTAGGACCAATGTAGATGCCTAATGTAGAGCTCTGTTAAACGCATAATTCGACCAATCCGAGTTGAAAACAAGGCCAAATATCAGGCGAAACTCTCAGCCTCATTCTATATCAAATTAAACAACCAATCACTGCTATTCTTTTCGAACACAGCCGACACTATAGTACACTAAAGTCGCTTTTTACGCGGGGGATACATGCCGCGTAAAAAAAAACCCGTAAAAAGCGACCTTAGTGTATATAAATTAGTGTGTTTGATGTATATATATTGTGTGATTGATTGCCATTTTCGTTTCACTAAAACTAAACGGTGAAGACCATTTGGTTGGATTTTCAGCAAATTTTATTATGGAACCGTGAACGACGCGCTTGAAATATTTCATCGAAGTATGACAGCTCGTTACAAAGATGAAAGTCTATTGCAGCGGTTCCCAACCGGCGGTTCGCGGCCGGCAAAGGGGCCGTGTGGCTTATCTAGAGAGATTGAAATCTTGGAGTTCATGGTAAATTTGACAAATGAATAAAATTTCTTTCTAGATATCTCGATGAGAGCGAATTTTCAACTCTTCTGCGTATTAGTACCAAGACTTGCAAGGCGATATAAGACTGAAAAACGCAGCATCGTATTGCAAAACTTGTATTTGAAATTCTTTTGGGTGGCTGTGAAGCTCCCTGTGCCTCGCAAAGGGGATCACGGAGCTTTTTGCGTTTAGCAAAAGGAGCCTCGGAACCAAAAAGATTGGGACCCACTGGTCTAGAGTATCTGAAAGGGTCCTGCGTTCATTGGCTGTGAAAATTGAAAAAAATAGTTGTAATTTTCGAAGAATTTCGCTAGTGACACCGATTTTTGCCAACACTGGTGGGAGCATCTTACATTAACTCTACAGTACAAAAAATAGTTAACACAACTTGCTGTGAGACTGAAAATTTACAAGGTACAAGGAAAAGTAAACACAATTTACTTCGAAAGCCGCACACTCTGAAGGCAGACGCCAAATTTTCGGATGGTGGTAAAAATAAGCTAAGACAGATAATTGAGTTTGATAAATTTCTATCTATGTTAGCTTACTTGCAAAGGCGAGCGGCCGTCCGGCAATTAATCGAAACATTCGCCATGGCGGTTCTTTTTTCTTTTTATTTAAAAATTCCTACCCAGGTTTCGCGACAAAATTATTGGAGTAGATCTTACGCTTCTAGTTTCCCCAGAAATCCTCGAAGGGACACAACTTGGGGCCGTTGGGCGGGTTCGCCAACTTGAATACCACATTTCGGCCATTCCTTCTCCTCCAACGATCGCTTCGAGTAATGGTTCGACGCCACATCCGGTCAATACATCGTGCCTTCGGCCTTATGGTATTTCCTAATGAATGACGCAACTTCCGGCAGGTACATCTCACTATGAATTTCCTCGCTCACGGCCAGTCCGGAACGAAAGAAGAGCGGCTTCAGCAGCACCTACTTGGGGAACTTGGTGTGTGGAATGAACTTCACCTCAGTGCTCACTTTCTTCGTGAGGGTAGTAAAATACGAAGTGCCCTGCCAGTCGTTGTCATCCAGGGTGAGACAGGTCTCGTCGTCCATCACCACCACCACGTCGCGATTCACCAGGAAAATAGACTAGACCATCTTATTCAGGCGCTGCGCTGCGTCATAACTTGCAGCTCGGAGACCAGTGTACGGGACTGCTGCCTTCTGACATGTATGTCCATGTTCGCCAGGTACTATTTTACTGTTGGCCGGTAGCAACGACCTCCAGACCAAGCGCACGCATCAATGTAGCCGCTTTTCCCTTGATCTTCCTCTTCAGAATCCTTCGGGTTTCTTGTCGCTCCTGGTCGTGGACCGTCTAGAATCGAGCTTCCTTTCGATGCTCTGATTGTTGTCCAATAGAGCTGAGATGTTGTAGATGCCGGAACGGGCGTATCCGGTGTCCACGGACTGTCGCACAATTTCCGTTTTTGACGCGACGGGGTACCATTTTTTGAACGCGCACACTTTGGAACGGAGTAGCTTCACTGTTTTCGCCATCACGGTTAGAGTTCGACTGATAGAGCTGTCAATTTTTTCTGCTGACTCGTGGGTTACTATGATTGATGCTGCATGGGTAGTTTCGTCAGTGCGTGTGAAGGTAAACCCATGTAAAATCTGCAATTGTTGTCCATTTTTTACCGCAAGCGTTTTACCGCGAACGTTTTTAGCTTTCATTACTCTATGAAGTGATGCCTAGTTGAGAAATGTTTAAACAAATATGCAAACTTTTATTCTTCATATTTTCTATATCCTGATACTGGCACATTTCAAAAATACCTATGTAGTTTTCTCCCGTTGGTTCAGCTATTCTCCGCAAAGAATCGAACAAACATGTTTTTTATGTTTTAAGGTAAATTTTATTGTCGAAATCGATCATCTGTTTGGGAAATTAGTGGAGAGTGAATAACTGGGTTAAACCTAATCAGCAACTGTGCCGAAAACGAATTGTTGAATGTTATCTGTAATTATCTGTTGGTTTTATCTTATTTATCACGCTTATCTTCTCTTTTTTACAGAACTAAACTAGGTGCACCCTCGTGCGAGCACCTCCAGATGTATTTCTTTTTTGTTTTGGCCTCGCTGATGGCTGCCTGTGCCCCACCGGTGGCACTGGCATACCTATCAGCGGGCTTGAAGGATCAGCTACTGTCGGACGTACTGTTGCGTGAGATCGTTGATCGAATGGGCAAGGACATAGCGGAAGCGGCCGATTCGTACATTGACCCGATGGACGAGTTTCCCGGTCGACTAGCGATGATGGCCCGTGCCAGTAAGGACTTGGAGTCGGAACAATTAGACTACGACGCTTTGCTCGATGGAAATCCGAACCCGTCTACCCGCGATCAGGAGTACTTGCAGCACAGTTCCCTGTGGGGCCATCAGTACGTGTCGGGTGGCGCCGGAGAGGGTCCGCATCGACCGAAACCACAAGTGAAAACCGATGCCAGCCTTCCCGCCTACTGTAATCCACCGAATCCCTGTCCGGTAGGCTATACGGAAGATCAGGGTTGCACACTGGATTTCGAGAATACTGCAGCATTCAGTCGAGAGTACCAAGCTGCCCAGGATTGTATGTGTGACGGGGAGCACATGTTCAATTGTCCGGCCCAGCCGCAAAATGAGGCCGGCTCCCAGATGGACTCGGATTTGGAAAGCTTTATCGCCCGCCAGTTCCACACTCAGGAGCATAAAAATTTGGTGGCAAAGAAGTTTCATGTTAAGAAGGTGAGTAAAAAAAAAGGCGCTCCTCTCTAACCGTTCTGATATCTGATCAACCCGAGACCAATCAAGGAAAATCATAAACCTGACAGTTTTTTGGTCGTCTTTGCACTCACAGTCTGCCGATTCGCAGGAAGTTATTTTTTTCATTACGCAAGTATTATGTGAGTGGTACCACGAAACGCTTGCAGGTACTTCTTGGAAGTTCACGTTTTTCGTATTATTCACAATTGCCACACCATAATGTAAATGACAGATTCAATTAAAGAACGACAAACGACCGTTTGAACTGGTTTATTTGTCATTTACTTGATTACCTTTGCAGTCAGTGATAAATGTGATATCGATAATAAAAAAAAGAGTTTATAAAATTTTCCCAAAGTAAAGCCTGTAGCTTTTTCATCTTCGTTGATTTATCGCCGATATATTTTATGTTACTATTTGGTCAACCCCATAAATTCAGAGTCTCCAACTAGGTTCTTGATAATAAACGACACATCTATCAACATAGAAATCCCCTTTTATCAAAAACGTGTTTGTTTTTTTTCGTAGAATTCCAATCCGTTCCTGAAAGGTGAAAAGCTGCCGATCGCAGCGAAGAAAGGCTACAACGTGCTGTCCTAAATTGCGCGGGTACACTCAAGTACAAACGAAAACCACCCACCACGCAGCAGTACCACCAGGATACTGACGGAGATGACAATCTGGCGCACTCAATATGGACTACGGCACAAATTCATTCTAGGTAGATATATGCGTATATCTGTAAATTACCAGACAACTAGTAACTAGCGCAGCTAATGCTAATCGTCACATAGCGAGAAACAGTTTCCTATACACAAACAATCAATAATGCAGCCTACGATACTTCGAATGAGATGAATCCCACTACTTTTCCCAAACCCCAACCACTTCAACAGGTGCATTCTTTCAACCAGTCAATGGAAAAAATATTTAAGCGAAATAGTCTAAGAGAAGATGCTTTTTTTCAAATAATCGTGATACGTTTAACTAACATTCACCTTATACTATCACTAGCGTCCGACACGTACCAATAACAAGTTCATATGATAGTATCATTGTACTAATCGTGTTATAGTAATTGAGCAAATTGAGAAACAAAGCTACAAAATAGTAGACACAGACACACAAATTGTAACGATTTATAGTGTATTAGGTTGCCCCAAATTCCGAGTTTTTTTTGTTCAAACTTTAATTGATCAACAGCGGATCCTGTAACGAGAGGGTATTATTGACCCAAACAAAACAAAAGAAGCTCTCTGGGAGAAATGAAGCAAAGCTTAAGAATACCCATTGGTGTACAGGGACCGCAGGCATGATCCACAGTTTGTATGCTGCGAAAGTTGCGCTCAGATGACGACACTGACGCAAAGCGGCTTTTGGCGATGAAAAGCGTGAAAGAAGCTCTTCTCGTTCGATATGAACATACACACACAACCGTAGACATATCATGGAAAAAGCTTCGTTTGTGAAAAAAAAAAAAAACAATTAAATGATGTGTGAACGGTGCGGGCGGGATTCACTTTTCCCGGTAGTTGATGTATTTTGGATACTGCTAAAAGGCCTTAATCTGTTGGGAAAAGGTTTGAATCACCGGCGCCGGGAATAATCTTACAGCATTATAATATGGCTATACTGATTTGTTTACGTAAAAGTAGCGAGCTGTAAAAAGCTTTAAAGAAAACTTTCATAGAAAATAGAAATAAATATACAAAATGAGGCATTTATTTTATCAAGATACTCTTGAATCCAGATGTAATGTATATGAAATATAAGTTTAAAAATTACAGTGATGAAGGAAAATCACCTTCATTCGGACACAGAGAACAAAGAAAACATAGATGATAATGGACAGAGAAAAAAAATCTTGTTTGAAAACAACAGAAAATATCGACCACAACCAAGTCAACCACAACTGACTAGAAATTTGACTATAACTTCTTCGCGCGAGTGTGTATGTTTCAGGACTGGGGGCCTCTGGTTCGCATTCATTTGACGGGGAGAAATTCACCATCCTCGCCAGTTTCGAACTGGTTTCCGCGTCATCCTACCATCCGATCGAACCAGGGGCCAGTCGAAAACGTACAAATGTTGTAACAAATAGGTAATCAATACCTTGTCGCTGACAACCTTAAATATAAATAACATGAAAAGTGTTTTGAACAACAGTAGATATCAAAAATCTGCATTTGAAGAGAATAATGAGGAGTCCTCATAATAAACGAGATGACAATATTTACCGCAGCCAAAAATTCTGTAAATCGTCAAGAGGAATGTGCATTGTGCAGATGTGAAGTCGTAAAGACACAAAAAAATCAGTAGCTGATCTTTCTAGCTTAAAAATAGCTAATATACATTGACGTAGGAGACATCGTGCATCGATAAGATCAGGCAAGAGCAAATCTAAAA
Source organism: Wyeomyia smithii (assembly GCF_029784165.1). Classification (NCBI taxonomy): domain Eukaryota; kingdom Metazoa; phylum Arthropoda; class Insecta; order Diptera; family Culicidae; genus Wyeomyia; species Wyeomyia smithii. The sequence continues at coordinate 61,555,016 of NC_073696.1, forward strand.
ATTTATACAAATTAACCCTGTAAATGTAAAATTCACTAAAGAGAGCAACAACTACTAAAAAAGTTCTTGATGTTTTAAAAGCTAGTAACTATCATGACTATCAGTAACGTTTAATTTTCTAACTATCGAAAATGAGCTTTCGTTTGTTTAAATAAACTGTTCAACAAATTGTTTGGTTCCTCGAAAATCTTCATCAATGGATGAACAAGTATAATTGATAAAAATAATAATAAAATATTACCCGTATTATCCTATCCACAGCAATTCTGGTAATGGGAGCCGTAAATCGGAAATATACACAACAAAAAAAAACGTATTATCCTTATCATAACACAGCGTTTTACACCTAGCCAATCAAACAGCAGCATACTATATTCCCAAACATTTATGACAAAATAGAAATAAATACAATGAGTGTAGTATATCTGCAAAACTTGTGTTTTGTTACTTACTGGTCGCTTGAATTCGCAAATAAAATGCCTGCTTTCAGAATGGTACGCTTTCTGTACTTGCTTTGTACTTGCTTTTTTACTGGATTTCTCCGACGTTTTCCAACGTGAAGATAATAAGTAAGTTTCTACCTACAAACTAAACTTGCTCTACTGGACATGGGTTGACTTCTCTAGACTGTCGCTGCCCGCTGAAAGTGAAAGTTCTTATTCTTCGTAAGAAACCGTTGAAACAAACGTACGTTTGCATCCACGTTTACTAAAAGGGCCATTCCATACGAAGTAACCACGAAAAAGCACAAACTTGAACACGACAATCACAGATTTTACTCAAAGTTGGGGAATTATTCATCTAGTGTCACTTTGGAAAAATCACAATTTTGGTGTCCATGAGAACATACCCCGTTTTCTGGGACCCTCCTCCTTGTTGCAAGATAACGCATTTTTTGTTAAAAACTCTCTTTTTTCTATTTCCAACAATTTAAAGACGTAAGACGTCCGAAAAATGCTGATAGGTGATTTTTGAAGTAAATAAACAAATTATTTTTGTCCACAAGTGTTGCCAGATAGGTTATTTTTGTAATCGAAACCTAAATTTGCATACTCAGTGACAATAAAAAAGTATGCGAGTTCATGCTAGCGAGTAGGAGTATTCGACTAAAATTGCTCGACTAGGAGGAGTGCTTAAAAAACTGTGCTCGAAAACGAAAATGCTTTCTTCCCCGTTTTGCTTCATGCACCGACAGCCAACACTGGGGCAACGAGTAGAATATCGGACTGCTTCGGTAAGTTTTTTACGGCAGTCTAATGGAAAACCAACCGAAGCAAACCGCTGCCGAAGTAGTCCGATACCCTATTATTTTTTTGTCCCTCTACAACCATCGCAAAGCATCTTGATGAAACAATTGTCTTCGGCTGGTCGTTCTCGCAGTTTGGGGAGTAGGTACACACGAGGAGAGTAGACGGGAGGCATATGATCTCGGGAGTAAATGCGATCAAGAAAGAAAGCGAAAAAGAACGAGAAATAGCTTGAATTGAGAATTCTCTACTGTCTGATAGTGGCAGCTACGAGCTTACGAGCGAGACTAACAACACTGTGCAAAAATAATCTATCTGGCAATACTTTGGTAAAAAATCACCTATCAGTATTTTTCGGATGTCTCAAGTCCATAAACTGTAGGAAATAGAAACAAGTGTCTGACAAAAAATACTATCTTAAAAAAAGCGGTATTCCAATGGACACCATAATTGGGATTTTTCCAAAGTGATACTAGATGAATAATTCTCCCAACAAAATTTGTGATGGTCGTGTATAAGTGGCATGTAGGGGAGGATTGTACAAAACGCACCAGTTAAGCATTTGCGCGATTTACAGCGCTTCAAATCATTTCAAAGCGACATTGAACGTTTGGTGATTGTAGGATCTATTTATTGTATGTTAATGATTAAGTTTATTATAAAATACTCGATTTCAGTATCTTTTTTGGTAAAATTACCATTGCCGCCAAACAAGCCCGTGACCAAAACGCACCACAACAAAGGTCAGTATGCTCCAAAGCAGTAAGCTAATATGCCACTAGCAGAAATCAGCACGCAAAAAATGGAACATGCTCTAAGTTGTCAAGCAATCTCCTGCAAGCTCTTCGTAGTGCAATCTGCCCCAATTTTAATTTTGATTGTTTTCAGGTAAAAGTTGACGAAAGTTAGTGAAATAATTTGAAATACTCATAGTATTATAAATTCCAAAAGTGTAAAGGTTAGGGGAACCATAGTTTTTTGCATTATTTCCAAGTCAGTTAATCATGAAAGCTTAAATAAAATTCATGAATAATTACATGTTGGACAGAGCCAGCGTCATAAAAAGCCACATGTGTAATTTTTTTAAGGATTTAATAGCATGGGCCATCTTACCCAACTGGTGCGTCTTGTACGGTTCTCCCCTACATAGTGTCAAACCACTTTGATCTCGATTGATAGGTTGTCGAATCGTAGCAATCGAGAGTCAGAAGCAAACATTCAAAAAGTAAACATTGATAGATATATTGTATAATGTATAGAAAGTATAGACCTTTTTACGTACGAATGTGTTAGTGCGACTAGTTGAGGAAAATATTTACAAATAGCTGTTTTATTTGCAATGCTATGTTTTAAGCAGCTGGACAAATATTATGTTGAACACTCATTATATGTTTTAAACTTGTTTCTGAATTAATTTTCTCATTCGTGATCAGAAATCAGAAGAAGCTGCTGAACATAATCGACCAAAAATGGTAAAAAGTCGAAGCAACGAGATGCGATGATTTTCAGTTTGGAGGAAACAAAAGCAACTATACACGGGTATACACGTTTCCTAGTGTGCGTAGGTTAAAAGTCACTTATCTCTATAGTTACGAGAACGATACGTGGTAAGCATTAGTACGAAATTTCGCAAAGATGTATGAATTGGCAACATTATATTGTCAGTTGATTACGCATGTAAACACTAGCAATACCTACCTAGAGGGAGAGATATGCGAAGAGAATGTTGTGAGTCAAAAATTTGACCCAAACGATCAAGAAAGGTAACACATTGAAAGGTATTGCAATCAGATACAATAAAGGATAAAATTAGTTTCACACGTTTTTCGTGGAACTCAAAATCTCAAATAAATCTTCGATTGGACGGCACTGAGGTAGATGCGTTGGGTTGCGTATTTGGGGTACAAGTGGAGTCGAGTGGTTGTTCAGGAACGTTTGTGTTTTTTGTCGTAATTCCATCATATTTTATCTGCTCAAAACACATTCTTACCATCGGTATGAAGTTTTGGAAGAAATGGAATCATAATTTTGTTCAAACATTCGTTCTGGTATTTTGATTAATAGCCAAACCACTAGGCTTGAACCATGATTTAAACAAAAAAGGGAAACAGCCCTTTTCTGTGATCCGAGCCGGTCTTATACTACCATCCTGGTGAATTATTGTTGAGGTTTGCAGGAAATTATACACAGTCGGAAAGGGAAGATTTTCGCTTTCAAGATAGTTTGTCATGAACTTTTTGCCAAAATTGTTGTGCGGTTCATAGCGAACTGTACAACGTGCTTGCGGAATGCTCCTTGTTTCGGCGCCATTTTGAGCAGAACTGGGAATGCATAAACAAAACAAAAACTGGCATAAAGAGGAGAGTGAGAACTTTTATATACATACTCTCATTTCTCTCTGAGTGGGTCTGTTGTGGAATAAAAGAGCCTCAAAAAAATTCCAAATTTTTAGTTGTCATTCGTTATGTCCATGTATTTCTTGCACTAGGTTGGTCTGAATCGATACATTCCAGTGATAATTCTCATTCAGTTCTCTCTTTTTTTAACGATTGGCAACTTTGAAGGGGAGCGTTGTTCAATTGGCTTGAAGTCATTCTAAAATAACACATTTGTGAGTAGGGCAGCTCTTCGTAACCGAAAGATTGACATAAAACTACATAAGACTGTTTGTTACATGAGTTGTATTGTTCCATTCCATTCGAAAGTGATTGCGAGTGGCAAGTTCAAAACTTCTTCTTTTGAAAGACTCTTAAATTATGGCTATTTTAAAGAAATAACACTCTGTGAAATTCATGTGGCGGCCTTGAAAAGATTCAAATTGATATGTGACGTCACACCCCGCGCAGAAGATACCTTATGTTCCGTCACGCAGAATTTTGTCATACGGTACATTTTTAGCTTAGTCCGAAAGACAGTAAGCCTTCTGTTGAATGAAATGAAAACAGGTAGAGTGTAAAAGCGGGACACGGCCGTCTGCGTTGTCCACCAAAACAAGACCATTTGTAAAGAAAACCGGAAAAATCTTGAAGAAAGACCGCGAACGGTTCTGCTATGCAAGCGTTGGCGAAAACAATTTGCCTTCCGCGATGAATAATCACTAAAGCCACCGAGGCATTGAATAAACAAAAAAGAACTCGACAGACGGTAGCGTCGCTCAGCGTCGCCCATGCTCACGCGCGGGTTCTTTGCGCTCACGCTAGCGCACGTGTTTGGAAACACATGTTATGGCGCTCCCAATCAGAATGCCCAAAATGTACTAAATGTTAAGCACAAGAAAGAGACAGGCCAAGAAATGCCATAGGCCAGTATAGAACAGCTAGGTATGTGGTGACCGGATCGAAGGGGAAGAGCCTTTCGCTCTGAGTTACCTGTAGGGTACTATTTAAGCTTTTGTGTAAATAAAGTAAGTTTAATCTACCGCTCAAGTCTCGAGTTGTAATTCCGTGCCGACGGCACGTACAGGGTTTTCTGGAGAAAGTCCTGGTAGGTTATACCCAGGATATAGGTATACCTACACAGATATACGATCGATTTAATGTTTCCGGATACTATTTCGGTTGCGGAAATACTCATATTAAGGGGTATTGGGCGAATTCACCAGCTTGGATTTCAAAACGGCATCTAAGGACAATTTTTGGCCTCTCTGCATCATCCCGATTACGGGAATGTCTAAATTAGATGGAATTTGGTCATTTCAGACTGTTTTTTGTGAACCAAAGTTGCTGTAGATTCACGGAATGGAAAGGGCTACTGTCGGTAACGTAGTTCTTGATAACCGAGACACATAATCTACCAAACCATAGTTGTGGAAAGCTTAGCCAAAGACACGATTACATGCAAATCAACCGATCTCTCTCAGCCCAATATTTTAATGCTTCTTGCCTCGTTATAAAAGGGCATTCCACCATCATAATTTCCTCTAACTTACTGGCGATCAACCCAATAGCAAGTGTCACGGCCGGTCACCAAATTAATCATTGAGTAGTTGTAAAATTTTAGTAGCTAGTGTAATAAAGTTTAAATAGTTTAATAAACGTTGTTAGAGTGTAAATTCTTTTTGAGCCAATAAATTAGCAATTGTGTAGAACAAAAATCGTGTAGTGAGTGCTTGAATAAAAAGAACTGGCGCTTTGGTGTGAAGTTAGGCAACAAGCTCGACAAGATAAGGAGAGCGCAATTTTATGCTACTAGAATTCGGGATTCGCGTCGGAGTCGCGGAATATCGCTATATTGGAGGTCACAATAGTTGCCATCTTTAATTTTAATTAAAATGACGTATTGAATTGATTTCTGGTTTTTGGGCATCAGGCCGATTCCAGAGGTGGTATTTAGTCATTTTATGCTGTTTTCAAGAAAGTCGATAGTCTGGCTCGTTTTTTGCTAGATTCCAAGTTGTAGACGACACTCCCAGCTTGCTCGCGACATCTCAAACGAAAAGGTTGGGATTCCGCATGAAACTACTGGCCATTCTTTTCGTTGTTTTTGCAGCCGTCAGTTTTAGGTTTACCCCTAATTCTGTTTTCCTGGTAGTCGACAAACATTCTCCAAATACTTATATTACGTTGGTGACGGTTGTTTTGGCCATATTCAATAATTTTGCCAACTTGGCGTGCGAGTAGTTCGCATTTTAGCAATGCGGAAGCAAAATTTTGATGTATTACTTCTCTTACTTCGACACCATTTTTACAACTGAAAAGCAAATGTCAGATTATATCATTGATCTTGTAATAATATTTCTCAACATAAATACATATAACGAAGTTGACAAAAATAGGCAAAAATAACATCGCCAAACAATGACAGTGTGAATATTTCCGATGCGCGAGAATCAATTGACCATCTCATCCTTGTGGGAAAAGCGACGGTTACGATATTGCGATGCACGCTGAGGGAGTGAAATCAAATGAAAGGTTTAACCGTTTACAAGTCTGGTCATCATCATAAACTCACAATTTCTTACAGGTTGGTGGACGCGCAGTCAATTTTATAATCTATTGCTACAAAAATGAAGGAGATCCGTTCAAAACTAGCTTAGTTATAAGAATTCGAATTTAGACAGTTTTCGTAACGCTATCGATGGTTTTGGTATTTCAATTGCACTCCTATCCTAGAACGTTACCATAAGACGTGATTCTACGTCAAAGCACAACCTGAAAAGTTCTTGTGTATGAGATGGATTAGCTTTCACAAAAATCTTTTTGCAGTTATCATGAAAATTAAACCAATTGGAAAAATCTTCGGTATATATTTTTCCACTAAAACGGTTTGTTTGATTGGCGTAGTGTGTTTGGAAAAGTTGTAGATAAGATAATTTACTTTCCAAATTAAAATGCACCTTGTGAAAAAATCAAAAAAAAAACTTTTTTTTTCAAAATACCATAACTTTTTTTTCTTGATTTCTCCATGATCGGACAGTCATCAATGTTTTGCGAATATTCTGTAGTTTTCATAAAAACATATCGGAATATATATAGTTTCGTAAGCTGTCAGTGGTCACGCACACGCGAATCGCAAGTTACTAAAACTGTCTTCTTTCCTAGCAAACTATGAGGTACACCAAAGTTTGTTATTTTTTTATGTGTAGCAACTACAAGTTACCATTGATTGCGTTTAGTCCTCTACACACCTCCTCTCGCCTGATACACCCATTGAAGCGTGAGGAAATCAGAGTGAACTGAGTTTTAACTTTCTTTGACCTTCTTAGACACACGTGTTATTATTCGCACATGGCTAAATGTTCTGATAATGATTCGTTAAAGATAGAGGAAGATGATTTTGGGATGTGATAGGAATGTAGTGTCATAAATATTCAGCATGTCACAGAGATTTGAAATTAACCAAACCACTATCAGTTGATTATGAACGTCAATCTATAGTAACATATCCAATAAGTCCTGTAACATCAAACAGTTTCATCAATATTAGGTTGTTAAGTGTTGGCATAAGACAGTACCTGACAATGAAAAAGTCAAGAACATCATGGGTTATTTAAAACAAGAGCTCCAACGTAATCCTTTAACTACACACTGACGTTCAAACTGTTAAAGCGATAATTAATTTACCGATATGTAAAAATATCACCAGTCAATACGTTATTAAATAATAAGATATTATGTCATTGCTTTATAAATACAGATACAGTATAAGCTTACACTATTTGTCATTACTTTGAAACATGATGTCAAATTTGATTACCGGTTTTAATTTTAGAGGTTTGAAATATCGCCATGTGGGTTTCGATTTTTCTAAAATCCAACATAGGTACTGTCCTACAAAAACCAAGCATTTGATTTGTTTAAAAAAAAAAAACAAAACAAATTCCGAAGTCGACGTAAAAAACCACACGAGTTCTGAAATTCGCGTAGAAAACTTCGTTTGCTAAAGGGTTTTAACCATTTCTGCTAAATACTTTCGAAAAAGGATTAACAGCAGAGTTATTTCCACATACGAACTGCGTCAAAAACGACTTTTCTGAAAAGTCTGCGTAGAATCCGAAAGCCGCATAAAAAACGCGTTAATTTCGAAATCTGCGTAAAAAGACCTTAGTGTATCTCCTGTTGGAACCCTTATACACATTCAAGGCTTACACCACACATTTCAGGTTTAAAACCAGGAACAAGGGAACGCGGGGACAGGCTTTTCATGCGCGAAATTGATAATGTGTGAGGTTATACCGGAGTATCACAGAGTGATTTGAACTACCCAATAATGATTAGGAGACTTCAGTACCCAGTTATTCTAGGCTTTGCCATGAATATTATGAAGTACGGAGGCGAACTTTTGCACGAATGAATGATTTCTGGAGTAGTTCAGTATTTTATCGTAGGCAACTATTTTGAAAATTGTTATGTTTTTCTCGGTCACATTTGTTTTTGTTTGTTTTGTAAGTTTTACTTGAAATGTAACATCATACAATTGAAAAATTGAACTCTTTTAAATTATACAGCTTAAACGAAAATTAATAAATCATTAGAATTTTTTTTTCTACAATGGTTAAATAATAAAAAAAAAATGTTCTGTGCAGTGTTTTCGTATGGGAGGCAAGATATTCATTCGTCTTCAAATAAACGATCAATCTAAGCATTTTCATGATACACTGAAAAAAGGATGTTTCTCACCGTTAAGATTAACATTTGAGTTCAAAATTCGTGTTGATCTTCTGCATCGAATTGTATAATTGTCATAGTTGAATCTTGATTCCAAACGAGATTTTTTGAAGAAACTTCATCATTTTAGAATAAATACCAGTATTTGTTGTGAGTCGAAGTAATAGTCCAACATGCATTTTAAAAGTGGCTAGCCACTACGGGTCAACTAGTTAGATAAATAGTTTTTAATTTTCTTTAAACTTTAAAACAAAAATATCTCCAAAAAAATGCACCTTGTAATGAGAGAGAGAGAGAGAGTATGTTTATTTTGGAAAGATGTAATTTTATCTTTCCAAAATAAATCTTCAACTTTTCCGAATACATCACACCGATCAAACAATCCGTATTAGATCTTGAAATATTTGTAATCATCAATACCTTCATTAAGCAGACAGTATGTGAAGTAGAGAGAACGAAAATTAAGCGAACTGGAAATATGATACAGATTTGGAAAAATATACCGCATCCCGACGGGAATCGATCACACAGGTCTATAAGAGTTATCAGCATCAGCTGACTCTTCTGTGTGTGATTAGACATTCCTTTCAGTCTATAAATAACGCTTGCACAGCAGTGTGTGTAGTTAGGGATGAGCAGTAGAATAAGTCAGCAGCGGAATGTGATACGATATAGATTGTGGAACAGTACCACCGTCCCCCGTAGTTTAATTGGTCAAAACACCATGCCGGAGACAGGGAGATTGCGGGTTCAAGTCCCGTCGGGAAGCGGTATATTTTTCCAAATCTGTATCATATTTCCAGTTCGCCTAATTTTCGTTCTCTCTACTTCACATACTGTCTGCCTAATGAACTTGCGTGTTAACGGGAAAAAAACCGTTGTTAAAAAAATAGAAATTCAGTTCGAAAAAATCAATATCTTGCCAACAAAGCATTGCAAATAGCTTTTCAAAAATGAGTCGTGTTTCAAAAAATAAAACCAATAGCACTGTCGCTGAAACCCCCCGTTGCGGCGAAAAGGGGTGTGAACAACAAACCGTTTCATATCGAGCGAAAAGGGCCGAGCGAACAAAATGACAATCAGGGTGTAAACATCCGTAAACGTCATCATTTAATCAGTTTCGATAGCAAGTGAAACCGCATATCAGTCGCGAGTTTTTTTTGATTAAGTAAATTTAAACAAATAGTCGTTCCACAGTCCGGAACAATTTTAAATTTATTACTACTCACCACGTAGTAAGTGGTATTTATAAAGCAGGTTAAAAGGCAAAGGTACGTTGCTGAAAATAGTTATAAAATTATACTTACCTGTAACGTAACCTAAAACACACAGGAAATACTTACCGCTAATCGTTGTTCATCGCTGGTGGACCTGAAAAGAGAAGAAACAGAAGGTTTTCCTGAAAGGTAGAAGGGATTAGTAGAAGGATTAGAGAAACACTGAATAAGTAAGAAATTATAAATTATCATTAACACTTTGTTAGAACTTAAAATATATTACAGCTTTGTAGCTGCTAAGTAAGCAACTAAAAAGACGGTGTTTGTTTTGACGATGGGAACATTCTACAAAGTTATTCATCCTGAGTTGGATGATTCGTTACCCGTCGGAGGTTGCCGTTTCGGATACCACTTGGAAGAGGATTTTTCTCAACGATTTACTACTGACAGGTTGGAGTGCAGCATCGAGTACGAAGTCGAAGTGCAGTAATTAAAGTCAGTACACTATTTTATTCTGTCATCATCGTCGGTCGCGAGCTGCTAATTATAAGGATAGTTAATAAACATAGTTAGTTAGCTGTTAGGGGAATAGGCCCGCTCTCGAAATGTCAGACTTTAACGATAATTTACCCGGTGATGCGGCTTCCGTCACCAACGCAAAATATTGCAAAAAGTGCGATCGTACCGACGTGCAAGAAGGTATGGTGTGTTGCGACGTTTGCGATTCTTGGGTACACTTCCAGTGCGCGGGTGTGAGTGAATCTATCGCTGAACCGGATAGGAGTTGGAAGTGCAGAGATTGCATGGCAAACTGGGATGCAGCATCAAAGTCTGCTGTATCGTTCAATGAATCGTCGGTCAGCAAGAGCAGTAGGGTGTCACAGAAACTGCAGCTAAGTTTACAACTTCTCGAGGAGCAACAGAAATTAAAGAAGAAGCGTATGGAAGAAGAGCGACGCATACGCAGGCTGGAAGAAGAAATGAGAATGAAACAGATTGACGACGAACAAGAATACTTGAGGCAAAAGTACGCTTTGCTGATGCAAATGGGAGAGGAAAAGAAATCGTGCAGTAGAAAAAGCGGAGTTAGTGTAAAGATTAGACGCGAGATGATGGAACAATGGCTCGCAACGGAGACCCAAAAGCATGCAGTAGGACAGTCGAAGCCATCTGCGTCTGAATTAAAGGGTACCTTGCCAGTTTCTGCCATCGGTGCAGTGACTTCGAACAATATGGTTCCACTCAACCAGGGTATGGTTTTGCTAGATCCAACGATTCCAATTCCCGGAGGTGGTGTTACAGCTCTAGCGAAATCTTACGAGTCGTTGGTAGTACCAACGATGCACACAAGTACATCAATCAAAGCATCGGCTAATTCAACGATTCCAGTGACAGTAATGACGAGTGCAGGTGGAATTTTAGTCAGTTCTGTTACTACAGCTCCAATAATGTCTTCGTTGATAGTTTCGATGGTGCCAACCGTGCAGTCAGTTCCTAGACCAACGGTGACAAGAATTCAACATCCGGTGCCGTTTTATTCAAATTCAGAAGCGAACGCAATAGGCTCAAGTATAACTGGTTTGATTACTTCTAACCCAGCACCGACGGCGCACGGAAATTGCCCTGTCTTACCACCGATTAACCCAATGCAGTATTCAATAGCTTCTTATGGTCCTCCACAGTTGCCTCCAACCACTACCTCTGCAAGTATGTTTCCGGGAATTCAAAGCTACCCAAACGCCTTTCCCGGTTATCCAGTATTATTTCCGTATACTGGACCATCTGTAGTACCGACATCCATGGTGGTCGATGGGGCTGGGATTAACCATTTAGTTGGTCCGTTGGGACCAACGTCGGCTAATGTTTTTCCGGGAATTCAAACCAATCCGGGACCAATCGAAGGAAATAGAGTTAACCCTTCAGTCGCATTGTCAGGACCGACCAATGCGCAACTGGCAGCTCGGCAAGTAATGCCCCGAGACTTACCGAAGTTCGTCGGAGATCCCGAACAATGGCCTATTTTTTATAGTTCCTTCAAGAACACGACTGAAGTCTGTGGATATACGGAAGCAGAGAATCTGGCCAGACTGCAGCGTAGCTTAGGAGGTTCCGTCTTGGAGGCAGTTAGAAGTCGCCTGTTGCTACCCGCGTCTGTGCCATACGTAATGGAAACTTTACAAAAGTTGTACGGAAGGCCAGAGATATTAATCAGTTCTCTACTAACCAAAGTGAGAAGCGTTCCTCCACCAAAGGCGGATAACTTAAGCACTATTGTGGCTTACGGATTAGTGATTCAAAACCTCGTCGATCATATTATATTAACTGATCAACAGGCGCACTTGTCGAACCCGATGCTGCTCCAGGAGCTGATCGATAAATTACCTGCCTCGCTGAAATTGCAGTGGGGAGCGTTCAAGCAGGCACACCTGCACGTTAACCTTGCGACGTTTAATACCTTTATGTCGGGCTTAGTAAATTTGGCGTCGGAGCTGAGTGTCGGAGTAGAGTCTGCGCAAAATTACAGCAAGCAGCATAAGGCGGAAGAGTTTAAGCCAAAGGAGAAGTTGTTCACTCACGCGAACGAGCTGCCCACATCAACGAAGGAAAACACAGTTGGGGAGATCTCATCTAAGCCTTGTTCGTTTTGCGAGAAAAATAGTCATCAGATTCTGAACTGCGTCAGTTTCAAATCGTTGGACATTGGTGGTCGTTGGAAGGCAATACGACTAAAGAATTTATGCCGGTTGTGTCTAATACCGCATAGAAAATGGCCATGCCGTTCGAAGAAGGAATGTGGAGTAGATGGATGCCGAGTTTGTCATAATATGTTGTTGCACAGTAGTCGGAATGAAGCGGTAGATGGCGCAAGATCCGCTGAGACCGTTCACCATAATCATCACCACACATAATCATATTCGTTGTTCCGGTATCTCCCAGTTACGCTGTATGGAGACGGGAAGCAAGTCGAAACTTTCGCATTTCTAGATGATGGATCGTCATCAACGTTGCTTGAAGAAGAGATCGCGACACAGTTGGGTATCGAAAGTGAACCTGACAACTTATGGTTGAGTTGGACTGGGAAGATCAGCAGACAAGAGAAGACCTCCAAGCGGTTGAGCGTGAAGATATCCGGGGTTGGTAAGCAGAAACTATTCCAGCTGGGCAACGTACAGACCGAACGGGAGCTGGGGCTTCCCAGTCAAACGCTGAATTACGAAGAACTGTCGAGTACCTTTCCGCATCTGCAAGGACTTCCCGTTGCTAGTTATACCAATGCCAAACCAGGCATGATTATCGGTCTTGAGCACGTGAAGCTGCTCACTAGTTTAAAAATTCGCGAGGGCAGCTGCAGCGAACCGGTGGCCACTAAAACTAGGTTGGGGTGGTGCGTGTATGGGAGAAATTCCGGGGACAGAGGGTCCATGGAACAGCTTCACCTGCATGCTCGAGTTAGTATGAGCAATAGCGACTTGCATGACTCGATGCGAAAGTTTTTCGCCGTTGAAGATGCCGTAGTGACAAAACAGATTGAAGCCGAGGAAGACAAGCGGGCACGCAGTATTCTGGAGGCAACCACGGTGCGGAAAGAAGCCCGTATGGAAGCGGGATTATTATGGCGTATAGATAACGTAAAATTTCCGGATAGTTTTCCGATGGCGGTAAGCAGGTTGAAAGGTCTGGAAAAACGGTTGGCTAAAGATCCTGAGCTTCGCAGGAAAGTGAATGAGCAGATAGAGAGCTACGAGAAGAAGCAGTACGTCCGTAAGGTGTCACCGGAGGAACTTAAGCAAGTGAACCCCGAGCGTGTGTGGTACTTGCCGTTAGGAGTGGTAACGAATCCCAGGAAGCCAAACAAAATTCGGATGGTGTGGGATGCTGCTGCCAAGGCTAATGGTGTCTCATTCAACGACATGCTGCTAAAGGGTCCGGATCTACTGGTTTCGCTTGTGGAGGTGTTGCTGCGGTTTAGGGAAGGCAAGATCGCAGTGTGCTCAGATATCCGAGAAATGTTCTTGAGGATTCTGATTCGTGAGGAGGATAAGTGGACCCAATGTTTTCTATGGCGCGCCAGTCCGGAAGATGAAGTGCAAATTTTTGTTATTAACGTCGCCATGTTTGGGGCAACTAGTTCTCCCTGCACAGCACAGTTCGTAAAGAACAAAAACGCACTTGATTACGCAGAACTTTACCCCAAAGCGGTAGATGCGATTATTAGGAACCACTACGTCGATGACTTTCTCAGCAGTGTCAGTTCTGTGGAGGAAGCCGTACAGCTCGTCCGGCAAGTGCAGCTAATACACGCAGCCGGTGGATTCGAGTTCGGAAAAATTCTATCCAGCTCACAGGAGGTGCTCGATCTACTCGGGGAGACTGGTACGTCTGACAGCAAGTCACTCAATTTAGAGAAGGAACGGGTCTACGAGCGAGTCTTGGGCGTGGTATGGGTTCCCAGGGCGGATCACTTCACGTTCGACCGAACAGGGCTGGAAGGAATTTTAGAAGGCGGAATGATTCCAATGAAGCGCCAAGTTTTACGCACAGTTATGAAATTATATGATCCGCTGGGATTCGTAGCGCACTTTGTAGTGCAAGGAAATATATTGATGCAAGAAATCTGGCGAACGGGTACTAACTGGGACGAGCCCATATCAGAGTCTTTGCACAACCTGTGGAGTAGGTGGATCGAGGTGTACCTGACGATCAGCGAGGTGAGGGTTCCCCGATGCTTTCTTGGTCATCTTTTGCCGGAGGAAATCGACGAAATCGAACTTCATGTGTTTACGGACGCGAGCGTAGCGTCCTTTGCTTGTGTGGCCTATCTGAGGATGTCGTATAGCGGAGGCAGCTGGTGTTCGCTGGTTGCAGCAAAGACAAAAGTTGCGCCACTTCAGGCGCTCTCAATCCCCCGCTTGGAGCTTGAGGCTGCCATGATGGGATCACGCTTGTTGCAGAAAAATTCGTACGGCACTTACCCTCAACATTCGAAGACACTTCCTGTGGACGGATTCAGCTACAGTGCTCGCATGGCTCCGCTCAGACAGTCGTCGATATCACCAATTCGTTTCTTTCCGGGTTGGAGAAATTCTTTCGCTCACCAGCGTGGACGAATGGCGCTATGTGCCATCGAAGCTCAATGTTGCGGACGACGCCACAAAGTGGAACTCGGGACCCTCATTTGACCCAGAAAACCGTTGGTACCAAGGACCACCGTTTCTACGAAACCCAAAAGAGCAGTGGCCTGGGCAGTCAGTAGTGGAGGATGAAGCGGATGTAGCATGCGAAGAACTACGTTTAGTAGGCGTACATCAAGCGGCCGAGGAATAATTCGCGTCGAGCGCTTTTCCAATTGGGATCGTTTGCTTAGAGCGATGGCTTATGTTCACCGGGCAGTCAGGATCTGGAAGCGAACTCTAGGGAGAAAAAGTCGACGGCATGTCCTGGATCAGGAAGATATCGTGAAGGCGATGGAAACACTTTGGCGCCAAGCACAGAGTCAGGCTTATGTGGAGGAGGTTCACGCGCTAAACCATGGTCGCAGCGTGGGCAGAAGTAGCCCACTGTACCCCCTAGTTCCGTTTATTGACGAACACGGAGTCGTACGCGTCGGAAGTCGGATTGGAAGCGCACCGCACATTCCCTACGCAACAAAGTATCCCGTAGTGCTGCCGAGAGATCATCGCATTACCTTCCTAATGGTACAGTCGGTTCATCGCCGGTTCTTACATGCTAACGGAGAAACTGTTTGTAACGAGCTGCGGCAAGAGTTTTACATCCCGAAGCTTCGGGTGTTCGTGAAAAAAGTAAGTCGAAGTTGTCAGTACTGCAAGGTGAAGAAATCAGCTCCCAGGCCACCATTGATGGGACCTCTGCCGAGAGTACGCCTAACCCCATTCATTCGGCCATTCACGTTCGTCGGTGTAGACTACATGGGACCCCTCGAAGTAAGAGTTGGACGCTGCGTCGCAAAACGGTGGATTTGTTTGTTTACATGCCTCACGGTGCGAGCAGTCCATCTGGAGCTGGTCCACAGTCTTTCGTCTGCATCTTGCGTGATGGCATTCAGAAGCTTTGTAGCCAGGCGGGGAGCTCCACAGGAGGTATTTTCGAACAACGGAACAAATTTTGTGGGAGCCAATCGCCAGTTGTCAGAGGAGAAGCAGAAAATTCGGGACATTGTTCAAGACTGCGCCGTCACATTTACCAATGCAAATACTCAGTGGCATTTTAACGTCCCTGCGGCTCCGCATATGGGAGGACCATGGGAACGCATGGTGAAGTCGGTGAAGGTGAAGGATGAAAGCTGTGTCGGATAGCACACGTCACCCTAGCGACGAGGTGTTGGAGACCATCATGCTGGAGGCCGAGGCAATTGTCAACTCACGACCGCTGACTTATGTTTCTTTGGAGGCAGAAGACGACGAAGCGCACACCCCAAACCACTTCCTTCTATACGGACGGACTGGGTTGAAGCAACCGATAACGGAACCTGTTCAGGGAAACATTCTGCGAGACAGCTGGAAACTAGCGCAGCATATCATCGACGATTTCTGGCGCAGATGGGTGCGGGAATATCTCCCGATGTTGACGAGGCGAACGAAGTGGTTCGAAGCAGTGAAACCGTTGAAACCAGGTGATCTAGTCGTGATCGTCGACGAACAGGCGAGAAACCGATGGGAACGAGGGCGTGTACTGGAGACGTTTCCAGACAAATCCGGGCAAGTTAGACGTGCCACAGTGCAGACAGCTAGAGGAGTGCTTGCTCGACCCGCGGTAAAGCTGGCGGTACTGGACGTCACCGGCAAAGTGGATACGGATGTAGTGACTCCGGAAACGGAAGTGGTTCACGGGTCGGGGAATGCCGCCGAAACCCCCCGTTGCGGCGAAAAGGGGTGAGAACAACAAATTGTTTCATATCGAGCGAAAAGGGCCGAGCGAACAAAATGACAATCAGGATGTAAGCACCCGTAAACGTCATCATTTAATCAGTTTCGATAGCAAGTGAAACCGCATATCAGTCGCGAGTTTTTTTTAATTAAGTAAATTTAAACAAATAGTCGTTCCACAGTCCGGAACAATATTAAATTTATTACTACTCACCACGTAGTAAGTGGTATTTATAAAGCAGGTTAAAAGGCAAAGGTACGTTGCTGAAAATAGTTATAAAATTATACTTACCTGTAACGTAACCTAAAACACACAGGAAATACTTACCGCTAATCGTTGTTCATCGCTGGTGGACCTGAAAAGAGAAGAAACAGAAGGTTTTCCTGAAAGGTAGAAGGGATTAGTAGAAGGATTAGAGAAACACTGAATAAGTAAGAAATTATAAATTATCATTAACACTTTGTTAGAATTTAAAATATATTACAGCTTTGTAGCTGCTAAGTAAGCAACTAAAAAGACGGTGTTTGTTTCGACGACGGGAACAAGCACAAAATGGCATCTTTAGCCCATAGAAACGTCTATGCACAGTTTCAGCCAAATCATAAATGGTCGATTTAATTGGTTACCCATTTTTGTTGATTTGCGCAAAGCATTTCATGACGGAAAATATTTATATTTGAGTAATAAACCGGGAGAGAAATAAATTCAAAGCAACATGCCGAAACTGTTACTTGATTAAAGTTCTTCTTAGTTCACCTGATTGAATTTTTTTTTGCAATGTGAGAATGGTATGGAATGGTATATATTTACTTACCCTCCTAAGACAAAGTGTGACCTACCTACTATTATGGTTGTCATCTTCAGGATAAAATGTACATATAGTTTAATATGATACTAGTTTTAAGTAACTGCAAGCTCAGTTAGTTGTTGCTGATTTCTAATGTAGAATGACTGAATCCAAAAAGTGATCTCTAAAAACAACGCAAAACAAGTTTATTGAGGCGAAATTTGTTGCATTTTTTTTGTATTAAAAAACATAACCTAGGTATCAAGTAATCAGGGAATCAGGCAAATAAAAACATTATCAGTTTATAAATTATGTACAGATTTATTTTATTTTCGATATCCTACCACTAGTTAATTCGATTTCAACGATATCTGAATGTGTCGCTACGTATTCTGTAGATACAAATCCTATCATTTCGAAGAAAAAAAAATCAAATTTACACCTCTACATTTCCGCTGCTTGCAAAGGCACCTCCTCACACCTTAGAGAGCTCAGTGCACATGTTAGCAGAACTGAACACGCAATTGGCAGCTTTTCCTACTTTCACCCTTCACTAGCACGCTTACAGTTATCGTTCGACTCCTGGCTAAAAAAAATTAGAAACGTTGAAATTGCCTAGCTATCCTAGTGAACATTTTATTTTGCTCCACGGGGCAGACAGCGAACTGGTAATAATTTATTATTAAAATAAATGATTCTGGTTGCAAGTATTTTTCAGCCATACGTGATGTAGTTGTTCTGAAAGTCAAGCTGCATACTTGCTAGCCGCTCTGTCAACAGCCAGATTGTGCATAAATACGGTAGAGCTCGGGGGAATGAATTCTATTTCTACACTCGCGCACTACTAATAATCAGCATCGATAATTGGCCGTTCGACGCATTCTGAATCAACACAATCACACATATTCACAATCGCCCATTTATCGCTCAACGATCAATCACGCGCTCACTTTCTTAACCTGTGGGAAAAACGCCTCGATTGGCAGGATCGGATCCTCGGTAGCTAGAGTAAAATATCCGGGAACCCGCCTTGACAGTAGACCCTTGTTGACCGATTTGAAACCTTTCTCTTTGCTGGCGGACAGCGTAAGTTCAACCACGCGTTTGCTGTAGTCAGACGAGGCACTGTTCAGATCCCAATCGCCTTCATTAAACGAGTTCGAAGACGCATCTTTTGGCGAGATTTTCATGATTGCCGTCTCCGGATGCCGGTATCCCTCAGTTGTTGTGGTCGTGCTGCTGGTGGTGGTGGTTGAGGACGAGGAAACCGGAGCGGATTCTTCGAACCGATTCTGGTTGGCCACAGTGCTCAAGCTACTCAGGTCATCGTTCTTGGCCTCATCGGAACTAGCTAGCAAACTGTTGCCTTCTTGATCTATGTCCTTCAGAGAGGGTTCCGGTTCCTTCTTGCGGTTGAAGTTCTGAATACGCTGCCTAAGGCTTATCTTGGCAGGCCGGCGGCTTGCCAGAGAGTTGGTGTTCAGTACTGGCGGGATGGCGGTGCGATTGAGTGTCTAGAAGTGGAATAAAAGTAAAATGTTAAATTGTGAGAGTTGCTAGATGAAATCTGGTTTACAATTACTTCACTGAGATTGAAAGTTTAATCAGAAAAGTAAAAAAATGCAAATTGTGTAAAAATATTAACTATTGAAGTATAAAGCAAGTTTTTTTTTTAATTTTCACAAAAGCAAAATAGCAAGAATTTTTTTTGTATATTTACAACTTATAACAAACTAAAAAAAGCTTAAAAATGTTTTCTCTCTGTTTTTAAAGGGAGAATAAGCCAATTTCTATCTCTCTACTCTGGCAGAAATCATGTGTCAAAATGGGCGATGGGTTAAGTATGAGCTAACCGTCCGTTACAAACCGTTAACACTTTTAATTCTGTTATGATTGTTGTATCTATTTATTTACCTTTTTGAATTCAGAGGGAGATAACTCAATTTTGTTTACAACACAACAAAGAAGATATTCCACTTACCGATTGTGTCGTAGTATCCTGCTGCCTTATCCGTCCCCGGTTGACTATTCTGGCCGTCGTAGAAGATGGTGGCTGCTGCTGTTGGGGCGCTTCCGTGCTTGCCTTCTTCACGGTAAACCGATTGAAGCTGGTTCTGGTGCCGGTCGGTCGGAATGCTGTCCGTACCGTGGTAGGTTCTTGATTGCTGCCGGGTGGCGACTTCTCGGTCGTGCTGGAGCTAGGCGAAATAATTTCGTTAGAGTCGGTCGTTTTGTTCGGGCGGCCATTGATCACGAAACGATTCCTGGTGGGAAAACGTAACTTGGTAGCGGCTTGGGTCGTTAGTTCCACGTCCAGAGAGTTGGAAGAAGTCGCCACAGTTGATGCGGTAGTTCGGTTCAGTTTGCTGCGATATTCTTTGATGCTAAACCGGGGACGGTTGAGCTCCGTTCGAGTTCGGTTGACCTCAGCACTGTTTTCGTCTGAAGTGAAACTGGTGGAGGTCGAAGAAATACCGGAGCCAAACGAGCTTGACGGTAGCCTAAAACTGGGTTTGCTGTTCTGTAACTTGAAGTTCAATCGAGTGTTCTCGATGTCACGGGTAATCTCATCCGATTTGAAAAAGTCATCAAAATCGTCACTGAATTTACCTCTTGTGCGGATTGGTTTTGGTTCCGCACTGGTGCCTCGATCGCCACCTGGCCTGAAGCGTGACCGAAAACCATTACCACCGAATGAAAACTGATTGTTATCGTTGCTGAAATTGAAGAATGAGCTCACCGCTGCGGTCGTAGTTACCGGTGGTACCTGTGTGGCTGCAACGTCCTGCTGGTCCACCGTCTGCCGATCTTGATCTTGTTCGTCACGGTTGCCATTCGTGCTGAAGCGGTTACGATTGAAATTAGCAGGTAGTTTTTTCCTTTGCTTTCGTATGGAACTCTCTTCCGCTAGGAATGTTGTTGTTGGAGGCGCTAATGTTGTTTTGATTTCATTTTCCGCTTCGGTCGTTGGACGTAGTCGTAGTCGGAACCGGGTTTTGTTAGGACTTTCAGTTGAATCAGAACTCTCGGCAGAAACTTCGGTGCTTTGTTGTGGTTTCGGGCATCGCCGTCGGCCTTTGTTTTTGAACATGGGGAACACAGTAGTGGTTCCCAGTTCCTGGGAGTCCAAATACGATCCGATAGTGACAATTTCTGGTTGATGCTCATCCAATCGGTTTTCTTCCGCCTCGGTGGTATATTTGTACTTGTTGCGAGTTCCAGGGGGGATGTGGGTAGGATCAGAGATGGCATCTTCGATCGTAAAGAAACTGTGCGTAATCAGAGGTTCCTCCGTTGATGCATCGGCCACAGACACCGGGGTGGTTGTGGAGGGTCGTTTGTTCGGAGGCAGTCCCGTGTAACCCGGATGCATCAGTTTATGCTGCTTGTATTCGCTCTCTGGAGAGCGGAAAAGATTTCTGAAAATGTTTGGCTTTTCGGTGGTGATGAATTTATCTCGTCCTATCCAATTGTCATTATTTGGCGTTACAAGCACCGGTGGGCTGTAATTGTTATGATCGCCTGCAAAGTTGATCGTATGAGAATAAAATGGCTGCCGTGGAGTCGTTGTCGTTGGGAAATGAGTAGCGGGTGGGGTGGTTGTTTGTATCGAACTGGGAGTTGATAGCTGAGCGTTGGATGAAGATCCGGGCCTAGCAAAAGATTCGTAACTGAATCGATTAGCATCCTGCAGCGGGGAATGAGGATTAATGTTGTACTTGTTTAGTATCTCCATGGGGTCCTTGCTAGGGTCCGAGTGAGTCAATACTGTTGGTAGAAAAGCTTGTTGGGTGCTGGGTGGTGGCGGAACTAAGTTTTTACTATATTCATCGTGAATTTCGTTAAATACGTGGGTATGCTGGGATTCCTTGAATTTTCCAATCTCGTGAGGCTGATAATCAATCGGAGGCTGTTGATGACTTTGATAGGAGGTAAAGCCAAACGAATCGCTCCCTTGGTGGTCTTTGAAGGAACCGAATTGAGTTGGATGTACCTGATGTGATTCAAACTGGAATTGAGGCTGTTGAATTTTATGTGGTTTTTCTTTATAAACATGAGTCGGGGGTGCGGGAGTCGCAGCCGGCGGAGCAGGATGCTGCGTTTTAAGACTGAAACCGTATTTGTTTTGCTGCTGTTGTTGTACCTGCTGGAAGAATGGGGTTAGGACACTTGGCGGGATGTGTGGGAACAGTGGACTGGACGTAGTTGATTGGATTTTGGACGAATCTTTCTCCCCGGAAGAGATTAGTTTCTTCGGAAGATCGACCTCCAACGGTATGTGATTGTAATAGGGCTGAATTTTGCTCTGCTGCTGCAGATAGTTCATCTTCTGTAAGTTTTTGATGTGTGAGAAAGTTTGCTGATAGCCACCTCCAACGCCAGCATGCAGTAAACCTTTGAGCTGAGCATCAAAGCTAGGATGGCTGGCGAGTTGGCTTATAAATTTGGTTTTTGCGGTCTGTAGCGGGCTGGAAGCCTGTCCAAATTGAATGTAGGTACCGTAGAGAGGAGGCACAAAGTGTTCTAGACGATTCGAGGTGGCCGCTACTGGCTGCTTTTGCCGGTATGCAACGGCCATGTGTGATTGAAGCTTGTTCATTACAGGGTGAGGCTTAAGTGTGGATTTCTGTTGAGATCCCGCAGGTGAATTAGGGACAGGCTCTCTGAAAGAAAAACGAACAAATTATGGTAAAAATTGGCATATCAACTCTCAATACAACTAGGTCACGTTATTAGTCTAATTATTGAGTCATTTTTGTGAACCTTCGTCACCTTTTTCTTCAACCGTTTTACCTGAACTGGTTATTGAATTTGCCCGATTTAACACCGACCGGGCCGAGATGAGACATCGGTGTTACCAGCTTCGGCGTCGGGGGATGCACGATATTTAGTGTGGTGATTTGGTCCGATTTGCCATACGGATTGCCAGCGTGCCGGGCCGATGGTATGACTGGGCTGACATTGGTTAGCAGCAGGGGAGTGGTCATGTACTTGGGTCCCGGGGTGTGACCTCCGTACGGTTTGTGCGGTGACGATTGCGCTTGCTGCTGACTGCTAGCCGACGCAATCTGAAGGGTGTTCTGGTTCTGGTACTGAGTGATGGGCTGATTAAATTGTTTTAGGATCTGCGCATTGTGTTGCGCGATATGAACTAGTTCGTCTTTGCTGGTAGTATCAAAACTTGCCACACTAATCAGCTGTTGCTGAGGCACGTGGTATGGGATGGGTCTCCATGGAACCTACAAGAGAAAGAAAATAAGAGTCAAAACGAATTCGGAAGAGTGCCCATCGTGACTTTAATTGGTGTTATTTTATATCTTGCTCTACACAAACGCACAGAAATCGGACCATCCGCTGTGCTGATGCATTTAAATCCGGCGACCGTTAGGTTGGAAGCTATTGGCTTTGCGATGAAATTGAACTCGTTGCTTAGGATATTATTGTCAATTAATTGCTTTGTCGTTGATCTTGCTTCAAAGAGGCGTTGAACGGGACATTGATTGCGCCGAATTAGACCAGCCAATTGAAAATAACACATCAAAGTGGTTTCTTACGCATCATGGCTACATAGATGAGGAGAAGTTGAACCCGATTAAATGCGTAAGGTAATTAATTGGACCTATATAACGCACGAACCTCATTGTAATTTTTATCGGTTGTTATTGTTTGCCCTATTTAGAAGCTGGAAACTTTCATTAGGTTATTTCACGAGACTTCGAAGCTGAAATTCATTTGACTTTGTACAGAGCATTTAATAGAAACTATAAAAGAAAATATATGAACGTCAGAACTTTTGTGTTTTATTACGATTATCAGTCATAACTATTGATACGGACAACAACTGGTAATATACCATATTTTATACCTAATCCTAATATGGACCTAATAAAAATCCCTGGATTTGTGAAGACTAATTTTTTCGTTTGAGAGATTCTGTTTGATTTTTTTGGTCCCTAAATTTCAAAGGTTGAATCCATCCAGATCCAGAGTAAAGTATACTACGAAAATCGTGGCGATTTGTGGCGAAAGATAAAACTGCTATTTGTGTTGCCGATAACATTACAGTCAATAATGTCAAAACTCAAACAAGTCACACTTAGGTTTTGACTTCAAAATTATTACTTGAACTCTCCTGACCCTGTTTTCAAAACCTTTTAGACTAATTTACAGAAAATGATTAAATATAGGCATGCTCCTTTGAGAAACCAATAGGGGTACTGGGGGTAAGCCCGGCACTGAGGGTAAGACCGTCACCCCTAGGATTTTACTAGAAAACGCTAATTAACTGTGTTTTGGAATATATGAAGTGTTGGTATTCAATATTTTAGACATTTTAAGACACATCGAAGCCACCGTGAAACGTCAAACGTCAAAATAATAGACAAAACATACGCTACTGCAGCTGATGCGTAAACGGATGTAATTTTTCGTGAGTGGAACTTAAGCTTTTATTCATTTGAAAAGACTAAAATTATATTTCGTTGCTCTACAATTTATTGCCTGTATTGTTAGCAATCACAGGAATTCGATCTGTGGTAAATTGGAGCGATAAATTTGTAGAAATACTCTTTTTTTAAAAATGTGTGCTGTCGGGGTATCACCGTCACCAGTGAGTGGGGTAAGCCCGACATGGTCTGAGGCTAGCTGGATGTTACCATCACATATTTCTCATCTATTACCAATGTCTCGCTGATAAATAAATTAATTATTCGACTTAGAACCATGCACTCAAGCTTTTCTGTGATTTATGAATGATTCCAAGGGTTATTAGAGGTGTCAAATGTACTGAATCAAGTCACAAAACTGACGGCTTTCCTGGTGGTATTTGAAATATGCTCCAGTGTGATCAATGTGATCCTGGCTCCGATGAAACTAGTAAATACTATGATTTAAAGTGTCACATGATAGGCTTGCCGAGTATCAAATTCTTTCATTGTTTATACATAATGTTCACCGGAACTTGTTCCGCAAAATCTCCCCAGAACCAGCTAACCGACAACAGCCAAATTCAACAGTAACATACAGAAATGTAAGATCTCTCATTCGGCGGTTTCCGAATTCAAATTGGTTCAGTTAATTCGAGTAAATTCATGAACAAACTTAGGTGCCGGTGTTACCCCCAAGGGGTGCCGGTTTCACCTTCACTACTCCTTGTAAAATAACTATTAGAAGGTACTGAAAATCTTCATATCTAGTAGAAAACAATCTGGGTAATGATTCTGTGAAAGAAATATAACAATATTCGCCATCAAGTGCTACTGAAGAATCATTTTCCTTAGGGGCCGGCCTTACCCCCACTACCCCTACTTTGAAACCAGAGTGAAACTATATTCAAAACGCTTTTGAAGGCTGTCTAAGAATTAAAAAACAAATCTTCTAAAATAATATCTAACTGGTTGTCCACCATAATTCAAAATTCTCAAGGTTCAGTCTTGGGTCCAGTCCTGTACAACATATTTACTTCAGATCTTCTTGATTTACCTTCAGGAAGCAAAAGGTCATTATTCTGCGATTGTATAACAGTAATTCCGTAAAAGGAAAAACATCTTCGTGTTATTGCAGTCGATTGCAGAAAAGTTTAAATATGTGCTCTTTGTAATTGAAAAAAAATAATAGGAAATTCCCCCTATGCTTTTTAAACTTAATTTATAATTTTTCCTCCTAAGCCTCGAGCTTCTTTTTCCCGATCAAGCGATAATCACGTCTTCAAGATTAATAGGGTTATTTGAAATTGGTCTGACAAAAAATAATGTAATTTTATAATTATAAAAAGCGTATTTTCAAAGAGCACATTGAGAATATTCAAACAAAGTGCATCAAATCAACTCATCAATAGTAATTCTAAACTTTGTTTAAAGAATATATTTTGATCTACATGCAGAGTATAAGGCAGTGATAACAATAATAATAATAATAAAGCTATATATACGTTTATTTGTGGCAACGTATCAAAGGAATCCAATGTTATTTCTTCTAAATAACATATTCCCTTAGATACTCAAGTTGCTATGTATATTTGTTATCATTAAAATCCTAATCAGTTTTTGGAGAGATGTTAAACGAAGCAGTTTGAAAAGGATTTAAAAAAAAATAGATGGAATGGAAAAGGGACAAACAAATTTTTGGACCAGCAATGTTTTATGCTGTACCAATCTAGGCTTGTTGTTGTTTCAAAAAGAAGATGTTCTAAGTGATTCAAAATAAAATACTGAAAATGATATTGAAGCGTTTTTCTTGATTTGGTACAGTCAAATTACTTGGGCTTACTTGTATTGAAACATTAGAAGCAATGTCGAATAAAATTATTAGTAACTAGCTGACCCGGCACACTTCGCACCGCCGCTATGAGTTTTAATGATTGTTGTATTGCAAAAGCTGAAATATCTAACTGCTGCTAAAAAAACTTACTCAAGATATTTTTAGCTCTGAATTGTTTTCAGTTTTTTTTTCAATCCAGCGCTCGTAAAATTCTTAGTTTTTATTTCATTGAATATTATAAAGCTCCTTTCAATCATAATCAAATAATTTCAATACGTTTCTGAAAACAAACAGTCATTCTTTCAAATATTCTTAAGGAAATTCTCACGTTATCTTTTCAAATATTTAAAAGCTGGGCCTAATGCAAATATAGCAATACCCTTCTGCCTAGCCATTCTTACTGGAACAGATTTTATAAAAAGCTTTGGAATTCTAAATAATTCAAGCCTCAAATTCGGGATATTCGAAACATGTGAAAGTGGTCAAGGCGGTTCTAGCCATTAAGTTCTTTATATTCCACAGTGTTGGGGTCAGGGTCAGGTGACATGCAACATAGAGCTGTCCTTGTGAGAAGCATGAATACTCGAGGTTTATGCCACAAATTCTCAGTGATTGTCCTTCGGCTTCATCAATAGTCATCGCGAATGCGAGACGCACGGGAAATTGCGGGATAAATACGACTTCTCCTTTGTAGTTTACTGTCAGAATTTCGCTTCAATGACATTTGCCATCGGGTAGTGGCAGCAATGCACCTATTCGGTGGTAAATTTGACCTTGAACCTATTAAGTAGCAGTATTTGAAAAATTCCGATTAGCATTTTTCTCTCAATTGAGTGTTTAAGTTACTCTACTTTACTTTTCTTTTGTTCAGGTCTCGTATGAAGACTATGGAAATCAAAAATGTAACTGACAATACAGTCATTGTATTTTGAAATATATTCACGACTACAAAGCACAAAAAGATTTTAAAGGCTGCTCACAATCACGTAAACTCTGGTAGGGTCAGGAACGGCCTAAGCAGTAGCGCCTATTTTAATCAGTCGAAGAAAACAGGCCTCAAACTCCTGCATTTTGATCAATATCGACAATTTCAATGAAGGAAACGAAAACTTTGATTGTTTAGCTGTCTTGCGCATATAAGGAATACCGTTAACTACAAAGAAATCTGTGAATAAACATAGTTCGAAACAAATCGACCTATATTGCAGCCATTCAGGAGCCACTTCGGAAAATTTAATACACCAATAATTGACAATGAGCTTCAACTTCTCATACGTTTGAAGAACATACGGAGACGTCAATATCAAAGAATTCGTGATCCTGCTTTGAAAGTTATTTTCAAAGATTTACAAACGAAAATTAAACATAGATTCACTTTCTTGCGAAATGAAAATTTCATGAGAGAAGTTGAACAACTAAAACCATATTCCAAACCTTTCTGGAAGCTTTCGAAGGTTCTTAAGAAAGCTTCAAAGCCCATTCCAGTCCTCAAAGATGGTGACCACATATTTCTTACGAATGAACAAAAAGCTCAAAAACTTGCTCAGCAGTTCGAGAGTGTTCATAATTTCAATTTGAACGTAATGAGTCCTATTGAAAATGAAGTATCACAAAAGCGATCAGATCAGATCACTACTCAGGAACTCTTCTAGACATAGAAAAAGCATTCGATAGTGTTTGGCATAAAGGTTTGATAGCTGAAATGTCCAATTTCTGTTTTCCTCTTAACATCACATAAATGATACAACGTTACTTAACAGACCGCACTCTCCAGGTTAACTATTTTATTTATAAATCTGAAAGATTGCCTGTTAGAGCTAGTGTACCTCAAGGAAGTATCTTGGGCCCAGTCTTATATATGTAATATCGTAAATTTTGATCTTCCTGATTCACCACCAGGATGTGAAAAATCTCTGTTTTGTGACGATACAAGCATTCCGTAAAAGGAAAAGTTGAAGAGGTTGTTTATAGGACACGACCGCAGAGGTAACGTAGAATACGACAGCCTGTCTTATGTCAATGTCTTTCTTGGAATAGGTTTGGGAATACACTTAATTGGGGTTAATTAATTTAATAGTCTCTCTGCTCCAGATGACGTTTACCTCTGTAGCCGGCACCGCGTTTTCACTTGCTGCCGTATCCAAAACAAGAATGAAATTGAATTGTTTTGTGGCTGTCTTTTGTATCAAGTTGCATTAAGATATCGTAATTTAGGCAGTGGCTACGAAGAGGCTATAAACAAGGGCAAATAGTGCATTCTTCATCTATATAACAGATATAACAGTCCAAATAACAATTTTCTGCATTTTACGATAGCGTAGTAATTTTACAACTGATTGTTGCAATTAGTAAGACTTGCGTGAAATAATATGTGATTCAGGCTAACTAGCTCAGATAAACTTTGAGGTTAATTGTGTTTGTCAATGCCATTTATTGACAAGTGAATATTTTTTCAACATGGCTAATTTTTATTTAGTTTTGGATGATTTACAGTGATAATTAAATTCTACATGAGGTCTTTTTTTTAGCAATTATGTATATATGAAAATTTCAATCGCTATACTGCTAGCCACACACGCTATATAGCATGCCACACATGCTATAAACTATATAGCATATATAGCAAGCCACACACACTAGCCGCACGTTATATAGCAAACCACACACGCTATATAGCAAGCCACACAAGCTATAGACATGCATATACACGCTATAACACGCTATAAACATACACACACGCTATACAGCTAGCCACGCACGCTATATAGCAAGCCACGCTCTCTAGCCACACGCTCTGTAGAAAACCACACACACGCTAAATAGCAAGCCACGCACGCTAAATAGCAAGCCACCCAAGCTATAGACATGCACAGACATGCACAGACACGCTGGACATGCGCACGCTATATAGCAAACCACGTAGCTATATAGCAAGCCACACGCGCTATAAACATGCACACACGCGCTACAGAAATGCATACACGCCATAAACATACACACACTTTATATAGCAAGCCACGCACGCTAGCCACACACGCTATATAGCAAGCCACACACCTTATATATTAGGGATACACGCTACAAATATTCACATTCACCTGGCGGTGCGAGTCTCTTTCAGTTTCGGGTTGTATTGACCCAACGATATCTAAATTGGATTACCGCTGGTGGGGTCCAACTCAGATCGAAGGGAAGCCGAACTGAAAGAGGTAAGAACTGCAGCTAACTACTACCACCGCCGTTGTTGCCCGCTGCTGAGCTTACTCACATACTAAAACCGCGATAAAAATCGTCATGCGATTTCTGGTCTTTGGACTTCGAAGACGCAAATCAATTCTCTCGGCGGCATCTAGCAAACCAAAGTATCACAAATAACTTAAGTAATTCCGAAATAATTCTCCAACTTACTGAGCAGCAACTGAAGCTTAGACGAAGATAACTTCATTTTTCCTTTTCTTCACTTCATTTCACTGATTCTCAGATCGAAGGGAAGCCGAACTGAAAGAGGTAAGAACTGCAGCTAACTACTACCACCGCCGTTGTTGCCCGCTGCTGAGCTTACTCACATACTAAAACCGCGATAAAAATCGTCATGCGATTTCTGGTCTTTGGACTTCGAAGACGCAAATCAATTCTCTCGGCGGCATCTAGCAAACCAAAGTATCACAAATAACTTAAGTAATTCCGAAATAATTCTCCAACTTACTGAGCAGCAACTGAAGCTTAGACGAAGATAACTTCATTTTTCCTTTTCTTCACTTCATTTCACTGATAAAGAATTTTAACATGTTTTGCAACAGTTGAAAGTGCGAGGTCCAATCTGCATCTGTCAAAGTTTTTGTTCGAATAACAGATTGGCCTACTATAGTAGGTAAAAAGATCCAATCAGAAAGCTGTGCGATATTGTGTTGCTTTTCAAGTTGGACGTTTTTTTCGGATACTCTATTTTTTCATAAAAATCAAAAACCAATTTTTTTTTCACTAAGCTTAAAGACAAGGAGCTCTTCTAAATGGATACGCATAAATTGGGTTTTGTTTTCAAATGTCAGATAGGACCTTTTGAAATGTTCCTCGAGAATATTTCCTTCGTATTTGCAGAAACGGAAGATTTCTCCTAATGCATCAAAAACACAATTAATTATTTTTCCTCATAAACCAAGAGTTTCTTTTTTTTAAACCCACCAATAATCATGAACGGTGCAATCTTAAATTTGTCTGACCAAGTTAAATATTTAGGGCTAATTTATGATAAAAATCTTACCTTCAAGGAGCACATTGAGAATATCAAAACGAAGTGCAATAAATATATAAAATGTTTGTATCCTCTTATCAACAGATAATCTAGACTTTGTCGCAAGAATGAACTGGTAATGTACAAACAAATATTTAAACCAGCAATGTTATATACAGTCCCCATCTGGACAAGTTGTTGTACAACCAGAAAGAAGATGCTTTAAAGGATTCACAACAAACTTCTGAAAATGATATTGAGGTTGGTTTAGCACGAATGAACTACACAGGCTTACAAATGTGGATACATTAGAAAATATGTCAAACCAAATTATCAATAAGTTCCGACAAAAATCGTTGCAATCCTCAATTACAATGATTAGCTCACTTTAGAGTCAGTAAGATAGGTGTAAGATTAGATTAAGGTTTAAGTTTAAATTCTTTTTTTTTTCTTGACAAGTAGGTTTACAATTTTCCTACAATTATATTCACTTAACTGCGGAAGCAATTACAATCTTTTAATGAAATAAAGCTTAAAATATATGTAAGAGTGTTGATATTATATTATGTTGGCTTTCGAGCTACACCAAAATTATGGCTTTTCTGCACCACTGTAAAATGTGTAGTAGGCAGCGAAAACGAATATCACATTATATGTGAATCATTGCACCAGGTATTACACGAAGCAAATATTTACTATTTTTGGAACAGATTTTATTTTGTGCAAAAAATTCGTACCAAAAATAGCAAATATTCGCTTCGTCTAATACCAGCTTAACAGGTGCTTGTTTACTCAACAACGACGCCTCAATAACGACGCTACAAAAGATTGTCTACTGCCTATAGCCTGCAGTCATAGTAATCTAATGACGTTGTTCTTGGAGTAAAAGGCGGGAAAAGGCGAAAATATATATTTTTTAACTTTATCAGTTGATTATTTTTATTTTTATGGCTTATTAACTCGTCGGAGTTCAAAACAAAACAAACAAAAAAGAATCATTCAAATCCGTTGATTCTATTTTAAGTGAAACGCCTTTTAACAGACACCAACTGATTTTTATTTAATAGAAGAAGACTATTATTTATAGTAATTTCTGATCCAAAATGCATCGAAACACGTTGAAGTGACAACTGCCAGCATGTTGAGAAATGATCCAAAATCCCCAAACGCTGGGTGATAGATTTGGGGTGAGAAACCAATCTATCAAACACTTTATTTCAATTCAACTAGTTGTTATTATTGTATTAGTCAGTATATGCATTCACCAGTGTTGCAAAATTATTCCATACAAATAGTCGACCATGAATCGTATCTTTATCAGAACTCTCAATTCACTAGCTCATTAGTTCCACACTATCCGTGAAAAACATCTTAACCGCATCGCCATTTACGGTAGCGAACTCCCCATAGTAACCTATTATTCAGATAGTCGGATTTTCACACGGAAACCACATTAACCGTGTCCAAGTAGCTTTGTTTTTTTTATTTCGCATGACCAGTGCGCACCGCCGATGAACCAATCCCCTAGCAGCACATTATCGTGAGCATTTTTTCTGAGCACCGCACATCAGAAAGTGAAATGATTTTCCTCCTCTGGTTTCTATTAGCTCTTTTTTTGCTCTTCATCACCATCATCATCATCATCACCTTCTTGTTTTGCTTTTATTCGCTTAGAGTTCACTTTCTTTCATATCTACTGCCCACCGCACAATTATCGCGGGCCAACCGGTAGTTTCGAGAAACTATGTAAATGCACAGCACAACGCCACCGCACTGATCTCATGCAAAGTGTGCAATTTGAGAAAATTGTTTTCATATTCCGCGGACGGCCGACTGGCAGCTTTAGCACTGGCTGATGCCGCTTCGTCCCAAACAAATGCAGCAATTTGTAGGAAAATGTTCACCACCCTGCAACAAACCTAGACAACTTGCCGAGCTCTTTTAACGTGCTTATTGTAGCTTCGTTTTCACGAAAAAAAATCATTTTCACCGTATTGTACGCCCTATTCTGCCTTCGATTTGAGCCTCGTCAAGCTGGAAAGTGATACCGAAAACAATTGCGGCCCTTCGAATGAACTGTTGGTAACAGATCATCGTTAGTTTTCAGATTTACGAGTTCGGGGGTTTCTCTTATCGTTTGACCTAAATGAAAAAAAAAAAAATCATTCCGTACGGTCATCTTTCACTTTTGTAAGGCGTGTAAATCAGAACATTATTTGCCTCTCAATATACAGTAATTTCAGTGTCACAATAATCGTGATAATTAGCACGTCTTGAGAAGAAAGTAGATAATAAGCTGTTCCAAATTTTGAAAAAGGATTTCATCAGCAATTCAAATTTTGTTAAATGCAATCAAAAAATTCCTTTTTCTCTATATAATCTATACATTTTTGTACAAACAAGTTGAGCAACAGCAAAGAACAAAATGTTTTTTCCATTGATTGGATGAATAAAGATCGTCTCCTATGCACACAAACTGCCAACGGTATCAATAATCGAGTTAAACACTGGTGGGAAATTTGGCATGTTCCAGTATGATTCCTTTTTAGGTTTGTGATTTATTTGTTTATTTGAAAAATGTAGGAAATAATAAATAGAAAAATAAAATGTACGACTGAGGCTTGAATTGTCATGATTTTTTCTAACCGGGACGTCAATTCACAGCAAGCAGATCATCGATAGTCTTACAAACGTTCAAAAATTAACTCTTTGTGGAGTTTTCTCTCGCTCATCGTGTACTCTGTGCGCTGTTTTCTGTAGTTTATATAAAACAATTCTATTCCAAGTTTTTGACACGTGATATCATCGTGATAAAGTTTTTGTTTCCCTAGGCCTTCATCAACAGCTATGTATCTCTTAGAATTTTATTGTATTAAACGGCATTTTTCTACTCTAAGCATCCTTATATTAACTATACTATAAGGGATATTATTGTACAATGAAAACTACAGGTTTTTGATGCGTGATATAATCACGGAGTATTACTTCTTGTACACGCAAAAGTTGGATGGTGTAAATCCAGTACAAAATTGTTCGTTTTTAGCGCAGTTGTGGATGTGATTTGAAACCAGTACAATGATTGCGTGTTGGGCATAACGCAATTAATGCGCTAGCGTTTTTCCAATGTATTTGGAAGCCCCAAACTACTACACTTAAACAATTTCAACTGGTATCAAGCAGCATTGCAAAGCGAGCGAAAAGCAAAACCTTTCTCTTTCTTTCTGCTTGAGAACGAGACATATGCTTTCTCCAGTCTTCTGCACACACGCTTTCAAGATACTCTTTCTTCTTCATGCATTACCCTGAGTAGCAGCAAGCACGCACCGACAGCATAAGTGAGACTAACAACACTCGTATCAAGTATGTACTGCACTGGTGTCTCGCTCATTCCGTAAAGCGCCGTGACATCGCAATCCGAACCGAAAGAGAAGCTAAAGAGCAACCTGCAAATTGTATGTGATGTGTCTAGTCTCGTCGCACGTACATGGAAATCATATGAGCGAGAGAAAAATTTCTCCGTCGCTTGGAAAAAAAACGCGCGTGCACAGGATGACAAATAATAATTATTCACAATTTAAAGTGTTGCCATAAAGAATCGGCAACGCTTTTGTGGCTTTGTGGAATGGAGGGTTTTACGGTGAAGCTAGCGTTGATTACAAAATGTTGTGAACACAATTTTGTTTCGTTTTTTTCTTTTTCAAATCATTCAATGGTACTTTTTAATGACCAAATCCATCGAAATAAATCGATCGAGTATTATAGTTATTTAAATCTAGTGAGTTCACAAGTTGTTGTTTGCTGCTTGCACTGCTCCATGCAGTCACTAATACACTCGACGTAAGAAATAAAGTGTCGGTATATGATACATATTCTGATTTCATTCTATGTCAATGTATTCGCAGTACAACTGTTGCGTTATGCGTTTCACACATTTATTGTGCGATTTCTGTGCAACATTTGTGCGAATCGGGAAGACACAATGATTGTACAAGACTACAACTTTTGCGTGTAGTTGATGCCTTCCTAAAACAGAACATACTCAGCTGGGCACCTTTTTGATTGAATTTTTTTCGACATGTACAACAACCGGCTAGCAACCTGGTCATATCTTAAGGATCGGACTTGTGGATTCATTGGACCACATATATCATTCATTAGACCACATATATCCACATATTATCCACGTGAAATGTGGACGGACCCTAATGTATACTGATTTGTGACTGGACTGGCTGGGGTAGATGCGGAGGGTCCAACAGAGTGACTATCAAACCGAGAAAAAACCTAGGATTATTTAGCACCAGGAAAAAAAGGAAATTTCACTGAATATTGCATCAGTTGAGTACCGTAAGCCGGGGTGAGATTGTGCCATACAAACCCATTGTTTATCAGCCATCTCATGGCGATCACAAGACCAAAATTTTCTTGAATAAGTTTCCTGGAATACTTAACCAAAAAAGATTAGTCTTCTGACCCGGAGAAGATGGCTGACAAGTCACGGGCTGGATGGTACAATCTCGCCCCGGCTGACGGTATATTCTACACATTTCTTACAGTGCATATATCAGTTTTCCTTTTCTATTCATCTTCCTCTTCGAAGCTAACTTGACCATGGTAAGCTCCGCGGAAGTAGCAGTCAAACGGCTCGAATTTTGCCTAGAGCAAATGTTTTTTTTTTGCATGGTTCACAGAGATAATCTCGCGTGAACTATAATTGACAGATGTCGCCAAGAATACTCACTACTATTGAGTATGCATTCGACGGAGACTTTGCTGACTTCCTACCGCCGCACAGTGGGAAGAAATCAAAAATAATGGGACATTGGTGTTTGCGACGAAACGCATAGTTTTAGCGTTTCGATGTCTTTTAGAAAGTTTCTCAGTTTTATGAGTACTTTATCTGGATGGTAAATTTTTTTGTTTAATAGGGGTGTACACCAAAATAAAAAAAAAACTACAACCTGTAAAATAACTCCACGTTAACCTGTTTTTGCTTCGAATTCAATTTTTCTCCACATATTATTATTCTGTACATATTTCATAGCATTTCCATTTCGCACTCGCGAATCTGACCTAAACCAGACGTCGAACAACTCGGAAGTCAAACATTTCAACACTTAGCTCAAATTTTCGAGCACCTGTCAAATCACCGAACTTCCATGGCACACTTATTTACGGGCACCGATTGTTCGATTAAAAAAAAAGTTATTAAAAAAAATCAAATTCCAAAAAAATCCCAGCTTAATTTTTTTGATTCCAGTGCGATATATATATATATATATATATATATATATATATATATATATATATATATATATTTATATATATATGTATATATATATATATATATATATATATATATATATATATATATATATATATATATATATATATATATATATATATATATATATATATATATATATATATATATATATATACCTATATATATATATATATATATATATATATATATATATATATATATATATATATATATATATATATATTTATATATATATGTATATATATATATATATATATATATATATATATATATATATATATATATATATATATATATATATATATATATATATATATATACATATATATATATATATATATATATATATATATATATATATATATATATATATATATATATATATATATATATATATATATATATATACATAATTGGAGGAAATAAGTATCCGAATAAAACGAAACTGAAAGTAGCTGCCAATATTTGCCCTTCCGCAAGATATGTTGTTTTGAAAATTGTGGCCTAAAATTGCAAAAACTAACATAACTCCTCCAAATTAACCCTCTAGTGCCCTGTGCCGCCTTTAGATGGTCCGTCTGAAAATTAACTTGGGCACTATAGGGTTAAGACATAGCGATACACTTTCTTTTAAAAATATGTGACAATCAATCTTAGTTTGAAGTTTGTAGAACACTTGCAGAACATCGGCAACATTAAGATGAAGGCGTTATCACGCATAAACACATTTTAAGGGGGTGCTTCACTTTTATACCTTATAAATTTGTCAGGTTAAACGATCGAATTTCCCAATCCTCTACAAACTTGCTCGAAATAGCAAGTTCTACAATGTGTCGGAAGGAAGTTACCAAGTTCATCTACCCTTAAACAAAAAAATTTACTAGCCAAATATAGTACTTATAAAACATAGAAACTTCCTAGAAGATATCGAAACGTTAAAACCATGCGTTTCGTCACAAACACCAATGTCCTACTATTTTTGATTTCTTCCCACTGTGCGCCGTAGCGAGAAGCGCCTTGATACTTTTTGTAGAGATCTGATAGCCGGTTCAGGCAAGAACCTTCCTAATAGGGTTTGCAATATTCCCGGGAATTGTCTTCCCGGGAAACGGGAATGAAAAATCTCAATTCCCGGAAATTCACGAGAACCGGGAATAGAAAAAAAATTTAGTAAAAATGAGATTTTAAATAATGTTTCTTAATAAAAGGTATCAAATTAGAAACTGCAGTGTCCAATATTTTCAGTTTGTTGACAAGTAAACTGGCAGGCATTAAACGAGGCAAATATTTGCTTTTGTTGGAATTGAATTTTTTGGGAAAAACATGTCTTCGGGCTTGGTTTTTTATGTAAAATCGTGGCTATGGCCCAAGTTACACTGACTGAGTTTTATTCAATTATTTATTTCTGGTCGTATTGATTTACGGATTCCAATTGTTTTATCAATTCACAAGTTTCAAAATTTTTTTTCAATGAACAAAGAAAAAAATCGAGCAAATACTCGCTCAGTAGTGAACTAACTAGCTAATTTTTCATTCACTGATTCATTGATAAGACAGCAAATATTTTTAACGAATAATTGAAGCAAATGATTCGACTTACACGGCAAGCGAGTATTGACTGTCATTCCAGACAAATATTTGCTTCGTATGATGCCTACTTTAAAGCTGCTTTCGGGAACTCGGGAATCCCGGGATCAATATATCTATTCCCGGGATCCGGGAATCCCGGGAAAAGGTAATTCCCGGGAAATTGTTCCCGGGATTGCAAACCCTACTTCCTAACTTGACCGTGTTTACTGAGAAGATTTTGATTCTATTGCATAGCATAGTACAGGATGCCGCTGGAGGAGACGGAATTGATATCACTAAGTCGTTGATCCACAACGCTCGCATTTCACATAGCCGATATGTTGAATCGTTGAAGGCAAAGAAGAAGGAGCAGTCAGATCAAGATGAAGAAGCCCGGAAAAGAATGCCACGGCCCGTGCTATTAAAGCGATGGAAGCCAAAAAGACACAACTTCTCGCGAACACCCACAAAGAGGCAGCACTGATGGAAGAGGCAATGCGTTTTGCAAGAAAAGTGTAACATAATTTCTTTTATATATTGATTCTTATATGGTTGAGGTAAGACCGGCCCTTCAAACTCAATTTGGCCTAGGAGTCACCGGTAATGAGTATTATATGCGTTGTTTATAAGATACTTGTAGACAACATATCCTCTCCGAAAAGATGACGTCCGTCATATTTCTTGAATTTTTGCAACAATATCTCTTGATTTTAATAAGGCTCGCAATAAGTCACGCTTTTTCAATCCTTAACTGTATGTAAAACTACAGAATTCGAATGTTCAATTACCCGGGAAAAATATTTGAACGAACAGGGCAAAACCGGGAAAACAATCGGGAATTTAATTTCGGGTTTAGAGTGGCCACTCTGATCCAACATCAGCTCAGGCGAATTGCGAAAAACTAAAAGCAATCTGCTCGTTGATATCCAGAAATTCATGCTCAGTAAAAGAAAGCTTAGTGTTAGGCAGGTTGTTGCTGTTTTTGGTACGATCTTTTATGGGCAAAATATTTCTTCGGGCTAATATATGTGCTTGTGTGTACAACTAAACTATGGCAAATGTTCCAAACTCTGTTTACTTGGACAGTAGCAAGACCTCTTAGTTCATTTTTTATCAAATATATTTGCTATGCCATTACACGATGCAAATTATTTTCAAAAATATAACTGAATAGAGAGTAGAATTCTGTGTAAGAATTTATTTGATTAACAGGGACGTTGTTCGCCATTCGGCAAATTGAAGCAAATAAAGTGATATTACACGGCAAGCAAATATTGACCATCATTCCAAGCAAATATTTGCTTTGTGTAATGCCCACTTTAGTGCTTTAGTATTGAAAATTATAGTAAATCATGCAAAATGCTTCGAGAAACTCGGGAATCCCGAGAATCAATATTTCTGTTTACGTGATCCTGGAAATCCGGA
Source organism: Wyeomyia smithii (assembly GCF_029784165.1). NCBI lineage: Eukaryota > Metazoa > Arthropoda > Insecta > Diptera > Culicidae > Wyeomyia > Wyeomyia smithii. The sequence continues at coordinate 61,593,029 of NC_073696.1, forward strand.
TTGCAAACCCTATTTCGTGCTTATTAAGAAACAGATGAAATGTGTCATTATATGGAGACCGATTAGTGACCGTATATGCATGTTGAAAATGAAGGGCAAATTCTTGAATTACAAGCTAATCAATTGCTACGCACTAACTAATGGTAAACTCGATGACGAGAAGGAGCAGTTCTATGATCTCCTTGAGAAGACTTACAGTGAGTGTCCAGAGCATGACATCAAGATCGTCATCGGGGATGCAAATTCGCAGATCGGGCAGAAAGACTTCTTCCACCCCGTAATTGGTAGAGAAAGCTTCCACTCTACTACGAACGATAATGGCCTGAGGCTTATCAATTTCGCTGCAGCCACAGCATAGCTATCTCATTATAAAACTATCTTGGCAAGCTCTTACAACTATTAGTTGAAGCTCCCAATTAGAGAAGAGTACTTTAATCCTTCCGTACGTATTTGAAGCAATTTCCATTTTTTTGCAGCGGGCTTCTTTAAACACCCAAAAAAAGTCTAACGGCTATAAACTTGGTTGATTTGTCACGATCAATGTTTATACAAAGATTTTTCAGTGATACACCGAATTTGATATAGGTATTCGTAAGACAGCTAGTTGATCAGACTTTTCGCTTCCGTCATTGGAATTGTCGATATTCAGGAGTTTCAGGCGCGTTTTCTTCAACTAATTCAAATAGTGGAGTGGACTACCAGAAAACAAAAAGCCCTTGCTTCGTTGGATTCTATTCACAGAGCACACATATTTCACGCAAATTAACGCACTTTTATTCACATTCAATGGCGAACACACCTACCATGAAATTGAAGTGTGAAATGCTCATCAACAGTAGCCATTATCCCACCCTACCTTCCACAACAAACAATGGCGAACCGGCAAATATAAAACAAACGAAACAGTCAAACAAACCACGTGCGGCGTTGTTGGTCTGTTACATTAAAAACCATCTGGTATCGGTCCACGGTACCTATTTGCGATCTACTTCTCTGCTAAAGTTGAACATATTCACAAATTTCCCAGGTGTGTTCATATCTTTTCTTGGATTATAATTTCAATTTCAATATGGTAATAAGCATGAGCCGAGATAATTAAATTTAACGCATCGCCGACCGACCGGTCATTGCTTGCTGCAATGAGACCCAACAAACAACAAAATAAAAAAAAACTCGTTCAGCGGTGCGGCCAATTGATAATCGCGATGAACTGTTCAGACAGAGGTAACTATCATATTCATAGAAAGAAACACATGAAAAAAAAAAACTGAAGAGTAATGGAATTAGAGCACAGCTAAGCAAATGTAGTTTTCAACACCTTAATCAACGAGCGGTTTGTGTTTAGTGTTATGTATACATGTTAATTTGGCGGTGTAATTTAAGTGATTATTTATTTAATTTTGATAGCTACCGTACTGTTATATGCTTAATAATACTTACTTTCAAACGCAAATGTGTAATGGATAAATTGACTAAAAGTCGTACAAGGTGAAAGCACTTTGACAACTTTTGCCGTTGTTGTTTTTCGGGAGAGCGATGCAAACAAAGATTAATCAAAACGCAACACCGTTTACGGGTTCAACTGTGCGTGAATGTTAGTGTGGCTGTTCTTTTTTTCGTTTCATTCGTGCACGATGCAAAATATATGCATGCTTGCCTGCAGCAGTGATAAGTAGGTATGCAAACTTTATGTACACTGATGTTTGATTCCGACAAAATGGGCAAATTTTTTATTGCTCGTTTAACTGCGGTGAATGTGAGATAATTGCTACTTTCTCCGCAAGGGTTAGAGATGCATCGTTTACATCGGTCTGTTGAAAGAGAAATTCTTGTACTGTGTACTGGTAGTGGTGTGTTAATCAGAGCATGTACCGCAGTGTCGTAAGACCTCAGATTAGAAGATGGTGGCAATTGATATTGTTTCTCCAGTGAAACTCACAGACAAGAGCATGGATTTTTCTTGGAGTTAAAGTTGAAACTGAAAAAATTGCATAATACAGAGAATCGTGTCAAAATTGTAATTTAAATCATAGTTTTATAACTAAAGTTGATACGGTTTTATAGAATTTATTTAAAAATTGATAGAATTCCAATAGTCAGAAATAATTTATCTTTAACAAAATAGTCACCCTTGAAAAGGTGGAAATTAAAAACGAGAAATCACGAAAGGCAGATTCATGAAAGGTAGAATCACAAACGCAGAATCTGTAAGAAAGACTCACGAAAGGCACGAAAATGCACAGGATACATAAACTATACTAATTAGCTAGTTTATAATTATTATCGATTATAAAGTTAAAAAAGAATGATCACCTCCCCCAACCGCCCTCTAGCCGATAAGGGAAATCCTACGCACGGCTATGACAGAGCTGCAAGGCATCTACTGTCGGTCAATTTAACACCAGGAAACTATAATGTTAGAAACTGGCTATGCTGAGGAGAGATTAATGTCTCTCTTCTCGAAACGTTATGTCATAAACCAAATCACGACATGATAGCTTACAGTAAACAGGGAAGTATACGAAAAGCGGTAACAGCGGCAAACAAAACGGATCAGTCTCGCGTTGGAATCAACAAAATATATCGATTCCACTAATTCCGTATCACTGACAAGACAAATTAATCGCTCTGTTTTTAAGAGGCACCAAAAGCTCACACGAAATTTGAATTATGTTTTCGTGCGGTAATATTAAGACGCATTCATTAAGCGGTTCCCCCTGCTGGCAAACCGTCAGAGGGAGCACGTCCCACAGAAAGACGCCCAATCAGATAAGTAAACACAAAGCGAATCAACCTGTTTAGACTAATGGTTTTACGTACCTTTATGGTTCGCGCATTCACACACCGCCAGCCCGGCACGTTGACCCCAAACTTACAATCCGAGCATCCGGAAATAATAAAACAGACTGCGGAACACATGCCATCAATCGACAACGGAAAGATAAGTTAACTCTCGACCAAACCTCTCTCAGTGATACTGAACATCACCGTAGCTTCGCGACCGTGGCAGTGAAAAGAAGTGGCAGAATAATTTATTGCAACCACTTTTCGGGTGGGCAAGGAAGTACCAAAATGATTGGCACCGCAGCAAAAAAGATGGCTTCATATTGACCCCGACGTGATTTGAACACGCAACCTTCTGATCTGGAGTCAGACGCGCTACCGTTGCGCCACGGAGTCTGCTGTCGGTGGGGCAGGCGTTAGAGTGTGTAACGATACTTTGGTTATCGCGCGAACTTGCTGATAAATATAGCTACGGAACTGCGAAACACATTGAATCTAAACAACCTTTCTCAATACGCGAATCGGCCGTGCATCGTTAAATATCGTTGTCGCTTAGATGCTGCTGCTGAATGGTGTCTATCGCAAAGTGTACCGAGGCACAAGTGCAAATTATCACTCACCGAACTGCGCCAGCTAGCAAGTTCAGGAGTTGGTTGATTCATATTATCGAAGCAACAATAGTTTCAATATACAGTACAGCATTTTGAAAAGGATTTATTTGCCTTAAATTAGGGAAAAGACATTAAACATTGAAGATTATGATCATAAGGTTCGTATTATGGGAGAAAGTTCTTTTATATCAGAAGTAAAGTTGGCAATAAAAAATGAAATGAGTAAAATCAATGATGGATTGGGAAACTACTATATATGATAACGCTTCTAGTTGGTGATGTGTAGTTCAGGACTCAATATTTTACTGGACTTAACTAAGAAAAAAGAAAAAAATGTTAACTATGAGACACAACCGCAAGGTCAATGTAGAATTGCGGAAGCCTGGCTTATGCCAATGTGTCTGCAATAGATTAGGGAACTCACTTGGTTGGGTTTAATCTCTCTTTTTTGACGTAGAACTGGGTCTTTGTTTTCTATACTGGGGTACATTCTGTACAATTTGAACAGAAACTGGTAATATGTTGTTGGATAGATAAAATGATGCAAAATTTTGTAATACGTTAGTTTTCATTATTATTATTTTATTGTTCAGCGGTAAAAAATGATAAAAAGATTCAAAGGACTCTTTTCGCTAACAATGAACGAATCACATGCCAGCATGCCTAGTACAGGCGGCATGAATAGACAGACACCAACCGTTTACTGTGACATTCTCTATATTAGTATAAAAACATTGACAGAGTTTCCAAGGTCAATAAATGTTTCCTTCTATGAACGTGAACTAACTTGATGTCTCAAAGGTAAAAGTTTTTCAAAAACTTGAAACAGCCCTCTTTCTTAAACAATTTGCTACAGGCGAAGAAAAAAAAACAATTTGTTACAGGTGAAGCAGAGTACCGCTGCACAGTGGTCCAAAAAGGCAAAAAGTGGAACTTGATACCATAACGCTGTTCACCGTCATCCTGCCTTAATGGTGTCTTCGAAACAATTATTTGTATGAATGGCCCGCATAAACTCAAATTATCAAAAGTTATTAAAAGTTAACTATAACAAATTTAAAAAACAAACTTTTTTGTATTAGGGATAGAGCTATAGTTTATTTGGCAAAGTTGTAGAGAATTTGAAAATATGAAACTTTGCTGAACAAACAAAATTTCTATCTTTATTGGGTACAAAGTTATGGAAGTTACTCAAAATTTAGTATATTGTACTTAACTTTTGTTAGTTACATTTTACACGAAAACGTTGTTCGGTAGAATTGTTGGAGCACATAAAACACATATTTTTGCCAAAGACCACATATCTCCAGGACTTTTCCTTACAAAGTTATAGCATATTTTAGAATATTTTTTCGACAGCTTAATGAAGTTATAGGGTAAAAAATGCAAAAAAAGTGGAATCATGATGTCAATACCTTTTCTTAAATCTTAACGCATAAACTACAAATTGTTATAAGTCCCATTTGTCCCAATCGACCCACTTTTTACGTTCTAAAAGTTATCGAAAAAATAATCTGAAATATGCTATAACTTTATTAGGAAAAGTCCTGGAGCTATCTGGTCTTCGACAAAAGCGTGTGTTTATATTTCCCAATGTTTCTTTAGAATGAAATGCAACTATTAAAAGTAAAGTGCAAAAAACTAAATTTGGAGTAACTCTCATACAAAATACACTGCAACTCTGTACCCAATGTAGATAGTAATTTTGTTAATTCAGCAAAATATCATGTCTTTACATGTTCTAAACTTTCTCCAAATAAACCATTACTCTATATGCAAATATAGAAAAGTCAGTATTACTGATATATGAGAATCTATTGTAACATATGCTCTCCGTACTCTAGTATGGGTAGATTGAAACAAATGTAAACTGCAACAGTTTGTAGTACTTGAGCTAAACTTTGAGGAAAGTACGGAAGTTAAGTATAAAAATCTAAATTTTGAGTAACTTACTTTATAACTTTGTATCCAATGAAGAGAGGAATTTCATTTATTCAGCAAAGTTTTATATTTTCAAATCTTCTGCGACTTTTCCAAAAAAAAAAAAAAAACTTTTCCTCTATCTCTCAACACAAAAAAGACAGTTTTCTTTATTATTAAAACAGTACACTTTTCATAACTTTTGACAATTTGAGATAATGCGGGCAAGGATGAAAATTGTCACTCATGCTCATTTTTTTCGCAAGCCGATAGCTCATTTGATATGCACATTTTTGAAAAACTTTGTATGACGAGCTTAAAGTCCTCAAGTAGTACTACAACTTTGTCGAAAAAAGTGTTGCTCGTACTCAAACCACGGGGCCGTGAGAACAGATTTAAGAAAATTATCGCGTTAATTATCGCGGTCGTGATAATTATCGCGATAATTTGCCAGAGTGTCCTCTTACAGCTCCGGTGTTTGAGTACGAGCAATACTCTCTTCGACAATGTTGTAGTACTACTTGAGAACTTCAAATTCGTCATACATAATTATTCAGAATTGTGGTTATTAAATGAGCTCTCGGCTTGCCAAGAAAATTAACGCGAGCGATAATCTTCATTCTTGTTTGCGGGTCACTCATACAAATAATTGATCCGAAGACACCATTGTGCTAGAATGAAAATGGAAGGCGCTATGGAATTAAGTCCCACTTTTTGCCTTCTTGGGGCATTGTGCACTGATGGTTATCGGAAAAAACGTGAAATAAACGCCACGTAGGGTAGAGCGCGGCTTGTTGGTCACGGCGCGTGTCGTTTTTCGGTTTGATTCTGTGCTGTGAAAATAATCGCCAGTAGGAAGGCAGCAGAAGCAAGTTCTCCGAACCGCCGGATGTCGGCAGCACCGTTTGCAGCACGGAGCAGCAGCTGCTGGGACCTTTGGCTGCAGATAAGCAGCAAAAGATATATCCTCGCAGAGCAGAGCGGATAATAATGGTAGTTTTTTTTTGTATTTTCTACGGTATCGGTGGTATATTTAGGCCTACATTTTTACCTCTCTCGTCCGAAATGGACGAAACAGTTATCGATTCGTGGGATTCTGGAGATAGATTCTCTATCGATTCTACGTCCGATACAGGCTGATACAGGGTGCCGCGGGTCGGAAAAGCTGCCTCACAAGACCTGATTCATCGGGCAAAACTATACCCGGATGGATATCCGGGGCCCTGGATTGTCTGTCTTTGGTCGAAAACTAAGGCAAGCCTCAAGCAAGCAAATGAGATTGCTGTTTGTGAGTTTTTCACGCTGGAGTACCACGTGTACATTCCAGCTCGTGCAGCGGAAATCGACGGTGTGATCACCGACTCGAGTCTGTCGGTCGAGGATCTGTTGAAGGCTGGAAAAGGCCTCTTGAACGACTCCAGGCTTCATCCGGTAAAGATACTCGATCGCAAGCGATTGCATTTGGTATCGCTTGACAAGGGTGTTAAAACTTGCACCCAATCAGACTCTTTTCGCCTGACTTTCGCTGGGACTGCTCTGCCGACCTATGTGCTCGTGGATAAGGTGCGCCTACCCGTGCGCCTCTTTGTACCACGGGTAATGAACTGCAACAAGGGCAAGCAGTTGGGTCATACGGCCACTCACTGCGGCAATAAAGAACGTTGTGGCAAATGCGGAGAGCAACACGCAAATGATGTCTGCGATGAAGGTGCTGGAAAGTGCCTCTAACAGCACCAAAACATAATTAAGCGGTCTCTGAAAGAAGCGCAGAAATGCTCCAAGAGGCCGCTGCCGCCGAATTAGTTTCCCCGAACCTTTTCGAGATTTTGTCGACTGATGAATCTGATTCTGACGATTCAGTTGGGGAACCCTCTTTAGCTGAACCTGGGAAATCTAGGAAGAGAGAAAACCTCTCTTATCTTAATCTTTCTAGAAAAGGTCAAAGGAGGTCCCCATCTGAAATGACAGATACTATAAAAACTGTTGGTGCTGTTGAAAAGCCGAAGCAAACTCCTCCGGGATTGATGAAGCTCAATTCCCGCAGGGAGTTTCAAATTGCCCAACAGTTTCTTCTTTTTCGTTTAAGATTCAGCCAGAATCTGGACTGTTAAAGTTTTCAGTTATTGTTTAGAAGCCTTCTACTGGCATTTATACCTAAAGTTAAAACATTTTTAAGCAGTTGACTGCTAAACGGCCCCTTCTTGCAGCGATTGTATCCTGCGATGGGTAATTCACCCGCTGAAGTGAAGTATTCTATCTCTGTTTTACAGTGGGATTGTAGAAGTATCATCCCCAAAATTGATTCACTCAAAGTTTTGATTAATAAATACAAGTGCGATGCATTTTCCCTCCGGGAAACATTGCTCACTTCACTGACCTTAACTTTCATGATTTTAATATTATTCGCCTCGATCGAGATACTTCTTACAGAGGAGTACTTCTAGGGATTAAGAAGTGATATTCCTTCTATCGTATCGACCTCCCCTCGATTCCAGGTATCGAAGCTGTCGCACGTCAAATGACAATACAAGGCAAAGAGCTTTGTAGTGCTTCAATATATATATCGTATATATCCCCCCCAAAGCACAAGTTGGAAAACGGCTGCTCTTTGAATTAATAGAACTTCTCCCCTCGCCACGTTTGATTTTGGGTGATTTCAACTTTTATGGAGTGGCTTGGGGTTCCCCTTCTAATGAAAACCGATCCTCTTTGAACTAAAACATCGATATGACAATATTAAATAATGTGGATATGACACGTGTACCAAAACCTCCAGCGCAACCAAGCGCTCTAGATTTATCCTTATGTTCGACATCGTAACGGTTGGATTGCACATGAAAGGTAATCCTGGATCCTCACGGTAGTGATCATTTGTCTATCTTAATTTCAATCGAATAACATTTCGTATGACCTCACACGAAATATTGATTGGAAGTTATACGAGGAAAAGATTTCACGAGCCGTCGAGTCGATTCAAGATCTCCCACCACTTGAAGAATACAACCTCTTCACAAGCTTGATTCTTGACGCCGCGTCGCAAGTCCAAACTAAACGATATCCCGGCGGGAAGGTTAAAACACGGCCTCGCACTTCGTGGTGGGACATCCGTGTCCTATGTCTACGCGGAAGAAACCGACGCGTTCAAAACCTTTCGGAAGGAAGGCAAACCCGACGACTTTAATCGGTATTCGGAGCTTGAGAACAAGTTTAAAAGCTTAGTCCGAGCGAAGGAACGCGATTATTGGAGCCAGTTCGTAGAAGAAATTTTGAGAGAGACATCGATGAGCACTCTTTGGAGCACCGCCCGACTCGGAAGAGAATGTTAGTGTCAGTAGGATCGTAGCGCTAGTCCCGCACTTATCCTGTAAACATAAGGTCGAGTTCCGAATCGGAATGTAGCACCAAGGCTTTGCTTTGCTTTAGTGCTGGTTCAACAGCTTGTTGGAAAAGAATTTCAGGTAAGTCGAATAATTTACGATATTTCATGATGCATCACCAAAATGCGTTTCTGTGCATGATGAATTTCATTGATCTTGCCGTGCAAGGATTCCGTCCCGTTCTCCTCATTGAGTAATCGAACATATCGACATAAAGCACCGATTCGAGAATCTATGTGGCTTCTAGATGTGTTATCACATTTTACACGTTTGTAATAATGTTCATTGGTTTCGAGATAGCCCCAGAATAGAATCAGTTTTCAACATTTTTATAAAAAGTGAAATGCCACTCTGCCACAGGCCATATGCCGGAATTCAGCTTTGTAAATTTTAACTTGGCGGCACCATTCCAATTAAAATATCGTCGATTTGCGAATTGCTTGCAGAGGAAAATACTCTCCATAAAAGTCGAGGTGCCGTTTAGCAGGTGAGTAAATCCGCTCGTAAACATCGTAACCGCGAAAGAAGAAAATATTACTGCTTCCGGGCTCTATCGTTGTTGATGGCGAACTACCGGCATCGCCCCAAAACATTTTTTCTTTCGCTCATTAATTTCGGCAAATTTATGGGTGTTGCCATAAAGCGATGAAATACCTTTCGCGCGGTCGCGCGGAAAAACAGCGTCGAGCTCACGATATTCGCCACAAAATCATACTCACACGTATGCCAACGCATCGGAGGCTGCATTAGGGTGTTTCACTTTTGACAATCGGATTATTTTGAGCGAATTTAATTTCTAGTGCTCGACATGAATATAAGAAGCATACACATTCGCGAGGAGGACAACCTAGTCGACGCAAGTATTATGAATCAACCTTTCTACTGTAAGGGAAAGATAGTTTTTCAAAACAGCAAAAAAATTCAACAAAAAAATTCAACAAATGGTGAACCTCAACCCTGCCTCCAGTGAAACAGTCGGACTGTAGCAGCATAGAAGTTCGCGTTAAGTGATCTTCGGTGATGAGGATTTCCGCTTCATCTTCATTTATCATATTAACCCATACGTGCAAGATATGCTTAAAAACGAAAAAAAATACCGCCAATGCAAAAGCGGTGAAAAATAGAACTAAAATTGGGTGCTGGCCTTTATTTGAACAGCTTCCCGGTAAACGTAGGCTGCATCCGAATGCTGTAAAAATCTCGCTTAAAAAGGTTATGACGCATCGTAAATATATAGGGTAATACATATGGTTTAACGACAGAGTCCATATCTCTTTTAAAATTAATCGACACTGTTTCGTTATAATTTGTCATGGCTTGGGATTAAATTTTTATAATGACGTCCGCGTATTTCCGGCGCCGAAGTGGATAGAATTAAAATATCCGATTTTTTGCTATATGTCGCTTCCTAAGAAAAGCATCGTAGCAACAAGATAACTAGCTTAGGAACATAATAATGCCTCTGATCCATGCTGAAATGATATGTTTTTGGGTCAGGAAATATTGTGAGTAACAAAAATGATATGATCAATCACCGCGACCAATTTGAGTTATTTGAATATCGTTATTTAATATTTTTTACTTACTGATAATTCTAATGCTCTGGGTTCAGCATTTTCACTGTGACTGCTTTTGATACTAAGTAACACTAGCCATATTCCTGTGGAAAAATAAAAAAAAACAACGACACGATTAATAACCATTCATGTTTCACATACCGTACAACATGTGTAACCATCAATGAAAAAATTGCTCACAACCTAGTCTTATTTTTGTTTGTCAAGTTGAAGAATTACATTGTCATGTAAAACACGAATCGATCATAAATTTCACACACTTCACCCTAGCAGCCAATATTAGAGGGGACACCTACCGAGACCTCCTTTTCGTGGGAAATACGCGCAGGGTGGCCCATTGAAAATTGGTGAGGAAATTTCTCTCATTTCTTTCCCCACACCGATTATTAGCACCCATCATCATTTAATTAATCGATTGTTTCTAAGCACCTGGCTGGCGGCTTTAACGTATTCCGATATGTGAATCATCGAGAGCAGCCGAAACGAAAGGAAACAGAGAGTAGAGCACCGTTTTGCCGCGTGCCGTTCGGTTCGCCTAGTTTTTCGGGCCCGAAATGAATTATTAGTTTCGGCTGGGACCTATGCTTCCCATCGGCGGAGGCATCACAGTGGGTCGTTTCGATAGGAAGAGCGGGCAGTCTGCAGTGTGGTTCTCAAAAACCTTCCAAAATGGCTAATATCTGTTTGGTGACGGAGACTATCGCTATCGAGTTTGTATTTAAAAATATACCTTGTTTTATGAAAGAGTATTCTTACAACGCAAACGAGCAACAATATTTTTTCTCGTCTATTCAGTTTAACAGTCTACATAGAATGCTTACAAATAATTATTATTCAAATTATTGATGAAGTTTTTGAAATTATTAAAGAAAGCGTAAAAGTTTAATGACTACCTACAACTCATTTCTTTATAGATGAAGATATAGATTTTTTTAAATTGTTGGCCAATGTTGAAACTACTGTGTGTATGTGCCAATCACTTTGGGTGGTGAGATGCGGCGAACAAAAACCCGATAAATCTCAGTGGTGTCTGTCTTGCGTAGTTCAACTGGGATATGACTACATGATGAAACACTTAAAAATATATACATTACGCAACCTGTCTGGCAACACTATTACTTTTCTTTACACTGAAAAGTTAAGGAATCGTCAACTGAAACCTATGAACTATATTCGCTACACACGAAGGATCGAGTCTGAGCGATTATTGCATTTTTCTAATTCGCACAAGTGCTGATCTGATTTCGCACAAATATTATGTCAAAAGAATGCGGTAATGGTTATCGAGTGAATATTGTGATATAACTTGCAGCAGATTTGACAGTTTTTACAAGTCTTTCGCCAAACAGTAAGATGGTACTATTACTGGTAAATATTTTTTATTGTACTAATTTTTGTCGACCAAAGCTCCAGAAAACATAATTATATGTTTATACATAGATGCATCAAAACTAAGACTTTTCACGATAAGTCAGTATTCTAATTCAGTATTCTAATTGAAGGAAAATTTACGTGAAAGAATCAGAACATACATTTACAGTTTGCCTTATAGTTTAATTCAAATTTGACTCTTTTTGAAGTACGAATATATTTTAATGTACTTCTGCGCTTTCCGGAAGCATTTCCCCTGGCAGCACCGTCTCAGAATTTAATTAATTTAACGTTTTGGTGTGTAATGCGCATATAATTATGAAAAAGTCTAATATGCCATTTTCACCAAAATCGAGAAAACAGTTTCTCGTGATAATAAACATTCCAAACAACATCCCTACGGTAGCCGATTGTCAAAAAATGCGTTTATAGAAGCACCAAATAGGAAACAATTTTGGCTACTATCCAAAATAATGAAAAAATGGTCTAATATATGAGATGTTTTCAACCCGCATGTACACTAATCAGCGTGTTATTACTTCATATTGTTTCAGCACACTTTCGAGATGGTCTTGTGGTCTGGAGTTTTCTGCTTATATTCGAAGTTTTCTATTTTAAACGTACAAGTCAGGTGGCAGGACTCGTAGCTTCCACGAAGTACAGTTTAATGAAGCTGCCTCTTTTCTTCGTGTTTTAAGGGCTTGAGCCTCACGCTTCCGCAATGGTTTGATCGGGGTGCACGGAACATCTGCCTCGTCGACCTTCTCGTCCTTACTTGTACTGCCATACTGTTTCGCCATTTTTTCACAAACCAAACACGACAGAATTCTCAAAATATGCGCATTAGCCAAATTTCACACGGGTTTGCCAACTTTCTTGAAAAACGGGCTACTGCGTTAAAAATGCATAACGGATGGAATTTGGCTGCAGATTTTCCTGTTTGAACTCAACGTCAACGTTCTTGCTATGTGAGGGGTGATTTACTCATTACAAAAGTTATCTTGGACGTTCAGAACTTGTTGTACCGACAAAAACATTCAAATTCCGTTTTTCTCGATTTTTGTCTATGGGCAGTGTAGACCTTACTAACTTTACTACTTTCAACTGTATATCAACTCTTTTTTTTTTAAAGGAGGTTTAAAACGGTGAGTTGTCAACCTGGAAGGAGCGTCAAACATAGTTTCGATCCTCACAAGTTCCTATCTCACACCTCCACGAGTCATATGATCACACTAGACTGCCGGTTGAAACATGGATACAACTGGTTGGTGCTGCCTGGGCTATGTTGTCATCCGAGCTAAGTGAGAAGGTGCGACGCGACCCTGGCGCGTAAATCATATTCCAGCGGTAGAGGAAATGCTTCGCCAATCCGAACGTCTGATCACCAAGATAGTGCGGCTCAAAACAGCGTCTGATCTTCAGGTTAGGAGCGGCTGATCAACGTCCTGGTGGCAGCGTGGGACTCTAAACAAAGCTGACACGATGGTTCCCCAGCGAGACAGGGGTTGGGAAAAGCCCAACGAGCCTCCCCGGAATGTTACATGTTACAGAGATAATACGAAACTGAACCCCTAGGACCTAGGTAACCAAATAAAGACTACAATTGGAAACTTGGGACATGGAACTGCAAACTGCTCTGCTTTCCAGGACGCGACAGGATAATCTACGATGAGCTACATCCACTTCGAAGTTGTAGCGCTGCAGGAACTTTGTTGGACAGTACAGAAGGTATGGAAAGCGGGCACCGGGCGGCTGCTTTCTACCAGAGCTGTGGCACCACTAGCGAGCTTGGAACCGGCTTCATAGTACTGGGTAAGATGCGCCAATGCGAGATGGGGTGGCAGCTGATCAACGCTAAGATGTGCAAGTTTAAGCAAAAAACTTAGTAGCTGTGTGCATCCGCTAAAATCTCTCGGCGGTGTATAACACCAGCCGAAGTCGAAAGCCACGACCGAATATTGAGTAACTGCGGAAGCTGGGGTTGCACAGGAATACGCGCAGCAGCTGGAGGCAGCTCCCGTAAAGGCTACGTGCCGCAACCTGATATGAGCAGGAGCTTGGACGGCAACCTCCTTACGGACGAGTGTGAGGTGATCGAAAGGTGGAAGCAGCACATCGATGAGCATCTGAACGGCGACGCAGTAGAGTCCAAGGACGGTATGGAAACTGATCTTGGTGCACGAGCAGAAGACAACAGGATTCCAGCCCCTTATCTCCTGGAGATGGAGGCCGACTGAAAAATAATAAAGCTGCTGGAGTGGACCAACTTCCCTGCGCGCTGTTGAAATACAGTGGAGAATCACTGGCTAGAGCCGTGCACTGGGTCATAGTCAAGATTTAGGCGGAAGAACGTTTACCGAAGGAGTGGGTGGAAAGTATTGTGTGTCACATTTACAAACAGGGCGTTTGAGTGCAAGTTTTTGAGTGCTGCAATTACCGGGCAACCATCGTTAGAAAACTGTCCACGTGGTATGTGGATGGCCTCCAAGCAGAATGACATTTAACTCTGCTGAAACGTTCAGTAATATTTCACTGTCAAAGCGACGATGGATCTAGTGATGTGTGTAGTTCGGCTATCGGGGACATTCTCGAGTCCCCTCGAAACTTGGAGAGGTTTAAGGCAAGGTGATGGTCTCAAGGAGCAAGGAGGGGCTCTAGAGAAGACAGTGCCAACCTCCCACTCCGAAGAAATCGAGGTGGTCGACGAGTTCGTGAACCTGGCTCACTGGGGGAGCTGCGTTGCCGCAAGGTTATAGAGTCCGCTTTGCCAAGCGTATGGTCGTGGGTTCGAATCGCAGTAGAATCAGGCCATTCGATGACAAAATGGACTTCAAGCATGGGTTCATTCTCAGGCTCCCCACCAGTTAACCTTCCTGTACGCTTGCACCCTTGCGGTTATCGAGCGAAAGATATTGCGTACCATCTTCGGAGGAATGCAGATAAAGAACGGAGCGTGGAGAAGACGAATGAGCCATGAACTGCAGGAGGTGCTTGGGGAGCCATCTATCGTCCACACCGTTAATATTGGCAGGTTACGGAGGGCTGGGCATGTTGTAAGGATGTCGGACGGCAGTCCAGTAAAAATGGTTTTTGAAACCAATCCGTCAGGGATGAGACGGAGAGGTACACAACGGGCAAGGTGGATCGATCAAGTGGAAGACGACCTTCGGACCCTACGCAGACTGCAGAATTGGTGAACTGCAGCCAGGGCTCCGTACAGCGAAAGCCAAACCACGGTTTGGGACTGGTGGGTAAGGTCATGTATGCGTTAGAGAAGGATCAAAATGGGGGAATATGGAGAAGGGAGGTAGGGCATGGGAATAAACCAACATGACTATACGCTTGTCAAAGCGCACTCTGTGAATTTTAGGCAACGAGCTCTCCTTTGCAAAAACGCGAAGATTGGTGGACATGGAAAAGTTCATATTAGAAAAACTTTTTCCCCTAAGATTGCTTATTGATTTGTTCAGAGATTTAGGTTTCTTTTGTCAGTATTGTCAGTTGGAATGCACTGGTGCGGTCTCTTTTTGATTCTCTGTCCAGTAATAATTGGCAAATTTTAAAAGAAATCATCACTGAGTTTCTATTTGGATTCGAGCACCTGGCCAAAACGGATTGTGTATTACGAACATAAAATTATTTGGTTGAGTAATCTTACTCTATGATGAAATACCTAAACCATAATCCGAATAGATAATTAAATATTATAGATATTGTTTCAAATGCATAAGGTTCATCATATAGGTGTTGACCGGTTTGAGAATCGAAGTATTTGCTTTTAATTATTAGTACATGTGACGGTTTTATAGCACATAGTTGGAATAATCATAACATTAACCACTTTTGCACTGAGTGTATCGGTTTAAAAACCCGTACTGTACTTCTAAGTTAGCTCTACATTTTCGCCAACATTATTTTATCATTGAATTGCAACTTCACCTTTTCGCTGCACAAGAAATCTACAATGTAATTAAGTCTGATTGTTTTTTTCTTGAATTAATCACTAAAATCAAAAACAAGTTCGATATCTATTTATATAACTGTCCAACATTTCCTACCGCATACCGGCAACATTTGCTTCTCTTTCCTATTTTCTTTGCCACTCTTTCTCTGTCTAGCATATCGCACTGATTTCGATCATTTCATTCATGAAAGGATTATTGTTGATTCGATGGGGCACTGTACGCTTGCAGTGATTCAGCATACAAGGGTAGAGGAGCCGGGGGCCAACCGAGACAGCCACAACAAATCTTCGTCCGAAATTTGTTCGTGAAATTTACATGAGTGGCAACCGATACCGTCGGTCAAACAACCGAACTCGTATACAGTACTATTATTATGGCTCTACTTTACTTGTACCATCGTCGATCAGTTTCCCGATAGGTATCAACACACTTTCAAGCTTCCCCACCGCCAAATGTTGTTAACCAATGAAGAGGATGCTTCTAAAAGACGGTCATTTTGAGCTGGAAAGTTCATTGTCAAAGATTTTTTATTTGAATTACACAATATTTATTCAAAATACAAAGCATTATTTTCTAAATCCATTAGAATAGAGGGTGACTAACTTTTTAGTGTGAATGTGAACTTCACTTGTAAAAAGTCATACTGTCAAACTCATACTGGCCAGAGTAGTAATAAAACATCGAAAAATAGTAGCGTCTTTTGGATGCCAATAGTCAAGCCTGTAGTACACTCTTTGTCTAATAGTCAAATATTTGACCTTCTGACATAATGGTCAAATTTATTTGACATCATGGTAGTTGTTTGCCCGTGTTTGCCCCATGTTAAAATTGGAGAGTGACAAACAATTATCTTTGACCAAATTTTTATATGTCAAAAAGTGCCAAATATTTGATGCTTGATCAAAGAGTGTAATACAGGCTTCAGTTTTTCTAACACTATTTACGAGAAATTTCTGCTGTTTGTGGTCGAAAACTTTTTAAACGAACTTGGTACGTATCAAAACCATAGACGACACATAAAGGTCTGGCGAAAAACTCAAAAAAAAGCTTATACCGTCGGTTGAATTGACAATATGACGAAAGTTTTTTTCATCAAAACGAGCGGCTGACTTAGAAAAGTTTCTTAGATCCCTGTAGCCCCTTTGTAACGCGACCACTTTTTTTGATGAACGCCCTCGGGCAATCAATGTTTCTCCTATTCAATTCGCCAGTCAATGGAGTCTCATTAAAACCAGCCGAACGGTTTTAGCGTCTCTATCCACTCGCGAGCTCACCCACCCGGTATGTCATCTTGTTAGTTTCGTAAATAACGCTAAACCGGCCACTTTAACCTCGACATTGGTTCCATCATGGGAGCGAGACGGTACAGTTATAGTGTGGCGCGACGGACGGCCCCGAACAACCCATTTTCCGTCGTAGTAAACGGGCCGCGATGACTGGGACAAATGATAGTGAGTCGCATTTGTTCCTTCTTCTGCCTTCCCCAGACTGACTACCACCAACACCATGCGAATCCAATACCCCTACTCTGTAGGGCACACTGAAAACCGTCAAAGTAAGTCAAACCAGCTGGTAATTGGTGCACAGCCAGCCAGTTGCATGAGAGCAAAGTTGAGTGCAGAAAAAAAAAAATCAAAAGCATGCGAGAAAAGCAGGACCGATCATCTTTGTATACCTCTACGAGCGTAACTGTAGTTCAAGTTGTTTACGATACATTCCAGCTTCGAAACCTTTGAGAGTTTATCCTCGTTATCAAGCTACTTCCATCCGGGCTAACCCACCAAGTGCAAAGAGGAAAAGCGAAGGAAGAGCCCTAAGCTGTTTGACCTTGGCCAACATTCAATCCGGTTTGCATGTTTTAATTTATGTTCGACGTGGGTCGGCTCGGTCGGAAATGTATATGTTTAAAATGAAGAGAGGAAAAAAGATCTAATTGATGGTGCGAAGAAAGTTACGAATGTGGCGGCAAGTTTTGGGCTAGCTGAGAGTTGATATCTACCAAGTTTACGATGAAGCATAAAGTTTAACCGGTGTGCATTAGGCTGGAGGGAAGAATTTTAAAAGAGGCAATTACGAATGAGAAAAAAAAAACGAGGAAACCTAGCGGCACTTGACGCGGTGTCAGCGGTGATGCTCTGGAAATTATTCTAGGCGTCAGCATCTATTAACCCTTTGTAAACAATGTGATCTCCTGTGCAAAGAACCCGTTACGAAAAGGTGATTAAAATGCAGTTCACAGATGCTGTAATTGGTGGGAGTAAGTTAGAAAGATGTGAATGTTATTATGACATTAAGATGAACGGTGTTCTTCTCCCGACGATACAAGAGTTTGCTTTATGATCTGTCACATTTGCGGGTGCGTTGCTGTTTAAATGTCTGACAGTTCAGTTGGAACGAAGCATTAAAATGTACGCTAAATCAAGATGTTTATCATCTTTACTTTAGACATAACCTACATTTTATTACCTATGACATTAGGAATGACACTATTTCAAATAAACGTACGTTTTGCCAACATACTATATTTTACTAATTAGTGCCATTTTTGAAAAATTTCATTCGGCGATTCAACTGTATTCTTAAATAAAGAACATTCATCTTTTGATGACATTTCTAATAAAACTAAACGACAATTGCATCGAAATTAAAAATAATAGCTCTGGATCGGTTCACGAAGTAGCATTCAATGGTAGGTAGATAAAAATGTCTCTATAGCAATAAATATTTTATGGTTTTCTTGAATACAAAAACAACCGGCATTACTATTTACAAAGAAATGGTTAATCAGTCGATTCTCCGTGTAATTCAAATTGTTATAAGCCATGTCACATCTCCGCATCGAAGGTTTTGTAAAAGTTTGTCTTTTAACTGTGGGAATGTGAATAAAGTGGAAGGGTTTGAGCCCAAAGTACAGAAATGCAGATTTAATGAAGAACTAATATGATTTTTTTTTGGCTATGAATCATAAAAAATTCTTATTTCAATTTTTTTCCGACTTTAGCAAGGGATTTTCCAGTCCTCACAAACGACATGTTGGTGACCTTCAAAAGAAGATTCATAATAGTATGAAGAATATGTTCTGTAAATGGTCAGAAATGTTTAAGCAAGCGTCGTACAGACGGGGCTTAAAGCCTTATACAAACTTTTAGCAAATGACACAAAGTGGTTTGTTAGAAATATTCTACATTTACATATTTTCAACCTGGTGATATTTATATGAGATACCAGAAACTATTCTAATTTTAATTATGTTGTGTGACAAATTTCTAAAAGTGTATGTTTTGATTGTGACCAACTCCTGAACATTGCGATGCTTGATTTTTTTATTTCACCGATGAAATTTAGAAAAGATTGATTGTGTAGGGTAAATATGTATAAAACGCCCCAGTCCATTTATTCGGAAACACACAAAAAACAAGACATGAGACTATTGGGAATCCGTAGCGGGTCATAGGACCAACGTTCTGTGCAAGTTCGATAATTGTCACTAGCAGCAAAAAATAAACAAAAATCAATTTTGATTTGAGCTGCTTCAGATCTAATTTTTTGCAGCGTTTCCGTAACGTTTTTTCACTAGCGTATAAAGTTTATTACCTGGTATTTGCACTTATATATCTCAAATGAACCTCTAATCAGCTGTATCTAGTGAAGAAACGATAAAAATTGTATAATTCGCTTAAGTATTCAATGCTTTCTGCTACATTACAGCTCCGGGCAATATGCCCCACCGCTAGCCGGGCTGATTTGTTCATTGCTTTAGCGTTTGCTTCTGAGACTTCAAGCGCTGTTTCACTTCGCGTGCTGAGCTGCCATATGATGCTACTGCATGGGGCATATTATCCTGCACCTGGGGCGTTTTGCCCCGGTAGATTGGAAAGCTTGCAATTTTGTCGTATTTTTTAATAAAATTATGGCGGTTTTGTGTAACAGTAATTACAAAACAAAATAATAGCAGTGCATTACCAACTAAATAGTGTATCCAACAGCATGAAAGATTTGTTGTTTGTGATAAACATAGCTACAATATTGACGATGTTCCTTAGGGGGGGGGGGGGGTTTATTATACCTGTTTACCCTACATATAAAGTTATAACACACAAGTTGAAATATAAATATCAAGAGCTATTTTTAAATGCAATCACATTTTCATGGGGAAAATAGGTATATTTCTTTATATACAACGTTTATTTGACACGGCACAATGCATACAATGTTTAACGGAACCAAGTAAAATGGGAAAAGTATGTCGCCAACTTCTTGAAATTTTCATGCGCCTTCAGAAACGTTAGGTTCAGAGTATACTTGAAATTTGGAATATTTTGAAAAAACACGAAAAATTAAATTTATTGCTCTTTTTGAGCAAATGTCTGTTATTATGTAACTCCTGTTTCAATCTTATTTTAAAATACATAATTCAAATTTCCGAGGCAGACGTTTAAATTATATTATGGGTTATTTTCATAACAGGTATGTTTTAGCAATCATCGCCCTTATTTTAGTAAGCCAAACAACTTAAGGAGTTCGTCGATTATTCTTAGTGACTTCCGTAAAAAATATGCATTCCTCTTGATAACGATCACTTCTTGATTCTTCAATAATCTTTTCTTTGTTACGTGATTGAAAAGGATGAATACTAAAATTACGTGGAATTTAAAAAAAAAGACATGTTTTTTTATAACAACATTTGACATATATTTTCTTACAAAAGTAACGGTGACTTAATAGTAACATTTTTCGGTCAAAGCCCGATGTTTTCTTTTTCTGGTATTTGTTCAAACCAAAAGAGATAGACACGTGGTTCAAAAATTATGGACAGAAACGTGTTCTAGAGACTATTTAATCTCACTCATTTTTCTCAGAGATGGCTGGACCGATTTTCATAAAATCAGTGTCATGTGGAAGGTCTAGTTGCCCCATAAGACCCTAGTGATTTTTTTGCAATCGGAATTTTACTCTGCCTGTTATGTTTAAAAATGTGAAATCCAGCTATGAAAAGAAACTTATTCCGATGACTACTTAAACTCACTAACTTTTCTCACAAATGGCTGAACCGATTTCCACAAAATTAGTGTCAAATGGAAGATCTAGCTCATAACACCCTATTGAATAATGTGAAAATCACCAAACTTCATTATCTCAAAAACTACACTCATGATATGAAAAATATTGGTATCAAGTGAACGGCTAGCGGATTACGGGTTACCTAATATAATGATGATTGAACATGTGGTTCAAAAGTTGTGAAAAGAAACATGTTCCGATGACTTTTTAAATTCACTCGTTTTTCCAAAGAAGGCTGCTCTGATTTCAACAATCTGTAGCGTCACCATCAACATCATCATCATCATCGCTATCTTCGTCGCGCCGATGGTTGATGTGACACTCAGAGCACTACAATGACCGTGCTACATTCTTTTCATATAAGACACATTATTGTTCCCGTTTATATCATTTCTACTTTTTTACCAATTCACACACAAAACCGATCTATTGTACCCTCATAAAATTTTAATAAATCTAAACCAATTAGTCTTAGCCTGCTACTCAAACGGAGCACATCTTTTTAAGAGAAACTGCCCAACCAATCTAAGAGACACTAAAGTGGTGACCCCGACGTGATAGGGCACGAAATCGCTGATCTTTCTTTTTGACTACGGGTACCGCGAATCGCCAGTTCGAAGTAGTTTTACGGTCGGTTAGTGCAAACGCAAAATGACGACTGAGGACAATAAAACCATCGTTGAGTCGATACACGCGCCGCGGCTCAATCCGCCCAGCATGGCCGATACGAGCATCGAGACATATTTCATGTCGCTCGAATTCTGGTTCGCTGCATCGGGAATCGGTTCCCATCCCCAGCAGGATTCCCGCAAGTATAATATCGTGATGGCACAAGTGCCACCAAACAAATTGTCCGAGCTCCGGTCGATTATCGATGCCACTCCTACGGCCGAGAAGTACACATACATCAAAGCGAAGCTGATCGAGTACTTTGCCGATAGTCAGCAACGCCGTCTGCAACGTGTTCTGTCCGACATGCCTCTGGGGGATCTAAAACCCAGTCAACTCTACAATGAGATGGAACGGGTGGCTGGCGATTCCCTCGGGGACAAGGTGCTGCTAGACCTGTGGGCGCCCAGACTGCCGCCACATGCACAAACTGCGGTAGTCGCTTCAAAGGGAAACGCGGCAGACAAAACTACCATCGCCGACGCCATTGTGGATTCAATGGGCCTACGAAAAATTAACGTCGTCGAATACAATGGACAAAATTCAGCGATGGCGTCCTCCAGCGTTATGGAAACTGCAGCCATCGATCCGATCCAAGAGTAGAAACGTGAGATCGCTGAGCTCACCAAACGACTCGAAAAAGTGCTGCCCGGTCAGAGGAATGCTCGCGGTCGGTCTCGTTCACATTCTCGTGTAGCTGAGCAGCGAAATTCTTGTCGCGACAGAGAACCATCAGTAGGATTGTGTTGGTACCATCGAACGTTCGGAAACGATGCCCGCCGGTGTCGCAAGCCCTGTTCCAACAGCCGGCAGTCCTCGTCCAACCAGCAATGACGCCATATTGCTGGTCCTGTGGGGGAAATTAGTGAAGTTTCCAACACAGCCGCAATCTATCGCCAAAAATTTCAGACTCTTCTACATCTATGCAAATTCTTATCGATACCGGCGCCGACGTGTCTGTGGTGCCGATAAATATGAAATCAGACAAAGTGAAACCATCAGCAGTAAAATTGTACGCCGCAAATGGGACTGCTATTAAAGTGTACGGTGAGGTGTTAATTAAAGTTAATCTCGGTCTCCGCCGCGAGTTTTTGTGGACTTTTATTATCGCCGATGTTGCGTCGGGCATAATCGGAGCAGATTTTATATGCAACTTTGATCTGTTGATCGATTTAAAACGAAACCGCCTTATTGACAATACTACTCGCCTCGAGTCGGTCGGTTCCCTCACTCTCACTAGCGACTATTCAATAAAGACTTTTAGTGCAGTGTCACCATATGCCAGCATACTGGCAGAATTCCCTAGCATCACCCGGTTAGAACCTCCGGGAACAGTTAGCCAAACTTCGATCGTGCACCGGATTGTCACGACCGGTCAACCAGTTTATGCCAGGCCCCGACGTCTCGCGCCGGACAAACTGGACGCCGCTCGTACCGAATTCGAGCATTTAATGAAGCTGGGAATCTGCCTCCCGTCCAGCAGCAACTGGGCCAGCCCACTCCATATGGTGAAGAAGGCGGATGGCTCCTGGCGTCCATGTGGAGACTATCGTGCCCTGAACGCCCAAACCGTATCGGATCGGTATCCCCTACCGTACCTGCAGGACTTCACCACCATTTTGCAGGGTAAAACAATATTCTCAAAAGTTGACTTGCAGAAGGCCTACCACCAGGTTCCGATTCACCCCGATGACGTTCCGAAAACAGCCATCACGACGCCGTTCGGCCTGTTCGAGTTCTCCTTCATGACCTTTGGTTTACGGAATGCAGCCCAAACCTTCCAACGGCTAATCCACGAGGTCGTCCGAGGGCTGGATTTCGTGTTTCCCTACATCGATGACTTGTTCATCGCCTCGTCATCTCCCGAAGAGCACCGAGAACATCTGTGCCAGCTGTTTCAAAGGCTCAAACAGTACAATCTTGCGATAAACGTCGCCAAGTGCGAATTCAGAGGGACTCGCTGGAGTTTTTGGGACATTTCGTTTCCGTTGCTGGTATCCGGCCATTGCCGGGACGTGTAGAAGCTGTTCAGAACATCAAGTTACCAGCTACAGTGAAGGAATTGAAGAGTTTTTTGGCCATGATAAATTTCTATCGAAGATTTGTTCCTAACGCCATCGGAGCCCAAATCCCGTTGCTGAAAATGACCCCGGGCAACAAACGCAACGATCGTTCACCGCTAGTTTGGACAGAGGAAAATATCGCAGCTTTCGAGCGATGCAAACAACAACTCGCTCAGGCTACTCTATTAGCGCATCCCTCTAAATCCGCTGAATTGTCCCTATGGGTCGATGCCTCCGACATTGCAGCAGGAGCAGTGCTACACCAAATCGTCGATGGTGAAGTTCAGCCGCTGGGATTTTTCAGCAAAAACTTCGATAAAACTCAGCTTCGCTACAGTACATACGATCGCGAGCTGCCTGCGATCTACCTAGCAGTGCGGCACTTTAAGTTCATGTTAGAAGGACGAAACTGCCACATCTACACCGATCATAAGCCGATCATCTTTGCGTTTCACCAAAAGTCCGACAAGGCTTCCGACCACCAAGCTCGCCAGTTGGACTTTATCGGACAAATAACGACGGATATCCGGAACATTGTCGGCAGGGAGAATATCGTCGCCGATTTGCTGTCCCGCATCGGAGCCATCAAGGCCTTGCCTTCGCTCGACTTCAGCGCCCTAGCCGATGACCAGAGGACCGACGATGAACTTCAAAACATTTTGAAAGGTAATTCTAAATCCTCTTTAAAGCTAAAAGCTTTTACAGTTCCAGGCAGCGCAAAACAACTGTTTTGTGATTGCGTAGACGATCGTATTCGCCCATACATTACGAAACGCTTTCGTAATACCGCACTAAAAGCAACGCACAACCTCTCTCACCCTGGCACGCGTGCAACGACCAAATTGATGACAGAGCGATTCGTTTGGCCGAGAATCCGGAAAGACAGTATTTCTTTCGCCATGAGTTGCTTGCAGAGTCAACGTTCGAAGGTGACTCGCCACATACAATCACCTGGGACTCGGTACTCAGCGCCCGACAGCCGATTTTCACACATCAATATCGACATTGTTGGACCTTTCCCTCCAAGTAAGGGCAACCGCTACTGCCTCACAGCCATCGACAGGTTCACTCGCTGGCCGGAGGCGTTCCCAATTCCGGACATGACTACTCCAACTATAGCTGAGGCTTTATTCACCGGGTGGATTGCACGGTTTGGCACCCCAAACTACGTCACGACCGACAAGGGACGACAGTTCGAGTCAAATTTGTTCTCCGAGCTAAACCGCTTGCTTGGGACTACCCACCTACGCACGACAGCATACCACCCACAATCAAATGGCATCATCGAACGGTGGCACAGGACTTTAAAATCTGCAATCCTTTGTCACGATTCCGATCACTGGAGCGAACATCTGCCAGTGATATTGCTTGGTCTGCGGTCCGCCTATAAAGAGGACATCAAGGCGTCGCCTGCCGAGATGGTTTACGGAACCACTCTGCGAATACCGTCCGAATTTTTCGTGGACAATCCGGAGAAACCAAACGAAGCTGAATTCGTCGCTAACTTGCTCAAAGCGATGCGGAATTTGCGCCCGAAAGAGACTGCATGGCACGGTAGTCGAAATGTTTTTGTTCATCAGAACCTACAGTCGTGCAAGACCGTCTTTGTACTCAACGATTCAGTGCGACCATCACTATCGCCTCCATACGAAGGGCCGTTGGAGGTGGTAAGCCGATCAAATAAGTTCTTCAAGGTCAATATAAAAGGGCGGACAGTCAATGTTTCCGTGGATCGACTAAAACCCGCCTACACACCGGAAGAGCAACAACAATTAAATTCTCCTGGCTCAGCCGCTACAACACCCACTACGGATCCACCGACTAGTGTCACTCGTTCTGGTCGACAAGTTGTTACCGCTACCTCTGATGGAACCTAGTCTAGGAGGGGAGTACTGTAGCGTCACCATCAACATCATCATCATCATCGCTATCTTCGTCGCACCGATGGTTAATGTGACACTCAGAGCACTACAATGACCGTGCTACATTCTTTTCATATAAGACACATTATTGTTCCCGTTTATATCATTTCTACTTTTTTACCAATCCACACACAAAACCGATCTATTGTACCCTCATAAAATTTTAATAAATCCAAACCAATTAGTCTTAACCTGCTACTCAAACGGAGCACATCTTTTTAAGAGAAACTGCCCAACCAATCTGAGAGCACACTAAAAATCTTATGTTTGTGTGCCCAAGTAACATTGAAAGTTTTTTTTATACTCCCGACATCGCTGTAATGGCTGTGTTCTTAAATCTACTTTTAAGTAGGATAAATCTCAATAGCTATAATAAAACTATGAAATAACTTTATCACAGCTTCAAGAACCCACACTACAAGAGGGCGTTAAGCCTACCGTCTGCCGGGGTGAGATTGAGCCAAAACGGGAAATGTTTGTATGTTAAATTATTTGAGATTTCCAAAACCTAGTACCTCAAATTCAATACTTTATGAAACATGACATATTTATTCACAACTTAAAATGGAATATAGATAATATCAGTGAACTGTTTCGCTTAAAGAATGTTTCAAAGTACAGGGTGAAAAACATGCGCAAATAACGTTATCCAAAAATGTCCCAGGAAAACCAACCCGATCAAGAAATCACATCAACTTACTGCTCAGTTGGTACGTTAGGATGTCGTCTCCAATATGTTGAGAAAATATTATGCATTGAACCTGTGCCGGCTCAGAAAATAATGTTCCTCCAAACTGTACACTTTTCGAGCCCTTTTGGGGTTAGATTGTGCCAAGCTATATTGAACGGCACAGTGTGCGGAATTCACATTCACGACAAAATTATATCAGTATACACCAAAACATATGCATTGTTTACATAGGGTATGTTTTTTTCCCCACAGCATAAGGTATGTTGTCTAGCTATAGTATTCTTTGAAACAATGACTAAAAGCTTAAGAAGCTCACTGTTCTCAATTGTTAGATTTAAATTTTCAATGATTGATATTACTAATGGAATGTAACAAAATTTTATACTCCAATTCTACATAAACTGATCACTTTTAAAGCGAAGAAGGAGGGTTGTGGGTACGTTTCCAGAGGTTTTGAGATCTCCAATGGAATATACAGTTGTCAATGACACATAATAATTGAAACGAAAAGTCTTCTCAAACTTCATGTCCTAACGTTTTCCCTTTTTAGGCTACCTGGAGACGCCACTATGTGTATAGAGACTGTTTATAAGCCACGTTCTCATAACTAATTACTCTATGTATCAATTTGATCCAGCCATACATTTTTCTATAATTCATATGAGATATAGTTTCTGATCAACCCCCTAAAGCCCCTTAATAGTCCACGTTGTTTATGGTTGTCCCTATACTTACTGTTTTATCATGTTAGTCATGTCGATTATCCGTAGACATACTACTTTTCATTTAACAGGTATTAAGTTCAACTTTTTGTTTTTGGCACAATCTCACCCCATAGAAGGGGTGAGATTGAGCCAAAGTTCATGTATTTTTAGCAAAATTATAGTTTATTGTAACTTAACCATATTTATTGTAGTTGTTAACAAAACATTCTAGAATGCATTGGTGTATTTTGGATCGAATTCTTTGCTTAAATGTGTGCGTTACAAGCTTGAGAACAAAAAAGCATCATTTTTTGGCACAATCTCACCCCGGATGACGGTATATTTCAAAACCAATTATATGAATATACGTTTTAGTCGGCCATCCTTAACACAGCTCTTAGAATTTGTGTACAGTTTGAATAAGAACTTTAATGACATAAAAGAAAACTTAAGATGTCATTCAAAGGATCGCTTGAGGTTATGAAAAACCTGCGTTTATAGGTAGTCACGAGCACAGACACACAAAAATGTGAATCTAAATTGTATGAATTCAATCTTTGGTACAACCACAGACTAACAGACGTAACACTGGAACAGAGCTCCATCGCCACAAAAAAACGTTCATTTCAAATCTTCAATCGAATAACAGTCATCGCGCGAAAACGTCGTCTTGGGCGCTGTCATGCAATCTCATACATATTTTGTTGTTCCCCATTTGACACATGCAGTAACGCTGGCGCTGATGTCAAAATACATGACACAGCGCGAACACGACAGCAGATGGTGCTAGTGTTACTAACGTAAAGTACTGTAATCATCAAAACGAGGATTTAATTGAAAATTTGTTCGACGTGTTATGTCTGTTAGTCTGTGGTACAACTTTAAACCATCATCAAACCATTTGAGCTCAATTCATGATATAATATGCTCTTACTTCCAATAATGAATACAATTTTTCTAATAATACATAATATATTTATGTGCTGGTTTTATCAAGGCCTCTCTAGAAAACTTTCTCCATCACGATACCTTAACAAAACTAAAACCAGAAATACTACTCTTGATCTGCGTTTTATGTGTTTTGAAAAACCAATAAGCTTTCTGGTAGCACGACACTAGGTCAAACGCACTCTGTAGCTTTGTTACCTAATGTTTCTGTCAAAAACGTAAACAAAATCGTTCGGTGTGCAACTTAAAGTGCTGGTTGTGCTTCCTAAGTGAGATAATCAAAGTTGATTAGTGAAGCGCGTGAATCTTTTAGATATTTTCAATGTTTCTTTGAAATACTTTTTAGATACCGTACAAGATTGTGCAGACCGTCGAAAGCGGTCCCAGCTTTTGTGATGTTGTAATGCCGTTGGTGACAATTGACAGAAAGAAAATTTAGAATTTGTAGAAAAGAATTTCTCTTGGTTTTCCGTTCGAGGTTACTACTATTTTTAATCTTTCGCACATATCAGCAATGATTGCAGCTCGCAATTGTAAAGAAATTCGCGATTTTATCAATGCCCTCACGTAAGCCAACAGTGGACCAAACTGTTTTAATGTTGGTTCTAAAGTCCTCCTAAAAACTTGATGGTCTCTAGATACTATCTTAAGACAATGAGAAACCTTTAACACAAGTTTTAATGTAGTTGTAAGGATTAGTTTTATCGTGCAGTTGTATTCCCATTAATGAACAGCGAATAACACATTTAAGAAAAACATGAATCTTACGAGGCATCTGAAAACCTTTCCAAGACGTTCTGAATTTGATTTTTTTTGATGCAGTATGTTGCTGTGTAAAAACTAAAAAGCTTGTTACTTGGGGTGTGAAAGTTATGTTTAAAATATTTGGTGTAGTTTTGCTTTTGGCTACCAGCAATTTGTTATTTAGAGTGAAAAACACATTCTGCAAAAATTATCAAGGTGTGTTTTTTTGATATAGCTGAAAGTTATTTCGATTGCTTTTTAGGCGATGGACATGCAGATTTAAGTAGATTATCTATTAAATTTTCACATCTCAAAAAATCTATGAAAGTTAACGACCCTCAAGATTCCCCCTTGAGTCAAGCTTTTATTTTAAAGCTCGCAAGCATTTCTGTATCATTAATGAATAATGTTGCATCCACAAACGAGAAAAATCTCTCAATAATATTATATGCAAATGATCTTTCATTTTTCGTCTTAAGCCAAGAATGATTCAGTGTTTTTCACTAGGCTTTTTCTAATCATGCTCTATCCAGTTTTACCAAATGTATTGAATTTTGCATTCTAAATTTTTATCTAAATTAAGTAATCCTCTATTATGTTAATTATGTAAAACAATTGCATTTTTATTCTCTGTCTCGTGTCTCACATGCATACCTGCTGTGCTCACTTTGTTTATTGCATTTGATTCCCAGCACAGCACTCAAACAGAGCTAAATAAAACATCCAAGAGAAGGCCCCAAAACGGTCGCAATCAATCACAGTTATTTTACCAGTCAGTCAGTTTACCTCTACCTCGGTTTAAACGATTAAAAAATTCAGTCAATCCAAACGGTATATTACAGATACTCACGGATGATAAAACTTAAGTCGACACGGCGCCTCATCTTGCCCATTAATTACTCATTTATGGTAGTCCGTCGAGTTTGGCTGTTTACTTTGCTGGCCAGCAACAATGACAGCTTCTTGATGGATATCTCCCGTTGCGTTCTGCTGAACAGCTGGTTCCGGGTTGCACCGTTGGTAGCACTAGTTATTGGTATTATTATTATTATTATTATTTTTAATTCTGGATTTCTATCCGGCTTCTCTGTGACTGCAGCAGTCGTTCAAGTTGTTTTGGCACTTTTGATGTGCTTTCAGCACATTTCACTCACAGGATTACCACTTAATTGGTCAGATCATTGTTTCGTCACACTTGGGGAAGCCACGAAAGACATTAACAACAATATACTTTCACTTTATAAAACACCACGGCTAAATAGAACTCTAAAGAATCGAAAATTTTGGAAAATTAAATAATGAATTCACAAAGTTTCAGTGCAAAACACACAGAAGGCAATCATGTTAACGCCCAATTTTTTGGGAGTCTTATTTTTCGCGCGGCCTGGTGTCAAATAGGGCGCGTATGGAGAAACGAATACAAAATAATCATTTTTCCAGTCGGTTAAGTTCCGCTGTTTGTCTTTCTTAGTTTTGTGTTTGGGCCGATGGGGTGAAGTATTTATCACACATTAACAGTTTCGTTAAAACAAGCACAAGCCACATTTGTCTTCATCATCTTCTCGAGCATCAAAGGAGGAAAACGGCACTTGCCCACACCATACATTCATCTGAAAAATTCATTTATTCGCACCCCACGGGAACCGGATTGATTGCGAGCACGCCACACAAAACGCTAACGATGACCGAAAATTAAAAATTCCGATGCTACCGAGCGCCACAATCGGTACTGAATCTTGTCGAACGCGAAAAAAAGCTGTATGAACTAATTAAATCACTGGAGCAGCGAAAAGAAATCAAGTTCGATTGAAAACAAGAAAAAAAAGAGATTTCCAAAGGAGTAACACACTGACTGACATTTACAAGCACACACACTTTCTGTTAGTGCAAGACGATTTGCTAGGGAAAATCGCGTACTGTTCAAGAAAGTAAAAAAAAAATACACAAGCCTTAGCGCGCCACAATCCGGTAAAACTAGTCGTTGCACCGAAACCGGGAGCTGGTTGTACCTGCTTTCTTCGAGACCGCTTAATAACTTATAAAAACTGAATCGAAACTCAAGAGCATGTAGAGTAGTGCGGAGTAAAACTATGCTTAGCAATTTTTTCCACCTCCTTTCGGTGAGAGCGGGCGAGTGAGCATAAGTATCCATCAAACAAACACCGTGTCTTTTTGCATCTTCTTCGTTTGCCACCCAACCCAGCGCCAAACGGAGTGAAGCAGGTGCACGCACCCCACGCGACAACACTTGACGGGTTAAGCGCGTCGAATGTCTCGCGGCAAACAATCGTTCCTCTTTTGCTGGGTCCACTGGACTCCACTTCGAACACCGACCCACTCGAGATGCGCGGATGCCCTGAACAATCGATTGGATGGACTTTACCGCACTAACAACCGTACGCTTTCGAAGTTCAAGTTTAACTGATGATGATTCGCATAAGATTTCTGATGGTGGCTGATGCTTTCATCCCGACTCCGTGGTCCCGCGAGCGCCACAAAGCCGGCATGGCTCTTTCTTCGGCTTAGCATGCTACTTGATTTGCAAGCTGAAGGAGAGAAAACTGTTAGCAAAAACAAAAAACGCGTTGCTCTCACAGCTACTGCAGGTGGGTAGGTACCCCTAGGGTTGCTCAGTGGTTGTTTAGAAATTTATGGTTTGCTGCACGACCATGATGCAATTGAACGTAAAGTTCAATTCTACTCCTCTGTGTTTCCTCTGAGTCATTCATCCTCTAGGATTAGAATATTTATAATTTCTCTTGCATTTAAGATGCGATTTTTTTTCCACAGAATCCGGACAGAATCATACGGTCGACCGTATACCAAAAGAAAACTGGAAAGAATCATAGTTCTATACACATACAATTGTTAAATTTTACAAATCAATAAAATTCAACAAAAAAATTTAACCTCTGGCACTGCTCAAGCGAGTAATGAAAGTTGCAAAACTTTGGCAAAAAAAATTAGAAACTCATTGTTTCTATCCATGAATTATCCTTTATAACCACAGTTAAAAAAATTATAAAAAAAAATGCTATTTTACCTTACTTAAGGGTCAGTAAAAAACACACCAAGTAGAATTCATGTCGAGAATAAGTTTTATTCACTATTCCGTGCTAATACTTCGTCGTATACCTATCCTTTGTTCCGAACGAGTTTCTGCATCTCTCTCTGCTCATCTTCTGGTCTCGAGGCTGGCCTAACAAGCCGAGAGACCGTTAGTGTTAGTGTTCCGGCCTAGAATCGACTAGCTTTGGACAATTACTGACAGGGATCGCATACCAGGCTACTTTGATTACTTCCAATATTTCCTGCTCGCTTTCGGGGTTTTCCATATGAACTGAGTTATTTACGATCTGCCACAGATTTTCAAAAGGATTTAAGTCACAGATTCTCAAAAGGAGTTAAGACTGGCCTGGCCACTCCGTGACGTCGACATTCCGATCAGTAAACAATTTTTTCACAGTTCGTCATAGTCTTGCATGAATTGACATTTTAACGGTAGCCCACTCCACGTACAGTAGCCTGATGTCTTCTAATAATTGGTTTTCGCGTGTACTGCGGTTTAAAGATATAGCCAATCGGGCGATGTAGCCAGTTTTTTTCCATAAGAAACAATCAAGTCAAGCATAAGCACCTTCCTGGTCCTTCTACCACCGAGTCTATGTTCTATAAACCTCTAGATGGAACGGAAACACATAGGTATGTTCAGCTCGTCACTGCAGACTGGAAAGAATCTTTGTTAGAAACTATTTTGATTTGAGCATCACCGCTCGCTGTCGTTTTTCGGGGCATCCAGTCGATTCCTGTTTTTAATATCATAAAGTGTATTGTAAACAAAGGTTTTCTATCGTTTGTTGTCATTCTACGAATAACAATCCGGTGCGGCTCCGTGCATTGAAAAAAGCGGCTCATGTAGCGATATTTTGATCAAAATTCACGAATTAAAATCATATCGGTTTATTTTCAACGTGATAAATACTCTCTAGAATTTGTATCAATCAAGGTATCTCCGATAAATAGCACGTTTTCTTCAAAATTAGTCAAAATAATCAACTGGTCGTATATTTTGTCGCAACTTTATCCGACTGTTCGCTGGAATCAATGTGTTTTGCTAGAGCTTGTTACTTGTGCTGCGTCAAACTTTGTCTGACGTGTTGTCATACTAGTGCAAGCGCTCGCCGCTTGATGTCGCATATGCTTTTCAGAATTGGCGATTTCAAACTCATTCGTATATTTTGCATTGGAGTGGTCTATACGACACTGTATTACTTTTGAGAAAAACTTTCAATGATCAAAGATAATCTGTACAATAAAGCAAGTGCCCCAACTTTTCAAATTGTTTAAATTGGTTCTGGGCCGTTTTTGACCGTTTATTCCTAAATCTCTACGACAGCGGCAAAATAACGTGGTAATTAACGGAATCGAACGATGTTGCGCGCGAAGCTAGCTCATTAGAAAAACGAATGAACGATTCAAATAGTGTGATCCTATACGAATGAAGCGCGTAAAAATCATCTACCATGCTGAGCACCTAAATATTTATATCATTTTCTATCAATGCCAAGTACCTTCGGAAAAAAGGCAAACGTTGCGTAGTCATCGACACGATACATATTATATTGATGCCTTTAAAGCTCTCAGCTTTATCGGTCCAGCTCGGCAAGATGTCCAAAAGAAATCAATTTTTGTACATACATCCGTATTACGAAACTGGGACAAATTGTGGGAGCTTGACAAAAAGGCGGAGCTATTCAGAAGATAGCTTCAAAACAGAATGATTTTTTTTTCGTACATTAGTATTCCAACATACGAAATATTTTTTTCGAACGTTGGAAAATGATATAACTGGAAATAAAGGTGTGACTTCTTTATTTTGTCAGTGCGGATACCGTACGCGATTTGACGACGGCGCATACTAAGTATTCCAACATAAGAAATAAAATTTTCACATACGAAAGAGAGAGAGAGCGTAACGAAAAGGCGCTACCCATTTGATTGTGTCAGAGAGGATAACGCACGCGATCTGACGCATTTATGCGATAATTGAATGTAAATTGCAGTAATCGGCCTTTTTCAAGGCTACTATACGTATTTGGAAGAGCATAATGAATGGTGATTCGTAAACTGTAACTGTGGTTTGATGGTGCTGCAAATGCGCAGCAGTGTGATGTTCACCACGATTCGTTGATACTGTGCATAACCAGGGGTATATACGAAACAAGTCTGATTTCGAACAGAAAAGTTCGACACATTCTGCTCACAATGCTGAGTCTGTTTTAGAAATTTCACAACTCTTCATTAACAAAGATGTCACGTCTTAAATAAGACGGTTATAGTTTGACATCACAGCAGATTTTCGACCTCCATACTCATGTCTGCCATGAGCAATATCAAACACGCAACGGGAACGGAAACATTGTCTCCTTCCAAGCCGCAACACGACACGATACATGTTATGTTGTTGCGTTTGTGAGAGCTTTGTGCAATCGTATTATTAAACTGGGGCATACTGTGGGAACTTTACAAAAAGGCGGAGCTATTCAGAAGATAGCTCTAAAATTGAATGAAATGAGATTTATTTTTTGTACATTAGTTTTCCAACATACAAAAAAAAAATTCTTCGAAGGTTGGAAAATGAGAGAATTTGAAATAGAGGTGTAACTTGTTTATTATGTCAGTGCGGATATCGTACGCGATTCGACCACTGCGCATACATTAGTATTCCAACTTTCAACATACGAAATAAAATTTGTAGAAGGTTGGAGAATGAGAGAACTTGAAATAATGACGTGCCTTTTTATCATGTCAGCGTGGATATCGAGTGGAACCGCATAGCTGCACATAGCTTCTGCTGTTGGTCATTGTCGTAACACTGGTGCCGGCTAGGTAAAGGTCATCTGAAAAAGAAAGCTGATCACCAAATTGATTAGCTCCAATCGTGTGTATTCCGAAACCTATTGCAAGAAATACATTTACATAATATTCTACATATTCTACGTTAATTCTGCGGTCGTCTCTTAAAAACAACCTCTTTATTTTGTCTAAATTAGAACGATTTTTTGAAAGAGTAATTGAAACTGAAAGGAAGAGGATTATGAAAGATAACTAGAAAAAGGTTTAATCATCAGTCTAAGGATTCTGTTGATGAAGCCACATATAAACGATATGGAAAGCTGCAAGACCATCCATATCTAGTTCCTCTTATTCAATCAATTTACAATCCAAATCTTCTCCACATGTTACAATAGCCAAGCAGCCCTATCAATATATAAATAAACATGCAAGGTAAAATAGAGTGTTCGTTCCATTGTGCTATTAAATGTGGAAAGAAATTTGTCATTTATTTTATCTCAAGTAAATCTTGAGCAAAAAAGGGATCGTAGAACTATGAACGAATGATGCAAGTATCATAAATAGTTCTGAGATAAACTCTGTGTAAATCTATGTGTCTTTTCCATTTTTTTGAGTTGAAATGTTATGTCACACTCAAATTAACACCCTCTTCCGCTTATGCCATAAAATGTCACAATAATCCAAACCCCCTCCCTCCCCCTAAATGCGTGACATCATTAATGGATGGTCCCTTAGATTTATCACAAAATTTATGGACCGAACGAAGCCTATTCCGGTTTACCAGCGAGTGAGTCATCACACTCCGAAAACCTTGAGATGAGGAAAACTCACCGGGGCCGAAGACGCGTTTACACCGGACCATTATGGACGACCGCTGGATAACTGGGTAAAATGTCAGTAACCGTCCGGTCAGGACTTACCATTGAAGGCAATACGATCAGATACTTTTCGCGCATAATTATATTTTTTTTAAAGATTTTTTTATTGTAGAACTGCCAATTCTGTCTAAAGATTTGTAGCATATTATTAAGGCAAAAATAATATACAACAATCTACCAAAAAAGAGATCAATTAGTGTCAAAACGGTGAACTGACAACGTTGGGTGTATGAAGTAAGTAACACTCTCCAATCTATTTGCTAAACACACATTCTCCTACCGTTGTCATCCCACTGCGTCGGGCGAGAGCGTGTCATCCACCTGGTCATGCGAGAGGATCCAAAAATCGGCCTCTCCGAAGCCCAAAAAAAATTTCTCTCGCTCGCCCGCTGCCGTTCTAATCCAACGAAAGAAAAGGTGTGCATTAAAATAGTCACATTTGTACTTCGATATCATATTAAAACCCACATCGCACCGCATGTAAAATATCATCAAAACCAATATCACTTGTCTTTTGATTCCCGTATCTCGTGTGGACCATGGTATTATTGCGAGCAGCGTTGCTCGGGCAACAACAGGAACAGCTGATGCAAAAAAAGGCATTCTGTTGTGCACAAAGCTCAGAGAAAGAAAAAACACAAGCCTTCTCATCGTTGACGCTTCCATTTTCCCTTCACTAACACTACAGTGCACTTGGTAAAAAATGAGAGCGTGTACGATTGGTGAGCAAACCATATCTTCTTTTTCAATTTAGACTGCATAATCGGGTGACTAGTTCAAATAAATCCTAAATATATCTTCAAATCAATTCAAGATTCATTGAGTAACCATTATCAAGTAACTAATTATAATTGTAACCCAGAACTTGAAAAACCCTAGGTATTGAAATTTCCTTTATAAAACATTGTTGGCGACACTGGCAAGCGTCGTGCCGAAAAATTAAAATGTTTAATGAAGGCTATTTTGAACGAAAAGAAGAATAACTAGAAGCCACTTGTCACATCCTGTCCTAGCTCCACACCACTACCATAGCACTGAACGCGGATGAAAAAAATGGCTCCTCTCAACTCAATATATCACAAATTCTCCGAATTTTATCAATTGTAAATCCAAGCGACCAAATCACTTTTTCAGTCATTTCCTACTGTAAACAATAATATACAACATCCATTACAACCTGCTACCGATTCCACTTATTTAAATAAACGAAAACACCTAAACTTAATAATAAAACACTGCCAATGGAAGTGATGCCACTCTCCCCCGTTTTTAAAAATTATCGAAAGAGTTGATTTATTCTTTTATTTATTTTATTTTATTTTTCATCAAAAAGTATTTAAGGTCAAGATCAACTACATAACAAAATCTTTTAAACAAAACTAAGAGTGCACTAATCGGTTCAGTAGTTACAGAGAAAATGTACGACTAACTGGACAGCTTGATTTTAGAATTTTTTAAAAATTTCTTCCTTAAAAATATATCAAATTCTAGAAACTTGTATGATATAAAATATCTTCAGAAGTCAAAATCCTTTTTTCAAATATTTCGATTCTTCTACCGATGTCCGTTCAATAATTTCACAGAAGGGACTGATAAGTGTTTCACGGCAGTGTTGGCAAAAAATTCTTATTATATATTGTTATTATTATTTAGTAAGTCACAAAAACGGTGCAAAAAATACATAGGTAAATTTTGCTCTTACTCCACGTAAGTACGTTTAATTTTTTTAGCGAAAATTTTGCTCTTTGCATGAGGTATGAATGTGAGTCAAACCAATGTCTGAAAAAGTTGATAACACGCTCAAATCTTTCAGCCAAGAATGGTTACATCTAACTACTTTGAAAATATTTGAGAAATCGGGATATTCACTGTATTCATAATTATTGTTCATTGTTGAACATCTCTACCGACCGTAATGCAGCTCTCGATGCAACCAGCCAAGAAAAAGCAGCATATTTTGAAATGTCTTGCGACCTCTAGGCCACGCACAGATGAATGGG
Source organism: Wyeomyia smithii (assembly GCF_029784165.1). Lineage (NCBI taxonomy): Eukaryota > Metazoa > Arthropoda > Insecta > Diptera > Culicidae > Wyeomyia > Wyeomyia smithii. The sequence goes on from NC_073696.1 coordinate 61,630,170, forward strand.
ACTGCACGGTTTGAAATAATCAGAAAAAAAAACAAGCTGCAGAGGAAAGTAATAACACCGCAAATTACCACAGCACGTGGCTGCTAGTGGGCGCCACTGAAACTCGATCCACCGATTGACGAGAGGCCGGCAGAAGGTGAAACGTAGCGCAACGTGCAGCCATCGGAAATTAAAAGTTGAAGTATTATTGCCCAAAACAATTGCCATGAATGTGAGTATTGTAATACTAACCTTCAAATCGGTGGTTGAAGCTTTGCTGTTTGCCGATAATTACAGGCTTCAAGATGATGCCTGGCCTGGTGATGGATTAAGAGAAATGCTGTTCTGAAAGCGGGTCGATTGCCGACCGGACGAATGCTATAGATTGCATTGGCATCAGACGAACGTTTTGTACGCGTTTTTAATCGGTGAAAAAACTGTAATGGGAATAGAAATGTGATGAATTTATTGAATCATTGTTTTTCGCAGTAATAGTTTAAGCGATAACAGAGAAGCATAAAATACAAACGAACGAAATATGGATAAAATGGCTAAGTTCGTATCAACGCATAATAAATATATCAATAAAAAAATGGAAAGTAAAAGTGCGAACTGTAAAATAAAAACTAGAAAATGAAAAAGAACTATTTTTTTTTTAATACAAGAAGATAAATCGGAACAGTATGAAAATATGAAATGAAAACATTTTTGGTTCTATGAAATATTACGTTATAACTTGGCGGGCGTTGACAGGTTTGAATTTCAAACCAACGGATAGTTCCAATCATAAACCAGGTGACTGCGGACCTCACATTCCGGGAATCCGCTTACGCGTCTAATCGATTCTTTGTGCATGCCTCCTCGTTGCACCTAAGCGAGCGTCATTTTATCCCCCATGTGACGCGTCAATATGGCGTAAGCGGGCAGACCGAACGCTTCCGGCAAACGCTGAGTTTCTATTTCAACAATGCAACTGTTATACCGATAGGTATTTTGTCATCATCAAACAACACGCGCATAAATGAAAAGTAAAAGTGATACCCAACCTGCTGTCTTCCGAATATTGATTTGTGGTTGTGGTGTTGTTTATTGTTTCACTTCTTCGTTTGCCAAGAAGTGCATTGAAATAAATGGAAAGAAAAAGCGATAATGCGCACTGAATTTCGATGAGGTGTAAAACATTTCACGCGGTTGTTCGCTAGAAAAGCCCCCAGGAGAAAAAAATAGCGCGCCAATTTTCTATTTCTATCTGCTGGTGGATGCTTTTCGGCCGGACAAGTGCATGCCTGCGGCCTATGCCCACACCATAGGCCTGTGCCTCAACGGCAGTTTCGTTTGCGTTTTTATGAGCTAGTTTTAAAGCCATTACCTTTGCTATCGTATGCTTCTCGGGGAGTTTTATGTGTGGTTTAGTCCAATTTTACCCTCCCGGGTACTGTTATCGAAGCGCAGAAAGGTGATTTCACAATTATAAAATTTCACGGTTCATTTCGTTTCATCGACACCAATGCATCTGGTCTTTGTGTATGGCAATCGAGCAGCAAATGACAGAAAATCGCCGTGGGTAATTTCCGGCCAACCACCTCCACGTGATAAAAACTGTAATCGAAGTTAGAGCATTTTTGTTGTACCTATTTCCACCGAATATCTTCTCAATTATTATTGTACAGTTATTCTCAACACACTTTTGTAATATTATGATTTAACATCCATGTATTGTGATGAAGTTCAAATCTTGCTTCAAAATTAATCAATTAAAACTTCATATTTTGCTCCACCATTAGATACTCTCAAAAAACCACTTCACGCTGCTTGTTTTCAAGCCTACACGCAGAAGTTCGAGCCTGAGCAATTATTGCGTTCTTTCAATTCGTACTAGTGTTGATCTGATTTCGCACAAAACATTATACATTTTTATTATTTACACAAAAGATGCGTCATTAACAAGACAGATTCGTAATCCAGGTTCAAATTTATTCAAAAGTTGCACTAAATCCGCACAATATTGATGTGGTTTCGCATTTTGTTCTTTTTATGACTTTATATCAAAAATTTGTAATAAAAAAGTATTATAGGTCATAACGCATAAATGAGCCATAACGTTATAATTCTATCGCACAGGCCTAATTCGGTCAATGATTAGGCAACCTAAAACGCATCATTTATTCTGTAAGTGAAACATTCACCCACCCGATTCTTCTCCAACGGACGGTTATGAATTCTGCAGGTTTCACTTTCTAATGCATATTACTCGCAGATAAACCGTTTCGCCGTAGCGTGCCTTGCATTAGTTAAGCCGTTCGCTGTTTCATCATAAACCTGACCAATCGTTCGCTTACCAGCAGCCGTCTCATCCAATGGATAAGCTGCTATCACTTAGCGCACATTTTTCCAACAGGGCAAATAGTTCTTCTGCTTCTTCTCCAGCTACCGCCCACAAATGTGACGCTAAATGAGTGCAGGCATAAAAGATAGTAGCTGAACTAACAGCAATAAAATATACAGAGGGATCGACACTTGTTTCAGTGCCCCGCAATGGTCAGTTTAAAATTGCATGCATAAGCAGCCTATGTACTTATTTTAAATGAAAGTGAATATTTGAAAGAAAAAAAAGGGGATTGAAAAGAAAGTAAACATTGAATGCTGTTGTGCTAGGCTCATATTTAATAGTTATTTTTGCTGAATGAAACAAAGCGCGATCAGTAGAATTACCACTTTCTCGAATGAAATAGTTGGTCTAGAACTGATTAGATACAGGTATGTCACGTTAAGTGAGTTAACATAATCTCACTATAGAAAGTTGTCAAGTATTCATCACTAAATTGTATTAAACATTTTCGCTTACAAAAATGTTTATGATTCTTGAACAAAAACAACATTTGAGGGGATTAATGTATATGCATAAATTTTCATTTTAATGGAAATGTTTCCAAACTCAAAAATACTGCCCAACTGCTGCAGCTATTTTCAAACTACCCTGTTTGATAAAGCAGCTACAAAAAACTTACACCAATTATATGAAGCTTACAATTAAATCACCTCAAATTCAATTCGTCAAACTCATGCTTCCCACAAGCGTAATTTGGATTTTCGAAATTTATACCGTGGCATAGCATAAATGATGCATAAATTCGCACCAGTAACAATGCTCTGTTCAGGAGAACAAATTACCCTCATTCGTGGGCAGTGAAATGAAGCTTGGGAACTAATTGGGTCCGCTCCGCCTTTGACCAAGGGTGGACTTTTCACTTTCCCCAGAAAAAGTCTTGTTTTGCTCCATATCAGATACAGTAGGTACAGTTAACTTTTTTTGTGATCAAACATTCACTATATTCTTTATTTCGTTTCAACGCAATCTGTTAGAGCTACCGAGGTGCGGAGACATTTCAATTTTATGATATTGTTTAGCAAAACTATATCTTAAATTTCAGTTAAAGATCGTTATTTTTGCAAAAATGTTGGATGAGGCGATCTTTTTGTCAGCCATTTTGCAAGGTTGTGTTCGTGATTGTATGGTACAAACTTACCAAAGGCCAATGAATTCCGAATATATACTATATGAGTTTCAGTCATACATTCAAGGGAAAGAACAATCACGGAAAAGTCTCAAAAAAGTTGAAACCGAAGACATGTCCATCGCGGAAGCTGCAAGACAGCCAAAATGCAGTCGGCAGACTATCTACAACAAGGTCTCTGATTCACACCAAAGAAAACCAAAGAATTTTCATAACATAGGTCCTTATGTTATAACCTATAAAAAGAAATATGACTAAGCTAAAAAAAATGTATTTTTGTTCAGAGTCCTATCGATTTCTTACCCTCCCAGCTGGTGTCGAGGTACGAACCAGTCGTCGTAGGTTCGACTCTCGGCTCGGGAGAGACTGTTAGCGTCAGTAAGATCGTAGCGCTAGCCCCGCAATTGTCCTGTACACTTAACAGTTGGCTGCGAAGTCTGTGTATAACAAACAGAAGGTCGAGTTCCGAATCGGAATGTAGAGCACCAAGGCTTTGCTTTTGCTTCGCCTATCGATTTCTTGAATCGCCAAAGTAGCCCCAGGTCGGAAGCAACAAATAACTTTTTAATAGCTATATGAACATTTTTTTTTAATTTCTCAACGAATTCAAATGAAATAATTCGTGACTATTGCATACGTATCCGCGTTCAATGTAAGTAAAAATCATTGAGTTTCTATTAACTATAATGGACTCCCATTACCTGAATTACCTGAAGTTGAAAAATTTGGAAAAAGTGTCAAAAGAAGCCTCGTACGACGTTACTATTTTTTCTAATCAAATATAGAAGTTGCCATCTCACAATTCAAAATGGTGTCTGAGGTTGATTTTAAGCTCCTTACATCATTCTGGTTCCGCAGATATTCGAAGACTCTAAGCGCTCGTCGATCGGCCTCCTTCCACGCGCACGATTCATGTCCGTAGAGCGCCAGCGGAGAGATCAGGGTCATATAGAGCGCAAACTTCGTACGGATCTGTAGACTACGGGACCTAAACTGGCTACGCAACCCGTAATATGCCTTATTCGCTACCGTAATCCGTCTCTTCACCTCGCTGCTCACCTCGTTGTCACATGTTACGAGAATACCAAGATGAACAAATTCGTCGACCACTTCAAAAGTATTCCCATCCATCTCCACCGCAGGACCAACACCTGCAGAACTACTACGCTCTCTGCCAACCACCATGTACTTCGTTTTGCCAGTGTTTATGATGAGTCCAATTCTCGCAGCTTCCCTTTTGAGAGACGTAAAGGCCTTGTTAGGGCCATCAGACTGGCAACCAGGGTTGCCACATTTAAATCTGTGTTTTCCCTTGAAAAAATCTGAGCATCTGTATATGGAACAAAAATATGTGTAAAAAACCTTAATCAATCCACCTAGCGGTCAGACTCAGCCTTTCTCATTCAAACTTATTATTTGTAAAAATAGATTTACATGAATGCTTAAATCCAATAAAGGTATTCATATTCACTCATTGGGTTCTAAAATATTGATGTTGTAATTGAAGTATAAAATATGAAATTTGACGTAATGTTAGTGCTTAAGAAATAGCGAAATTAAAGAAATTGCTCTTAATTTCGAACAATTGATTCACGAGCGATACCGGAAACGCTGAGCCCATATATATTGATCAAAGCAGGTATAGTGATGAATAGTCTTTGAATTTCTTTTCTTTCCAAAACTTTTCAACAGCATATCAAATTTTTATGAAGTATGTTATTTGAAGGTTTGTGATTTTTTTTTTGTAAGATTTGGACCACTGGGACCATTATTTTGATCTATTGTGGTATAAGTTTGAGATATGACTCGTTTGTATGACACTAGTTAAGTGCAAATGAGTCGTGTAATACTTGAGATAATAGACTTTCATTGTTTTAACAATTTAATACATAACGGTTGCTTAAGTTTGATAACAATCAAATGAAAAGAGAACGTATAGGGCAGCCAAACTTTGAAACCACGTGTTCAATCATAATTCATCAGTTAACCCTTAACTAGCCCGTTCATCTGATATCAATATTATTCTAAGATAATGAAGTTTCGTGATTTTCACATTTCGATACGATACAGACGAAGTTACGGTCCGATTACAGCAAAATTCAATAGGGTGTTATGAGGCAACTAGACCTCTCATTTGATACTAATTTTGTGGAAATCGGTTCAACCATCTCTGAGAAAAGTGAGTGAGTCCAAGTAGTCTTCGGAATATGTTTCTTTTCATAGCTGGATTTCACATTTTTAAACATAACAGGCAAAGTAGTTATCCGTTTGCAAAAAAATACTGGAGGGTTGTGAGCAAAGCCACGACCGCAAGGTTGAAGTAGAATACTTTTACACAGCTCTACTTACGGCTGTAAATTAACCTACGGCCGGCGTATCGGTTCGCGCCGCTTATCGCGTTTAGCCTGGCAGAGGCCTAACGCGCACGGCCAACACAATAGAAAGGTGTTTTCACATTGAAAATTAGACACGGCTTTACTGGAGTAAGTGTTGGCAAATGCATCTACCGCTAATACCGCCGCTATCGTACGAAAAATGACGCGCGTTTAAGAACACCCGAACTGTTTCGCCGTGCCGATTCCATTTACTTCCTTATTACATCGGTCTTAGGGAAGTTCCGACTGCACCTACCGCTGAGGCTGTTAGCATACTGCTACTGGTACCCAAAGCTATTAACTCTTCGAATTAAGTGTTTTATTTGTCCTCAAAAGAACAATTGTTCAATTCCATATCGGATATGATGCAATCGCATCTCTGTAATATTACCGACAGTAATGTTCTTCTAAACAAAATGATCCTACTTTTCCATTAGAGGAAGTGCCGGCTGATGTACCGCAAAATTCTCGCCCGATCGCTCGCGTTGGCGTTTAGCCTGGCAGAGGCCTGAGACGTGGTGACCAACCACAGGGCAAGTGATTTGTTTAATTTTAAGGCAGCCACAGGCGCGACCCGCTGCTATGGTCTGTTACTGCTGAGTGCCGATATCTGCTGTTACTGCTGTCAACGTTGTGGACGGTTCATCCAGTTCACCTTCCGACTAATGAATGTAGCTAGTTTTCCCAGAAACACTCTTTTATAGCCGAAGGGTGCAACGTAATAGGCCACGCCTTTCAGTTCAGGTTTACCATTTCCTTATGTTCTTTAGACTAATTATTCCACAATTCGCATTTGATTTTTGTATCCAGCGAATAAATACCGATGGTGCTCTCACACACGCAACGGTTTTAATCGGTATCTTATTGCGGTTTGTAACATCAAGCGATTTCGCTTGCTCACTGTTGCGTGTTGCATCATGTTGCAACTTGGCAGCTGGGAGACGACGAAATTCTGTTTATGCTGATTGATTGAATCGACTTCATATTAGCTCTGCATAGTCGAACTAACTGTCTTTGTGAATGCGGTCTAACAGGGCAGTTTGTTATTTAATGTCGGTTATGCTGATCGCAGCCTTTGCGCTGCCCCTACAGTGGGGGGTTTACTAAATAAAGTAAAAATTAGACATCAACAACAGAATTTGGTTGCATCCCGCACAGAATGTCTGCTTGTGTTGATGCCAGAAAATTATTAACCTTCAATTATTTTTTTATTTGCCTTGAAAAAAAAAGCATTTTGCGGTTCAAAATCGGTTGCTAATTACAACCTTTGAGCTGCCCTAACATTGGGGGAATTAAGATACACGGACAACATGCACTGTGGAAGCTATTTCACGTTCAGTAAATTAGACGGGTGCGACAAATTTAAATTGCTAGGATGCAACACAGAAGACTTGCTTGCGTTGACAAAAATTATTAACTTTCAATGACTTTTTTATTTGCCTTCAAAAAGGCATTTTGATTTCCAAAATTGGATTTCCTGATGGCAATCTTCATGCAGCCCCAACACGGGGGGAATAATGGCTGTCTGGCGGCACACGCTGAGAAAAACCGCGCTGCTCCTGAGACGTGGTGACCAACCACAGGTCTAGTGCTGCTGCTAAGGAAGGACGACTGCTGTTGTCGCTGTCTAGAACTATTATGAGCGGCTTCGGCTGAAACAGGCTCTTATATAGGCCAAATAGCATGTTTTCAATTGCAAGGTATATGATTCTGTCGACCGTGCTTGGGAAGCAAGCATATAACGACCAATCAGAGGTCGAATTTTTCGTTTTGACAAGGCTTGACTATTTTCAATAGTACAATAGTGTGAATAATAAAATTACAATTTAAGGAAGAATCTTAGAAGATTTTCCAATCTATTGCTGCAAGAACGAAGGAAATCCATCGAATACTAACCGATTTATTAGCATATGAAATTGGACATATTTTTCACTTTTTTCGGTTTTAGATTTTCATTTCACATCCCTATGTAGCCGAACTTCCTGAGAGAAGTATTCTACTTCAAAAATCGATAGTGTCTTATGGGACAACAAGACCTTCCATATGAGACTGATTTTATGAAAATCGGTCCGGCCATCGGTTACGTTTCTTTCTATAACTTTCAAACCACATGTTTAAATATTATGTTTAAGGGTTTAAAAGCCGATTAATTTGAATTCAACTATGTTCATAGCTTCTAAGATATAAGAGCGATTTTCAAATTCTGACGCAGCGCCAAAACTAAAAGTTTGATTACAATAAAATTTAGTAGCAACCTTAGCGGCAAATAGACCCTTCATTTGACACCAAGATAGAAAGAATCGGTCAGACCATCTCTGAGAAAAGTGAGTGCGAAAAAAAGGTGCACATACACACGTACACACCCACACACAATCATATACACCTAGACATGCATACATGCAGAAAATGCTCGATTCGTTGAACTGAGTAGAGTAGTATATGACATTCGGCCGTTTGGATCACTTTTTTACCTTTTAATTAGCCAGTGATCGTTGAGAGAAAGTCAATATGTTTACTTACATTATGTGATTTCACATTTTTATAAACAACGGACAAAATTACAATCCGATTACAATGAAATTCAATAACAACCTATGGGGCAACTAGACCTTCCATTTGACACTGATTTTGTGAAAATCGGTTCAGCCATCTCTGAGAAAAATGAGTGAGTTTAAACAACCTCAGGATAACTTTTCTTTACATAGCTTTTGAACCATATGTTCAATCATAACGAAATTCAAAATATAGGGTTCTGGGGACAGCCCAATCATTTGAAACCAGTTTTATTGAAATCGGTTGTGTGGTTTCTGAGATATTGATGTTTCGTGATTTTTACATTTTGATACATAACCTCTAAACTAAAAATCCGATTACAATGAAATTCAATAGCAACCTATGGCGCAACTAGACCTTTTATTTGCAATTCATTTTATGAAAATCGGTCCAGCCAGCTTTGAGAAAAGTGAGTGAGAAAAAAAAGTTGCACATACACACACACACACATACACACATACATACATACATACAGAAAATGCTCAGTTCGTCGAGAGAAGTCGAGTGGTATATGACATTCGGCCATTGGGACCACTTTTATACCTTCGGTTTTTCCAGTGATTGCTATACCTTTCTAGGAGAAAGGCAAAAATCTGTATTGTTTAAACATAAAGAACTTTGTATTTTTTAAGTTTTTATTGTACATAAACAAAATTTTTAGCTTAAAACGTGTGAGAAGTTGGAAATATGTTCAATTTGCTTAATATTTCATGAAATAAAATTTGGAGTGTTTATACAAATTGATGTCAATTTCGAAAAATCTGTAAATCTGTACTTTTCGACGAAAATCTGTATATCTGTAAATACAGATTCTGTACCGTTACTTCGGCCAAAAATCTGTAAAATACAGGTTAATCTGTACATGTTGCATCCCTGCTGGCAACCAGTCGGCAGCGGAATGTGTTACTATATAGATTGTGGAACAGCACCACCGTCCCTCGTAGTTCAATTGGTCAAATGCCGACGACAGGGAGATTGCGGGTTCAAGTCCCGTCGGGATGCGGTATATTTTTCCAAATCTGTATCATATTTCCAGTTCGCTTAATTTTCGTTCTCTCTACTTCACATACTGGCTGCTTAATGAACTTGCGTGTTAACGGGAAAAAGCCGTTAAAAAAAGAAATTCAGTTCAAAATAGTTCGGTCTTCTCAGTTAAAATTTGGATTAATACTTTTTACACCGAAAATCCTTCCGGGTTGACGGTAGTTGTGCGCCGGTGATATTTTACTGCCTGATCGGCAGAACTGACGCGATAGGCGCAATCAAACAAATAGTGCGAGTGAAGTAGAAGCGGCTCAGTGACGGAATCCCAAGGTCATTCCCTACCACGGTCCTCCAGGTAACTTTCGAACAGGCCTCCTCAACTGCTCTACGGTTGACACCAATTATGTCAACGTCGTCCGCGAAGCCTAGAAGCATGGACTTCGTGATGGTGGTGCCGCTCCTCTGCACACCTGCCCTCCGTATTGCACCTTCAAAAGCTATGTTGAACAGCAAGTTCGAGAACCCGTCACCTTGCTTCAGACCATCTAACGTCACAAACGCGTCCGAAAATTCGCCCGCTGTCCTGACACATGATGTGAAACCAAGCGTCGCACGCAACAGTTTAATTAGTTTTGTTGGAAAACCATGTTCTAGCATGATTTGTCACAGCGCATTGCGTTTCACTGTATCGTACGCCGCCCTAAAGTCAATAAACAGATGATGATGTGTCTGCAAGTTGTGTTCTCGAAACTTGTCGAGAATCTGTCTTAAGGTGAACTCAAGGTCCGTTGTAGATCGTCCCACTCGAAAACCGCATTGGTATTCTCCAACAAAGGCTTCCTGCAACGGCCCCAGTCGCTGGAACAGGATACGGGAGAGAATTTTATAAGCGAAATTGAGGAGGGTTATGCCTCGATAGTTACTACAGTCCAGTCTATGTCCCTTCTTGTAGATAGGGCATAGGTGTCCTTCCAACCAGTCCGTAGGTAGTTGATCCTCAGACCATACGCTTAGGATAATCTGGTGAATTGCACTACACAGCTGCTCGCTCCCGACTTAAAAAAAAACAGCCGGTAAGCCGTCCTTCCCAGCGGCTTTGTGGTTCTTCAGCTCTTTGCAAGCATTCTTCACCTCGTCCAATGTTGGTGGGTCCACAGCTTGTCCATTCTCCTCAACTTCTATCCTGTTCCCCTCGACGACTCTCCTACCTTCCGCACTGTTCAACACCACTTCAAAATGGTGCCTCCAATGCCTGGCCACCTGTGATTTATCGGTATTCAGATTCTCCTCCCTATCATTACACATGGCACGGTCCGGTTCCTGATTTCGTTATTCGTTCTATAGAAGCTCTTCCTTCTCCGCCTTCGCGAGGACGCAAACGTAGTCCTTTCGGCAGCTCTTGCCTCCCGGTGTTTCTCCCGCATCCGACGCGTCACACGATTAGCTGCTACTAACGTGTTGCCGTAGGCCCGGTTCATCTCTTCCGTCACCTCTAGACACTCAGCATCGAACCACCCACTACGCGTGGTTCCTGTTGTCATGCCTATTCTCACGCTTATTCGCTGACCGAATCATGGATGTGCTCCCGAGTATACTCTGCAGCTCTTTCCACTGTTAACCTGTGGATGTCCAGACGTATCTTCCTCGCCGATCTCGATTAAAATACGTTGGACAGCCGGGCGTGAATCTTACCTAACACGAGATAGTGATACGAGTCGATGTTTGGACCTCGAAAGGACCGCACATCTATGACGTCTGGAAAGTGTCGGCCGTCGATCAGCATGTGGTCGATCTGGATTTAAAAATGATATTTGGAGACATTTTCTAGCCTCTGGGCATCATTCTGGTTGCGAAAATACCTATATTAGAAACCAAAAGTCTCCATCTTTAATTTGAAAGGGAGTCGATTTTTGGCTCCTGGAAAAAACTGGTTGAAATATCTGTTTCATTTGTAGGGGAGACCTTCCCCTTTTCTCGAGTACGGATAATTTGTCAACCAATAGGAATTTGTGTTTGATTTGTCTAAAAGTCCTTTCATCCAGAAGACCATAAACATATTTTTTGCTCTCAAAAACCTCCGCATGCCAAATTTGGTTCCATTTACTTGATTAATTCTTAAGTTGTGAAGAAATTTGAAAGCTCGAGAGCTCTCTCTCTCTCTCTTTTAGAAAAGAAGAGGGGAGGGCGGGTGTCGAACCACCATGGAAATTTTTCTTGCTCACAAAAACATTCACATACTAAATTTGTTACCCCTAAAAAGCTTCACTCGTCAAATTTGGTTTCATTTGCTTGATTAGTTCTCGAGATGTGCAAAAATTTGTGTTTCATTTGTATGGAACTCCTCCCTTCCAGAACAAGGAGGGGTGTCGAACTATTATGGACATATTTGTTACCCCTAAAAACATTCACATGTCAAACTTAGTTCCATTTACTTGGTGAGTTCTCGAGATGTGCAGAAATTTGTGTATCATTTGTATGGAACACCTCCCTTCCGGGGCGCCAGATCTTTTTGCCTTTCTCCTAGAAAGGTATAGCAATCACTGGAAAGCCCAAAGGTATAAAAGTGTTCCCAATGGCCGAATGTCATATACCACTCGACCCCTTTCGACGAACTGAGCATTTTCTGTAGGTATGTATGTATGTGTGTATGTATGTGTGTATGTATGTGTGTGTATGTGTATGTGCAACTTTTTTTTCTCACTCACTTTTCTCAAAGATGGCTGGACCGATTTTCATAAAATCAGTGTCAAATGAAAGGTCTAGTTGCGCCATAGGTTGCTATTGAATTTCATTGTAATCGGATTTTTAGTTTAGAGGTTATGTATCAAAATGTAAAAATCACGAAACGTCAATATCTCAGAAACCACAATACCGATTTCAATAAAACTGGTTTCAAATGATCGGACTGTCTCCAAAACTCTTAACTTTGAAATTTCGGAATTATTGAACATATGGTTCAAAAGTTATGTAAAGAAAAGTTATCCTGAGGTTGTTTAAACTCACTCATTTTTTCAGAGATGGCAGAACCGATTTTCACAAAATTAGTGTCGAATGAAAGGTCTAGTTGCCCCATAGGTTGTTATTGAATTTCATTGTAATCGGATTGTAACTTTGTCCGTTGTTCTTAAAAATGTGAAATCACATAATGAAAGTAAACATATTGACTTTCTCCCAACGATCACTGGCTAATTAAAAGGTGGAAAATTAATCCAAATGGCCGAATGTCATATACTACTCTACTCAGTTCAACGAATCGAGCATTTTCTGCATGTATAGGTGTATATGTTTGTGTGTGGGTGTGTACGTGTGTATGTACACCATTTTTTTCGCACTCAGTTTTCTCAGAGATGGTCTGACCGATTCTGTCTATCTTGGTGTCAAATGAAGGGTCTATTTGCCGCTTAGGTTGCTATTGAATTTCATTGTAATTAAAATTTTTAGTTTTGGCGCTGCGTCAGAATGTAAAAATCGCTCTTATATCTCAGAAGCTATGAACATAGTTGAATTCAAATTAATCGGCTTTTAAACCCTTAAACATAATATTTAAACATGTGGTTTGAAAGTTATAGAAAGAAACGTAACCCGCAGACAGTTTAAAACTATAGCTACGATCAAAATATGTGGCCTCAACATCATTTAAATTTGATATTGTACCATTTCAATGTTTGCGGCTTTGCTCAGGATTGAAGTTGAAATAAAAAGTCATTTCTACCATTTCACTTTTTGCCTTTCTCCTAGAAAGGTATAGCAATCACTGCAAAAACTAAAGGTATAAAAGTGCTCAAAAGGGCCGAAGTTCGACGAGCTTAGCATTTTCTGTATATATGTGTAAGTGTGTGTGTGTGTGTGTGTGTGTGTGTGTGTCAAATGAAAGGTCTAGCTGCCTCATAACACCCTATTGAATTTTGCTGTCTATCATCTCAAGTATTACACGACTTAAAGCAAAGCAAAGCCTTGGTGCTACATTCCGATTAGGAACTCGACCTTCTGTTTATTTATATTTAGACTTCGCAGCCAACTGTTTAGTGTACAGGACAATTGCGGGGCTAGCGCTACGATCCTACTGAAACTAACAGCCGAGACTCGAACATACGACGATTGGCTTGTTAGGCCAGTATCGTACCTCGAGACCATCTGGGAGACACGACTTATTCGAACATAACTAGTGTCATACAAACGAGACATATCTCAAACTTACAAATAACAAACTTCATAACAATTTGATATGCTGTTCAAAAGTTTTGGAAAGAAAAGAAATTCAAAGACAATTTAAAACTATACCTGCTTTGATCTATATATGGCCTCAACATGATTTAAATGTGGTCGTACTATCTGAACGTTCCCGGCATCGCTCGTGATTGAATTGTTCGAATTTAAGAGTAATTTCATTTATTTCGCTATTTCTTAAGCACTAACATTACGTCAAATTTCATATTTAATATCTCAATTACAACATCAATATTTTAGAACCCAAAGAGTGAATATAAATACCTATATTGGATTCAAGCATTCATGAAAATCTATTTCAACAAATAATAAGTTTGAATGAGAAAGGCTGGGTCTGACCGCTAGGTGGATTTATTTAGGTTTTTTCAAATGTCTTTACCCTCCGCGAAAAAATGTGTTCACATGTCTTCAAACCCGAGATGTGAGGAAAAAATCTGCTGAAGATTGGAACCGGCAAATTAAGGATCTGATGTCTTCACATATTTCTCAATGTCTTCACTCTGTCTTCGCAAACCAAAATGTTTTCGCAGCTGGTTAAATGTCTTCATATTAAAAATTAAAGACATGTCCTCCAATCTAGAATCGCTGGTTTGTGAGCCTCCGGTTAAAAATCACTGTGATAATGTAATTTTGAAGCATTCTCAATACATTGTTTAGCAATAGAACAAGAAAAACGTACGAAAATAAACACGTTCTTTTTTTACCCGATTGCAATACTTTGCAATGTGTTGTTACCTTTCTTGCTCGTTTGGCTCACAACATTCTTTTCGCCTATCTATCTTTCTAAATATTGCTAGTCTATACGAACGATCCAAATGCTTATAAGAAGCCGTGCTGCACTCCTTAATTATGACTCCAAAAAGATAAATCTCAAACTAAATAACTATGATTTTTTTCCGTCAATTCATACAGACAAGTAAAAAAAATGCAAAAAAAATCCTCCTAGCAAAGTCGCTTACTAGAGGCGCACAAATTCAACGAGCGAACGGAATAGGTGACTGATAAGGTTGAATGTCACAATCTCACCCCGCCTGACGGTATTATAAAAATATTTTACAGAGTGTTCAAATAGTTCGAATGCACTTTAAAAATGTATTAAAAAATGAAAATACAAGATATCATTTTCTGAGTCAATATAAATTGCGAACCTCAGGTGTCGTACACAAATTACGTAAATTACGTAACAGAGTGTTCAATTAGTTCGAATACACTTTAAAAATGTATTAAAAATGAAAATACAAGATATCCTAATTGCGAACACAAATTACGTTACCTATCGTTACATAGGTGGGTAGGGGGTCTGAAATCTAGATTTTTAGCGTTACGAACGTTACGTGTACGACGCCTTACGACATATTACAACAGGAGGACTATAGACCTTTTTACGTACGCATATATTAGTGCCACTAGTTGAGGAAAATATTTACAAATAGCTGTTTTGTTTGCAATGCTATGTTTTAAGCAGCTGGACAAATATTCAGTTGAACACTCATTATATGTCTTAAACTTGTTTCTGGATGATTTTTTTCTTTCGTGATAATCGCACATAATCGACTGAAAATGTTAAAAAGTGATAAAAGTCGAAGAAACAAGATGCGATGATTTACAGTTTGGAGGAAACAAAAGCAACTTTACACGGGTTTAGACGTTTTCTAGTGTGCGTAGGTGAAAAGTCACTTATATATATATATATATATATATATATATATATATATATATATATATATATATATATATATATATATATATATATATATATATATATATATATATATATATATATATATATATATATATATATATATATATATATATATATATATATATATATATATATATATATATATATATATATATATATATATATTGCGGGGCAAGTGCTACGATTCTACTGGAACTATCTAACATTCTCTCCCGAGCCGAAACTCGAAGCTACGACGACTGGCTTGTTAGGCCAGCATCGTACTTCGAGACCAACTGGAAGGTGTAATCGATGTCATCCCACAGAATTGCTACTAAACTAAACTCTCATGAGTAGTTTGCTTTATCAAACCTCGGAACCATTTTGTGACCAATTATAAAACTTGATTTGCAACCATCAGATACCGACACAAAGGAAACTATGACAAAATAGACAGATAATAAAGTGCAGTTTAAAAGTAATCGTGCCGATAGAAGAATCTTACTCGTGTGACATTCCGTCACATATCAACAGGTGAAAGGCAAATTACATCCGCATGACAAAACTGTAACCGATTACATCACCACCCTCCTAATTTTTCTCCTGATGCTTTAACAGGTAAGTACCGAGACTGAAGCAACGAAGAAAGTGAAAATGTCGTCATATGCGGCTAACATGAGCATAATTTCTAAAAACAATTTAAAACTGATCGTTGAGCTACGCTGGGTCCCATAGCGGAATACGTGAGTTAGAAATAATCAGCGGCCAACGACATTAATCGTTTGGTAGGTAATACCGGCAGCCGAGGCGAGCCGGCAAACTAATCAATATGTTGAGAGGCTCGCAGTACGTGTGCCCGCAATTGTCCGCTTCCTTGACCATCGTGGCAATACGATGCGTACCGTGAAATGATAGCTCTTGATTCATTCCGATCAGTAATCGATACGTGTTGTCTGTTGTCCGTGGCCAACGAAAGTCAACATTATGTTGGGTTTTGCACAATTTCGTAATTCAATGTTTCCATACATAGTTTAATATTTTGAAAGATTTAAAAATTTTTACTGTTTATCAACCTGATGAGATGTTCTCTTGAAGCTGCTGCTCTGTTTCAACTTTGTCAAAAAGGGTGTAATGGAAGCCATAAAATGATTTTATGATCCATTACGAAACAACCGACAATTTTCCGGTCTTAAATATCTGCTGGATCTAATGGCTTCAGATTGCACCATATAAACAATTGCTCTCAAAGTTAAACAACGCGAGCCATGAACAAGAGGACCAAAATCACAATTAAGCACTTAAATTCACTGATTGCTCAACGTATCTCAGCAGCTCAATGACGATAATAATCTAATAAGATATATGACACAGATCGAAAAATTATGCAAATTTGCAGTAACACCTCCTTGGCGCTGGTGATGCATTTTTCCACATTCTCTTGGATCCGGAAAAATCTTCGTATTCTCGCTCATATCGACAAAAGACACGAATGCAACTGCCCGACTCAAACCATTCAACCAAAAAGTGAACATTATGCGAATAAGAGTCCAATTTCTCTTCGGTCGTCAGACTGCAAAACCCATTTGTTATGCGCTGCGTCGCCTGTGCCCCGAATGGGTGGCATTTGTTTGCAACCGAGCCCCTACCCCTCCTCTTTTGCACGTTTGGTTGGTTTGGAGCGCCATGTTTGGTGAGTTCGATGTAGTCGACTATTTGCAAAACAGCTGAAGATTTTGTTTTCGAAAAAGCACGCATAGTATATACATACTTGATTGATGGCAGTAGGAACGAGAAGAAGATCGGCCGGCGGGAGGCACTAACGATGAATAATTTGAATTGCACAACATTAAGATCTGGTGGCCCCGAGGTCGGCTTCGCGGCACTCTCGATTTCTCCTATTGTTTCATGCTTATGGTTGGAAAATACGTTACAGTTGGCGAAAAAACGGCGAAATAAAACGCTGCTGATGATGTAAAATTGATTGCCAAATTTGAACCAAATGCAGTAGTACACGGGGGAGTCAATCGAAAAGTGAGGTGAATCTAAATAAAAAAAATGGCCGTCATGAGCGAAAATGTAATATGCATTCCCTTTAAAAAAAAAATGTTCCTTTCTCAACAAATCCATCCATGCGCATTCTGTGCCGAACACGCATCAGTATAGGACGTGTTTGGTGATCGCTCCGATAGAATATAAAACAAAAGACGCGCGAGCAAGTGTTGGCATTGTTTGCCTGGTCGAGTGAAGGTTCAAGGTCGCCCGCCTTTGTGCAACTGTTTCGCATCGTGGCTGTTTGCTGGTGCGTAAGCCGATTTGGCTGCTAAGTGATTTGTGCTACAGCAGTGGACGAGAATCTCAACACAAAGGAGGAAAAAGAAGAAGCCAACAGTTGACAGCGAGTTGTGTCGCTGTGCTGAGTGATCACACACCCGGCTCGCTGCTGGTGGCTATTTGGAGCTGCTGTATTAGTGCTGCTGGCTGTAACGGCTGCAGCTTCGACCGTTCGGACAACCAACCCTGCTGAAAGGAGAAGTAAAGAGGTACGTGTTCTGTCGGCGCTAGTGCGCTAGATTTAGCGCGATGGATGTAGATCCCTCGCCTCCCGTGCCACCATCCCCGAACCCCTCCGACCCTGTCCCTCCTGCCAACCCTTCCTCTGTTAATTCTCCAGTCCCCCCTCGCCCCAGGCTTTACCCGGACGGATCTCAGGGCAGCTTTACTGTTTTCTTTCGGCCAAAAGCAGGACCGAAATCGAAACCGTTAAACATCCTGCAGATTTCGAAAGACCTGACGGAGGGGTACAAGGTCGTGACCGAAATCTCCAAGGTCAGACCCAACAAGCTCCGTATCGTGGTCAGCGACCTGGAACAGGCCAACGCTATTGCTCGCTCCGAGCTTTTCACACGCGAGTATCGCGTTTATATACCCGCACGAGACGTGGAGATCGACGGTGTCATAACCGATTCGAGTCTGTCGGTCGAGTGTATCTTGGCAAGCGGTTTTGGCTGCTTCAAAAATGCTTTGTGTCACGACGTAAAAGTAAAGATCATAGATTGCAAGCAATTGCGGTCTGTGTCTCTTGTCAACGGCACAAAAGTGTACACTCCGTCAAACTCGTTTCGTGTTACGTTTGCCGGATCTGCTCTCCCTAGCCACGTCTCGATCGATCGGGTTCGTCTGCCTGTGCGATTGTATGTACCCCGTGTTATGAATTGCACCAATTGCAAGCAGCTAGGCCACACAGCCGCCTACTGCTGCAATAAGGCACGATGTAGCAAGTGTGGAGAAACTCATGCGGACGATTCCTGCAGTGTAAATGCTGAAAAATGTATTCACTGCGGGGAAAATCAGCATGAGCTCTCCACATGCCCGGTGTACATGCAGCGCAGAGATAAAATCAAGCGGTCACTTAAGGAGCGTTCAAAGCGATCTTACGCTGAGATGCTGAAGAAGACCGTGACCACTTCTACCATAACATCGAACCCCTTTGATCTGTTGTCCTCTGATGAAACCGATTCTGACGATTCACCAGCGGGAACAACTTATGCCAATCCTGGGGCGTCTAGAAAGAGGAAAAATATTTCCTCTTCTAAACATCCCCGAAAAGGTCCTAAGATTTCCCAAAGTGAAATGAAAGTTACAAACAAACCAAACAGTGCTGCGGAAAACCGAAGCAAACTCCTCCTGGGCTTGCAAATTTAAAGTCCCAGAAGGAGTTCCCAGCACTGCCAGAAACATCTAAAACCCCAGTTGTTCCTTTTGCACTCCCAGTTGATGAAACAAACTCTGGATTAGTGAAATTTTCTGACATTGTGGACTGGATTTTTGAAACTTTCAATGTACCTGATCCAATTAAAATTTTTCTTACAGCATTCCTCCCAACAGTTAGATCATTTTTGAAGCAGTTGACTGCCCCTCCTTGCAGCGATTGTATCCTTCGATGCCTAATTCATCTGCGTATACGAAGGATTCTATCTCTGTCTTACAGTGGAATTGTAGAAGTATTTTACCAAAAATGGATTCATTCAAAGTTTTAATAAATAGAAACAAATGCGATGCATTTTCCCTTTGTGAAACTTGGCTTACTTCAAATATTGATCTCAACTTCCATGATTTTAATATTATTCGCCTTGATCGAGACACCCTATATGGAGGAGTACTTTTAGGGATTAAAAAGTGCTATTCTTTCTATCGTATTAACCTCCCCTCGATTCCAGGCATCGAAGTTTTCGCATGTGAAATGACAATACAAGGTAAAGAGCTTTGTATTGCCTCAATATATATTCCTCCCAGAGCACAGGTTGGGCAACGGTTGCTCTTTGATTTAATAGAACTTCTTCCCTCGCCACGTTTGATTTTGGGAGACTTCAACTCTCATGGTGTGGCTTGGGGTTCCCCCTACAATGATAACCGCTCCTCTTTAATCTATAACCTTTGCGATGACTTCGACATGACTATTTTGAACAACGGTGAAATGACACGTATCCCGAAACCTCCAGCGCGCCCAAGCGCTTTGGATCTATCCTTATGTTCGACGTCGCTACGGCTGGATTGCACATGGAAGGTAATCCTCGATCCTCACAGTAGCGACCATCTGCCTATTCTTATTTCAATTACTAACGGCTCAACTCGCATGCGACCAATTGATATTCCGTATGACCTCACACGGAATGTCGATTGGAAGTTATACGAGGAAATGATTTCAAAAGCGGTCGAGTCGATTCAACATCACCCACCACTTGAAGAATACAACCTCCTCGCGGGCTCAATCTTCGACGCCGCGTTGCAAGCCCAAACGAAGAAATATCCCGGCGTAACGATCAAAGAGCGGCCTCCAACTCCGTGGTGGGACAAAGAGTGCTCCGATGTCTACACGCAAAGATCCGACGCGTTTTTGGCCTTCCAGAAGGGAGGTATACCCGACGGCTATATACGGTATTCGGAGCTTAATACCAAGCTTAAAAGCCTGGCTAAAGCAAAGAAACGCGGATATTGGCGTCGGTTCGTGAACGAGACGTCGAGGGAGACATCGATGAGCACTCTTTGGAACACAGCCCGAAAAATGCGGAATCCCGTAACGGTCAACGAAAGCGAGGAGTCTTCAAGTCGGTGGTTCGGTGCGTCGGTTCGTGAACGAGACGTCGAGGGAGACATCGATGAGCACTCTTTGGAACACAGCCCGAAAAATGCGGAATCGCGTAACGGTCAACGAAAGCGAGGAGTCTTCAAGTCGGTGGATATTTGATTTTGCCAGAAAGGTATGTCCGGACTCTGTTCCTGAGCAAAACATTGTTCGCGATGCGTCTCTGGGCCACGACGCGATAGAATCACCTTTTACGATGGCAGAATTTTCAGTTGCCCTCCTGTCCCGTAACAATAACGCGCCTGGGTTAGATAGAATCAAATTCAACTTGTTGAAGAATCTACCCGGCAATGCCAAGAGGCGCTTGTTGAACTTGTTCAATAAGTTCCTGGAGCAAAACATTGTACCGCAGGATTGGAGGCAAGTGAAGGTGATCGCCATCCAAAAACCAGGGAAACCAGCTTCTGATCACAATTCTTATAGGCCGATTGCAATGCTATCCTGTATCCGGAAATTGATGGAAAAAATGATACTCCGTCGTTTAGACCATTGGGTCGAATCAAATGGTCTACTATCAGATACTCAATTTGGCTTCCGCCGTGCCAAAGGGACGAATGATTGTCTTGCGCTGCTTTCAACAGATATTCAGCTGGCGTATGCTCGCAAAGAACAAATGGCGTCTGCGTTCTTGGACATTAAGGGGGCTTTTGATTCCGTTTCTATTGACATTCTTTCGCGTAAACTTCACCGACAAGGATTTTCTCCTATTTTGAACAATTTTTTGCACAATTTGCTGTCCGAAAAGCACATGCATTTTACGCACGGCGATTTGGCAACTTCCGATCGATGAAAGATGTTAAGCACTCTCCGTATTTCCTGGGGAAAATACGGGGACATCTGAGTGCTTTAGCCGAAAAATCGTATCAGATTACCTTAGCGTGGGTCCCTTCTCACTGCTCGATACCGGGCAATGAGAAAGCGGACTCTTCGGGTAAGGTGAGCGCAACAAACGGTGGAATTTATGAAAGACCAATTGCCTTTAATGAATTTTTCTCATTTGTACGTCAGAATACGATCATCAGTTGGCAAAATGCTTGGACCAGAGGGGAACTGGGAAGGTGGTTACATTCCATAATCCCCAAGGTGTCGACGAACCCGTGATTTAAGGGGTTGGATGTAGGTCGGGATTTCATTTGCGTGATGTCCCGGCTTATGTTCAATCACTATAGATTTGACGCGCATTTCCGTCGTGTTGGGCTCGGGGAAAGTGGTATCTGTGCCTGTGGTGAAGGTTATCACGACATAGAGCACGTTGTTTGGTCATGCCCTGTACACCGTGACGCCAGGTCTAAATTAATAGCTTCCCTGCAGGCCGAAAGTAGGCAGGCGGCTGTTCCTGTTCGTGATGTCTTGGCGAGCCGTGACCAATCCTACATGTCCCTTATATACGTTTTCCTGAAATCCATCCACGCCCCAGTTTAATCCTATTCCCTTCCGCCTACATCCAACCAAACGACAAGAACACGTTAAGACCCCGGATCCGGAAACAGCAACTAGACCCTCACGATACTCTCAGGTCCCGAGGGAGACAACCCAATATGCCAGTTCGTAATATCTTGGCCCAGCAGCGGAACGTGTGCTTACCTATGGCAATGAAAACCATCATACAGTAAACCAGTGCTTTTAATGCAAAATATTATAGCTTTAAGCTACATTTAGTTTCAGCTCGTAGTCGGCAGCGAGGACAAAAAATTTGCTTTTAGTTATTAAGATACTTTAGAAAGTAAGCTACCAGATATAATTGGTGCCGTTAAACATTAAATTGTATTTGTGCCGTGTCAAATAAATTATAGATGAACAAACAAAAAAAATCCATTCATGCATCCATGAATCCAATCCATCAAGGCTTTTTGTAGTGATCTGTTAGTAAATAATTGCATTATTCAAATAGAGTTTTTTAATAACTTAAGAAATATAAAAGATGAGCAATTCTCGCTGAAACCGTCCCATGAGGTTTTTCAAAAAGGATATTTTTATGTCTAAATGATTGAAAGTAGCGAAAAAATGAGAAAACCACTTTGGTTAGTGCATATTGATGGACCCCTCGGGCACAAATCGGTTAAACGGTTTTTACAAAAATTGATATTTTAGCAATTCTTGACCTTTTTATTGATTTATTTCTCTTGAATTTGTCATTGAACCCCCTGCAACCAACACATCGTTTTCAAGAAAAATGATAGAACTTTCATCTGAAGTAGGAAAAAATTGGCCGCCATATTGGATTTCGACGCCATCTTGGATTTCATCAGAAAAACGTGTTTTTGAGCAAATTCGCAACCACCGATTTTGAATTTGACATCACCATTGGAAAGCTGAGAAAAAATGCTTCAAGATACATTCAAAATAATCGAGCTTCAAACAGTTCAACGCATGACGCGCATCCAATATTAAATCAACGCAATATACTGAGCCTGTGGTGTGCGTATGATGTGGTCAGTTAGTATTCCTTGTTCACAGGTAGTAAGTGCACCGTAATTTTCGAATAGCCTTTAATCAATTGGCTGAGTTTCATTAGGTATCAAAAGTACCATTTTCGTCGATAAGAATTTGCTAGGGATCAAAAAAGTGAAGATTCTAGTCTTACTTTATTTACGCTGGCATACGCAAAACTTCTCCAGATTTTCCGGGATATACTTGATTCATATTATACCTTGGTATACCATACCTAAGTTTGTTAATGCATGGAAACAACAGTACATAACAGTAGCAAAAACAACATCTAACAATAATTTGTTTAATTACTAAACACGCGAAAACTGTCCTCCGTACAGAGAACCAAACTTTGTTCTAGCAAAAAATCGTAGAGAAGCTTAATCACAAATTACGTTACACTCAAGGAGGAGCGAGAGAGTGAAGAAATAAACAGTGTGAATGCAGTGAAAAGGGATCAAAGATACGATTTTTTGCTTTACGTAATTTGTGAACAGACCCAGAATCACACAGGCATTGGGCCATCCACATTCCACTTGGACAACTTTGGGGAGGGGGTATGTGTGATGTCCACGGTCCATACAAAATATTGAGAATTTATATGAGTAGTTGTGGGGGAAGGGAAGGGGGGGAGTAACAAAATCCTTGAAAATCTGTCCAGGTGGAACATGGATGGCCCCTAATATACACTACACACAGACACACACACCACAGGCTCAGCATGATTTGATATTGGCTGCGCGTCATGCGTTGTACTGTTTGAAGGTCGATTTTGTAAAGTGACCAGAATGACAAGGTAAACTCAATGCTCACCTAATGTTTTGGATGTATCTTAAAGTATTTTTTCTCAGCTTTCCAATGGTGATGTCAAATTCAAAATCGGTGGTTGCGAACTTGCTCAAAAACACATTTCTCTGATGAAATCCAAGATGGCGGCGAGATCCAATATGGCGGCCAATTTTTCCTACTTCAAATGAAAGCTCTATCATTTCTTTTGAAAACGATGTGTTGGTTGCAGGGGTTTCAATGACAAATTCAAAAAAAATAAATCAATAAAAAGGTCAAGAATTGCTAAAAAATCAATTTTTGTAAAAACCGTTTAACCGATTTGTGCCCGAGGGGTCCATCAATATGAACTAACCAAAATGGTTTTCTAATTTTTTCGCTACTTTCAATCATTTAGACATAAAAATATCCTTTTTCGAAAGACCTCATGTCACCAGTGGGACGGTTTCAGCGAGAATTGCTCAGATTAAAATAAACTTTCTTGGTAAAATGGTGTGTTGAGTTATAGTGAACACTATTGTAAAACATTAATAAAACTTCACAAAAGTTCATCACTAGGCAAATAGGAGTCTGATGTCTTCGACAATGTTGTTGCCACACACTTTTCCGATCTTTTATATGCAAAATAAGAAAAGTAATATTCGTTTCCCTTTTTTAGGAGGAATAATCACGAAATTGTAACTTCTATAAGGTGGAGTATAAATAATGAAACAATTTTGCTAAAGAGAGTATGGCTCTAAAATCAATTTTTTGGGTCTAAATAATTTCGAACACGTTTTTGCAGCTTTGCAAACAGTGTGCACCGCCATCTTGTATCAATCGATAGTATTTTGACGTTTTGGTCTTCGGGTTTGTTCGTTTGATTGCTTTTCACTATGTTGTTATAGGTTGGATTTGTAATGCCGTTAGTAGCTTGAAAATTCATATTTTTACTGCTTTTAAATTTATATTTTCTTTATATTTTTTACTGCTAATAAATGGATATAACAATGATGCCCTCAAATAAAATTCTATAAAATTTGTTCTTGAGAACGAAAGCAATATAAAAGTACACAACTTAGATTTTGACCCTATTTATCACGCCAGTTACAGCTGTGAACCGATCATTCGTGACACCGAAATCTGCTCTTATCATGGAACATTATCAAGCTTGTTAGGAAAATTACCGAGTTCAGAGTGAAAAAAATGAATATTTTTTCAACTCGAATATCAACAATTAACTAAATTATTATTGGGAAATCTTATGTGAAAATTGTTTACGTGAAAATAATATTGATTTATGGGTATATATAAATTTTTTGAAGCTTCAAAAAAGTAATTGAATTCTATTAGAATTATTTCATTTTACGTTAATCGTTAATCAGCTAGTATATAAGTAAAGTTTCTTTCGCGTCAATAAAGGGTCAAATTGTATCACTTAAGGCTGAGAAATTCACGGCAAAACAATTATAGAAACCGTGGAAAAACCTACCTTTTTCGTTAAAATACTACCTTACGTGTTATGTACTAATTATTATTGCCACAAATTATCTTATATTTTAGGTATTGATCATTCTCTCATGAAGTAGGCACTATTCTATCCCCTAACGACTTTAACCATAATGAAACTACTAACTTTTGGAGTAATTTTCAAACCCCGCCTGCTATAATCTAAGCATAACATAACAACAAACCATAAGAAACAAAAAGAAACCACGTTTTTGTGTCTGCTTTGAAGCGTGAAAAACGCGAATGAAATTCCTGTTAGTTAGTATGTTTTCGTATGAACCATTTTCCAACCGGCTTGCCACCCGCAGACTCCGTCGCCGAAGCAAAGGGATGCTGTACTGCTGCAGTCGTCACGTCTCGCCCAACAAACTTCACCTTGATATCGGTATGTTGTTTGAAAGCTTTCAAATTTTCCTCCGCGATCAACTGAACTACGGTATATTGCTTTTTTTTTGTCTGGAGCTTCGTGTTTCTTTCTAGAAAAAGTGCTTTTGAGGGTGATGTATAACTGTAATGAAGGCCGAAAGAAAATGCAAGGCGTCGTGTTTGATGTGGGCATCAATTATCGTTTCAAGCATGGTAAGTTTTCACGTGAAATTGAAATTGTTTTAATGTACTGCACCGTTGATGAGTAGCCTTACGAAGAGAAAGGAATTGTCGAGGTGGAATGTTACGATTTTTCGTAACGACGGAGCGAAAATTAACATTCCAAAAAAATGCCGCACGCCGAGCGGCCAATTGAGCAGGTAGCAAATACCCACAGATAGGAACAAGCGAACATGCATTCGATAACGAATTGATGTTACGAGAAGGTAAAGTACGATAAATGGGTGATGAATAATGTTAATGCTCTTCGCGTCTTCCGCTGCCCAAAAAGCTTGATATAAACGTTAGGTATGGTAGCCAATTGAGTAAGAAGTGAAAAAACTAGGTGAACTGTGCGCAATTGACAAATGTTTCGTAAAATGTTGCACGTATCGCACAAACAACATGATTAGTAGCAAGAATGCCTATTGCGGAAAAATTTCACACAAAAACAAAAAACATTCTGAAGCGAAGCAACACGCTGTCTAAATAATGAATGGACATAGATAACCGAAGTACTAAATAGAAATAGACCAAAAATACTTTTCTAATTTTGCACATTTATAGCATCACATAAAAAAATGGCTAATGATTACACAAACGGCATATTTATTTTTCATAGACGATAATCAGTTGTACTGAGATTTAACGGATAACCGACAATAAAGTTGATTTTTTGTACTCCCTCTTAACACTAATTGCAACAGTGTCGATTAGCAGCGAATAACTCCAGTTCTTCTGTATTAGATAAAAGAAAACTTTCACTTCCGACCGAATCGCAGAGCATCATGTTTGCGTTTATGCTCCGACTGATAATTTGTAACTATAAAAATTAACAGTTATATTTAAGTATTTCATTGTCAGAGTAATCAGAAGACATTTATAGCTTCACACTTACCAATAATAATATGAATGATTTCTAATTGCAGTTTTATACATATTCGGCTTAAACACAGAGCACAGATATCCAAGCACAAGGTCTGGAACTGTGTAAAACGTTCTTTTGGAAAATTTAAAACAATAACGGACCCAAGGAACGATTTTCAAATTAAGTTCTTTCATTAGAATGCTTTTTATTACTGAAATGAATGGTATAATGCAATGTCGATATAAGTAAATTCCATGCGAATGGGTTTCGGGAAAAAGGATTTTTGGGGAATGAATTCCGTGAGCATAAATCTTTTAGTGTGCGAACGATAGCGACCTAGCTGACATTTGTTTTTGTCACTTGGTAAGTCTCAATGAAAATTCGTATAAATTATAAAAATACATGTAATGTACTAATTATTTGATTATTAAAATTGATTATTATTAGATTTTTTTCTATTAATGATGTTCACAACTGTCTTGGTCTTTGTGGATTTTCGCATCCCGTTAAGCAGTTCTAAGGAATGACATTCAGATGAAAAGACGAAAAAAACCCAAATAGGTTCTTTGTCGTTCCTTGATCACTACGAAATGGTCACGTGGTCTCGCTGCTTTCAAACAATTGGTAAATGATAGCCACTGCCACAGATAAACATACACGATACTCATAGCGTTAAAACTAATTCCATCCCCACAGACAGCCATTCGAAGCAGGCTTCTGTTGCGTAGTCTGAAATAGTATTTTTTTTCTCGATTTTCCTTTGCTGGAATCAACTGCTGATACTAGACACCTTGTTTTCAGTGAGAGAAATAACGACAGCGAAATAAGTAAACGACAAGAAAAAGAGTAGCGATAGTTTTCTTTCTTGGTAACTATAGGTGGCAGAAAGAAAGCCAAGAATTTAAAAGCTGGAGAATGATCAATCTAGCAACAGACCTTATTGCGGGCGGTCGTTATTTTCTCCTCACGTTGGATTTATACACTGTTCGTTCGCTAACTGGGCTGAGGGCCTAGCCCAGTTATCGAATGTCGCTCGCTAACTGGGCTGACATTTCAAATACCGAGGGGGATTTCGATGTAATGGCGCTAGGCAAAACTCCCTCAGCGAATATTGGAAAATGTTTTAAAACAAATACACTAAAAATTCTGATTGATGAACAGTAACAGAGAAATAATAAATTGTCTTTAGCTATGCGTGTGCTTTATTTGCACTAACCGTTGCTTGGAAACATTTTCTTCCAACAAAATATTTATTTGATATCTGGTGGATCGCATGTGTGATGACAACCAAAATCCATTGAACTGAAAAAATCAATTTCAATTTACTATTCATGTGCCCCTATCTCGTTTTGACAGCGATATGCCAAACGCTGATTTTTGACGTTCATCTGCTTTTTAACTGGGCTATAGCCCAGTTAGCGAACGCCCAGTTAAAAAGCAGCCCAGTTAAACAGCACCCAGTTAGCGAACAGTTACTGTATTACGTTTGATTTATATTAGGGGAGAAGTTTACCTTCGAATTTCAGTTAGCAGTAGGCCTTAAAGCCGCCAAAGTTTCACTTTTCGAACCTGTAGTAGAAGAGATAGCAGTCATACAAATAAATATAAGTCGATGGTAACAATGATTATTTATTCTAATAGACATTTCTAATATATTCCCAATTCAACCCTTAGGGAAGTTACTAAGACTTCTGAAGGGAGTATGAATTGCCCTATTAATCTCGTACTTGAATGTTATCTGTAGTGGTGCAACTGAAGAACGATAGCGTGAGTGTGAGTGTGATATCATATCCCTAGCGTGGGTCCGAGCGCATTCTAGATGTATCTGTATCTCATTCGACTGGAATAAGCGATGGAGAATAGACGCTGAATAAAATGGGACGTCACGACAGAACCGATAAAAAAAAGCATGAAATTTCCGATGTCGAATTTAATTTTATGCTAAATGTCATGAGAATGGCTGAATCATCAAGATCTGGTGCTGCCTCTTAAAAAAAATCTTTGCAGAATCGACTTTCTAGCAGTCAGACAATCAGAAAATTTTATAGCTGAAAGACTTTCCCAGAAAGCTTTTTTTTTTGAGAAGAACTTTTTCGACAACACCAGCTTTCGAAGTTTCATGCAATTCTGAGATACTTAATTTAAAAAAAATATCAATTTCTAGAATTTTTGCTCATTTTTTCATCTGTCAAAAAAGTGAAACTTTGACCGCTCTAAGGCCTACTGCTAACTGAAATTCGAAGGTAAAATTCTCCCCTACGTGCAATGCAATGCAGAACCCTAACATAAATATAAATCAAATTTGAAGAGAGCTTCGTAGCCGCAAGGTTACAGAGTCCGCATTGATGAGCAAGTGGTCGTGGGTTCGAATCTTTGTAGAAACAGGCCATTTGGTTGTCAAAGGACTTTAACATGGGTTCATTCTCAGGCTTTCTACTACATACCCTTCCTTCAAGCTGAATTCTATAGTACCCTTGCTGACTTTTATCCTAACAAAAAAGTCCCTCTTATAATAAAACTGTTCTGAGTAGCGAATAATAGTTCTTTTCAGGAAATTGTAATTATGACGCGGTCTTCGCTGGAGGAACGAGGTTTCGATAAGACTCCTTATCCTCTTGACAAAAATATAAGTCCTACTTATAATAAACCTGACCAGAGGTGTAGCATTGAGTGCCTCTTCAGGGAATTGTGATTGTGACGCGGTGTTGGTAGGAGGAACGAGGTTCGATAAGACTCCTTCCTCTTGACAAAATAAGTCCTTCTTATAATAATACTGATCTTAGAAATATTTACCCTCTACAGGGAATTTTAATTAGCGATATTGGCACGAGGAACGAGGTTTCGATAAGACTCCTTCCTCTTGACATAATAAGTCCCTCTTAGAATAAACCTGGCCAGAGAGGAACGTTAGGTGTAGCCTCAGTTCAGGTAATTGTAATTTGGCGATATTGGTAGGATATAAAAGAGGCTCGGCGGTATAGTAGAGCTTGAAATAAAAGGGTAAACTCTCACACACAAGCACGGATATAAATAAAAAAATAAAGTGAATGATACACTTCAATAATGATACTGCCAATAATGATAATATGAAGTGCGGAGTACAGAAAACACCTGGGCAATATCACAATAGATCAAAATGTCTCTGGTCGCAGTGATGAGTCCACACAGAGGAAAAAAATCAAATTTGAAGGCTCTGGAAGACCCTAACCCCTCCCCACGCTTAGCTACGCCACTGCTCTCAATATCTTAATGTATTAATTATTAAGACTCTGCGAACACGCGCGTTGTCGCTCTTTCGCAATCGATAGAATTAGAATCGCGATATAATGTATACTAGCAACACAAGCAACAAGAAACTGACACACTTACACACAAAAACTCCCCCATACCCGTGATGCTTGTGGAGTATGCAGGAATATATCAGGCCTCTAGTAGCAACAAGTATCGAACTAACTTTCCTTTCCTTCCTGCAGGCGTCGATACTGATCAGTAGGGATCATTGAAGATGCACCACAGAGAACAGACATTCATGTTCATATGAAGAAATTTGATAATCGTGTGTAAAAATTTGCATCAAAATACGATAATACACTAACGACATCTGTCTTGTGGTGCCACAGTTGCACTGCAAAAATATTGCAGTATCGATATTTTATCGATATCAGTGCTTGGTTTGAAAGAGACGAGAGCGCCACGTAGCGAGAGCATTACCATGAACATTACCATGAGCATTATATGAACATCTGTTCTCTGTTGATGCACATCGAATAGCTAAATTCCAAGCAATAATTAATAAATTCGATGTGCAATTCCGGTCGATCCTCGCCAGTAACGAAGTTGCAACTGGTGATGATCTATTAAGCTCAAGTTCAAGCTAACAAATTTGAGAAATTAGAAAAAAAGTTAAAGGGTATGTGCTTGAGTGCACAAACGAAGGCTTGACGTGGGACTATTGTGGGCAGCGTTGCCAGGTATCAAGATTTAGCTGGATTATCAAGATTTTTGAACATGTATCCAGGTAGACAGCTTTGATGTCCAATTATCCAGATTTTTCATGTATGATCCAGATTTTATTTTCTCTGTTCCGCAAAAAGGTCATCACTTCAATTTTGGCGCGAAATTTTGCAATTTTGTCACCTCAAATTTTGCGTACCCCAAAACTTTTATTCGAAAAATTAACCTTTCACCCCACGAAATGACTTCCAGATTTTTATTTTGCCTTCTCCAGATTTTTGAAAAAATGACCTGGCAACGCTGATTGTGGGTGTAAAGATTTAATTCTGCCATAGCCATAGTATATAACACACACCAAACGTACAAATACCATACACAACAATCCATGAACAAAAAAAAAACACAGACACCTGTCATAAACCATAGCATACAAACTAGTAGGAAAAATAATTAACTTGTTGCCTATAAAAGTATTCTGTCATAAATAAATTTACCTCGGATGAATGCATTTTTGCACACACGTTATACACACATACACGTTTTACACACACGCTATATACACACACACTTCTCACAAGCACACGCTCCTCAGACACACCCACGCTACTTACACACATACACACACCCACTTACATACACACGCCACTTACATACACACGCCACTTACACACATATACGCCGCTCACACATACACACACGTTACTCACACACACGTCACTCACACACACACATTAACACACACACACATTCACACACACACATTAACACAAACACACACACACACATTGACACACACACATTAACACACACACACGCGCGCGCTACTCACACACACACAGATACACACACACGCTACTCACACACACACACATGCTACTCACACACACCCACATACGTTAAGAATATAATTATCATTGATTATAAAGTGTATAAAAATAAATTGTAATTGTAACCAAATATGTATATACATACCAACAGCCCGATAGCCTTGGAATGTGCTAGTGGCCGATCAAATGAACAAATGAATAAATAACACCCCCACACACACGCTACTCACACACCACCACACACAAACGCTACTCACACACACACACGCTACTCACAAAACCACACGCTACTCACACACACACTTACACACGCTACTCACACACACACTTAAACGCGCTACTCACACACACACACATACATGCCGCTTTCTTTCTTCGTCGCTTACGTTGGGTGATGAATGCGATGCCAATTGGCTGGCATTGCTAGCCAATGACTGAATTCGTGAAATCATTTCGTCTATGTTTTTGAAGACTGCGTTAGGGAAATATACCAATCGTATGAAAAATGTATGTAGATATTCGACCTTCAAACTTTCCCGCAATTTTCACGGAGTAATAAGAAAATGGTAACTAAAATTATCATGTAATACAAATCTTGTATGTTTAAGCTTTCCAACGGTATATTAACTATTGAAATCGGAACAGTTGTTTGAGCGCTATTAGCATCTAAAATCGCCAACCAAAAACGTTACATGTTCAATCCAGTTTTCCCAGAATGTACCTTGGTATGGTGAAGAAAGACGTAGTCCCACGTCAAAAATCTTATACACAGCGATACACAGCGGTACACAGCTGACAAGATATCAGAAACCTCAAAAGACACTAAAATCCTTATGGTGTGAATACTGCTGTGAAGCGAAATGTCACTTTTTTGGTACAGAATAATTGGCGGTGGCATTATTCAGGTGCAGAAAGAATCAGCCAGTTATTTGTTTTCTCCTCTGATCGTCTCTGAGCCCCTAGAGAAAACAGGAGCAGCCAAGTGGAACTAAAATCACTCACGACAGATTACGTTACTGTGAAGCATTCTCAGCTGTCAAAATTCCGTTAGGTATCATCGGTATCAGACCTACAAATTTTTTTTAAACTGCAAATATCTGCAAGTCAACAAAAATCTTCACACAAACTCTAATAATCTCCGTTTTGCAGACAAATCTGCACATCTGGTATCCCTGGAGAGGGGCAGTTGATGGTAAAAATAAAAATCTACACTCAAAATAATTTTCATGTTATGATTACCGGAAAAGTTATGTGAATATTTTCCACTGTCATTTTCACGTAGATTTTACGTGATTGTCATTTGAGTTCATCATGATCTAGTGAGATGATTTATCCTGTGAATATTAATCAGTAGACATATGCGTTTCATGTGATTTTCACGTAGAATTTAACTACCGGTAAAGTGAAAAGCATTTGATTAACGGATAGCTACTACGTTTTATAAAACGTATAAATTTCGATTGTGGTTTCCCAAATTCTTAAAAGAGAAGATAGATTACAGAATTTTTTGAAATATGTTGCTAGATAAATCGCACGGGGATGCAAAATTTCCAATTCGAAAATGGGTTGAACGACATAAAAACTGGCAGACATTAAGACATCCACCGTCGAAAATTACTGTTAGCTGCTACTGTTTATGTTCAGGTAACTCCTGGATCTTTGAACTGAATCTGTGCAAAATCTGTAAGCTAAAGATTCCATGTCGAATTATGGTTTTTCTAAATCTCACTCATTGGCAAGCCATCGGTGAAATCAATTTTATGTTCAGAGACCGAATTACACAACAGCTTCGCCATTTTGATTCTTGTATATTTTCGCACGGAGAGTTCATTCTGTTTGACGTTGCCAAGTTCACGTAGATACCACGTAATAAAACATAGTATGCATGTGATTTTCACGTAGATGTTATGTTTGTCACATAAATCATGAAAACTGACAGAAAATGAATAAGTACAAGAAATTTCACGTAACGATAACGTGAAAAATATTTTGAGTGTAACAATACTGCAAGTATCGTTTAGAAAGCATCGATACCGGTACTCGTCTCTCGCGGTTAGTACACTCAAAATAATTTTCACGTTATGATTACCGGAAAAGTTATGTGAATATTTTCCACTGTCATTTTCACGTAGATTTTACGTGATTGTCATTTGAGTTCATCATGATCTAGTGAGATGATTTATCCTGTGAATATTATTCAGTAGACATATGCGTTTCATGTGATTTTCACGTAGAATTTAACTACCGGTAAAGTGAAAAGCATTTGATTAACGGATAGCTACTACGTTTTATAAAACGTATAAATTTCGATTGTGGTTTCCAAAATTCTTAAAAGAGAAATTAGATTACAGAATTCTTTGAAATATGTTGCTAGATAAATCGCACGGGGTTGCAAAATTTCCAATTCGAAAATGGGTTGAACGACATAAAAACTGGCAAACATTAAGACATCCACCGTCGATAATTACTGTTAGCTGCTACTGTTTATGTTCAGGTAACTCCTGGATCTTTGAACTGAATCTGTGCAAAATCTGTAAGCTAAAGATTCCATGTCGAATTATGGTTTTTCTAAATCTCACTCATTGGCAAGCCATCGGTGAAATCAATTTTATGTTCAGAGACCGAATTTCACAACAGCTTCGCCATTTTGATTCTTGTATATTTTCGCACGGAGAGTTCATTCTGTTTGACGTTGCCAAGTTCACGTAGATACCACGTAATAAAACATAGTATGCATGTGATTTTCACGTAGATGTTATGTTTGTCACATAAATCATGAAAACTGACAGAAAATGAATAAGTACAGGAAATTTCACGTAACAATAACGTGAAAAATATTTTGAGTGTAACGATGCCAAAATATTCGATTCTGCGACCTTAAGTATCGATACGTATCGACCTTAAGTATTGGTCAGTGTATGTACTTTTCACTCCCTTTGGTACTGACGTTGAAATATATATGCTATGCCGTTCGCTCCACGGCGTCAGTACCCGAAAAAAAATTTACGATGTATTTTACGGTGAGAACAGTAAACGGACAATGTTTTGTATTGTAACCTTAAAAAAGATATGGTATTTTTACTGTAAGCTTGCAAACGTTTTTTGTCATTACCATGTTTTAAAAACGTTTTTCGTTGTTGCATCTACCACCGACAATATTTTTACCATGAAAAACATTGTCAGTGACTTCTAATTGTATGGGAAGAATGCCTGAAAAAATGCTGTTAAGGGATCATTCAAATAATACATAACGCTCTAGGGGGTGGGAGGGTATTCAGCGGAGCGTTATATTGCATGTGGCCAACATGTAAAATTGCGTTACATGGGGGTGGGTGGGTATTGAAAATTGCCGAATTCCGCGTTATGTAATATTTGAATGGTTCCTAAGATACATAACAACCCATGGTAAAAATGACAAAAAAAATGTTTTTTATTGTTCCGGACAATGATATTCAATGTTAAATTGATGTATTTACAATGAAAAACGTAGTTAAATTATGGTATAACTATGTACAATTACAGTAACTTTTAAGGCTTTTTTGATGTTATTTTTTTTTCAGGTAGCGACATCACACTTTAAATTACCATTTAGCATGACGAGGGGTTTAATTCGCGGGGTATGTTTTTGCGCAAACAAACTTTTGCCTTTCTCCTAGAAAGGTATAGCATTCACTGGAAAAACCGAAGGTATAAAAGTGGTTCCAAAGGCCGAATGTCATATACCACTCGACTTCTTTCAACGAACTGAGCATTTTCTGTATGTATGTATGTATGTATGTATGTGTGTATGTGTGTGTGTGTGTGTATGTGCAACTTTTTTTTCTCACTCACTTTTCTCAGAGATGGCTACACCGATTTTCATAAAATTAATTGCAAATAAAAGGTCTAGTTTCGCCATAGGTTGCTATTGAATTTCACTGTAATCGGATTTTTAGTTTAGAGGTTATGTATCAAAATGTAAAAATCACGAAACATCAATATCTCAGAAACCACACAACCGATTTCAATAAAACTGGTTTCAAATGATTGGGCTGTCCCCAGAACCCTTAACTTTTGAATTTCGTTATGATTGAACATATGGTTCAAAAGTTATGTAAAGAAAAGTTGTCCTGAGGTTGTTTAAACTCACTCATTTTTCTCAGTGATGGCTGAACCGATTTTCACAAAATCAGTGTCAAATGAAAGGTCTAGTTGCCCCATAGGTTGCTATTGAATTTCATTGCAATCGGATTGTAACTTTGTCCGTTGTTCATAAAAATGTGAGATCACATAATGAGAGTAAACTTATTGACTTTCTCCTAACGGTCACTGGCTATTTAAAAGATAGAAAAATCATTGGAATGGCCGAATGTCATATACTACTCAACTCAGTTCGACGAATCGAGCATTTTCTGCATATATGCATGTATAGATGTATATGTTTGTGTGTGGGTGTGTACGTGTGTATCCCATTATTTTGGCACTCACTTTTCTCAGAGATGGTCTGACCAATTCTTTCTATCTTGGTGTCAAATGAGTTGCCCTATAAGACCCTATTGAATTTTATTGTAATCTGATTTCTAGTTTAGAAATTATGTATCAAAATGTAAAAATCACGAAACAGCAATATCTCAGGAACTACACAATTGATTTGAACAAAATTGGTTTCAAATGAACGGGCTACCTAAAAAACCCTTAAATTTTGAATTTTATGAAGATTTCACATGTGGTTCAGAAGTTATGGAAAGAAATGTGTTCTGGATACTATTGATTCTCACTCATGTTTCTCAGAGATGGCTGGATCGATTTCCATAAAATCAGTGTCATATGGAAGATCTTGTTGCCCCATAAGACCCCAATGATTTTTTTTTTGCAAACGGATTATTACTTTGCCTGTTATGTTTAAAAATGTGAAATCCAGCTATGAAAAGAAACATATTCCGAAAACTACAAAAACTCACCCACTTTTCTCAGAGAAGGTTTCCCCGATTTCCATAGAATTAGTATCAAATGAAAGGTCTAGCTGCCTCATAACACCCTATTGAATTTTGCTGTAATCGGACTGTAACTTCGTCTGTAATGTATCGAAATGTGAAAATCACGAAACTTCATTATCTTAGAAACTACACAACCGATTTGAACAATATTGATATCAGATGAACGGGCTAGTTAAGGGTTAACTGATGAACTATGATTGAACACGTGGATTCAAACTTTGGCTGCCCTATAAGTTCCCTTTTCATTTGATTGTAATCAAACTTAAGCAACCGTTATGTTTTAATTTGTAAAACAACGAACGTCTATTATCTCAAGTATTACACGACTCTTTTGAACATAACTAGTGTTATACAAATGAGTCATCTCTCAAACTTACAAATAACAAACTTCATAACAATTTGATACGCTGTTCAAAAGTTTCGGAAAGAAAAGAAATTCAAAGACTATTCACCACTATACATGCTTTGATCAATATATATGGCCTCAACATGATTTAAATGTGGTATCGTACTATTTGACGTTCCCGGTATCGCTCGTGATTAAATTGTTCGGAATTAAGAGTCATTTCGTTTATTTCGCTATTTCCTAAGCACTAACATTACGTCAAATTTCATATATTATACTTTAGTTACAACATCAATATTTTAGAACCCAAAAAGTAAATATACCTTTATTGGATTTAACCCTCTCCCGCTCACGAGGTTTTTCATGATTTAAAAATACTTTCCAGGTCAATTTAGGCAAAATACTTTGCAGGGTAGTTGAAATACTGTAAAACATTGTATTTTGAAGAAAAAAGCGAATTTTGAAATGGTGCTCCAGAGCACCTATGAGCACAGCAGGGACATATTTTAAAACACGAAAAAAAAATTTCTGATACTTTTTGAACTATTTATTCAAATACTATAGAAAAGAATAAAAACAACGTAGTTTTCGAAAAAAAAAAACTTAGTTTATATCTATTTGATGATTTATTTTTTAATGAGTAAGGAACTTTCTAGGCTACAAAATTGGCGTTCACTGCATCGATGAAAGGACGAATTTTGAAGAGCTTGTCATATCCGAGTTCTCCTCTTTTCTTCATCTCTGAGTTGTCATGTATTTAGATTTTGGCTTGCAGCTTTTCCCAGAAATGGTAAGTTTTCGTTTTTGGTCCGCTTTCAATGCGTTTAGAGCCATTTTCATTTCTTTCTTGGCCCGTTTTGCTGGTGTCTCTACTTCTGCCTCGTTTGTCTCGGAAAAATACTCATGAACTTCATCTGTAATGGATCTATCGCAAACATAGCGACTTCATCTTCGATGTCGCTTCCCATCTCATCAGTTTCTGATTCATCCCCTTCTGGAATCACCACGTAGTGAGAAGAACGGCCAACAAAAATATGAAATCAGATATATAGTTTATTTAGGGGCATCGGTTTTTTTGTCTCCTGTATGCCCAGTGGTGTTCTGAGGCACCATTTAAAAACTTATGAAACAAATGAACAAGAACAAAATTTGTTAATTTTATGGACCGTTACACTCAATGAACAATAGATCTACGTAAAAGTTATTTTTATTATAAAAACGAATAATGAATGTTTCAGAAAAACAGTTGCCAAAAACACACATTATTTTTTTATCATAAAATTCGGACTTTTTTCAGTAGTTTTCTTGATAACAGTTCAAACATTGAATCAAGCTGACATTTGATATGCCAAGTTGAAAGTACATTAGAAATGCAAAATTTTGTAGAAAAATAAATTCAAAATAATTTATTTTTTGTCGAGGTATAGTCATTACAATTCTTGGTGCTCTAGAGTCACCATGAGCGGGAAAGGGTTAAGTGTTCATGTAAATCTATTTTCACAAATAATAAGTTTGAATGAGAAAGGCTGAGTCTGACCGCTAGGTGGATTAATTTAGGTTTTTTACACACTTTTTATCGTTCGCCTGTTAATCCGTTCTCTGTGATATATCTACCAATAAGACAATCCACGAGACAGTTGCGATCAGCTGATTTCAGTCTGTTTGCAACTTCTGACAGCTTTATGCATGTTTGATCGGTCGCAACTTGGATGCTTCCACTTTCGCTGAAACGCGAATTAAAGACAACTTGCAAGGAGAATGCAGATAATTTGTACGTCAGATTTACAGTATACCAGCATACGAGAGTGAACGCGATTGACTGTAAACAAAGATAACTAGAACAAGATGTCTAACTTCCATATTTTTCATACATTTTGAACACAACCGATTCCCGACGGTTGGTGCTGCCATCTGATGACTTCAATTCTCATAAAATTGCCGCTATGAGCATAACCGATTTATCGTGCATAGTTCGTCATCGATCGTTGAGCTGTTCAAGATTGAATATGAAAAAGGTGTAGCAGTTTGGTCAGCTCGACGCTTAAGATAACATGCAGATTAATGATATTGTCATTTTTTGCACTAAATGCTATTGCCATATTTTTTGCACTTCAAAGTACGAAAGAAAAGTGTGAAGTTGACTGTCAGAGTGGGGGTTTATATTGAGGGGTTATATTTATTTTCAGGTCTCATTCTATAAAAATTTAAGGCCACATTACACTCTTTGACCAAGCGTCAAATATTTGTCACTTTTTGACAGATAAAAATTTGGTCAAAGACAATTGTTTGTCACTCTCCAATTTTTACATGTGGCAAACACGGGCAAGCAACCATCATGATGTCAAGTAAATTTGACCATTATTTCAGATGGTCAAATATTTGACCATTGGTCAAAGAGTGCAATAAAGGCTTTAAAGTTGGAAATGTCGCAAAACAGGTTTCAGAAACATTGTGCATATGGTCAGGTTCACCGGGGCATCCAATTTTTGCTTTATTAACCTCAGCAAGATTGGAAAACTTGGCTGTAGAGCGTGCTCATAGCGGTTATCAGGTAGTTCTGATGGTACGCTAAATTTTAAATGACGCGCCGATAATTCTTGATTCTTGCGGAAAGTTTCATGCTTGAGAACTAAACATTCGTACACGTTATTATCATTTTTCGGATGGCAGCACCGTAATGTCGTCCACATGGATACTGAAAAAAATGTTTCACCTTTCAGTAGTCATGTCTTGACCTTGTCGTCAGTTGATTTTGACGTTAAGTATACATCATATTAACAGTGTATAAATTAGTTCGACTTTTGCTCACGCGCAGCGACAATCATGTCCGATTAATTCTGCAAGAGTCAGGTATCTTGTTCTAGTCATCTTTGCTTTAAAGATATACGATTAACGAAAGCATTCTGTCGCATTCGCTCTGGTTGACTGGTATACGATCAAACTGACGTGCACAATGTATGCATTTTGCTTGGTCTGTAATTCGCTTTTTAGATGCAATCAACAATAAAAGATTTCGGTTTTGGTCGTGTTTTGGTTTCGCAGCTTGAAAAACATCAACAATAACAAACGCACAAACAGTAAAACGTCACCCGTGGATTGCCTTATAATATATACTAATACCACATACATAAGACATACGTAACACTCAGGAAGAAATCTTCCAAAAAAGTTGGTTCAAAATGAACTACTCGAATGGTACCCCACTCTGAATAAAATCATTGTTTGAGTTGTTTTTGAAGACAGTGTGCCAGTGCAGCCCTGCATTTGTCTCGTTCCTACTCGAAAAATGCTGCATTGATTTTGTAAATAACTTTTAGACAGTTCCTTATAGGATTTTCTTTGGGGCTCGATTAAGCCGAGAAAAAGAAAATTCCTTTTGTTCATTATTTGTCGAGCAGTATGACAGGACGAAGAACGGAGTACAATGGGGCAACGTGTACCAGAAAAAAATGCCAGTGTTACGTATGTCTTATGTATGTGGTAATACCAAAATATTTTTCACAAATATAAAGATGTCTTGCCCCTATTCCGACTAATAATTAATTTCGGCCATCATATTTAAATCACGAAAGTGTTTACCTATAAATTCATTTTCATGATTTGAAAAATGTTTTCTTCTTCACTTAGGGCATCCTTAACAGTGCGCTTCTATACCCCGTTTGGCAGCGCTCTATCATCACTTCATACCGTACCGGTCGCTGCTAAACGCGCTAGAGAAATAGTAGCCGGGTCTCCGGAAAGCATCGCGCTCTCAAATTTGGCAGCCCAGTAACAGCGCTGCTAAAGGTTTATGCTGGATGAAACGTCAAACAGAGACGATAGCAACGACCGGTGTGAAAACGGGTGAGTGCGTAAAATAGCCGCGCTGTACACAGTCGCCATAACAACTTAAATAGTAGCGCACTGTTAAGGATGCCCTTAGTCTTGGATAAATACAGTCACCGCATCCTTGACATGAATCAGATTCAATAACAAATCACTACAAACATTCACATTCTATATATTTTATTTCTACTCCTCGGCGCAGGTAAAAATAACTCAGTGTGAGGTACTTTTTACGAGTGTGTATCTACATCGTTGCATTCAGAGTTGCCAATGTTCCAGTTTAAACTAGACTCTTCCAGTTTTTTTTTCAAGTGATCCAGTCAAACAGTTTATTCCCAAAATCTTCCAGTTTTTTTTATATATCTGCCAGTTTTATCCAGATTTTCTGGACACTCAAGCTCCGACTGGTTTGGAAATATTTTTATAACGTAAATTTTGTGGATTGAGAGTCATTGTAGCAATTCTTAACAGTATTTTCAGTATTGTATCTTCTCGCACGAAACACAGCCAAAATAAAAATCGTATTGCATGGTTGAGATGAAAAAGGCAAGTAATCTCAGCTTTAATCTAAAACTAAAAAATTGGTTTTATCAGATCATGAAGAAAAAAAATTAATTGCAACGATGGGTTAATGTTATATAAAAATAAAAACAATCCGTCTCAAAGATATTTTATAAAGGCAACATTCTCCAAATTTATTTCAGTGGCGTAGCAGTTTCAAAATTGTTCGAATAATTAGATACCTAGGGATAGCGATCTCAGAGAATTGAAATTTAAACTTCACAGATGTAACGTAAGAAAGCGTTGCATCAATTCTTTTGTTCAAAGTTAAAGTAAATGAATAAAGCATCATTTTCGTGATATTGCGATGAACTGGTTGCGCAATTTGTAATTTTGCTCCTGTAAATGAAGTTCTCGAGGTACGATACTGGCCTAACAAGCCAGTCGTCGTAGGTTCGAGTCTCGGCTCGGCAGAGACTGTTAGTGTCAATCATATCGTAGCGCTAGCCCCGCAATTGTCCTGTACATCCAACAGTTGGCTGCGAAGTCTGTGTATAATAAACAGAAGGTCAAGTTCCGATTAGGAATGTAGCACCAAGGCTATGCTTTTTTTGCAGTTTAAAATTTCAACAAAATGTAAGCCCGAAGTTGCTGTATTTAAAACTTATATTGGATTCAATAACCATCACAGAAAAGCTCCCTGACGATTTATTTCATAGGTATTTGGCAAATTCATTTGGAATCCAGTTTTTCAAGTTTTTTCTTCAGCATTCATTCAGTTCAATTAAAAATTTTATTGGCAACTCTGGTTGCATTCCGAATTGTCTGTCAGTCAAGTGTCAACAATAAATTTGCGTTTCCCGTGTGTGGAAGTGATACATTGTCAACACCAGAAATTTGTTCAATTTTGTCGCAGTTTGCCATTCATTATACTAAATTATCTCATTTGTGTTCCACTGAAACATCAAACTTAGCCCTAAGATATTATGGTGAGTTGAATCGTATACTGTAGAAGCCATACCTCGTGCTCCTCGTTCAATCGCAATTCATATGTCATATCCTCTCTGCTAGCTACAGCAAGTTCCATTTTGGAATGATCTTTTTTGTATTTCCTATTATGTATCACAACCCGAACTAATATCTTTGTTTCTACGATTATACTTTTAGTCTATAACAGAATTTCTCAAAGACCTACCCTGCCACAACGAGGAGAATTTTTCACTGTTCAATACTGAGAATGGTGTGAAAACGTCCTCTAAAAGGCCATCAGTTTACATTCAGACAGCCGAAATTCCTTCTGAACAGGGTGAGTTTCCGTTATAGAATCCTAAATTGCTTTTGCATCGTAAGTTAGAGGAAAAGTTTATCAACTTCAATTTATATTATTTTCTCAGTGATAGTTACCGAAAAAAAGAATATTCTGCTCCGTTACCTTCATCAACAATGGGATAAAAAGGTAACAATACACAATTGCAAACATTTCGATCAGATTTTAATATATGTTTTCTTTGCAGAATGCGCCGAAAAAGCGCGATCACGGTAACGAACCATCCAGCGATGCCCTCAGAAAGCGACCCCGACTGGAAAACCGCGAAAACAACAACACGTAAAACGGTAGCATTCCTTGCAAGCTAGAAAGTGCAGCGCAAATATCAAATTGAAACCAATGCACATCCCATCTTGAACAGCAACACCCAGCAAGATAGATCTTTCAATTGCAATTTAAGTTACTCGCGCTTATGAAACGGAGTCGTCTTCGTTCGTTTGACCGATGAAGATTTTAGGTTTAGGTTGATTTAAACAAAAATAGACGGCGTGCGTATCTTCTTGCCGTATAATTCCAAATCTATCGAAGTAGAATAAAGGAAGATGCGATGCTCATTGGTGTGCAGTTTCGGGAAATTACATTAATACTTCCGTTTTTGCAGTTGTTTTGTACTTGATTGTGTAAATTTGTACCCCGTTTGTTTTGATTTCCTCGGTATTCTATTACCAATATACTATTTGCTAAGGTGCGGGCCTAGAGATGTAAAAGAAGTTTACTCGCTTTGTCTCGTACAATTCCGATCGAAGATTCTCGGTGTCGAGTGTGACGAATGCGAACGTACTACCCTGGTAAATCTTGTCTTAAGCTTGGTTTGAAGAAACTACTTGCTATTAACACTCACTGACGGTAGCATTTCGATACTATTAAGACATATATCTTGTGTAAAATCGGAGGCGGTGGTTGATTTTCTGTGGAACTTAAAAGAGAAAGCAGGATTCCGTTGCAGTCTGAGCTTCTAGGAGCGGCATTGCAAGGGATGAGTAATCTAGACGATGGTCGCGAGAATGTTGTAGTGCCGAAGGACATTAGAACTGATCTTCCTTTGAATGACCTGCATATTAGAGATGGTCGGGTTTCGGGTTT
This sequence comes from Wyeomyia smithii, assembly GCF_029784165.1. NCBI lineage: Eukaryota > Metazoa > Arthropoda > Insecta > Diptera > Culicidae > Wyeomyia > Wyeomyia smithii. The sequence goes on from NC_073696.1 coordinate 61,673,623, forward strand.
TCAAACCCAAACCCGACCCGTACCCGACGGGTTCGGGTCGGGTTCTGGTTTGAAAATTTTTGAAAGTGTCGGGTACGGGTCGGGTTCGGGTTTGGTGAAAAAAAAAAATTCGGTTTCGGGTCGGGTTTGGGTTTGAAAATTTCGGGTTCAGGTCGGGTTTGGCCCGAAACCCGACTATAAAATCTATGAAATCTCGGGTTCGGGTCGGGTTCGGGTTTCATAGAAATAAATTTCTCGGGTTCGGGTCGGGTTCGGGTTTGAACGAATAAAAAAAGTTCGGGTTCGGGTCGGGTTCGGGTTTCGACAGAAAAAAAAATTCGGGTTCGGGTCGGGTACGGGTTTGAAAAACATCAAACCCGACCATCTCTACTGCATATGGTCATGAGCTTCGATGACCAGCTTGTCTCGTTTGAAATACATGGGCCAGTCGAGTCGAGTTGTATCTTGTAATAGCAAACTGCAAACTGATATGTACTAGAAAAGCATTCAATGTCAACTGTTCCTGAGTTCTATTTCTCGATGGTTGCTTTTCAACAATTCACCAAAAGAACTGGTAAGTTTTATTAATTGAATAAAACAAATTGAGTCAATGCTCGTGGTGTCTAGGAGATGACTGTGTTCAATTTTATTGAAATACGAAAACTCTTGAAAACAGTACTTTGAATTTAACATAAATATTATAATTCTTGGGTATTTTTTTTTTTTTTTTTTGATAGGAGCCTCTATTTACTTTGTTATTTGTGTTTATTAATAATGTGCATATAACCAACTAGCCAAGTATGTGCCCAACTAGCCTCTCATATATTATATATCAAAATTACTCAAACCACCCTACTCCGTCAACTAGCTCCGCTCTACTCTACTCTCGAAAAAGACTAAAAGAAAGTTTGATCATGGATCACCTAAATTTTTAAATTTGAGCTACCAACATAGCGCACAAGAGATTAGTGCTTCAATCTTTTCTAAAATGAAAAATTTAATCTTTTTAACTCATAATCTACCTTCAGGCCCACCGTTACCCCTGACACGTTTTTCTCTTTTTTCTCTCTCGCATACTTTACTTTCGCTCTCAAGGTGTCAACATAATACGGTACAGTCAAAGCGAAGCAGCAGGTGGCAGGTAGTGATGGGTGGTGGGCAATGACCAACGAGCTGACAATCTGTTCATTCGGCTGCTTCACCAACAGCGGAGATAGGTGTAAACAACCCATCATCATCTCATATCACGGATCACTGCTGTCCTCAGAGTTGCCAATGTTCCAGTTTAAACTGGATTCTTCCAGTTTTTTTCAAGTGATCCAGTCAAACAGTTTAATCTCAAAATCTTCCAGTTTTTCTGTATATCTGCCAGTTTTATCCAGATTTTTTGGACACTCAACCTCCGATTGGTTTTTTGAAATATTTTTAGAACGTAAATTTTGTGGATTGATAAGTCACTCTTAACTCTTAACTCTTAACAGCATTTTCAGTATCGTATCTTCTCGTACGAAACAAAGCCAAACTAGGTGTTGTATTGCATGGTTGAGATATAAAGTTCAGTTTTATTCTAGAATCTAACAAAAATCAGATTCATCAGATCATGCAGATAAAGAAATTAATTGCAATGATAGGTCAATGTTATATAAAAATTAAAACAATCTATTTCAAAAACGTTATATTCAGACGGCATTCTTCAAATTACTTTCTGTTGCGGAGCAATTTGAAAATTGTTCGAATAATCAGATATCAAGAGATAGCAAACTCAGAGATAACTGAAATTTACACTTCACACTTGTAACGTAAGAAAACGTTGCAAGCTTTATTTTCTGTTTTCGCTATTAACTGGTTAACTGGCGCAATTTCAAATTTTGCTCCTGTAAATGAGATTTTTCAGTCTATATGTTTAACAAAATATAAGCATACAAAATGTATGCCCGCTGTATTTGAAACTTATAATGGATTCAATAACCATCACAAAAAAGCTCTCTCACAATTTTATTTTAGCGGTATTTTGTAAATTTATTTGGAATCCAGTTTTTTCCAGTTTTTTCTTCAGCATTCTTCCAATTTAATGAAAAAGTAGGAGGGTGGTACTCAAGACACGACCGCATGACGTTGGACTACGGTATTCTTATATTCCATTAAAACAAATAATAGAGAGAATTGCAACTCTAGTATTTGCTGCAATTTTATCTAACAGTGCATTTCTGGATGCTGAGACGTTAAAACGTTATAAATAATAATATATACTAAAAGAATGGATATCTTTTATTCAATCGCTGTCATTTCATACATATTCGAATCAACCCTTTGTTTGCTGCACTACCAAGACAATCATTTAATTGAGCGAATTGGTAAAATTTTCCTATCTAAGCAAAAAGCAAACTTTACGAAACTATCTGAAATTGGAGCCCAGAACGATTCAACCGAAAATTTTAAATTTGAAAATTGTTTGACATTTAATCGATAAAACTCATGCTAGGTTAGTTCCAGCCCAGCATATAACTTCATGTATTTGAAAAAAAAAAAAAAAAACGTTTGGTTCAATAACTCAATATAGCAAGAGCTCAATCACACGTTTTTCGGTAGTTGTTATCAAGGTTTGGGCGAGTGACAGGAAAATATCTTAACTTCTTCAGTTGTGATTTAGAGCATTTCTAATTGTTTTGTTATTTTTCACGATAGCGACAAGTTTGTTTCTTTCTCTGTGTGCGAGAAACAAAATCAAAACCGCGCACCGAGAAACAAAAACGAAAATTTAATGAATGCTCATTGAGAAAACTTGCAACTCTTTTTACCAATAACTTATGATACTCAAAAGAACCCGTTTTGATCTAAATCAAATTTCTAGTAAATAAGTGTTGATAATTCATAGGTAGTAATTTTTCCTCGATGAATAAAGACTGGCTGAAGAAGTTAAAATCGCTGCTGTAAAAACAAATTCACAACTGTGTTCGTTAAGACGTTTTAATATTTTCATAGTTATTCACACACATGCTATAACTATCTAAACACGCGTTAAAACTATTCATACACACGCTGTAGCTATAGCTATCCATACACACGCTATTCCTTTCCATACATCCGATACAACTATCTATACACACGCATAAGCTATCCAACCATGTGCTATTACTATCCATACATACGCTATAACTAATCATTACACACGCAGCAGCTATCCACACACAAGCTATAACTATCCGTACACACGCTGAAGATATACACGCAATAGCCATAATATGCTACACATGCTAGTGTCTTACACACGCTATAGCTAGCCATACACACGCAACAGCGCCATCCCTATCATCGCAAATGTTATAGCAATACAGATGCACATACGCTATATGTGCACACTGCACACACACCCAACGTTTTCACCCAACGATATCTGAATTGGATTACCGCTGGTGGGGTCCAACTCAGATCGAAGGAGCACCGAACTGAATGAAGAAATGCAGCTTCCCACTACCTCCGCCGCTGCTGCCTGATACCACCGCTCTGGTTCTGCTGCAGCTCAGTTTGGCCGCTGGAATCAGCCACCGCTGCTGATTATACAAGTCCGGCCTGGTGGCCTTTTACTTGTTAACTGAAGACTGCTATGAGACGACACAGGCTATTATATAGCCCAAAGCAAAAATCCATCCGCGAGCAAACAAGAAGCGAGCTTGTGATTGGTTGGATGTGCACGACTTTTAACATAACTTTTAACTAGTTTAGTATCGAAAACATATTTAAATTATTATATGACAATCTTGCGCAATATTTCCCCTATCAATCAAGCCATTGGTGTTTAGAATCTGTTCAGTGGTAATGATAAAAGAAGCATTTTAAAACGGTGTTGAAACACCTGTTGCAGCTACCGAAAGCGAGCTCGTTATTGGTTGAAAGCTGTGAGACTGTTTACAAAGTCAGATCGGTTGTATCCGTTAGTGTCGACTGTGCTTGTGAAGAGAGGTGGTGATTGGTTGCTCGGTATGATTTAGACAATCGATGTGATTTATCAATTTTTCAATAGTGTATCTCGAACAATAGGTTATTTTTGTTACATAAATTCAACCGTAAAAGAATTTCTGATCGGTTGATGCCAAAACCTCGAAATTCTGAAAAGAAATGACTGATATATAAGCGCTCAAAACCTGACCACTTTTCCCTGGTTTTCCCCGGTTGAATTACTAGATTTTCAAATTCAGGTGCCTAACTTCGATATAGACGTTAGTCCAACGTCAAAAAATTATTGGCAACTCTGGCTGTCCTGTTGTCGGCTGAGGAAGTATTAGTAGTGCTGGCTGAGAGAGAAAAACTGCTTCTGCTCTTCTCTGCCGAGTAGCACTGAATTATGAGTGGATGCCTGAAGCGGATCTGCTTCACATGCAAGCACGCGCGGAAATTGTGTCCACCAGAGGAAACAGGTGGTTAATAATAAATCGACACCTAGCTCAAAGCGATGAGATAATATTTGCTTTTCAACATATGGAACTGCTCTTGCTCTTCTCAGTTTTTCCAAAGGTGTGGATAATTTTCAGCGAATTTTCTGTTTTCGATAAAAAAAAGACATGATCGCGGTGCCGTAAAGTTTTCAGTGCCGAAAGGGTTAACAGATGAAGATATCAGTCATGCTGACGTAATATTGTTGTGTAACTTATACCACACGAGTACATGTAATCGAATCAAAGCATCTTCAATTTTTGACAACAGGTTTTTTTTCACTACACAATAAAAAGAGAGTATATGAACGTAAATATGTGTACTGATAAGGGAACACCCATAAAATACGTAGTTTTTTTTAGTTGTTTTTTGACACCCCCCTCCCCCATCGTAGCATTTCGTCACAAAATCAGGACACCCCTCTAGATAATTACGTAGCTTAATAACCACTCCCCCCCCCCCCACATGATATTTTTTTTTGGAAATTTTTTCATCAAAAACGGACCTTGTGTCATACATGAAACCAGAATAGGAAAAGGAAGTACTAAAAGTGACCCTAAGCATACAAAACAGTGATAAAAAAGAACAATTAGAAAAAATCTAAATGTTTCTCTAAGTTTCATATTTGCTACGTAGCTTGGCTTGACCCCCCACCCTTCCCCTCGTCACATTTCGCCTCAAAACTGCAAACCCCCTCCTCCCCCCCTCGAATGCTACGTCATTTATGAATGTTCCCTAAGTTACCTGGGATGAAAAGGACTTTTTTAAAACATTGGTTAATAATAAGTTGAAAATGAAAAAAAACTTGAATATGAATCAATGATACAAATGGTCGGCGTGCGACCAGACCGAACCAAGCGCCAAAAACTTTAATTCGAGTAATCGGCGATTAAAGTTTAACCACCCCGTATGTTACCTGCAAACTACTGCAAACCAATTTTGTTATAATACCATTATAAACTGTTCAAATGATTTCATCAAATTTAACATCCACTGGTGTTAAAAACTCAATTTTTAGAAAAATGGCGCTTGGTTTAAAATTAAATTACACAAACATGAAGGAAATATGAAAACGAGACAACATAGTCATAAGCGTATCCAAGGTTTAAAAAAGGAAGGAAAATAATTTTTAGAAACGTGGGAGCAAATTTAAAATTATCATTTAAACAAAATATATATATTTCATTTCTATTAGAACTAGGAGAATTTACCAAAAAAGATGAACATTATAGATGAAACGGTCAACACAGGCAGGCTCAGATTTAAGTGTGGCAACCGGGGCAAATGCTACAGCTTTTTTCTGCCACCGCGTTTCCCAGAAAAAAAAATATATTTTAATCAGTCGAAATAAACTGACCTCAATCTCTTAAATTCCGATCAATATCGACAATTTCAATGATGGGAACGAAAACTCTGATTAACTAGCTGTCTTACGAATACATAAAATTCCGTTCAATACAGAAAAATCTTTGAAAAAACATCACACGAAAAAAATCGCAGCTATTCAGGCGCTATTTGGGTGCTGACGAAAATCCCCTGCAAAACAGATGGAAACTGCTTAAAATAGGTTCGGGGTGATTGGAATAGTGTCCCTCGATAGGAAACTTTAATTGATTATTATTAAAGTTTGCTAAATCGGTTGTAGAACATTTTGATATACTTATGTTTGCATTTCACCATACAGATTTCAAGTATTTCGTCTCAATACACAGGCGGCTCCTAAAGCTGCTTAAAATATGTTCCCTACCCTATCTCTTTTCTAAAAAACGAAATCTACTTAATTTCGAAACAAACATAAAATTAGAGATTAGAGATTACGCCCTTTTGGATGCTTACGTTAGTGAAAAACTAAATTTAACTTTATGTTGATAAGTAGGCGAACTTGAAGTTGTCAACAAAATAAACATAAAACGTCCATGCCTAGTCTAGTCTCACTTCATTCCGCCTATAACCAACTTAACGACAAGAACACGTTTGGACCCCCGATTCAGAACCAGCAACAAGACTCCGTACGATACCAGCAACTAGAGGCCCGAGGAACCCTATCTCCCAGTTCGTGTCTTGATTCGAACAGGTGAGGAAGAAGAAGACGATATTTGGGTATTACAATAGCGAAAAATAGGTAAAACACGTGCGTTTGGGGTTGTGACGTAGACCTCCGTCAACAAGCGACTGCCATTTGAAATGGTATTCCACAATGTTTAATGGCGCAGGAAGGTATTATCAGCCCGTGATAACTTGTGAAAAAATCTACCAAACATTGTTTTCGGTATTCTACGTCGTCACTATGAACAAACAAAAGCGCTTCAAATCTGAGATTCAAACCATTTCACTACACTGCCGCGCATAGCAAGTCAGTCCCATTTGCATTTTCAGTTAAATTGAGTTATTACGCGTAAATGGTAGCTAACAATGCATAGTTTGATAACAATGGATGAGCTCAACAACTTTGTTCTGAAAAACTGCTGGAAATCATCCAAACATATTGTCCCATCTCGTAAGAAGCAATGTTATAAAATCATGTAAAAACGCGTTTTTCTCGGCTTGCTGAAAATGCAGGTGGGACAGATATGCTATGCGCGGCAGTATAGGATTTCAGGCGGACAAAAATCGGAAAAGTGAATCGCCAATCTAAAAAATAGTAGGAGGGTGGTATCCAAGACACGACCGCATAGTTGACGTTAAGCTAAGTTTGATTTGAGCTCGTTTTACTTTTGTAGTTTGCTTGATTTATTTTAAACAATTTAAGCTCAACATCTTCCAAAAGGAAGGTATTTTGGTTCGGGTGGTAATATCAAGTATCTAGGTCGTCAGCCCAAATTCATCAAGCGACACCTCAAACGACTTGGAACCAAAACTAGTTCATTGGTGATTTCTACTGTTAAGGTCGTCTTTGACCACTTAAAAAGCCAAAAAGTCATGAAAAAAGAATCGTTCATTTTTGGCATGGTTCGATTTTGGCAACAGAAAAAATTCTGGTGTGTTGCCAAAATCAAACGGGGTCTGTATTTTGATTATTTCTTTGCAGCACTCTATCTTAGAGGAAAAAATATTCTTTTTAACATTCACAATGGTCCAGAAACCAAATTTAGGGGGAAATTTGGGTCTAGAACTCTATAGCAATGTTTTAGAGAGAAACTTTTTTTTACAAAGTTACTTAAAATTATTGGAGCTATAAAATTGTAGAACAATGTTTTCTATCTACAAAAATAAAAAAGTTAGGTACTTGATAGCATCAAAAATTTTGGTCAACCTAATTTTTGACACTTTTTCAATAAGCGCTTTATCATATGTAACAACTTTGTAGAAGAAAGTTTTTCTCTAAAATATTGCTATAGAGCTCTAGACCCAAATTTCCCCTCAAATTTGGTTTCTGGACCATTGATGAATACCTTTCATTCTAGTACTGCGAATTTTCTTTAATACGCGAAAAGGCAACCTTCTATAAAATATTTAATTGAGTTCGATTTAGTAGAAATTAAACTCCCTTCTATATCTATTTTTCTTGTTGAAGTTGGCTCACTCACCGATCACAAAGCAGCAAAGATGTAACATAATTTTTTTCCTGCAGTTACAAGCTTGTGGAAAAAAATATCGATAACGAATTACAGTTTTAGTAGAAAATATATATTCACAGAAAATTTAAAATTGACATAGAATTTTACAAACATGTTAACATTCAATTCAGGTCAATTTAAACATTTTATCTGTATACAGAATCAATCAGAAAAAATTTGATCAGTTCAAGATACCAAAGAACAACGAAAATACCATATTTGAAAGTTATATGTCTGTTATCTTCGTAAATAAACTGGGCTAGAGTGATGCACAACATAAGCCTCAGCAATTAATATTTGCATAGCGTTGTTCAATTACAAGTAAGGTTACGGAAAATAATATTTTTTTGCAAATGCTAATTCAAAAAAAAATTCAATTGAAATATACAAATACTAATGTTGGAACTCTAATATCAAGATGAGATGAATTTGGTTTTTCTTCTATGCCGCCACCGCGGGATGCAACTAGTATTGTCATATTGGACTAAATTCATTTAGCTAGTAAAATATAATCTTCAGTACAGCTCGTTTAACTACCTATTCAAAGATCTGTACGGAGCATTTTGGCTTTCTATTGTCTTTTAAATACCCTATGTTCAGTTATTTAAATAAATCTGAAAACAGCAGAGTGTAGAGTTCAAAAATAAACAACGCATTGTGTTGTCCCCGACGGCGCGGTGTATTTTGCGGCACTCGAAAAATCACATTGAATTCTGATATTTGCTGCTATACGAAACAAGAAGGAGAAGAAGAAGACAATTCAAACGGCAATTCGATTGTGTTCCACGCCACGGCAATGTAGTTTTCAATTGGCTTGGCTGCACAAAAATGAATATCGAGTTTTTCTGCACTGACAGACGACGAGTAACCTCTGTACATACATTGCTCGGTGCAGTACTGTTGCCTGTGACATCATATTCTCCTTCAAAACATCAGCTTTATTAACATTAACATATTTATTAACAGCAGAACGTAATACTGTCTGATAGTGGAGGTGGTTACGAACTTTCCGAAAAAGCTTCACCTTCAAGACATCAAAATAGTCTAGGCTCATGGAAGCTAACATTAGTTGACCTATTGGGATGGGGAGATTCTGTCAATTTTTTTTGCCACTTCTATCCAGGATATCACAGCAGGCAGTTGGTGTCTATTCATGAAGTCTGTGCCAGGCGTACTCGCATATGATTGGTACATTGTTGGTGAAAATTCGACCTTGAAACTTTTATTCAATTTTCACTGTTTAACAATGAAGTGATAATGAAAATTGAAGAATCACAAAATTGTCCATCATTTTATCAATCTAACGACATATTGATTATTGTGATCCATCATGTGGTTAAATCAGTATAACCGGAATGTATCTCGATATAGTTAGACGTAGTCCTACGTCAGAACAAGCATAGCCTTGGTGTTACATTTCGATTTGAAACGTGACCTTCTGTTTGTTATACACAGACTTCTCAGCCAACTGTATAATGTAGGGGTACCTAGGGTAATAAGCACCGTTGAGGCAAGATGCACCCCCTCTTATTTACAATGGAAAAGCGTTTCAATAACAAAATAATAATTTTATTATTTGAATTTATGGTTTCTATAGTCACCCTGTTAATTTGGCAGCACTACAATGTCAGAAAATGTAAATATATACAAAAAACTGTTTTCGTAGCAAACGGTCTAGTTTTATGCCCAGCTGAATTAAGTGTTTAGCCCTTCATTGTTGTTTTTCACTTGCAAAATATGTTATTGTATCGAATATATGTCGAGCAACATATTTCCGATGAAATATCTATAAGTTTCAATTAACCTTACCGTTATGGAACCAGAAACGTTCTGTTGTTATGTTTGAGGCATAACGCTTCCCGTAGCTCGAGGCATACGGACTGTTTGTAAACAATTTTTTTGTTTACATTTCATCTCGTTTCCAGCAATGTCCGGAAGTCCAATCGGCGGTCCTGGACCGTTGAACAGCTACGAATGATGCTAAAGGCAATCAAAAACAGTGTTTCCAAAAACCGTGCCGCTCGAGCGTATGGAATCCCGAAGAAAACTATTTTGCCATTATTCACTAGATGACAAAATGAGCCTTACTGCCCCAATATTGTGGTGCATTCTGCCCCGTTGATGGGGTGCATTTTACCTCATTTGCATGGTGCTTCTTGCTCCTTTGTTGCAGTGCATTTTACCCCAGCAAGGGTGCATTTTGCTTCGATTGGTGGCTTTTATAGATTTTTACACTCACCTAAAAAAATGTGTGTTATGCATTTTCTATAATGTTTTTGCATCTGATGCGAGTTTGAACGAATAAATAGGGGTTTTCATGTTTTGATCAGTATATAACATTGGTTTTATCTCTCAGCTTTGACAAGAACATACTCTGCTTTCGTTAACTGGTGCGTTTTACCCCAGTAACCTCTACAAGTTTTATTGCGGGGCTTAGCGCTACGATCCTACTGCCACTAAAGGCCCAAACAGAATGGATACGTAGCGGTTGCGTTTGCGGCAATTTGACATACCCATAGGGGAAAGTAGGTAAAAACGGACACCCTAAGGTTTAACCAAAGTAATTACTCAAGTATTGCTATTCAGATCGCAGTAGTCATACAAATTAAAACTTGAGATCATTTGTTGTCATAATCATTTTTGGTATTATTGAACTTCCTCCAAGCTTTGTGTGTTTTGGGTCTTTAAAAATATGACTACAAATTGCTGTTTTTTTTTGACATGGGTGGGAAAGATGGACACCTGGGGTGGGTAAGATGGACACTACGATGGTAAAGGTGGACACTCACAAAAAGATGTAGTACGTTACGTGTTCTTTTGATTTATGTTCAGTGATGGCCATACACGACTCTACGTTATTGGAGCCCTTCTATATATCACGTGAACAGTTTGAGAGGGTGGATTAGGATGAAGGCAACAATTCACGGCATATATGGCCTGTTCTTACTGCTATGTGATTAATATCTGCTGGTTTCTCTCGCGGGTGTACTTTGTAAACATCCGTAGTACACAACATCTTTCCCTACCTTAGTGTGTACGTCTTGCCCGACCTGGCTGTAAATTTTTCAAACGATCGTAGCTCTCTATCGGAACATCGAAAATCTGCTGAATTTTCACTAGAAAATCGAGGAAAGACTATTTAAACACTAAACTACCGGGAACAAGTGAAAACACATAAGTTTCTCGAGTTTTCCACTATTTTCCGTGGAATGAAAATTACATCAAATAGCGCGTTCACGAAAATATTGTTTATTTTACTTACAAATTTGTCAGTTTGCTTGCTGAAAATTGACAATGCATCTCAAAAGTATTAACACACTACAAAGAAGGTATTCGCATCACTCAACTATCATAATACATTTTAGTTTGTGGAATATTAAAAGTGTCCATCTTACCCGCAGTGTCCGTCTTTACCTACTTTCCCCTACATTTTCTATCAAATCACCCGATTAGTGTCGAATGAAAGGTCTAGCTGCCTCATAACACCTTATTGAATTCTACAGTGAAAAAATGCTAAAAATACTCCAATTTTAATTTTAGGAATCCAGCTGAGGTTTCAAGTTATCGACCAATCAGTTTACTTTCTTCAATAAGTAAACTGTTTGAGAGTATTATTCTTAACAGGATAATGTCACACATCAACGAAAATTCATTTTTTGCAGATGAACAGTTTGGGTTTCGCCAATGCCCATTGCACTACTCATCAATTGCTCAGATTTACTAATGTGATACGAGCTAACAAATCTGAAGGTTATTCTACTAGAGCTGCTCTTTTAGACATAGAAAAAGCATTCGACAATGTTTGGCATAAAAGTTTGAATGCGAAATTTAATTTTCCAATTTTTCTAATCAAAATTTTAAAAAATTATCTGACTGATCGAACTCTGCAGGTTGTCTACCAGAATCTAACATCTAATAGATTTCCCGTCAGAGCAGGTGTGCTTCAAGGTTCAGTCTTGGGTCCAGTCAGGTACAACAGATCTTCCGGATTTACCTCAAGGATGCACTGTTTTGCGATGACCGAGCATTTTCATAAAAGAAAAAAAATCTTCGTGTCATTTGCAGTCGATTACAAAAAAGTTTAGATATTTTTTTCTTCCTGCTTGCAAAATTGGAAAATCTCTCTCAACGTTCCTTAAACTCAATTGTTATTTTTCATTTTCAAAGAGCATATTGAGAGTATACAAGTAAAGCATCAAATGTGTGAGATGTTTATATTCTCTCATTAACAGGAATTTTAAACTTTGTTTAAAGAATAAACTTGTGATTTACAAACAAATTTTTCTACCAACAAAGCTTTATGCTGTACCAATCTGGTCAAGTTGTTGTTTAACAAGAAAGAAATCGCTTCGAAGGATTCAGAATAAAACTCTTAAAATGATTTGAAAACAACTTTTAGTTAAAATTTGACAGTTTGGTTGGTATTTCCCCAACATTAAAAAAAAACTCCTGTGAAACATGGTTTGTCAAATGCCAAGAGAATGATCAAAAATACAGATACTGACACGAGTATCCACCGCGAACATAGAAAAATACAATTTAAGAGCATTGCAAAGTAAACTTTCTCTAGTATATCAACGTGCTTAACTGATTAACTTGCACCGAAACATTATTTTCATGTCATGTATTGAGCCATCGCAAAGCATATTGATATAGCTGTTGGTACAAAATCCATTTCGTTGATTACTTTACTTTAGCTTATATAGAATGCAACGATGCAATCTCATATTCATGTCCGCTGGTATGTAACGGAGATCCATTTATAACAATATTTTGTTAATTATAAACACAAATTGAACTTCTATGAAGCGACAAATCATACCAAATCCAAACACATTGAATATTTATAATGTGTATATTCTGGTTTTGTTTTAATAGGTGCAGGAAATGCGAACGTCCCTTTGTATGCTTAAATCAACATCATCATGATGTGCTCATTATACCCCCAATACATATTGCCCCCCTTAAATAGGTAAACTCTTAGCACTAGCAGAATAATATCAAAACATTGAACATAACCATCCGCAAGCTTCTCTAGGCTCGAAGCGCTTGTGGAAACTGCCAGTATACATGCAGTTCTCAACAAAGAACCTAACCTAACATTTTTGCAGCCAAACTCCAATAAACTTTTACTTTTTCCATCGCTTTATGCGCTCATAACGGTTTACCGCCCTCGGTCTGGTCGTATCATCCTTTGAGGCCGGCAACCCATTGCGGCTACTAACACTCAAACAAACAAATTTTCCTGCTGATTTTCCCACAAAGCAGGTTCACTCACTCGCTCTCGGTTCTCGTATCTCTGCGCGACTCTCCCTTCACACTCGGCCATTTTCCTTGACAAAGTCAGCTGGTTGAGCGACCCCGGCTCTCGCGGATGTTTTTCATTTGCCGCGCCTGTGTTGGTACCGTCCATCCCTAGCCGTGGTGAGCTGTGCTGTGGACCATTCCTCGTATGATCATCCTCATCGTCATTCGAGCCGAACGGAGACAAAACTGCCAGCCATCGAATCCTCTGTCTGCCAGTAGATCGTGAGTGTTGGTACGCGTTGGACGCGAAAAATCGTCGACAAACGCTTCAACCCCGTGTTAGTACGCCTTTCAGTACAGGACATACCGCACATACGTCTCGTCGTCGGTCCCGCAGTTTCTAGTGTGCAAAGAGCGGAAAAAGTTGGAAAATTATCTTTTCGCCCAGCAGCATTGGTGTCGACCCCGAAAAAGAAAGTTCACCGTAGTTTAGTTGAAGGAAAAAGGTCGCTGCGGACCCCACCCCGGATGAGAGGATAACTCCGTCACCGTCGGCGGCGGTGTTTTATTGAGTAAAGTGAAAAGATGAATTTTAAGGCATTACAAAAGCAGGTGGAAAACTGGAAGATTTCGTACAGTAGATGGTGTTCCCACCCACCATTTGGTTAGCCGTCGCTATTGCATAAAAGGATGTATAACGAGTGTATGTGTCCTCCCATTGTCACAGCAGCGCTGCAGCTGCAATAGTGTTAAGTGAGTAGTGTGAACCGGGTGAGCACTGGAAGGCATCTCCTTTCGAACGCGTATCACTCCTTTTCACCGACGGCAGTGTAAAGCGGGGCCACCTTTGTCGGGGCCAAGGGATTGTGTGGCAGACAAATACCCGGTGGATACAGGAAGCACGGGCGAGGCCACTAGGCAAGTGTTTAGGTCACGACGTGCGAATCCTCTCAATTGGGGCCACTTTTTACATCTCGTTGATAGTGTTTGCTTGTGTGTCGAAGAACCACTAATCCGAGCAGCAGCAGCAGCATCATTACCATCATCTTTTTTGGCGATACATCATCAGCGGTTTTGCTTGTAGCAACAGCGCGAACGCAGTTTTCGGTAGCTCAATGAGAAGAAGAAATATAATTCTATAAATATACTTTCGCCCCGTTTTCACCGACCCTACTCTGTGTGAAGATCTGTCGGTCGGTCCGGCCGGGGGCCTTGCTAGGCGTCGATGTGTTGTCGAGTGGATTTTCCTTGTTTACTAACTGAATTTCACAGTGAGGCGCGCTGGGGCAAATACCGGTCGTAATTCGAGTGTCGGAAAAATGTGTAATTTTGATTAGACTGGTTGGGGGGTTGGGGGAAGAGGGTACCTGAGGCCTGTTCCGTTGACTGTGTTTCTGGCAAGAGTGAATTAAGTTGCGAATTTAATGCTTTTTGTTACTCTGCTCGAACAGAGTACAGCGTATCCTAGATAATTTAATTTCAAACATTTTGATTCTATAGGCCTTCTTCTATTGGGTTTGTTTGAGTGAATTTAAAATACAGTTTTTGGAAATAAAATGTTGTTACATTTTTAAATTACCTTCCGATGCGTAAAGCGCGGAAAGCTGAAATACAGGTACACTACCCACTTTAACTTTTCCAATCGATGAAAGCATATCTTTTAAGCATGAATTTGCAACTAAAGTTATTCAAATTATCATTACGGGGCAAACTAAGGAATATAATAAAAAATAGATTAACTTTTTCCCAAAAATTTTTAATTTTTGTTGAATAATTTATGATTCTTAGAAATTATTTGCGTTAACTTGAAATTACTGAAACTATATTTTTGAGAAAAACTGATAATTTCCGTTGACAACAGTATTGTGGTTTTCTCTTGGCTCACGCAAAAATCGGAGGGTGCGAAGTCACATCAATATTGAGCGAAATTTCCGTACCTTTCGATTACGTCTGTAACCCGGATAACAAATGTGTCTTAGAAAACGCATCTTTAGTGTAAACATATACCCATGCTTTTCTCGTGATTTGATCGACAAAATACACTAAAATAACAAAATGTTTAACAGTACTAATAATTAGAAATGGTCGGGTTTGAAGTTCTTCAAACCCGTACTCGACCCGAGCCCGAATTTTTCTTTCGGTTGAAGCCCGAATCGTAGACAATTTTTTTTTTCGATCAAAACCGAACCCGAAATTTTTATTTCTATCAAACCCGAGCCCGACCCGAACCCGAAATTGTAAAACCCGAATCTGACCTGAACTCGAGATTTTAAAGATTTTATAGTCGGGTTTCGGGTTTTCAAACCCGACAATTTTAAACCTGAACCCGAATATTTTATTTTCATTAAACCCGAACCCGACCCTTATACGACAGTTTCAAAAATTTTCAAACCCAACCATCTGTACAAGTAATGTTTTACCTCCTGCCCAGTGCTGCCACATTCTCATCTATATGTTAAAGCACAGAAAACTTATTCACTCAGCCAAATAGTAGAAAACCTTCAAAAATCACAATAAATCCATTTTAGAACAATGCGCAAGATTATTATCAAAGAATCTGAAACAAAATCTTGTATTGAAGAAAATGCGAGCTTTTAAGAGGCTCTTTAGATGGCTTCAATTTTTTTCACAAATCTTCCACTTTCGTGGTAAAACAACATCGCTTGTCGAATAACAAGCATTCTAATTTCTTGGAACTTGTTCTCGAGATGTTGCTCATTTCCCCGAATGCGAGGCTGGGAAACTGATTTATGATTCAATTATGTATTTTATTCATGTCCAAACTTCAATACTGGATATTAATCTCAACTAAAACTGGAAAACTTGAGAACGCTAAATTCTAAGTTCTTCTCTATTTTTCATTTGTAGAAAAACAAACCAGGTTTGAATCTAAATCTAGAAGAAAATAAGACAAACTTTTATTTTCTTCAACAAAACAAAAAAAGTTCTCGTCAAAAACCTGATTACACACACAAGAATTCCGCGGGAAACAAGCATCGACAATTAAAATATTTCACTGTTGTATTCTTCATTTCAGAAGAAGTAGATCATTCGCAAGAGAAAAGTATAACGCAGTACATATTTTATCATAAAAGTTTTGCCGAAAAGTTACTTCACAAACTAAACACTAACATTTTGATGAAAGCGTAATCATCCTTATATTCTCGAATATCGAAACGAATAACGACTGGGTTTGCCTCACTGTGCGCCGTTGTTTTTGAGAAAAAAGAAATGAAAAGATACTCACTTCTCCCGGCCATTCGGAATCAAGACACAACCACACAGGAATGCGGCCTAACAGTCTGAGAGCATATGCGTACATATCGGGCGACTATAAATTGTACCAGTTGCGGGAAGATATGCTAAGTGTTTTTGCTAACAACTTGGGGAAAGAAGCACAAAAACTGTTGATAAGAAATTGGGCGCTTGTTGAAAACCGGAAGCAAGAACGAAATCCCCAACCGAACTGCGGTGTTTTTTACGTTATGTCTCCCAAGCAGCCACTTCCTTTGAATTGGTTGATCGGCCGTTTTTCAACATGGGAAGTGATTGGCCGTTTCAGATTGCAGGGAAAAACAGCCGAACAGTAGCACCGAAATAAAGGCGCGTCCCTGTGAGCTCGGGAGCATGAAATTTCGACACTTTTGGCTCAAATGCTCTTCCTTGCAGTGTAGTGTAGTGCGTTCGGTTAGACTGAACCATTCGCCAAATACCAGCTTGCAATTTTAATAGTCGCAGACGAGCAGAGAAACAAACGGAAAATTAAAATACCATTGATCGTACAGGTGCAAGTGTCCTAGCTGTATAGTGTGTGAATCAATGACGAGCCAATTACGTTCGTGCTGTTTGCCGGAAAATCGAAAGTGGAAAGTGGTTCTTCGAAAGGTCGGAAATAACGGCAATCTACGACCGAACGACTCTTGAGTTGTGTATTTTGCGGAGCGTTGATTGTGTGATTGTGATTTCTCAGAGTTTTATGTGGCAGAAAAAAATAGGAAATAATTAAACTACAGTTTTCGATATCGGAATCTTATTAAACCGATCAGTTTACGCCACCCCACGGAATGCTACACCACCCAATTCGTTTGCAGATAAAGGAAACTGATTGTATTATAAATTGAAACGAGTTCTTCAGTGAAAGCTTGACGAATGGAAAAGGCTAGATTGTGAAGTACGTAATGGAATATTTATAGAAAAAAGAAACAACTACAGCATAAAAATCGTCCCCCGATTTACAACACTGGTGCCTCCTACGCTTGGTAAACCTATCGTGGCTTTTAAAAGAAATTACGCGTGAGATTGAAAGTGAAAAGTGGTTTCCCGGCCGCCACCTCGGAGGAAAAGTTTCCCGATCTCATCAAGACTTTGTCACCAGTGTCAGGCAGTGGATCGGCGTCTACAGCCAGTTGTGCGGTGCGAAACTCAGAACGTGATTGGATAGAATTTTAAACTTCAACCCAGCCCACGGCAGGATTTCGAAAACCACAGCAAAAGGCATCCTATCAAAATGTATGAGAGTTTATTTTTTCTAGCTTGTATTGCTTTCTGTCTGCACCAACTCATCTACCTTCCCGTTTTCACCCTCCACCCCAACCATACCAATCCAATGTAAAGTGGATAAAATGAGAAAATAATCATTGTTCATACATAAATGTTTCGATCACAGAAGGTAGCGACAAAAAGCACTCAAAGTGACATAAACCCCATCGACTGCATACATATAAAAGCTCCGGTACCGTACTTTTCACCATATCCCACGTCCTCGTTCGCTGATGTGCTCTGCAAAAAAAAATCACGTTCCATGCACCCCGTTTCTTGTACTCTCTTTTTCTTCCTTGCGCGTTGGGTCTTTCCAGTGCCAATTTAACTGTTTCGCAAATCAAGTCGGTCCTTTGTGGAACAAGGCGCAAATAAACTTTTACGTGGCGAATTGGCAATCCGGCGAGTTATCTGGTACTGAATTCACCGCATGTATAAAGCTTCACATTTATCACTGCCGATGTTATATTTTCGTACGAACTTTTCTCTGCGCACTTGCATGGCTTACACGGTGCGTGTTGGTTACTAGGCGACCGTTTTTTGCACGATAACTTAAAGCGGCTGTTTGTTTGCTCATAAAAGAAAATATCGTTGGGTATGATGAATTTTGCGTAAATATTATTGAGTATTATCATGTTACTGCTACTTATTATCATTAATTTCACTGCTGCACTCAACAATAACGAGCAGTCCTATCAGATAGAAAATGCTATTTCACCCTACTAAGGGTACACTGTAAGACGTGATGGTAAAACAAAAGTTGGGCGTTCCAACCGTGAATAAAATGGCACGTAAATACCTATTGAAAAAGTTTGGATAAATTTTGACAACACACCGGTACAATTTTTTTTTCGTTTTTTCATTCTTCAACACTTTTACGAAAAGGTTTGTTTAGCTTCGGGTGAATATCTTGATTATCGGTTTATGCTGCAAGCACTTGGTGAACTTTTTTTCCCTTAAACCACTCGACATAACCAATAACAAAAAAACTTTTTCTGTACCGGGTCGCAGTTGCTGTACGCTTTACTTCAAAGACAAATTCAACATCTCAAAAAGATACTAGGCAAAAAAACAACAATGGTATCAGTTTGGTATCACCTTAATGATTCGCATTCTTACACCTTCATTTGTCACAAATTGGTCCATACAATGACCGCTAATTCACTAAATTGCTGATAAACCAATTCCCTGTTCAGTTTCAGATAACGAAACTGGATAACGTTGCTGACATGTTTGACCTTCGAACTGTTAATTGTCAATTAATTACATCAGCAGAATTGCAGTAGCAATGCTATTCACAAAAGCAGACACGACCTCATAATTCCCAGGTAACAATGTTGGTTTTATCAAAGTTTTAGATTGCTTTACACAGCCAAAACAGCGCTATAAAACCTTGATATAAGCAGGTTTTGTTACTTGGGTTGTTATAGAAGACTACGCAAATTGTTATTAATCAAACCAACATTTATTTGTATTATGTGATTAATTTTTAGTTTGACGCGTTTTTTGCACGGAAAACTGTAAAAAAATTGTGTAACTGTAAAAAATGAAATTGTGTAAACGAAATTTTAATTCGATCGAAAATGCCTATAGTCCACCGGGAATGCAAAGCTTCCACGTGGAAAATCATTTGGGTTTGTTTGTAGACTCCCAAGCAGCATTATTGAAAGCGCTTTGCGCCGCAGCGTAACTTAACTGAGAGTTATTGCGTTACGATGCTAATAGAAGGAAAAAATTTGAAAATGGGCGAAACTCTTTTTTCACGAAGGATTACGCCTAACTGGAAATTCTAACAATGCAACCAAGGAAGAAATGGTCGGTTGGATTCTTGCAATCGGTTGTTCGAAGTACAACCTATTTCAATTATTTATTTATTTATTCATTTATTTGGCATTCCGTCATGACATAGCCTGATAACAACAAAGTTTCTCCAATTCACGCGGTTATTGGCTGCTACTCTCCAATCCCTGGGACACCGTGTACTCTAAAACTCCGAGCTCTCCAGGTCATTCTCGAGCATTGTCCACGTTTCATGCCCGTCGATAACAACCGGTCTTATAAGCGTTTTGTACGGGTTACACTTCGTACGGGGGCTTGGTCTGTTCGACCGCAATTGCTTGTGAAACCCATAGTAGGCACGATTTCCGCTGATAATACGCCTCCGGATCTCACGGCTGGTATCATTGTCCTCGGTTACTAGTGAGCCAAGATAGACAAACTCGTCGACTACCTCGAACTCATCGCCGTCGATCGTGATGCTACTGTCTAAATGATGTCGGCCGGCTTCGGTATACTTCGTTAAGACGTATTTATCTTCAACCCAATCCTCGCTGCTTCGCGTTTTAGTCTGGTGTACTGTTCTGCCACCGCCGCAGTTGTTCTGCCGACAATGTCCATGTTATCAGCAAATCAAAGAAATTGACTGGATTTGTTGACAATCGTACCCCCCGTGTTGATGTCCGCTCGATTCTTCACACCCTGTAGCGCAATATTGAATAGCAGTCGAAGCCCCCTGCGGGACCCGACAATCCACCCGAAATCCGCACACAGTACTGCGTCCCAACCACCGTAGCCTTTATCAGTCTAATCAGCTTTCCCGGAAAGCCGTTTTCGTCCATGACCTTCCGGTCGATAGTGTCATACGCGACTTTGAAGTTGATGAATAGGTAGTGCGGGGGGGTTCTGTATTCACGGCATTTCTGGAGGATCTGCCGTATGGTGAAGATTTGGTCCGTCGTAGACCGTCCTTCCACGAAACTGGCCTGATTACTTCCTAAAAATCTGTTGGCTAGGGGTGAGAGGCGGCGGAAAAGGATTTGGGAAAGCAGTTTGTAGGCGGCATTCAGGACCTACAGTCCAATTTGTCGCTTTTCTTATAGATGGGACAGATAACCCCATCCTTCTACTCCTCCGGTAGCTGTTCTGTATTCCAAATTCTTGCAATCAACCGGTGCAAACAAATGACCAGCTTTTCCGGGCCCATCTTTAGGCTCCGCTCCGAGGCCATCCTTTTCAAGCCGATTTATTGTTTTTTAGCTTCTTGATGGCATCTTTAATTTCGCCTATCGTTGGGGCTGGCACATCTTCTACATTCATCGCACCGGCGGAATCGCTTTCTCCGCCGCCATGGTCTCTTGCCTGGGCGCTATTCAAGTGTTTATCTAAGTGCTGCTTCCACCTTTCGGTCACCTCATGATCGCCCGTCAGAATACAACCATCTTTATTCCGGCACATTTCGGCTCGCGGCACAAAGCCTCTGCGGGATGCGTTGAGCTTCTGATTAAACTTTCACAACAGCTGTTCCAGCTCTGCAAACTCCTCTTTTTCCAGGCGGCGCTTTTTCTCCCGGAAGATTTGGGTTCGCTGCATCTTCTTCTGTTTATGTCTTTCCACATTCTGATGAGTGGCACTTCTCCTCATCCATTACCCTCCAACATTCGTCGTCGAACCACTCTTTTCGTTGGGTTCGTCCCACATGCCCGATGACGTTCTCTGCTACGCTATTGATGGCTGTTCTGATGATGTTCCAACAGTCCTCGAGAGGAGCTTCCTCCAGCTGGTCCTCTTCCGGCAGCGCAGCTTCGAGCTAATGCGCGTAGTTTTCGGCGAAGCTAGGCTGCTTCAGTCTCGCGAGATCTAACCGAAGCGGGCGTCGGTACCGAATGTTGTTAAAAACGGAGAGTTTTGGGCGCATCTTAACCATCACCAGGTAGTGGTCCGAGTCGACGTTAGCGCTTCTATAGGATCAGACGTCGATTATGTCTGAGAAGTGCCGACAGTTGATCAGAACGTGATCGATCTGTGTTTTTGTCTGATTTAGTGACCTCCTCCTTGTACTTGTGTAGGAGGTTGTGCTGGTGCGCGCTGAACCCATCGATTAGTATTCCTCCTCCTGGCCGACCTGAGCGTTGAAATCCCCGATGACGATCTTGATATCATGTTTTAGGCAGCGGTCGTACTCATTCTCCAACTGCGCGTAGAATTCATCCTTGTCGTCTTTGGTACTTCTGAGGTGAGTGCTGTGTGCGTTTATGTTGCTTATGTTGAAGAAACGGCGCTTGATACTCAACCTGCACATTCGAGGACTGATTGGTCACCACCCAATCACCCGTGTTCGCATCTCGCATATCGATATAAAAGCTGTTCCCAGCTCATGCGTGTTGCTACAGCTCTGGTAGATGGCATGACCATCCCGGAACGTACGTACCATTGAGCCCTGCCAGCATACCTCCGGCAGCATTACGACGTCGACTCTGCGGGATTTAAATACTTCAGAAAGCACTCGTGTGCTCCCTTGGAAATCGAGAGACCGGCAGTTCTACGTCCTGAGTTTCCAATCGTTAGTCCGTTCTCGTCGCGTGGGTCTGTGCCGATAGTTCCAGTCCGAATATCTTTGTTCCTTGTCATTACTTGTTAGTGTTTTACGGTGGTGGCTTGTAAGGCCTGCGTACCAACCCCCTACCTCGCTGGAGGACCATCGTGCACAACACTGTTTAGAATCCCACGTCGGCACGAGGACAGTAATCGGCCGCCCCTAACCTGGAGTACACACGCCGTTTTGAGCCGCTCCTAACATGGAAGACAGACGCTCGGAAACTCAAAAGAGCCCTCCTTCCCTGTCAGCATACTACCAAGCTTTCACCAGGGTTGGCTACCCGATCTTCCCTTGGTTGCTCGTATCTCAGCTGGCACCGCGTGCAGGTCGGGATAGGAGTGGCTGGATCAGGGGTTAAGGACCACATGTGGGGTATATTTTATTAAAGTAGGTGCACTTGGCCCCGATGGCACGCATTATCCAGCCGTTTAGCCAGCCAACCTATTTCAATATTGTAGGTGAATTAGAGCAGAATTTACATGTTGCTGACATCAATTTCATCAATCAATTTCAGAGACTTTTTCTCTTAATAAAAACCATAATTTGACCACAGACAAACAGACGTGCCTCTCGAT
This sequence comes from Wyeomyia smithii, assembly GCF_029784165.1. Classification (NCBI taxonomy): domain Eukaryota; kingdom Metazoa; phylum Arthropoda; class Insecta; order Diptera; family Culicidae; genus Wyeomyia; species Wyeomyia smithii. The sequence continues at coordinate 61,696,326 of NC_073696.1, forward strand.
GACGATTTCATCGACCAGAAAAATAACGATTATTTTGAAATTTTGCTTAGTGGGCAATAATTCCGCTAGCGTCGCTATAAGCAAGCGTACACATTCATTATCAAAGACAAAAACCGTCAGTAATGCCTCTGGTGTTTTTTTTTTTTTTTTTTTTTTTTAAAGGTGGCGGGGAAATCTGCAAACAGACACCTGAGAAGAGAACTCAGGGTGTGGGGATGAGACTAGGGGAGAGATGCTGGGGTAGTTACACTCGCCCAGACACCTACTGATCCCTGTCCCGACCCACTAAAACCCCTCCAGTCTCCAGCCCTGGTCTTCCCGGAACGACGGTTAAGTATTACGTCGGGGAGTGGCTTTTGTGCGTGATGCACCCTCTTTACTCTTATAACCTCCTAGCTAACTACCTGGAGACTGGTAATTAGCTACCACTGGCGTGTTGGTGGTTGACCCGCCACACACGTTGCAGCTCCAGAACAATCTGAGAGGCGGCCGCACAGACCGCGTTCCAGATGTCCGGGTCGTCGCACATCCTCCGGACTAGATTGTCCGGAGTAGTGCCAGGCCCGCTCACAGCCATCATGTTGCTCCTCGCTCTTGCGAAACGGGGGCATACGAAGAAGACATGCTCAGCAGTCTCCTCCTCCTCCACGCACTCGGGACACATGGGGGACACCGCGTGTCCGAACCTGTGCGATATTGCCTGAAACAACCATGGCCTGACAGGATTTGTGTCAGGTGGAAGTTCACTTCACCATGTCGTCTCCCGACCCAGCCGGATATCTCCGGTATGAGTCGGTGCGTCCATCTGCCCTTTGTGGAGTTGGACCATTCCCGCTGCCAGCGGAGCATCGAGAATGACCTTCTGGTACCTCGTATGCCCCTTGTGTCACGTTGGTCGAAACACTCTCTGTCCTCCTTGATGGCGATGCTGATAGGCATCATGCCGGACAAGACACAGATTGCATCGTATGACACCGTACGATACGCACTCGCAACTCTCAGGCACATGAGCCTGTAGGTACTTTCCAGTTTACCACGGTAACTGTTAGTACCTAGCGCTCTGGACCACACTGGCCCACCATACCTAAGTATGGACGAAACCACGCTGGCAAGAAGTCTTCGCTTGCTGCCATAAACCGCTGAGCTATTGGACATCATACGAGATAGTGCTGCAATAGCCGATGAGGCCCTCTTACAGGCATAGTCGACGTGACTCCCGAACGTGAGCTTGTCGTCCACCATAACCCCCAAGAGCTTCAGGGATCGCTTCGAGGTGATGGTGCAGTCTCCGACTCTGACCACCGCCTGTTGCTCCGATTTACGGTTGTTCACAACCGTGACCTCCGTCTTATGATGCGCGAGCTCCAGTTTCCTGGAGCGCATCCAGTCCTCGACCTTGCGTATACAGTGCGCGGCCGTCAACTCGACCTCCTCGATAGACTCGCCGTAAACCTCCAGCGTTATGTCGTCTGCAAAGCCGACGATCACAACCCCTACAGGGAACTTGAGTTTCAACACTCCGTCATACATGACATTCCACAACACCGGGCCCAGGATAGAACCTTGCGGAACTCCTGCGGTAATTGGGACGCACTTCTGACCCTCCTCCGTGTCGTAAACAAGTACTCGATTCTGGAAATAATTTTCCAGAATCTTGTACAGCGACACCGGTACATGGATGCTCCTGAGCGCGAGCGCTATGGAGTCCCAACTGGCACTATTGAACGCATTCTTCACGTCGAGCGTGACGATTGCGCAGTAGCGTATTCCCCTTCTCTTGCGCTGCATTGCTACCTCCGCCGTCTTGATGACGGAAGAGATTGCGTCCAGCGTGGACCTGCCCTTCCGGAAGCCGAACTGGTTACTTGCCAGACCGTGTACACCCTCCGTGTACCTCACCAGTCTGTTGAGGATGATCCTCTCAAGCACCTTGCCCGCGGTGTCCAGCAGGCAGATAGGCCTATATGCCGATGGGTCCCCTGGCGGTTTCCCAGCCTTCGGCAATAAGACCAGTCTCTGCCGCTTCCACCTGTCCGGAAAGAGACAGTCATCCAGGCACCTCTGCATGACTGCCCTGAACAGCCAGGGGGCATGCCTCTGGTGTTGATATAAGCAAGCGTGCATACCCATTAGCAAAGACAAAAACTGTAAAACGAGAATAAGTTAGTAGGCAATAAGCTCACATGGTGGCGCATGAGTGTAACGTTTCGAATAAGGACGAAGATTTTTGATAATTTTTCTTCGAAGTAGCACGTCCGTTTGTCTGGGATTTGACTATCACATTTAGATATGAGGGGATCCATGAATGCTTTACAGGCTTGATATTCCTTTGCTTCGTGAAATATATTAAAACCATGCCAAAACTGTTATCGTAGAATCACCGCTTTGAGATCAATTTTTGTCCGATTAAAATCTTTTTTTAATGGGTGAGAAACAAACTCTTAGAATTTTAATATTAGGCTTTAGGGAATTGCTCATATATCAAATGAGAGGAACACCTGAATAAGAAAGTAGATTACGTTTTTTGTTGAGTTTGCTTTGCGTCTCAAAATTAAAAAAAAAAATCCAGGCTCCACTCCGTATCACATTCTTTTACAAGAAAATTAAACTTGTCTCTGTTGTTTCATCTCAGCAGTGCGCACTGCTGTGTACTTCTGTGTATTCTCACTACCTACCTACCTACCTTATCACCTACCTCAAAAAACAAAATCCGCGCATCGTTCTGTACGGCTACAACGGGACTCGTTCAGCAGCTAACCAAAGCTTTTTTCATCACTAGCGGACCACTTTTTATTTTAATTACTAAACAAAATCACTCACTACACTAAGAATACTTTGATCTTTGAAATATATGAGATGAATTTCTACAATTCCTAAATTTCAACTGTATGTATTTTCATCTGTTTTCACTTCGTTGAAGAAAATCAAGAGTTGCTAAATCAGTTTCTGTGAATACGAAAATATCATACTGAAAATGTTAAATTATTAAATTATTAGTAAACAACTGATGCGGATATCTAGGTAACCTACTACGACGGGCTGCGGCTACGTTCATTCATGATAATGTGATTCATTCATGATTAACAGTGTTCTGAATATGGGGGCATCGTGAGATAAATAATTGAGCAGTGATTCAAGTTTTGAGATGGATATGAAAGCGTTGTGAAAAATGGTTTGTTTTACAAAATTCAGGATAAATCTAGCTAATTTTACTAAATATGCAATGCTAAACGATTCCATAAGGGTACGTAAGCATATTTAGCTTATTTGTTCAATGGTTTTGTGAAAATTTGGTGTTAAATCCGTGCATTCTTCGTGAATATCGGCTTCATGAGATGAATAATGGAGCAGTTCCCCTATTTATGAGAAGTGGTTTTTCATCTGGTATACAACGATATTTCGAATAAGCTCGTTTTTGATTTCAAAGATATTTTTCAAACACTAGTTCAACAAACAATAGCTATAACATAAATAACAATAACTATGACATGATAATTGCACTATTATTGCAAAACAGTGGTCGCTTGATGAAGATATTATAGTTTTAATTTGAAAACAGCCGTCAATCGATAGCCCATGTTAGATTGTTAGATTGCGTAACATGTACATTTTTTGACAGATTCACAGTGACATTCTTGCAACTACTTGTTCTTTGCAATATGTTAGGATTACCAAATTGTAACAAGTTGGAAATAATTGAAGTTCATGCTACATTAAAGTTCTAATTGCGTATAGGATACTTGAAAAAAAAAAAAAAATCGGCAATTTTCGTCCATTTTTAAAGGCAAACGTTACATTACGCTTTGATGCTAAAGAATAAGATAATTTGAAAATGGGCGAGACTCTTCTCACGAAACAAGGGCTTAAAATAAACATGCATAATATCTTTTAAAGTTTGAATGCGTTATATGTAAGATACTGTTCAGTAGTATAATCCTTTAATTCTCAACAAACTAAAATTATGTTTTTACTGTGTTATGAGCGGTAGTTATGTTCGTCAAGCTTCTATACTGCCCGAAAAATTTACCATGTGATTTGCGATGAAACCAGTGAAGAGATCTTTTAACAACATTTGAGATACACTGTCGAAAAATCAGTAAACAACATGGATTGTCTAAATCACCTACACAACCAATCACTGCCTGTCTTCTCTAGCATATTCAAAATAAAGTTTACAAGCGATACGACCACTTGCAAACAATTTTGCGACAAGATTTTTTTCTACCATTTCATAGTATTCATAGATATCTACCATTTCTACCATTTCATAGTATATAGATATCATACAGACGGTAAAGTCTAGGCGTAGCCAAGAAGGGAAAGTCCCGTTAATTTCATGCCGGGTTCCAATTCCCGGTAGGTCTAAATCACCGTCTGCAGCGGAGAGCAGAGCGCGTTGGTGCTGAAGCAGCCGTCTATCTGGTGGCAAACATGCTGAAAATGGCATAAATTGCTCCAGATGACAAGAAAACTAGAACCAGCCCATGTCATATGTAAAGGTCAATCCGCGATGTCAAGAAATTTAAAAAACTTGCCTGGTGTCGGCAATGGCAATGGCGCTTGATAGTGGCCCAAAATCATAACATTGAAGTAGTTAATATTTTTTTAACTTACCAAAACATTGTAGATATGATAGTGGTACAAACTACGCGACAAGCATATATTCTCGCTTTTCTTCTCAGTGTTTATATTTCGCGGCCAGTACAACTATCGAAAATATCAAACAATTATTTCATTTGCTTTGCCATTTCCTATTCTTCGAAGCTCTGCTACCACTGAAAGTTTCTATGGAAGCATGGTTTCATCCCGATTCCGAAAATGATAGGTGATAGCTAAAATTGGACAATTTTTTGTGGCACTCTACTCAACAACAAACACGTTCAGAGAAAAATGAAAGTTGGTATACCAGTATTTTTTGTTTCGTTTATGCATGCTCAGTTCTGTTAAAAATGACATCAAAACAAGGAGCCTTGGGCAAGCGCATTGTACAGTTCTAACCGAACTACACAAAAATTTTGGCAAAAGATTCTCGGTAAACCATTTTAAAGGTGAAAATCTTCCGGTTTTGTGTATAATTTCCTGCAAACCTTAACAGCAATTCGTCAACAGCTCTATGAAACGCGAATACTTAATTTTGAGTAAAAATTTGTATGGAGTTTTTGATATTGATATTGATGATTCAAGGTATCCAAATGATGACTTCCGTGCAGGTACTCAAAAGTAAGTAGATCACTTTTACCTAAAAGTACTTTCCCGCACAGAAGGGTTGATTACGTCAAAAATACGCATATTTGGGTATTTTTATTTTGCTGTATACCAGAAAGAATATTGGCATAAAATGTTGATCCCAGTTCTTCAAAAACAACATGCCGATAGATAGTATGTGTTTTGGCTAGATAAAGCACCATCACATTACGACTTAAAACACAAAGGTTCCTGAACAACCATTCGACCCCATTTGTGGCCAATATACGCAACCCAACTAATGTGCCTCAGTGTCGTCCGAAGATTTCAGTTTTCCTTTAAGTACATATACCTTTGTTTGACAGCTGTAGAAAATAAAATCCAAAATTTCAGTTGTCACCCGTTAGTATAGATGAAATCTGTTATACAAAGTGATTTTCTCTCTGTTATTTTCTCTCCTTGAAAATTATCCCAATGTTAATATTGTTTTATTATCATTTTTGATATTGTTATTTTATACTATCAGAATTTTTTTAGTTTTGAATCACGATTAATTTCTGAGAAGGGTTTATGTGAAGATGCTAATAATAACTAGAGTTGTCGCCAAATCGATCCGGTGACGCTATGATACTTTTTCTGAGTACTTCGAATGTACTTAAATCAAATATTATTCCGCAACTGTTAAACCTCTATGATCGCGTTAATTCATTAGGCAGAAATTTACCAAGTAGCATTGAACGCTGGACTTGTATAGCCAGCATCAGTATATGTGTGTGTACACACGTGATTGTGTTCGTTTCACCAGACGCTAGCAGGGCAGACCTCAAATTGTAAACCACCATTCCGCACGGTGATGTATGGCCCATTTCCCAGATGCCAATGAATGTTTTTTTTTCTTTCACTCCTCCTTGCGGTTGCGTTTAGCGTCAGCGTCGACAACGAAATTGCTGATGATCGTGACCTCACACACGTTACACCCACCTGGCGTCCGGCTTCACTCCGCTGCGTATTCTACAGCCGGAAAAGAGGTGCGTCGGTCGGCATGTGCCTATTTTCGTCCCGGTATAGCTGCCGCGGTATTTACGTCTAGGACTAGGGCAGCTCGAAAGAAATGCGCCGCATTTGCACTGCGGTTATTGTTGGTTTCCGTTTGGGACCTCAGCCACAATTTCTCATGTATATTCTAGGTGCATTCGCTGATAGCATCAGCTTTTTACGAACTGTCAGCGGTCGGATTGCCACATCCGTTATTTTTAAATTAAGATGGGATTGGTAGGTTCATTGTTTGCATGCGAAAATCATCCCCCGCACAAACTTCAGCGCGCGCTGCATCCGGTGAAATATGTAGCATTTGTGACTCTTGTGCATTGCGTTGCTGGTGGGGCACACAAAGTTGATCATCAGCACCAGGGCTTGCGAAATATGTTTGCACACACGCTGATACTTCCATGAAATTGCTTGCGAAGACATAACCTAGGTTACACTTTTCCGAAAGACAACCCATCGTTATCATCATGCTGGCATTTTTCCCCGAACGAATGAGGCGCTCTCTAGCTCTCTAGCCGTGGGCGGAAGAAAGTAAATAAAAATGTGAAGAGTGGCCAGCGCGGTGTGCGTGTTATGTTTGCCACTTTGGCTAGTATTTTCCCGTTTTCCGCTGTGCTGTTCTGTATGTGCATTTCACGATGCTCGCAGTATGATCCTCCCGGTATTAAAGGTTTGTTTGTTGGTTCATATTGTAAGCATATTGGAGGTAGACGATGGAAGATTGTTTGTTGGCGTAACACGTTTCGCTTAAATTATTTATTGAAACGTGAGCTGATTCTGTTTCCTCTGTAAAATATTACCCTGACCGGATTCAGTTCAATGTTTAATGCAGTTTTAATTGCAATTGTAACTAAGAAATGAAGCTATTGTGGTGTTTGATCACTGAATTATTTACTAAGTACTTTGACCCGTATTTTCACCTAGGTGCCATTAGTTTTAAAATGATTACATATTCGAGATATAATAGTTTGTTATACTAAAGTCTTTCTTTTTTACTTATAAACCAGTGTCAACTGTCAACATCAAAACGGATAACGGCAATGCAAAATTATACAGATCGCCCGTTTTTATGTTGACAGTTGCCTTAACGGTGAGTGGCTCGCCGTCTCTCTGGTGTATAGGCTAACTAATGTGACTGTTCCGCTGTTTACGATCTTAAGCGGGTTATGAATTTTCGGCGAGTTGTCCTAAGTTTTTTATAATATGAAAACCTCCTGTAACATATGACCGCCGATCTCTAAAATGGGTGGATTGGGACAACCTACAAAAGTTTATAGTACTTCAGTTTAAATTCAAGGGAAACTATTGACATCATGATTTCACTTGCCCCTTTTTACTCTATACGTTCTTCAAGTTATCGAAAAAAATAAGCTAAAATATGATATAACCTTGTAAAGAAAAGTGCTGGAGATGTGTAGTCTTTGGCAAAAATATATGGTTTGTGTGCCCTAACAATTCATCTAAACAACGTTTTCTTGTAAAATGTAACTAACAAAAGTTAAGTACAAAAAACTAAGTTTTAAGTAACTTATTAATAATAATATACTTTATAAATTTTTACCCAATTAAGATAGGGTTTTTGTTTGTTAACTCTCACTATGAAACATTTCTTAAATATTGATTGAAGCTTTTTAGAGGTTCAACTGAAGACCGTCCAACGGCGGCACTGGGCACTAGAGAGTTAAGCAAAGTTTAATACTTTTAAATCTTCTACTACTTTGCTGAATTAACCATTCCTCTACCTCTTAACATATAGAAGTTAGTTTTTTTATTTTTAATATAGTAAATTTTTCATAATTTTTGCCAATTTTTGATTATGTGGGTCACTCATACAAACAAATGTTCCGAAACACCATTAAGTTAGGATGAGGGTGAAAAGCGCTATGGAATGAAGTTCCACTATTTGCTTGATTGGACCAATGTGCCGTGGGACCTCCCCACGCCTGGGTACGGCCCCGAGGAAGGGGGGGCGGTTATTGGTCACCTTCGGTTGTTTTCTAGTTGTCATGTTCTTTCTAGTAGCCATGTTAGAGTTCAAAATCATGTCCGGGGTCGGATTTTTTCTACTGTGCATCATTCTGATTCCGAAAGTATCCATATATGGGAACTGCTCCATTATTTATCTCAGCCCATATTCATCTCATACAACATGAGAACACAATTGAAAAAACAGGAAAAACGCATATTTTCTAACTAAACCAATCTGCTAATTCATGGAATGGGTTCTTCTTAGTTCACTTTAGATTCCTTATAAAGTATAATCCTCAAAAACTCACTTAAAAGTACTAAATTTGATATTATAGTCGGGCATCACTCAAAAACTCATTTAATTCAATCACCAACCTCAGAAAACAAAATCCGCGCATTGGTCTATACGGCTACAACGGGGCTCGTTCAGCAACCAACCAAAGTTTGTTTCATCACTAGCGGACCACTTATTATTTTAATCACTAAACAAAATCCACTCACTACACTAAGAATACTTTGATTTTTGAAATGTTCACCTCAAATTTCCTAAAACAAGCTTGAATTAGCAGAAATATGAGATGAATTTCCACAATTCCCAAATTTCAACTGTATCTATTTTCATCTGTTTTCACTGCGTTGAAGAAAATCAAAAGTTGCCAAATCAGTTTCTGTTGATACATTCATCATACTGAAAATGATTGATTATTCCGACATAATTGACAGAAATCTACAGCACTGTAGTGATTACCTAGATTACCAATTTTGCACGTAAACAACTACAGCGGATATCTAGGTAACCTACGATGAGCTGCGGCTACGTGCATTCCTGATAATGTGATTCAATCATGATTAACAGTGTGATGAATATGAGGGCGTCGTGAGATGAATAATTGAGCAGTGGTTTAAGTTTTGAAATGGATATGGAAGCGATATGAAAATAGGTTTGTTTTACAAATTTCATTATAAATCTAGCTAAGTTTACTAATTATACAATGCTGAACGTTTCCATAAGAGCACGAAAGCGTATTTTGTTTATTTGTTAAATGATATCGTGGAAATTTTGTGTTTAATCCGTGCATTCTTCGTGAATATCGGCTTAATGAGATAGATAATGGAGCAGTTCCCCTATTTGACTTTTATGCATCGTCACAATTACGAGAATAGCCAATTTTGTGGTATTTGGTCACTTTTTGCCTTTCTCCTAGAAAGGTATAGCAATCACTGGATAAACCAAAGGTATAAAAGTTCTCCAAAGTGTCGAATCTCGTATATCAATCGACCTAGTTTGACGAGCTGAGCATTTTCTGTATGTGTGTGTGCGTATGTGTGTGTGTATGTGTGTGTGTATGTGTGTGTGTAACGCTCTCCCAATCTCACTCGATTTTCTCAGAGATGGCTGGACCGACGTTCATGAAATTAATTGCAAATGAGAGGTCTAGTTGCCCCATAAAACCCTATTGAATTTCATTGCAATCGGACTTTTAGTTTAGAGGTTATGTTCAAAAATGTGAAAATCACGAAACATCATTATCTCAGAAACTACTCAACCGATTTCAATGAAATTGGTTTTAAATTAACGAGCTACTCAAAAAACCCTTAACTTTTGAGTTTCATGAAGATTGAACGTGCGGTTCAGAAGTTATTTAAAGAAACGTGTTCTGGAGAGTGTTTAATCTCACTCATGTTTCTAAGAGATGGCTGAACCGATTTGCATAAAATCAGTGTCAAGTTGGAAGGTCAAGTTGCCCCATAAGACCCTATTGATTTGTTTTGCAATCGGACTATTACTTTGCCTGTTATGCTTAAAAATGTGAAATCCAGCTATGCAAAGGAACATATTCCGAAGACTACTCAAACTCACTCACTTTTCTCAGAGATGGATGAACCGATTTCGACGAAGTTAGTGTCAAATGAAAGGTCTAGCTGCCTCATAACACCCTATTGAATATCAATGTAATCGGACTGTAACTTCATCTGTAAAGTACCAGAATGTGAAAATCACGAAACTTCATTATCTCAGAAAGTACACAACCGATTTGAACAATATTGGTATCAAATGAACGGGCTAGTTAAAGTCTAATTGATGAATTTTATAGTGATTAAACATGTGGTTCAAAAATTGTGAAAAGAAACATGTTCCGGTGACTTTTCAAATTCACTCGTTTTCCCAAAAATGGCTGGACTAAATTCAACAATCTTAGTGTCAAATGAAAAGTTTGGCTTTCCTGTAGGTTCCCATTTTATTTGACTATAATCGTATTTTTATTTCAACCGTTATGTATTAAATTATAAAAACAACGGAAGTCTATTATCTCAAAGATCACACGACTTATTTGAACATATCTAGTGTCATTTGAACGGGTTGGCTCTCAAACTCACAAGTAAGAAATTTCATAGCAATTTGATATGTGGTTCAAAAGTTATGAAAAGAAACGAAATTCAAAGACTATATAAAGCTGTAACTGCTCTGATCAAAACATATAGCCACAACAAAATTTAAATTTGGTATTGTGCTATTCGTACGTTCCCGGTACTGCTCGTGATTGGAGTGTACGAAATTCAAAGTCATTTCTTTTATTCCGCTATTTCTTCAGCACGAATATGTTGCTCCTAATTAGTAATTTTTTTAACTTTTTGCCTTTCTCCTAGAAAGGTAGAGCAATCACTTGCAAAACCGAAGATATGAAAGTACTCCAAAGGGCCGAATGGCATATATCACTCGACTCAGTTCGACGAGCTGAGCATTTTCTGTATGTGTGTGTGTATGTATGTATGTGTGTGTGTGTGTGTGTGTGTGTGTGTGTGTGTGTATGTGCAGATTTTTATTTTCACTCACTTTTCTCAGAGATGGCTGGACCGATTTTAATGAAATTATATGCAAATGAAATTTCTAGTTGCCCCATAAGACCCTATTAAATTTCATTGTAATTGGATTTTTATTTTAGAGGTTTTGTTTGAAAATGTAAGAATCACGAAACATCAATATCTCAGAAACCACGCAACCGATTTCAATAAAATTGGTATCAAATGAACGGGCTATTTTAAAAACCCTTAACTTTTGAATTTTATATAGATTGAACATAAGGTTCAAAAGTTATGAAAAGAAACGTCTTTTGAAGACTGTTTAATTTCACTAATGTTTCTCAGAGATGGCTGGACCGATTTCCACAAAATCAGTGTTATATGAAAGGTCTAGTTACCCCATAAGACCCTATTGATTTTTTTGCAATCGGACTATTACTTTGCCTGTTATGTTAAAAAATGTGAAATCTAGCTTTTAAAAGAAACACATTCCGGAAACTACTTAAACTCACTCACTTTTCTCAGAGATGGCTGAACCGATTTTCACGAAATAAGTGTCAAATGAAAGGTATAGCTGAATCATAACACCCTATTGAATTTTACTGTAATCGAACTGTAACTTCGTCTGTAATGTACCGAATCGATTGATCGATTTGATCGATTGTATTATCAGATGAACAGGCTAGTTAAGGGTTAACTGATAAATTATGATTTAACACGTGGTTTCAATGTTTGGCTGCCCTATACGTTCCCATTTCATTTGATTATAATCGAACTAAGCAACCGTTATGTATTAAATTGTTAATTAAACAACGAAATACTATTGTCTCAAAGATTACACGACTTATTTAAACATAACTAGTGTCATACGAACGAGTCATCTCTCAAACTTACAAATAACAAACTTCATAACAATTTGATATGTGGTTCAAAAGTTATGGAAAGAAAAGAAATTCAAAGGCTATTCAAAACTATACCTGCTTTGATCAATATATATGGCCACAATATAATTTAAATGTGCTATCGTACCATTTGAATGTTCCCGGTATGGCTCGTGATTGAATTGTTCGAAATTAAGAATCATTACTTTTATTTCGCTATTTATTGAGCATTTACATTACGTCTAATTTCATATTTTATACTTATATTACAACATCATTATTTTAGAACCCAAAAAGTGAATACACATTTATTGGATTGAAGCGTTCATCTAAATCTATTTTTACAAATAATAAGTTTTAATGAGTAAGGCTGGGTCTGACCGATAGGTGGATTAATTTAGGTTTTTTCTAGAAACCGGAAGTCGCCATTTTGGAATTCGAAATTGTGTCTGTGGTCGATTTCTGGCTTCTGTGCATTATCATGATTACGGAAATACCCATATTGGGTGGTATTCTGTCACTTTCGGCTAACTTTCAGCCCCTCCTCCTCCTTCCAAAGTAGAGAGGGGTATCAAATCATCATAGAAACATATTTTACCGAATACCAAATTTGGTTCCATTTGCTGCATTAGTTCTCGAGTTGTGCAGGAATTTGTGTTTCATATCCATGGTGCCCCTGCTTTAATGAAGAGGAAGGGGTATCGAACCATCATGAAAACATTTCAAACCCCCAAAAACTTCCACATGCCAAATTTGGTTCCATTTACTTGATTAGTTTATGAATTATGCAGAAATTTTTGTTTCATTTGTATGGGAGCCTCCCTTTCTAGGAAAAGGAGGAGTGTCGATCTACCACATGGATATCTCTTGCTCTTGTGAACTACCGTACGCCAAATTTGGTCTATTTGCTTGATTAAATCTCGAGTTATATAGATATTTGTTTTTATTTGTGTGGGGGCCCTCCCTTCCAGAAGAGGGAGGGGTCTCAAACTATCCTAAGAACCTTCCCCGGTCCCGAAGAACCCTTACATACAAATTTTTTTGTCGATCGGTTCAGTAGTTTCCTAGTCTATGTGGATCAGACTGACAGACAGGATTCCATTTTTATAGTTATGTATAGAAGAGAAGATAAAGATCGTTTAACATAAACTTGATACAACAAATTTTTAGTTCCAGCCCAGTTTTATGATTTTACTTTTGTTCGAGAAAAACATGTTCCGATAGAGCAGCGGTTCTAAACCATTTTTTATCCGCGTACCCCTTGGTGATATTTTCCAAATCCATTGTACCCCCTGCCTTGGTTTGTTCTCGCAGAGTGAGAGAGAGTAGTGATTAGTGATGGATCATGTTGTGGTAGTCTAGTTCCGGTTTCAAGTTAAACTATGGTTTGTTTGATTGCTACAGTCATGTTTAAGAGCATTTTTTTTCGCGTACCCTCTGTAGGCCTTCGCGTACCGCTAGGGGTACACGTAGCCCAGGTTAAGAACCGCTGCGATAAAGAACATGACTCAATTCAAATCAATCTGCTATCTTATTTCTTAGAGCATCCGTTTTCAAGATCCTCTAAATTTAGATTTGAAAGTTTGAATCATAAGCTCATCAAAATGTGTGATCAATATTCCACAAATCACTCTTCGGCTGCAAGAAGGTTGAATGAATAATTCAGAAGCTGTGTCTATCTATCGGCTGCCTGAAGACCTGTGCCTAAATAAATGTTGCACAGTGTATATGATCTTTCATGCTGAAAAATTTAAACCGTCACTAAAAAAGTAAAACTATGGAACTGTCGATTTCGGCTAACTACGTATTTATCAATTTGTGAGTCGAGTCGATTACATTACAACAATGTGAAGCCACGCCAATTGAATGTGATGTCGATGAGCATTTTCACTGCCATGTACATCGAGGTATGGAATGAAAATGGGGTACAGCATAAAAAATACATTTCCGGTGTGAACGCAGGAGACGGATCCTTTGAACGATAAATGGGACAGTGTAAAACACACGAATACATTGTAAAACAGTTACGGAATTTATAAAGCCTGCTTTATTGAATCCAGACCAACATACAATGAATTTTTGGTATCCTACCCAAATAGGAAAGAAATACCTATAAAAAGACATATTAAGTGCCCAGTAAGTGAAGTAAGATAACCGATGACTGATAACAATTCGCTGTCTGCCTTATTTCAATTATCGAAACGTTTCAAAACACCCACACCGGCGCGGCGGTGCTTCTAAATGGGAAAATGGTACGACGTGAAGCATAATGGGAAATAAACTTTTTTTTTGAATCTGACGATTCAAGAATACCACTTTCTTACGAGCTAAAACGTGGCGCCGTTTCCCCTCAACTTTGGCTCCTCTAAGATTACTATCGCCGGTCGTTCGGTGCCAGCTATCGAAACCAAGTGTGCCGGCAGGAGGCTTATTTCTACATACAGAGTGATTTTCGAGCGAATTGCTTGCCAGTCTTTTCTTTTTCACATTCACACCTTCTGGCAGTGTTGGGGTGGAAATTTTCTCAACTGTACTAGTCTTCGAATATGTGCGGTCTCGGCTTAGCTTACATACTTGTCTGCTGCTGACTGTGCTTTTCCTTTGAAGCCGGGTCGAGTGCAATAAATGCTGGACAGAAGACAGAAGTGAAGACGCTTCTCTGTTTCTTCCCGAGGAGCTCTCCAACCGGTTCTCGTTAGTGGATTTCGCTTTCACTGAATAGAGCTGTCGAAAGAGGAGTGCATCTGACTACTAGTGGCATACTAGTAGAACTTGAAAGGCTAGAAATAGTTTGTCGAAAATTGACCGTTTAATTAATCTAGTGTGTTCGACTTATTGCTCCCATTAGCTGCAATTCTGCTAATGCAAACTATTACTCCCGAATCCCCATGCGAAATATGAAGATGGTGAAAATTTTTTTTCGTTCCTGTTTTACGGCGTTATAAACCTTCGGTTTATAGATGCATATTTAAAATTCCACCCAATTAGGAAGCCTTCGGGCAGCTTTTAAGATTTATTATTTAAGAACATTTTCCCCGAAGTACGATATTCTCTCTATGTGAACATTCTTTATCTCTTCGCCAAGCCCTGCGTGAATCACCTATCTGCGGATAAGCAGGAGAGTATCGTGCGGAGCGGATGCTGTGTAAACCGCACAAAACAACAATTTTCTTCTAATAATAGCGCAGCTAATGAAAATGTATAGGCTGCCGGGCGAATGCCAGTCGTCATCACGCGGGGTAATGTACACTGACAATAAAAAAATCAATTAAATCTGAATAGAAGGAATACTTGAAAAGTATGAAAGAATCAAAATTTATAGAAAAAGATACAACTTTTCAACATCAAACTAAATTTGATTTGTAACAAACACTCAGTATGTACGTAACCAGTTGATGATGGAATATAGGGTGCCGTACGTGCATAAGAATCTAATCAAGATTATGTATTGTTGGCCATTTGCAAATATATTTATTAGGTGCTTGCTTTCCGATACTAGATTGAGTTGCATTTTGCCTTGTTCCCTCAAGCACCCACACTGTTTCTCTTTTTATCGTGGTAGAAACAACAATCAACACTCGTTTATTGAAGCCCTGACAAAACACAGACGTCTCATGTGAACTTCGACGCATAAAAAAGCATTAACAGTTTTTGCTATGTTCGCTCTCTAGCAGTATTGGCAAATGTCGAAAAAGGTCGATGTACGTGGCCACCCGCCAGCTGGTGAGATTCGAAAACTGCTGAGCCAAATGACGGATCGTTCAGGGTCGACTCTCTGTTCGAAACTGTTTTCATCCTCTTTTATGGAGCATAGTCGTGCCATGGTTTGGAATATAGCGATCCCCAGCGAAAGAACCATTTCCATGCTTTCGAATTTTAGGAAATAATTATGCAGTTTGCGTGATAATGATTACGACAGGAGCTATTTCAAATTTATGAAGGTCTTGTGGGCCTAAAATGCCGCACGTCGGTTTACCCAAACCAATTTTAGATTCTCAAAGTGAACTGATAAAAAACAGCTTATTGTTTAATTTTGGATAAGAGCTCGACACTTTACCAGCTGACAGGGAAAATTATATTTTATTAAAATTGCACTGGTCAACACAGGTTTTGCCATAGAGCTCAAACTGAAAAAAAGAAAGATTATAGCTACTTAACCATTCCTGTGAATTTGGGCGCTCCTAGCCATTTCAATTACGCGACAAAAGCTCCCACCCACTTCAACGCGAAAGTTAACCATGCGTCTCCTTTCGCTGTTGAATCGGTGGAGACGCTAAGTTATTTATTCGACAGCCTTCTAGGGAACGAGTTTAAAGTGAAATTTTGGTCTAAAGGTCGATAGTAATATTCTAGGGAAAAACTTTCTTCTACAAAGTTGTTACATATGATAGAGCGCACGTTTTCCTGTAATCGCAAATTAGAATGTCCCCAATATTCGACGAAATCCAGCATCTACCTTTCTTATCTTTTCAAATAGAGTTAAACAAGGTTCTAGGATGTTGAAGTCCCCTCAATTTTGTGTAACTTTGTGGCAGAAAATGTTTTTCTATCTTTCAAAACAACCGATATAGAGTTATTTTACTAAATCACAACAAGAAAATTATAGGTGTGGCTTTGAAGATCAAACTGAAAAAAATGAAAGACTATAGCTTTTTACCCTTTTCTATAAGTTTCGGTTCATTTACGCGACAAAATTCCCACCCATTTCAACGCGAACGTTAACCATGCGCCTCCTTTCACTGTTAAATCGGTGGAGACGCTGAGTTAATTATTCGATAGCCTTCTAGGGAGAGATTTGGATCCAGAGCTCGATAGTGATATTGTAAAAAAAAACTTCTACAAAGTTGTTACATATGATGAGGCGGTTATTTACTTTACTTATACGGCGACAGACCGATTATCGATCTAATTCCGAATCCAAATCGCCGTGGTGCTTATTACGGGAGTCACTTCACGGTGAAATATATTTCACTCTCACGCTCACTTCACTTTTTTAGACCTATTCCCGATTCCACCTCAAGTGAGGTGACAAATACCACCTCCGTGAAGTGAGACTGCCAGTGAAGTGTAATTGAGAATAGGACGAGTGAAATGTGGGAGTTTCCCAGCTCAAAAATTTCTAAGTCCCGGGAATTCGATTGAGCTGAAATTTTGTATAAGGACATTTTTCTACAAGAGGAAACTTTGGAGCCCTACCGCTAAACGAAATTCGAAGGTCAATTTTTCCCTTTTGTTCCATTGGCCGCAGCTCGAAAATTTGTAAGTTCCAGAGAGCCGATTTTTTCAAGAAAAAAAAAGATTCGCCTTCTTACTGGAAAATAAATCCCATATATATTACCGCTAGATCACAAATCAATCGATTTCTAAACTTCCCTATCTTCGTGAAATCATTCCACCGTTCAAACTGGTCGTGGAATAATTCCACGCGAAACGTCGCTTTTTCCGTTTCCACTTCACTCATATGACACTCATAATAACCCAGATTTCACGGCAGATGTCACCTTGCGACGTTTTTCTCACTTACGTGAGTCCCGTAATAGGACTTCATTCACTTCACTCTGATTTCACCGTGAAGTGACTCCCATAATAAGCACCCGTGTCACTTGGTCTTGGGCGGCTCCAATCTCCCCTAACACCTCTTTCGCGAGCACCCTCGTCGACAGCAGCCTACCTCTAAGTCGATGGCCACTATCTGCTAAATATAGTCTTCGCTAGTCGTTCTTCCGGCATTCTAGCTACATGCCCAGCTCCCTGCAACCTGCCGCGTTTTATCCTCTTGACTATATCCGCCGATTTGTACACCTGGTACACTTCATGGCTCACGCGTCTGCGCCAAACACTATTTAGTAGTTTACCGTCAAGGTTTGAACGCAAAATCCTGCGCTCAAAAACACCAAGAGCTCAGGGTCGCCGATCAGCCTCTTTCAACGTCCATGCTTTAGGGCCGTAGAAGGACATGGGAAAAGTTAGTGTTTTGTAGAGTTTTTAATACGAGCTCGCAGACTGCGGGACCTCAGCTGGTTACGTAATCCGTATAAGGCCCTGTTTGCAGCTGCTATCTGCTTTTCTCCCGGTTAACCTCGTTGTCACATGTCATTATTGTACCTAGGTAAATAAATTCGTCGACTACTTCAAAAAATTTTCCACCTCAGCACCAACATCCGTCAGACTACCACGCTCTCTACCAGCTACCATGTATTTCGTTTTGGCAGAGTTAATGATGAGCCCAATTCTCCCAACTTCCTTCCAGAGAAGCCCGAAGGCCTCTTCCACTGCTATACGGTTGATACCAATGTTGTCGATATCGTCAGCAAAACCTAGTAGCATATGAGAATTCGTAATGATGGTGCCGCTTTTTTGCATGCCAGCCCTCCGTATGCGATGTTGAACAATAAGTTTGACAGCCCGTCTCCCTGATTCAAAGCATCTAACGTCACGAAGGAGTCCGATATCTCACCGGCTATTTTGACGCATGATGTATCGTACGCTGCACTAAAGTTTATAAACAGATGGTGATTCTGCAAATTCTCGAATTTGATCGAGGATCTGTCGCAGGGTGAACATTTGGTCCGTAGTGGAGCGTCCCCCTAGAAAACCATATTGGTATTCACCAACAAAGGTCTCCGACAACGGCCTCAGTCTATGGAACAGAATATGAGAGAGAATTTTGTAAACGGTGCTGTGATTACTGCAGTTCAGACGGCGGCCTTTCTTGGAGATCGAACACATGAGACCCTCCAACCAGTCCAAGGGTAATTCTTCATCGAACCACACTCTCAGCAGGATCCCGTGTAAAGTACGATACAGCAGTTCGCTCCCTACTTTGAAGAGTTTGGCTGGAATGCCGTCCTCACCAGCTGCCTTGCAGTTCTTCAGCTCTTTCATTGCTCTCTTTATCTCATCCATGGATGGTGGGTCCATAGCTTTGCCATCATCCGCAATCACCATCCTTCTCCTGTCGACTACACTGTATTCTTCACTATTCAACAGCATACTAAAGTGTTCTTTCCAACGCCTGGCCAGCTCCGTTCTATAGGTAATCAGGTTCCCCTCCCTATTGTTGCACATGGCAGAGGCTGACACGTTTCGGTTCCTGATTCCATTTTTCTTCTTGTAGAAGCTTCTCGCATCGTGCCTAGAGAAGCAAGCTTTCACCTCCGCAAGAATACGCTCCCTATACTGTCGTTTCTTCCGGCGATGGAGGCTTTTTTCAGCGACTCTAGCTTCCTGGTATCTTCTTACGCTCTGACGAGTCATAGCCGTGGCTAACATGTGAACTATGGCGCGGTTCTTTTCATCCATCGCTCGCTTGTACTCAGCGTCAAATCACTCATTGGACGTGGCTTTCGCAGATGTATCTAACACTTCTCCCGCTGTGGTGCTGATTGTACTATGTATATGCCTCCACTGTTCATTCAGATTACCTCCAACTTGATCCTCGATCCGCTAATCAACCTTCTGCAGGTACTCTGTAGCCACTTCTCCAGTTGATGTTTAACTGTATCCTCCTTGTCGTCGTGGATTTTAACACGTTGGACAATCGGGCGCTAATCTTGGATACCACGAGATAATGATCCGAGTCATCGTTTGGTCCTCTAAACGACCTCACTTTTGTAATATCTGAAAAGTGCCGACCATCGTCAGAATATGGTCGGTCTGAGAGCAGGCCTCTCCATTTGGGTGCCTTCAGGTGTGCGTACGTATTACGTATATATGCTGCCTTAATAGGGTTGCGATACCTAGTCTCGCGACGGGGCTGCCGTCTCAGATATAGCTTGCGAAGCACCACGTTTCGTGATTCAGCCGCCTGCTCCGAGTCAGACGCTGTTGTACGCCGCCCCTAACATGGGTATACAGCCGCTGCCCAGTCAGCACACGACCATAGTTTTCACCGGGGGTTAGGGGGATCTCCGCTATGGTTACTTGTATTTCAATCGGCACCTTGTGGAGGTTGGGATAGGAGTTGCTGGACAGAGGTGGAAGACCACAATAAGGTCTCAAGTGACCCGTGCCCAGCCATTTACCAACCATGATGAGGCGGTTATTTTTATGTAATCACAAATTGGAGTGATCAAAATTTTCTATCAAATCAGATATCTAACTTTCGTGTCTTTGTAGATAGAATTGAAGATTGTTGTACAATGTTGCTGTCCTGTTTATATAAGACAATTTTTAAAAAAAAGTTTTTTCTATCTTTCAACCGACCTAGAGATACTTTATGATTTAAAAATCATAATAAGTAAGGTGACAATGGAACAACTTTTGCCTTTATGAATTTTAAGTACGAAAACGACATTGTTAAATTTAAAAAAGAACGATTTTTTTCTTCTATCTGCTTTGTTTCACGTGAACTCAATATAAAAATGAAATTCAACTTAGGAAAGTGGGAGGTATGTTTCTAACTTCACAAGTGTACACCTTGCGAGTTATAATCTAATTTCTGTCCTTGCGTTCAAGAAACATGTTAGTATTACTGTGAATCTGTTGAAAACAAACCAAATAAATAACTACAGTCGACTTTTTACGATTCTATGTAGTTTAAACCGCTGTCGTTATCTTATACTCCCGTAGATTAAGATGCTGTAAAAACGAGCAGTAAAAAAAAGATAGAATTTTTGTTTTATATTCGAGCAATAACTATTACCGTGTCGATAAAGACGGGGAGGTAGTTTGGAAAATGACAAATCAAAATTAGAATTGTCACTTTTTCAACTCGATATATTGAACTTGATTGATCAAATTATAATTATATCTACCCGCAAATGTTTATGCCTTAGTTATTCAATTAACCTTCTCATTTCGCACAGCTATTGCTCTGATTGATTTCGCACAGTAACATATTATAATTTGGTTACTGACATTGGATATAAGGTCATCAAGAAGCGTAAAGTTCATGTTGTTTCCGAGTCGGCACGCTGGTCACGACTTTATTTTTCTGATGAGAGTAAAATAACGCGAAATGACCAGAAAATACACAAAAATTCGACTTTGCACGCATATTCGGTTTAGCATACTGAGTATTTTTCAATTTTCAATTTTAATTTTTTAGACGTGAAAGTCATTTTCTGAAAGGGCGTATGTCTTTCTGGTTCCTGAGCTACAATGCTTTGAATAAAACCTATGTCAAAATGGCCGCCTAAAATCTCGAATCGACGAGGTGTCAAGCTGACTAAATTGTAGTCTATACTGAGTGCAAGCATGATCAAAATCCCCATTTATTCTCTAGAAGACTGCAATAGGGCCAAAATACTATATCGGCATGGTCCTTCTTATCTTATCCTGAGGAAAATAAAGCCACATAAAAAGAATTTTTAAGCACTTTAAGCTAAAAATAAATCAGTAAATTTGAACTTGATATCATTCGACTATTTCATTACAGCCAAAACGAACCTGCTGCACAAAAATCTACAAAACTTCAGCAAACAGATTTTTTATTGTTCTGCCTGTGTCTAACTATGCCTTACGTCAGGTTGCCAATCCCATCGAGCTTTCCTTGGAAAACATCCATTATCTTGCTGTTAGCCGGAACTGAAAGAATAGATATAGCTATAGTTGCGAACAAATATTGCCAAAAATCGTGCCGATTTTATTCCTGGTTCAAAACAGGAACCTCATTTAAAAGCAGTCTTCTATAAAAAGTTGATAACTTATGCTTTTCTTGGGCATTAAATCAAGCTACCACACCGCCCAACTCTTAAGATTTTAAGTTTATGGCGAATTTGTTGGCTTGAAAATGTTCTTTCAACGAATCGAAGAGCAAAATTTAAGCTGTTTTTCAAAATGAATCTAAATGCAAATTCAAATCGAACTATCACCGATAGTTTCACATTGTATTTATGTTGAGAATATTGAAACTTTTAAAAACAATGTCAACAGACGATTTGTGTTTGGTTTGAATCAATAGACTTTATTATGTTTCAAACATACTAAAACCTAGCCGGTTCGTTTCGACTCCCAAAAAATAGAGCAAAAAAAACAGGTAGTTACATTTCCAACCGTCGTCATCCGGTTGAATAACAACGCCGGCAGCGCACCATCCCGCCGTGGAACGCAGACTACGTGCCTTGTCTATTGGCGTCACGACGTCGCTAGCTGTTTGCCATCTATTTGCGTTAAATGTTGCGAACCAAGCACTGCATGCTTCTCCAAACAGTGGCATGTTAACAGTGGCAAAATGGAACGGAATGCAACATTGAAGTTCACAGTTTCGATGACAGAAAACGTTGCCGAGATGTTTCAGCCGAAACTTGTGTTCTGTTCATGCGGTTTAATGTAGGTCAAACAACGTTTGACTCTGATAACGCATGAGTATTTTTATATCACTGATAAATAATTTTTATCCTTCATAACGACGTATTCCTGCGAATGGAATTGTTTCTATCTGTTACTAAAGCTTTTCGAATGATAAGCCGGCACGACACAATAGAGTAGGGTGGGGCAAAAGTTAACATTGGCTTTTTTGGAATATACGACACTTTGTAAGTTTGATATAACTTCTGCCCCATAAGACTCCTCACTTTTTGGTTCGCAGAAAGTTTTGCCGGAAAATTTCTTAGCGTTCAACTTTTTGCTGAAGTTTGGCATGTAACCGGATACGATCGTCATTGCTACCATTGCTATCACCAGGGTCGCAGGATGGTGTTCAAGTTAATTAATATTTCATTCTGAGAACACTTCATGCTACGGCCATGTTGAAATGAAGTTTTGTATGAATAGTTGCCACTGCTGCGTTTGTCACAGCAGTGTTCTAGTGAATTGAACAGCAGTTCCATTAACTGTCGAATTAAGAGCCAGTTCGCGAGAGGCGCAACCGTTCTCCGATTCGGCTGAAATTTTCAGCGTTTGTTTGTCTATTCAAGGTAGGAAGTTTTGCAAAATTTCAATTTTTTTTCATTGAGGTTAATTACCCCACTTAACCTAACCCACTTAACGGCCTTCGTAAATGATATGTCCAAAAACGTCCAACGTCATTTTAAAATTAAAAAATGCAATAACTCCTGCTAGACTTGATGGATTTTTCTAAAAATTTGTGGTATTATTCTGCACTAAGAGTACTTCAAAACTCATGGTCACAATATATGGCAAAGATATAAATTGACGAAAAAAACGCATTTTTCTTTTAAAAATTGTCAATTTTCAGGGTCATCCTACTCTTTTCAACATCGCTAGAAAAAATATCTGAATATGGCGTTTTATAGAAAAACTCTAGAGCTTTAATGTCATGTATAAGCCAAGTGTGCCAAATGGGGTAAAACGGCCCTAGAAGGTTTTTCTCCAAAAACCGTCAAAATCACTAAAATCATTATAGTTCCTGCTAGACTTAATAGATTTTAATGAAAATTTGGATAATCACTGTACCTTATCAGAGCTACCTACTTCACCAGAAGACACGCAATTTGGGGTAAAACGTTCCTTGAAGATTTTTTTTTGAAAATGCTGTCAAAATCACCAAAACTGCAAGAGCTTGGGTAAGACTTGATAGATTTACTGAAAATTTATATTATCACTCTAGTTAAATACGAACTAAAGGGTAAGATGACAAAAGTGACAAATAGATTTACATGATGAAAAAAAAAATTTCTTGGAAAATACTTGGCGATTTTCGGGGTGCTTTTTCTCAACAGAAAACAGTCCAAAACTCGAAGTTAGCATTTTATAAAACAACTAAAGAGATTTAATTTGATATGAAATCCAGATGCATCATCTGGAAACTGACTAAATAGGACTAAACTTTTTCTTGACTGTTTACTAGGTTTCAAGAAAAGCATCAACCTTGTAAAAGACAATATCGATGAGACGGTTGCTGAAAGACTGCAATATTTCGAGTTTGGTTAAAGCAAATGAAGTAAGTTATTGTTTGAGTTTAATGTTCATCTTTTTAATTTGATTATTTTTAAATTTATTTTCATCGGCCTCATTCTTCGCTTTTTCCAGAGTGTTGGCCAAAACATCATGTTACTCTGGTTGCTGTTGTATCAATAAAAATGAACAATCATTTTAAAAAATCACGAATTCGAACACTAATGTTTTAGAATTCATACTCATGATGTTATGATGTCAACGTTCATCAAAGCACCATCTTCCATTGCGCCAAGTATTACCTACATGAATATTGCAGGGAATCGTGCAAATAACGATTTTATTTGCTCCACGGATAAGTAGGAACTCGGTTGGAATTATTTATTTTCGCAACCGTCATATCTATAATATCTTTGATGCTTTTCTTGAAGTCAAGGAAAACTTTAGTCCTTTTTAGTCAGTTTCCAGAAGATGCCTCTGGATATTATGCCAAATAAAAGCTCTGTAGTTGGACCTTTTCTGTAGAGAAATTAGCACCCCGAAAATCGCCAAGTATTTTTCAAAAAATTATTTTCCGTTATGAAAATCTATTTGTCACTTTTGTCATCTTGCCCTTAATTTCGTATTAACTTCTATCAAGTCTAACGCATGTTCTTGCAGTTTTGGTGATTTTGACGGCATTTTCGAAAAAAAATCTTCAAGGAACGTTTTACCCCAAATTGCTTATTTTCTGGTGAAGCAGGTAGCTCTGATAAGGTACAGTGATTATCCAAACTTTCAATAAAATCTATTAAGTCTAGCAGGAACTATAATGATTTTAGTGATTTTGACGGTTTTTTGAAAAAAACCTTCTAGGGCCGTATTACCCCATTTGGCAGATATTTTTTCTAGCGATGTTGAAAAGAGTAGAATGATCCTGAAAATTGACAATTTTTAAAAGAAAAATGCGTTTTTTTCGTCAATTTATCTCTTTGCCATATATTGTGACCATGAGTTTTGAAGTACTCTTAGTGCAGAATAATACCACAAATTTTTAGAAAAATCCATCAAGTCTAGCAGGAGTTATTGCACTTTTTAGTATTTGGACGTTTTTGGACATATCATTTTCAAGGGCCGTTTTACCCCACTTAACCTCAATGGAAAAAATTGAAACTTTGCAAAACTTTCAACCTTGAATAGACAAACAAACGCTGAAAATTTCAACCCAATCGGAGAACATCAAAACAACGTCCCTCAGAAAGGTGGTTGTGGCTCTCGCGAACTGGCTCTTAAATGTTACGGTATATTCATTTCGTGATAACGGAACGAGGATATTATGTGTAACAGGCTTTTTTTTCCTTTAATTGTCTTGATAACGTTTCCACCCTGTTGTAGAACTTTTTAGCGAATCATAACGCCAAACGTTTGACGGTTCATATTCCACCCACAAAAGCTATCATTCATTTATCGGCACATTTGAAATTTACGGCCGTCTGTGGTTGAACTTTCTTCCCCACAGTTTCAGTTGTTGCCTACTAGTTTGGTGCTATATCACAGCGGTCACTGCCCTCTCCACCTACCTACTACTCCCACGCTTCTAGCAAGCCACATTGGCAACAACGTACGACGGCACAGGATTCATAAATCCCCTTCTTCCCTGCTGCCATTGTAAAGATGTGGTTTCGGATACAACGCGTGTGGTATGGATGTGGTGCCATGACAGCCAGTATATTTACCATCATTGCCCCGGCCGGCGACAGACAGCACAGTTCCCACTGTAGCTATGACGAACCGATTACCAATCCAGCCAGAGTCGTAAAACTCAACCTCTTAACTTTCAACGGAATTCGTTGTTTAGCCCGGAGCTGCCCATAAGGGTCTGACGCTTCCACTCTTTTGGGAGATGAAGACTAGTGTAGTGTAGTTTGGTGATTTTCGAATTGTTTTCAAGTGCACATTTATAGCAGTTATGGCCCCCTGGACGTATCATTTCGAATGTAGATGAAGAAATTGTTTGGTTATTCAGTTCCGAATTCAGAACTTTTTGGTTCTCGATTCTCCTTTGGCAATGAGACAAATAGACTTTGTGTGACAGATGCAAAATCTAAATTTATATCATATTCGCTATATTCGATAGACGTAAACAATTTTTTTAAACTCTCACAGTACAGACCAATCAAAGGAAGATGTCTCTTTGACAGTACTTTAGATGATTTTTGAAGCCGTAACAGAAAAGCTCATAGCTCTAATTTCAGCCTACTACCATTTTTACCTTTAATTTCATTAGAAGCCATCGCATACGATAAATTCGTGCTTTGTGAACAGGAAAAAGTGAGAATACAGAGTCCGTTTTAACATGCGGGTAGTCATGGGTTGAAATCTTATTAATTTCAGGCCTTTTTGGTTGTCGAAGAACTTGAACATGGGGTTTTTCTCAGGCTCTCCACCACATACCTTTCCCAAACGCTGAGTTCTACAGTACCCCTATTGAGTTGAACTCTCATTAGAATACTGGCCAAAGATACGTATAATAGTTCTCTACAGAGAAATGTAATTATGGCGCGGTATTGACATGAAGAACGAAGGTTCGATTCGACTTCCTCTTCATAACAACATAAGCCCTACTTATAATAAAAGAAATATTATTCCTCTCTAGAGATTTGTTCTAATTGGCGACATTGACGCGAGGAACAAGGTTTTCCGATAAGACTTCTTCCTCTTGACTAAATGGGTCTCGTTTTCATAACGACGAATAAAATTTTATTCTGTAACCAAACACATTTGTTACTTACTTACCTAATCTTGCAAGTCAGCTGCAGATCGAGGTGTCCCTTACTCTTTGAAGAACCATTCCATTCGGTCCATGGCTGCAGCTCGCCAGCCTGCCGTCTGCGTAGGCCTCACAGACAGTGGGTAAATATCGTATCTGGAAAAAGCAAAAAAAAAATCTGGAAAAAGTCATTTTTTCCAATGAAATTCTTGGGGTATAGGGTTTGAAGTGACAAAATTGCTAAATTTTGCGCAAATTTTGAAGTGATAACCTTTTTGCGAGACAGAAAAAAAATCGAAAAAAATCTGGATTATTTATGAAAAATCTGGTAAATTGCATATCAAATCTGCCTAACGCTGCCCGCAGGTTGTCCTCCACTTGATACGGTCACCTTGCACGCCTCGTCGCCCAGTTTGTTACTTATGATCTTCGATTCGCACTTAGAATGTTGACCAGGGCTCCACATTTTCGAAGCACAAAAATGAAACTGAAAATTTCGCACTGTCGTTTCGATTCCAGCAGTTTTATTTTCTTTTCATTCCTTTCGGCTACTGTCATCAAGTCACGATGAACATTTTCGCTGCCAAACGAAAAAAAGGAACTAATGACGAGGGTACGTTAATGAACAGGTATTCTGGACTCGAAGTGTGTCGATACACGATTCACACATACACTCTCAACTATGATGTGTTAGCTTCGACGAAGTGCGGCAAATGCATAGCATTTCACAGCGAAAGTCTTTTTTTGCTGCAAACGCTACTTGCTCTGCTGCTTCTTTCTCGATAGTATTCCAGTAAAACGTAGTATGTATATTGCATCTAGTATACCTTTTAAACTGAAACAAACAGCGTGTCTGAACTGATTCTGCAACTGCGACGGAATATCCATGGCCTAAAGAATGATTCTAACATTTCAGATAAAAATAAGGGACATAGAATTTCGTTATTGTCCAGTAGATAAATTTATGAGATAATGTTTCTGTCAGCGTTGACATATAGGAAGTTGGAGAGGCTTTTAGACCAGAATCTTCGCTCTAATTAAATCTTCAAAGATGTGGCGAAAGTCCATGAAGATAGGACAGATTGAGTCTGTATGGTTTATGTACGCATACATCTAGCATTGCTTAAAACTTAACAAAACTTTGTCGAATTCTTTAAATAAATAGTGTACACGGACGCAAGATTAACCAGAATTAGTGACGGTTTTTGGGAGATTTAGATTATGTCTACTCATACAGGCACTCTAAATAACCCAAGGTTTTGATGAAAAAGAAGACCAAGGCAGAATTACTTTACGCTGCGATAAACTATCATGTACTTCAAACTAAAATAAAATAAACTAATTTAGTCAAATTTCCTATACAACTCTATGTAACTTGCTAAGCTAACACGTCACAGCCTCGCTACTACTGATCCAGTCCAGAATACCTTGTCATTAACGTAGGTACCCATTTTTGCCATTCGATAATACTTTTCGAGCCCGAAGCAATGCTCTATCGGAATCAATCACATTATATTAGCATGGAGTGGAAAGGCTCACTCCTGCTTGTCAATCCACTGCAAGCCGCAGTTTGTACCCGGGAACATTTTTTTTCAAATACCTCGAATAATCCAGACTCTTAAGATATGCATAACGTCCCACCAATTCTTTGTTGCTTACGTCATTTTGGGTTTTGATGAAAAATTCAAATAAGAGTTATTATAAAAAAAAACTGTCGAAAAATATTGAAAATCAAGTTGGAAGCATTACGAGGGTTGATTTCCCAAGAATTCGAATCAATGAGAAAATTAATTCCAGTAGCTATGCATCAATTCCATTTGTTACGGAGGTGCTTATGCATGACTGTGGATGAAATTTATTACCTCTACCTCTTCAAATATTTAGCAAAAGCAAATCAAAGCCTTGGTGCTACATTCCGATTCGGAATTTGAACTTCTTTTTTACTATACACAGATTTCGCAGTCAACCGTTAAGTGTACAGGACAATTGCGGGGCTAGCGCTACGATCCTACTGACACTAACAGTCTCTCCCGAGTCAAGACTCGAACCTACGACGACTGGCTTGTTAGGCCAGCATCGTACCTCGAGACCAGCTGGGGATTAAATATTTACTTATTCCTTAGATGTGAGAAACCCTCAATGAATTCCAACTTGAAAGTTGTAATTTCTGCTTGCTTCTATGAAGTCCGCAATTGTTGGTGTGGTCCCCGTTAACATATTTTAATGAATCAGCAGATAAAAATGCAAATTGCATCAAAAGTATTCTTTTGAATAATATTGAAGCCGGATAATATTGTATTTTTACTAACGCAAAGATGTCATCCAATTTACCATAGCAATTACAAAAGATTTCAATAGTTTTCTAGGTAATTTGCACGAAAACTTGAACCACCGTTAATTATTAGCATGTGTTGGTTGATTTATTTTGTTTTGGTATTGAATTTGGGCTCTGACCATCATATTTAAGAAATAAATATTGGAGGGTTTCGAGAAAACCGCAATTTTATTTTTAGAACGCAGAAATATCTATGGTAGTAAATGAAACACTGTACGCCAAATCTGACAACGCAATTCGATTTAAAGTTTTAAAAAGCTTTTAAAATGAGGTCTGAAACTCTTATGGTCTCCGAGATATAACTTTTTTTAAATATATAAAATGATATTTTATAGAAATATGAAATGACAGGTTGTTCGATCGACCCAAAACTATGAATTATCCAGTTATAACCTAAACAAGTTAAATATTTTTGCTACCAAAAACATCCCCGAGCTGAATTTGCTTCCATTTACTTGATTAGTTCTTTAGTTATACAAAAATTTTTGTTTTATTTGTATAGCAGCATTCCCTTCCAGAGGAGGGAGGGATCTCAAACTACCATAATAACCTTCCTCGGCCCCAGAGACCTTTACACGCAAATTCTCCCGTTGATCCGCTGATTGCTTTTTGAGTTATATCGTGATTTGCGGACACCAACTTATATTTTTATTATAAAGATTTTTTTTCTTCAAGTTCAATTAAACGATCACTGCTTAGTCAACAGTGTGTAATTTTTGTAGAAAAAAATTTGATTCTTAAGACGCTCGTTTTTGAATGACCATCATTGACGCTTGTATATGGAGTTGTAAACAGGAGTTCGGAGCTTTTAAATATGTTTCCGAGTTTTGGCACCCCCCTTGACTCAAATCGTATCAAAACACTGACAAAACTTATGTTTACGAGTACTCACCAGCTTTATTGGGTCACATCTCCTAATTTGGATAAATTATGATGGTAAAACCGAATCATTTCTTGAAAAAAGAAACTTCACAGTCGCAGCACTACCCGAAAAAAATAACATTAACAAAACATTAAAAATACCTTAAAAATTGCTGTAATTGTACATAGCTATACCATAATTTAACTATGTTTTTCATTGTAGATGCATCAATTTTACATTAAATATCATTGTCCAGAACAATAAAAAACATCGTTTTTGCCATTTTACAATGAAAAAGGGGGGTCGTTATGTATCCATACAGTAAAAATACCGTGTTTTTTATGGTTCATAAAAAACACGGTATTTTTACTGTATAAGCTTGTAAGCGATTGTTGTCATTACCATGTTTTAACAACGTTTTTTGTTGTTGAGTCCACTACCGACAATAATTTTACCATGAAAAACATTGTCAGTGACTTCTAAATGTATGGAAAAAATGCCTGAAAAAATGCTGTTAAGATACATAACGACCCCCCTGGTTCATTGTAAAAATGGCAAAAACGATGTTTTTTATTGTTCTGGACAATGATATTTAATGTAAAATTGATGCATCTACAATGAAAAACATAGTTAAATTATGGTATAACTATGTACAGTTACAGCAATTTTTAAGGTTTTTTTTAATGTTTTGTTAATGTTATTTTTTTTCGGGTATGCACACTACCCATGTTGTTATTTTGCAGTTTTCATGGTAAGCAATAGAGCAATTCCACAAAAAAACGGGCAACCAATTTAATAGACCATTTTTGATTTGTTTGAAACTTCACTTGAACATTTCTATAGGCAAAAGATGCCATTTTGTGCTATTGGTTAATTTTTATGGAACAAACAGTGTTAATTGGCACTTCATGCATTTAATAATTATGCCCTCAGGAAGTCACCCAAAATTAGTTGCTGCCACTTTATCTATGTTTCATTTTCTAACCTAAAGGTGAAACAGCTTTTCAAATAATCGAATCTTCCCCACAACAATATCCGAATGCAAAGGGCACGTAGAGCACAGCACTTCAGTCCCTGCACAGTTTGACCCAAATGCTAAGTGACCACTAACGAGAGCACAGCAGTACCGGTGGTTTTTCCATTGGAGCAGCAAACGGCACCAGGGACGGGAACGTGGGACAATCAATAAATCGCGATGGTTCTGATATCTTTGACAAGGGGTTGACTCTCTTTGTGCTTATCCCACCGATCCCACCGGACCATTTCTTTTGTTTTCAACCTTTTGCTGCAGTCATGTACGATTGCTTCTGAGGACTACCTTTGATTGTTCTTTGGCAGATATGACAGCAGCAAGAGGGCACCTCGTGGAATGTCGAACACAGACAAAAAGAAATTTCCCAAAAACAATTTCGTTAAGTGAACCGAACTCGTATTGCTCTGGACAATGATATTTAATGTAACAAAAAATTTCCTAAACAATGCAAATAAAAGTTCCGATTTTTTGGAAACTTTAACTAAAACACTTCAAATGATAATTGTTTGTCAATAATTGTGTCCGTCATTTTGTACACATTTTTTCTGTGGACCGAGCCCAGACAATTGTGTAGATTAAAAATGACGGAAAACAAAACCTAAATCGGAGTCCTAATTCCTAAATAAATAAACTCGTTTGTGTAGATAGTATTGCGAATAATATATTGGGCGGTTAATTGAAAAAGAGGAACGATAAAATGTTTTTAAAAAATCGTCATAATAAAATTAAAGTTAAACGTTTTCGATAAGCGCGTATCGGCCCTACGATTGAATAAATTAATCGTGTGAAAGTGTATGAAAAGCAAGTCGCGTTGATGGCATTCAATCGTCTTGCTCATATGCGAGTATGAATAAAGTTTTGTGAGAAGTATCTTCTTCGCATTTACTCTTCCATAGATTCTTACGCGCCTCTTTCATAAACTAAACTTTTCAAGGTGGCAGCACTGTATCCCTTCTTGACCATTGAGTGTCCTTTGGGTATCTTATTAACCATCCGGTTCGGTTTTGAGACAGACGTGAAAAAGTAATGACGTATTGTGAAATGACCAGTTTAAAAAAAAAATTAATTGATTAATAAGTGAAAAATGGAGAAACTTACTCCGTTTTCTTAATTTTTCGTAGTACCTGCGATGTTGACACTAGCGTTGTGAGCGATACAACAATGAAATTGACATTATAAAAGCGCGAGAGGTTTTGTTTTAGTTACCTTCTACCTACATAATTATGTGGGCTGGATGGGGATGGTTTATTTACATCATCCAAACCTTTTCGACAAAGAGACATTTTGAGTTGATTGACAACATCCCTATGCCGTTCATGATAACATAAATTGAATCTTTTCTTTGCTGGAAGCTTAGCAAAAATTGTTCAATCACCAAATTGACCCACACAGATCATAAAGCCGCAACGATTTCTATTCATTTCCGCTGCGTAGTGATAACTTATTTGCGGACGATCGCTTTTATGCCGCTACGCGTCTAACTGTCTCTGGTTTGCTGTCATCTTGACTCAGTTTCTGCTCGTTTGTCTATTTGTTATCGGGCAAATAAATCTCTCAATCGGCAAGTTTCCCGAATATTATGCTGATGCTTTAATGTATGCGTTTTTTATATTCGTGCTATGCCGTGGTATTCGAAGTGTACATAAATGTCTCATATGGGAGTATCGATACTTTTTTGAATAATGGCATTATTGGTCAGGTCAGGAAATTGGTTTACATAAACTTAACCAATATTTCAGTTTATTCGTTTCGAGTACTAAAGATAACTTCACTTTTTTAGCAGTTCGTTTACATAGTGTGAGAATTTCGAGTTGGTTTATGTTTTCCTTGAATGAGGAAATTTTCCTTGCAGCGAGGCACTTAAACAAACATTATTCAGTCCTTTTACACAAACTTTCTGGTTTCCAAATGATGTAATAGTAATCGATAACTTCTGCAATATCTACTAATATTGCAGATTTTTCCGTAAATTCCAGTCTTTCGAATTTTATGATCAAGGTAGTATAAGGTGCGGTTTTTGCAGTTTTCCACAATTTTATGCACATTGTTTTTTTAAGAAACACTTTTTTTATTCTGATACCTTGTTAAAAAAAATTTGAGCGAGAGCCTATTGAATAATCCCTTTAAAAAGCTGCACAGCGGACAGAAATTGTCAAAACAAAGTCGAAACAGTGGCCTCTCAGGATAACATTAGTTAAACCACAAACAGTATTAATTGGCACTTCATGCATTTAATAATTATGCCCTCAGGAAGTCACCCAAAATTAGTTGCTGCCACTTTATCTATGTTTCATTTTCTAACCAAAAGGTGAAACAGCTCACACACAGCACTTCAGTCCCTGCACAGTTTGACCCAAATGCTAAGTGACCACTAACGAGAGCACAGCAGTACCGGTGGTTTTTCCATTGGAGCAGCAAACGGCACCAGGGACGGGAACGTGGGACAATCAATAAATCGCGATGGTTCTGATATCTTTGACAAGGGGTTGACTCTCTTTGTGCTTATCCCACCGATCCCACCGGACCTTTTCTTTTGTTTTCAACCTTTTGCTGCAGTCATGTACGATTGCTTCTGGAACTACCTTTGATTGTTCTTTGGCAGATATGACAGCAGCAAGAGGGCACCTCGTGGAATGTCGAACACAGACAAAATGTAATTTCCCAAAAACAATTTCGTTAAGTGAACCGAACTCGTAACATTGTAGTGAGGGGCTTACGCTGAGCTCAAGTCGAGTGGATATAATTCAATATTGTAATCTGGCAATATCCACGGACTGGTCAATTGCGCCTCGGCAAAGTAAATAATCAAACCAAAAGAAAATAAGCTTCCGACTTCGACGGTCTAAAACTGCCGGAGAAAAAGAAAGATACAAAGCTCTTAGCTAGTAAAATCTGCGAAACAAACAGTGTCGACTAGGTGAAACAGTTACCGAAGCAAAAGGATACCAGCCTGTGTATTCCACACCTTCGTTTTGGGCATACAATCCGAGGCAAGCACTTGCTCTGTACAGCATTGCCTGGTATCAATCTGTCATTCGCGGTGCTCCTGCACATTGTCCAGCACGGTACAAGCCGGATCAGAGCGACAAACAAGTCGACCAGAAGGACATCATTCGACCTGACGAGCAGCTCAACATGTCCCGGTCAACAGCATCCTCTCAGAGAAGACACAGATCAAGGTAGAGTATTCAATTTATGTTGTTTATCGATTACAGGAATTTGTGCTTGTCACACCGGAAAATAGACACCTACACGAACTCTAGCCCACACAAACACAACATGCATACACGCACGAAATATTTTGAACGTGCACACGAAGGTCCGCTGTCATATAAACATACGCCCTCTTTCCTCCTTTTGGACATGATTGTTTCGATGTTTAGTTGTTAGGATTAGATGTTAGGATTAGAGGTTACAGGTTACGGCACAGTAATGTGCTGTGTTGATCCTGATTATAATTCCTGTTCATATAGGTAACCACAGACAGAGTACAGGAACAAGGTTCGATTTAAAGTGCTTAAATTTACTAGGTCGTAACATAGCCGTAAATCTTGTGGCTTGTAAACTACAATATTTATATATTATTTATCACAGTTTCTAGTGAGTAAATGTTCATGTTGCTGTTTTAATTTTTTTATCCAAATATCGTAACAATAAATTGGTTTGCTCAAAAAGAGTAAAAATAAAAAATCAAATCAATAAGTAAGCGAAATTTATGGGGAAATTTCTGAAAATTACTTAATTAATTAAAATGTAACTAAGTAAACGTGCTATTTTTGCTACCCGAACTATAGTTTTAGCGAGTTAAGAAGTGGGTGTGGCATATCATATGATCATAAAAATAAATAATATTATAGTGAACGTTCGATTTCTAAAAAGATGATAGATTTTAGCTAGAAAAATCAGTCATGGAAACCCTGCAGTGTACACTCTGGGCGAAGCGGAAATCACGAGTTAACATTTCGAGTGAAGTGAATGTATTGGCTGAAACTGTCAGAATATAAACGAACAGAAAATAAACTTTCCTCAGCATTATGTAAAAAAATTACGCTCTACAATCTTCTTTTTTTTTATTTATGGTTTCAGAAGATTACATTTTTACGCATGTGATAAAATGTACATTTTTATGGAACTTCACTTTCGATTGGAGGTTTGAACAAATTTTTTATAAACAAAAATGCAACATTTTGAAGAAAAAATTCCTATGTAAAAATAATCAGTATTTTATTTTTCTGTGTTATATTTCGAATTATTTACAATTTATATACATTTTTCGTTTTCCGTCTTAACGCAGATTTAGTCATTTTCCAAAACATGTTCTGAATAACTTCCTGCCTTTAGTCTTTTACTTTTCGTATTTATTTTTCAACTGAGGATATCTTCAGGATTCGTTGCACTATTTTCAAGCAATCTTTTAAAACATAATCCAACTACCGTAGGATTGTATTTGTGCGGATACATTCCTTGAGAATATGGCTGTTACTTTCTGGTACAGCACAGACATCACACAGATTATTAGAAAGTCTTGTTTTATTGTATTTAGTTAATTTATCCTTAGAAACAATTAGGTCGTTATACAGCAGAAACATTTGAGATTTACATTCTTTTGAAATAAAACTACGTGAGAGATTCTCCCATATATTTTCCCAAAGTAAATTTGGAAATATGTTTTCTATTTTCGTTCGAATATTCCGGTCACCCACAAAAAATGGTATGACCTTTTTTCCACATCCAGTGCAGAGCTAGCAAGCTGTAACCATTCTTTAGTATTTCTTCCCAGGGATTGCATTTTTAGATGATTTAACGTGGCTATCTCCTCCCATGTTTAC
The DNA here is from genome assembly GCF_029784165.1 of Wyeomyia smithii. Lineage (NCBI taxonomy): Eukaryota > Metazoa > Arthropoda > Insecta > Diptera > Culicidae > Wyeomyia > Wyeomyia smithii. Next base: position 61,731,815 of record NC_073696.1, read on the forward strand.
AATATTTTTTTTATAAACGAAGCCTTGGTTTTAGACTCCACGTCAATAAGTTGTTGTGCAGTAACCTTTTTCCCAGATGTACAGTCACAAAATTTTATTCCCTCATACAGACAATTGATGCAACCTTCTGTTGTATAATCTGAAAAAGTACAGTCTCCCGACATTCCTTCGCCAGAATAAAATTCTGAAACTAGACACCTTGTTTTCCATGGGAGAACCAACGACGACCGCATGGCAACAAAATGAGTAGGCAACAAAAAAAGAATAGCAATTAAATTCTAAAAGCCAAGAAATAAAAAGATAGCAAAGAACAGGGGGGAAAATGGAATAGGAAAAAGTTCATAAACCAAAAGCCGACTATACCCGAGACTTCGATCATTTGACTGAATCATTCGCAAACACCGAAATTGTCGGGCGCAGGAATGAGAATTCTATTATTCGTCTGGAGAAGTCAAAGCATCTCATTCTCGTTGGTGTACCCTAAAGTCCGACAGAAAAGGTATCTGTTCTTCAATTGAGTCGGTACGGGTGTTGGTGACTCGCTAAAGCATCGAGAATCATAACAGTTCGTAAATATTTCAGAGGTTCTTACTTAACCGTCATATGCTCGACAAAAAAAACACCCTTACATGCCCGACGGGGTACCCGGGTACCCACAAATTGAAACTCTCGTAACTTTGACAATTTTCTTCCGATTTTTATAGTTTTAGTATTAAAAAATTAAGCAACTTATCTACTTTCATGAATGATGTCCAGAGACCTCAAACGACCCCAGAGGCCATTTGGAATTCAAAAATAACAACTTCCGGTTTATAGAAATGAACCAATATATGACCAAATACCACCCAATATGGGTATTTCCGGAATTAGGATAAGGCCGAGAGCGGGTAAACCAACTGCAGGTGCTATTTTGAACTAAGAGATGGTGACTTCCGGTTTCTGGAAAACAGCACAAATTGACCAAATACTATCTCATAGGAGTTCTTTCGGAATCAGAATGATGTTCAGAGACCTGAAATCGACCCTATCGGTTATTTTGAAGATCAAAATAGTGACTTCCGGTTTCAGGAATAAATAAAAAAGGCCGAACACCACCCAAAATGGGTTTTTTTCCGGGATCAAGCTGTCCCGATTCAGAAACTACTCATATGAGGTGATTTTTGATCAATTTTAGCTATTTTCCGGAAACCGGAAGTCACCACCTCAAATTTTAAAATGGCGTCTAGAGTTGATTTCCGGTCTCTGGGCATTATCTCGATTCCGGAAATACTCATATCCGATAGCATTCCGGTTTTTTCCAGAAACCGGAAGTCGCCATTTGGAATTGAAAATGGTCATGTTCATTTGAGATGATTTTCGGTCAATTTAATCTATTTTCCGGCAGCCGGAAGTCATCACCTCAAATTTCAAAATGGCGTCGGGAGTAGATTTTCGCTCTCTGGGCATTATCCCAATTCCGGAAATCTTCATATTCGATGATATTCGGTCAATTTTGGTTCTCTTTCAGATACCGGAAGACGCCATTTTGGAATCCAAAATGGGGTCGGAGGTTGTTTTACGGTCTATACATATCATCCCGGTTCTTAAAATACCCATATTGGATAGTATGTGACGTTGTATACAGTAAGGTCGCTTTTTACGCGTTTTTTTTTACGCGGTATACTTCCTCCATTACTCAAAAACGGTACAAGGTATCGACCTCATTTCAATCACATTTTCCGTTTTAGGCCACGAGTGATCATATATCAGTTTTCAAAAAAAGAAACACAATTTTTGGTGTAAATACTCAAAATTTAAAATATTGAATTTTGGTCTCTAGATTGGCCACTATCATATTCAAACGAGGTTTCAACGTTTTAGGACGGTTTTCTTTGTTATATTTGCAACTCAAAAAAGTCGTTTTTTACGCTGGCCCATACAAATTTCGAACGCATTCCCCGCGTAAAAAAAAACGACCTTAGTGTAGTTTTATTTTTTCTATGGCCATTAGAAGCCCGGTGGAATCTATTCCGGAAGAACCATTTTGAGGGCACACCACTATAACACCCAAAACCAATAGTTGTTAAATTCTGTTTATGAAATATCCATGGAATTCCTTTCGGAACATATCCCTGAAAAACAGGATTTCCGGCAATAAGAATTTTTTTTTCGATGCACCACTGACTCTGAATTTAAAGTAGAGAAGTTACTGAATCTTTTGGTGCTATAAGTAACGAAATCGGATGAAACTTGTCAAAGTTACACGAGTTTCAATTTGTGGGTAACCGGGTACCCCGTTGGGCATTTAAAGGGTAAAAAAATTCAACTCACCCCCGCCCCCCGCCCCCTTGTAACTATATAGAATTAATGTTATCAAAAGTTGCCTTTTATTGAGCTTTGTAATGTCACTCAGTTTTATCATTTTTGATTGCAGTGAACTATGCAATTTCGTCTTATGGAACCTAAAAAGGTACTAGGGTACCCCGTCGAGTACATAACGGTTAAATAATCTTCGTCCGATAAGCATTTTTCGTTCCTTGTCGAAAGCATTTGAGAAAATAATTAAAACTCAAAAATAATCTTTCATTATTTATTTTTAGAGCATTTACCCTGGTATCTCATGTTAAACTTTTGGAAAAAAAAATATCCAGTCAATTTGCATTCTCTCGAGCTGCGTTGACACTCATAGAATCGTACCAGGATCAAAGAACTCAAGTCTCAAGCAGGTATTAGACGAAGCAAATATTTGCTATTTTTTAATACAGATTTTATTTTGTGCAAAAAAAATCGTACCAAAAAAAGCAAATATTTGCGTCGTCTAATACCTGCTTTAGAAAGCGACGGTAAGCTTTCAAGTCAAGTTAACATTTTGTCAGGTGTTCCCCAAGGTTCTGTTCTTGGACTTTTATTATTTTCATTATGTATGATGATCTCCCCATCTGGTCTCGAGGTACGATGCTGGCCTAACAAGCCGGTCGTCGTAGGTTCGAGTCTCAACTCGGGAGAGACTGTTAGTGTCAGTAGGATCGTAGCGCTAGCCCCGCAATTGTCCTGTACACTTAACGGTTGGCTGCGAAGTCTGTTTATAGTAAACAGAAGGTCAAGTTCCGAATCGGGATGTAGCACCAAGGCTTTGCTTTGCTTTTATGTATGATGATCTACCGACCGTACTAATAGTGTGTATGATACACATGTTTGCTGGCGACTTACAGTTATATTTTGGTAGTATTGACTTATCTGTCCCAACCTATTAGAATGTCCTCAAACAAGTTTTCCTATGGTCAAAGCGAAACCCTCTACCTTTAAGTATTGATTATGACTCGGCAGCAGACAGAATGAGGGTTACTGTGAAGTGTGTGAACTGCTGTGTCCGGTGGGTATTCAACTGATTCTCAAGAATCTCTTCTTTTCAAAGCAAACTTCTAGGCTGCAATTTCTATTATTTTCTTCAGCTGCGTTACTATTTGACAACCTTCAATATAATTCACAAAGACTCTCAGTATCTAACACAAGGACAAGTCTTAGTCTTCCTTAATTCAATAGTTCTCCTTATCGCAATACATTCATTATACGAGCTACTAAATTGTGGAACCAACTTCCCATATCTAATAAAAATATTCTTACGTGTCTTGGTTGGCCTTATGGAAAGAATCAATTTGTTGGGAAAATGCTTACACCGAAATATCAGAATGAACTTGTTAGTTTAGGTTATAACTTTATTCACACATGAACAACCGATTATAGTAATTTAAAAGGATATAATATAATTATAATAATCGGTTAATTTCAACCAAACTTTTCACTAAATCATTGTTTAGAAGGATAGTACAAGTTTAGGGCATACTTCGCACATTCACGCACAACCCCAATTAAAGCTATTGAAAATGAACTCAATTAGTTTTCATATTGTCAAGAATTGAGAGAATCTAAATTTCAGTAATTTCCATCGGCTGTGATAGGTATATGAAAATCATGCTGAAACCGAGTTCATTTTTTTCCTTGCTTTGGGAGCAACTGACACTCTGAAATTCGCACATCAGCTGTTTAAGTTATTCAAGGTTGAAAACAGCGAAACCATCAATTACTAAAACTAAAATTGCTGTAATCGATTGATAAAAATCAATAAGCTGTGTTAGTACTACCGAGTCAGGCCGCAGCGATCTATTTCTAACTATTTCGGCTGCACATTACAGTAAACAAGCATACGCCGAACGTTATATAGTGTCATTAGTGTCGATTTCGTTCCATCCGGCTCAGCTCGTATTTCAAGGAATTAAACACCTGCCGTAAATTGTATTTCCATGTTTCCCGCCCCAGCCGGTGTGCGTTGCACACAGTGAAAACCAGCCACTTGTCTGTCAGCTTTTTTGCTGCAAAGTGTCTGCAATCAACAGACATTCCTTTATACATAAGTTTCCAGTATACTTGGCGATGAGTGGTTTGTTTTCTCAAAGTGTTCGATTTCTCCATTTAGAAACGATTTTTTCTTCGCCATTTGGCCTTGGTGTACCATTTTATTACGTGCCCGTGCACATGCTTCAGATTACAGACTCGATAGAAATATGCTCACACCAACCCAGTAGCATGTAAAAATATGCTTCCTGTCGAGATTGTGCAGAATATTCCGGAAACTGTGGTCAGCGGGGGGAACGTAAAATAGAAGAAATCAATCATACTGATACATGCGGCGTCCGCTCTTAGTAACAACCCTCCTTAATCATAATTTGAAAGGTCCTTACCCAGGCCTTAGACGTGCCTATGCTTTTGCACTGGGTTGTATGTGACTTTTTTGTGGCTCCATTTCCATTTCGAACCCACCGTGGTTCCAATATTTCGCTTGTTATTTTTCGGTCATAAAAAAATGGCGTCTTTTCATAGGCCTGTCCTTACCAGTTTCCTCATTCAGCCCACAAAGATTTTCGACGGCTTGTGTTTTATAGTTATTGTGATTCATGGCAGGATCACAGTCGAATATAAATTATCCCTCGTGATCAGATTTCGACTGGTTTTTTTTTCACGGTGTAAAGTCTGAACCGGAATCGGAACGTAACTGGTATCCTCCAAGAGAGCAAGATAGAGTGATAAGCCTGGGTCAAAATACTTCTCCATGATTAATGCGCAAAACAGCAACATGGAAACACGCCCTTCAGACACGTAGCAAATGCGCCAGCAGCGCCGGTGCTAACTTCTATTAGCGCGAAGCAGCTCTCGTCTATTTTCTGATTACAACTTTGATGGAACTTTTTTTTTAAAACCTAGTGAAATCTGGTGCGTGCCCTTAGGAGGGAGAAAAATCATTATGAGTTTAAAATGGTGGGTAATTAGTCTACCATTTAAATAAGTAGAATAGAAATTATGTGCTATTTCGAGGATGGAAACAAGATTTTCCAACGGTCTAAATTTATTGCCTGGTAATTGATGAAACTGAAGAAAAATAATGACAACAAAAGTTGATCACTATGAATGTATAAATATATTATTTTAATACAAATTGGACTGGCTGCAAATTCAAATTTCCAATCTGTTCTGATTCTCCTACAAATTTATTTTGCTGCCATTTTTCGCGAACTTGGCCCAGTTTTTCACTTCTGCTTTTTTGTGTATACAATCTCTAGCATCCGCACCGCACTCTGACACCGCCGAGAAAGCGTCTAATCACATTAAAAAGTTTTGTGATTTCGGGAAATACGTTCCGTTTGTTGCGATCCTTGCAGTCCCAGCCAAACGTACGAATTCGGCCGCAACAAACACGGTACCAGCTGGTTCGGACGTTGACAATATTTGCCTTAAGTCGACTGCATCTGGGGCCTGGCTATAGATTTATGTACCCTCAAGCGCACATACTTTGGTCGCAATGCATCGTTCCACCAGCACATGGAGACATTGATTGTAATAAACATTTCCAACACTGCCTTGCTAGGGAAAACTTCGACAAGATGAGGCGACCTAACTCGTACATATCCAGATGTCTCACTTGGCGATGGCGTTGGATTCAGTCGAGATTTGCACCCCGGTTATCTCAGGGTATAAGCAAAGAAGTTGCTGTATTGAAATCAGGCCAGAGCGACATGTTTTCCGATTCGACCAAACAAACGAATCATAAATAAGGAAACTGAGACAGATCCTTACCAAACAGCAGAACGGAGATATTCCTGCAGAACAGTGTGGCGTTTACCAACTTTATGGTGGAATTCACTCATCTCCCACGAAGGTAAAGGCTGGTAGCGAAATGCACTTGGCCCGGTATACAACAACAACAAGTTTCGTTGTGTGTATGCGTTCGAGTTTCGATGTCGAAAGCTGGCCTGAGGGGATTTTCAGAATAAACTTGAAATAAATTTGTGGTCTATTCCTTGTAGCAGCATGGAAGAAAGTTTCTGAAGAATACTTCTGTATCCGATTTGTATGTTTGAGCAATCAATTTTCTTTAGAATTTTTGCAGTGATCCAGTATAATTGTTTAAAGATTAATTTATTGTAATTCTCGAGTGGTATTACTAAGTCTGGTAAAAAATGGAATCGCCAAACTGGATTACCTTTTTTCAAAGTAAACTCATCCCCAATTCAAATCATCCTTAAAGGTTCCATTTTGTATACTTATGCTGCCGGTAACCGCAAGTCAGTCCCACCTGTAAAAATGTTAAAACGAGAAACCAGCTTCGAAAGATATTTTATTCACGCTCAGTTATCACTTATTCAAGATGAATTATTTTGACAATATAGTTTGCATACTAGCCTACACTAATTACGTTGTAAAATCCATTGAAATCATTGATTTTATGATAAAAACCTTGAGTGTGACTGACTTGCCGTTACATTCTACACCGAAGAGAAAAGTAACCGCAAGTCAGTCACATTGCCATGTTGAAACTATAGTGCCTGTTGACGTGTTGTTATTCGTTGCCGTGGAAAACTGTCAACCCTTCGCTGTTAGGAAGTGTATGTCCATGAGAACCGTTTAAAAAATTTCGACGTTGGAAAATCTCATGATGTACGGAACCGATGAAAGCTTATCTGGTGAGGACTCGGATAGAGAAACTGAAGCCGGGACTGCAGTTGGTTCATTCGACAGCAAATGTCAAGATGATCCAAATCCATTTGAGGTTCGAGCATCACCTTTGGAGATTTCTTAGAATGATTCCCTGGATTCTGATGGAAGTTTTTTCGATACTAAAGGTTTTCCGGATAGATCCACGAAGAAGCGAACCAAGAAAAAAAATTGACTTCGTATTAGCAGAAAATTGCTCCACATAAATTCATCACTAATTCAAACTAAAAAATAATCCCAATAATTGATAATTGTTACTAGATAACTTATTTTCATCTAAACGGTCATATCGAACTTCTCTTCTTTACTCCCCATCCATTTTACTGTTGTGTTATGCACGTTTTTCTGTAAATTGGGACTGACTTTCGGTTATTTTTCTTCTGGGACTGACTTGCGGTTACTTTGCATAATGGGACAATTCGACTTGGTATTGATTTCCACTTTTGTTGAACAAACCACTATTTTTTATCGGTACATCTGAAAATATACTCAAGCTAGGCCAAAATCCGATGTTAACTCAAAATTGACAAAATTACAGATGGGACTGACTTGCGGTTACCGGCAGTATGTATCATTCAAAATTGGTTTGTGTAACTCTCGTAGAAATAAATTGCTGAAAATTGTGACTATGAAATTTCACTAAATTTGATAACTTTTATTCCTTTACTTACCAACAATGGGAAACAGTTCACCTTGTTTTTAAATTGGGAATGGGAGTATTGGTCTAATTTCTGTTAATTTTTTTCACGATCAAAGGTGTTGGAGCTATAATAATTCAATGAAGTGTAAACCAGAATGAAAAAAAAAATTAATCTGAAAAACTCTCTACTCAAAAGGGCATTATGAACATTATTCTGAAATTCAAGATGACGAAACTTGAATAATAACGATTATTGCACTAGAAACATTTATTGCATAATAACTCCCAGTCAGACACCTATTTTTTTTTTATTCTCGCTTATTTTCCGTCGGTCTAGTTCCGCCACTGTTGTGGCCAATCACCGACGCCCAGGGAGTCGACTCCACCCAGGACCCTAACTCACGACCCGTTTATTAACGGACCGGCGCCAACGGCTTTACTTCCTCATGCGATGGCCTTTTCATTACCCGGAATCGAACAATGAGAAGGGACACACGCTAAGGTAACCCGGTAACTTTTATCTGTTAAAGCACCTAAAAACCGCCGTATTTTCCCCAGGAAATACGGGGTGTGCTTCACAGGCTTCATCGATCGCAGAGCCTCAATGGCACTGAGACTATCTGTGAAGATGAAGTAGTGGTCTATGGGTAGGGTTCCGATGGTTCCAAGAGAGTACTGAATAGCAGCAAGTTCTGCGACGTACACGGAAGCAGGAGCATCGAGTTTGTAGGAGGCGGTAAAATTTTCGTGGAAAACACCGAAGCCAGTGGACTCATCTAGATTAGATCCGTCAGTGTAAAACCTTTTATCATAACTAACATGTTTAAACTTATTGGAAAAAATCTTGGGGATCTCTTGGGGTCGCAATTGATCCGGGATACCAGAAATGTCTTGTTTCATGGTGGTGTCGAAGAATATAGCATTATTAGAAGTATCTAAAAGTGCGACATTGGAGGAATCGTATGAAGAAGGATTAATATCTTGAGCCATATAGTCAAAATATAAAGTCATAAATCTGGATTGAGATTGAAGGTCGACCAACCTCTCGAAATTTTAAATTACTAATGGGTTCATAACTGTGCATCGAATTAGCAACCGGTAAGAGAGATTCCAAAAACGATGTTTCAACGGAAGAATACCCGCTAACACTTCAAGACTCATCGTATGGGTCGACTGCATGCAACCCAAGGCAATACGCAAACAACGATATTGTATTCTCTCTAATTTTATAGTGTGCGTGTTCGCGGCGGAGCGAAAGCAGAAACAGCCGTACTCAAGAACTGACAATATCGTTGTTTGGTATAACCTTAGAAGGTCTCCTGGGTGGGCACCCCACCAGGTTCCGGTAATCGTACGAAGAAAATTAATCCTCTGTTGACATTTTCGTGTCAGATACCTAATATGACAAGCCCAGGTGCATTTAGAGTCGAACCAGACCCCGAGATATTTAGGGACTAAAACCTGAGTGATTGTTTTACCCGTTAGTAGGAGCTGCAGCTGAGCTGGGTTATGCTTCCTAGAAAAAACGACCAACTCAGTTTTCTCCGGAGAGAGTTCGATACCCAGCTTAAGAGCCCATTCAGACAAATTGTCTAAGGTATCTCGCAATGGTCCTTGCAGATCGTTAGCCTCGCTTCCAGTAATGGATACAACGCTATCGTCTGCAAGTTGCCTTAGCGTGCATGAATTTGCAAGACATTCATCGATGTCATTGACGTAAAAATTATATAAGAGAGGGCTTAAACATGAACCCTGGGGAAGACCCATGTAACTAATTCGGGAAGTTGTCGAATCGCCGTGTGAGAAATACATATGCTTTTATGACAACAAATTGAGCAAAAAGTTATTCAAATTTGGTGAAAGGCGCTTAAAACTTCTACAGAGACAGAGTCAAAAGCCCCCTTAATATCCATGATCGCAGAAGCCATTTGCTCTTTTCGAGCAAAGGCTAGTTGAATTTCAGTAGAAAGCAACGCTAGGCAATCGTTCGTCCCTTTGCCCCGGCGAAAGCCAAATTGAGTATCTGAAAGTAACCCGTTTGTTTCGACCCATTTGTCTAACCGTAAGAGGATCATTTTCTCCATTTATTTCTGGAGGCAAGAGAGCATCGCAATCGGCCTATATGAATTGTGATCAGAGGCAGGTTTCCCGGGTTTCCGAATAGCAATGACTTTTACCTCCCTCCAGTCATGCGGAACAATATTTAGCTCAAGAAACTTGTTGAACAAATTCAACAAGCGTCTTTTTGCAGAGTCGGGTAGATTCTTCAACAGGTTGAATTTTATTCTATCTAACCCTGGAGCCTTATTGTTGCACGACAGGAGAGCCATTGAAAATTCCAACATCGAAAATGGAGGCTCTTCCGTAGTTACTAAAAACGCGTCGCGAAAGGTTTTCTGTTCCGGTACAGAGTCCGGACAGACCTTTTTGGCAAAATCGAGTATCCAGCGATCTGAATACTCCTCACTCTCATTCGAAACGTCACGGTTCCGCATGCGCCTGGCGGTATCCCAAAGAGTGCTCATCGCTGTTTCCCTCGACAACGCGTTTACGAACCGCCGCCAGTACCCGCGTTTTTTCGCCCTTACTAAGCTCTTCATCTGCCTGCCCAGTGCCTCGTACTTGCCGTACTCCCGGTAGTCCTTATACGCCGCGGACCTTCGCGCGTACAGCTCAGAGCACTCTTTGTCCCACCATTTGTTGGGAGGGCGCTGTCTAATCGTTACCCCGGGTATCGGTTTCGTCTGAGCTTGAGTCGCGGCGTCGATTATCAAGCCAGCTAAGAACGCGTATTCTTGCTCCGGAGGAAGTTCCTCGTGAGTCTCGATAGATTCCGCTATAATAGACTCATAACGCTTCCAATCAATATTACGTGTAAGGTCGTAGGAAATATTGATTGGGTTCGGGGGGCTTGAACCATTAGCAATTGATATAACGATTGGAAGATGATCACTACCGTGGGGATCGTTGATTACTTTCCACTTGCAATCTAACGCTAGTGATGTCGAGCAGAGGGATAGGTCAAGCACGCTTTCACGTGCTGGAGGATTAGGTACACGTGTCGCTTCCCCAGTATTCAAAAGTGTCATATTGAAGTCGTCGATCAAGTTACAAATTAAAGAAGATCGGTTGTCGTCGTACAGCGACCCCCATAGCGAACAGTGAGAGTTAAAATCTCCCAAAATCAAAAAAGGTGCGGGAAGCAATTCTGCTATATCAAGGAGTTGCTTCTGTTCAATCCGCGCGGATGGGGGAATATATAACGAAACAAGGCATAGGTCTTTTCCATTCATATTTGATTGAATAGCAACAACTTCAATATTCGAGATCGAGGGGAGGTCGATTCTGAAAAAAGAATAGCACTTTTGACGTTGACTAACGTCTATATCGAAGTTAGGCCCCTGAATTTGAAAATCTAGTTATTCAACCAGGGAAAACCAGAGAATAGTGGTCAGGTTTTGAGCGCTTATTTTGCAGTCATCTTTAATCAGGTTTTCGAGGTTTTGGCATCAATCGATCAGAAATTCTTTTACGGTTAAATTTATGTAACAAAAACAAACTATTGTTTGAGATACACTATTGAAAAATTGTTAATTAATATCGATTGTCTAAATCATACCGCGCAGCCAATCACTACCTCTCTTCCCAAGCACAGTCGACACTAACGGATACAATCGATCTTACTTTGTTATTATTGTTGTTGTCACTTTCTGTTTCCGATGTTTATGCTGCTGCTAGCGGAAAATACCTTGCAAATATGCATCTTTTTGTTGGTGTTTATTTTACGACAGCGGCCGGCGCCCCATCATTCTGTTTCCAAAACCGCACCAGTGACATGCGGACGCTAGGTGATAGCAGCTGAAAGGGCCGGTTTCACCCGTAATGCTGGTGGCTTTAGTAGTAAATGGCTACTGCAAAACACTTAAATGACTGGAATTCTGGACGGACTAACCAGGAAACTATAATCGGCAACTGGCACCTTTTGGTGCCTCGAAATTTTTGTACAGAAGCGGCTAATTGAATTTTCTGTTTTACCAAATGCTGCTGCTAGCGGAAAAAACCTTGCAAAAATGCATGTTTGTGTTGGTGTTAATATTACGACAGCGGCCGGCGCAGCTTTCAAGAAACATTTGTCTCTACCATTCCATCATCTATGTAGCCCCTCCTTCTTTCTAATTATCTGACAAAGCCTTGGTATAAAACGTATCGTTCGAACATTTCACCCCATCAGTTTCATTATTAAACCGTACCGGATACATACGGACGCTCGGTGTTAGCAGCTAAAAGGAGGAAAAACAAAATAGTACCGGTCATCTCGTGCCGGTTTCACCCGTTATGTTGGTGGCTTTTAGTAGTAAATGGCTACTGCAAAACACTTAAATGGCTGGAATTCTGGACGGACTAACCAAAAAACAACAATATAATCGGCAACTGGTACCTTTTGGTGCCTCCCCAACAAGCAATTTTGTTGATTTACAGCTTAATAAGCTATTATTCAGTGGATTTCGGTTGAACTATAGTTTAACAAGCCGTTATCTAACATATCCAACAAAATTGTTTGTTGGGTCGTAATTTTGGTACAGAAGCGGCTAATTGAATTTTCTGTTTGACCAAATGCTGCTGCTAGCGGAAAAAACCTTGCAAAAATGCATGTTTGTGTTGGTGTTAATATTACGACAGCGGCCGGCGCAGCTTTCAAGGAACATTTGTCTCTACCATTCCATCAGCTATGTAGCCCCTCCTTCTTTCTAATTATCTGACGAAGCCTTGGTATAAAACGTATCGTTCGAACATTTCACCCCATCAGTTTCATTATTAAACCGTACCGGATACATACGAACGCTCGGTGTTAGCAGCTAAAAGGAGGAAAAACAAAATAGTACCGGTCATCTCGTGCCGGTTTCACCTGTTATGCTGGTGGCTGTTAGTAATAAATAGCTACTGCAAAATACTAAAATGGCTGGAATTCTGGACGGACTACCAGTAAACGAGAATAATCGGCAACTGGTACTTTTTGGTGCCTCGCAGTTTTATAATAGAAGCGGTTAGTTGAATTTTGTGTTTTTCAAAATGCTGCTGCTAGCGGAAAAAAACCTTGCAAAAATGCATGTTTGTGTTGATGTTAATTTCACGACAGCGCTAGGTGTTAGCAGCTGAAAGGAGGAAAGACAAAATAGTACCGGTCATCTCGTGCCGGTTTCACCCGTTATGCTGGTGGCTTTTAGTAGTAAATGGCTACTGCAAAATACTAAAATGGCTGGAATTCTGGACGGACTAACCAGTAAACGAGAATAATCGGCAACTGGTACCTTTTGGTGCCTCGAAATTTTGTTACAGAAGTTTTGTAAAAGAAGCGTTGCAATTCCCCCTACTATTTGCTTCAACGGAATATTTTTTTTTATAAGAATACGGTAGTCAACGTCATGCGGTCGTGTCTTGAATACCACCCTCCTACTTTTTGATCCCTAAAAGTACCCCTCCACCGTGTGAGTCTCGATCTCGACGAATGATGTTAAAATCGTTGGAAATTAAGTTGGTCATTTGAATTGAGAAAAGTTTCACAGAGCGCGAACGCATCACAATTGTATGTGTTTATCAAATGTGAAAATAAATCAAATTTGGGGATGATACTTCTGCAGTTCCACTGTAACACAGTGACAAAATTCCTAACCTCTTTCGACGTATTAGTCATCGAAAGATATGATAGCTGAAATGAGGGGCCAAGTTGCTGTGAGTTGCTTCAAAAAGGTTTTTACTGTAGGGAGAAGGGCAAGAAGAATGTTTTGAAGGGGATCTGGTATGTTGAATGTTTTAAATATCCAGTCCACAATATCAGAGAATTTTATGAACCCTGTTTCTTTTATGTCTTCTGATCGAGAAATGGATGCACGAGGGGTTTTTGGTGCCCCAGGAAGCGGTGGGTACTTCTGGTTTGATTTGAAATCAAAACCGGGGGGTACTTGCTTCGGTTTTTCTTCACTGCTTCTTTTTGTGTTGTCTTATTGGTCATTCCGCTAGGGGTTATCTTACGACCTTTGCGAGAAAGATTAGAAGAGTTGAGCATTCTCCTCTTCCTAGATCCCTCTGGCAAGGCATAAAAACACCCTTCGACGGGATCGTCAGATGTACCCTCATCGGTTGGCAAAAAGGAAAAGATGTTTCCTGTCGAGGGTGGCTCAGCCCTCTTAAGCATTTCTGCAAAAGAGCGCTTTGATCGTTTCTTAAGGGAACGCCTAATTTTTTCCTCGCGCTGTTTGTACGCGGGACACGCCGAAAGGTCATGCCGAGTTACCTCGCAGTAAAGACACTTTTCAGTATCCTCACTGCAAGCGGTCTCAGCATGATTGCCTCCGCACTTGCTGCAGCGTGCCTTGTTGCAGCAGTAGGTGGCTGTATGGCCTAACTGCTTGCAATTTTGGCTATGCATGACCCGCGGTACAAACAGGCGTACAGGCAGACGAACCCTGTCCAAAGCTATATAGCTCTGCAGTGCGGATCCGGCGAATGTCACCCGGAAGAAATCCGAAGGGAGGAATTTCTTCTTCCCTTCTTCGATGGATACTGAATGCAATTGCTTGACATCCAGTATCTTCACATTTTGAATCAGGGGGTTCTTGAAACAGCAAACTCCGTGACGCAAAATGTCATCGAACGTGAGGCTTCCTTCGGTAACCACACCGTCGATCTCCACGTCCTTGGCAGGGATGTACACGCGGTACTCCCTTGTAAAGAGCTCGTAGCTAGCAGTTTCGTTTGCTTGCTTCAAGCTACTCACGACAACTCGCAGTTTGTTCGGCCTCACCTTCGTAATCTCGGTTACGGCCGGAAACTGTTTTGCCAGGTCTTTGCCTATTTGAATTATATTCAAAGGTTTTTTTATGGACCGGAAGTAAACAACGTAGGGACCGCTAGCAGCATCTGGGTAAGCTTTTACCCGTATTTCCGGTACCCTTGGTACAGGGCTAGGTAGCGGGGATGGTACAGGGGAAGGTAAGGGAGAGCTGCTGGGGAAAAATTCAATTTCTTCCCCATTTGTTTCCACATCCAGGAAAAGTTGCACCTGCATGTCGTCCATTTTGTGGGAGCGTTACGCTCTACCGCACACAAACGATAAATATTCGAATGTGTGGGGGGGGGGGATCAAATAGTTGGTATTAAATTTTAAAAACAATATTTCAAACTACAATGGATCAAATAAAAAAAGACAGTAATACTAATAATAATAACAATAGTAATAATACTAATACTAATAATAATAATAATAATAACAATAAAAATAATAATAATAATAATAATAATAATAATAATAATAATAATAATAATAATAATAATATTAATAATAATAATAATAATAATAATAATAATAATAATAATAATAATAATAATAATAATAATAATAATAATAATAATAATAATAATAATAATAATAATAATAATAATAATAATAATAATAATAATAATAATAATAATAATAATAATAATAACAAAAATAATAATAATAATAATATTGATAGTAATAATATTAATAATGATAATAATTCTGAAGTGAATACTTCACCGATCGTCTAAGTCACGACCTCTCGGCTGCTAGTAGGATCAATCTGGAAGTGTGTCTCCGCAAAACAAACAATGACGATCCAGCTTCGTGTTGTAACACAGTGGCCGTGGTCATGTAGATGCCACTTGTTGAAATTTACTATTTTGGTCAAGTGTATTTCGAGAACCAGTTGAAACTGTCAAAACGGAAAACAGTCAAGTTGATGCCGAATCTCTCGGTTAAAGTATAGTTATCGTGTAAATATGAAATGGATGTTGACGAATCAATTATGAAGTGGGCAACCATTCTAATCAATTTTGATATGGCTGAGACTTTGCTCAGATATTTCTGTTGGGCTAACTAAATGGTGTTGGAGATTACCAATATTTTTAGAGCCAGATTTGTTTATTTGATCGGTACCGTCTTCGGCAAAGTTACTGATAACAAGTTTTCTTTTCGGAAAACCATAAAAAAATTTTTAAGAAAATATTTAAAACATCGTAGGAGCTCTTTTTTAAAAAATCTTATTTCTATG
This sequence comes from Wyeomyia smithii, assembly GCF_029784165.1. Taxonomy (NCBI): domain Eukaryota; kingdom Metazoa; phylum Arthropoda; class Insecta; order Diptera; family Culicidae; genus Wyeomyia; species Wyeomyia smithii. The sequence goes on from NC_073696.1 coordinate 61,747,553, forward strand.
AAAACAAGAAAAGGTTAGCTAAACAATGATGGCTGTCCGATTATGAAGGAATAAGTAACATCAAATTTAAAATTGTCTAACAAAACAAAAAAATAAAACCAAAACTGTTGGTTTGATTGGTACACCGTTTGCATCACGGATAAGTAGCTGCTGGAACAAGGATCATTCTTACAGAGCGACTATTAAAGGTAGTTTTTTTCTTGTTTTTTTTTTTTTGTACGATTCTGTTTTTCGATTTTGATGTAGAGATTTGATTCTCCCGTCCAAAATGGACGAGGAAGAGACTGACTCCTGTGATTCCGCAGTCGGAGTCACTTTCGTCCCCCTCTTCAATCCGGACGGGTACAAGGCTCCGCGAGTCGGAAAAAAGTCCCACAAGAGCTGATCCATCAGGTGAAGCTATACCCAAAAGAATATCCAGAACCCTGGGTTGTATATTTCCAGCCAGAAGTTTAAGTCTTGAATACAATGCAAATTTGTAAGAATTTAGTACGGTTTCCAGTCGTGACAGTAATTACTAAAGTCCGCCCTAACAAATTGCGTTTTTTTGGTGTCAAGCCTTGAACAAGCAAACCAGATTGATGTTTGTGAGCTTTTCACGCTGGAGTACCACGTGTACATTCTAGCTCGGGCAGTGGAGATCGACTCCGTGGTCACCGCCTCGAGTTTGAGCGTCGAGATTCTGCTGAAAGTTGGAACCGGCCGTTTTAAGGATTCTAGCCTCCAGCCGGTGAAGATACTTGATTGTAAGCAATTGCACTCAGTATCGCTCGACAAGAGCGTAAAAACTTACACTCAATCAGACTCGTTTCGGGTGACTTTCGCCGGGTCAACTCTGACAACTCATGTGCTCGTACACAAGATGCATCTACGCGTGGGTTTGTTTGTACCGCGGGTAATGACCTATCATGAGTGCGAAAATATGATCATGTGGCCACCCACTACGGTAATAAAGAATGCTATTGTAAATGCGAAGAACAACACGCGGATGATCATTCCGCGTCGAAAACTCGACAGAAACGGACGTGCAAAGTGGTCGTTCTATTACAATCCGGTCCGTGTGTACGAATAGCCAAACAAAAGAGTGTATTATTCGCGCTAAAGGCCAACTAGATTGTGAGTTGTGTCGATACGTTCTGTACCCGGCTCACAACTTTGGCTGTATTGGTGCAAAATACCAGCTGCAGTTTTGATCTGTGCACAGTGAATAGATCTTTTTAATCCAAGCCCATCAGTTGACAGTCGAGTCCGTGTCGCTGTGCTGAGTGATCTCACACCCGGCTCACTGCTGGTGGCTGTATTGGTGCTGCTGTACTGGTGCTGCTGGCTGCTTTGGGTGCAGCTTCGAACGATCGGACAACCACTGCTGGAAGGAAGAAGTAAAGAGGTACGTGTTCTTGTCGGCGCTAGTGCGCTAGTGCGCTACATTTAGCGCAATGGATATAGATCCCTCGCCTCCCGTGCCACCATCCCCGAACCCCCCTGACCCTGACCCTTCTGTTACCCCCTCCCCTGTTCATTCTCCAGTCCACCCTCGCCCCAGGCTTTACCCGGACGGATCTCAACAGGGCAGCTATACTGTTTATTTTCGTCCAAAGGCAGGAGTGAATTCAAAGCGTTTAAACATACTGCAAATTGCTAAAGACCTGACGAAGGGGTACAAGGCCGTGACCGAAATTTCCAAGGTCCGACCTAACAAGCTCCGCGTCGTGGTCAGTGATCTGGCACAGGCCAATGCTATCGCTTGCTCTGAGCTCTTCACACGCGAGTATCGCGTCTACATACCCGCACGAGACGTGGAGATCGACGGTGTCATAACCGATTCGAGTCTGTCTGTCGAGTGTATCCTAAAAAGCGCAACCGGTTGCTTCAAAAATACCGAAACACAGGCGAAGATTTTGGATTGTAAGCAATTGCGGTCCATGTCTCTCGTCGGCGGTAAAAAAGTTTACACTCCGTCAGACTCGTTTCGCGTTACGTTTGCCGGATCTGCACTCCCTAGCCACGTCTCGATCGACCGGGTTCGTCTGCCTGTGCGATTGTATGTACCCCGTGTTATGAATTGCACCAATTGCAAGCAGTTAGGCCACACAGCCGCCTACTGCTGCAATAAGGCACGATGTAGCAAGTGTGGGGAGACTCATGCGGAAGATTCTTGCAGTGTTAATGCTGAAAAATGTATTCACTGTGGGGAAAACCAGCATGAGCTCTCCACATGCCCGGTGTACATGCAGCGCAGAGATAAAATCAAGCGGTCACTTAAGGAGCGTTCAAAGCGTTCTTACGCTGAGATGCTGAAGAAGACCGTGACCACTTCTACCATAACATCGAACCCCTTTGATCTGTTGCCCTCTGATGAAACCGATTCTGACGATTCATCAGCGGGAACGTCTTATGCCAATCCTGGGGAGTCTAGGAAGAGGAAAAATGTTTCTTCTCCTAAACTTCCCCGTAAAGGTCCTAAGATTTCCCAAAGTGTAATGAAAAGTACGAACAAACCAAACAGTGCTGCGGAAAAACCGAAGCAAACTCCTCCTGGGCTTGCAAATTTAAAGTCCCAGAAGGAGTTCCCAGCACTGCCAGGAACATCTAAAACCCCAGTTGTTCCTTTTGCACATCCAGTTGATGAAACAAACTCTGGATTAGTGAAATTTTCTGACATTGTGGACTGGATTTTTGAAAATTTCAATGTACCCGATCCAATTAAAATTTTTCTTACAGCATTCCTCCCAACAGTTAGATCATTTTTGAAGCAGTTGACTGCCCAATGGCCCCTCCTTGCAGCGATTGTATCCTTCGATGCCTAATTCAACTGCGTATATGAAGGATTCTATCTCTGTCTTACAGTGGAATTGTAGAAGTATTTTACCAAAAATTGATTCGCTTAAAGTATTGATAAATAAAAACAAATGCGATGCATTTTCCCTTTGTGAAACTTGGCTTACTTCAAATATTGATCTCAACTTCCATGATTTTAATATTATTCGCCTTGATCGAGACACCCCATATGGAGGAGTACTTTTAGGGATTAAAAAGTGCTATTCTTTCTATCGTATTAACCTCCTCTCGATTCCAGGCATCGAAGTTTTCGCATGTCAAATGACAATACAAGGTAAAGAGCTTTGTATTGCCTCATTATATATTCCTCCCAGAGCACAGGTTGGGCAACGGCTGCTCTTTGATTTAATAGAACTTCTTCCCTCGCCACGTTTGATTTTGGGAGACTTCAACTCTCATGGCGTGGCTTGGGGTTCCCCTTACAATGATAACCGCTCCTCTTTAATCTATAACCTTTGCGATGACTTCGACATGACTATTTTAAACAACGGTGAAATGACACGTATCCCGAAACCTCCAGCGCGCCCAAGCGCTTTGGATCTATCCTTATGTTCGACGTCGCTACGGTTGGATTGCACATGGAAGGTAATCCTTGATCCTCACGGTAGCGACCATTTGCCTATTCTTATTTCAATTAATAACGGGTCAACTCGCATGCGACCAATTGACATTCCGTATGACCTCACACGGAATGTCGATTGGAAGTTATACGAGGAAATGATTTCAAAAGCGGTCGAGTCGATTCAACATCATCCACCACTTGAAGAATACAACCTCCTCGCGGGCTTGATTCTCGACGCCGCGTTGCAAGCCCAAACGAAAAAATATCCCGGCGTAACGATCAAAGAACGGCCTCCCACTCCGTGGTGGGACCAAGAGTGCTCCGATGTCTACACGCAAAGATCCGACGCGTATCTGACCTTCCGGGATACAGACGATGCCGACGACTTTAAACGTTATTCGGAGCTTGATAGCAAGTTTAAAAGCTTGACTAAGGCAAAGAAACGCGGATATTGGCGTCGGTTCGTAAACGAGACGACGAGGGAGACATCAATGAGCACTCTTTGGAACACAGCCCGAAGAATGCGGAATCGCGTAACGGTCAACGAAAGCGAGGAGTCTTCAAGTAGGTGGATATTTGATTTTGCCAGGAAAGTATGTCCGGACTCTGTTCCTGAGCAAAACATTGTTCGCGATGCGTCTCCGGGCAATGACGCGATTGAATCACCTTTTACGATGGCAGAATTTTCAGTTGCCCTCCTGTCCTGTAACAATAACGCGCCAGGGTTAGATAGAATCAAATTCAACTTGTTGAAGAATCTACCCGGCAATGCCAAGAGGCGCTTGTTGAACTTGTTCAATAAGTTCCTGGAGCAAAATATTGTACCGCAGGATTGGAGGCAAGTGAAGGTGATCGCCATCCAAAAACCAGGGAAACCAGCTTCTGATCACAACTTTTATAGGCCGATTGCAATGCTATCCTGTATCCGGAAATTAATGGAAAAAATGATACTCCGTCGTTTAGACCATTGGGTCGAATCAAATGGTCTACTATCAGATACTCAATTTGGCTTCCGCCGTGCCAAAGGGACGAATGATTGTCTTGCGTTGCTTTCAACAGATATCCAGTTGGCGTATGCTCGCAAAGAACAAATGGCGTCTGCGTTCTTGGACATTAAGGGGGCTTTTGATTCCGTTTCTATTGACATCCTTTCGGGTAAACTTCACCGACAAGGATTTTCTCCAATTTTGAACAATTTTTTGCACAATTTGTTGTCCGAAAAGCACATGCATTTTACGCACGGCGATTTGGCAACTTTTCGCATTAGCTACATGGGTCTTCCCCAGGGCTCATGTTTAAGCCCCCTTCTTTACAACTTTTATGTAAATGACATCGACGAATGTCTGGCAAACTCATGCACGATAAGACAACTTGCAGACGACAGTGTAATCTCTGTTACAGGAGCCAAAGCTGCCGATTTGCAAGGACCATTGCAAGATACCTTGGACAATTTGGCTGCTTGGGCTTTACAGCTAGGTATCGAATTCTCTCCGGAGAAGACTGAGATAGTAGTTTTTTCTAGGAAGCATGAACCTGCTCAGCTTCAAACACAATTAATGGGTAAAACGATTTCTCAGGTTTTGGTACACAAATATCTTGGTGTCTGGTTCGACTCTAAAGGCACCTGAGGTTGTCACGTTAGGTATCTGATGGAAAAATGTCAACAAAGAGTGAATTTTCTTCGTAAAATAACCGGACAATGGTGGGGAGCCCACCCAGGAGACCTTATAAGGCTTTACCAAACAACGATATTGTCTGTTATTGAATACGGGTGTTTCTGCTTCCGCTCCGCAGCAAACACACATTTGATCAAACTGGAGCGAATACAATATCGTTGTTTGCGTATCGCCTTAGGTTGCATGCAGTCGACCCATACGATGAGTTTGGAGGTCTTAGCTGGAGTACTACCATTGAAAAACCGCTTCTGGAGCCTGTCTTCTCGTATTCTTATCAAATGTGAGGTCTTGAACCGTCCCGTGATTGAAAATTTTGAAAGGTTAATCGAACTTAATTCTCAAACCCGTTTTATGACATTGTATTTCAATCACATGTCCCAAAATATTAACCCTTCTTCGAATATTCCAAATCGTGTCGACTTATCAAATACTTCTGATTCTACTGTGTTTTTCGATACATCCATAATAGAAGAAACTCGTGGAATCCCGGATCATTTACGCGTGCAGCCGATCCCCAAAATTTTTTCCAATAAATATCGAAACATCAACTGCAACAATATGTACTACACTGACGGATCACTTCTTGATGGGTCCACTGGCTTCGATATCTTCAATAACAATTTAACCGTCTCCCATAAGCTCGATAATCCTGCTTCTGTTTACGTCGCAGAATTAGCTGCAATTCAGTACACCCTAGGGATTATCGAAAAAATGCCCACGGACCATTATTTCATCTTTACGGACAGTCTCAGTTCCATTGAGGCTCTCCGATCGATGAAAGATGTTAAGCACTCTCCGTATTTCCTGGGGAAAATACGGGAACATCTGAGTGCTTTATCCGAAAAATCTACTCAGATTACCTTAGCGTGGGTCCCTTCTCACTGCTCGATACCGGGTAATGAGAAAGCGGACTTTTTGGCTAAGGTGGGCGCAACAAACGGTGATATTTATGAAAGACCAATTGCCTTTAATGAATTTTTCGCATTTGTACGTCAGAATACGATCATCAGTTGGCAAAATTCTTGGACCAAGGGGGAACTGGGAAGGTGGTTACATTCCATAATCCCCAAGGTATCGACGAACCCGTGGTTCAAGGGGTTGGATGTAGGTCGGGATTTCATTTGCGTGATGTCCCGGCTTATGTCCAATCACTATAGATTTGACGCGCATCTCCGTCGTGTTGGGCTCGGGGAGAGTGGTATCTGTGCCTGTGGTGAAGGTTATCACGACATAGAGCACGTTGTTTGGTCATGCCCTGTATACCGTGACGCCAGGTCTAGATTAGTAGCTTCCCTGCAGGCCGAAGGTAGGCAGCCGGCTGTTCCTGTTCGTGATGTCTTGGCGAGCCGTGACCTATCCTACATGTCCCTTATATACGTTTTCCTGAAATCCATCCACGCCCCAGTTTAGTCCTATCCCCTTCCGCCTACATCCAACCAAACGACAAGAACACGTTGAGACCCCGGATCCGGAAACAGCAACTAGACCCGCACGATACTCTCAGGCCCCGAGGGAGACAACCCAATATGCCAGTCCGTAATATCTTGGCCCAGCAGCGAAACATTTTCAATATGCTGCTTACCTATGGCGATGGAAAACCATCAAACAACAAATCAGTGCTTTTCATGCAAAACATTCTAGCTTAAGTTAGATTTAGTTTCAGCTCGTAGTCGGCAGCGAGGATAAAAAATTTGCTTTTAGTTATTAAGATACTTTAGAAAGTAAGCTACCAGATATAATTGGCGCCGTTAAACATTGAATTGTATTTGTGCCGTGTCAAATAAACTATAGATGAGGAAAAAAAAAACACGCGGATGATGCCTGTGATAAAGGTGCTGAGTGCCTCTTTCATGGGCAAACTCCGCATGAACTGTCCGCATGCCCCACGTACAAACAGCGCCAAGATAAGACTAAGCGGTCTCCAAAAAAGCGCTCAAAGCTCACTTTCGCAGAAATGCTTAAAGAGGCCGCTGCCGCCAAACTGGTTTCCACGAATCCTTTCGAGGTTTTGTCGTCCGATGAGGCTTACGATTCAACTGGAGAACCTTCTTTTGCTTAACCCGGGAAGTCTAGGAGAATAAAAAGCCTCATTTTTCTGAAACTTCCTAGAAAAGGTCAAAGGCGACCCCCATCTGAAATGATGAATGCTATTAAAACTAGAAGTGCTGTAGAAAACCCGAAGCAAACTCCTTCGGGATTGGCTGAGCTCAATTCCCACTAGGAGTTTCCAGCACTTCCCGAAACATCAAATTGTCCAAATGATCCTTATTTCTCGTCCAAGATTCAACCAGAATCTGGACTGCTAAAATTTTCAGATATTGTGGACTGGATTTTTGAAACTTTCAATATAACTGATCCCCTTGAAAGGCTTCTGCTGGCACTTCTATTTACAGTTAAAACGTTTTTGAAGCAGTTGACTGCTAAATGGCCCCTCTTTGCAGCGTATCCTTTGATAGGTAATTCATCCACTGAAGCGAAGGATTCAATCTCTGCTGTACAGTGAAATTGTAGAAGTAACATCCTCAAAATTGACTCATTCAAAGTTTTGATTAATAAATGCAAATTCGATATATTCTCTCTGTGTGAAACTTGACTCATTTCTACTATGGACCTTAACTTCCATGATTTGCACAGATTGGGCAACGCACAGCGAACTAGAATTGTATATAGTCAAAAAAATCAATTTTACAACTTAATGCATCGAGCAGGCACTCTTCAGGAATCATTTCTGCACTATTTGAAAATGTATCAGAATATATGGATTATTAATTTTGTCATACAATCAACTTAGTTTAGAAAGTAGGCTTCTTGTAAACTCTTAACTTCTCTATTTTTACTTTGTTTATCAAGGTGATTTATTACAGAATGCAGGAGTAGTAATGAATGTTACAATGGTGTCGAATTGATTACATTGCCTCACTCTAGCACAGCGGTTCTCAACTTGGGGTACGCGAAAAAAATCGGTAATGTCGGACAAAGCAATTTTTCTTTGTAATACTACAATATTGCTCTCAAAACATGACTGTAGCAACCCAAAAAACCATAGTTTGATGTTAAACCTGTACTAGACCTCTAAAATGTAATCTACCACTACTCCTTCCCACGCTGTGAGAGCAAACCAAGCTAGGGGGTAACAGTGATTTGAAAAAATCGCCAAGGAATACGCGGACAAAGAAGATTAGGAACCGCTACACTAGTATTCTAACCACTTCAGATATCCTTTTTGGACCTGTTTTATGGAAATGAGCAGTGGTGGGCACCGCTAAACGAAAATTTAGCGACGCTAATCGCTAAGCCGCTAATCGGAAAATTTAGCTCGATAATCGCTAAATGCTAAACGCTAAACCCACATTAGCGGAACTTTCGCTAATCGCTAATCGCTAACTTTTGAATATGTAAATAGTCATATCGCTATATTTATTGCTCGTGTTTTGTAAGATTTGGACCACTTTGATCTTTTGTGGTTAAACAAACGAAAACAATTACTTTTTAAAGCTAAGTATTTACAATAAGAGGTTCACGAAACGGTATTCATATTTGATTTTGTAAAAACAAGAATAATAAAAGTTATTTAGTTTGCATTGAAAATAGATACTCTTAGGAATGTTTTCATAAAATTTCAATTATTATCTGAATCGAGAAGGTAGAACCAAAGTTGTCATAATTTCAAGCGCATTGCAATTTACCAAAGTTCTTGGTGTGCCGACCTTGTGCTTGTTCTTCAAAAAGCTCCTGTTGCTTGTACGATAACTGGAATTCCATTCTAGGGTAAAAAAACAGGCAAAAGTAACTTTCGCAGTAAAGTATGTTCATCTTTCGAATCAATTTACGTACGCCATCAGCAATCCACAGTTTTTCTAAATATTTCTATTGTCGCTTCTCTACAAAATTTAGCGAATTAGCGAGTAGCGTTTCGAAGGCCAAAATTTTAGCGACGCTAACAGTTTCGCTAACCAGCTCAAAAATTAGTGAAACCGCTAAATCGCTAACTGAATTTTAGCGTCGCTTATTAGCGAATTAGCGTAATGGTGCCCACCACTGGAAATGAGCTCTCCAAAAAACTTTTTGTAAAGTTTTAAACGGTATCCCCGCCGATTCCCGTGCTGATTCGAAGACAGGAAAGTAAAAGTTTTCTGAGCAATTCTCGCCTAAATATTCACAATTCAGGGTGTGCGAAATTTCGAGTTTCACGAAATTGAACGAAATTTATCAAAATTGAGAACACATTTTTTTAATAAATAGATACAAATTATGATTTCTGAACAAATTTTTCTGCTGTTATAGACTCTAATTAAGGTCCGGAAATGCTACAAAGCTTTGACCGTATAAAGTTTAAAAAAATCTGTAGTTTACTATAATTTTCCTAATTTGCGGGATTTTCTTGAAAATTTTCCACTTAAATAAACTCAAAATATCTCTAAGCCTTCTGTTGAAATATGAATCAATAAAAAGATTTACTCAAAATTTTTAAATTCTCACGCAAAAGTTGAAGTCTTGTACAATCATTGTGTCTTCCCGATTCGCACAAATGTTGCACAGGGAAGTTGCGAGAAATCAGAATTTTGTCGAGATGAAATGATTATTTGAATCCATTAATTTTCAAGCCATATACGTGGCCGCATGGATTATTCTTACCCACCATCGCTCTAAGCGCAGTTAGTGTCGGGTCGAGACCGATTCAATGATACTTTTAAATCTTCCAAAACCAATGATTCTAAATAATAGCCAAACCAAAACTATACCGCAGAGTTAAATGCGCCGTTTACGTAATGAGTAAAATTCAGCACAAACTGCACGGTTTAAACCAACAGTTCCGAAAAAGGTGACATAATCATTGGATTATCCCTAATAGTGTAGCGAAAATGCTTCGCCGCGCCACCGCGGTTGCTCCGGATGCAGTAGCCCCTGTTTGAACCGACACTGCTATTAATCACACCACAATTCGAATCCTCGCTGTCGAATTGCTGGCAGGGGAATTCAATTCATAGCCACTCGATTTATGGCCCCCAATTCGAATTGGACTCGTGCCGCTGCGTATGCACAATTCGTATCGCCATATTCTAAAGCGGTAACTAGAATAGTCGATCGAATAAAGCGTGATATATTTGTAAATACGATTTGGTGTTTATTTTTGAATTTTCGATACAATTACTCATCCACGAGAGAATAACAATTCCTAATTAAACAGATAAGAGTCGACAATTTAAGCGAGTGAGTCTTATTGTGTTTTAATCACATTTGTAACTGACCCTTCAGCCACAATATAAAGTTGTAGCGTCCTGTTTGTTTATTTTCAAAACAATTTAATACAGTTACCAGTAATTTAAGTGGCGCTACAGTATTTTTGTTTCAAATTTTGTTTTTTGTTTATTTATAGTCAATTTTAGTTATAAATAAAATGCATCAATTTTTAAAACTTCAATTGACTTAGCAAAATTCTAATTGTTTTTCTCAAAAGACTTTGCATTGAAATTTTCACCAGTTGAGTGAATCTTCACACTCCTTTTTTTTAAACGTAACTAAATTCTGCACGTGCTGTTCTGGTTTGAATCGTTCTCTTCACATTCTGTCAAGTAGCTCCATTCGTCCATTAAGCGATGAAATTCTCTCAACTGGAAACCACTTGTTAGTATGACGCCAGCCAAGTGGGAAGACACTGTTGGCTGCCGGGCAGATTACAGGTGCTTCTTTGTTTCCATGCTATATTTTAAGCCGTATGCCAAACCACGCACCGCATCAGAGCAGCAGAATACCTTGATAATGTAAATGTGATTCGCCTCGATCCCCTTTCGACACTGTGCGTAGGTTGGTTTCGTCTTCTAAAAATACTTCGAATTCTAAATCTAGCATCATCGTCTAAAGCGCACCGAAAAAAGCTTTCTCCTGTAAAGCAGGGTTTGTTCGATTCGGCAATGAAAGTGAAAAGCATTCGAATCTGTAAGCTATCGCCCGCCTAACGTGAATTCACAGCTGATTAGGTGAGGTAATAGGAAATTCGAGATATTTTGGGTTTTATTCTTTTAGAGAGAAGAAACAAAATATTTTAAGCAACCGATCGGATGGAAGGGGGAAAAATCCATTTGTGTCTGGCTGGGTGGGAACAAATCGATACCCTATTCATCAAATTTTTCATTGCTGATTGATTAGATTTTTTCTTGTCGAGTGGAATTATGCCATGTGGGTAAAATTCTACACATAGAAAAAGTTATTGACGAGATTGCTCTTTGAAAACCACTGAACATTTTGAAAGTGGTTTTGAAACAGTATTTGCATCTGCTTGGAACGTTAACAGTTGATTAATTTTCCTTTTACTGCGCATTGTTCGAAACTTCTATTGCCAATAATTTTTTCCATTTTTCACGTAAGTGATATTATTACGAAACCATCATTATTGGTAAGTAATCTTTTGTTAGGGTCACGTTAGTTTGTTTGTTCACACAACATTTATTTGACACGGCACAATACAAATTAATGTTTCACGGAGCTAAGTCTATTGTCTACTAAAAGTTACCGAACGGATTAAGAAAATCAGAAAAACTATGGAAACATTTTATAACACATTGTAGTGTCCAACTGCAAAGACTATCTAAGCAGCAAAAGGTACACCGGAGCTGACTGACTAAAATAGGTGCAGATCCGTTTTGAGGTACTGCTATTCATTATTCATTCTTCACAAAAGTCTCCACTGTCCCACATTGCATTCCTTCAATCCAGTTGTGTGATGAGAAATTTGTATCAAACATTTATTTCATTCATGTTCCATAAAAAGCTTATGCTTCCTTCGTTACACAAGACGTCACTCCGTCGGTGATGAGGGTGCGCTGGAAAATCTGCTTCTGTACTGAAAAATAGCAGAAAGTATGTCCATATATATGTATCTTCATAGGTTGAACGAGAGCATATTCTATACCAATCATGCCGGGCTGCTACATTTCATACTATTTCTTGCTGATTATTTTGCCAAAGCATATGTGTTTTGCAACACAAATTGTGTATGTTTTCATATACTGTACTGTACTGTACATCAGGTAATATTCTACACCCGTAATACTCACTGTAGATCTTAACTTCCAACTAATGTTGAATTCGTGATTTTCAGTAAATATGAGAATTGGGTCTTCGTCGCTTATAACTTTCATTCTACTGAATAGAATTCAGTCATCAGGGGGTTTAGATTAATAAAGTGTCCAGTAATCTAAAATAATAATACAAGTCATTAATCAATTGCTCAAAACATCAACTGTGATATTCAATAAAAGTTAAACCATTTCTTATGAGCTCGATAATGCTGCTTCTGTTTACGTTGCAAAATTAGCTGCAATATACCTTAGGGGATATCGAAAAAATGCCAATGCTAGTGAGGCTCTCCGATTGAAAAGAGATGTTAAGCACTCTACGTTGTTTTAAACAAAGTTCGGGAATGCTTTATTCGAAGCATCGGCTCAGGTCCTTGGTGTGGGTCTTTTCTCAACGCTCGATACCGGCCAATTAAAAGACTGATTCTTTGGCACAGGTGCGTATAACAAATGGTGAAACTCATTAAAGAGCAATCGCCTTCAATGATTTTTTGAGAGCGCTTCAGAGTATTCACAGTGAATCATTGAGGAAAAATTATCATCGGATATCTGTGCAAACTTAAAAGATGCTTGAAGATAGAAACTAAATAAAGAAAATTTATAAGCACCAGAAACTTTATGTGGGTCAAAAATCATTAGGTCCTCCTCACGAAAACCAACAGAAATTTTCAGATAGCCAATCAAACTTTTGTACCAAATTTCAGATTGATCAAAAACATTGCGCTGTTCAGCAAAAATATTGTTCATAATTTTGAAAATAAAAACAATGAGCGTTGGAAATTAATTGCGGCTCATCCAGAAAGATGATGCTTGGAAATTCAGCCTTGGGCACCAATAATCAAATCAATTCAATGTTCAAATCAACTGACGATGGCAGGGCATAAACAGTCGATGATAAGTGGGCTGAGCCAGCCACAGACTGGAAATTTCAATAATAAAACAGTCCTCATGAACAAATATAAAACCAACCGTTATTCATTGGAATTTCTCATTTTTGAGGCCAAAATATTGATTTAATCCCTACGGTACCTCAGGAAATGAAAACGACTATTGATCAATCCGTCTGATTCACATTCACATTCTGAAATTTATAAGAATATTGCTATCATATATAATAGGTACTATCGATTTTCTTTACTTGTTTATTTTATCACGGGGATTCTGATACAATTTCAGCTACGAAACTATTGAATTGTCGATCTATATTTTTCAATAAGTTTCAGAGGCCATATCGTCATGCGCTATAAATCCAAAAATATCTACAATCTCTGATCGCTTGTGTCCTCCACGTGTAACATTGTTCGAACTCACCATCCTGATATGGTGTAATGAATGAACAGATGAAATATCCAGCTCATGAAGCAAACCTGTAGTCAAGTTTTTCCTCCTCCATGCTGGAGTGGATAGCGAAGAAAATACTTTATTTATTGGATTCTTAATAACGTCATTAACGTTATCTAACGGCATGAGGTGGCAGTATGCGACCCGGCATGCTATCGGGCGTCCTTGTCGTCCCGTAGTTACGTTTCGGTTCATTACGCTCGCTTGATGATGATTGTGACATCGGCGAAGACGACAACGGCAGCGACGAATTCAATATGTTTCCATCTCAGACTGGATGACGGCGACGAAAACTGAACTGAAAGGGCTGATCGGCTGCAAGCGATAAACTTTTGTCACAATTTGCTAAGAAAAGGCGGCTACCGACAGTGGTACTGATAATTAAATTATTGTCGCGTATTGAATAAACACGTTAAAGATAGCGTGCTCCTCCACGGAGAGAGATTTAAACTCGTTCAACTGTCACGCGATAAGCTTTGTCAGACGAAGAGCTTCGAAAAAAAAAGCAATAATAAAAAGCTAATTGGCCAGAGCGTGCTCAACTACAATTTTTTCAAATTACCATTATAACATGTAGTATATAAAACTAAATCCAACATTGTGACCTTCATTCTTCAATTGTCCATGTAACGTATTGTGACTATATAATTCGCTATAAAGAGTAAATTGGAAAGGATTTAATACGCACACATCGGTTTCTACCTTAAACAAAACTCCTCACTATTCATTTTTCAATGGCCTTTCAGGATAGCTAGGCCACCCGGAAAGGTAACTATCATGCTCATAGTCGTGAGCACGGGAGTGGTTTCGGGGAAAAGAGAAATTTTGTTATGCTTTTGGAGATTGAGAGATCTGTGTGCTAATGACTCCAAGTTCATGAATACATGGATGTACATAAATACCTTTTAGTACTGCATAAAAAAAATTTTATTTATTTTTCGACTAATAAACGAAAATAAAAATAATTGAAAAAATCACATCACTAAGATCAAAAATTCATAACTCACGCATCGTATCTCGTAGAATCAAAGTTAGTAAAGGAATTTTCTCTGACAAATTATCAGCAACTCGAAAAAAATAATCTAGTAAAAATAGTAATGGAAAATTGGAAAAACTATCCTCCGGATAAAAAATCTATCTTTTTAAATAGACTGGAAAAAGAGAAACTTTTGAATTGAGTAAATCCGTATGTGTTGCAGAAATTTGAAGATATTTTTTTCACATGACTTATAATCGATTGTTAGAAATAGATTTAAATTTTTCAAAACACCTGCTATTTTATTTCTTTAACATTTATCTTAATGGCAGATCAAAAACCACGGCGGATTTGAGACAAAAGTTCAAAATTGCAAGTTAGCAATAGTTGCAATAATAATACATTTAATCTGATGACTCACTTACCACTTATCAACCAGACGAGAGCCTTGGTGGCACGTGCTGTGTCAAGAAGTTGTCGCCATGTTGCTCGGTTTTGGGCTGTGTTTCGCCAGTTTCCCAGGCGTCTCATCACTCGTAAGTCTCCTTCGATCTGGTCGAGCCATCCTTCACGCTGCGTCCTTTTATTTCTGATGCCGGCAGGGTTGCTGGTTGCCAGGTGTGCAATGGAGTTCTCTCCAAGCGGCTCATGGTTCATGCGCCGTCGTCATTCTTCATCGACCGTCTCTGCTCCACCGTAGATAGTCCACAGTACCTTTCGTTAGGAAACTACAAGAGCGTTGAAGTCCTCCGTGAGAAGCGTTGTTGTCTCGATTTCGTAGAGGACTACCGGTCTTTTCAGGGTTTTGTACAGCGTCAACTTCATGCGTCGTCGCACTCGACTCGATCAAAGTATCTTCCGAAGTGAAAAGTAGGCACGATTTCCAGTCTGGATGCGTCTCTGGATCTCCTTGCTGGTGTTATTATCGGCGGTCACCAGTGACCCCAAATAAACGAACTCGTCAATCACCTCAAGCTCATCGCCGTTTACAGAGACTTGAGTTGGGAGGCTGGTATTGTTCCCCTTGTTTCATTTTCGACGCATTTATTCGCCGTCCGTTCCGTCCGGCTTCGGCTTTGTTATCATGTCAAAGTTATCCGCAAAGCCTTGTGAAAATCGTGCCCCTCGTGTCGGTGCCCGCTCTTCGAATCACACCCTCAAGGGCCATTCCTTGTCTTAACCCTCTGCGCGATTCAAAGAGGCTCGAAAGTATCCCCGAAACACACATGTAGCACATCACTTGCGCCATGGTGGCCTTGATCAATCCTGCCATAGCTGTTTTCGATCGACTGTATCATAGGCCGCCGTATGTGATGTGTGGGTACGTTGTACTCGTGACATTTCTGTAAGATCTGTCGGATTGAGAAGATCTGGTCCGTGGTGGCACAGGCTTTCATGAAACCCGCTTGGTACTGGCCCACGAATCTCCTGGTTAATGGTGACAGACGACGGAACAGGATCTGTGAGAGTATTTTGTAAGCGGCATTGATTAGCGAAATACCTCGGTAGTTACGGCACTCCAGCTTGTCGCTCTTCTTGTAGAAGGGGCAGACGACTCTCTCGATCCACTCGTTTGGCAGTTTTTCTTCTTCTCAAATCCTGGAAATGACTCACTGCAGCGCTCTAGCCTCTCTTCCATGTTTAAAGAGCTCACTCGGCAGTTCGTCATTGCCTGCGGCTTTGTTGTTCTTCAGTTTCCCGATCTCACACGGAACTCGATGAACATCGGGGGCTAGTACTTGGTCATCTGCTGCTGGTGCTCTCATGTCAGTTCCTGCTCCGCTTCTGTTTACTGTAACGGGTGACAACTAAAAATTTGGAAGTTTTTTCTGCTGTTGTCAAAAAAGGTGATGAACTGAAAGCGGCTTATGGCACATAGCCTCTGCAAGACTGGTTTATCTTATCATAGAACTTCCGCGCATTACTGGCACGGTACAGCTGCTCCAGCTCCTCATGTTCACGATACTCTCGCTGGTGCTTCTTTCGTTTGTGAATCGTGGTCATGGCGTTCCGTGCCCGTTGGTTATTGGCTTTGTTCTTTCTCCTAGACCTGTCCAGATATATCGCCCAGGACCAGTTCTTCTCATCCACCGCTGCCTTCCAATCCCCGTTATAATAGTCGTTTCTGCCACTTGGTGTTTCCATTCCTAGTGTCGACGTTGCAGTCTTCCTGATAGCTGCACGACTACTGCACCAGCCGTCCTTGAGAGCCAATGCACCAATCCACAGTGGGGAATCGCTGGCCATCGACCCAAAATTGAAAATGTGAATTTCATTTCAATTATATTTTTCCGACGGAAAATAAGCGAGAATAAAAAAAAATCCTCATCATTGGATAATGTATAATTTCAATGTAATACTCAAAAAAAAAAATGACGGAATCAAAAAATTACGTATTTTTTGCATAAAACAGCGTTTAAAGTTTAGACGGCAGGGTTTGGCACTATCGGCACTAGTTTTAAAAGATAGCTTGCTGTAAAATGCATCTAGTCCGATCCTGCGCAGAGTTGCGCAGAGTACCTTTCTTTCGAAGAGAAACAACGTTCTCCGACCATTTTTACCACTTTAAGCCAATTTTTTTTAAATTTTTCAACATTTCCTCAGCTTTGCCTTCAAAAGGGCGAATTTCAGGGCAGTTTGGAGGATTCATCTCCTTTGGGACACATGTGACATTAATTGTTTTATACCACCCTAGTGCATCCTTAGAGTAATGGCAGGAAGCAAGATCGGGCCAAAAGATTGGAGGATTGTTATGCTGCTTAACCATGGGTAACAACCTTTTCTGCAAACACTCTTTCACGTAAATTTTACCATTCATTGTGTCATTCGTAATGAATGGACGAGATATTTTCCCACATTCACAAATGGCCTGCCAAACCATTACCTTCTTGCCGAATCTTTCGGTGTAAATGGCTTTCACTGGTCCAGGGACATCCTTTCCCCTCGGTGATGTATAAAATTGTGGTCCTGGCAGAGTCTTATAGTCCAGTTTTATTTAGGTTTCGTCATCCATGATAACACACCCCATTTTTTTGGTCAGAAGTTTGTCATAAAGCTTCCGAGCTCTCGGTTTCACAGATTCAGCTTGTTTTGGATTTCGGTTTGGCTGCTTCTGCTTCCGATGGGTCTGCAGACCCATTCTTCCCTTGGCACGCATAACGTTACTCGCCGAGGTTCCAAGCTTTCTCGCCACATCTCGTACTGATACTGAAGGATGCCGCTTGTAGTATTCCTTAACCTTTTTGTCCATTGTGGGATCAACAGGCCCGAGTTTTCTACCACGTCTTGGGGCATCAGTAAATGTGCACTCTTCACAATGCTTCCGCAATGCGGTTTGAACTGCTCCGACACTTATACCTTCTTCTCTGGCTAATTTTCTTATAGAAAGACCACTCACGGTGCCCCATTTGTGCACAATTCGCTTTCTTTGCTCGGGAGAAAGGCCACGCATTTTCATAATTTCGCACTAAATGTTAGAAAAAATGACAGCATCTGTTTCTTTTGGATGTAAACAACAGGACGCAGCCAACGTTTGGTTGAATACTGCACGTTATTTGAAATGACGGTTGATCGTAAGTGTATTTATAATCATCGGAACGGTCTATAATAACAAATGGCTCATATTAGTCTGATAATAACAACGTTTTCAAACAAGTTTTAGTATAATTAATCACACTATTTTTATATTTACAAGTTTAACTGATCTATATTTCGATAATTAACGAAGTATCAAAAACTAGTCATTGTTTATGTTTTGGATCACCAGCACTGACTACCAAAATCATGTTTTAAGTTTATATCATACCAGTCACATGTAAAAACAATCGCGTAAATATAAACCATGACATAATACATCGCCTGCTAATTTCTACAGAGCAAATAGTGAATAATTATTTTGACGTTAGAAACTGCATTTTGAAAACCCTTCTTGAAGATATTAAAACTGTATTGAGAATGAACACAAAAATGAAGATGAAGGTGAAAGTGAATGGAAAAAAATGCGAATGCAATAAAAAGAATCAATGTAATATAAAAAACAATATCGCACGCTAGCCTGGGGGCTAATGCGGTCTCGATCAGCCAGATTAGTTGAGAGAATTCGTTATCGATATTGTTTCTGGCACATTTTGCATGTTGTAGGATAAGTACAACGATACACCGTGCCCCAGTGCTGAGTCGAGAAAATTTCCAGCTCGAAAAGTTCCTCGACTCGATCAGGAATCGAACCCGATATCACAACCGTGTGGGAGAGCTAGCCGACCGACATCGCTAACCACAGAACCACGGGACTCACTAATCAATGTAATATAGTCACTTTGAAAAAAAAAAACCTAAATTAATCCACCTATCGGTCAGTCCCAGCTTTTCTCATTCAAACTTATTATTTGTAAAAATAGATTTACATGAACGCTTCAATCCAATAAATGTGTATTCACTTTTTGGGTTCTAAAATAATGATGTTGTAATACAAGTATAAAATATGAAATTTGACGTAATGTAAATGCTCAATAAATAGCGATATAAAAGTACCGTAAAACGGGGCGAATAGAAACAGTCTGCGATATATCTTGCAGTGTACAAAAAATACTATAATGTCTAGAATGAATATGAAGCTTTAAAACATGGGTCTTGCCTCCCTTATTAAGGGTGTAACGACCATTTTGATACAATAAGTAATTTATTGTTTTATTGAAAAAAATGTTGCATGTTTTTATTCACCCCGCAAAGGGGGGGAATAGAAACACTCGCCAATAAAATACGTTTTCCTTGCTCTGATAAAAAGTCTTAGTTTCAATTTGGAGAAAACAGAACAAATGCATCATATTTATAGAAATGAGAGGCAAGAAAATTATATAAAATATTAAAATAGTGGAAATGTTCGGTTTATTACTTCATGTGTGTTATCTTATGAATGAATATGTTCTATTAGAGTCCTTATTAGCAACAGAAGGACTCGGGGCCGAGGTAAGCATTTCCACCGGTCTGCATCTTCCGGTGTTTCATCTAGGACACGACATCCGGGAACATTTTGACGTGGTGGAACTGAAACCTTGATCCATATCTCTCGGGTCAGTCCATGTCGAGCATCATGCAGCAGATAAATTAGACTTTCATCACGTTTTTGGCAACTAGCGTGGTTGTCTACTGGATTAAAGTCTAAAGGTAACATCCGATTTACCACAGAGTACCTAGTTGATTCTATATTTCGTAACCGCTTGACAAGGAAACATTTTTTTTTTGCGTAAAATCTCAACAGCATCAGGCGGAGCGAATACGTTTTTGGACCAGAAGACGTTTCTTTTCATAACTTTTGAATCACATGTTCAATCTATATAAAATTCAAAAGCTAAGGGTTTTTAAAATAGCCCGTTCATTTGATACCAATATTATTGAAGTTGTGTGGTTTTTTGAGGTATTGATGTTTCGTGATTTTTACATTTTTAAACAAAACCTCTAAAATAAAAATCCAATTACAATGAATTTTTATAGGGTCTTATGGGGCAACTAGAACTTTCATTTGCATGTAATTACATTAAAATCGGTCCAGCAATCTCTGAGAAAAGTGAGTGAAAATAAAAATCTGCACATACACACACACACACGCACACACACACGCATACACACACACACACACACACACACACACACACACACACACACACACACACACCAAATTTAAATTTTGTTGAGGCCATATGTTTTGATCAAAGCAGTTACAGTTTTAAATAGTCTTTGAATTTCGTTTCTTTTCATAACTTTTGAACCACATATCAAATTGCTATGAAATTTCTTACTTGTGAGTTTGAGAGACAACCTGTTAAAATGACATGATGATGATGATGATGATGGTCCCACCTCATACCCCTATATCGGTTTGAGCTGGTCGATTTATCTATGAATGATATTATTTAGAGACATACAATGTAACCAGTAGGCGAACAAATAACGGACTGGTTATTAATACAGACATAGTAACCCTTCAAAAGAATACCAATAATTGGAAAATAAAAAAAAGCGATTTTCCAATAACATCATTGATCTAAGGCTCATCCAAAACATTTCCAACCCGAAAATTATCTGGATTTGGCTAGGAATCGAACCTAACATTTAGGAGCTTTAACTAATCAGAATTGGTTCTGGATAACTATCCAGAACTACGAGAGAGATCCTATGATACTATAGTTCTCGATAACGAGCTTTACAGTCCACAGGCAAACCCAAGCCTTTTCAGTTTTTTCTCCCAACCCTTTGTTATAAATCGTGAAAACAGATAAATATTAAAAATCTTGGTAAAGATATATATACTATTACAAACCAAAAAGCAACTTATCAACCCGATATGCCTTTTGTTTCAATTTCAGGGGCTTAACCCTGATGTACTCAGTATCCAGATTGTCTATGTCAGTCTACGCGCGCGTGGCTCAAACATGTGTAGTCAACTCATTTTTTCAACTCTACAATTTAATAATATTATCTATATTCAAACAAAAATCCATCATCATCAATTAGTGTACCAGACTTAGTGTACCAGATAAATTTAAAAAAAAAACTTAAATATTACAATCTTCTCCATAATTTACAAAAGGTTCGTTGATATCTGTCTACAAAACAGATTTTATGTGTGAAATACAAAGCCTTTTGAACTCCGCCATTGTTGCTGCACGTTTCACTTGTCTGGGCATCGAATTGAAAAAGTTAATTCCTTTGTGCAACAGAGAGTTCTGTGATCTACTAAATAAAAAGTGTGGTGTTTTAACGTCCTCCGCGTTTCTAGTGTTGTACCTATGAAAATCACTTCCTCTATCAATTCGATCACACAAATATCGAGGCAGCATATTATTAAAAATTTTATAAAAAACACCATTGTCAAAAAATATACTCGTTGCTTCACAGAAAGCCATTGCAATGCGTCCAGCATGAAACTTGAGGAAGTGTATCTATTACATCTTAATATTAATCGCATTACTTTATTTTGCTGTAATCTTAATATTTGTGTATTATTTGCAAGGAATAAGATGGATGAGCAAAAGTCTATACGTGGTGAAATGATTGACTTATACAACAAAATTTTACTACTAACAGTCAATTCATTTTTAAACGACACAGAATACCGTATTTTTTAGCCATTTTTCTGATGACGTTGTCAATGTGAGACTTAAAAGTTAACTTGTCATCAATGATTACTCCAAGATATTTTACTTCATTCACGCGATCAATCGTCTCACCATTAATTGCAATATTTACGTCTGGTCTGCAGTTGGCCGTTTTGGATCCAAAAACACCGCAAAAATAGTTTCTTTAGCCTCGATTTTCTCTTTCCATTTTGCTAACACCAAGTTCAATGCAGACTCACAAGAGTGTCCCTCTCGATAACCTGATTGTTCTGGGATTAGCAAATTATTACTGTTCAAATAATGCATTAGCTGGCCTTTAACAATTAGCTCCAAAATTTTCTCTAGTGTTTGCAGTATATTAATGGGGCGGAACTCTTCGGCTTTATCCGTCCCAGCAATTTTGGGGATAGGAACCACAAGAGATTCCTTCCAAACTTCAGGCACGTGCCCTGTTTGTAAAGATTCGTTGACAAGGTCCAGCAGGTCGTGTCCAATTACATGAAAGCAATCTTGTATTACTTTTGCGTTGACATTGTCGATACCAGCCGATCTCTTCAAAGAGAAACAAATATCTTTCAACTCTGCGAAAGTAATAGGATGAAAACCATCAAATCTACAGTTATTATGGATCGGCTGTATTATCTCGTCAGGTTCATTGACCACATCAATACTTTGATTGATCGATTGAACACTTTCAACGAAATAACTGTTAAATTTATTTGCAATAACTCGCGCGGAGTTTTCCTCAATACCATTATAAGTTATGGGCTGTGATAATGTATTATTACTTTTCATTAATTTTTTTAAAGTTTTCCTCAACTATTTGCTGTTATTTTGATGTTGATCGATCTTCCGTTGTATATATGCACATCTAACCTTTTTCAAGGTGCGTGAATATATGTTTCGCGCCGCGGTGTACCTGTTCCAATCATCGTTATCATTACTTCTACAAAAAATTCTATAACACTTATCTCTTTTACGTTTTAAACGCACAAGATCTAAAGAGTACCAGCTGTTCGAATTTTGTAACTCAACAAATTTTTCAAAAACTAAATTCTTGGTACACTCTTCCAGCGTATTGGTTAGAACAGCTGCTTTATTGTCCAAATTTCCAGTTATTGGATGAAAATTCAAACTCCTTGAAACAAGCTGAGATATTGCTTGTTTCGAATAACTATTTACTTTATTCCTCGGTTTTGATCGTTTTCAATCGAAATACAAATTGTCTCATGATCTGTTATTTTATAATCGGCCTCTGTAATGGAATGAACATTATCAAAATTTGAGAACACATGATCAATCAAGGTACGAGAGTGTCTGGAAATTCTTGTGAATTGAAAAACTGTTTGTCTTAAATTGAAAAAATCGACTAATTGCTTTAATTGATTCGAATTCGATTCACCAAGCCAATCAATATTGAAATCACCAGCAATTACGTTTAATTTATTCAAATCAACAAAATTTTCCCACCAGTTATCTAAAATTTCCAAAAAACGCTGGTCACTTGAACTGGGGGAATGGTAGCCTATTCCAAAATTTCCCATCGTCATGCCTCTCTGAACTGATATTCCCAGAAACCAATTGTTTTCAACAGATTCGTTTGCTAGAATGTTGAACCTGACTGATTCCTTGGCGTAAATAGCAACCCCACCAGTATGTCTGGAATGTGAAAGGCAAAAAGCAACTTTATAACCCGGAATGCTATATTGATCAAATGCATCAGCTTCCACTATGTGAGTTTCAGCCAGCAATACTAACATTGGTTGTTTTGTTTCCACAAGATGCCGCAAAGCAACATAATTTGTGGATAAACCAGCAATATTAAGATAAACTATTTCTAATTTCCTCTCACATTGCATATTCTTCAGCTGCTATTTACTTGACAACATGTTGCTTTTCCTTTTTTCAAACAGTCTCCGAAAAACTGGACACTGCGAACTTGATGCTGGATGTTTCGCGTCCAAATTCATTTTTAACTCATTATTATGTTTTAAACAATTTACGCAATTATAATCAGTAGAAGCGCATTCCGATGTTTTGTGCTTTTCACTGCACTTAGAGCATGTCTCAGGATTAACACACTCTGTGCTTTTATGACCAAATTCGCCACATTTAAAGCAACGCAATACATTTATGGCCTATCGTACAAAACACTTGTCCCACCCAATGCTTATTTTTCCAGCATTCATTAGGCAGTTATAAGTGTCTTGATCAACTTCGATTATCACATTAAACTTGTTATATTTGAAGCGTGAATTTTCATACTCGGCAATAACCTATACTTCTTTAAAGCCGATGCTATCAGTCTGACTTTTTAACAAGTCTATGAATTCATCGGAGGAATATCGATCACTCATTCCCACAATTTTCAACTTAGGCTTCGGGATTGTGGGAATAACAGCATTAGATCGTTCACCTAGATTGCTTTCAATGTCTTTTTTAACAACCTCAACATTATCCCCTACTGCACACTCTGCAATTATCGAGCCATTCTTACCGTTGCTAAAATTCCTAATTTTGTGGATTTTTGGATCTAAAGTTTTTTTCAAAAAACATCTAGTATCTTCACTAGATTGAGAAGTCTCGACCGGTTTGATCACAATGACCGGCCGAGCCTTACGGTTTTCCTTTTTCTGTAATTTATTTGACATACTCCCAGTCGAACCCGCTAAAACATTCGCGTATGTTGGTATACTTTTCGAAAAAACCTCGTCCTCACGTACTATTAACATCTTTTTACTGGGGTTAGAGTCCGATTCAGAGTGAACCGTTCTCTCATTTCGACTCCTTTTTCTGTTCATTGGACTATTATTAGACACTAGATATGTTCAAATAAGTCGTGTGATCTTTGAGTTAATAGACTTCCGTTGTTTTTATATTTTAATACATAACGGTTGGAATAAAAATACGATTATAGTCAAATAAAATGGGAACCTATAAGAAAGCCAAACTTTTCATTTGACACTTAGATTGTTGAATTTAGTCCAGAGTGAATTTGAAAAGTCACCGGAACATGTTTCTTTTCACAATTTTTGAACCACGTGTTTAATCACTATAAAATTCATCAATTAACCTTCAACTAGCCCGTTCATTTGATACCAATATTGTTCAAATCGGTTGTGTACTTTCTGAGATAATGAATTTTCGTGGTTTTCACATTCTGGTACTTTACAGACGAAGTTACAGTCCGATTATATTGAAATTCAATAGGGTGTTATGAGGCAGCTAGACCTTTCATTTGACACTAATTTCGTGGAAATCGGTTCATCCATCTCTGAGATATGTGAAATCCAGCTATGAAAAGGAACATATTCCGAAGACTATTCAACGGAATATATTCCTTTTCATAGCTGGATTTCACATTTTCAAACATAACAGGCAAAGTAATAGTCCGATTGCAAAACAAATCAATAGGGTCTTATGGGGCAACTAGACCTTCCATTTGACACTGATTTTATGAAAATCGGTTCAGCCAACACTCTCCAGAACACGTTTCTTTAAATAACTTCTGAACCGCACGTTCAATCTTCATGAAACTCAAAAGTTAAGGGTTTTTTAAGTAGCTCGTTCATTTAAAACCAATTTTGTTCAAATCGGTTGAGTAGTTTCTGAGATAATGATGTTTCGTGATTTTCACGTTTTTGAACATAACCTCTAAACTAAAAGTCCAATTACAATGAATTTTAATAGGGTCTTATGGGGCAACTAGACCTCTCATTTGCAATTAATTTCATGAAGATCGGTTCAGTCATCTCTGAAAAAATCGAGTGAGATTGGGAGAGCGTTACACACACACATACACACACACACATACGCACACACACACATACAGAAAATGCTCAGCTCGTCAAACTAAGTCGATTGATATACAAGATTCGACACTTTGGAGCACTTTTATACCTTTGGTTTTTCCAGTGATTGCTATACCTTTCTAGGAGAAAGGCAAAAAACAAGTCATACGTGATTTTCAACACGAAGCATATTTTTCAATTTTTTTTTCTTTTTCTTAATAATTGATTAATATTTTATGTTTTTTATGGCATATGAAAATCTTTCAAGCATCATGCATTTTATTTTCCAAAAGATTGAAACCGACGTAAAATTTTCCTCATATAGTATATATAAAAAACATAAAAATTCCCCTGGCGTCAAAAATACGCATTTTCATGCAAAAATAATATCAAATTCGGACTCAGCGTCCCAAAATTATATAAAATCCATGTATTTTCCATGATTTGAAGATATTTTTTCGCTTGGCCAGCATTTGTATGGAGCCGCCCTACTGTGCAATCCTCTCCGTCGTGGGTAGTACCGCTTCGAGCTGTTGCGCGTTTTACTCCGCAGCCTGGTCTGTGCTGTATGTTGTTCAGGTGGTTTTGTGGATGTCCTTTTGAGGAAAGAAGGTACTTCGGACTGCCAGTCCTCGGGAAGCATTGGGTCTTCCTTCGTGAGGGCAGTGCACATTGAGGATAGTGTAGTTGGGAAACCGGCCTTTTATTCTCAACGAACACAACCTGACGCTGATCGCCTGCCACTTGATCACACGACTCTGCATCCTGCCCAGCACTATGAAGCCGATACCTAGCTCATTGATTGTGCCGCCGCTCTGGTAGTACTGTGCCCTTCGGCCACAAATCCTCCGTACCTTCTCCCCTTTGCGACACAGCACCTGAAGCGCAACGATGTTGAAGTGGCGGAGTTCTAGCTGACCTGGCAAAAGCTGGTCGCCACCCAGAGCGTTCAACGATCTACAGCTTAATATACCGAGCTTCTAATCGTCGCACAGTGGTCGGAAAAGACTGAAATCAGGGTGAAATTAATAACACCTAAGAGTTGCCTCCTAGATGTACGATGTCTTCTCGAATGTTGATTCTGAAACTATTGACCATCTTTTAGTAATGGCTATGTAGTTTAAAACTTCACAACTAGGGCGGAACTGTCGCTAATTCCTTAAGGAAGCAAAATAGAAGGATAGTCTCTGAAGGTAGTTTGTAGAGAACAGTTTTTTGAGAAACTCTTGAAGTTAATACATGCTGTATTTTTCTTAGAAATTTTGCAATTAATCCTTAAAATCATGGTATACTGCTACCTACAGTATGTCGAAGCAGAAAACCCCAACGGCTATTAAATTATATGCAGCTCCAGACCACTGTATTAACTGTATTTTGTATTGACAGATACAGCTGAGTTTAGGCGTCGTGCTTATTTCGTCGCCTAGGTCGTTGCCGATTGATCCGGATCGTGTTCAATTTTCATTGTATTCATTGTTTGTAGTCTGTATTTCAATTTTTCGGCATGCTGCCTTACTAGGGCTGCAGGTGTCTAGTCTCGCGACGGGGCTGCCGTCTTGGATGCAGCTGGTGACACCGCATTTCAAAATTTAACCGTCCGCTCCGGATCAGACGCTGTTTGAGCCGCTCCCAAGCGCTCAGGCAAGCCCCCATTCACTGTTAGCATACGACCAAGTTCTCGCCAATTTACCTATCTTCCCTTGGTTGCTCGTATCCCAGTCGGTACCTCGTGGAGATAGGAAAAGGAGTTATCTGATGTTTCATCAACAGAAAAACACTGGCTTTCTGATCAATTTCATGCTATAAAATTTACATAGGTTAATTGAATGAATTTAAATTTTTGTTCACTGATAATTCTTTTTCCGTCAACTGACGGAGTTTCAATGATAATTGGAATTATTACACGTTTTCATTTTATTCTAAAAAAATTGTTGAAGAGGTTGTTTATAAAACACGACCGCAAGATTAACGTAGAATTACTATAGCCTGTTTTATGTCAATGTATTTTATTTTTGTAATAGGATTGGAAATACACTCGATTGGGATTGATCAATTAAATGGTGTTAAGCGGTTAATTTCATTTCTTCGACTCTCTTTTTTATTAATTTATTGATAACCTTGAAGAGAAGCGGTGACTTTGGATTGCCAATTACCGATGACAAGAGATGATTGCAGTTTTGTTGTTATTGTTCGCTCCGCGCACAATGCAAGCAAGCACACAAGACGCACACTCACAGCTTTTAGCAGTGGCCAAATGGCTAAAAGCAAATGAGATGCGGCAAATCCGGAAAAAATACTAACGTATCCGGACAGTTCAGCAATACTGTACAGTCCATCAAATGCTGTCCGTCGCCCATTCAGTCTTGCTGTGCTAAAATCAGCTGCTGCTCTACCGATTGCGGATCAAGCCAGTTTCCAGTAAAAGTCTTCTTGCTGGAACAATCGGTTATACAATGAAGACTAAATTTCTGCATGCTAGCTTTTATACGTGACTACTGAGAGTCAAACTTCCGATAGGTGTGTCTTTATGTTCTAGAGCGACTAAAACAACCGGAATCGTGGTGTAACAAGGGCAGCGGTGTCCAATCGCATGCACCAAATATTGTTGCCCGATTATTGTATTTACAGATGCAGCTGAGTTTGGATGCTACGAATTCAGTTTCATCGCATTGATTGAGTTTACATCATTACAAGTAGCTAGATGGAAATTATTTATACCTCTATCCTCAATCTTAGTTATGATCTAAATTGCCCTACCCAATATAAAACTCAGTAAAGTCCAGCAATTTTGCACTTAGCTCCTGCTTGTTAAAGCTCCTATGGTATGGTTACCAGTCAAAAGAGCAAAACAACTTTAGACATGCCACAACCGTAGGGGAAAAAAGAGCCCGGTTTGTTTTACTGCATGTACTAAAATAACAACTTTTACTAGCAAGACACATGAGAACGGAGCTTTAAGGTTGAATACATGCAATGCACAACCCCTCATGATCTAGTAAATTAACAAATAAACAAACACTGATTGCTGACTTTGGTTTGAAACATTTCCGAACGAAACTGGGTTTGTAATTTTCACTCTGCTAAAGCTGCTCTAGCTACTACTACAGTAGCCTTTAGTGAAGAACAGACCAGAATAAAAAGTTATCTCATTACTTTCTTCTAACTGTACTTTATCTAATTTCGAGCTGCACGAATTCTACAACCCGAGCTGGGCTAGGTTGGTGTGCGGATAGTGTAATCAATTTTCCACTGCCGGTGTAGCAACAAAGTAACCCCCAGGAAAGGACAACGAAACTTAACCCTCTATTCCGTTGATTTTCGGAGAACATTTATCACGTAAGCGCATCAACATAATAGAATAAAAGTTTCCCCGTTTTTTTTTTTTTTTCAACAACTGCCATTTACACAAAATCATCGCCACTAGCTGCAGTATCACGGAAGTGACGGGTTTGCATGCTGAGAATGGTCTTAGTGTTTGATACACCGGGAATAGAGCAGTAGGTAATGTATTGTTTACTTTTTTTCACCTAGCTCGCAATTTCCGGAATTTCAGACCGCCCGGGTTGGCTTGGGAGTGAAACTTTTGTACAGGAGTTTTTCTCCGTATCCTTCTACGAGATTGCAAACTTTAGAGGCGACTTGACACTCAACGTTATCCACAGAACAAACGGTAAGCGGTGTCTTGTCGCCTCCAAAGTCGTTAGTCTCTGTACCTTCTATCATCAGATGAACGGAATTGCTGCACTAACGTCATTGTACTGGGATATAATTTATGTAATTCTCAGAGGATGAGAATTGGCATCGTTTGTAACGTACACTGCACACTGAAATCATTCTATCCGATCTGTAGGTGGTAATGTTTAGCATGTAATGCATTTAATGATAAGTCTTGCTTTAACAGGCTGAAGAGATTCAACATCAATTTAAAACGAAACAAAAGATTAGACAAAATGTCTAGTTACTATTCGGTACGAGAAAGATGAATATGGAAACTTAATCTATTATGCCCCTTCACCCTGCTTCGCAGCGCCAGTTCTTTTCCAGCATAGAGATGCAGCTCCTGCTTTCAACTTACTGAGTGAAGCCAATTGGTCTGCAGTAAAAGCATAAAAGAAAATCGGAGAGCCAAAGGTTAATTTGAATGATGAAAGGGTATCCTCTGCAGATTACAAGCGAACCAACGCTGTTGGGGTGAGGAATTGAATTATTTCACTTTTTTCTGTTTCTTCTTCCTTCTTCAATTAGCATAACTGCACTGAGCAACACAAACAATACAAAGAAAAAAAAATTAGGGAGAAGGGTTCGAAGAGACCAACATCCGAATTTGCATAGTCATTAAATTGCATATAAGCTATGTACTAATTATTTTCTGTGTACTGTGCTCGTACCGCTAACAGAGACCTAATAATTCGGAGTTTTTTGTTGTTAGCTGCCACTCAGGAAGCAAATTGACATTTAGTCGATCAAGTTTCCCTTATATAACTTTTCTGCTACCAGTAGCATTTATTATGTATGCTATTTAATTTTTTGTGTTTTTGTTTCAATTATGGTGGAGCCGTTTCTCCTGAACCTCGAATGTAAAACAGCTTGTTAGAATAGTAGGATCTGAGTTAGCTTCAGCTACCGTTTAAGTTCCTTGGTCAATTTACAACAAAGACCATGTCAGAAAGTAATTAAGCACAAGTTTAATGAAAGTAACTTCAAAATTAATAAACATTGTTTTGTGTTTCACATTGTTTTTCTACATTTTATATTTCATATTTTTTAATCAATTTCTTAATTGTTTCAGTTCTTGAAGATTCCCACTTAAATACTGCCAATGTTTTTGGGATTTTACGAGTTGATATCGCTTTTTACGAGTTGATATCGCTTTTTACTTCATTAAAATGCCCTTGGTGGTTCCCCGGTTTTTTTTTTGCGTTCACTTAGGTAGCGGCTTGCCATCAAAGGAAATTTTCTTCCAGTGCCTTTTATTTGCATTACGCGCCACTTGCAAACCTCCTCATCTTTTCAACTTCCCCAATTAAAGGGCCGGAACAGAATACCATTTTGCATCAATAGCAGGACTTTTCACAACAAGAATTTATTTAGAATAATTTTTTCGCACTCACTTTGACGCTTGAATGTAAACAACGGATTGTAACCTACTGTGTATTCGACAAACGAAAGATATGTAAATGAGCGTAACTTAATAACCAAATTCAAACCTCCATACAAGAAAACAACTGCTTTTCGATTTGAATGATTTGTGAGCAAAAGTTAACCCGTTAGTTACTGCAAATGACTAATTTAATTTTATAATAACGCATTCATTAGCTATTTCTAAACTAGAATGTTTCCTACAAGCATAGCAACGATCTGGTACTCATGATGCTCTTGAGTGAGGCACGATCTGACCATATCTCCGTAAAATCCGACTGGTATTGATTACGCCATCCAGCAGTAGTAGTGCTAATTTGATGATAGAAAACACGAATTTAAAATCACCGTCCCGGAGAAAAAGCGCTTGATTGCTTGGTTGTCTGTCAATTTCAACCGTCTGTAATAAACCAATTGCCCGCTGATTCCAGAATGAATCACCCTCGATGTAAAAACCGCCCCGAGCGGAATCAATAACGTACCGATCGAATGTGAAGAGATACAGATTTTCATTCATAAAATAACAGCATGCTTCAGAGAACCTTTAGCACCCAACGCCAATCGTATATTTTCCGTGCTGCCCATATTTTTACTCTGCTACCCGAAAGCACCGGCTGACGTCAGTCGGCTTTTTTCTTTTTCTCTCGGGCAACCGCCGCCGCACTTGCACCCATTTGATCTGAGTTTGGCGAAGGGTAGTTAAAAATAAGTCAAATAGCAACGTATGTTTAACGTTTCGCACATTCAGTGAAAGGGAGATCTGCTTAACTTAGTGTTTCGATGATCTTCGGGGGTGCCAGCAGGCAAATTGGCGCGATGGGAAGGCAACGAAACACATCGAGTCCGCTGTTTGCACTTCAAATTACTACCCCCCTTTTACGCTTCTTCGGCCGTTTCCTCAAACAAAGTGATCTTGTTTCGACGTTGGGCAATGATAAACAAAACTGCAAATTCCTTACCCGGGTAGATACGAATTTATATTTATACTTATTTGCACACATCCGTGTACGTTCGAGATACTGGATCTATCTCGGGTCGTGTAAACAGAGCAACAGTTTATTCGTAAACATTTGAATAATCTTGATGCCAGTGAATAACAAAGAAATGTTTATAATTGCTTCTAGAAACGTTTCGAAGTAAAACTTTCAAATAAATTTTGCAAATGTTTCCCATGTAAATTTTTATGGAGTGTTAATATGCTGTAAACAAATGCAACTTCTCGCGAAATACGCAGTTTATTCAGTTGAAACCTGGTATCACTCCGAAAACAGATAAAGTTTAGACAAAAACATTTGTAATACCGAAGAAATTTCAACGACAGTTGCAATGAAGCGTAGTAGACCAAAACAAAACAACAAGTCTCAGCACTAGGTGTGTATCTCGAAACAAAAAAATCACTTTCAGCAGTTCATGTGCGGGTGGATCATGCACTACGTGTAAACAAGGTAAACAAAATCGATTAGGTCGGGTGCTTTTTGGAAGATTGTTATCTTTACACTATACTACATTATAAAAAAACTCATTTAAGTCTCTGAAAAAAGTTAGTGGCTTGGGACATCAAAACTCACAGGAATAGTTGAATAGCGATTTGAGCTTTTGAAGTGCATCTGTGTTGATCAGTGTAATAGATCCGTTATAGATCTGTGCACTTATCTGATCAACGCGACGGTGGTGTAGAAAACATCTTGCTTCTGAGGTGGCCGGCGCCAAGAATCAAAAAAAAATTGTAAAATATGTCAGGATGCAACATAATACACAAATTTTAAAATGTTAAAATTCATCAACAATGTTTAACTATTGCAAAAGAAGAACGTCTAGTTAAGTCTAAATCTGATTCTTTTTTTTCAGATTCATGATTCTTACAATTTATTCTGAAAATACTTTGTATAAAGGGCATATCCAAAAACAGATTAGCTTATATTTTTAAAAAAGTCTTCACTTTTGATCTTTGAAAACTGCAAATCCAAGATTAGAGATGCTGCAATGTTCTTATATAAAACTGCACCTTTCCGTTCCAACAATTTCGATTAATATGATATTTTTATCGACTCTTTGTTTGAATCTGTTTCAGCACAATATCTCCAGATATACCTTACATGCGCAATTAAAATCTGAATGTTTTTTTCGATAAAAATGCAACTTTTTATTTAAATCAGTTACCTAGAAATTGTTTAAAATATTGGCCAGCGGCAACTACAACTTTGTTCCATCTTCCTTAGAGAGCATGAATACCGTTACGATAAAAGTGCTTGTCTGGTGAATTTTGCGGGGAGGTACAACTTTCCATTTGATCGTCTCTATGTCAATTTTCACAACTGTGGCAGTATGAGGCCGAGCGTTGTCATGCAGTAGAATCACTTTTTTGTGCGTATGCTCATATTGTCGCCGTATTTCGAGCGATGTAAGGCTTAAACGCATCAATTGAAGTCGATACCGCTCCCCAGTGATTGTTTGGTTTGGTTTTAACAACTCATGATAAATAGCACCGACCTGGTCCAGACAAATGCACAGCATAACCTTCACGGCCGAACCCACGACTTAGAAGCTTGACCGAACAGTCACCATGACTCTCTTTTGCTGTAATGAATCCATTTTTCATAACACGTCACGATGCGATGAAGAAAACTCATCCTTTTTGCCGCTGCAATAGATGTTAGAATGGGGTGCCGTTATATGGAAAAAAAAATAATTTAATAACACAAAGTCAGAACCAGGTATTTTGACGTTGGACTAACGACTATATCGAAATTAGGCGCCCGAATTTAAAAATCTAATAATTCAACCAGGGAAAACCAGAGAAAAGTGGTCAGGTTATATCAATCGTTTCTTTTTCGTGGTTAGTAACGTCTCCGCCAACCACGCTCGACCCCTGGGTTCGAATCCCACCGCCGACATAGGTGTCGATGGTTGTGAGGTGGCGTGATCCACTCACAACCAACTCTACTGGTCTAGATTCAATCCCAGCCGGCACCGGGAGATTTTCTGAGGCGAAAAATCTCTGGGATCACGCCTTCCATCGCATGAAGAAGTAAAGCCGTAGGCGCCGGTCCGTTAATAAACGGGTCGTAAGTTAGGTGGAGGTGGAGTCGCCTCCCTGGGTGTCGGTGATTGGCACAACAACAATGACGGAACTAGACCGACGGAAAATAAGCGAGAATAAAAAAAAATCATTTTTTTAAGAGCCTCGGCATCAACCGATCAAAAATTCTTTCACGGTTAAATTTATGTAACAAAACCAACCTATTCTTTTAGATACACTTTTGAAAAGCTGGTAAATAACATCGGTTGTCTAAATCATACCGAGCAACCAATCACTACCTCTCTTCCCAAGCACACTAACACTAACGGATACAACCGATCTGACTTTGTAAATGATTTGTTGTTGTTGTGGTTGATGTTTCACTCCGGGTCACTTTCTGTTTCCGATGCTCCTTTACTTTCCTTACCATTCCCTATTCTTCTAAACTACTCCCTCTTTACATATAACTGACGAAACCTTGATATATAAGGTACCAATTCGAAAATTTCTACCCATCATTTTGATTCCAAAACTGTACTGGTGTCATACGCACACCATCGAATTGAATTTCTTGTTTGTATAATATAATGACCGGCAAAGCCAACGGTTCTTTCTGGGGCAGCAAAAAGCGGGTGGTGGCAAATATGGATCGCCCATAATAGCGCATGCCATCGAGTTGAATTTTATTGACCGGCAAAGCGGGTGGTGGCAAATATTAGGCCATAAGTAGAGCTGTTCATTAACCTACGGCAAGGCTCTCGCCCGATCGCTCGCTTTTGTGTTCAGCATAGCAAAGGCCTTAGTCGCTTATAAAAGCGCACGCTATCGAATTAAATTTCTCATTCGTTTGTATGTATGAATTGCTATACCACGTGTGTGGGTAGCTATAGCGGGTGTTTATCGAAAATTTAGTATTTTCTCGTTTATTTATTTACATTCATTGAAAATAATAAAACGCCTAAACGAACACGGTTGTAAATTCGACTTTACAGCAGCGATTTAAACTTCTTCAGCCAGTCCTCATTTATCGAGGAAAAATTACTGCCGATGAATGATCAACACTTATTTGCTAGAGATTTCCTTTAGATCAAAAAAGCTTCTATTAGGTACCATAAACTATCGGTAAAAGAAGTACCATACATTATCGGTAAAGTTTTCTCAAAGAGCATACATTTAATTTTTGTTTTTGTTTCTCGGTACGCGGTTTTGTTTTTGTTTCTCGCACACAGAGTAAAAAATAAATTTCTCTCTATCGTGAAAAATAACAAAACATTTAGAAATGTTTTGAATCATAATAAAAGAAGTAGCATATTTTCCTGTCACTCGCCAAAACCTTGATAACATCTACGCAAAAAGCGTGTAATTGAGTTCTTGCTTTTTTGAGTTATTGAAATAAACGTAATTTCTTAAAATACATGAAGTTATATGCTGGGCTGGAGCTAAGGTTTTTCTGAAGTGACCACGCTCATATAGAAGATCCATTCTTTTAGTATATATTATAAATTTTAAAGGTTTCAACGTCTCAGCATTCAGAAATACACTGTTAAATAAAATTACAGAAAATACTAGAGTTTCAATTACGTCTAATATTTGTTTCAATGGTATATAACAGGCCTGTCCAACCTTTATGACGCGCGGGCCAAATTTCCCGATTCACAACAGCAGTCG
This sequence comes from Wyeomyia smithii, assembly GCF_029784165.1. NCBI lineage: Eukaryota > Metazoa > Arthropoda > Insecta > Diptera > Culicidae > Wyeomyia > Wyeomyia smithii. The sequence continues at coordinate 61,782,754 of NC_073696.1, forward strand.
GGCCAAATTTTGGAAAACTTTCAAATTTCAGCAGACTATGATACTGGTTAGCTTTGATTTTGATATAGAAGCAGTCCGTTTTAAATTTAATAACCAAGGGTGATATCAGTTGAAGCTTACCATAATAAAAGTAAACTTACAAGCCACAACTATAACAAATAAGGAAAATAAACAATGACTTTTTGAGATTTTTCCTTTGGTAAAACATGATTTATATTTATTGTTATCAGGTTTTAAAATAACATGAGTTTGAAGAGATCATGAGCAACTTGAAACTATTGATTTTTTTTTCAGAATATCTGCCATATTGATATCAAAATCTGATACCGAAATCCGCGATGAGTCTAAATTCTCGTCTGATGCTGATGAACGACGATTATTTTTTACTGCCTGCATTCTTTTGAAATCGTTCTCCGTTTTTGAAATGTCGAAACGGATTGATAGTTTCAACTTTTAACACACTAAAAATAGGATGGCATTAATCGTGTAATTTAAAATTATGCAAAGGTGTTTTTTATCACAACAAATTCCAATCCGAATATATGAACCAGTGCTGATAAAAGTCATTCTTCCCAGCAAAATTCTTTGAAAATTACAGCCAATCATTTTCAATTTTCACTTCCAATGATCGCAGCACTCTTTCAGATACACTAGATTTTCGTCCTAGTAACGTGCTGTTATACTCAGATGAAATAGATCGCGCGCATCGTTCACGGTTACGGAATAAAATTTGACGACAAATCCAACCAAATGATCTTTACTTCAAAGCGAAAAAAAAAACAAACATTCCACTCAACCAAAATGAACCTCACCGAAACACTTTTTCACTGACACTGACCGATGCCTTGACAATCTTCGTTAACTGATAAACTGATTTTGTTGTCTTACTTCCATCGCAAAAATATAATGAGGTGTTTTGACAGTTCACTTCCATGCAAAAAGCGGGAAGGGAGAACTCTGAAAGGATTGTAAAAAAATAACGTTTATGGATGCTTTTTTTCACTTTCACTCAAAAGTGTCAACAAATATCAACCCTGATGAACACATGGGCCAGATGTAAAACGTGTTTCAAAACTTAACGCGGGCCACGAGAAATGAAGCAGAGGGCCGGATGCGGCTCGCGGGCCGTACGTTGGACAGCGCTGGTATATAAAAATACCGTAGCCCAACGTCATGCGGTCGTGTCTAGGATACCACCCTCCTACTTTTTCATGCTAAACAGCTACGCAGCTACTAATGCTATGCTACCAAACACTACAGAGCTAGGATATCCCCAAGAATGCAATAGCTATTCAAAGTTGAGTATGTCGAATTAATTGTTGAAAATCAGTTTTTCCGCTAACACTACCAGCGTACCGGCGTCAATAGGATTTCCATTAGAAGTAACCTGTCGTATCGATTTTAAACACTCAGCGGGATTGAGCAAAAAAAGGTAGATAAATGTTCTAGGCGTAATCAGGATCTACCCATGATGAGTAGAACATGGTGTAACGGTTTGACCAAAAAATAGGCGCGGGGTGAGAAAGCGTTTTTTCACTCTGGAGGATTGGAGACGAAGCATCACTATGCAACAGCGAATAACTTTTTCGTGTTTGTTGATATATCCTTACTAACTAGGCAATTGAATACCGCAAATTCAGGTGTTTGAAGTTAGAAATTGTTTCTTAAATTAGTGAATATTGGCAGCAAGGTATGTAGCATTGCCATATTTATAATTTAAATGCATCCAAATGATATACTATGAGATGCGATAATTATTATGCCCTAGTTGTTTACCCTACTCGCTGGCAATATTTTTCCAATATGGCCGATTCTGCTTTTGACATACGGTCACACCATGTCTTTATACATCATGGATCTACCTTATATTGCAGAGGCTACGTCTGATCTAAATCTTACTGAAGCCGGTACACTGGCAGTTTTGGCAAAAAAATGATTTTGAGCAATGAATTCGACATACTCAACTTTGAACAGCCATAATTTTTTAAAGACATAGTTCAGTGTCTTCGGCAAAGTTGTTAAGCATCTAAAATACAATACTTAAACGTGCTGTAGTTCATAATTTAAGCAGAAATGCAAAATAGTACATTTTCTCAAACAAATATAATACAAGTTGGTTGTTTTTTTTTAAATTCTTCTGTGCAAAACACTAATCATTTCACTGTGGAGGATATTGAATATTTCAACAAAATCGTAAATCACCAGATCGAATCGATTCATCATGCTGCCTGGAATTCTCTAGATATGGCCATCGATGGACTGGTTTTTGGATTCCAATCCGGAAGTATCCGGAACACAACCGGAATAGGTATATGGCGACCGAAACAGTGTATATGCCCACCGAAGTAATTGAAGGCATAGTATGGTCCTAACCACTGTCTTGATTATGGCCATTATATCACCGGAACATGGCTATATATCCTGGAACCAGATGACCAATTTTGTCATCTTCCTCGGCAACATTAGGGACCATAATACCTTTCGTTTGGCGGTTACTGAGCTCAAATTTGTTAAGGGAAAAAACGAGAAATGTAAAAAATATGATAAAATAATAACCGTTCGTTTTTGGCACATGTGCTAAAATCGAACAGCGACAAAACTAAACCGTCATTCTGTGCCGAACACGCATCAGCATCGGTTGTGCTTCGAAATCGCTCCGATAAATTTCAATACGTGTGTGCAAGTGGTGGCATTTTTTGACCGATCCCGGTGTCTTTTGTCTAGATTGCTGTGTCGTAAGGTCAAGCGCCTTTGTGTTACTGTGTCGCTTTGTAGCTGCCTGATGTCGAACGATTTGGTGGTGAGTGCAGTGCACTCCAACACGAAGGAGAAAAAGAAAGGAAGGTACGTGCTTCTTGTCTGTCCCATTTAGCGCGATGGATGTAGACCCCCCACCTCCCGCACCACCATCCTCGAATCACCTCGACCCTCAGCTCCACCAAGTGTCAGATTGTATCCAGATGGATCGACTCTTCCGGTGGCAGTTTACCTCAGGCCTAAAGCGGGACCGAAATCGAAATCTTTAAACATTCTACAGATTTCGAAAGACCTGACGTCACACTTTAAAGCTGTGACTGAAAATCAGGCCGAACAAGCTCCGTGTCGTGGTCAATGATCTTAAAGAGGCCAACGATATAGCTTGCTCCGAGCTTTTTACACGGGAATACCGTGTCTATGTACCCGCTAGAGATGTGGAGATCGACGGTGTCGTGACCGATTCGAGTCTGTCCGTCGAGTGTATATTGGAAAGTGCTAAAGGGTGCTTTAAGAACAACACATGTCCCGATGTGAAGGTGCTCGACTGCAAGCAATAGCGGTCGGTATCGATCGTCGGTGACAAAAATAGTAGGAGGGTGGTATCCAAGACACGACCGCATAGTTGACGTAGGACTACAATAATGTTGTATTTTTATTTTGAAGCTATGTTTGATTTGAGCTCGTTTTGCTTTTGTAGTTTGCTTGATTTATTTTAACCAATTTAAGCTCAACATCTTCCAAAAGAAAAGTACACTAAGCTTTTTACGCGGTTTTTTTACGCGGGTTTTTTTACGTGGATTCCGGAATTTACGCGGTTTTTTTTACGCGGATTCCGAAATTTACGCGGTTTTTTTACGCGGATTCCGGAATTTACGCGGTATTTTTTTTTTGCCCGGATTTCGGTTCCCCTTCACTCGGAATGCAAAATTAACAATGGTTTTTTTTACGCGGATTCCGGAATTTACGCGTTTTTTTACGTGGATTCCGGAATTTACGCGGCACGTATCCCCCGCGTAAAAAGCGACATTAGTGTATTTTGGTTCGAGTGGTAATATCAAGTATCTAGGTCGTCAGCCCAAATTCATCAAGCGACACTCCAAACCACTTTGAACTAAAACTAGTTCATGAGTGGCCATTTCTACTGTTAAGGCCGTCTTTGACCAATTAAAAAGTCAAAAAAATCATGAAAAAAGAACCGTTCATTTTTGGCATGGTTCGATTTTGGCAACAGAAAAAATTCTGGCGTGTTGCCAAAATCGAACGGGGTCTGTATTTTGATTATTTCTTTGCAGCACTCTATTTTAAAAGAAAAAATATTCTCTTTAACATTCACAATGGTCCAGAAACCAAATTTAGGGGGAAATTTGGGTCTAGAGCTCTATAGCAATGTTTTAGAGAAAAACTTTTTTTTTACAAAGTTACTTAAAATTATTGGAGCTATAATTTGTAGAACAAGGTTTTCTATCTACAAAAATAAAAAAGTTAGATACTTGATAGCATCGAAAATTTTGGTCATCCTAAAATATTCCTATAGAGCTCTAGACCCAAATTTCTCCCTGAATTTGGTTTCTGGACCGTTGATGAATACCTTTCATTCTAATGCAGCGAATTTTCTTCATTACTCGAAAAGGCAACCTTCTATAAAATATTTAATTGAGTACGATTTAGTAGAAATTAAATTTCCTTCTATATCTATTCGTCTTGTTGAAGTTGGCTCACTCACCGATCACAAAGCGGCAAAAATGTCACATAAATTTTTTTCCTGCAGTTACAAGCTCGTGGAAAAAATATCGATATCGAAGTACAGTTTTAGTTGAAAATGAATATCCTGTAGAAAATTTGAAATTGACATAGAATTCTATTAACATGTTAACATTCAATTCAGGTCAATTTAAACATTTTATCAGTATACAGAATCAATCAGAAAAAAATTTGATCAGTTTCAAGATACCAAAGAACAACGAAGATACCATATTTGAAAGTCATATGTCCGTTATCTTCGAAAATAAACTGGGCTAGAGTGTTGCACAACATTGGCCTCAGCAATTAATGTTTGCATAGCGTTGTTCAATTACAAGTAAGGTTATGGAGAGTAATATTTTCTTGCAAATGCTAATTCAAAAAATTTCAATTGATAAATACAAATACTAATGTCAAAACTCTAATATCAAGATGAAATGAATTTGGTTTTTCTCTATACCGCCACCGCGGGATGCAACTAGTATTGTCATATTGGACTAAATTCATTTAACTAGTAAAATATAATCATCAGTACAGCTCGTTTAACTACCTATTCAAAGATCTGTACGGAGCATTTTAGTTTTCTATTGTCTTTTTAATACTCTATATTCCGTTGTTTAAATAAATCTGAAAAAAACAGAGTGTAGAGTTCGAAAATAAACAACGCATTGTGTTGTCTCCGGCGGCGCAGCCTATTTTACGGCACCCGAAAAATCATATTGAATTCTGATATTTGCTGCTATACGAAACAAAAAGAAGAAGAAGAAGACAATTCAAGCGGCAATTCGATTGTGTTCCACGCCCCACTGTGCGTCAACAGCGGCAATGTAGTTTTCACTTGGCTTGACTGCACAAAAATGAATATCGAGTTTTTCTGCACTGATAGACGACGAGTAACCAGCACTCTGTTCATACATTGCTCGGTGTAGTAGGTACTGTTGCTTGTGCCATCATATTCTCCTTCAAGACATCAGTTTTATTAACATTAACACATATATTAACAGCAGAACGTAATACTGTCTGACAGTGGAGGTGGTTACGAACTTTCCGAAAAAGCTTCACCTTCAAGACATCAAAATAGTCTAGGCTCATGAAAGCTAACATTAGTTGACCTATTGGGACGGGAAGATTCTGTCAATTTTTTTTTTGCCACTGGTATACAGGATATCTCAGCAGGCAGTTGGTGTCTATTCATGAAGTCTGTGCCAGGCGTGCTCGCATATGATTGGTACATTGTTGGTTAAAGTTCGACCTTGAAACTTTTATTCAATTTTCACTGTTTAACAATGAAGTGATAATGAAAATTGAAGAATCACAAAATTGTCCATCATTTTATCAATCCAACGACATATTGACTATTGTGATCCATCATGTGGTTACATCAGTATAACCGTTTAAAATCTTTCATTCCGACGTTCATCATGGTTTCAGTTTTCGCGGAATGTATCTCGATATAGTGCGGTTAGACGTAGTCCTACGTCAAAAAGATTACACTCCGTCAGACTCGTTTCGAGTTACGTTCGCCGGGTCTGCACTACCAAGCCACATCTCGATCCACCGGGTTCGTCTCCCTTTGAGGCTATACGTGCCCCGCGTCATGAACTGCACTCATTGCAAGCAGTTAGGCCATACAGCCGCCTACTGCTGCAATAAGGCACGTTGTGGCAAGTGTGGGGAGACTCATGCGGAAGATTCTTGCAGTGTTAACGCCGTTAAGTGTATTCACTGCGGGGAAAATCTGCATGAGCTCTCGACATGTGCGGTGTACATGCAGCGCAGGGATAAAATAAAACGGTCTCTCAAAGAGCGTTCAAAGCGTTCCTACGCTGACATGCTGAAGAATTTTGGACTGGTGAAATTTTCTGACATTGTGGACTGGATTTTTGAAACTTTCAATGTACCCGATCCAATAAAAGATTTTCTTACAGCATTCCTCCCAACAGTTAGAACATTTTTGAAGCAGTTGACTGCTCAATGGCCCCTCCTTGCAGCGATCGTATCCTTCGATGCCTAATTCATCTGCTTATGTGAAGGATTCTATCTCTGTCTTACAGTGGAATTGTAGAAGTATTTTACCAAAAATTGATTCGTTTAAAGTTTTGATAAATAAAAACATATGCGATGCATTTTCTCTTTGTGAAACTTGGCTTACTTCGAATACTGATCTAAACTTCCATGATTTTAATATTATTCGCCTTGATCGAGACACCCCATATGGAGGAGTACTTCTAGGGATTAAGAAATGATATTCTTTCTATCGTATTAACCTCCCCTCGATACCAGGCATCGAAGCTTTCGCATGTCAAATGACAATACAAGGTAAAGAGCTTTGTATTGCCTCAATATATATTCCTCCCAGAGCACAGGTTGGGCAACGGCTGCTCTTTGATTTAATAGAACTTCTTCCCTCGCCACGTTTGATTTTGGGAGACTTTAACTCTCATGGCGTGGCTTGGGGTTCCCCTTCTAATGATAACCGCTCCTCTTTAATTTATAACCTTTGCGATAACTTCGACATGACTATTCTAAACAACGGTGAAATGACACGTGTCCCGAAACCTCCAGCGCGCCCAAGCGCTTTGGATCTCTCTTTATGTTCGACGTCGCTACGGTTGGATTGCACATGGAAGGTAATCCTCGATCCTCACGGTAGCGACCATTTGCCTATTCTTATTTCAATTACCAACCAACCAAGAGTGCTCCGATGTCTACACGCAAAGATCCGACGCGTTTTTGGCCTATCAGAAGAAAGGTATACCTAGCGACTATATCAGTACTCGGAGCTTGATACTAAGCTTAAAAGCTTGGCTAAAGCAAAGAAACGCGGATATTGGCGTCGGTTCGTGAACGAGACGTCGAGGGAGACATCGATGAGCACTCTTTGGAACACAGCCAGAAGAATGCGGAATCGCGAAACGGTCAACGAAAGCGAAGAGTCTTCAAGTAGGTGGATATTTGATTTTGCCAGGAAAGTATGTCCGGACTCTGTTCCTGCGCAAAACTTTGTTCGCGATGCGTCTCCGGGCCACGACGCGATAGAATCACCTTTTACGATGGCAGAATTTTCAATTGCCCTCCTGTCCTGTAACAATAACGCGCCTGGGTTAGATAGAATCAAATTCAACTTGTTAAAGAATCTACCCGGCAATGCCAAGAGGTGCTTGTTGAACTTGTTCAATAAGTTCCGGGAGCAAAATATTGTACCGCAGGATTGGAGGCAAGTGAAGGTGATCGCCATCCAAAAACCGGGAAAACCAGCCTCTGATCGCAACTCCTATAGGACAATTGCAATGCTATCCTGTATCCGGAAATTGATGGAGAAAATGATACTCCGTCGTTTAGACCATTGGGTCGAATCAAATGGTCTACTATCAGATACTCAATTTGGCTTCCGCCGTGCCAAAGGGACGAATGATTGTCTTGCGTTGCTTTCAACAGATATTCAGCTGGCGTATGCTCGCAAAGAACAAATGGCGTCTGCGTTCTTGGACATTAAGGGGGCTTTTGATTCCGTTTCTATTGACATTCTTCCGGGCAAACTTCACCGACAAGGATTTTCTCCAATTTTGAACAATTTTTTGCACAATTTGTTGTCCGAAAAGCACATGCATTTTACGCACGGCGATTTGGCAACTATTCGCATTAGCTACATGGGTCTTCCCCAGGGCTCATGTTTAAGCCCCCTTCTTTACAATTTTTATGTAAATGACATCGACGAATGTCTGGCAAATTCATGCACGATAAGACAACTTGCCGACGACAGCGTGGTTTCTGTTACAGGAGCCAAAGCTGCCGATTTGCAAGGACCACTGCAAGATACCTTGGACAATTTGTCTGCTTGGCTCTACAGTTAGGTATCGAATTCTCTCCGGAGAAGACTGAGATAGTAGTTTTTTCTAGGAAGCATGAACCAGCTCAGCTCCAGCCACAATTAATGGGTAAAACGATTTCTCAGGTTTTGGTACACAAGTATCTTGGTGTCTGGTTCGACTCTAAAGGCACCTGGGGTTGTCACATTAGGTATCTGATGAAAAAAAACCAACAAAGAGTGAATTTCCTTCGTACAATAACCGGATCATGGTGGGGAGCACACCCGGGAGACCTTATAAGGCTTTACCAAACAACGATATTGTCGGTAATTGAGTACGGGTGTTTCTGCTTCCGCTCCGCAGCAAACACACATTTGATCAAACTGGAGCGAATACAATATCGTTGTTTGCGTATCGCCTTAGGTTGCATGCAATCGACCCATACGATGAGTTTGGAGGTCTTAGCTGGAGTTCTACCATTGAAAAACCGCTTCTGGAGCCTGTCTTCTCGTATTCTTATCAAATGTGAGGTCTTGAACCGTCCTGTGATTGGAAATTTTGAAAGGTTAATCGAACTTAATTCTCAACCCCGTTTTATGACATTGTATTTCAATCACATGTCACAAAATATTAACCCTTCTTCGAATATTCCAAATCGTGTCAACTTATTAAATACTTCTGATTCTACTGTGTTTTTCGATACATCCATGATAGAAGAAACTCGTGGAATCCCGGATCATTTACGCGTGCAGCAGATCCCCAAAATTTTTTCCAATAAATATCGAAACATCAACTGCAACAATATGTAATACACTGACGGATCACTTATCGATGGGTCCACTGGCTTCGATATCTTCAATAACAATTGAACCGTCTCCCATAAGCTCGATAATCCTGCTTCTGTTTACGTCGCAGAATTAGCTGCAATTCAGTACACCCTAGGGATCATCGCAAAAATGCCCACGGACCATTATTTCATCTTTACGGACAGTCTCAGTTCCATTGAGGCTCTCCGATCGATGAAAGATGTTAAGCACTCTTCGTACTTCCTGGGGAAAATACGGGAACATTTGAGTGCTTTATCCGAAAAATCGTTTCAGATTACCTTAGTGTGGGTCCCTTCTCACTGCTCGATACCGGGTAATGAGAAAGCGGACTCTTTGGCTAAGGTGGGCGCATCAAACGGTGAAATTTATGAAAGACCAATTGCTTTTAATGAATTTTTCGCATTTGTACGTCAGAACACGGTCATCAGTTGGCAAAGTTCTTGGACCAGAGGGGAACTGGGAAGGTGGTTACATTCCATAATCCCCAAGGTATCGACGAATCCGTGGTTCAAGGGATTGGATGTCGGTCGAGATTTCATTTGCGTGATGTCTCGGCTCATGTCCAATCACTGTAGATTTGATGCGCATCTCCGTCGTATTGGGCTCGGGGAAAGTGGTATCTGTGCCTGTGGCGAAGGTTATCACGACATAGAGCACGTTGTTTGGTCATGTCCTGTCCACCGTGACGCCAGGTCTGAATTAGTAGCTTCCCTTCAGGCCGGAGGTAGACGGCCAGCTGTTCCTGTTCGTGATGTCTTGGCGAGCCGTGACATACCCTACATGACCCTCATATACATTTTCCTAAAATCCATCCATGCCCCAGTCTAGTCCCGTTCCCCTCAGTCTACACCCAACAAAACGACAAGAACACCTTTGAACCTTAAGCAGAGATTTTGGAATCAACAACTGCACCCCACACGAATTCACCAGGACCTGAGAACCCGAGGCCTTCAGTGATATCTTGGCTCAGCGGCACATACCATAGGCCACTTGAACACCAGCGAACAACAACAACGAACCATAACCAGCAACTAGACCCCGCACAATACCTTCAGGACCCGAGAATTACAAGCCCCTCTTCCAGCTCATGACATCGTGGCTCAGCAGAACAAATCCATACATGCTGCATATTCATGGCCATTCGAAGAGCATCAGACGACCATCAAACTACAAAACACTGATTGAAAAATACATCCTAGTTTTAAGATAGACTTAATTTCAGCTCGTAGTCGGCAGCGAGGATAAAAAAAAATGCTTAAAGATTTTAAGTCATCAGATATAGTTGGCGCCGTTAAACATTAAATTGTATTTGTGCCGTGTCAAATAAATGATATGAGAAAAAAAAAACTGAACCGTGCCAGAAACGAAACGTTCCAAAATCGAACGGGTCTGTATATATTTCATCGTTTTCTAGAAACTTTAAAAACATGAACCACTCTGAGAAACAAAACTAATCGAAGCACAGACCTTGCTGCATAAGAAGTCAAGCTAACGAGCAGAAATATGATACAACTGAAGTAAAGAATCCTCAGTAACATTTCATGATTGGCGTGAGTGATCGGTACAGTGTTGGTATATGCCAAACAACAATCACCATCATCTCTTCCAACATATTCTACCTGTTTGATACAGAAATAATATTTTTAATGGCATGTTGTGCACATGCTTTTCATTGATGTAATACTACAGAAGTTTAATTTGATCCAAATATGTTCACTTCAGTCAGCAATATAAAATTGTTGGACGAAAGTAGCACAAAAATGAGATTTCACTTGATTCGAAATGAATGTAAACAGATACAAAGCCTCCCCAGCTGGTCTCGAGGTACGATGCTGGCCTAACAAGCCAGTCGTCGTAGGTTCGAGTCTCGACTCGGGAGAGACTGTTGGTGTCAGTAGGATCGTAGCGCTAGCCCCGCAATTGTCCTGTACACTTAACGGTTGGCTGCGAAGTCTGTGTATAGTAAACAGAAGGTCAAGTTCCGAATCGGAATGTAGCACCAAGGCTTTGCTTTTGTAAACAGTAACAAAAAGTTGTAATTGAATCGAGAAAAAAAATTAAATATATATAATTTGAACAATAATCCAAAGTTCAGCAAGCAGCTGGTCGCTCGCTGAAACAAATTAAAACCTATAATTTTGTTCCCGAAAAAATAAAACCTACCTCAATGTGTCTCTCTTCGCTATTATCATTATCATCATCATCATTGCCGCCACCATCAAACCACTGTGAAGCCTAGTGCAACCCTCGGGGAGAGTGACAGCTTTGTAACCACATCGTTTGTTGCACCCCATGCATTATTAAGCGTACTTGCCAACCTTTTCATGCACCTAGCCAGAACGCCATTGCCGTTTCCACTTAGTAAACCTACTGACCAAATAACTTAACATTGATAGATACTGGTATGGGAGAAGCGGACAATGGGTTCGGGTCAACTGCCTACCGCTGGGGCTTGCAATTTCATAATCGCTGGGTTTTCGACGGATTACCCGAAAAATTTACTGGTCACTTTACCCGGATTATGCAGAACCCAGTTTTTTTTTTTATTCGAAGCTTGGTAATCTTTCTGCCTTTGTATTTTTTATTGATTATTTCGATTAAAATGCTCTCATTTTTCTAGGGAGCTTTTGAAGTTCTGCGTCAATACATTATACGTTGAACTATTTCGAAAACAAAAGTCCATGACGAGTTCAATGCGATTGATGTCAATTTTTTTACACTTTTACGCTAAGTGAAGTACGGCTAAAATCCTATTGGTCTTATCCACATCACTATCTCCCAGTAATACAATCGATACGAAGCTATGCAAGCCATATTTATACCTAACGATGTTATCGTTTCCATCAAAGAAGAAAATGCACTTTCACGGATAATGCAGCGAGATTGTGGATAAAACGTGTTCCAACGGCTAAGATAAAACACCGACCCGGCACAACGTGTGCACCGCAGTCAGGCGAGCGGACCATAATCTAATTGTGTTTAGCTTTGAAACTTTACCCAGCACCCGCGCTGATGGCTGCCATTGATGGGATGGATGCTTACTGCTCGTTCGATACATTTCAAAGATTTTTTTCACTTTATACTACTTCAGAAATGTAATGAAACGATAAGTTAATTTTAAAATGATCCGCCTGAACGTATGAAAGTGGAAAACTGTACCTATTTCGAACTGCAATGTCTAGCTTTTTCCACACTGCTGATGCTGAGCGATTGCTATCTTCGACACATTCAGCCATCCTCAAAATGTCTTAATAGCCTTTTTATTATCATTTTACAGTTACCATGACATAAAGGGACAGTTTCGGTTAAAATTATCGTTTTACCAAATCAAAATCATTATACTAAATTCATTAGCCCGTTTACATAAATTTTGCCGTGAGTACAAGCTGGGAAAAACTGGATGTTTTCGTGGACCGAAAATGAATTCAATTCAGCGGTTGTTGAGTAAACAGGAAACATTTCATCTTCTTCCATTTTCCTTCGACACAATGGAGATGTTTGCGACCACTCTGTAATGGCTTTAGGATCGAGCGGTTTTAAAAGGCTTGGTGATTTCAGCTCTAGCCACCGACCCTTTCTCATCTGAATAATGAAATTCTCTCACTTCAGATTTTTCAAACTTTTAAACTGTACCACACGCATACGTAAATGTGAGCACTTTTGAGCAAAACACTCGTGGAAAGGTTGACATTTTGTTATTTTTATTTTAGTTTTAAGTTATGACAAAATCTAAGATAACAAGTTTAATTTTATTAAAGTGACGTAATGTTGCTATATTTTTATCAAATAAAAGAGGAAATAGAAGAAAGTTACTCTTATACCTACAATGTTATGTCAATTCACATCTGTTTTGTAAAATTTTCATGCCATTCTCATCGGTTCTATATTATTATTGTCCTTTACGTTTCAAATAGTAACATTACTGCTTCATTTCTATCTCAAGTTCGACGTGATCTTTTTTCTATTCCTTTAAACTAAAGAATCCAAAGTCAATTACTGACTGATGCGAAGCAATAAAAATGTAGATACAATAACTTTTTATGTATACATTTTCACCGTGATTAGTAGATCAGAAACATTCCTTCCCCTCTCTTCCCTACAATTTTACGTCTTGCAGAAATGTCTGTTTTGAAGTTATGCGATCACGAACGGGCAGCATTTTATTTATACACAGTCGTTTCATTCACCATTTTCTCGTCTCAAAAAATCAAAAACAATCTTAATTGCAAGCCAATGGCTGTTTGTGCCGCTGCTTTCAATAACTGTTGAAAGCACTTGGCATCACAGTCCAAAGGATTCTCAATTCGTTTCTAGCCACTTTCATTCCCATTTCCCCAATCACGTATACAAACAACAACTGCGCGTTGTTTGCGTTCAAATAAAAAAATAACAGACCGGATCAAAAATTCAGCTTCTCTTGTCTTTTTATATTTGCTCTGTATCGTATAATGGATTTTTTTAAAAAAACGTGATGTGCGTCACGAAATGTAGTGGAAAATGTATGCGAGAATAACAGTTGAGAAGCTTCCACACTGGCTTAAAGACATTATGAACTGATTTATATTGTCATTATTGTCGTTTTCGTTTTCGCGGTGTAGCGACAGTCGGACTACACTTTTGACACCGTAAATGTTTTATTTCACTTTCCGGACTACACTTTTTCTGTCTCTGACTACCCTTTTACTGTTCCGGACTACACCCGAAAAAAGCAGAGTGTACTGTAGGAAGTTACCAACACATTCACACGTATGTGTCAAAACTGGTTTGTTTTGGTTCTTTATCCACGTGGTAAAGTGTCAGGTAAATTTTTTTCAGCACATTTGCGAGAAGGAAACGAGACAAAATGACGATTGCGATAATGACCAAAACAAAACAAATTGACAGCTATCTCATTATAACGCAGACCAATGCAACTACACTGACAATGTTTTATTTGAAGCTGCAAAGTCTAGTCCGGAAAAAGTGTAGCTACAACGCGAAAACAAATTCGACATATGATTGAAATAATAACAATAAGAATTTATTCACGAAAAACAGAATGCTCCCCGACAATGTAAGATCTATCAAGGGGAGTTCGCATATAGTTGACTTGTAATTGTGGCCGCAGAAATCGTACGGAAGCGTAACATCACAGCAGTGCTTTCAATAGAGGGTATTATATTTCAAAGAATATCATTGAACCTAACATAAGCCCTACAGTAAAGAATCCAGCTAATCATTCCGATGTTCTTTTTAATCATAAACCAGCGTTGAGTCGCTGTTTAATAAAAATTAGACTTGAGGCTAATGATTTCTTCACTTACATCCTGTGCAGCGCATTTTAGTTTTCAACGCTAGGGAGAACAAAGTTGTTCAAAGGATCCTTCAAAAGCAGTATATTGCTAGATCTTCTTCAAATATTTCCATTTTTCATAAAACCGGAGAATGATATGCTTGCAGCAGAAAGTTATTCTGTTTGAAAAACAAAATGGGTCGCCATTACAGTAGCGCATGACTGGCGAAGAAAAGAAAATTCGAAATTTTTTGAATGCTTGCCAAACAAACAGGAAAATTGTAGGAACTGGAGTTTCTATACACTGCATCCACTATCACGGAGGCGGAGGGATTGCCTGTTCTCGGACTGAGCAGCTAGCAGAGCTTTGTTTTGAAGTAGAATACTTCTCTCAGGAAGTTCGGCTACATAGGGATGTTAAATGAAAATCTAAAACCGAAAAAAGTGAAAAATATGTCCAATTTCAAATGCTAATAAATCGGTTAGTATTCGATGGATTTCCTTCGTTCTTGCAGCAATAGATTGGAAAATCCTTTAAGATTCTTCCCAAAATAGGATAATTGTAATTTTATTATTCACACTATTGTACTATTGAAAATAGTCAAGCCTTATCAAAACGAAAAATTCGACCTCTGATTGGTCGTTATATGCTTGCTTCCCAAGCACGGTCGACAGGATCATATACCTTGCAATTGAAAACATGCTATTTGGCCTATATAAGAGCCTGTTTCAGCCGGAGCCGCTCATAATAGTTCTAGACAGCGACAACAGCAGTCGTCCATCTCAGCAGCAGCACTAGCTCTGTGGTTGGTCACCACGTCTCAGGAGCAGCGCGGTTTTTCTCAGCGTGTGTCACCAGACAGCCATTATTCCCCCCGTGTTGGGGCAGCATGAAGATTGCCATCAGGAAATCCAATTTTGGAAATCAAAATGCCTTTTTGAAGGCAAATAAACAAGTCATTGAAAGTTAATAATTTTTGTCAACGCAAGCAAGTATTCTGTGTTGCATCCTAGCAATTTATATTTGTCGCACCCGTCTAATTTACTGAATGTGAAATAGCTTCCACAGTGCATGTTGTCCGTGTATCTTAATTCCCCCAATGTTAGGGCAGCTCAAAGGTTGTAATTAGCAACCGATTTTGAACAGCAAAATGCTTTTCTGAAGGCAAATAAAAAAATAATTGAAGGTTAATAATTTTCTGGCATCAACACAAGCAGACATTCTGTGCGGGATGCAATCAAATTCTGTTGTAGTTGTCTAATTTTCACTTTATTTAGTAAACCCCCCCACTGTAGGGGCAGCGCAAAGGCTGCGATCAGCATAACCGACATTGAATAATAAACTGCCCTGTTAGTACGCATTCACAAAAGCAGTTAGTTCGACTATGCAGAGCTAATATGAAGTCGATTCAATCAATCAGCATAAACAGAATTTCGTCGTCTCCCAGCTGCCAAGTTGCAACATGATGCAACACGCAACAGCGAGCAAACGAAATCGCTTGATGTTACAAACCGCAATAAGATACGGGTTAAAACCGTTGCGTGTGTGAGAGCACCATCGGTGTTTATTCGCTGGATACACTATCTACTGTCTACTGAACGCAATAATCTGCTTACATGCGACATGGGGACGGGAACATTTTCTTCAACCATGCTACACAACACGACACAAAACATGTTATTTTGTTGCTTCAATGAGAGTGCTATCGGTCCGGCTCGACAGAATGTTCACAAGAAATCATTTTTGTGCATCCGTGCTACGAAACTGAGGAAAAACTTTAGAAACTGAAAAAAGAGGTGGAGCTTATCAAATGATCGCTCTGAACCAGAATGAAGTCACACATATTTTTCAAGCCATTCCACCACGTACGTAAAATAATTCATTCCTATTTTCATCCCTATATAAGAACCTGTTTTAGTCGAAGCCGCTCATAGTAGTTCTGAACAGCGACGACAACAGTCCTCCCTTAGCAGCAGCGGGAGCAAGCAGTGGGTACCATCGATAGCGGATAGCGGCCACAACTGTGGCATGGCTGTGAATAAGCGTAGCAGTTTCAGCGGATCTCACCATCGATAGCAGCAGGGCCAGCAGATGCAGGTACAGCGGATACCAATGGCGGCCACAACTGTGGCATGGCTACGGATAGCGTTGCAGGTGCTCAGCAGTTGGTCCAGCGTATAGCGGCCACAACTGTGGCATGGCTATGCATAGCGTAGCTGTTGCAGCGGGTATATCAGCATCGATAGTAGCAGGGTCAGCTGATGCAACGACACTCCCTTCACTAAAATGCTGTTTCAGTGTGGTAGCGGGAAGCATCAGCAGCAGGCTTGCATGAAGTGAATACATCAGCCAGCAACTTTCTCTAAGGCCTCTGCCATAGTAGACGCGAAAAGCGGCGCGAACCGATTCGCTCGGCCGTAGGTTGATGTACAGCTCTACTGATGGCTGTACATTAACCTACAGCTGAGCGAATCGGTTCGCGTCGCTTTTCGCGTCTATTATGGCAGAGGCCTAATGGGACAGTTGTATCAGTTTGTTCAGAAGAATATTATTGTCGGTAATATTACAGAGATGCGATTGCGTAAATCCGATTTTGAATTGAACAATTGTTCTTTTGAGAACAAATAAAACACTTATTTGAAGAGTTAATAGCTTTTGGTACCAATAGCAGTATAGTGACAGCCTCAGCGGTAGATGCAGATGCAGCCGGTACTTCCCTGAGGCCGATGTAAAGGTAAATGCTCCAGCACGGCGAAACAGTTCGGGTTATGCTGAGACGCGCGTCATTTTTCGTTGTCGATATTCCCCACATGAAACGACGCGCTTTCGTATGATAGCGGTGGTATTAGCGGTAGGTGCATTTGCCAACACTTTAGAAAATCTTTAGATTAGAAAATCTTCTAAGATTCCTACCAAATGCATGAAATTGCAATATTATCATTCGAACTATTGTACTATTGAAAACTCTTAAGCCTTGTCAAAACGAAATTCGACCTCTGATTGGTCGTTATACCGCGCTTTCCCAAGCACCGTCGGCAGAGTTATGGACCTAGTAAATTGGGAATGCATCATTTGGCCTACATAAGAGCTTCATCAGATAATAAACAAACATTTCATCGGATATTAAATTGAACAACTGAAATTTGAAGAACACAAATTATTATTTGAAGGGTTAATATTTTCTCGTTTTGCGCTTTAATCCAAAGTTAATTATCTTCATCTACATGCATACTCTGACTATTATTACGTGTCTGCGTCGCTTAGTGTTTGGCTACGGTCATGCAGAACGCAAATAACGGCGCGATGCGATTCGGCAAGACGAAATCTGTTGAAATGTATAGCTCTACTTCGCCTTAAAAAGAGCTGTACATTTCACCACGGTAAGGCGAATCGCATCGCGCCGGCATTCGCGTTCTGCATAACCGTAGCCTTTGTTCCGTTCCCGTTTAATGATGTCGTTGAATGTGCATATTACAATTCGGCAGCACTTCAACTTCTCATTTGCACAAAATTTAAAAATATCCAATGAACTTCATTCAAAATATCAGACAAAAAGAAATTACAATACTGCCAATGAACGGTCAACGTTTATTTACTAGAAAAAATGACTGACACGCAAGCAGCCAGGTTATCTTTCTTGTAAAAGTATTCTACTTCAACCTTGCGGTCGTGGCTTTGCATACAACCTTCTTGTGATTTTTTTTTAATAGAAGATATGTATAAGCTTGACGCATCAGTGTCAGAATTGCATGCCAATTCTGATTCAATGTCATGTTACCTCTTAAAGTCTCTACTTTGAATATTAAAAAAGTATTCGCATACTTTGAACAATAATAAATGCTTTGTGTTTTGTGTTAGATATAACTTTTTTTCACTTTAAAGTAGCAAATTAATTTCTTAATATTTCATTTTAACTAGTCTCTGGAATGTTTTGGAAAGGAATTGAACCGCTATGAAAAATATTCAACACAGCAGCTACCGATGTTTGATCAAGAAATTATCGTATAAGTCATCAAAGGGAATGGTTCTCTTCCAACCGAGTCTGAATTAAAGAGATATGTCCATGTTAAAGCTTCATCCCAATCCTCCTGCACATCTTGTGAAAGTGGTAGTATGGCGAAAATTAATGAGCATAACCTTACCAAAGCCTGCAAAGTATGTGTACGACAACGAAAAAGTCACCCCAGATTCTATCTCTCATGTAGAAAAACACAAGACTCTGGCTGTCGCCTCTTTATTTGCCTCGGTTCAACCGAGTTCTCACTCTTGTCGAGCATACGTTTCCATTAAGCTAGCATCGGCCGCTTCGGATGAAAAGCACAGCCCTTAATATGGAATATAATTGACTCTGCTTGCGTTTCAGGATAACGACGTTAAATTTTCTTTATCTTTTAGCCAGAATAGAAAAGTATTCGCTATGGCCTCTTGTTACAATGAAGAACATCGGCCGAATGGAATGGAACATAATTTTTTCATTAATTCAAAGGTCAAACAAAATGTGATCCGAAGAGGAGGAAGCCAAATTCAGGCGTTGCTTGTTTTTCATCCACGAGGCGCATTCATTATTCACCATCGCTACACGCTGAACCGGAAGTATGGTGTCCTTTTCCTACCAGTAGAGCGTCATTACACAGAAATGTCATAATGCGCTCCCAGTATGATCCATTAGCGTCAGTAGAAATTAATAACACGAATGAACTGTGCGCGTGTATGAGATCGGACTAGTCTTTGAGTGCTCTTGTTTCGTTCTGAAATGTTAAATCATCGGATTTCACGCGGTTCAATTAAGTGTGCGTTTTTATTTATATATCAATATATTTTTGCCTTTCTCCTAGAAAGGTATAGCAATCACTTGCAAAACCGAAAGTATAAAAGTGCTCCACAGGGTCGAATGGCATATACCACTCGACTCAGTTCGACGAGCTGAGCATTTTCTGTATGTATGTGTGTGTGTGTGTGTGCAGATTTTTATTCTCACTGACTTTGCTCAGAGATGACTGAACCGATTTCCACAAAATTAGTGTCAGTTAATAAGTCAAGCTGCCTTCTAACACCCTATTGAAGTAACTTCGTCTGTAATGTACCAAAATTGAACTGTAACTTCGTCTGTAATGTACCGAAATGTGAAAATCATGAAACTTCATTATCTCAGAAACTACACAACCGATTTGTTCAATATTATTATCAGAAAAAAGGGATAGTTAAGGGTTAACTGATGAATTATGATTGAACACGTGGTTTCAAAGTTTGGCTGCCCTATACGTTCCCATTTCATTTGGTTAAAATCGAACTTAAGCAACCGTTATGTATTGAACTGTTAATAAAACAACGGAACTTTATTATCTCAAAGATTAAACGACTTATTTGAACATTACTAGTGTCATACGAACGAGTCATCTCTCAAACTCACAAATAACAAACTTCATAACAATTTGATATGTGGCTCAAAAGTTATGGAAAAAAAGGAATTCAAAGACTATTTAAAACGATACCTGCTTTGATCGAGATATGTACTATTTGAACGTTCCGAATTCATTGATTCCTTGCGATGTGTTCAAAGTCTGCAAATGCACGACGAATCGGCCATAGGATAAGATCAAAGTCAAATAACAAATCGTTTGAAATGATTGGGTTTATCGAAATGACAATATCCTCGACTTTTGGCTTCTGTACATCGCCTTAAGTCTGAATATATTCATATTGGGTGGTATTCGGTCATTTTTAGCAGATTTTCTGGCATCAATCTGACACCGGAAATACCCATATTGGGAGGTATTTAGTTATTTTGGTTGTTTTCCAGAAACTAAAAGTGGTCGTCTTTAAATTCAAAATGGTGTCCAGGGTCAATGTTTGTGTTTCTATGCATCATCTTGATTACAGAAATATTCGTATTGAGTATTATTCGGTCATTTTCGACTGTTTCCTAAAAGTTGCCATTTAGCAATTCAAAATGGTGCCTTAGGTCAATTGTTAGCTCATTGCATCATTCTAGTTCCAGATATACTCATATTGGATGGTAAGGTCTCTGAGCGTCATTCTGGTTGAAGAAACACCCATATTGGGTATTATTCGATCATTTTCGGCTGTTTCCCAGGAACCGGAAGTCGCCAACCTAGAATCCAAAATGGGATGTGTGGTCGATTTCAGCTGCTGTGTATCATTCTAGATCCGGAGATACCCATGTCAGACGGAAATCGGCCATTTTTGGCTGTTTTCCAGAAACCAGAAGTTGCCATTCTACAATTCATAGTGGTGTTCTTGCAACATTCTGACTCCGGAGATACTCATATTGGGTGGTATTTGGTCACTTTGGGCTGTTTTTCAAAAACCGAAAGTCGTCATTTTGAACTTAAAAATTGCCTGTGAAATCAATTTCTGTCATCTGGGCGTAATTCTGGTTCCGAAAACATTCATATTTAATGGTATTTGGTCATTTCCGGCTGTTTGCCAGGCACCGGAAGTCACCATCTTAAAATTCAACATTGTGTCTGTGATCACTTTTTAGCTTTTGTGCATCTTTCTGGTTTCGGAGATACTCATATTTAATGGGAATCGTCCATTTTAGGCTTATTTCCAGAAACCGGAAGTTGCCATCTTACAATCCAAAATGTTGCCTAAGGTCGATTATGGAACATATTACTTCCACTTAAACATTCACCTGTCAAATTTGGTTCCATTTAGTTGGTTAGCTCTCGAGATGTGCAGAAATTTGTGTTTCATTTGTATGGCATTCCTCCCTTCCAAAAGAAGGAGGGGTGTCAAAACATTATGGACATATTTTTCACCCCTTAAAACATCTACATGCTAAATTCGGTTTCATTTGCTTGGTTTGTTCTTGAGTTGTGCAGAAATTTATGTTTCAATTGTATGGGTCCCCTCCCTTCCAGAAAAGGGAGGGGTCTCAAACTATCATGGGAACCTTTATCGGCACCAAAAACCCCTACATACAAATTTTCACGTCGATCGGTTCGGTAATTTTCGAGCCTATATGGATCAGACAGACAGACAGACCGGATTGCATTTTTATATGTATAGATTACAACATCAATATTTTTTAAAGGGAACATACATTTATTGGATTGAAACGTTCATGTAAATCTATTTTTACAAATAAAAGTTTGAATGAGAAAGGCTGGGTCTGACCGCTAGGCGGATTAATTTAGGTTTCCTCCTATCAGTTTCTAAGCTTGTTGAATTGACACCAATTAACAACAAAAAGGCATCCAACAACGCCAGCTATCATAGCCTTGAGCCATCAGCAACACCATCACGTCTCAAAATATAGGATAACCGATCGGTAGCGGATCCGAACGAAGATTCCTGGCGGTTTCATCGCTTAGCTCTGCGTGTACCTATGTACATGAGAGCGGTACGAATGTTTAATTTTGGCACTAGATTTGCTGAATGTCGAGCCGCCGAAGAACGAACTCGATATGTTGCGCATCATTTTGGCCACCGACGATAGCTCTGCGAGAGGCGTGTGAAATCAAATTAGTATCACTTGTTGGCTTGGGGGCACAACGGATGCTTTCAAAGGCCAGTCAAATTGAATCACGTTCATGTCCTGCACTAATCGATATCGGTTAGTGGCATTTACTCGTTTCATTCGTTGATAGTGGACTGCGTGACTGATGATTTTTTTTAAATAAATATTCGAAGCTATGTATTGTTTCCGGTTTGTTCAATTACGCATGCCATAAGTGTTTTTTTACTAGAGTACAAACCCTCGCATGTACGTCTCAGAATTATTAATTTTTTTTTTCACAAAAATAACCCCAACCCCAAAAATGCACCCAACTGAACCAAACGACATTTTAATAATCATTTTTTATGTATTTGTAGCATTTTGCACAATATACGCAGGGTAACACATACAAGCGCGTAGCCGTCGTATATTTTGTTGCCTTTGGGTTATTATTTTTTGTGTCTAGTGCGCGGTCATAAGACAAAAAAAGTTATAAAATATTGCTCCAAGGCAACAAAATCTTCCTCGTTTGTTTTGGGTGTAATGAAACTTTCTCATTCAACACATTAAAAAAAAAAATGCTGCCCAAATTGCATTTGAAAAAAATTCTTTTTAGGCGAGCTAGCCACTTAAGCAGAGTAGATCATTTTTCTTTCGAACGCCAATTCTATATTGAGAGCACGCTTGAACTGAAAAACATGTTGAAAATTATTGTACTTTCGACTTTTATTCCAATTTTCGTTCACCGGGAAAGTTTTTGTGAGATTATTCTACTGAGAAATGTATCTCAAGAAATTATCTAGTTTCAATTTATAATTTACAACTTTGTTAGCACTGAACAGGTTACGGTCATTGATATCTCGTTTGATAGAGATCAAATTTTGTTGGTTTAAGCAAACAATTGAAACATTCTGCCGTAGTAAAGTGGTTAAAATTCATAGCCAATTTGATTTTAGTCCAACCAATCTGGTGTCCGCAATGATGCAATCCAAACACTTCCCCAGCACAGCCGACACTTAAGTATACAAACGATTTGTTGTTGTTGATTTTCTCACTCGATTGCACAACGACGACATGCTTACCGCAAGCCACGGTATGCCGCTGGACCGTTATAATAAAAAAGTGTCAAAAATCAAATCCGAGTATGGGGGTAAGTTCTTGAAGTCATTCAGCACCTTTGGGTAAATTTAAATGAAAAATCCACCGACTAGATCTCACGAAATCTCGGTTTAAAGGTTTTAGTTATTAATTTCCAAACAATTCATATCTGATTCGTGTAATATCACCGAAAAACGACCGAAAACCTATCAAAGTCATTTTCAACCAGAATGTTTTGTTGACGTTTTTACAATTATGATTACTTACCACTGTCTCAACTCTCCAAATTGACTTAAGTATGTTATTTGTATGGTTCAGTGGTTAGTTTATTTTAAATGTTGTTTTCTGTGCATGGTTAGAAAGAATTTCAACTCATTGTGTTTTATTGCAGAAAATGACATCAAAAAGTTTCAACTTCAAATTTTCAGCGTCGGTGTTTTTCTCTCAAATGGTCGGCGTGCGATCAGGCCGAACAAAGCGCCATTTTTTTTAAAATCGAGTTTTTCTCACCAGTGGATGTTTAAATTGATAATCTATCTTTAATGAAAAAACGAAATCATTTGAACAGTTTTTAATGGTATTATAACAAAATTTCTCTGTAGCAGCCTGCAGGAAATATACGGGGTGGTTAAACTTTGATCGCCGATTACTCGAAATAATGTTTTTGGCGCTTGGTTCGGTCTGGTCACACGCCGACCAAATGGCGAGCTGATCAGGAGAGCCTCTCCGCGAGGGATGCAATCTGATCAAAAGAGCTGGTTTATCGGAAGAACTAGTTCTTCTGGGAACAATCAAAAGATTTCACTCTTTCAAAGAACTGACTCTTCTGATCGTCATCATGGGCTATATGGATTCAAAGGTTTTAAGAATGTTGTATTGTGTTGTTAACGACTGAGCCAACGGTAAAATAGGTACATTTTGATATAAATAGATATCACCAATGTATTTTCATTTGTCAATTCAACAATGTTCTTAAGCGAATTTACGTGAGTGCAATGCATCAAAATGTGCGTTAGGGATCGTTTATCTGTCCAAAACACAATTTGGCTGCCGAGACCTGCCGACTGGTTTGTGAGAAGTGATTACAAATTGGTAATTTTTGGGACGTCTTCTTCGTTTCTGTTTTGTTTTTGAGTGTTTTCTCAAGCTGTCATATTTTGCAACCCCATTTCGACGAATACCGTGTGACGCCAACATATTTATAGGTTCATTGTTTAGATGTACATTTTTCAAAATGCATGTCTTTAAAATTTGAGCTGGAAAATCTGGTAGGTTTCATGAGAAGATGCAAGACATTTTAAAATCTAGAAACTTACCACTATGAGATTTTATAACTTGAAGTTAGATGAATATTAAGCTCGAATACATTATAGTTGCACCCGATTATCAGTTCACTGGAAATAATTTAAACGACGAAAAAGCAGATGCATGAAAAGATATGTCACATGTTTGAATGAGGTAGAGCAGATCGATCGTCTGTTATTGAACTATGATAACACCACCAAGGAGAGAACAGTTTCTTTTCGTGGTCAGCTTAAGAAGAACACAGAAAGATTTTTATTTCACCACTTTTTATGACATATTGAGAATTGTATTATTTTTTTCATTGTAATTTACTTAATATGTATTGTGCCACATCAAAAAAATGTTGCGAACAAAACATTTTCTTAATTTTCAAATACACATCGAGAAATACATTTCTTTTGTAGTGTATAACTCATGAAATTTCTGGCAACGAACAATGAAAGTTTGGGAAATTGCATGGTTAAGAAAAAGTAGTGAAGACAGAGTTGGTGAAATATACTTGTACTTTTAGATAACCCTTGACCACGGACCTATGAAAAATACTTCGAAATAGATGTGAGTTTTGGATGCTGCATCAAAAAATACACTTAGATTGACATTTTGAACTCAAGCCATAGGAAAACAATATTTATGTAAGATGCCGGGGGGAGGAATGTCTCTGGTGAATTTGGGCTGTTACAGATACGTGCTGTTTGTGTAGCGCTGACACGGACGTTTGTATAAAAAAAAGCTTCTTCTCTTTTCTACATTCAATATTATAAATCAAAATAATGCCGAATCTACACACGAAGTACATTTTTCATTTCCTTTTGTGCTCTGTTGCCGATATGTTCTCAATGTGATAACCCGACTAGTAGCGCGGATAGGTATCGCGAACAAAGAGTAACGGAAAAAGTATTCTGAGAAAACAGTGCAAATAAGGTTGTACTCTTGGGATGCCTGGCTTGGAGTTGTTTTGCAGCTTCATGCGCGGCCTCGCGCTCGGTAAGAGGGGTGTGAAGCTTTCACATAGCTCTCTCTTGTGATGTCTTATAATGAACTATATTGATCGAAACAATATGTGAAATGAAAAGAGTGAGTGAGCGGTTAAAATAAAATAAAACCTTAGTGAACGAAACCGCTCTGATCTGATCCACTCTCACTGTAGTGTACCACTTTTTCCCACATCTAGTAATTACTAATTAGTGTACCTCCAAACAAGATACAATTGTTTAAAAAACCGTATTATTCGATGCATAATATGCAGCTATCCGCTGCAGAAGGCGCCTTGTTTTTTTTTTTTGGTGCATCAAAATTATTCAATTGAAGTAGTTATTTTTTTTTTTTTTTGTCACTCGTTAGAATGTTTCTAATAGTGATAAAAACTTTGAAATCTCGCTTTTCATCTTAAAAAGCAACGACCGAGTATGTTCTAATTTCTCCACCATTTTCTCGCCTTTGCTTTATACTAAGTTTATAGTCTTTATATTGTAACACACCACTGGCAATTTTTAACTCATTTATCAAACGATGTTTCCAGCTTATGTAGTTGCATTATTCTAGCTATTTAATTTGTATTACACATATTAAACGGCTCAATTACAGCAAAAATCAAATTTCAAACATAATTCAATTCATCGCAAGGCCATTTATAATAGATGAAGAAAAAAAAAATCGCAAGGCCATTTGTATCTTGTACTTGGCATGAGGAACGAAACAATTCTTTCTTAACTAGTGTCTTTTGTAATAGCTTTAGCTTCGGAACCAACTTACTTGGCTGCTTTTGTGTCCTCGATACCATCTTATTAACGAGTTTTTTGACGGTTGAACAGTTGACGGAAAACTAACGCACTTCGTGCACAACGTTCGTCCTTATACCTGAAAAACAATGCGCAGCGCAGCCCAACTTTTTTTTTTTTCTTTCATCCATAATACCGTGTGCGTGGCCCCGCCTTCCTGTCGCGTTAATTCTCTCCGTAAGCAATTAAAACGATCGCACGGGTTTATTCCATCACATCATCATTCATTCATCCACTGACTTTCGCGCGATTCGGGCGTATATTTAACAATCAGTTCCAGTTCACATGTTCTCGTGATTACATTCCTACCACGTGGTTGGTAAACATAGAAGAGGACGCACTGCCACCACGGTCAATACCCTTGAATTATGCGGGTTGGCACAGGATTACCTATCGATTTAGCGGCTGCAGTGTACTGCGAAAGTGTTAGAATTGGCGGGGAACGCTGCTAAAAATAATAGAATGAGAATCATCCTACAAGTAGCAATTCGCAATGACGAGAAACTGAACGAGATTATATCCGGCTTCACTAATTGCCCCGAGAATGTTCTTCCAAATATCCAAGCTGTTCTGCCTTCGGAAAAAAAACAGGAAAAAAAGCATTATTCGATTTATTCCCAGCTTTGTAGAAAATTAACCTAACTGTCCTTCTAGGGACGATCACTTGCTTTCAGCTGAAGTAGTCAATGAGTTTTTCGCATGTCAGTTCAACAATTTCGAGATGCACAAATCGAAATTTATGAGGGCTATTCAATGAAAAGTAAGAGTAGACTCTGGTCTGTGTCAGAAAAAGAAGATTGATGAATTCAAAAATGATTCAAAGTCAAGCATAAACGAAACTATGACATAAAGTCACGCTTTAGAGAGAATCTTTGTCGAAAGTAATTATTGCATCAACATTCTAAAACACATAGTTTGTTTTCAACTGATGATATTCGAAAAAAATTGTGTAAGGAAAAGTAATTCAAGGTTATACTCAAAACACCGTTGGGGATATTCGAGAAACTTCAAGTATGGCCGCAAGACTAGAACTGCAACCTACACCAGGCCACTTCAGAAGTTCTTGCATATTTTCATTCGTACCACCTTGTTATCCGAAAACGTCATTTTTTAATGATAATGGAATAAAAATCATAAACAGACCCGGATTTAAGGGAAACAAAGAGGGCACATGCCCCAGACCTCCCGATTCGAGGGGTTCCTCTAGTCCTGGGGCAGAGGTGAAGGCAGAGTGTTTTTTTTGCTGTCACCTTCCAGCACGTTACTTTTGAATGTTTTAAGAAAAAAGGGCCTCACAAAAAAAATCTGCCACAGGCCCCCAGCACCCAAATCCGGCCCTGATCATAAATATTACCACCTAATCAGCTGATAATTACTATCACAACTCAACTTTTGTACAGCTTCGAACAAGAAAACTTTTTTCAAAATAACAGTGCAGAACAAATTATGCAAAAAATGGCCCCATTAATCGCATGATGCGTCAGTATAACCTGCATTGTGAAATCATAGGCATAACAATATTAAGTGGAAAAATTAAAAAAATTCTGAAAGACACTAGAAATAAACATTATTTTTATTATCAGCATGTAAAAATAATATTGTAAATAACAACTGTAATGAAACACTGTATGTAGTCTAGATTTGCTTAACGAAATAAATTTATTAAAGAAAAAAATAATTTCGATATTGGAAAGTATCGAAAATAATTCAAAACTTGATCGTAAAAAAATGATTATAGGCTTTTAACCATTCCTGTGAATTCTGCTGCTCCCAACTAAGAAAACTTTTTCAGATACTTAAATGAGTTTTCCCATAATCCAACGTAGAAGCGACAAACCCGGAGAACGATTACTTCGCGGTCTTCTGACGCACTTCTACATACACTGGGGGTGCCAACATTCACTGGAATGGCAGAAAAAATTGTAATCTTCTTAGAGCAACTCGTATGAGCTTCAGTGCAATTTTATTCGCTTTTGTCGACTAGTCACTATCTACAACTTTACCGGAGACACAATTCAATCAAACAAACCGTTTCTTCAATATCTCAGATTTTATTCAATGCATCAATGAGGTATCAGCAAACAAATGGAGTTTCTACTTATTCTAAGCGAATCAAAAATGAAACCTTAAACTGGTTATTAGTTCACAGTCTTAAAGTTATCTCAAGTCTTTCACTTCGAAACGAGTCTTGTTTATTTAAAGGGTTGCACACATTTTTTTGCTCGAATAAAATGTTGGATTATGGATTTTATTCAAAAAGTTATAATTTTGAAAAGCATAGAAGCATTTTTCAAATTTTACTTTGTAAAAGAATTCATTTTGTCTCCTTTTTGCATTTATCTCAACATTCAAAGAAATGTAAACTCTAAAAGTTGAATAATAAGACTATAATATTAGTGCTCGCTAAGTGAAAGAACTTCGATTGCGGTGTTGAATATATGATATCAATGATATTTGTTTGCGTACGATATCACGCTCCAATCTCGTATCCAAAATGAAAACACTGCCTCCTCAATAAATAGTATCTGTGCAGTAATACTCAACAAACAGTTTCCCCTGACAAGCCGATTTTGGGGTTGCGGTTGGGTTGATACTGATACATAAAATAATACGTTTGTGGAATCGGATATTCACTTTATCATCGATTGTTGGTGACATAAAATACTCATAAACTTATTTATAGCAATACAGATCCTAATGGTATTGGCATTTGATCGCTTTTGAGCGTATATACCCCTAATATCATATACCGGTAATTCAAAGCGATAATCTTGATTCAGATAACTCTAGCATCGCGTCGAAAGATTTTACATTGAGATTTCACCCCCAAATTGTCACAAGAACGGACGGGTTTGGTTTTGCACCTATAGAGGAGACAGAACGTTGTTTTCATTGTTTTTCACCACACAGCTTATAGCCTAGCGAATGTTATTTACGGAACCTTTACTGTCCCCTGGTAGCAGTTCTGCTGTGCAGCAATACCGGTTAGTTTCAGTATCAAGAATTCCTCATAAATATAGATATGCCATATTCCATTCTTCCCTCCGTTCACTGCAAAGTGCGGCAGCCTACCAGAAAAGCTCGCACGTGCTTAACGCTACAAATGTCGAGTGGCCATAGCTGTTTGTAGTGATAATATCTTTTTTATGAGCGGACTGGAATGACTCTTTCCTCCTAGTTTGCTCGGGGGCAGCAAGCGGCCGCTATTCAGGAGCAGGTAAATTTTAACTAGGGGAGACCAAGGCGAAATTGTTGAAATTTTAAGTAGAACCTTGATCATCCTTAAGCCTTTTTAGTTTGCGAATTTATCTTTTAAAGTGGAACTTTCAAACAAAAAAGAAATTTCATACTATTATACTATTATACTATTACTATTTTGTTTCATTTTTTTTTTATTCATTCCTATTTTCAGACAATAGGTAATTCATTTTTGCATTTTTTTTATGCATTTACTGCTTCAAATCTCGCGTAATTTTTCAAAGGGACTTAAGTAACAATGACAGATTCTCTCCTCTTTCACTTTGTTTCGTTAATTACGTCGTCATTATATATATTTTCTAAGCTTTCTTCCCCTTAATCGAGAGATAGTAACACTGTCTTGCTTACTATGCATTGAGTGTTATGAAATATGGAAAAAATAACATAATTTATTGATCTAAGAGAAAGTAAACAAAGAGAGTCTCTCAATGTTAGATAGGTCGCTTTGAAAAATTACGCGAGAAATAAAGTTGATAGCCAACAACCTGAAAACGTCCATGTCGATTGTATCCTTACAAACGCTTTGGCTAACCTGTTGTGGCGCGGTTGTAGACCTTCATCTGTTGATTGTTACCACTGTCTTCTTATTCTTGCTGACACACTTCTACCTGGCAAATAAAAGGTAGGCAGGCTTTCAAGAAAATGAAAGGCCAGATAGGGAGAAACGTGTTAGGGCTATTTGCGACTGTCACTACTGGAAGACTGGAGGCATTGTTACAGCTCACAGCCAAATGTAATCGGAAACAATGGTTGCGACAACAGCTAGGATTAGATCTGAAACTCTATGAAATCCGCCTAAAATGGAAGATGTGTCAAATTTATAAGTCTTTTGTTTCTAATTGAACGTTAGGTCGAATGTGCTACCTGAACCATATTTGAATACAAAAGTTTTGCGTAAATTGGGTGCCATGATTAGGTGAGATTTGTTTTATTAATTTAATGAGACATTTAAACCAAGTGAATGGATATTCTTACCATCGACATTTTGCTAGTAAACGAGGCTAACCAGTATGATCATGCAATAAACTAAGAACGATAACCTAGCCACAAATGTGAAGCAGAAGCAGTTTACCAACTGCTACCGTTCATGACAAATTTGGAGCTAGAAAGTTGGCGAAAAAAACCCAATGAAAAATTTCAACACAATCAAGCTTTAATTTGTTAGTGTTAAGCCGTTGAAGTTTACAATATTTGAATACTGAAGAACACAGAAGAAAGAATCGATCTAAATTGAATTATATGAAACGTGTTTTCCGTAAAATATTATTTATCAACCAATTCTAAACCCTTTCTTCCTACTAGACATAAATAAACCTTTTCGTAGGCTGCTCGCTGTTTATGATTAATACTGTTGCTGTAATGGTAGCGTGACGAGAAAGCTTTATGACGTGTTGCATATTGTAAACGGCCATTAGGTGGTAACTATAACTTTGCGTGTCCATAAAAGTCATTGCATGCATGAGGTTTTATGTTCAACGTTTCGTTGAATAGATTAGATAGTCCTTTACATCGGTTTGCACATTGAACCATTAATACTTAGGATTCTTAGGAGTAATAACAGACTGCACTCCATGTTTATTCCATTAACTTTTTCCTCTGTGGATCTTATTCATCTCAAATAATAACATGCTTCAATCCAATTGTCGCCACAGCTCATCACCGATAAAAAAAAGTCCGTCGCAAACAATTACGCATCAAAT
Source organism: Wyeomyia smithii (assembly GCF_029784165.1). Classification (NCBI taxonomy): domain Eukaryota; kingdom Metazoa; phylum Arthropoda; class Insecta; order Diptera; family Culicidae; genus Wyeomyia; species Wyeomyia smithii. The sequence continues at coordinate 61,813,764 of NC_073696.1, forward strand.
CTACAAGCACACTTCATTCGTGCGGAGAAATTCCGCTTCGTGTTAATTGGGAGTCAGTGTCAGCCAGATCCCTAGTTAATTAAACGTAGATCCCAGTTGATACAGCTAATACTGCTGATTCAGTGCGGTGGCAGAGGCTGTTCCTTTGCATCGTCCTCTCATCGGTGCGGTACACCGAAGGCGTTACAACTGGTCCGGGTAGATGCTGTCTTCTTTGTACAGCAAAAGTTTGCCGACGCACACACAGAATCTAATTACTTGATAACTAACTTGTTTACCCTGTCTATGACTAGCTTACAAAAGGTCTTGAGGACAATAGATTTCGTCTGCTGGCGAATATGTACAACAACCATCATGTAATATCCTATGATTGCTGTTCGAATACAAATGTACATTTTTAAAAATAATTGTAGGTACTGTTACCAGCTAAGAAGCCCTCACCAAACCGGAGATTGATCTGTGGAAAACGGCAAGACTGGACTTGTGGTCAAACACCATTTCCATTCGATTTCCTGCGCCATGATTGAATGTTGGTTTTATTGATATTTGCTTGAGCTCTTTTTCTCTGTCTCATACACCTTAATTAATTCCAAATAATCACACTGTCCAAGACGAGATATCGAAAAATTGATTTCATTTTTCATGCGAATATCTATCTCATTGCAGCGGTAGAATGCTTGAAATGAACTATAACGGTTGAAATAATATCTACAGCACTCTATTCATATTCAGGAAAAAACTCATCAATTTTAAAACCAATTTAATTAGTGCACAGAACACAGTAGTCCCTGTTGAATGGGATTTATGTCGTGTTGCAAAATCGTTAGCACAGAAAAATGATTCTGCACAATTAAAATTTAACGCTAAATCGTAGCTGTAATAACACGCAAATCTAGCGAACGCTGAGCGTCACCTGAATTGTGGTTCGCACTCATCGCAGTTTAACGCTATGCTGTGGTAAGTCAGTAACGTGTAAAATGATTCAGGCGAGCACAACATGGAAATTAAAAAAAATAATTACCAGTGCGATGGTAACATTTTGAGCAGTAACTTGGTCGTCTCCATTTATGTTGATTAGCAAAACTCACGTTCACTACGGAGCTCGTCATATTAAATGTATTAGAGAGGATCCAGAAAAGGATTTTTTACGGAATTCGAAGTCTCTAAAGCTAAAGCAAACATTAAAACTTATGATCGATATTCCACAATAATTTCAAAAGTGGAAGATCAGTAATAAAACATATGGTAAAAGAAAAAAAAAGTGATCCTCCCTATTATTTTGCTGTTTTCACGTGTATACGAATAGAGTGAGGGAATATTAAGCCTGCACGTAGGAGTGGTTCACATCAGGAGTTGGTTACTGGTACAAATGGGTACAAATTTGCGTGAAACGTTTATCTTTTTTGAATCGATTCCAAGATGAAAAACCTTAGCGTAATGTTTAGGAACGCGGTGGTCCTGATCGCCGTCCAGGATCAATAGTTAATGGTTAAATAAAGATGGTTAAAAAATGAACAATCGAGTGGGAGTAGGAGTAACTAGCCCAGGAATGGACCTGTCAATTCCAATGGTCCAATGGCCAACTGTCTTTCAAGCTGAAATCCAAGCAATACTAGAATATTCTGATATATGCTACGCAGGAAATACAGACATTTAAACATTTGCATTATATCCGACAGTCCAGCAACGTTAAAGGCTTCGGAGTCTGCGACATGCACATCGAAACTAATTTGCGAGTCTGTTCAGTCACTCCAAACACTGGGTTGTAAAAATCAGGAAGACTTACATTGTGTTTCTGGACACTGTGGAATAGATGGAAACGAAAGAGCCGATGAACGCGGCAAGACTTGGATCATCTCATCAGTTCATAGGAGTAGGACCAGAACCCTTCTGTGGTCTATCCGCTTGTTCCCTTAGAATGGAACCGAAAGCATGGAAAACTCTGAAAGTGGAATCCAACTGGACGAAAACTTCCATCGGTAGGCAGTCGAAGCGTTTCATCACACCGAACGTTTCTATGACTCGCAAAATACTAAGCACGTATACTGGTTTAATAACAGGGCATTATCTAAGCCGTTATCATTTGAGGTTACGAAAAAACTTCAAGATGACACATGTCGAGTGGCATGGAAAAATAAGACTCGGAAGATCTGTTATACAGATGTCCAGCACTTTTTATCAAAAGATATAAGTTCTTCGAGAGAGGGCTACTGGAACCCTCCGTAATCTGGAGAACAAATCCCAGTACAGTTGTGCGCTATATAGAAGCAAAGCCTCGGTGCTACGTTTCGATTTGGAACTCGACCTTCTGTTTATTATTCACAGACTTCGCAGTCAACTGTTAAAGTGTACAGGACAATTGCGGGGCTAGCGCTACGATCCTACTGACACTAACAGTCTCTCCCGAGCCGAGACTCGAACCTACGACGACTGGCTTGTTAGGCCAGCATCGTACCTCGAGACCATCTGGGAACTGGACTAATGCTATTGGTCAGGTTGTAAAGACCACTTCCAATAGCGATACGTTGTCCTGACGTAGCAAAATCAAAAAGGGGGAATATGTCACAAAATATCAAAAAATGGTCGCAGTGACGAAAATACCCAACACGGAGAAAAAAAGATGAAAAATATTTTTAAAAAATAAAAACAAATTTGCTTATTCTAAAAAAAATCTTTTTTCTGTTTTTTCTAGGTAAGTGAAATCAGACGAGGAAGATTGTGTGGTTTGCCACAATTTATCTACTGTTATAAGGTATTTCTAGACGTTTTTTCTATTGAAATGTGTACTTAAGCTTATGATAAACATTCTATTTTCATTATTTGATATACTTGATCCAGGAGCTGATATAAAATTAAATTCGTGCTTGTGCATTTGAGACATGTGTAATAGAAGCAAGTAAAAACAATCAATAGCTTCAAAATAAAGTTTAAAAAAATATCAGCAGAAAATGCAACATGAAAAACACACACACAGCACATTTAAATAAAAAAGCAAGTCACAACACAAATTTGAAAATTACTCAAAATAATTCAAGCAAAAGAGAGTTGAAAGAATGTTCATTAGAGAAACCGTCTAACATTGAGTACGATAAGAAGCATAAGCCTCAGAATTTTATATGTTTTTCCACGGATACAAACTTTTGCACGAAAATAACATTTTAATAACAAGTTCTCAAATTATACCGAAAAAAAAATACATTGGAAAGTCCTATAGGATTCGCTGAATTGCAAAAAGGGTTTCAAACGCTAGTTTCACAATCCCATACGCCTTTAAATCGTTCTTTTCCCGTACAAGTTGTCTATAGTAATATTTTTACATAATTGCAAAAGTGACTTAAATTAAATTTTGAAAAAGTCAGAAATGTTCTGAAGTTTTTCTTTTTTGTTGTTTGTTTGTAATTTTTATTTATAATTTCTCACTATCATCATTTTATCAATACTACCAGAGATGACAATATTCCAGTTTAAACTGCATTCTTCCAGTTTTTTTAGAGATTCAGTCAAACGGTTGAATCACGAAATCATCCAGTTTTGTATATTTTTATCAGCTTCATCCAGATTTTTCATCAGCTTTAGTTCCCATTATTTTTGTCTATTGTGAAAATATTTCTTTAGATAAAAGTTGTAACTTGGTTTATCTTTGTAAATTTTTTAGGAGGGAGTAAATGAAGATTTCATTGATTTTTTCCTTTCTCGCACGAAACTTAGCTAAATTGACAGCAACATGACTCGTTACAGACTTAAAAAAAACCCAAATTAATCCACCTAGCGGTGAGACCTAGCCTTTCTAATTCGCTCTTTAATATATATTGAAACAAATTTGCCAAAAAAAAACTTCAAATTATCATAGTTTACTTCAAAAAATAAAATTGGGTATCCAACAATTATTATTTATCCAATTATATAAAATTGGGTATACCAAACATCATTTTGAAATAAGCATTCACACGCAACATACATTCACACATACAAACATGTGTGTAGATACACACACATACCAATTACATTTGAAGAAATATTCGTTTCGAATATAGTAGGCTTTTTTCTGAATGTCACGACACTGTGGGGTTTTCGGGTAGAAGCCGGGAATCAACGTCAGATTTTATTTTGGAATCCGAAATTGTGGCTTTCTTCTTTTGGAATACATCCTAGAATTGCCAAATACGATCCAATAAAAATGTTATCGCTCTTTGCGTTCCAAGAATAGTGCTGCTGTATTTCAAGTAAATGAATTTCATAATGATAAAAGTATAATATTCTTGAAATGAGTTGAGCTAAAGAGGTAGTAAAATGAAAAAAAAAAAGATTCCTAATTTCGAATAGTTTAATTCCTGAGGTCACATATTTTAATCTAGGCAGTTAGCTTCAAACAGTCTTTCACCTAATAAATGAATATGAAATAAATTACTTGTTAGAGACCGTTCGTCTGACACCTGTTTTGTTCAAATATGTTATGTAATCACACATGATGACGATATACCGTATTCCGGCTCACTCCCCCTCGGCCTTGTGTCCATTCGGCCTTGCGTCCATTCGGCCTCGCGTCCATTCGGCCTCGCGTCCATTCGGCCTCGCGTCCATTCGGCCTCGCGTCCATTCGGCCTCGCGTCCATTCGGCCTCGCGTCCATTATGCCTAGCGTACTATGCCTCGCGTCCGTATGCCTCGCGTCTGTATGCTTAACGGGGTGTCATCCGTTGGCCATAAACCGAAGTCTACCGAAACACCACGATTTTGTATATATTATACATATTCTGATTTCGATCTCTGTCAATGTATTCATTACGCAACTGTTGCGTTATCCTTTTGACACATTTTTTGTACATAGTCAGAGAATTTAATGTGCGTTTTAAGAGCACACATCGAATGATGTAAGCTTGAACTTTTGCGTGTATATTAAACTCAGATATTTTTTACTCTTCGTATGTAGATCAAATGTAAATATATTGGCATAATATTTTTTTTAAATCATGCGGCGCAGACGCATAATCGAGGATAAGGAAACGAGGCGGCATTAAGCCGTGATTTCCACAGTCCGGGCCGGCCGTCGACCCGCCGTCGAAAGCGGCGGCTTCTCGCTCTTAAACGACTATCTATCGATCTATTGGTTTGCTAGGTCTACTCAAACAGAGTTTCTTTACTTTAGTTAAGTTCGAACAAGCGGTAGCGAGTAAGGACAGCATTCGCTCGAACAGCGAGTCGGCCGAAGGTCGCGAGTGGATTGTTTTCCAATTGACACTCTGAAGCGACATACATGTTATTGAAAGAGGGCTGTGATGATGATGACGATAGTACCGTATTCCGCCTCACTTCTCCTCGGCCTTGTGTCCATTCGGCCTTTCGTCCATTCGGCCTTGCGTCCATTCGGCCTTGCTTCCATTCGGCCTCGCGTTCATTCGGCCTGGCGTCCATTCGGCCTCGCGTCTATTCGGCCTCGCGTCCATATGCCTCGTGTCCGTATGCCTTGCGTCTGTATGCTTACCCTCCCTTACCCTGGTTCATGAAATTGTCGATATCGATTTTTTGTTGTTGTCAAATGTCTTAGAAATGCACGAAACGTCGAGATCTAGTGTTATCTCAAAAAACAAATTAGAAAAAAATCGATGTTTTGGGACCTATTTTTGAGGTGAGAGAGTTTCTCAGAAAGAGGATTTGAAAAAAATCAGATTACACCAGATCTCGACGCTTCATGACATTTGGCATCAAAAAACATTTCCGATATCGACGATTTCGTATACTACTAGGTACTTGTGTTATTCTTTGTATTGATGGTATCAATACTGCTTACGTTTCCTACACACTATCTAAATAACACCGTATGAGCATCTTCAACACAATTAAACCACTCTTTGTTGCATACCGCAATATTCAATACCCTCTATATCTGACCACTCTTATCCAGCCGATCGGTAAACGCAGTATAACACCTATTTTAAAGCCTGAAACCAGACTACAGCCCTTCTAGACTTCGGATTGTTGAACAACAACATTTTAGATAATCATGACACAACTAGGACATTCCATAGAAAATTAATAAAAATACATATTTTTTTAGCTTGTCATTTCTGATATCGCTGAACCTTTTCAAGAGGTCATTTTATTATATAAGTTGCAAATAATTATTTTATTATTGAATTAATTATTTGTTTGATTATTAATTATTATAATCTATATCAGAAAAACGGTTTGTTTGAATGGAATAGTGTCTCGGGCAAAGCTGTAGGAAATAAAGCTGCGCGTCTAGAAAAAATATATACACCATAGAATTTTTTTTCCTGTGCCAAATTTTACAAATCATCACGAAATGTTGAATATCTCAAAAAGTACCTTTTTTAATCTAATTTACAAAGTCGACTACAATCTGACTAATGTTTGATAATGGTAAAAAGAAAAATAACATGGTTTGTTCGATTTATGTTATGTCTTCAGCAAAGTTGTAGTTAGTATTTTTGTCGTTCCAGGAAAAAAACATACACCGTAAGAGAAAAAATCTTCTTGTGATAAATGACCTCTTCATCAGAAAGGAACAACTGTGCAAAGTTTCAGTTAAATCGGAAATTTTCGATAAGCATCGATTTGCATCAATTCCAATCGTGTACCAACAATCATAACTTAAAAACGATTGAACCTCAAAAATAATTCTCTCAGTAAGAATGATGCATGCAATCTGAATTTGCAACAATTATACTCTGCAGAAAGAACACTAATAAAAATATGCTAAATTTTAAAGATTTAAAGACAACTGAAAACTAACCACGATAGCTCTTTTCAGAGTTTTTTCCTTTAGTGTATTTTTTCCAAAAATATATTCTATTTTGTATAACTTTTTTAGACGTCACTTCAATAGAAATAGCGAATTTCCAGCGATATTTTTCGAAAAAAAATTCATTTCAAAATACACCTGATATTCAACGAAAAAAAAAATTTAATGGTGATTAGGCATTGGTTATTAACTGCCTAACATTTTTGCTTGAGTCACTGATTGCTGTATTTATGATTCATTTGATTATTTATACAGCGTGGTTGATAACACCAATACCAGTCATCGACACTTGATTTAATACACTAAATATAGACCTGTAATCCGAGAATAAAAAAACGGCAACAAAAAATAAATCAGTTAATATCCATTTCTCCTCATTCTATCAGTCCTAATGGCACAATATTTCATAAAACTACTCTCCCAGGTAAACAAAATAATATATAGTACATTATGACTAACAATTTGCAACAGGTTCGGTAACTACCTAATACACATTTATTCTCTACCACAATCTAACATGAGTGAATCGAATATGTTATACATATAAACGATTGTGCCAAGAGGTTTTCCATATTCCCATCCACATCAATCAATCTAACATGGGTCAGCTCAAACCTCTCAGGCACAATTTGGTGCAGAAATGTACGAATCTATACAATTCCACACGTGTGGCATTGATCATATACCATACCAAAATTTCAGTCTCATTTTGTGTTGGTGAAGAAATTTTTGGGGATATGGTGGTTGACGATGTTTGAGGGTTGGTGAGTGTTACCTGTAAGTCTTCTTCTTTCTCATCGAAAGGGGTCGTTATTTCCGAAAACTCGGTTTGTAAAATTTGTCGGTGCTTTCTCTTAGTTGTTGTAGGCGGTGTGTTCGTTCACTGGATAACGATGTCCGATGAGACTGCAGGTCTGCTAAAACGTCATCGCGTGATATTCCCAATTCTTCATGTACGTCCAGGAAAATTTCACGTAGCAGGTTTAAGTCAGTTGGTAGTCCTTCAGCTGCCAGCATCACCGATGAACTAATTTTGGTGATTCCTCGAATGCATACCGTTATTGGCTGATTATGCAGGAAAGCAAGGAAAGTTCGTACCGTATCCATAATTTTGTGATCACGCAGCCGTGCTTTCAGATAGCGTTTCTCACCAGGAGCGGATTGCTCCGTTAGTCTGACAATCGGTGGACGCATAGGATCTAGCAGCGGAGCAGTATTTTCCGGTTCTGACTGTGAAGTAGTGCTCTGTGTTGTACCTTTTTCAGATCGATACGGGTTGATAGTTACTCCTTTCCTGAAGTTGATGAGTTTTGGAGCAGAAAGTGCAGCTATCGGATGGTCGGTTGATGAGGGTGGCCCGGCGAATTAAACTTTTGCTGTGGCTAGTAATAATAGTCTGATGCGTTGATACTTTGATAGTTTTGCGTACCGCTGTGCTGGTTGTTTTGTTTACTGGTATGAGTGATTTGTTGTTTTCTTTTTTTACGGTTTCTTTTGGCTTTTTCGGCAGCTTTTTCTTGTTGTCTTCGAGACCGTTGCTTGGCATCATAAGTGGTCCTGCTTCCATTGCCATTGGTTACCCAGAAATCTCCATCCTGGAGATGTGTGGTCCGCTTTCGGGTAGTAAGATTTTTCAGCTAGTTCTTCCTGAAGATTTTTTTGAGGTTTTGTACTGCATGTGTTGGTCACCTGAAGATTGGAGACAGTCCCTGAGACAAATTTCAGCTCCTCGAGTATTTCAGTAAGTTTTGAGTCGTTATTTGTATGAGGTTTCAATGACTCAGCCTCTGCGATTGAACTAATAAAATTGCTAGTCAGGCTTGAGAGCCGTTCGTCAAAATATTTATGTATTTTTTGTGGCATCGTTGAAAACGACTCGCTGATGCCGGTCAATGTCGTGTGCAATTTATTGTCACATGACTTTATGTGCTGCCCGACCGCACTGCACATGTTTTGATTGCTTTTGTTTATCGCTGACAAAGTTTCTTTGACATCATTAAGCAGGTGCTCAATACTGTCGAACAATTCTGACACTAAGCAGAATTTTTTCATATCCGCGGCAATTCGATGATTGGCGTCCGTCTGTCGATGTATTGCATCCACAAGCTGCTCCTGTTGATGAAGCAGCTTCCGTACGTCAGCTTCCTTCCGGAGAATTTCTTGACATTCCGTACTTACTGGCGCCATATAAGATGTGATGAAAAGTTCGCGGTGTCGTTGTACGCCGATACACGCAGCATGGTAAGTTCTACTGCAGAACTCGCACTTCCAAAGAAAGCGGTCGTCGTTTATGCTGCACGAATTTACACCGCACGGCATGGTTATTTACGTTAATACACTAAGCGGAAGAGTTACGACACGGTCAGCAAAAACACGCGACGTTGTCAAGGTTCGAAAAAAAACAAAAAAAATGTATGCTATACAAGTTAATTGCGGAGCGAAAAGCAAACGCGTCCGCGCCCGATGACTGTTCGAGGCGAAAAAAAGGTGGTATTCATATACCATTGAAATACAGTGCCTTCTTGATTATGACAACATACAGTTAGGTAGTTTTATCTATCTACAAAGATGCTTTAGAAATCATGTTGAACGATCCTTTTAAATTGTTTAATTGAAATGTTGCAAATACGGAATAGGGTCAAAAATCGAACAGCCACTGTCATGACTCGTAACTTATTGGACCTCGCACCACCAATCCCGAATGAATGAGGTCGGTATTATCCTATCGATTTATCAATAGGTGCCAGCCAACCAGACGGCTTTCCATCGGATATATTAATTTCAAATTAATTGCTGCTGATCAATCATAATTGTATATCAGCTTCCAGCATCACAGGATATGGCACGAGGCATAAGGGTCGAACTTAATAAGAAGCGCCGCAAACGTACAACGCAACGAGCAATCTCGGAACCGAGTGCAACCGAATCACTGACGAATTTTCATCCGTAGGCTGGTTCAGTGTCTAATATGGTGGGTAAATGGTGTGTCCTATTTGTGTACGCTAATAAAAATACCTGTTTATCACACCAAAACAATCAGCCAAAGCTTGTTGCGTATAGCTTTGGCTTATTGATGTAATGTACTGAACCACCACGAAAAAAGCGCCATCATGTGAGGAATGATTGCGTAGAATTCTGCCTGTAATTAAAACCTTCCGCTCCATCGAGCCAATAGCAGAGCAATAATGAAGTCGAATTTACAAGGCGAGCGTCATGACAGGGGAAATTCTATGCTGGCAGATTAAATCCCGAACACATAATGATTAAATTAGGTTTGAAGAAATTATGCATTCTAACGAGCTCGTGAATTAATAATTTCCCCAAGCTAATTGCCAAAGTTTCAGGATGACTAGGGAATAGTTCGGGCATCCGTTTAGATTCTTCATATTCATTTTTAGCTTCAATTTTGCATAATTTCCTTCTAATTAGGAATCATTTTTAAAACCCCGTCGAAATGAGCTGCATAAAAATACAAAGCGTCTGCACTGATTGACATATAACGTGGAGGTAGGTCATCTACTATTTCTGGAGTTTCTAAAAAAGACTAGAAATACACATCTTTTTTTCCGTCATTTGGCACTTTTCACACGTTCAGTTGCATACATCCGATTACATAAACAGCTTCTGCAAACAAGAATGTGCAAACGGCATAGAACTGCTGAAGAAGTGCCGTAAAAAATTCTTGTCGTATGTTATCTCCATGTCTACCACATGAAAAGTTTTGACAGGCTATCTGAAGTGAAACCGAGCTTTCCTATACAAGTGAGGTTCGGATGCAAACGAAGTGCCTTACGTACGTCACCAGCGAGACCAACAGACAAAAGCTTATCGAAGCAACCAAAAAGTGGGGAAAAAAGAATGTCAAAGCAAAGCATGCTGACGAATTGATGTTCTCACCTTCACACATTCCCCCGAACGGGATTGAATTTCTTCACCCACTAAGTAGCATAGCAATCAAACTTTGGAACAGTTGTTAAAGTCGTCTTTGATTTCAATGAAACTTGCTTAGGTACTGCTTATATTATACATTTTTTTTGACGCAAGACAGGAACCGTAAGGGTGGAAATTCAAATATTTCTCGCATTTAATGAAACGTTTTTGAAGTAAGTTTCCAAAATCAAAATCGATCCTATTTTCAAAGTTTTTGTATCAACTGGTTCTTCAAAGAAATAGTTATCGGTTTCCGTTATACTCTACTAATTTTTTTGGAAATAAATATTGAAATTCAGTCCGCAAATATATATTTCGACTGTGACGTACAGTCTTCCTCAGTGCTTATGTGGACTGGTGGTGGATTTTTTAAATTTGAACTGGTTCTTGGTGTTTATAAATTTTGTGCTAACAGGAAAAACCAACTTTTTCAAACTCCAAAACTATTGTATACTATGAAAGCTATGCATATTAATACCATGCGATCAAAGTACAACGACGAAGAGGGAGCTGGCTAGTTAGTGTGTACGTTATCCAGATAAACCTAAAGTGTTATCCGTGGATGCGTTGGTGTGTTTGTTCAGCACGTGGGTGTTCATGCAACGAATGCCATTGTTATATTAAGGCATTCGTTTGTTCTCTCTGCAGGAAACATACCTTTACTGGTGGTAAAATGTAAATGTAGAACAAACGCAAAACGTGCATGAATCCGCCCTAAATTAATAGTATGACACCCAAAATATACATTGGCCTTCATAGTCAAGTTTTACCTTCTGGAAAACTAACTCTCCTCGCGAAGCGAATTTGTTCAATGCGTGCATATACTTACAAATTCAAATCGTGAGCATCATAAACGATAATGTTGCTCTGTGGGCGAGTGAAATTTTCAGCCATTTCAACAAGTGGAAGCTAAAATGAAATAGAAGGTTTTCTGTGCTTTAGACGCAAAAGACGACGATAATGATGATGGCTGTGATGATATGGTTTCCAAGCATTGTAAAGCGAAGCACGTTTCCCGCACATGTGGGCACAAAACTCAAAAAATTGGCCTCTAATCACTTTCCGAACCATTCCTCCTTTTTTTCCAAAAGCTACCAGCATTCACCACATGAATTCTTATCTTTAGGGGCACGACGAGAGGATGCCGGGCGAGATACATGATTGATTTTACATCGGTCACCCATTCTCACAAAACGCACCAGAAATCTAATTTTAGAATCAACCCACAAATGGTTTCCGGTTCCCTATCGGAAAGATTTTTTCGATTCCACAAATCGTACGGGTAAAATATCACTTTACACATACACACTCACAAACGGTAATTCACTTAGGTGTCACTGATGTTTCTAAAAGTGTTCTGTAAATGATCACCAAACAGAGATGCACATAAATTACATATCCTTTTCTTCTACATTTGAGCATGGAACTTGCACATTCAAACAACTCACGAGTGCTGAGAACCGTGAAATCACTTTACGCAGATGTGCTATTTATCCCCCCGAAACATACAACCAACCACCACTGGGTGACTGCCTAAAATTGCTGGGCCAGAAATATGAATATCTCTTATCTCTCCGCTATAAATTTCCACTTGTTGCTTTAGCGGTTGCGGTTGCGGGCTAAAGCCTTTCCGCTTTTAGCGGTGGAGAACTTTTCCTATGGTTTGCAAACCGACACCCTTAACGTAATAAGAAGGCGACACTCAAAAAGGCAGTAACGCTAAGTAATGCAACGTGAATTGTTTGTTCTTATTATTCAAGTTGATGCTTGATTTTTAGCACAATTTGTTTTTCGTAGCGGAATTCGAAATTAATAATTAATATACTTTGTTTATTAGAATTCAATAATCCTTTTTTTCGCAATTAAAGTTTGTTAATAGAAATTTAAATTGGGGTAAAATATTTATTTCTAAAATAATCTTCACTACGGATTAGAACAAAAGTTGAGAATGTTATGATCATACGTAGATTTTTACGTATAGCTAAACGATTTCAGTGTAATTCGTTTCACATTGATTAAGTTTAAGTACCTACTGTTAGTTTTTCGATTTTGAATTTTCAAATATACCTATCAATGTCTCTCAAGTGTAAAAATACACGCTGAAAAAAGAATTTCTGCGCTGTTACAGTATTCTAACACAAATAAATGTATCTTATTGGAGAAATTCAGCATAGTTGTGTATTGTGCTTGCACGCATTGAGAAGATAGTGTACTATATTTTCCGAAAATTACAAATTCATGCTAAAGGTTAATCCAAATCACAGCACAAAAATCTTTCCAAAAAACGATAACTGATACTATCACAAAATTGTACTCTGCCACTGGAGGCATCCTTGTTAGATGCTACCCACGTTAAAAGCAAAAAGGATACGATAATAATGAAGTTATAAGCTCTTTTAAACACTTCATTAATAACAGACTCTATCTGGTCGGAACAGGTGTCCGCTATATTAGCCACATACACGTAGCGGCTGCCAATGACCAGAGCACACGTATGCCGAGTTCTTTCACAAAATTTTCACAGGATATACAAGAGGCGGCGAGGTATGAAATCGTGCGCCGACGGTGAACAGGCTTTTGTGTGGGCATTTTTCTATAGCGATAATAAAACGGTATGTTTGATCTCGATTAGCGTTGAAAAAAAGGATACGAAAACAAGTTTGATTCTGTCACAAACTACGGTAATAGCGGTAACGTGACTCGCTTGTATCATGAAATTTGATTGTCTGCCACTTTTGACCTTCCCGAATAGCTGGGTGAAATAACGCGCGTGGCACCGTATGCTTGTGACTTCTTGGCAAAACAGCATTATTCACTTTAGCCGAATCACTAGTGTCAAGATATTTTGCTTTTCACAAATTTTGCAACGACCAGAATTATAACACATACTAAGTAAAAAACCAATGTTATCTCTGGGTGCTAATTCCACAGATTAGTTCATGTTATTCTGTCAGATAACCCGGCGGTCATTAGACTATATTTTTAAAGTTTCAATATTTCAGTTGTTATCAACACTAACGATATTTGCAATTTTGTCAGTAGTAAAATAATATAGTTGTGATGACAGTGTCAAAGTATAATAATATTATAGTTATCTCGACGATACATATTTAATCTTACCATTCGCTTTCCAGCCGTGGAATTGCTGTAGCAAAAATGTAATTGTCTTATTCAGTTCTAGATAATGAACATGACTGCCATCAAAACTGCGTAAAACCCAACTCTTATCATATTTTTTGCATTGCAAGCACGTTTCAATAACATCACACACACGCACACAAAAACATAATTATCACGGACAATTTCGCCAAAATGACAATAGTATTTTATACAAGTCGTACCTACTTCCAGTGCCGAAGGGATTGTGTGATGCTCGGCTTCACTGTCATATCCACGGGCCGGATATTTTCGCTTTTCCTACCATATGGTGTGCATTTGACTGCTTATATCTCGCGCACTTCAGTTACGCCCGGTGTTACGCGCTCTGGTGTGATGCAACGGAGTGTTTAATTAAATTTAAAAGTATTTACACTGCTCGGTTCGCTGAGTTCGGGGAGCGGAAATTGGATTACTTTACAAAACGGTCGACTGGTAATACAGGACACTAGGCTTATCTTATGGCCGACAGTGAGCCACATTCATGCACTGCCAATTTTATATATATCTAATCCTGTTTTTCTCATGTCACGCATTGGAATCATGCTGAGTCTTTTCCTGACCGATTTTCGCTGATTGAACTCTAGGCTTATCAGCGAACAGTTCTGCTACACATAACAGCCAGGAGGCTGACTCGGTGGCTGCAAATATTGAGGACAAGCCGGTGCTGCCGGCTGCCAACAATGATTTGTTCTTTCATTGATATTTTCCTGGCGGGGTTACCACTACGGGCAATAAAAACAGCTTCACTTTCTCACCTTGCAGGATATTTGGCAATGTTTCAATAAACAAGCATGCATATTTATTTATTGAATGAATACCAGGTACCGCTGCAAAATCATCCAGCGGTGGTTGGAGGATACCACATGGCAAGTAGAACAAACGTTTTTCCCTGGGAGCGAACACGGTATCAAATCGGATCAGCAAAATTAACGATCAGAGTAATTATGAATGATTTCCAATAGTAACATATTGCAACATTCACACAATTAGCTTGTTTGCAAGCGATTCCCAGAGAGGTGTTGGTGCTCTACAAAGCATCGTTAGCACACGTTACAATTTTGAAAATTAATTCTAGATTATCTATCCCGTAGAATCTGCGCGGAAAAAAGATCCAAAACATCAGCTTATCAGCTTATGAAGGTCGCCCATCCACGGTTCGGTTATAATGTGGAGCACCTGAGTGTCTGCATGGGGTTTCGACACCGATGTCAAGAATTTGGTCGCGTTGCGGTGGTAAGGATTAACAGCAGCCAGCGCATGTCCCGATATCCCCACGGTGTGTTTATTAATAACTTTTTAAATAAAAAATACGAATTGATTCACCTAGTCGAGTTATCTGACCTTTTTTATACAAAATTTATTAGTTGCAAGAAAAAATTAGTACATACATATGACTTCTAAAAAATATTTAACTTTTGCAACCAATTATGCTAAAACTTAGTCAAATAAGGTGGAGGGATTAAAATTCCTCAGAAACTTTGTAGGATGAGTGTTTTTTTCTCAACTATTCCGGGCGGCCAACAAAAGATAATTCGCTGAATAACATTAGATCCATGGTAGTGTGGCCTTCCGGAGGATCTGGAATGATCATATTAGAAATCAAATTTTTTGGTGGTTTCAATTCAACCTTTATTCGTCATTTGTAGAGACAATTTTAAAACTTATCCTAGAGGTTCCCTTTTTTTCTAAATATATCCTGCACGCTAAACTCAAATTGAAATGGTCAACTAACCAGTGCCCACTGTTTTCAAAGTTGCAAAAAACGTGATCGAAATTATTTTGACCCGAAAAACTGATTTTAGAGCGACTTGAAAAGCGTAAAAATAAAATAATCTCAAACCACCAGAAATTTACATGACCAAAATACATCAAAATTCCTGAAAACCGTAAAATAGTGAAATGATTACAACAGAATTTAATGCCAAATTGAAAAGAAAACCATTCGAAGCAGCAGAGAAATACTAGAGGTATTAAACCAGAAAAAACAGTTAAGAAATTGGTGTCAAATTATAATTTTAAGTTTTCCAGAAACCGGAAGTCACCATTTCAGTTTACAAAATTGTGTCTGTGATCGATTTTTGGCTTCTGTGCATCATCATGATTGAAGAAATACCCATATTGGGTGGTATTCAGTCATTTTGGGCTGTTTCCCAGAAACCGGAAGACGTCATCATCTTCAAAATAGTGTTTGAGGTTGAATTTAGGCTTCTGTGCGCCATCACGATAACGGGAATACCCATAATTGGTGGTATTTTGTCACTTTCGGCTGTTTTCCAGCCCTCCTCCTTCCAACGAAGGGAGAGGTGTCAAACCATCATAGAAACATTTTTTACTCCCAAAAACCTTCACATGCCAAATTTGGTTCCTTTTGCTCGAATAGTTCTCGAGTTTTGCAGAAATTTGTGTTTCATATGTCTTTCTTGAGAGAGAGGGGTGTCGAACCATCATGAAAGTGTTATTTGCTCCCAACAATATTTTCATGCCAAATTTGGCTCCATTTTCCACTACCCCCCCCCCCCCCCTTCTAGGGAAAGGAGAAATGTCGATCTACCACAGAAATATTTCATTCTCTCCTGAACCACCACACGCCAAATTTGGTTCTATTTGCTTGATTAAATCTCGGGTTATGCAGAAGGGAACATATTCTAAGCAGCTTTAGGAACCGCCTGTGTATTCAGACGAAATACTCGAAATATGTTGAATGAAATTAAAACAATAGTATATCAATCTGTTTTCTATCGTTTTCTCTATCAGAACTTGTTTTCAGATTGTAAAACTAGATTAGCAAACTTTAACAATCATCAATTAAAATTACCAATCGAGGGACACTATTTCAATCACCCCGAACCTATTTTAAGCAGTTTCCATCTGTTTTGCAGGCGTTTTTTTTTCAGCACCCGAATGGCTCCTGAATGGCTGCAATATAGGTCGATTTGTTTCGAATGGTGATTGTTCACAGACAGACAGACAGAATTCCATGTTTATATGTATAGATAGAGCTCACAAGAACTCTAAAAACCAAAATATCTTAAGAATTTTTGTTAAAGGCCGATGTATTTTTTGGCAGATTTCGATGCTTGTTCAAAAAAAATAGTGTCTACGTAGACATTATCATTACCCCTCCCCTCTCTTAACGTGGGCAATCGAAGGCATTTATTCTCTACCTACAACCCCCCCTCCCCTCCAAGGTTGTTCACGTGAAATGTGGACGGCCCCTTCTGAGAATTGCATTGAAAATCAGATTGTATGATTCGACTTAAAGAAAACTCCAGAATTGGGTTGAAATTATAGATTAAACTTAATTACAATATTACAAATTCAAGTTTTGAGTTTTGGTATGAGAATTGGAGTATTGAATTTAAAAGACGCGATTTAGATTAGAATATAATTTATAGATTCGTTTACTCGATCTGAGTGTTTGTTTTGGGATTTCAATTACTTATAAGATAACGGTGCTTATTGCGGGAGTCACTTCACGGTGAAATATATTTCACTCTCACGCTCACTTCTCTTTTTTAGACCTTTTCCCGATTCCACCTCAAGTGAGGTGACAAAAATCACCTCCGTGGAGTGAGATTGACAGTGAAGTGAAATTGAGAATAGGACAAGTGAAATAAGATTGTTTCCCAGCTCAAAAATGTCTAAGTCCCAGACAGTCGTTTTTTCCCGTTTTTCTAGATAACACCAGATCTCGACGTGTTCTGCATTTCTAAGACATTCGACATAAAAAAAAATGTTTTTTCGGTATCGAAAATTTCCTGAACCATTTTTCCTTTTTTTTATCGGGCAAAAAAATGAAAAATTGACCGCTTTAAGGCACGGATCAAACTCTGATTCGCTTCGTTACTGAAGAATAAATCCAATATCTACCATTAGATCACAAATCAATCAACTTAAAAACTTATGGCATCTTCGTGGAATCATTTCACCGTTCAAAATGGTCGTGAAATAATTCCACGCGAAACGTCGCATTTTCCGTTCTCACTTCACTGATATGACACTCATAATAACCCAGATTCCACGGCAGATGTCACTTCGCGACGTTTTTCTCACTTACGTGAGTCCCGTAATAGGATTTTGTTCACTTCACTCTGATTTCACCGTGACGTGACTCCCGTAATAAGCACCAACATTATTTTTATCAAAATTATTGGACAATAATGATGGTTTTGAAGTTCAGGTTTGAGGATTGAATTAGAAGATTCGAGATTCTTGGACTAAATTTGAGAGTTGGAATTTCGAGTTGGATAAGAAGATTGCAGGCCAGAATAACATTTCAGAATTATTTTTGAGGAATTTACAATCAGGGGCGAAGACTGAATTCCGGTAATAAAATTTTGGATTCGATTTAAAGATTATTTTTAAGAATTGAATGTAAAGTTTAGCTCTGAGCATTTAGTCTAAGTATTGAATTCATGGAATGTAGTTTAGAATGTTTCAAATCAATAACTTGTTTAAAAGTTTGTACTCCTGGATTGGATTTAAGAGTCTTGTCGCTTGGATTTCGGGACTGATTACGATGTTATAATTGGATTTCAGAATTTGAGTTGAGGATTAAGTTTGACGATGCAATCGAGGAATTAGTTTAAAGATCGGATCTGATTACTAAATTTCGGCATTGCGTTTAATGATCAAAAAAGTAAATATATATCGGATTGAATGATTCGACTTCAAGATTTTTTTAAAAGATTGCGTTCCATGATTGGATTTGGGGTTCACATCTGAGCATTGTGGTGAGATTTTAGGATTAAATTTGAATATTGGATTTGGAGATTGAATTTGAAAAGTGGATTGGAGAATTATCTTTGAGAATTGGAGTTCAGGATTGGATTTGATGGTTTATTTAAAAAAATGGATACGTTGTTTGAAATTTAAAATGTGTCAAGAGAAATAAATTCAGGGATTCAATTCAACTGAATCATATTGAATTGATAGATCAAAAGATTAGTTCTAAGCATCAGATTCCAGAATTGAATTCAAATATTCGATACAATTATTGATTGATCCGATTGAATTGTATGACTAAATTAGATTAATCAATTTGAGGTACAAATAATGGTACTGTATCAAATTATATTTATTTATTGGATTTGAAATTTAATTTAACCCTCTAGTGCCCAATACCGCCATTTGGCGGGCTTCAGTCAAACCTTTAAAAAGCTTCAATAAATACTTAAAAAGTGTTTATAACGATTCATAGTGATTTTACCGGAGCCCGTCTAGAAATTAACTTGGGCACTAAAGGGTTAAGTATGTGTAAATCCTATTCGAGCAGTTGATTCGAAAACCTAATTTAGGGATTAGGATAATTAAACCAAATTGCTGAATTATTTCTGCGGCGAATTCCAAAAATATTATTTTTCAATTTAAAAAAAAATAGAAGAGTCTGAATTCACGTACAAACGCAAATTTGACGAAGAACTAAGGATGGTATAGAAAAATTGTGTAAATCTTTTTCATAATTCGTATTCGTATCAGTAAGTTTGAAAGCTGAAACTTTTTCGTTGAAGTATACTGTCTCCGTCGTCACCAACGCAACTTTTGTTAAATGCTCAATTTATCTAGAAGGTACCATCAGCACCTTCTAGATAAATTGAGCACCAGTCACGTTTTGCTACCAAACACATCTGACCCCTTCCCCCCTGATTACTCAGATACTCTAGTGTAGAAGAATGCAAACTGCTTTACCTTCTTTCCGCTTAGATCCTTGCATAGAGACTTCGTCTGTTCCAGCCTGTTTAGTATCACAGTACTGTATATACACGCAAAAGTTCAAACTATAATCATCCAATGTGTCCTTTCAAAACTCACAATGATTGCTCTGATTTCGCACAAAAAATGTGTGAAAAGCATAACGCATCAGTTGTACAATAAATATATATGGACAGAGATCGGAATCAGAATATGTGTCATACACACAAAATCGTGATGTTTCGGTAAACTTCGGCTTCGGGCTAACGATCTGTTTTGGGGCCCTCAAAAAACCGCTGCTTACTTTTGCGAGCCGGTGCGTATCAAAGGCTAGTGTATCCCTAATCACTGTCAACAAACGAAACAGCCAATAGCGAGCCTTGTTGCAACAGGATTTACTGACGCAGATGCCAGTAACGTGGAACCGAATGCATATGAATAAAATCAGAGTCGTAGGATAATCGCTTCTATATTCTTCTCAGTACCTATATTCATCTCATCGCGCCTTTTTTATCAATTTATCGTCAAATTGTACCATATTTTCAACGTAAAACTTTCAACCACTTGACAAAATCGAGAAACAAATAGATTTACTTTCAAAAATTTTATAAATTTGACGGTAAATTGAACAAATGAGAAAAATAAGATGAATACAGGTGCACCATTATCGGATTCATGAAAGGAAAACAATTAGTTAATATTTTCATCAATTCATTGATGACCAAAATTATCAGTGTTTGTTGTTGGTTGCACTGCTTCAACGATAGCAGCCTTGTAAAGAACATTATCAATACCAGTACAAATCATCATGACGATATCAACACCAGTTGAAACTTTTGAAGTATAGTGATTTGGAGATGCTAAATACATTCAAAATACGCTAGAGCATCAAATGCGTTATGCTCAGCACACATTTGTTGTACTGGTTCCAAACTTTATCAGTAAATGCGCTAATTTCGCTCATAAATGATCTGGTTACGCACATTCCATCTTTTGCGTGAGCTACTGTTACTCCACACAGTTTTGACCATCCAAAAAGGCAAAAAGTGGAACTTGAAACCATAGCGCCTATCATCTACATTAGGGCGCCAATCATCGTATGGAAAAAAAGTGACCAGAAAATTTCAAAAAAAAACCCTATACAAAATGTTCACCTGCTCGAAAAAACACCCTGTGCTAAATTTCAGCTCAATCGGACTTAACATGGGGTGGCGCAAAGCGATTGAAGTTTGGCTTTTTTGAAAACCGAAAAATCACCCAAGGGGGGGGGGGGTACGTGAAATTTCGGTTTTCGAATTTCTTTTTTGATGCCAAATGACTTAAAAACGCATGAAACGTCGAGAATTGGTGTCATCTGAAAAAAAAAATCGACTCGTTTTTTCAATTGTGGTAGGCGCTGCCGTGAGATGACAATGTGACGTAGATCCAAGTGATCAGTTTTTCAGTACGGCTCAAAAACGAATGAATTTCTGGTCACTTTTGTATTGAAATGGGTGCCTACGTCACTTGGTTTTTTATTTTATTTTATGCTACGTACGGATAAGTAACAACGAAAAGGAAGATACCGAAAGATAGGTCTTCGAATAATAAACAAATTGGCATGAAAAACCCATATTCGGAAAAATGGCTCTTACGTCACTTTGTCATCTCACGGCAGGGCGGAGTTCAACATGTTTAGAATTTATCTTTTGAAATTGATCACTAGTCTCTCGAAATAGCTTGTATAATGATATACACTATAACTAGCATATTATGTTTCATTAGGGTGGTTCATTTATTCGACATAGGGTGGTTCATAATATTGTGTAAAAATGAGTATAAAATGGAAAAAATCTCTTTTCACTGAATACCAATAGAAAAATTCCTGAAAATATAATACAGGTCGGACTCGATTATCCGGAGACTCGATTATCCGGAGACTCGAATACCCGGAAACTCGATTATCCGGAATTCGATTATCCGGAATTTTAGACTCGATTATCCGGAATTTCATTTTTTTGGTGTTGGTTTTTAGTTTTTACTACGAAATTTTACCTTTACCATCCCTTCTGGCATACTTGAGACCATTTATGTCACTTCCGGCATGTTGGGACATGTTCAATATAAGTGAAAATAGTCGATGTCCAATTTATTTTTTTTGCTTCTCACGATTTTACCTCTTTTAGCCTCAGAAATAATTTCTGGTTATGCCACTGAATCAAAAAATGTTCAATAAGAAAGAGGAAAAACTTATTTTATGATTGTTAATAGGAAATTTGAATATTTTTTCTGTGATTCGATTATCCGGAAAACTCGATTATCCGGAATGAAATTTTTTTTGATGTTCCGGATAATCGAGTCCGACCTGTATTTGTTATATCGTTGTCGTTAGGGTGGCAATGTTGAATTAGAAAAATTATAAGTAAAATGGCGAAATATTACAAAACAAATTTACAAAATGTATCAAACTACTCTGTGCAAAAAAAAATTATCTCAACCAAATTAAGATTGTGTCTCGTGGAAAATGCTGAATGCCTTCATGTCTTTTGCAAAATCACACACGGGTGGTACATGGAATTTTAATATTTGAAAAATGTTTTCGATTCCAAGTGTCTTAAACTTTTAAATGAAACGGTAGAAACTGATGGAATATGTTATATTACTTTGTTTGAAAAATCTACTCTCTAAGACACTTGCACTCGTCTTTCGAATGTTGTACCAGACAATTTATTCGTTTTATTTACCACAATAATGTCCTTTGTCAACACTTGATTGAACACACAGTGCTCTGGCTTATATAATCGGACAAAAGACTGTATCGATGTTATTCAGTGATAATGAGAGTATAGGGATCTCAATCAGATAGGCAACACTATTGACTCGTTCTTTCTGGGTTTGCGTCGTTTTGACAGTTCGACCATACATTTTCTGTCAAGTTTACATCATCTGAACGTGAACGTGCCGGTGTGTGGTGTGACATCTTCGGCAAAGTTGTAGATAACAGTTTTGTTTTTCAAAAAAATATACACTCTAAAAACAAATTACTAATTTAAAAAAAATAAAAGAAAGTTATAAATTAATTATCGAAAACAACTGATTTTTTTTATAAAAACTACGCAAGTTTTCCTGAACAACGAAACCGGCCATGGAGAAATCAGAAAAAAAAGTTATATATTTTAATTTTTTTTTCCACAGGGTACAATTTTTTCGGAGGAACGAAGTTATTATTTACAACTTTGCCAGATACACTATGCCAATCAAATAAACCGTTTTGACTGTAGAAATATTCTTGATTCCTCATAGAGTGCTCTATTGGAAATTAAAAATATGTCTACAGTCAAACGGCATAGTGTCTTCGGCAAAGTTGTAGATAATATTTGTCCTTCCAAAAAAAATTTGCCTTTTAAAAAAAAATAATTGAATATAATTTTTTTTTTCAAAAAATTTTTTTTTTTTTTTTTAAAATGATAACTTATTTTTCTTGATTTCTATATGATCGGACTGGTTTCATTGTTTCGGTAATCTTTCGTAGGTTTTATTAAAAAAATCAAGTTTTTAAAAAATGAGCCCTTTTGAATAATTAATTTTTGATCTTTCTTCTAACTTTTGAACGAATAAATTTTTGAGTGTAGTTTTTTTGGTAAGACCGAATTATTACCTACAGCTTTGTCGAAGACGTCACAATAATCAAACGAACCGAAGTGCTTTTTTTTCATATTATACTCATTTTTCACAATATTATGAACCACCCTATGCCGAATAAATGAACCAACCTTATGAAACATAACGTATTCGATGCTAGTTATACTGTTTATCATTATACAAGCTATTTCGAGAGACTAGTGATCAATTTCAAAAGATAAATTCTAAACATTTTAAACTCCGCCTGCCACAATTGAAAAAACGAAAAGTCCCAGAGAGTTAATTTTTGCAAAAAATTTTTTTTCAGGTGACACCAATTCTCGACGTTTCATGCGTTTTTAAGTCATTTGGCATCAAAAAAAAATTTCGAAAACCGAAATTTCACGTACCCCCCCCCCCCCCTTGGGTGATTTTTCGGTTTTCAAAAAAGCCAAACTTCAATCGCTTTGCGCCACCCCATTTTAAGTCCGATTGAGCTGAAATTTTGCACAGGATGTTTTTTCGAGCAGGCGAACATTTTGTATAGGGTTTTTTTTTTTTTGAAATTCGAGATGACCATTTTGCCTGGCACCCTAATCTACATCCTTCATTAAGTTGTAGAGAAATTAAAAATATGGAACTTTGGTGAACTAACGAAATTCTTATTTCATTGGGTACAAAGTTATGAAGTGTATAAAATGGAAGTTACTCAAAATTTCGTTTTTGTACTTAAGTTTTGTTAGTAGCATTTTACAAGAGAAAGTTGTTCGGAGGAATTGTTAGGGTACACAAAACACATATTTTTGCCCTAGACTATTCATTTCCAGAACTTTTCCATACAAAGTTATAATATTTTAGCGTATTTTTTCGATAATTTAAAGAACGTATAGAGTAAAATGAATACATACATCAGTATCAAATCGTTTGGGGTATGCTCTAACTTTTTTCTCCCGTGTTGAGTATTTTCGCAAATGCGACCAATTTTTGATATTTTGTGACATGTTCTAACTTACTCGAAGTACACACGAGCAGGCTCACAATAAAAGGGACAGAAATAAATTTCAAACATGTGCCAAAAGTCGAATACTAGAATTTATAAATGTTAGATGTTGAACATTCAAGACTTTGTATCAAACGATACTGCCATTTTCAACCGGAAAGTCGGACACACAAACGAGGACAGACTCCGTACGCTTCATTGTTTTAAAAAAAACTGCGGGCGTCCGTACACTATCGCACCCGCATGAAGCTAAAACAAGCACTGTGCTGATGCAACAGTTTTCCATATGGTATCCAATGGGACTTGTAGGTACCTACACTTTAACGAAAAACTGACTGTACAATGATCGATTTGAAATGAAGGAAGTTGAAAAAAAATTTATTTTGTTCACACAACATTTATTTGACATGGCACATTACAAATTAGTGTTTCACGGAGCCAAAAAAAAACTTATTTATCAATTTGACGTCAACATCACCTACATTTCTCACATTGTAGAGCTGTCATTCTTTAATTGGCTTTGACAGATGTCTTCGATCATTATCTTGAAATGTCACTGCATGTAGGATGGGTTTTGGTGATTTAATATTTATAATATTTAAACAAAAGCTGTAAGAGTATTTTTTCAACACAGTATTCATTCTATTTTTTTAATGAACCAACCAGATTAATGTAATAGGTCAATTTACATTTTGATAGTTAGAAATAAGCATGTATTAAAATTGAGCAAAATAAAAAAGCACTTGAAGTACGTTATGCTTCGAATTCAATCTTTCTTTCAACTATAAATCCAGTGAAGGCTCCTGTAAAATGGAAAAGATACAATCATAGCGGAATGATGCAACTAGTAGCCAGAAATCGATTTCGTTTTTCTGATTTGTCTTTATTTCATTCAATAGAATTGAATAAGATTAGCGCACACTGTTTCAGGTTAATTTGCACCACGTCTCTAATCTGATCACAGCCCCGCAACGGATTTACTGCAACATAACCAGGTCTACTGGCTTTAATTTAGATTTCCTGGCGCATCACGAACCGTGGGGACACATCATCGGTACGCTGGCTACGGATATGGTGTTGCATCCGCCGAGTCTACGATAGAAGCCGATCCGGACTGGTTCGCGAAAATAGCTGACGCTAGTGTTCTACTGTGGACTGTAAGTGAGGAAATTGAAATTTTCTTCCCTCGCTGTTCCTGCACACACCGTCCGTCCGCCCGTCTAGTGGGCACATGCACACTCACACGTCAAAGTAAGTGCTGTCCCATAAACCCTAATGGACCACATATCACTGCATTGCTTGCGGTGTAACTATCAGATCCACTGGGGTTTCAATCATCACACATGTGTATGTAGGTAGGACAAACGAGTCGGCAGCGAACATTCACTAAGTTGATTGCTTCAGTTTTCTATGCAAGAGATAGCGATTTCGGATGCCACGTGTGCAGGGGAACTCCAACCGTAGGGACACACAGCTTGCTGGACCAGCCTAACCTACTTGCATGCTTCATTCTTCAAGGCCTTATTTCAATCACCCAGAGTGCATCGACGTGCCGTTCGGAACGGAATGGAACGGAAATGTGGTCAGCGCAGGGGAAAAGTGCTCTTTAATGCGGCTAGGAAATTGAGTTTAAAACATTCAATTAATAAATGTGGTTCGCTGGTTGGAAAATACCCCCGATTATGATGTAAATGGATTCTACTTTATGTATCGACTGATGCTCATATAACATGCGCAAATTTTATGCTAATTGGATAATACGGGTAATCAAATAATTTTAACTGCAGAGAATAAAAAAAAAAAAAAATGGACAAAATAATTCCTTTCCATATAATTGATGAATCAACTGAGCTCAATCCAAACAATTGTAAAATGATTATTGTAAGTCATCATGACAGTATAGGAGAGAACTGATTTTTAATCAATCGGTGAAACACGACCTATAAAGAGTACATACCTAAGTGAAGAGAAGCTGTATTGCGGAACGTTTTTAATCCATGTTATGCATGTTCATAGAGGCGAAAATTGTAAAAATAGCGTGAAATACGAATCCAGAAAGTTTTACAATGAGGTTTGAAAGTTAAAGAACAAGTCACACCCGCTGAGTTACAAACATTACCAAAAAACCATCAAAGAACATAATTTGCCCTTAATTCGTGTAAGTAAAAGGGACCAAAATCTGGAAGTGGCATCACGAATGTGCGTTTCCTAACTGAAAGTTCAACTAAAGAGTGGAAACGTGGACATGCCAACATCAAACGCGAAATCTACGGATGCCATCATCCGGAACCAGCTTTCAATGCATTGCGATGGTGATGCTTTGCATGAAACAGAGTTTGTTTTCATTTGGGGGGACGGTTTGAGCTGGTAGCGAACGCATAGTTTAAGTATATATTCGGTAAACTTGCACTGTTGACCGAAGTTCTGAGCTAATTTGATGCTCGAAGTGCAGAGAAATATTAATTTATTTTGGATGATACTTATTTGATCGTTATTTGAAGGAAAAATGGAAAACTTATGATTTTGAATCAGCTAACTTTAAGTGAGTTAAATCGAACAACTTTTTAGTTTTTTTGGCTGTTACTCTTACATTTATTAAATATAAGCGTCGATCGAAATCAACTTTTTTATGCTTAAACAAACAAAAACAAAATATAACACGCCTGGCATATTTCTGAGTAAAAATACAGAGCTATTTTCGCACAATGATAAGCACGTATATAAAGTACGAAAGAAAACGATAAGACGAAAGTTGACAAATTCTACGACGTGTTTTTCTTGGCAGAACAAGATAAACATTAATAGAGAAGAATCAAAGCGAGAACATGATATCTTCAGAGCAGTCGTAACCTAGGGATTGTGTATAATGAAAATCGCAGCCGACATCACAAAACGCATTTCAGTGTATATATTTATAGTTGTTCGTTGCTACAATTTCTCATAGCTTGAGGTTGAGCACGAATAAATCCTATAACACAAAAATCGTGCTAATACATTTAGGTTATTTGATAAAATTTATGAAAATTGACTGAATTATGTTACAAAATGATTTGAAAATCTGTAAGAATTAAATAAAAATGCAATTTATATTGAAAAAATACAACATCGTTCCATTTCTCCCCATTTTCCTATTTCGATCTCCGTTACGATCAAAGTGTTCATCTTTTGAAGTTTTCTATGGGCTATGGAATTTTTCGATGTCTTCATATGAACAGAACAGCTTGACCATGTGCCATCGAACGGAACAAGTAATATTCGGACTGGAATATAACGTACGAGGTAGGACTTCCCATTCAAGTGTTTCTGTGTAAGTTTTAACGACTTTGGCCGTATGAAACCTAGCGTTGTCATGCAGAAGAATCACTTTTCCGTGCTCGTAATGTGGGCGTTTTTCGTGCAGAGCCAATTGAGAGCGATACCGTTCACCAGTGATGGTTTTGTTCGGCATCAACAGCTTCTGGTAAATAACACCGATATGGTTCCTCCAAATAAACAGCATCACCTTCGCAGCGTGTATATGCGACCGAGCCGACGACATAAAAGCATGGCCGGAATTAAATGAATTTATTTACAATCAGCCGTCACAATGCGTTGAAGGAAACCCTTCCTTTTTGCCGCAAGAGCAGTTGAAACAATGGCTTCAAATCATAAGGAACTCAAGTTCTTTTTATTTTCTTTTGAATCAGTCCCCAAGCACGCAATCGCTTAGAAATGGCTTGGTGGGCTTAATACCGAAACAAGCTGTTCCTGTGTTTGGCATAAATCCTTTCAGGGCAATTGCTGCAGGTTTTTGGCCTTTTTTCGCGCGGACGTCAGCATTTGAAATTACCGTCTTTAAAGCGTTGTGACGGAACCAATCACGGCACATTGTCCCACATAGAGCAGCAATTCCATAAACGGTTTTGAACTCTCGATGCCCTTCAGTCGCTGGTTTTTAAACAACTAAAAATATAAGACGCTACAATTAAATCACCAAAAGGTTTGTTAATCATATGTCTCAGTTTCGTTCATCACATTGTGCTAACTCTTCCGTCATTTGTTTTTTTTTGTGAAAATCTTTCTTGAGTCTTCCTTGGCTTGGGGCTTTCAGTTGCACCAGCATCATAGTTCGGAACGCTTGTGACGCCTTCCGTACTGCCTACCATTCGAAAGAACACGTCCAGCCGTGGGTTGAAAGGGCACCTCCACAGTTACTATTCATCGACACAGCACATAGCATCGCAGCATCAGTCGGAATGCAAATAACGTTGAGAAGATCAACTCGTAAGCAAAGCTACTCGAAAAGAGTTGTAGAAATGCTTCCAGATACGTTGGGTAGGTTCAGTTCAGCGGAAAAAGCACAAGAGAAAAACGGGCTGCTCAAATGCCTCCTGTCTACTCTTACAAACCACCGCTCTAATGGTTCGGCAATGCTCCATCACCATAGGACATATAACAAGGATTACGTGCCTATGAAAAGCCACATGTTTTAATCACTCTATCACCGCACCATGTTTTTGTTTGTTTGCTGCGCCCTCCTCGGTAAAAAAGTGGTACCCGAGAAAATGGTTTGATGACAGAAGTGATATGTTATAAAAGAGTATTAAAATATTTTTTTTTATAATTGGGTATTCACAATTAACAAGCATTTACTGTAAGAGACAATGCACTTTCGTTCGCGTTTTTCTGATAAAGTCGAAGTTACAGTAAGAGTAACGGTGTTTACTTGCAACGTTAAATCGCTTTCGATGAAAATTAGCCGAAATATTGGTTCATTAATTTCTTAAGTTCAAAAGCGGTTTAAAGAGAATGTTAAATTCATTTCGCCTAATGGTGAGTTTAATTATTGAAAGAAAGGCGAAGTCAAAAAAAAATATTTAAAGATTTAATTTTCACGCAGTAAGGTTCTATTTAGGTACTATATTAATAATTTCCCTTGAGACATCTTTTTCTCCAGGAATTTACTGTTTACGAGATTGTTAATATTGCTAGAATGTTTTATGCTAACGTCCCCGGGGAAGGATAAAAATTAGTCTGCCGGTAAACTGGTCCATTCCGAATGCAGTACTAACTTTATGGTCCGAGATCCAAGACCGGGTCTGCCCTGTTTAAGGGGTGGCTAATTCAGTTGTTTTTTCTCCAGCACCAGCAGTGCCGCCATACTTTGCCAACGTAAACAAACTGAAAGTCGAGTGCAGAGCTGACATTCGCAAGAGGCGGATTCTTTACTGGGCTGGTAGCTCTTGTCATACACTTGTTACAGTCCAGCGCTCAACGAGCTTGCAAATAGCGAGTTGTTGTTTTCTAGGAATGAATTACTGCGAATCAGGAGAGGACACCGGCGAAGACTGGCGAGCTGCTGAAAATAAGTACGGAATCACTAACCCCCGACTGCGAACGTTCTGTCGCCCATGTTGTACATTTACGATGCGCCCATTCGCAGGAGTTTATGCAGCTGTTATGTATGTTGCGAAGTTGAAGCTGTGAAAAGGGCTTCACTGAGAACTAGTTATTTGGAAGCTTGAAAAATAGAACATAAATACCTCAAAATATTTTTTTAAGCAATGGTTCATGAATTCTATAGCTTTTGTAAAGAAACCAGAAATTTGTGGTACCATTTGTGCTTTAGCAGAAGGATGATATTCTCGCACATAAAACGTATCAAAAGGACAGAAAATTGACGTATTGTGAGGGGACTAATTTTATGGGTTAAGGGTTGGAACAATCCCGAAAGGTTCGCCGGTTGCTTTCTATATCGACTGCAGGTGTTCGTAACCGTAGCGTGAGAACCAATTTCATTTGTGCAAACTTTGTGAAAACCGCTTTGTTTAGCCTACCTACTATAGAGGGAGACCTTCCCCGATGTTGCTGAAACGAAAATGGTCCAATCTTTTATGCAAACTGCCGTCCGCTGACCGTTCCTTTTTTCTAGTGCCGGTGGCATTATACAGACTGTAGGCAACAGGCAAGCCCGGCACATGGAACAGAAAAGATTGACTAAATTGGATTTCCAACATCAAAACGATGCTGGAAAGTAGATGTTAATGGAAAAGGTGGCGGTCAAATTAGTTACATGTCAACCTTTTAGGCGACAGTGAGATGCAGTACTTGATGGTGTAAAATGCTCTGGTACCTGCAACCTTTTACGATTGGATCGTCCGTTGATGGTTATTGCTAGGTATTAACCTGTACAAATTAATAACCATGCTACAAATGAAAAGTGTAGTGCGGGGCAAAAGTTTGCATTGATATTTTTTAAACATTCGAGTAACAAAACTTGCAACACTGTATAAATTTGACACATAACAACGTCAGCTAACAACACGTGTGAATGTGAATGTGAATGTAATTCTTTCAAGAGTTGGACTTCAACTCTTAATAGAGGGAGGAATTTTGATTTTTAAGATGATGTGCGAACTTTAATTTCAATTCTCGGACTATAAATAAAAATCGCAATTCCGTCATGGTGTTTTATCCGGGACAGGGAACTGAATAAAATATATTTGTTCAAGTCTATATCACACTTTTTAGTTCGTTCATTTTTCATAGTTACATTGTCTACTTTGCACATTACTCTACCGTTGGTTTTAACACAAACAGATAGATTTAGATTTTATTCGTATAATCTCAAAAAACGAAAGACTAAAATGATCGAACACCGCCCATGAGCCTAACTAAGCCTACGAGCGTGAGCCGCACTGGTCAACTTGATTACATCCCCTATATTGACTACAGTCCGGCTTTTGTTTCTCGCTTCAGCCGAAAAAGAAAATGATTTATCTCTCGCAAAATTTTGACATCATAATTCACTTCATGAAAGCAGAACCATGAATCACGGCCCGGATGATTGGACGCGCTCTCCCCTTTTCCACAACTAAAGGGAGGGAAGGAAGAGGGAGGAGTTTCTGTCTGGTTCGCTGTGAACCATTGCAGCCTGAAGGATTTTCGTACGTTATAATCAATTTTTGGTCCGCCGCTTTCATTGCTTCGCGTCCCGTCGGTTTGGCCTACCTGTAAGCTAAATAAAAAAGATTTCATTAGAACACGTACTTGTTGATTTAGAAGATGAAATTGATTTTTTCGTTGCTTTTGTATTCAGCTGCTTGTGCAAAACTGGTCGGATATTGCTTCTGTCTACCATCCATGCCCAGGGCTGTGTTATGTGTAATGGCATGTCATATATAATTTATCGTTACACTAGACGAACTCATCGCCCTGCAAAATAGCTATTGAATATTTTAGGCTGTAAGTTTTTGTAGAAGAACGTTCAATGTAACAAAAGAATTGCTTAATGTATAAAACTCATTCAGCAGAATGGAAACCTTAATCAGAATTTGTTGCAAGCATCTACTTAATTTCAAACTAAACCGAAAAGCAGAGGTAACGACTATTGATTTTTCTTCGAAGCTATCAACTATCCTCGTTGGTTGTCGACTGTCACCCCCCCCACAACAAGTGCATTATTATTCGCTACTGGACAATATCCATGAATGGTGCCAATCAGAAGTCATGATCAACAGTACAAAACCCCTCTCGCGTAGAGCCTATCCGTGCTGTATCGCATATGCATCTTAATTAAGTGCATCCCCAATGGCTGCATAGTTGCAGTTTTGCAGGCTTACAGCACTGTGTCTCTCTTTTCTGTCATGAAAACCGGGACAGCACACATGCTACACAGTTTGTGACAAGTACCATTAGACAGTGTGTGACCTTGATACGGATAAAGAATAATCAGCCCTTGTGTAATGACTTGTTCGTTTGAGCTTTAGTTCAAAGCATCAGTTATATAAGGGTGTGTGAAAGTATGTATTGCTTTGAGTGAACTGTATTTTCGTATTCCTTCGCCACAAAAGTGATTCACAATTGTGGTGATGATGTACATAATGCACCCATGATAAAAGGAAATGTACAAAATGACGGCCAAAATTGTGCCGAATGTTAATTTTTTTATTTATTGTTGGAAGAAACACACCAGTTTCAAACAATGAGGCGTGAGGTTTTAGCATCAGCAGTTCCATAGAAAATTTATCGACTCTTCAATTTTAATCAACATATATATTTGTTTCTTTTTCAAAAAAAAAAACTGTGGAGGATGGTCCACGACGAAAAATTTAAGACTGTAATTTCGCCAGAAATATTGCACGCAATCTAGTCTTAAGAAAATTTGTTACAAAAAGCCACCGTTAATGTTACATCAGATTTCCAACAATCATAAATATTTTACTATATAATAGATTGCAATCGTCGTTGGATAAGTAAAATGTTTAACAATTTTATTAGTTATCATTATTACTTCACGGTTTTGCAAGGGAAAATGAATGGAAAGTTTCAAAATCGATTTTCCCCGCATAAATCAATCAATCACGTCATTAAATAAAATTAAATTAAAGTCAAGAATAGACACCCTCTGTCTACTGTGACAACCTTTGCTTTTCTCCTTGCCCACTTCCGGAGCTTTATTGAACTAAGATCAACTTTATGTCGTGCAGGTAAAATTTGTCTCAAAAGTTTGTGGCAATTTTCTCTTTCTTACGGCATAACGGCTTACGGCTATTACGGCAAAAGCAAAATCTTTTTACACTGCGAGTAACTTTGAATAAAATGCAATTAATGTTCAAGTAACTAAATATTATGCATTGATTGGTAGCCGCAGATACGTAAATACCATGAACATGTCATGACGTCATTATAACTTCCTTACCAATAGAATTTTAAAAGGCTTTCTCCAAGGGCTTTCATCCGATGGGGTAAAAATTTATAATCTTGATAATCGGCATGTGGCACTTCAAATCATATTATTAACTAGTTTCATTGAAGCCAGGATCACATTGACCACACCGGAGCATATTTCAAATACCACCGGGAAAGCCGTCAGTTTTGTGACTTGATTCAGTACATTTGGCACCTCTGATAACCCTTGGAATCATTCATAAATCACAGAAGAGCTTGAGTGCATGGTTCTAAGTCGAGTAATTAATTTATTTATCAGCGAGATATCAGTAATAGATGAGAAATATGTGTCAGTAACATCCAACTAGCCTCAGACCATGTCGGGCTTACCCCACTCACTGGGTGACGGTGTTACCCCGACAGCACACATTTTTTTAAAAAGAGTATTTCTACAAATTTATCGCTTCAATTTACCTCAGATCGAATTCCTGTGATTGCTAACAATACAGGCAATAAATTGTAGAGCAACGAAAGATTATTTTAGTCTTTTTAAATGGATAAAAGCTTATGTTTCACTCACGAAAAATTACATCCGTTTACGCATCAGCTGCAGTAGCGTATTTTTTGTCTATTATTTTGAGGTTTGACGTTTCACGGTGGCTTCGATGTGTCTTAAAATGTCTAAAACATTAAATACCAACACTTCACATATTCCAAAACACAGTTAATTAGCGTTTTCTAGTAAAATCCCAGGGGAGTACCCCTACTGTTGAAAAATAGTTTTTTTTAAGATAAGTGCGCGGAAAAATATGCTGCGCGGATTTACCCGTAGTCACGGTACTTCAAAAATTCGCTAAGAAACACCATCGGTATTGTCACTATAGTGAACCAGGTCAGGCCAATTTTCTAGTCATTGCAAATTGTCATTTGCATATGACGCGAGATGATTCTCGTTTTCTTATTATTTCTAGCAGTATTAACCTAATCATCGAACGGTTTTTCTGAATTGTGTAGTTGTAGTCAATCTAGCGGGATGCTCAGCATTACATCTTACTAAATGACTCAATCACCTACAAACAATGTGTAACGCAGTCCGTCCTCTTTTTCGGATTCCCTCATCATATCACCTACACCGCGCAGCTTGCTTATTGCGTTAGTCCTCTCCGCAGATATTTAATACAATCACGTTGATTCTACGCTGATCGTGTCTTATAAACAACCTCTTCAAATATTTGTTTATCTCATATAATTTGCTTAGATTGTCGCTGCATATTCCAAAATATTATTCCTGACCTTTTAAATTTTTCCTTATTTTCATCTTAATGGTGGTGTTAACTTCATCTTTTCGAAAGTATTAAATCAGCAAACATCGTGAAAAGATTTCTCAGCATTTTTTGCGATTTTTTACGCGAACTGCGGAATGTCACGTGTTGCGCAAAAAGCGACTTAAGCGTATTAGGAACGAGGATTATTCTTTATCTTCAATTCTACAGACACATTCTCGCGTAACGGGACAACGCTTTGACTCGACCTACAGTCACATTTTCGCCTATAGTTTTAGAACGAAACCAAAAACCCTCAAATATTTTTACATATTCGGAAGAGCATTAAAATTTCCATAAAACAACATTATTCTCATTTGATTTTAGGTTCACAACCAATTCTTAGAAACGATAGTAGAGTGTGACGGGACAACGCGAGCAAAATTAAATTTTCTTCACCCTCTTTCGCTAAAGTTTAAATCCTGCTGCCTCCTAAATCCTAATTATGAGCACAGACCGATAAAGTCTTCTACGTTTTGTTCTTGTATAAAAAATGAACAAATTGGTTGAATGTTACACTCAAATACTTGTTTATTTAATTTTTATCGAGGTTTCCAAAACGTGACAAGCTATTTGAAAAGGGTTTTTACTCGCGTTGCCCCGTCACGAAATTAAATAATTGTAAAATTACTGTTGGGCATAGCGAGGAACGAATCAAATCCATAAACTTTATTCAAACAAATGTGACTTATAAAATTCCTGAGGAATATTGAGCTAAGTTAGACTAAGTCATTATATATTTTTTAATACCTACTTTAGTGATTCTCGCTAGCGTTAACGAATTTCGAGGGAGATCTACTCCACTTCTAGGCTTAGGCTTAGAAATTTTTATACGATAGATAAAACCGGAATTCCTATTTGCGGGTTTCGCTGCCTAGCCGTGCAACCTGTTCCGAATCGCAGTGCGATTTAAATATATTAATCTAGTGAATCTCCGGGCAAATCTAATTATAAACATGTGCACTAGTAATTAAGGCAAATAGGTTAGGAATTATATAAGTATCATTACATTTCTCACCGTTCTGTACGTTTGGCATTGAGTTTAGCAAGTAATTTTAGAA
This sequence comes from Wyeomyia smithii, assembly GCF_029784165.1. Lineage (NCBI taxonomy): Eukaryota > Metazoa > Arthropoda > Insecta > Diptera > Culicidae > Wyeomyia > Wyeomyia smithii. The sequence goes on from NC_073696.1 coordinate 61,848,938, forward strand.
ACTAGATAGTGTATAGTTCACTAGGTTCAAGCCGGTAGATTTAAGGTAGATTTAATCAGATTAAAGAATAATTAGAAATTCCTTTAAGATTCTTCGCACTAGCAGTACAACCAATAATGTTCAAATGCCTCGCTCCTATCTGATGATGACACATGACATTCGCTTCGTCCGCTTTGATCGTGGTTCGATCGTGACGATCCACATAGGAGTAAATCAAGTAAAAACCTGATCAAAAGTGAAAAAAGTAAAAGTTTATTAATCATGTTCTGCATAGTCTTATTTTGAAGTGTGTTACCTACTGAATCTTCTGACAGCTTATGGGCATTAGACTGGGACACGGTTATATGGGAAAAAAGCGATGGTGTTATTTTTTCGCTCCCATGCACTTTTTCGTGTTTCTTATGGGTCCTATAACAACTGTGTAACTTTTCAGATCGATCGGTGAAACGCCCGATTTGCGCCCGATTTTTAAAGCTTCCATACGATTTTATATGGGAAAAAACACTTTTTCAAAACTTTTTGTATAGAAATGTCCAGTTGGCTCCTAAAAATATATCAATACATGATATTTATAGGAAATTTTCCTGGGAAAAACTCTTCTGAAGACCGCAAGGCGCTACCTTGCTTGTGAAAAAAGATATTCACCCCAGACTGATTGAATATCTGACGAACGGTTCACCATTGAATTTTACTAGCAATGCTGCTGCAGCATGCTGCTGTTGCAAATTCAACCATGTGATGAGAAATCATATCGCTTAAATTTATCTTGGAGGCTTCCCTGAAGATACTATGAGCAAAAATCACACTTTGAAAATTAATTCCACGCGAAATTATTCCTCATACTTAAGCAAGTTTGCAACAGCAGCATGCTGCAGCAGTGTTGCTGGAAAATTTTAATGGCGAGCCGTCCGTCAGACATTCAATCAGTTTAGGGTGAATAGCCGTTTCTACAAGCATCGTAGCGCCTTACGGTCTTCAGAAGAGTTTTTTCCAGGAAAATTTCCTACAAATATAACGTATTGATATTTTTTTAAGAGCCAACTTGACATCTCTAGAGAATAAGTATTGAAAAAGTGGATTTTCTCATATAAAATCGTATGGAAACTTTAAAAATCTGGTGCAAATCGGGCGTTTCACCGATCGATCTGAAAAGTAACGCAGATGTTATGGGACCCATAAGGAACACGAAAAGTGCATGGGAGCTAACATTTGTTTTTTGTCCCACCCTAATGAGCATCCAGAAGTATTGTTAACCTTTGTTACAGCTGGTTGAAATCGATAGAATTTTAGCTTTCTGTTGTTGCATTCGATGCTCCCGTACCGTTCACTTTTTTTTTCAAAACAATCAAGTGCAACGTAGGGATTTATCATCAAACCAACTATGGGGATTGTCAAAGAAGGTTAGTTTAATCAATCTGTTAACTTCAAATGCTTATAAGTAGTCTCGATATTGCCAGGGAACATATCAATAATCATAAAAATGCTGTAAATGAGATTTTTTATGTCATATTATATGAGGTAAGTTAAGTATCAATGAGTTACAATGTAAACAGTCAATTGCAAATGAAAGCATGTATGTTTTTGGTCAAACTGGTAGTATCAGATCATCCGAACCAATCCGAACTCATGAGTTAAATCATTGTGAAAATCATCGAAAAATTTCAACTTTTCAGCTTCCGGCAGTGTTTTTGACTTAGTTACAAGAACATACCTCTGTTATGTAATGAGTGGTCTGAGAAATTCTCAACAGGTTGCTATTGAATTCGGATCCTTCGATTACGAGTTCTAGGCCAAAATCCAAGAAAAACGGTCAAACTTTTTCGTCCGAAGCAATGCAAATGTTGCGAGTGAAATGTTCGTACACGGACAATGATGATAATACTAGTGACTCTTCAGATTCTTCTGAAGGCTCAGATTGACTAATAATCAAAATAGTGTTAACCCCGATCCTCACTGATCTGAAATACACTTATGTTTCATTTATAAAGGTTCAGTAGAGAACAAACTACCTTTCAATCCGAACTACATCATCAGAAAAGTAACAAATCACTCGAAGGTGGGTTATTCTATGAAATTTTTAGTCTCGACTATTTATTTTACTATATTTTCGATCCATACGTTTCCAGTCACAAAAACCTTCAAAATAATTTTGATCAGGTTTGGTATTCTAAGTGCTCCACTATGCTATCAGTCGTGTGAAGTGATAGTAGCTGCTGTGGCCGAACATTTCGACAGGGCGCAGTCAACAATTACTTTGGGTTATTATGGTTATTATGGGTTATTATGAGGCGCTCAAAAATTACGTTCCGCAAACAGAAATAATGATCACTTTTAAATGAATATTGTCAATTATCACTACATAACTCGTGCATGTGCATACGATAAACCGGATTATTGTACCTCAAAAATGAAAATGTATTTCAACATCGAAGTTTGGCGAACTTTTTCGACACATACAATGGGACGCAACATTCAGGATTAAATAAACGGTAAAAGAAATGATTGTTTTTATGACAAAACTTTAACGCATTTGCAATTGTGGCACAGTACAAAATTGTTCATATTCATTTATGAGGGCGGTTTATTTACAAAATACGAAACGTAGCGTAACAGTAATAAAATTCAAGTCAAACCAGAATTAACAACTTCATACTTTGCGCTAGTTATGACTCCATCTGGTCCAACGGTGAAGATATGGAGCTGACTTATTCCCGGATACGCGCTAGATCCGTCGAATATTGGGTTGTTGTTATTATGCAGACAATTTGAATCAAATCTTTACACATAGAACAGAACAACTCAAAGAGCATGGTGTTCGTTTAGTTAGAAGCACGCGCAGACACACACATACATACACTCAAACACGCAAACATGTTATCATAATCAAAATATGCTTGTGACATGTATTGAATCATTTTATTCTCCGTGTCAAAAAAAAAAAGACTAAAGAATATTATTTGTATATATTTTAGGCAGCGTATATTCATTGTATAACGCAAATTTATGAGTGTTCAAACTAACCCTTATTAGTATTTTAGAGCGTATTTTTTAGTGCGGGATGTTTTGTTATATCGCCAAGACAAACTTCCTCTTTATCCTAGGAGCGTTGCGTTATTAATAGAAGGCACCTTTCACATTTCGGTTAATATAAAGTCTAAAAACACACAGACTTTGTTGGCTGATATTAAGGCATCATTTTCTAGGCGAACATGGGTTAGAAAAGCTAAGAATGTGTCCCCTATGTTATAAGACTATGGCTGTCCTTTTTTACAAGAAATGAAAATATAAGTTCGTAAGTTAAAATGCATCTGTTAAGCAACCCAAATGTGAGATAATATGACCCTGCTTGTCGCTAAATCGATTATGGCTAGATAATGGATATCAATTTAAATTATATTTTTAATATTAATTCTACAACTATGACTAAATAAATACACACCTCTTTCTCCAATTACAGGTCCACCTCGCGCTACGCCGACCTGGAGAAGCCAAAAAAGAAAAAGACACTTAGTTCCACCAGCCTAGTTTCCATACCAAATACCATAAAGTTAAGCATGTTAAATAGCGGTTTAATTTCATTAGGTAAGTGTAAGTGCACTCCTAAGAGTAAGGTCCATTTGCATAAACAACCCAAAAGTTGCAAAATGTACCTACTTCTAATGAAATTTTCTCGTTTTTCATTTCATGGTCTTGCCTCTCGGTGACCCGTTCCAGATAAAGTTAAAATTTCTGCCAGAGGTGAGTGTCTAGAAAGTAAAGCGAACTTTTTTTTTACATTTGCGGCTTCCTTCCCCGGCTGGTTTCCTTTTTTGCTCGACTCGAACCACTCAAATCGACAGCTGTTGATAGAATATGCATTTCGGTTAATTGATTTCTGTCCAGCGTTTTGCACCATTTTGTGATAGCTATAAAAAGTAATCGTCCAAGTCATCTCGGAAACTATTTTCTACCTGAGGGTTCTATTATTAAAACGCTTTCAATGGCAGAAAAAATCATTGTGATCTAACCGAGCTTGCCGTATTCATACAATAGATTTCATCAGGCGTTTGACTAGTATCTCTTTTCTAGCCGCGGAATGGGGTGAAGTTTAACACTTACAATTTGTTATAAAAAGGTACTGATCTTACAATACTAGATCATGTTTACGTGTCCTCGAATACAACTTTTACAAGATTCACGTGCCAGTCAAATGACCGGGACTTTTTTTCATATTTTTTAGAAATTTTTCTATAATAAGTAAAAAAAAATGAATGATAAAACAAATGATTTACCAGCAAATCACAAAAATTTGAATTTCAAAGCTAATAATAGTTTTATAATGACATAGATCATTATTGTTAAGAGTAAAATAGTAAGTAAGTAAATTTCCAGCCAAAACGGCTATAATTCAACATGATACATAGCTATTCAGTTTCCCAAAGTGGCCGTGATTGATTTGCTATGTAAGTATCGTCAGATAATATGTTTCTTATAGAATGTATGGATTTAATGAAAGATCAATTTTACCCCTATTAATCTTTTAGGACCTCAGAGAATTATTGTATTCATTTCAAAAAGTAAACGATTGAAATTACACTTATAGCCGTATGGTTTGTATCAATTTTACCCCATTCCATGGTACCGTAAACTGGGGTGACTTTGATCACCGGGGTGACTTTGATCACTGTACCTCTTTTTTGAAAATGTGGTAAAAAAGCGCTCGTAGTGCTTGGGACTTGTCGTAATCTTCACTGAATGCGTGGATATATGTTCGCATGGCTACTACTCATGCATTTCCTGCTATTTAAAGAGTGTTTTTCATGCTAAAATATTAATTGAAAATAAAGTGTATTTTTAGCGATTTTTGTTGCATACAAACAATCGGTTCAAGCAGATTCAAAACAACAAGTTGCAATACGTAAAGTTTTTTTTATTTTGTTCCCAGATTAGTTCTTAAGATGAACAAATATTATAACAATACATTTTATTGTTATTTTTGCAAGTTTTTCCTCAAAGGCAATGTTGAGTCCCAATATTCTCCGCAGCGTATTACATATTTCTTCTTAACAAAACCCCAAGACGTGAAGTAACATGCAAATTTAGCCAATTTCATAAGTCATATTCCTCGTGGACTAGTTTTTGATGATTTTAGACCACCTTCTCTCTCAGTGGATAACAATTCATATATACTCTAAAAATTTTGTATGAATCTCGTACATTCGCCATTATAAACTGTTCACGTAGAATGTGAATGGCCCCCATATTACTTTCCATATTTATAAACTCGTTTAAGCCGTTTAAGGCTGTTCGATTTAGTGAAAGTAGCAAAGTGTTACACCAAATTCATCAAAACAGTGAAGTGATCAAAGTCACCCCGGAATGATGATTGGTGTAAATTTTTTAGAGCATGTTTAAAAACAGCAAAAATGTTGCTAAACTTTTGAAGTAGTGACTGAATCTTTTTCAATGCATGCCAGTACTTATTTTAAAAAAAATCGAATAAAATTGTTTTTAGTATATTCTGAAAATATTTGAGATACAATCAAAAAAGTGATCAAAGTCACCCCAATTTACGGTACCTGATTTTAATTGATTCCCAATACAAGATGCGATGTGGAAAGGGGATCCGGGATGTTATTGGAAGAGTAAGACGATGTCCGGGATGTTGAATCAATATTTTTCCCCGTTTTATTTTTTTTACCTTCACCGAATGGACGGACCTGGCCGGATGTGCTGCAGATGAGAAGAATCCGCTGTCGCAAACGATGCCGGATAAACCAACGGAGCTGCGGCACTTTGTCAAATTGTGCGAGCAGCGGCGGAAGTTTCCCATCCTATACAAGCTCGAATTCCAGACGGCTGTGAAGGTGGAGACCAACACGTGCAGGCACGCGGTGCGCAAATCCAACGCCCACAAGAACCAAAATCCCAAATGCATTCCATACGACTACAACCGGGTCGTACTCGGCAAGTACGAAAACATCCCAGATACCGACTACGTAAACGCGTCCTATGTCGATGTAAGTATATTTGTTTTCTCCAAAGGGGAGAGTGATTCTGTACCTCCGTTCTTGCATATGGTTAGCTAAATGTAATTTTCAATGAGTTCTTTTCACGCGCAAAATAGTATCAAACTCTTCTGCGACAATCAGTCATTCATGTTCTGAAACTATTCCTTGGAATTGTACCTAATAGAAAATAGCTAACAACCTCAACATGAATGTAAATTGTTCTCGCTCGAAGCAATCATGCACGGGGGAATAAAGCTTGAATACGTTACTGTTCTACCGCACATCGTCATATTCTTCTGATCAATATTCTATGCATTTCTTTCCCGGACGGTTCCACACTTTCGGCGCCCGTTTGATGCTGATGGTCTTCCGGGTGCAGAGTTTACTGAAACCAAATGCATACATCGTAACGCAGGGACCAACGGAGGAGACAGTGTTAGACTTTTGGCGGATGGTGTGGCAGGAGAACTGCAGTGCAATTGTGATGCTGACGAAAACTTTTGATTTTACCAAAGTAAGTACCAAGCAAAACTCTTTTGAAAATTTTCGTTCCATGGTATGGGTACATACACGACAAGGCATACAGTAAGACAAGGAATTCTTGTATGATGTTTGTTCGATTTTCAGTTTTTAGGTCAATTTACGACTTCCTAGAATTCCAATCAGAAATTTTCAGCCTCTTGTCATATTTTCATCTAACTTTTCTCTCTGTTTTTCTGGACATAATTTGTTCATTACCAAACTATTCCAGTACCGCAGTTGATTAGGCTTCAAGTTCAAATACGCCCCAAAAGAGATGGATAATTTGATTTCCGGGCAGTGCTTTTACCGGAAGTAAACAAAAAAAAACCGGAAAACTTTTACTCGGAATTTCTGTCGTCGGCTTGACAGGTCTCACCTTTATTGCATAATTACGCATCAGTCCTGTCTTTCATCAGTCGTCTGCGTGGCAATCAAATGGTTGTTTTATGGACCATCTTCTGCTTAACTTTATTCTTGTTTGCCAAATCGCACCGAAGGTCACCGGCAACCAGACCGTGTTCCGTTCCGTCGTAAACTTTTGCGTTGTTTATTCCGCAGCCCATCCACGGCGAGATGTCTCTGCAGCTAATTGACAATTTATCGCCCGTTGCGAATTTGTACTTTCTTTCCACGCCCGGTGGCGAGATGTCTCGCAATTTACATTACAACTTAACTTTGGTGACACTGTCAATTTGCAGAAACCATTCCGAATATGTTTTATGAATACTTTCGGTAATCTGATTGTTCGACGAAATGAAAGATCAAGCTGGAAGAATGGCAATAAAATATATTTTATTTTTTTTACAATTTTCAAAAGCTAAACATCACTTTCAGGTATAATTCCCAAAGAAAACCATAAGGACATCAAATTGAATGTTTTTTTTTCAAATTAAATGTCCTGTTTACGATAAAATGAAGGATGTTGGAATTCTATTCCCAATCGTTTCGTTTTTGATAAACAGCCGAATCGAACATTATGTAAAAAATTTCGGGGCCCTTCTCTATCCGGAAATCTTCTATCATTCAATATAGTATCGAAAATCAACCCGAAACAAATTGTAAAGTTTGAAGAGCCTCAGTGCTGAGAGAACCGCACTTTGCAACCAACCCTCATTTTTCTCTTTATTATCGCAAACCAGTTCAAATTTATTTGTTATGTTATAAAACTTCTCAGAAAATTATTTTCCATTTTCGTTTTTTTTTCTCGTAATTTTTTTCACCACCGAAAGACAATACTAACTTTGGTTCCGTTCTCTTTTGTTCACCAACAGGTTATGTGTGTTCAGTATTGGCCACCGAACCGAGAGAAGGAGGAAATCTACGGCGACGTTCACATTACTGTGCAGTCTGAAGAAGAGCTTGCTAATTTTCATATAAGAACGTTTAGGTTATTCAAAGTGAACAAAGAAAAAGTAAGTGTTTGTGGAAAAGCTTGTGCCTTCCGCTAGTTTTCATTTTTCCTAGTGCGCTTCTGTGTTATTGCTTGCATTCCAACCAGAACCAATTCATCAACCCACATGGAAACTTTATTGTATGTAGAGAAATTTGTTCAGCATTTGCAGGCTGAAATTGCAACAGCCATGGGCGTCTTGTCGTCATACAAACAGCAGCAATATGTAGATGAATGTGCTTTATGCGAATATACCACGATACATACTGCAACATATCCATGCTACTATAGCAAACAAACTCTAGTGTGTCACAGCCCATTCCACCCAGTACCTTTGCAGCCCGCGGATGCACATATATCTCTCATCTTCTGCGCAAATGTGGTGCTTTATTTCACCAAGAAACATCGCTGCAGTGTAAGGCTTATTACACTTATTGTTGGTATTTCTCCTGTAATGTCGAATTATAGCCTACAACGATTAGACAGTCATCGAATAACTATTCCCCATAAACTTCCACGAAATATTTACTATCATAAATATGCTTCGCAAAGTAACACCCGTTTTTACCGCGCCCTATTCAACCGCCTGTAACATGTTACCACCAACATTGAAATTATCAACCTGCCCGCCTGCAGCGGTGACGGCGGTTTCCGTCGTAGCTCGACTGGTTTAACTTTCCTTTTCTTTCCGGTTGAATCTGGCTGGCCTTCCGGGAACAGGTGGTGACGGAGGAACGTTTCCTGCTGCAATTTCACTACACTGAATGGCATTCACACACCTGCCCTTTCTCCAACGCCATCCTCGAATTTCGACGAAGAGTCCGCTCCGTTGTGGGGACAATCATCAAAGCGAATAGCCAGGTTGGACCGATGCTGGTGCATTGCAAGTAGGTTTTTTCCCCCTGTGGGCATCGTTTTCTTCCCTCTCAGCTCCCACACGAATAAACGAACAAAATGTCAATCACTCTGCAAATCACATTTTCCAGCGACGGTGGCGGGCGATCCGGGGTGTACTTGGCTATCGATGCCAACATGGAACTGGCGGAGGAAGAGGACGCGTTTCACGTGTTTGGTTATCTGAAAAAGTTGCGACAGTCGCGAAAGGGCCTTATAGAAAATGTGGTAAGCACTAACGATTACTGCTTTCCATAAACAACCCAATGACGACGCCTTTATTTCTCCAAGGACCAATACAAGTTCGTATACGATACGCTCGAGGAGTTTGTGATCTGTGGAAACTCGTGGTTCCCGGTGAAAGAGCTTTCACAGCGATTGAAAGAGAAAAGCTTTAAGGATCCAGTAACGAAGATGAACGCCTACCAGAAGGAGTACGCGCAAATCTGCAAACAGACGCCCCGGTTCACCATCGGTGATTGTGCCGGTGGACATCGCGGTGACAATCGAGACAAAAATCGGGACGTCCTCTGTGTGCCACGTAAGTTCTGTCGACTAATAGATTACTAACAGAGCTGATTGGTATGGTGGCATTGATGTTTGCGGGCGGTGGTTTGCGTGATAGCCTAATTTTTTCCGATGTGATAGCTTGATTTCATGACATTGAACCACCATGCTTCTCCATCAATTTTATCTAGATGGCGACGCAATCTTTGAGGCTCACTGTCACATCAACATCAGAAATTAAAATAATTCTAGAAGATAAACAAATTCCAAAAGTTATTTTTTGGATTCAAAATAATGGTTGATCCACAAAATAATTCCAACATTATGCTGAAATCACGTTAAAATCCATAAACGACGGTTATTTTTAAACTTCTACAGTCAGGTTTTTTTTCCCGTTTTTTTTTACGAGGTTTTTTACGCGGATTTTTGAATTAACGCGGTTTTTTTTTACGCGGATTTTTTACTCAACGCGGATTTTTGAATTAACGCGGTTTTTTTTACGCGATACCGCGCTAATTCAAAAAAATTTTCACGAATTTCCGAATTAACGTGGGTTTGGAACCAGAAACGTTTAAGTGTTTATCTAGTAAAAGACATAGTCCAAAAACTACTCTCCGCCCACCGAAAGATCCGGAATGACCGTCAAAGAGGACAATTAAAAACTGTATTAAATACTGGTTCTAGAGTGTCTCGGGTTTTTTTCTAAAGCCCTTCTTGCTGGACTACTTTACGCGGATTTTTTAAAATACGTGGTTTTTTTTACGCGGATTTTTTAATTAACGCGGTTTTTTTTTACGCGGATTCTTGAATTAGCGCGGTTTTTTTTACGCGGATTTTCGAATTAACGCGGTTTTTTTACCGAGGTACGTATCCCCCGCGTAAAAAAACCTGACTGTATAACGATTTATGATTATGCCATTCTTCTTGATTTCAAATTATATTCAAAAGATTCTAATGCAAATACAATTCATTTGCACATAATTTTGAAACGGTTTACAAATAATGCTTAATGGATTCTAAGCTAATTCCCGAGTGACTTTGAGAAAATAGTAAACAGTAAGGTTTGTGAAAAAAATATGAAATACTACCTCAAAACATATTCAAATGTTTAACGAAGCCAGTCATAAACTGATACTCCATGATTGTGATTAAAGTTTGTAATAATCCATTGATTATTCTGGAAGTTATGAAATCATTCTAAAATAATTCTAAAAAGTTTCTAAAATGATTCCAAAATTCTGAAATAAATCAAAAATACCTCAACATTCAAGCCAAAGCTATCTAAAAATTAATGTAAAGAAAGTTTAAAATATTTCAGAAATATTTTTAAGTTATTTAAAAAAAAAGTTGAATAACAATTTTTGAATAATTCCAAAACTACTTTAAAATCATTCCTAAATTACTCTAAACGGATTGACTCACGGAGCAGCATAAATGAACTCTAAATACTTGTTGCTAATGAAAATAATTAATGTCTCGAATTTAAAATAACAAAAAATTGCATACACAATTCTGCTATGTATTGTATAAAAAAATTACATTTTTTTAAATTTGTTCTTTGAACCGATATTTTCCTTCGACATCGACTCCCCGAGGTTTCACTGTAAAATGATTTAAAATAATTTATCAGATGATTCTATCAGACAGTCAGGCCGAACTGCTAGCATTAGAGTCTGCCACATGTATTTCCTGACTAGTCTGGGAGTGCATTGCAACACTCAGGGAACTTTCCCACCTCAACGAAGTTATGCTACTTTGGGTACCCGGATTTTGTGGAATCGAGGGAAATGAACATGCCGAAAGCCTAGCAAGACAAGGCTACTTAGTTTAACTCGCAGTGAACTACGCATCATCACGGGACTCCTCGCCAGACACTGTCCCGCTCTCTATCATTTAAAGAAAATCGGCAAAATCCCAACCGACAATTGCCACTTCTGCAACGCTGAACCTGAGAGTTCTGCTTTTGCGTAGCTCTTGCTTTATAGAGGTTCAACTTCTTCGGAAGTTACTTCTCAACTCCACATCAGGTATGGAGTACCAATCCCAAAACAGTCACTGGTTTTACAGTTTTACACATGTTGTTCCGAATTGGGGCTCAGGCTTACAACCAACTAGCTCAACTCCATTAATGAGTTCGAGCATCCTGTAATCTGTGTAAAGCATTCGGGGCCAACCACAAAAGACAATCATTTCTGTCGCAGTGGCACTTCTGCCCAATGCCCTTCAGATGATTCTAAACATGTTCTGAAATATTTTCAAAATTATTTCTAACTGAGTTCAAATTGATTCTAAAATAATTTAAAATGATCAAAAATGAATCAAAAATAATTCTTAAATGATTCCAAAACAGTTCGCATTGTGAAACTGGTATTGGCGTCCTCCGTTTCATATCGTTCTTTTTTCCCTTTTCTTTCTATATGCGGTACTGTATGGAAGCCTCCTGTCTCTGCCAGCGTTCATTGCCATTTTCAATTGAAAATCGTCAGGTGAAAGTGACGCTGTAAATCTACGCTTTCAATTGAAAATCATTTCTTTTCTTTTCAAGCCTTTCAGCTGTCAGAAACAAAGCAAGAGAGAGTTTTCAGTAGATTTCAGTCATAGTGATGGTAAATGAAACGAATGTTATTCAATTGGAAGCGACGGGTACAGCTATAACCTGATAATTGTCAATTAAAAATGAATGACTCAGCAAAATTACTTAAACTTTAGAGTAATTTTGTTGAAGGGTGCATGAACGGATGCTGTCTTGTAAAAAAAATACTTCGTGAAAAAAAAATTTGGTTTTCACTATAAAAAATTCTAAATAAAAAAATTCAAAATAATCACATGATAAATAAATATATTATCAGTCAATAAATAAATACATATAAAAATATATAAATTTTAATTACATAAAAAGAGTTGTTTTTCTAAACAACTTGAAATTTTAACAAAACATTGCAACAAACAAACAATGGCTAGGGACACCAAAATTCACAGGAATGGTCGAAGCAACTATTACCTATCTTTCATTTTTTTCCGGTTTGAGCTTTTAGAGTGCACTTGTGTTGACCAGTGTAATTCTAAATTATTCTGAAATAATTATATAATTTTCTTTAACGGCATAAAGTGTGTGCAGCTGGGGAAGCGAAAAATAAGCGAATGCGGTTTATTTTTGCAAATCTGTATCATATTTTCAGTTCGCTTATTTTTCGCTTCCCCAGCTGCACACACTGTCTGCCTTTAATAAAGTTAAATGTTGACGAGTAAAAGTTTGTTAAAAACTGAAATTTGTTCAAAAAATTCTACAATGATTCAAAAATACTTTTAAAATGACTCATAGAGGATTCTAACGAAATTCTAATGTTTTGCTAAACTGGTTCTAAAATTATTTTAAAACGTTCTTAAAATGATTTATAAATGATTTTAAAAATAATACAAAAACAAATTCTCATTCTGGAATGATAAAGGTTAGGGTGCATACCAAAATGATCATTTTGAGAAACCCTATAAAAATGTTCACCTGCTCGAAAAAATACCCTGTGCAAAATTTCAGCTCAAACTGGCATAAAATTGGGTGGCGCATAAAAGATCATCGAGATCTGGTATCAACTGAAAAAAAATCATGGTTTTCGTAATTTTTCGAATTTTTCTAGGTCAAACTTTTATCGCTTTGCGCCATCCCGTTTTAAGTCCGACCGAGTTACAAGGAGTGTTTTTTTTCGGGTAGGTGGGTATTTTGTGTAGGGTTTTTTAAAATTTCTGGTCACCTTTTTACCATATAGGTGATAGGCACCCTAATAAAGGTTTCCAAAATGATTCAAATGAAAAGATAAAGAGTTTCAAAATGATTCAAATACAATTCAAAACTGTTTTTAAAATGGTTTTACAATGTTTCTCAAGCGATTCTTAAATGATTCTAGATTGATTTGAAAATAATTTTGAAATTGTTCTAAAATGATTCTGAAACTAATAGTAAAGAATAAGTCTGTAGCTTAAGAAACGAAAAAAAACTAAAATAATTCAAAAAGGTTTTAAAACATTTTGAAACTGACTCTAATATTATTGTGAAATGATTCTCAAAAATCTTATAGAAAATAATTCCAAAATGGTTTTTACATGATTTTGAAACAGTTTCAAAATTGTTCCAAAAATATTTCAAAATCATTCTTAACTTATTTCTTAATCGAACTAAAATGATTAAGCCCTGGAGAGATAGTCTGCGTCAATTTAACTTCTCGCATTCATCAATATTGCCCATTTTTTGACAGTGCGTCGGTTTTTTCTCGTTTTTCCAAATCAATAAAGAAATAATAGAACCTAAATTTAGATTTATGATATTTATCGATGTGTTAACACCGTTATGACCATGCATCGATAATTTATGAAAAATTAAAACTTGCATATTCATTTATTTAGAAGTTGGGTGTCCATTTGACGCAAGATTGCACTGGTCAACAAAACAGGAAAAAATGCCACTTCAAAGCTCAAAGTGAAACAAAAATTGAAAGATTTTACCTACTCAACCATTCCTGTGAATTTTGGAGCACTCAGCCATTTCAAAAACGCGTCAATAGCTCCCACCCTCTCCAACGCGAACGTTAACCGTTCGCCTCCTTTCACTATTGAATCGGTGGAGACGCTAGGTTATCCATTCGACAGTATTCTAGAAAACGTGTTCAGGGGGAAATTTTGATCTAGAGCTCGATAGTAATATTTTGAAGAGAAGCTTTTTTCTACAAAATGGTGCAATATGATAGAACGCACATTTTCACGTAATCACAAATTGGGGTAACCCACATTTTCGATAAAATCCAGCTTATAAATTTCTTATCTTTGCAGATAGAGTTAAACGATGCTATACAATATTGTAGACCCGTCAATTTTGCGCAACTTACTAGAAGAAATTATTTTTCTTTCATCCAAACTTGCAAGCTTTTTAAGTTTAATGGTAGGTTTTAACTTATTCTGTAAGTCTTTTGTTAAATAAGTTTTTCAACAAATATGAAACGAAATTGATAGAAGAAAAAGATTGTTCCTTTTTAATATAAACAATGTCGTTTTCGTACTTAAGATTCATAATGGCAAAAATTGTTCCGTTGTCACCTTTTTATGATTTATGAATTATAAAGTAGCTCTAAATCGATTGTTTTAAAACAGCGGGTCTCAACGTTTTGTTGTCCGCGTACCTTGGGCTTGGAATGTTTTCGCAGAGATGGAGAGAAAAGTGGTAGATCATGTTGTGATGGTCTGGTTTCAAATTGAAGTATGGTTTGTGTGATTGCTACTATGGCTGCTATGTTTCGAGGGCAAGGTTGAAAAACAAATAGTATTATAAAGAAAAATTGCATTATCCGCCATTAATGATTTTTCTTTCGCGTTCGCGCTACCCTCAGGCACTCCTCCTTGACGGGCAATTTTAGTCGAGTACTCCTACTCGCTAGCAGGAACTCGTACTCTTTTACAGTAACTGAATAGCAATACAAAAGAGTTTTTGCGTGTCGGTGCGTGCTTGCTGCTACTCAGAGGAATGCATGAAGAAGAAAGAGTATCTCGAAAGCGTGTATGCAAAAGACTTGAGAAGCATAGTATATGTTTCGTTCTCAAGCAGAAAGGAGGAGAAAGATTTTGCTTCTCGCTCGCTTTGCAACGCTACCCTAATTCGTGATAACATGAAAATAACCGCATGTAACAACATTGTAGCAGAAAGTTCAACTCTACAATATCACTATCAAGCTCCAGATCCAAATTTCCCTCCCGAACTCGTTTCTTAGAACGTTGTGCAAAGGTTGTTTACCGTCTCCATCGATACAACAGTGTAAGGAGGCGCACAATTATGTCACTTTTGACGCGTTTTTGGAACGGCCAGGGCACCTAAATTCATAAAAATGGTTAAATAGCTATTATCTTTCATTTTTTCCAGTTTCAGCATTTAGGCTGTAGTTTTAATAAAAAATAATTTCTTCTACAAAGTTGCGCCAAATTGGGACTACAACATTGTATAACATCGTTTCACTCTATCTGCAAAGATAAGAAAGTTAGATGCAGAATTTAATCGAAAATTTGGGTCAACCTAATTCGTGATTACAGGAAAATGTGCGCATTTTCACAGAAGAAACTTTTCTCTAGAATATGACTCTTGAGCTCTAGATCCAAACTTCTCCCTAAACTCGTTTCCTAGAACGCCCTCGAATGGTTAACCCAGCGTCTCCACCGATTTGACAGTGAAAGAAGGCGCACGGTTAACGTTCGCGTTGGAGTGGGTGGGAGCTTTTGACGCGTTTTTGAAATGTCAAGGGGCACCAAAATTCACATGAATGGTTAAATGAAGGATTATAGTTTCATTTTTTGCCAATTTGAGCTTTAGGGTCGCACCTGTGTTGACCAGTGTTATTTTTTTACGTATATCAAAATGCCATATTTTCTCGAAGGTTAAAACTGACTCTTAATGATAATTTGAAATGTTTTAAAACAATTTTAATATTTCAAAACTGATCCGTAACTAATTGTAAAAGGTTTCTAAATCTATTCTGAAATAAGTATAAAAATACCTTTGAATGATTTTTAAATCATTCAAAGGTATTTTTATACTTATTTCAGAATAGATTTAGAAACCTTTTACAATTAGTTACGGATCAGTTTTAAAATATTAAAATTGTTTTAAAATCATTTCAAATTATCATTAATAATAAATATATAAAAATATATATAAAAGTATATAATAATTCTAAAATGATTAAAAAGTTATTCCAAAACCACTTTCAAATGATTGTACAATGATTCTGAAAAGATTAAAAGATTATGAGCGAATTACATTTTCGATTGAAAAGTAGTGGTTTAAGAACGATTTTAATATTCTCCTTTAATATTCTCCTCAAATTCTGACTAACAGCCTTTAAAAGTTTTGTTACAGTTAGAATAAATATAAGTACCGTACACATGAAGCAGAGCAATGAAGTCGCAGTAGTCGAAGGCACACGCAATATGCCACCAGAAACCACACTACTTTGAAGCAGTTGAAATTTGATAGCCACCGACAGTCCGCCAGTCTCTAACCAAAGCGACGCTGCTAAAAAATGACAGGAAACAGGCAGCACGGCTTATGAGGAATAAAACGAACTGTCAAACGAGAGACAGTCAACTCGATCGAGAATTTCTTTTTGTGTGAGAAGTCGTCGGGTGCACATCGCGAGTCAACCGCGGACGGAGTTACTTCTTGAAGAGCCGGCGAACGATCAAGCCAACAACGGACAAAATCCCGCTGAGGCATTAAAGAGAGAAAACCAAGAAAGGCCCTCCAGAGAGGTAACAAAAATCATAAATGGATGAGAAGACACCTGTACTCACGTGGTGATTTGTGCACAGGGCTCTTTTTTCCTGTTTCTTTTTCCTGTTTTTGTGCTGTGGTGCGGTGTTCCGAATTTCGGCGGCGTCGGATTCGAACGGACTGTTCGGAAACGTGCAAGTCGGCACGGAAAGGACTGGAGCGGCTTTGAGGATTGTCAGCTGGGAGCGGTGGCGGACTGGTGTTGCTGGACGGACGCCGCGAAGACCGGATGGCAGTCAAGTGAGCTAGATTAAGCAACGTGGGGTCGCACGGAGCGCGAAATACCCGGCGACAAAAGTTGACAGGGAATGAAAAGCATAGGAGATTAGAGCGGGACGGGATGAAGAAGGAAGGAAAATACACAGAAGTTGTTTAAGTAGATTTGTGGCCAATTTTCTTCAGTTTTGGGAAAAGCCTTTTTATGATGAGGTTAGCATATAGTCAACCCGTAACATTGGCGCCCAACTGAAAGATCCACATTTGATTTATTTATTTGGTTACCGTTAAGTGAACTATTTTTGAAATTTTCGTTTTGTGATAGTTACGGTTTGTTTTATAAGATTATTTAACACATTTTGGTTTGTAATACCCGATAAAAAATCCACTAAAATGGATTATACTCAGCTTACAGATGAGGAGATAACCTACGAATTGGCGCTACGCCACATGGTCAACTTAGGACCAATGACGCACCGACTCAAAGTTCAGCGATTGAACAACGCGGTACAAGATGATCTTGCAAAAAATAGTAGTCGATCGGAGTCTACACACATCATGAGTCCGACCGTCAACTTTGAAGTTTGCCAATTGGCGGTTGCGACAATACAAAATGAAATTCAACATGCAATCAATAATCATGACATTCATGCACTTACAGTGCTTCTATCGCGTCTTACACACTACAAAAATCGATTGGCCATTGTAAAGCCACCGGGTCTTTTTTCAGAAGCGGTCAAGTCTACTCGGTTGCTCGTAAACGAGCTTCATAGTGAAGTGAACAGTGTATTAACCAATCCAGTGAGTCAACTAGTGTCACGAATAACAGCAGAGGAAGCAGGAGCAGCTAGTGGAGATGCCACGAATGAAGAGCACAATTTTAGCGGAAGAGCAACGTTGCCAGCAGCTAGTTCACCGGTGGTTGCAGGTCGAGGCCGAGGTAGAGGATTGCCAACACACGACGTCTCGGGATATCGGGGCAGTCAGGGCGGAGTGCAGTCGGAGGGACACGTTACACCCCATCAAAGTATTAATGCATCCAGCGTTTGGCAACCGCAAACCAACGGGGAGATAGCGACTAGAGAGCAGCAACAACGCGATGAAGCAGCAGGCATACAACGCGCTGCGGCTGGCATGGGGAGACGCATTTTTGGACAGCAGACGCAAACCGCCACAGCAATGGGCCATTCAAGGTGTCGCGATGTACGCGATCAATTCGATCAACTACGGAATGATATGCTGCGCTATTTGCTGAGGCATGAAGCCAGACCAACAGCGGAGAGAGGCGAGGATAGACGTATACTAAAGGCGATTCACAACTGGCCGTTCAAGTTTAGAGGACAAAAAGACACAACATCCTTGAACATTTTCTTGGATAGGGTGGAGATATTCGCGAGATCGGAAGGCATGAGTGACGAGGTATTGCTAGCTTCGATCAAACATTTGCTACAGGAGGATGCATTAGACTGGTACGCGCGAGCTATGGTGCAAGGTTCACTAGGCTCGTGGGAGGCGTTTAAACATTAAGTACGAAAAGAGTTTCTGCCAAGTCAGTACGCACACATTTTGCGTCTAGAAGCAAGTTTTCGTTATCAAGGAGTGAATGAGCCGTTCGCCAAGTTTTATCGGGATATATCGGCCTTGTTCCGATTTGTTTCACCACCAATGTAAGAGGATGAAAAGTTATTTATCGTGAAAAACAACATGAGCGAGGACTACGCCGTGATCACTGCCGCCGCAAGAGCACGCACACTGAGGGAACTACTCGAAGTATGTACGAGCTACGACGAGACGAAAATGCTACATAGCAGGCAGCGCCGTACGCAAATTCCGCATAACGCGTTACTGGAACCCAATTTCGCAACTCCAGCAGCTCCGCAAAGACCTGCAGCACCTTCTCTTCAGTATCCTCGGTTACGTAGGGTACATGCAGTAACACAAGAAGAGGACATACAAGCCGCAGCCGAAGGCAGGCGAGTCGCATCAGAGACGGATGAAACGCTTCAAGTAGACAACAGTGAGAATTGGCAATTCAAGTTAGATCAATTGGTGGAGCAAGTAAGCGCGATGAAGGCGTTTCTTACAGCGAGAGGTCCTAGACCGGGACACGCGCAAAGCGATGTTGATTGGGCACACAGCAATCAGCAAACACGATCGAAACAATGGGCATCGGCTCAAAAACCACCCGCAAGACAGCCAGCGCAGGCGCAAGTATCACAAGCTTCGCAAGGGACGCCGGCCAGGCAGTTTCAACAAGCGCGGACATCACAAGACCGACAAGCGCAGTTCGAGAGAAGGGAGCCGACAAGGGATTATCGGCAACTGACGTTGATTTGTTGGAACTGTGATGAAGAGGGTCATCGTTTCATGGACTGTCCGAAGCCGCAGGCCATTTTGTTCTGCTACAGATGTGGACGAAAGGGACACTCCCTACGCAGCTGCATAACGTGTCGCACAGACACGGGAAACCTAGCGGCGGAGAATCTGCAATAGAGGGCGTCGAATCTCCGCAGCAGTCTAATAAGCCCCTCAACACCACCGAACTAGGACAACTTGACTCGATTGTGATTAACCCCGGAAATGACATTCGACCACACGCCGTTATTAATATCCTAGGCAAGGAACTCAGCGCGTTGCTCGATAGCGGTGCAAATTGTTCGCTACTAGGAGGGAAGAACGTATCAATAGTAGGAGAGCTGAAACTACGGAAAAGTGAGATACAGGGCGGAATAAAAACAGCTGATGGTACACAACACCGAATTCGGCATTTCGTTCAAGTTCCAATAGTGTACAATAACCGCAACGATACTATACCTTTACTTCTCGTACCGACAATTCCGGACTGCGTGATTCTTGGTATGAACTTCTGGAACAAATTCGGAGTGAAAGCGATTTGCTGTTCAATGGAGGTACAGGTGGAGACAGCACCGGAGCAAAACGAGACCGAGTTAAAGACTCTTACGACAGAGCAGCAACAGCAGCTTCAGCTTACAATCGCACTGTTTCCAAGAGCGAGTGAAGGCAAACTAGGAAGAACCACCCTATATGAGCACAGGACAGTCGTGGGTTAAGCTCTACCACGCAAACAACGGCATTACCCGATGTCACCATACGTTCTAGAAAAAGTGAACCGCGAAATTGATCGCATGAGCGCTCTTGATGTTATAGAAGAGGCCATGTTTTCGCCATGGAACAACCCGTTGGTTGCAGTAAAAAAGAAGACGGGAAAGTACCGAGTTTGCTTGGACGCGCGCCATCTGATTTCTGTGATGGTAAACGAAGGGTATCCGATTCCACAAATATCCGCAACAACTTAGGAGGCTGCGCATACATCTCATCGATCGATCTGAAGGACGCGTTCTGGCAGTTACCCTTGCAGAAAGCGTCAAGACCATTGACCGCATTTACCGTACCATCCAGAGGACACTTTCAGTTCAAGGTAGTGCCGTTTGGGCTGTGCACCGCCAGCCAAGCATTAGCGCGTCTTATGACCAAGCTTTTCGCTGATATGGAGCCACAGGTGTTTCACTACTTGGATGATATAATCATCTGCTCATGTACGTTTGCAGAGCACATTATAACGCTGGAAGAAGTAGCAAAAAGACTGCAGCGAGCAAATCTGACTATTTCGGCAGAGAAGTCCAAGTTTTGTCGGCGAGAAATTAAGTTTCTAGGGTATGTTCTGAATGAGAGCGGCTGGAAGACCGACGAAGAGAAAGTGGAGAGCATTGTGAAGTTTCCGATCCCCACAAATAGAAAAGAGGTTCAGAGATTCCTCGGACTTTGCAATTGGTATAGGCGATTCATTGCGGATTTCTCATACAACGCTGCGCCGATAACGGAGCTAACCAAATTGAAGACCAGGTTCAAATGGACTCCATCCGCGGAAGACGCTTTCTTAAGGCTGAAAGCAGCGTTGGTGTCGACACCGGTGTTGGCAATGCCGGATTACACAAAACCGTTCGCGATCGCATGTGACGCGAGTGACGTAGCGATAGGAGCTGTGTTGACACAGGAGACTGATGGCGAGGAACACCCGATCTGCTACTTTTCACAGAAGTTGTCATCGGCGGAGTGAAAATACTCAGTAACGGAACGAGAGTGCTTGGCAGTAATTCGAGCAGTTGAGAAGATCCGTGGCTACATCGAAGGAGTTCACTTCACCGTATATCGCGACCATGCAGCACTGAGCTATTTAAAGTCTATGAAAAACCCAACAGCGCTCATGAGTCGTTGGCTGCTCAGGTTAAATGCGTTTGACTTCGAAATAAAAGGATCGTGGCGAGCGTAGCACTCACGGTGGATCAAATCAAAGATCCTTGGTATAGAAGCTTACGAGAGCGTGTACTCGAGAAGGCGGACAGTTTCCCAGACTTTCGAGTCACGAATAACGAACTGTATAAGAATTGCCTTTGCAGAGAGGGATCGGGACTGACAACCCATAGAAGAACGGAAAGAGGTCATCAACAGATTCCACGACTCACCAACCGCAGCACATCTCGGTTTCCAGAAGACTTGGGGGAAGGTACAATCTTATTTTCACTGGCCGAACCTGCGAGAAGATGTCAACAAGAACGTGCGAAAATGCGGAATATGCAAGGCAAGCAAGGCAGCGAACACGAAAATGATGCCGCAGATGGGAAAACTGAAACCGGCAAAACTCCCCTGGGAACTCATCTCGATGGATTTTTTGGGTCCGCTGACTCGTTCCAAACGCGGCAACACAGTAATACTCGTTATTGTAGACTGGGTCACCAAGTACGTCATCGCACATCCGATGCGCAGCGCAGACTCGTCAAAGATGGTGGAGTTTCTTGAACAGGCGGTATTTCTTAAGTTCTCGCGGCCACGCATTGTTCTGTCAGATAACGGAAAGCAGTTCCAGTCGCAGATCTTCAAATCGCTGTTGCTTCGCCACAAAATCGACCACATGAGAACAGCCTATTACTGCCCGATGGTGAACAACGCCGAGCGCGTCAATCGAGTGTTGATTACATGTATTCGGTCGCTATTGGATGGAGATCATAAAGAGTGGGATCAGAACATTCCGGCAATCACGGCAGCGATAAACAGTGCCAAACACGAGACTACTGGCGTAAGCCCGCTCTACGCAAACTTCGGTAGAGATTTGGTGCTACACACGGACCTGTATACGCAACAGCTACTGAACACGGCGGAGGATCCGAAAGTGGCACAGGAGATGCGTCTGTCAACGATACGACGGATACACGAGTTCGTCCTGCAACGAATTAAGGGAAATCACGAAAAGATGAGGCGGCGGTACAATATGCGAAAACGAACAACCTCGTTTAAGATTGGAGACGTGGTTTGGAGAAGGTCGTTTGGACTGTAGTCGAAGGTAAACCACGTAAACCAAAAACTAGAGCCAAAATTCGTCCCAGCCATCGTGAGAGATGTCATAGGCTGCAACTTGTATCTGCTAGAAGACGTGGCTACTGGCAAAAAAGGCAGGTACCACGCAAAGGACGTCAAAGCAGACTAAGGGCAGTTGTTCAAGCTATGTCCACAGGCTAGACCTGTCAACACAAAAAAGCAACTTGCTACCAAAATACCGCGTAACAACCGGGAAAAACCGCGAGCGCCAGGTGTGATGAGCAACAACATTTTAAAACTACCTCTCCACCTGGACAGCGTAAATCGGACCATCCTTGCCGAAGCAGATCCCCAGATCGCGCTGAAAATAAGTAACTGACGCACCCGAAATAAGCAGAGGAAACAAAAGTGGTAACGCATAACCGCTTGCCGTTCGCGATTCGGGAGAAATCGTACCCTGTCGGGCTGGAAACGGTTCGCAGGGAGGTTCGCAACACTCTAACAAGTTCCTGGATAGGAGGAGCGGAAACCTCGAGATCGGCGGTCGAACCGTGGCGACGGAGAGTGGAAGCTTACGGCCACTATCAACGAAACAGGAAACCATAGGAGTGAAATTAATCGACAAATTAGAAACCGGCAACATCAGAGTACAGGCGAACCGCTATCGTAGAGAAAAAAAAACGACTTACGAGCTTGACAGAAGGACGTAGCAGCCCACACAGGCGCGCCGTTTGCGGAACGAGAGAAACCGGGAAAGTGGAAGCAGAGGTAACACGACGGAGCAGAGCAAGACAACGAAAACGCACAGCAGATCGGCGCGAAGCAAAATTAGTTTGAGCAAACAAAAAAAAAAAAAAGAGTCTCAATTTTGACAAAGCAAAGCGCCAACATTATCGAACAATCCGTCGTCCTCGACCACAAAGTGATGTCACGCCTGCCGTTCACGAAGTGAGAGAAATCGTACACTGCGGAATTGGATCAGGTCACGCAGGGCAGACCACCAGTCAGGTTCCTCACAGGCCAGCCATTACCAGATCGGGAGAAACTGGAACCACCAAGCTATGAGCAACACCAGCTACAAAAAGCACTAGCCAAAACACGCAAGACGGAAAGAGTTGTACGCCTGGATTGGTGCCATACAGTGTGTAAGATCCAACGGCAAATTTGCAAGACCAGTAATTTCGGGTCAGATACAGTTGTGATAGGGGTCGTCATGAAATTTTACATTCCAAAGTAACGCGAATCTAAGGCGCGGTAAAACCTTAGCTCTGGGCTCATGGCGATCAAGGAATTAAATACTCCTTTTCCAAGCGCAGCTGTTATCTATATACAAACCATAAAAAACTATCACAATGTTTCAGTCCTATTTTGTTTAAGTTTAATGTTTTGCGTTCAATTCTAGCCTATTTAGCAAAACCAATAGGTTAAGAGTTTTCTGAATGTTTTGCCGCCGCAAACGCAAGTTTCGTGAAGTGGGGGTTTAAGGACTTAACCGGAGACAACTAGCCAAACCTTAGTTGGCGTTGATCGAAATCTTTAGCCAGGATTTGCTGGCGTTATTGTTGCAGTTTTGGGTTATGTTTGTTTAGTTAAGTCACAGTAAATTCTTATGCTAGCAAGAGTTTACTATAATGGCCTTGAAGATTCTTCGAGGACCTCAATCGGTCGATGGCTCCGATCCACTCCTTAACGGTAGCGATGTTTCAATTTCTCATAAATCGTGCTGTCGCCGATTTATGAGAAATTCACCTTGGCGGTAATGTTGTGTTACAGTTAGAATAAATATAAGTACCGTACACATGAAGCAGAGCAATGAAGTCGCAGTAGTCGAAGGCACACGCAATATGCCACCAGAAACCACACTACTTTGAAGCAGTTGAAATTTGATAGCCACCGACAGTCCGCCAGTCTCTAACCAAAGCGACGCTGCTAAAAAATGACAGGAAACAGGCAGCACGGCTTATGAGCAGGGATGCCACATATACCGATTTTTCTGTATTTTACAGATTTTTGAACTGAAAAAGCAATACAGAATCTGTATTACAGAATTACAGAATATTGCCAAAAATACAGATTTTACAGATTTTTTTGTTATGAGCATGAGTATGATTTACCGCCCGCGGTTGCTACTTCGTTATTGCCAGATCAGCTGTAATTACACAGAGAACCAACAGATGATGCTTGGGACCAACATGCATCCTCAATGTGTAAAATCTGGTGACCTTAATCTTTATTTTAGGCAATACTAGCGCCGGCCGCAACCTATATAATGCAGGTCAAAGAAGGAATTTGTATAGGAGAATGTTGACGTGATACTCGCTTATTGGAAGCCGAGAACACCTCTGCACTTCCACGAGAAATCACTGGGATGTTGGAGAAAGGGCAAGGTACACAGCAGGGTTCGTTTTGGTAAACGATGCGCTGGTTTCGAGTGTCGGGTTCTTTAGAACAAGTATCGCGCGAACAAGTTAATTATATCCGCCATGATATTCATAATGCGATTCGAACTTATTTAGTTTTACAATGTAACAATGATCAAATTGGGACAACTTGAAATGATATGATATCTCTTCGTAAGGTGATCCTCTTTACACCGAAATCTATTGCGCGTTGTTGATCTATCCGCAGATAATTCGACCTCATGAAGGTATCGACGCGGAGTCACTAGGGGTTCGGTCAACCGGGCATTTTCTACCTAATTGATCGACCAACGACGTTTCTCGTACACACTTTGTCTGCTCTAAAAAAAACGATACGATTCCGCGAAAAACACACCTGAAAAACAGAATATAACAATGTTGCGCGCTTATTACGAAAACTAACCATGAGTATATTTCTTGCCAAACATCGCGATCATCTGCGTACGACGCACGCGATGGATTTTACAGATTTTTTTGTTATACCAATGAACTGAAATCAATTTTAAAGGTATAATTCGATTCGATTTTCAAAGTTTTGTAAAAAAAAACAACATCAGGATTATGTAGGTATCGATAAAGAAGAAATGGAATGTGACTTGAACGAAGCCCGAAAACGAGCGTTTCGAAATATTTTTTCTATTCAAAATTCGTAGAACAAATTGCAAAGAGGAGCGATTTCACCGATCCTGTTATAAAAATGGCAGATGCGATTATTCCCCAAATTCGTAACAATAACTGACTGACAAGGGCTATCTAACTAATTTCGCACGCTTGAAAAAAAAAACTTTTTGACCGGAAGATTCATTGAAACAAATGACTTAACTTGGTCTGAGCTGTTGAACACCATTAGGCGGGATGGTAATTTCAAGTTTCTATTACAGATCATTTGTGAGAATTTTTTATATAAATCTACACTCTTCGGTTTGTTTAGAACGCATACTTTTAATATATATTTGAAACCAGAAATTGCATGGCCCCTAAGCTAATGATTTCAATTTAAAAAGCTGAGAGCTACGTTGCAGAACAAGAAGGAGATTCTAATATTAAATCAACGAAAACTTTAAAAAATAAATTTAACAAAAACCTGTATGAACATCATGTAGAGAAGAATGAATTTGTTTAAATATGTTCTGCAAGTAAATTTTTTCCATCCAAGATTCTGAGTTTGCTCAATACTGATTTTTAATACAGATTTTTTGTCCCGAGATACAGATATACAGATATTTTCAAAGAAAAATACAGATATAAATGTGGCAACCCTGCTTATGAGGAAAAAACGAACTGTCAAACGAGAGACAGTCAACTCGATCGAGAATTTCTTTTTGTGTGAGAAGTCGTCGGGTGCACATCGCGAGTCAACCGCGGGGGGAGTTACTTCTTGAAGAGCCGGCGAACGATCAAGCCAACAACGGACAAAATCCCGCTGAGGCATTAAAGAGAGAAAACCAAGAAAGGCCCTCCAGAGAGGTAACAAAAATCATAAATGGATAAGAAGACACCTGTACTCACGTGGTGATTTGTGCACAGGGCTCTTTTTTCCTGTTTCTTTTTCCTGTTTTTGTGCTGTGGTGCGGTGTTCCGAATTTCGGCGGCGTCGGATTCGAACGGACTGTTCGGAAACGTGCAAGTCGGCACGGGAAGGACTGGAGCGGCTTTGAGGATTGATAGCTGGGAGCGGTGGCGGACTGGTGTTGCTGGACGGACGCCGCGAAGACCGGATGGCAGTCAAGTGAGCTAGATTAAGCAACGTGGGGTCGCACGGAGCGCGAAATACCCGGCGACAAAAGTTGACTGGGAATGAAAAGCATAGGAGATTAGAGCGGGACGGGATGAAGAAGGAAGGAAAATACACAGAAGTTGTTTAAGTAGATGTGTGGCCAATTTTCTTCAGTTTTGGGAAAAGCCTTTTTATGATGAGGTTAGCATATAGTAAACCCATAACAGTTTAATACTTTGAAGCCTGCAAAATTGCTAACCTTTGTGAAACTTTTCGACGAATAGCATCATTGTTCGTTCATTCCGCCGTCAGCGCGATTGATATCGCGTCAATTACATTATTACCGTAACAATGCCGCCGTGCCATCGGTACTACCGCTGGACGCCGAACGCACTGGCGTCAGACAAAAAAAAAACGTATTCTTCCTCCGGGACCTGTGACAGTGCGTTCCGTCCCGTAATTGCAGCTCATCAACACATGCAATGCGAAGGCGCTCAGTCACTTTGTGCCGTTGTTTCATTGCGGATTGCACCGTGCAAAAGCTTAATTGAATTACGTGCTGGTGTTGTTAATGGATCGTTTTTTTTCTTTCTCTCTCTTTTTCTTCTTTCTCTTTCCAAACAGCTGATAACTTCCGTCCTTACCTTACCTCGTTTCAGGGAAATTCATTTACCGATTACATTAATGCCGTATTTGTAGATGTGAGTAACGGATGGTAGTTAGGGGAATTATATAATCTTTCGAAATCTCGTGTGACTAATGAATGCAATTTGGATTCCGGCAATAATTTTTCTTTTATTCAACCGTTTGTATTCATTGCAGGGCTATACTAAGCCTAGAGAGTATATAGTAACCGAGTGGCCCTTACAGAAAACTTGCGGTGAATTTTGGTCCTTAGTGTACGATCACGAGTGTTCCGCGATCGTTGTTCTTTGCCAACCACCCCAAAACTCGGTAGGTCTTTTCGTTTTTGTTTATCCTCTGCCAGATGATTGATCTTTCGATTGACATCAACAGCAACAATATCCCTCCTGCTGGCCCGAAGGGCGTCATTCGAAGAAGTACGGTCCAGTATTCACGATCGATCACATCTCGCATAATCACTACGCCAACATAAAATCGTGGATGTTCCGGATCAACAAAAAGGTCATATCGCTGACGGAACTAATGGCCGGCGTCAAAGCTCCTCCCAGAACGGTGCAACTTTTTCAACTGATATGTTGGCCAATGGGACATAAGGTACCATAAGGAGTCAACGAAGTAGATTTGAATCATCCAACTGAACTCACTTTTAGGTGCCAACATCGACAAACTCTCTAGTGGAACTAATGAACATGGTCGAACGATGGAGGCAAAAAACGGACTACGGCCCAGTTTGTGTAGTTTCACCGTAAGTTATAGTTAGATTATTTTAGAATGGAGTTGATTGTGTATGTTTATTTTGAAGTGAAAATACAGACCTTCTTTATTTGCCGTGCTATCTCTCCGTGCTTCATGGAACGTAATTGATGTGTAAATGTTGAGCAGTCAATATTCAAATTGATTCAATTATTCAAATTATTCTATTGGTCGCTTGGTTTAACGTCGAACAAAGTGCAAGAAGATGTCTGCTGCTAAGCGTACCTTCCAAGTCACACGATTTAAATTTTCCATAAGTGATTCACATATGCTTGACTGAATGTATGCAAATGATTGCAAAATCAACCAAATAAACACCGAAAGCTGCTTTGATTCGATTATAGGGTTTTTCTAATCGATAAATTTTTGATGCCAACCTCTCTTCGAGTGGGGTTCAAATACAAATGCAAATCGTCTCACGCTTCACTTTCTTTCTTTGCTTCCAGAGATGGCCGTAGTCGAGCGGGGGTGTACTGTGCTGCGAATGCGTGCATCGAACAGGTCATCCAGCATGGCGAAGTGGACGTTTTTCAAGCGGTCAAGACGGTGCGAAGGCACCGGCCTCAGCTGGTGGATAACATGGTTGGTCTTTCGTGTGTTAGTTTTACCATTAACTGATTTGTCCTTTTCAGACTGAGTATAAATACTGCTATGATTTAGTTTTACACTACGTTCTACACTATTTAAATAAAGACTTGAAGGAAAAGAAGTGAGAATGCGATTTACACGATGATCTGTGGTGAGTGCGACTTTATTCGTTGCTAGTGTTTACAGTAGAATCTTCTTAAATTTTATTTTCCCTAATCAACTTATATCAGCCAAGTTGCATTCAAATCTGAGACAGGAAAAACAACGATGATTTTTTTCAACGTTTTGTGAGTCGGAAAAGCTCTTTGTTAATAATGGAAAATTACATTGTTATCTGAATGTTACTTGTTAAAGCAGACATTAAAAAGTAAAATATTCTCAAAAGGTTACTTGCTGAGCATTCACTGCCAGGATGATCTGAAAATACACAAATATGTAAACTTATTTGGCTTTGCAAACATTGCTTTTTTTTAAACTACGGTTTTTGCTGGAGAATTACGATCAACTTACGAAGATGAATCACAAAACTCGAAGCAATATAGGAACATGCTATGAGACACCCATTATCATTATCTCTGCCATAAATACCTCCTTCCCTCCCTACGATCTTAGGTTGTTCTCCACGGAACTCGATTGCCATTTATTGCTATTTATGCAAAATATTGCTTATAACAACGAACAATTATTTAACTGAATTATTTTCCAAACTTTGTTTTTATGCATTTACCCTATTCTTTATTATTTTCTAGGTATTGTAACATAATCATCGAACATTAAATCAGAGTTTGTTGTTGTAAGGTTTTTTCTATCTCCTTCTTGGTTAAAAAGTTGATAATTTTATTTGAAATAAATATTTTGGTAAGTTCAAATGTTTTATATGGGTTTGAAACTAATTGGTGTTACTTTACTAATCCCAATATATCGATAGTTTAAATATGTTTCAGTTCTCATGATAATCGCACTACAAAATTATGACCAAACAAAACAAAACATTTTTAAACACGAACTTATTACTTCCAGGTTTATTGAGTTTGGCCGCGGCAAAAGCATACCACTGACGCCCGACAACTCTAATGTGGAGCTCTCCAAAGAACTATCGAACGCAGGTCGTGTAATCGTGGAAAAATCAATCAGAAAATTACAGCGAGGAGAGTCCTACGACCATTGTCAATCGTTTGACGACAAAAAGTTTGTTATCGACAAAAACGGCCGCATATGCGAGCGCAAAAAGAAAGGCCGTCTGTACAGTTTGGGCGGTAACGACCCACCGCGAAAGTGTCACCGAGGCCGACTGGATCGGTTGAAAACTGTTGGTACCTTCGACATCACAAACGAAATCTCGCGGCTTAGCCAGAAAACGGTGAACCTGAACGAGCGCATAATTGGTAACCAATTCTTTGTCCAAACTGGTGACAATGTGGCCGCCACTTCCATCGGTAGTGCAGCGGATGGTATCGGCGCCGGAATAGTACCTTTCATAGCGACCACTGCATTTGGACCCGTTGTGAATACCGGTGTCGGCATACCCGAAAACAAACAGCAACTGTTCAACGTTAGACCTAGCAACGGTCCAATGCTGTTGAAACAGAGCACTGAAATCATGCACCTGTCGCCCCATCATCATCTACCACCCCATCATCCGCTGGTGCTGCAGCAGATGCATCAGCTGAAAGCCACCAAAAGTCGCAGCCTAAGTACGGGTTCCTACATAACTAAAGAATCGAGTGTTTATTCTAGCGTAGAGAAGATTATCAAATCTAATAGTAATTCCGACCTGAACGAAAACGCGCAAAAGACGATCGACACTATTCCGAAAAACCGTTCCCTAGAAGATAGTAGAACAATGAAGCTCAACCAGTCGCATTCACCAATGCATATGCGCAAACCGATACTGCGTAAATCCAAAAAGATCGTCCGCACCGACTCAGAGTTTCTGAAAGGGAACATCTACGAGAAGGAATCTAGTTTATCGAGTTCACAGTACACCCCTACTCACGACAAACGGCGGGAATTCGCGGAGCACCGTAGCAGTAACCCGTCGTCGGAAACGCACAAATCGACCGATGAAAGTTCAAAAAACATTTCTACGGACGAAATCGATACCGTTTTTTCCGACACTATGGAATTGGAACAGATGGAAGCAGATTACAAGATGCACTTGAAGAATAACCTCCAACGAGAGTACAAAAGCGATAGCGATACCTTGGACGAAGTTGGGAAGCGACACACAGACTACAGTACGTGGAAAAACCAAAGCTACGAAAACACCTTCGATATCCGCGAAGAGAAAGAGCAGGAATTGAAAGAGAGTGGAAGTTCCTGCAAGGATACCCTAAAGACTGATGAAGTAAAAGCCGAAGCAGAACGATCGAAAAGTTTAGAAGTTCCTGGTTCACAGAAAACGATTAATGGAGAACAGACAGCGGGACGAACGATAGCACGGCCAACGGAGCTAGAGCTTGGAACATCCTCAGACGGTGGTAAGCCAACCTCTACAGACGGTCCATTTGGCCACCTGTTCGAGAAGAACTTGGGTCGTTTCAAAAAAATGAATAAACTTTTGAAGTGCAAACGGTTCAGCACTTCAGCGCTCTACGATAAAAAAAGCAAACCCAATTTCAAAGAGACGATGTTTTTTGAGGATAAGTCATCCCCGCTGAAAACGAACACAGAAGCCACTAGATCTCCAGTCAAGTCTTGTCATTCCCAGTCGAAAGCTTCGATTAGTTCGTCTAAATCTTCCCTGTTCGGCACGAAGAAAAGCAATGTTTTCAACCTGAAAGGCAAAAAATTCCTGTTCTCCAACAGCAGCAGCACCGCGAACGACGGCAACTCGAAGATATCCCCGAATAAATCGAAATCGAGCAATGAAATTAGCTATTGCCGCACGAAGTCTGTGAAGTGTACGAAAAAATCCGTCAAAACAAACAGCACCGCTTGTTTGAACCTGGAAACAACCTCCACGTCACCGCTGTCCGAAGCGTTTTACAACCCAACCGGCAGTGTTCGGCTAAGTGCCATGGAATTGTATGAAAAGTTTTGCTCTCGAGAGTTTAGTGGACTGTACAAGCACGAAACCCTGCGACCAGATTACGGGACAGACGAAGATCCGGACCATTATGATCCTAGTCGAAATCTGGGAGCGATACGCAAGTACAAACGAAAGAACTTCAAGCTGCTGCGACAGAAAAGCGAGCCGAAGTTTTCTTTTCGAAGCGATACGTTGTACGAGAACGAAGATAGTTATGACGACTCGTGCTATCCGGACGAGGAACCGAAAAATGTGTATGAGGTAGAAGACTATAACCAATTTCTGTATGATGAGCAGTATTACGAGGAGGATATCGAAAATTTAAGCATTGAGAACATCTATTATCGAGGCAATCTGATACGAGAGGATGGCACAGTGGTGGAGGATTATGAATACGAAGAGGATGAATATGAGGGGGAAGAGGAGGAAGAAGAAGAAGAAGAAGAGGAGGAGGTGGAGGAAGAGAATGATGGATTCGAAGAACAAGATGAGGACGAACGAGAGCAATGTGAGCAAGCAGTGGAGTTGGACGATGGCAATCTGGAACCACCGATCATTGATGCGGTAACCGCAATAGATTCCGATTGTGATGAAATATATCTAATGCCACGAAATGAATCGAATAAGTTAATCATTCGTGACTTCCTCTTCCACCATACTAATAATGAGTTTGACACGGCTGAAGATCATTATGAAGCCGGGCCAATGAAGTTAGAACAACATAACACCAGTAATCAGGACGAGGAAACCCTGACGATCTATAAAATCTGTTCCAAAGAGAGTATTTTGGACTCAAAAGCTGACCTAGACAATATTGCACCCAGCTCATCACTAGATCCGTACTTTCTCAAGTCGGACTGCTTGACAGCACTAGAACGGACCGTTTCACTGGAGCTTCTTAGTAATTCCAGCGGGACGCTCAACAAATCCACGTTAACAGATTACGCATTTGATACAGTTAAAAATGTTAATCTAGATAGCTGTAGCACTTCGAGACTAAGTCTATCGTTGAAGAGTGAAATCTTCGAGGAAACTCTAGCCAATGCCACCCACAGTGGATCGGGAAAAATAAAACAAATTAAAAATTGGAACATTGAAGACTTTACCCTAACTCCCGACGGGTCAGTTTCAGATGAGACCATAGATGAAATGCTGAAATCTCATCTGATCGAAGAAGTTGATACGGAAATGCTTCCTCAAGAAGCACCCCCGAGTTCGAAGCCAGATTCGCAAGATCACGCAAATGTGCCAACCAGCGAATACACGATCATAGATCTGGATGAGGAACCATATCGACTTGACCCGACAATATCCGATTTCACAAACGAGATAACAAAGGAATTTGATTTATTATTTTCGCGAGCAGAAACCGAATCACATGCCCCTAGCTACTCTGGCAGTCCAAAGAACGATAACGACGAGGATGATCCGAACGTTGTTCAAGCCTGTCTCGAACTGTTGGATCCGAAACCGGCGGTGGTAATAGACCTCCCCACTCGCTACTCCATGCAAAAGTTAGAGCCCATCAACCTAGATGCTGATGAGATTAGCATTACAAGACACGTTAAGGACCAACCTAAAACAGAACACGAGAGTGCCAAAGCAGTAGCTGTAGATAAAAAATGTACAGTAGATAAGCATAACGTTTCGGACGACGGTCGGACCGGTGGCTCGGCGACAGCAGCCGTGGGTGATGTTCGTTTGCGAAAAGCTCGTAGTCAATCCTTGGGTAACCTTAAGAACAAAGCCAAATGTTTTCCATTATAGAAGATAAGAAACGCTGTAATTAGACAACTAGCGATATAGCGTACGTGGACAATTTTTGTACATTTTTTACTGCGGATCATCATTATTTCGTTCATCGTTAGTATAAGTGTCAGGACTGAATGGCGGATACAGTTCAAAACTGTGCAAATCTAACCCATCATAAACAGCACCTACAGCTAGCGAATCGAAATTTCATAAATTCCTCTACATGCTAACAGCTCCATCTAGGTAGTAGTACCCAATTGTAAAAAGCCTCATCTCTCATTTGAGTGATAGTGTAAACAGGTGCAAATGAAGTATCGTAGCGTTCATGAAATTATAAATGAAACAAAAAACAACAACATGTAAATTAAAACCAGAAAAAGATAATATGTTCTAAAACTCAATAGCTAAACTAAATTGTAAAGAATGTGTAAAACACTTCTTTCTGAAATCCTACATTTAAGCAAACCCTATTCAGTACATCATGGACACGCCTACACCGACACGTACACACCATCACTTACACTTTATATATACACTCTCACAACATATAGGAAAAGTAACATAAATTTATACACATATTCCATTTGTTGTTTATTGATTACTATATATTTTTTAAAGTTTATCACGTATTCAAACCCGATATGAGAGGAAACATTATACAAAAAAAAACACGCAAAGGAAAAGTAATGGGAATTTCTCCGTAACAAGGTAAACTACTGATTTGATATTACCTTTAGACATGTGGTAGTTGAAACAAAAAAAAATATTAAAACAAAAGTGTGATACAATGAGAAAACAATGGTTAATTGTTGTAATGAAAATTCGGTCATGAAAAGACGATAGCTATTAATTTGTTGAATGTAATATATATAAAACAAAACCTAGTAAAGCATCATAACTCGGTGTTGTTTGCTCAAATCCAATTTTAAACGGTATAGTCATACAGACATTAATTAGATTATAAAAAAAAAACACGTGAAAAAATAAAGTTAACTTTTTACCATCTTAAGAAGAAACCTATATTTTTATAATCTAATAAATAGCTTTCAACCGTTTCCACGAAGCGGTACTCTTGCAACCAAGCTTGTAGTTTTCTGCAGTAATGACTACAATTTTATACGATAAACATTTTAAACAATTATTGAACTAGTCTCCTTCAATATGGCCTTATATTAAAAATCTGGACTGTATCAAGCAACTTCATTTTTCATATCCAAGAAAATTAATCGTTACTACTTCATAAGAAATCGACCAAAGCTTGTTTTAGAATTAGTAACTACTGTTGCTATTAGCAATACAACTTACACGCGTACATTAATATAATAAAATAGGCTATTGATACCGAAAAATCCAAAACCAATGTTTGCTCTTTTTCGGCTAAATAACTGCTGTTTTAAAACATTGAATTTTACATCCTTTCTAGCCAAAATGAGCAAACGACGCCGAGTTTTCAATCCACCATTATTGTTGTCACGATTGTCACTGAAACTTTTATAGCTGCGGAGAACATGTAAAGTCCATGTTTGTATTTGTAAAATCAGAAAAAAAAAACAGTGGGTAGGATACAGTAGAGGTTAAAATTCCGTTTGTTTGAATCAAAAATATCCATTGGTGTTATGATTTAATGTTGAAACTGTGTCAAGGTGATTAAAATACAAAACATATACTATTGTTGTTAAATGTTTTATATTGTTTGTACCATAGGCATGAGTGAAGTACCTTAATGTTTTCCTAAGTATGCCAGGAATTATTGGAAATACTGCGTTTATTGGATTATGAAAAGGCTTGTTTTCAGAAACAGTTGTTTGCCCAAGTTCCACTATAGTCAAAGTTGTTAATGTTTACCACAAATTCGAACTATATATGACGAAATGAATAGAGAACAAAATCCCATTGTTAAACTTCACACTAGGATGCTTAATTTTTTTTTCCGTGGATCCCATAACCACCCCAGCATCAATTCTATAGAACAAATGTAATCAAGCAAGCAAATATGTAACAATAAAAAGCAAATCTCACGCGATATATACTATAAGAAATGAAACAAAACATAACCGCTGATGAGATTTCGTTCCGGACGACTGTTTGACTGAAATTTTCAAAGATGATCTCCGGACTTTTTTTCAATAGGAAGAAATATATTTTTAATTGGTGGACAAACAGTAAAGTGGAGAAAACTTGACAAGAAAAATTCCTTTTGTTACATTTATAATTAGGTGAAAAAAATAAAAAAATATTTTTATAGCAAATAAAAATCATATAAAATAGTGTCGGTGTTTTATTTTATCATTACTTGAATTTTACTTATAGTTTTTTTACAGATACTTTGTTTTTAAAGATGGATGTTAAAATTCAAAAATAAACATATATTTTATAGATTTTTACATATAACTGAATAGGTTCATGTTTTATTATCATATTCTTTTTCAACTTTCAATGTTTTTGATTGTTTTTTTTTTCTCGAAATCAAATTTTTTTTTTTGATTTGCTTGGGTGTTGGCCAGTATGTTGTTTAAAGCAAATTTAGTACAGGTAAAATCTTCAGATGCTGTTAGACGAGCTCTAGAAACAGACCGCAACGGCCGTAAGTATGGCAATTCTATGACAAATGTTTTAATTCAAACAATTTTGACAATTTCTTGTTTGGAAACATCGGCAACTTTGATGAAGAAACCACATTGACTTCCTGCAGAATAGGACAATTTATCCTTTAATTAATCCCAAATGCAATGTCAAAGGCATAATACATGTTGAATGAATCAACTTTATCGAAGTCGCGATGATTATAACTCATAACTGAAGCGAAATATTTATGTATATTCAAGACCGGTGTCTTGCCCAAGAATCCGACCCCCTTCTTGCAAATGGGGGAGGATCATGTGAAGAAAAATTGTTATTGTATCTTCGAGTATCGTTTACACTCTAGATATTACTTTAAACCTAGGACAGGACGTGACAAAAGAAACCAAAAATCACTTAAAGCTCTGTCAAAGTAAAAGCCCTCTGGGGCCTTCCACATACCACGTGGACAGCTTTGGGGGGGAGGGGGGTTGGGTAATGTCCACGGTCCATACAATTTTTTTAGAATTTATATGGGCAGTTGTCCACGGAGGACTAAAATCGTTAAAAATCTGTCCACGTGGTATGTGGATGGCCCCTCTCTGATTGGTCGATTTTATTTAGCGCACTGTTAAATTTCATTATTAGTCGGTACGGTTGGCCGTGCTACAGAAACCTTCGATATTTTTGGTTTTACACTGTTTCTGCTTACCAAGTGGATGAACTGCGTTTTGTTCAACAACTTTTCGAAACTTTTTCATACACCGGACTGTGTTATATCTGCGACAATCAACATTCGAAATATTAATCATGTTTTTGAAACTACGTATGATGAACAATTGCAGATTTATTCCATGAGACCAAGAGGAATCCGGAATAAGTTGAAATTATGACTAGTTCAAATAACCCCAAAATATATCTTAAAATCAATTCAAAATTCATTGATCAATTATAATTGAAACCAAGAACTTGGAAAAACCCTAGATATTGATATATTCTTTATTAAATATTTTTGGAGACACTGGCAATCGTCGTGCCGAAAAATTGAAATGTTTTATGAGAATAACTAGGAGTCATTCCCTGTTACTTAAACTTGGTATGGGGATGTCAATTGCTCGCTTTAAACAGATTGCCGAAAAGAGGCTTCACCGCCGTAAAAGACGTGACTGCTATACGATCGCGTCCTCGTGGAGGCGAAGAATTGTTTCACTCAGGGGGAAACTATCTGTTAAATATCGTGAAACCGTGACGAACACATTTGACAACAAGGCGTCTGTATGTTTTGGTTGCTGTCGTTTTGATCGAAGTAAAATGGAACGTTCTCTTTAACAAAACTCGAGAAATCACGAAAAACTTTTATTAATAATGCGTTCCGTAGTGAAATTTTGGGACAGCAACAAGTTTTTAACGAAAATTGGTGATGTTTTATCGTCACATTGGTAATTTATCAAATGTCATGGACCAACAAACTTCATGGGCCAGAGTTGATCTGCGATAACGCACACATATATGAAATTCGACAGCGGTAAATCCCCCTTGGTTACCACAAAAGATCAAAATAATGGTCACAGTGGTCCTAATCTTACAAAAAAAAAGTCCTAACTGGTTTTACTAGACACGACACGAGCTTCTATAGAACGAGTTACGGAATTACGAACCACGTGTAAGGGAGGGGAACCTGATTACCGATAAATCACTGGTGGTCAGGCGTTGGAATCAACACTTTGAAGTAGTGTTGAATGGTGAGGAAGGTGAGAGAGTCGTCGAGGGGAACATGATAGAAATTGGGGAGGACGAACAAGCTGTGGACACACATACATTGGACAAGGTGAAGAATGCTTACAAAGAGCTGGAGAACCACAAAGCCGCTGGGAAGCACGCCTTACCG
This sequence comes from Wyeomyia smithii, assembly GCF_029784165.1. Classification (NCBI taxonomy): domain Eukaryota; kingdom Metazoa; phylum Arthropoda; class Insecta; order Diptera; family Culicidae; genus Wyeomyia; species Wyeomyia smithii. Next base: position 61,886,450 of record NC_073696.1, read on the forward strand.
ACCGAACTTTTCAAATTCGGAGGCGAGCAGCTGTGTAGTGCAATTCATCAGATCGTCCTAAGGGTATGGTCTGAGAAACAACTACCTACGGACTGGTGGGAAGGACTCATATGCCCTATCTACAAGAAGGGATAAAAACTCGACTGTAGAAATTATCAAAGCATAACCCTCTTCAATTCGCTTAAGAAATTCTCTCCCGTATCCTGTTCCTGCGAATGAGGCTGTTGCAGGAAGCCTTTGTTGGAGAATATCAATGTGGTTTTCGAGCGTGACGATCTATAACGGACCAGATGTTCACCATGAGACAGATCCTCGCATCTTTCGAGAACACAGCTTGCAGACACATCATCTGTTTATAGACTTTAAGGTGGTGTACGATTCAGTGAAACGCAACGAGCTTTTGTTGGTTTTCCAACAAAACTAATTAAACTGTTACGTGCGTGAGACGCTTGACGGTTTCACATCAAGCGTCAGGACAGCGAGCGAATTTTTGGACACGTTTGTGAAGTTAGATGACGTTAGTCTGAAGCAAGATGACGGGCTCTCCACCTTGCTGTTCAACATAGGTTTAGAAGATGAAACATAAAGGGCAGGTGTGCAGAGGAGTGGCACCATAATCACGAAGTCTCTGGGCTTCGCGGACGACATTGATATCATTGGTGTTAACCATAGAGCTGTTGAGGAGGCCTTTACAGCTCTCAGAAGGGAAGCTACGAGAATTGAACTCACCATTAACCCTGCCAAACGAAGTACATGCCACGGCAGAGATCGTGGTAGTTCTACGGGTGTTGTCCTGCCGTGGAGATCAATGAAAATACTTTCGAAATGTTCGACGAATGTGTTTATCTTGTAATTCTCGATATTAGTGACAACGAGGTGAGCCGTCAGGTTAAAAGACGAATTTCGGCAGCGAATAGGGTCTATTACGGATTGCGTAGTCAGCTTAGGTCCCGTAGCCTATACAGTAACTATTCGCTAACTGGGCACGCTTTAACCGGGCTTCTTTTTAACTGGGTGCTCGCTGACTGGGAGAATTCCTAGTTAAAAAGACAACAAACGTCAAATATCAAAACGAACGGAGGGCATGTGGATTGGGATCGAAAATTAAAAACTTGAAGTTTTTCTAATCGAGCATATTTAAAATACAAAAACAATAATATTGCTGATGAATGTACTCGCTATTTGAAAGTAAAGCTTAAAATCTTATTTGAGAGTTAAATTCGTAAGTGTGGCTTCCCTATTTGATGATCAACTTATGAACGATATTTTTTTATGAAATTGTCGCGAAGCAGTGTTATCCATTGAAATCCCCCTCGGCGTTGAGATGATATCCCATTTAGCGAGCTGGTTTCAATAACTGGGAAGTGCTCGTCGCCCAGTTAACGAACAGTTACTGTAGATCCTTCGATATTTGCGCCCTAAAAGACTCTGATCCCGGTGGCGCTCTACGGACATGTATCGTAAACGTTGAAGAAGGCCGATCGACGAGCGCTTGAGGTCTTCGGGCGTAGAATCCTGCGATCAATATTCGGCGGCAAACTAGAAAATGGGATTTGGCGCAGGCGCATGAATCACGACCTGTAGAACGAAGTATACAAACACGCTGATATTGTCAAGCTGACGGAACACGGCAGGTTACAGTGGGCTGGCCACGTAGCACGAAAGATGGATTAGCGACCGGTAAAGAAAATATTAAGCAGAGAACCGGATAGAGGCCGACGACTTCAACGCAAACCCCGCACGCGCTGGATGTGTGCTGTCGACGAGGATGCCCGAACAGCCGGGTTAAGGGGGGACTAAAGAGAAGCAGCATGACCGATCACGTTTATGTTGATTTATATTTTCAAAATCAATTTTTTTCAGTATGGGATCTAAAATTTTAATTTCAGAAAAGTTGTATGCGACTAAATCTTCTAAAAAATAACATACGAAGTTGCTTAGTTATTTAGCAAGACTCACATTCCCACAAGTCTCAAATGATTCTGGAAAGATGCAGTCAGCCACTAAGTCGAATTGGCGCGAAATCGTGTATATAATTTTCCCTGGCCAGTACTAGTATTGAAATTGCCTCACTGTGCAATGGCAAGTTGGCGTGTTGCAAAGTACCACAAGGCAATTATATGACAGCTAAATAACCGGAAACCGCCTCTGTCAGGACCAGTCTACTGAGCTGCAGTTCATTTGCTTTGACCTCGGAAGGTGGACGTCTCGCTTCTGCACGTTGCCGACGATGCATCAAACAACCGGTCGAGTGATAAAGAAGGCAGAGCGCGCGAGAGCGAACTGCGACACCTATATACTGACAATGTTGCCAGAAAAGAGAATATGCAATTTATTATACTTAGTTTATGTATCTTGTGGAAGAAACTAAAGCAAAACTAGAACAAAAATCATTGAAAAACAATTTAATTTTTTTGGGGAATTTTTATTCTTAATGTCAACAGTTGTAAATGCTTACCTTCAGGCTCTGGACTGAATTGTTTCTTTTCACTGTTACTAAACAAACCTGGCATCACTGGCGAACCGACGTGATGACGGCGACGTCGGCGAAAAAATAAATCCCCCTTGTGCAAGTGCAAAAAGAAGTGCTCTCTTGTGTGCGCCGCGAACGGTTTTTGCGGTCGGTGGAAAAAGGTAGAAATTCATAACGATTTATTGTAATTTAGCGTTAATTTACTAGTTAAAATCATACATAATAGTTTTGAAAACTTTTAACGTGAGAAATCGTGCAATTTGCCGGGTAAAAGTTGAGTTCAAACCAAACCCGTGTGTTCAGTGAAAAATCGACATCTTGGTTTTTTGTGCGCCGTGCTTTTTATGAAATATGCGGAAAAGAAGTTTGAACGACTGATAATTTTTATTTTCCTTGTTCTGTAGAGTGTGTGGTGCAGGTGAGGAGAAGAGTTGTAGCAGGAGCGAATTCAGTCCGGAAAACAGCAGCTGGAGGGTAAAATGTCGGGAAATACTTGCTTTAAGTGCGACCGGCCGGGCCATTATGCTCGTGATTGCCAGAACGTCGGCGGAGGTAGTAGTGGCGGTCGTCCAGGTGGCCCTCGTGGAGACCGGCGTGAATTCGGTGGCGGAGGCCGACGTGAGAAGTGCTACAAATGCAACCAAATGGGACACTTCGCACGCGATTGCAAGGAGGACCTGGATCGTTGCTATAGATGTAACGGTAAGTCCCGCTGAATGTATAACCTGCGGTTTTTTTTTCACACATGGGTTCATGATCAATGGCTATAACAATGCCAGCTCAGCATTTTGAAGCGATAGGGTGTACGAAAAATTACAGCACGTCATAATTAAATATTTCATAATAATTTGCTTTGCTGGTGTCGTTTGGAACTTCGCAATTTATATAAAATACCTCCGGCCAAAACGCAGCTAAAGGAAACAGTCCTCTCTATGAGATGTTGCATATCGCTGAAAGCGAATCATCGCAGATATATCAGGGTTGCCAGTTAACATGCGACACGTGAAACGAGAAAATTGTAAAAAGTTAACGATTTTTTTTGTAGGTTCTGTGCTCAGTCACACATGAAATCTTGTTCATACATAATGCAGAGTGGCGCAAAACTGAAAACTCAGAATTTATTTTTTGATCAAGGAATGTCTGGCAAAATATTTTCAACGACTCTGAGCTAAAACGGATTGTTTTCCAACATAAGGAGCCAATACGGAACATCTACTGATTGGTTCTATTTCCAATAGAATAAATTTGTCACTAAGATTTTAGGGTTGCGTTTATCTACGTTGCACTTTATGGTTCCTAATCGAGGAATTTTATTTTGAGAGCTTTTCGCTACTCTGGAGTCAGAAAATCATTTTTCGATCGGGAAATATTCAAGAAAACTTGAAAACAGTCCAGGATTTTTTTTAAACAAGCGATTGAACGCCTCACCTAAAATGAGTTTTCTTAGCGTAAAAAAGTATCTTCTGGTAGGTTTCATACTTAATAGAATATTGCTTCTATTGTAACGGTTCTTTTTTACAAAATTTGCAAAATTTATTGCACTGAATAACATCAAGTCTTCAGACTTTTTTGATTTTACCAAGATGTTAACTAAGATAACCTATAGAATCTTATTTCGGAAAATATAGTAATTAAATAAATCTAAAAACTTTTAATATCTGTAGAACGCTGGCCATGATACAAAAGAAATTAGGTATGTCACGATTTCGTATTTTATTCGAAAATATTTTTCATGGTGTACATCGTTTTGGTTTCGGATAGCTTTCATAATGTAGAATTTTGATGAAAACATGTTATTAAACATGAAAAGATGTCAATTTCTATCACAAAGTTAATCAGAATGGTAAATGACAAATTGAACAACAATTTCGTCATACCGCATGTAGTTGCTGTTACTGCTTATCACTTGCACAAAAATATGTTTCGTAATTTGCTTGTCCTTTTCATGTTAACTTGCAGGAAGCGGTCACATTGCGCGCGACTGCAGCCTATCGCCGGACGATTCGTGTTGTTACAATTGCAACCAAAGCGGTCATCTGGCCCGTAACTGTCCAGGAAAAAGCGACATGAACGTGTCTTGCTACAATTGCAACAAGAGTGGTCACATTTCACGAAACTGCCCTACAGGAGACAAGAGTTGCTATAGTTGCGGCAAAATTGGCCACTTGAGTCGTGACTGCACTGAGAATAAGGGTCGCGATTAGAAGTCGGGTTATGCGTCGTCGTGGTGTACCAGCAGCAGCAGCAGCATCAACAACAATAATAATAATAACCATATTCACAACAACAGCGGCAGCAATATCAACAGTAGCAACAGTTTAAACCACATCAATAACAATAACAGCAGCAGTGTGGTCGTATCCGGTAACAATTACTATCACCGGTTTCCACCTCCTACAACTCCCTCACAAACGACCACAACGCAGCAGGAGCAGCAGAAGCAAATCTTCGGTGGACTGAATCCGTTCCATCTGCAACATCAGCAGCATCCTTCGATTCATCAGCATCAGTCGATTCACCAGTTTACGTTTACCGAAAGTACGATCAAACCGATGGTCGACATTGGCCAGCAACAAACGATCGCATCAGCAGCCTACCTTCAACAACAAAAGTCGAGCTATTATAACAGCGCTTCATCACCGATTGGTGCTCATCTTGGACATTACAGCGCAACAGGCGCTGCAGTTTCGGGCACTGGTGCGGTGTCCAGTGTAATGGGAGGGGGAGGAGGTCATCCTGTAACTACAACGGCTGTCGCTGCAGCAGCCGCTGCTGCTGCTGCCACCCTTCACGCAAATAAACCGCGATTCAAATTATAATACTAAATGATGATTGAAAAAAAAAAACCTATACCTAAATGTTAATAATTCATGAATGAGCCAACACAAGGAAGAGGAAGCAAAAAATAGAACGATCGATAAGCAACTAGGAGTTATAAACGGTAAAAAGATTTAAATGATTCACTTTCACACAGATAAACAATCAAAACACTCATATAAGCATTTTACGCCATTGTTTTTTTTTTTCTTTTTCATGTTCTTAAGTGTACGAAGCAAAAGCATTGAAAAAATTTACACTTTCGTATGAAGAGCATAATAATAAAGAACCAAGGAAGGCGTAAGCAACCGTAACAAGGTTTAACTTTTGTTTATTTCTTTTTATTTTTACTTAACTATTATTAAGGTTGAGGGTAGCATTTCTGATGTAGAATCAGTTATAGAAGTGTCAATTCCCGTTATCAGTTTTACTTCTTTTTTTTTACACATGTGTTTGTGTTTCTAATGCCCCGCAAACGAAGGTGTCCAAAAATGGAAACATCTCTTACCACTAAGCGCAGAAATAAGTTATTAGAAACTTTGTTAGCAGTTTTGTTAGTCGGAACAGTAAATAGATCATCCGAATAAGTGGGTGTACCCGAGCAGAAAAACTCACCGGTTCGATTTTACTAATTTCAAAATCAGCGAACATCTAAGCGATTGCATCAGCCTTAGGTTTTCCATATATTACAAGTAATGGAACTCGAAGCAAATTGAAACAATATAGCATAAACGGATTGAGTACCATCGCTTCTTATAACGGTAGTTTTGCAAGCAGCGCGCTACTCCAAAGATGAAATCCGAGATAGCCTCTTTTTTGTCGATTTTAATACAACTTTCGTGCTACTCCTGACACTATTTTTGGAAACCTTTTGCTACTATTTCTTACTCAATAGCCGCGAGCGCTAAATGAAAGCATTTCGTTGAGGTTAATGCAAATGTGTTTTGGAACATTATTATCAGTTTGTTAGTTAATTTATTTATTTCATTCAGTTGAAAATTAGCTACCATAATCAACAAAAAATTTCAATCATAGTTGTGCTGCTAAATATAAAGTTCAACTCGAATCAACTTCGATTTGCTTTTGCACGCTTCCATCAGGATAGAACTAAACGTTTCAGATGGTATGGATCTCATTATTTTGGCATTCGTTTATGTCGCAAGCATTTTCCTCTAACTGCGCTTCAGCTTCCGTTTATTATCAATAGCAAGCTTCTCTGGAAGTTGATCTTGTCTTATCTCACTATAGAGTCGAGCGCGCTGAAAATGCCATTTATTGGAATAAAACAGTACACAATATTACAAAAAAGAATAGATTTTTGCGTATTAGTCTAAAAAACAATATTTACTAAATACAATTGATTGCAAATTATGAACCTTTAAACAAACAAAATCTATTAAAATAATGAAAAGAACAATTTTAGTGTCGATAAACGTCTATATATTGATGCAAAAAAAAATGTAATCGTACAAAAAGATTAGATGAAGCAGACCCAAAGTTGAACAGCAAGAAGGAAAGAAGCAACACCGAGAACCGAAGTAAGGAGAAACAAGATCTCACTTTTCCAGCTAACGAATTTCAGCAGGAGAAAGAAGAAAAGGGAAACGAATAGAAGAATACACACACGATTCACGCTATGTTATTCTTTTTTAAACTGTGATAACAGCCAAATCATAGAAGAGCAGACGAATAGGGAGAAATGACGAAGCAGAATTAACAAAACAAAATTCTACAGTACTGATGCGCGGAAGGAAGCCACATTTTGGGATAGTAGAGATTCCAAACAGACCCGCACCTCCATGGTATGTTTGCACTTTTTGATGGAGTGATGCCTAAAAAGATTTTTTTTAATATCAACTAGGCAACTTATAAAGCGAATTAATTCGGGAAATTAAAGGAAGTTTCGTTCGGTGGAAACTGTTTTCTTAGCCGTTCTCGCGTTTACAATACAAAACCGTTACACACCATACACGTATAAAGTGGGAAAAGCAGAAGCTGAGTTACTGAAACAATGAAGAAAACAATGCCGATGCCGGACAAGGTACGAAAATACTACGTGTTATCGTTTTATGATAACGTTGGCGCTCTATTCATTTATTTTTTACTTTTTATACATAACTCACACCGAACCGAAAGAAGGTAAAGGGGCTACTTACTGTAACTTTTAGAAATCAAAAAATCCCACGCAAACGAAGAAGAGAGATAGAGAGCAAAACCAACAAACAAAAGCAAAGAGTACCTTTAAAACAATTAATTTAGCAACAAAAATACAAGAATAATATTTTACACGTTTTCCGTGTGGTAACACACACACACACACAAAATATGAAATAATATGCAATTCACAAAGTTGGCAGAATGATGACGAGAGCGGGAGGCGCCGTAATGCGCGTTATTCTAATTCCTAAGTGCTCAAAAAGAGAACGACGAGAGACGAAACGAGATGGGAGATTTTTTCGGAGGTACTTACCAAATACTAAAACTAACGCAAATCAGCGAAAGCGAGAGAAGGCAATCTTCTCAAATCTCAGGAACCAAAGTTTTCTTTTACCAAGTGGCGCAGTAAGTCGCAAACTGGTGGAAGGACTGCGGCAAGACGAGAGCGGAGATAAAGTTAAACGAGCTGTAAAACACTCACACATACCCAACATACAAACAATAGCAAACATGATATTCCCTCAACACTTGGAAAGGCATAATTTTTCACCTACGGGTTAACACTAACACATTCAGAGAATAGCAAGAAACTACATCAACACAAATGTTCTTTTTTACCAATCTATGATGAGAGAAAAGTCAGTGTGTTACGATGGAGTAAATAAACAAATACTACCACATCCACACTAGATGCAAACAATGTTGAACAACAGCGAAAACCAGCACATAGAAAACAGTAGACAAATAGTAACAAAATTTAAACCCTGTATTCTAACTGCGATGGAAAAACGGAAGGAGTTGAAGGAAAAGGAGAGACTTTATAAAACCCTAAGGTAAAAAATGCGAAGACGGAGGAGTCGTAAATGTGCGAGATTCAAGTAACACACACAAACAGAGAAAATCGAAGAAGAAACTGCGAAAAATGTTAAATATCTAAAAGATTACAAACAATGCACTATTATTATTATTATCTTGATTATTATAAAATACTACAGACAAAAAAACTGAGAAACAATATCGAGAAGGACAAACTGCAAAAGTGACAAAAACCTACAAAAATGCAAACTTTTTGTAAGAGGAAAGATTTGTGAACAAAAAAAAATAAAAAATCATCAATAGAAAGTGTGTTTTTATTATCATAATTACAAGCCCCTTATTGCGAGCGTCCCTCTGCTTTGTGAGACACTGACAAAAACTTAATTTGGACGTTTTTTAGTAACCAAATTAGTTTACTTGAATACAGACCCGGATGTAAGGTGGGTGGGGGTGGGGGCAAATCTTCTGTAGTAGGGGATAATATTCTGAGGAAAACACCCCCGAGAGTACCAAGATAAACAAATTCGTCGATCAATTCGAAAGTATCCCCATCCATCTCCACCGCAGAACAACCTCGCTCTCTGCCAGCCACCATGTACTTCGTTTCGGCAGTGTTTATGGCGAGTTTAGTTCTCGCAGCTTTCCTTCTGAGAGCTATGAAGGCCTTCTCAACAGCTCTACGGTTAACACCAGTTATATCAATGTCGTCGGCGAAGCCCAGAAGCATGTGAAACTTTGTGATGATGGTGCCGCTCCTCTGCCCTTCGTATTGCACCTTCTGAAGCTATGTTGAACAGCAAGTTTGAGAGCCCGTCACCTCAGACCTTCTAATGTCACAAACAGGTCCGAAAGTTCGCCCGCTGTCCTGTCGCTTAATGTGAAACCGTCAAGCGTCGCTTGTAACAGTTTAGTTATTTTGTTGGAAAACAATGTTCAAGAATAATTTGCCACAGCTCGTTGTGCTTCACTGTATCGTACGCCGCCTTAAAGTCGATGATCTGTCTCAAAGTGAACATCTGGCTCTCCAACAAAGGCTTCCTGCAACGGCCTCAGTCGCTGGAACAGGATATGGAAGAAAACTTGTACTCATTTTCGTTAATTCCTGGTTTGCATAACCCAAGAAACAATTTGGAAGCTGTTATGAGAGCAAATGTGGAACAAAAGCAGTATTGAAGCAATCGATGCTGAATAAACAACACGTTGAACTATTTGTTGAACAAACGTTGCAGCATTCTTTATTCATGAATTTATTCAACAGTGGAACTTTAGCTTAACAAAAGTTGTTCAAACGTTTGCAAGTGATTACCAGCAACACTAATAAACATGTGCTGCGTTAAAGCGCTTTAAAGGTCTCCATTTGTCAGTGGCGTTCTCGCCCAATAAAAGCTATTTGAACGTTTCAAACGGCAACTCCGCAACTATTATTCTGCACGTGATGTTCAAATGCTGCATATATGCGTTTGGAATCTTTCAAAGAGCAATTCTTTAGCTCTTATAGACGCGAACGCTAGATCACCGGTTTTATAAAACATCCTTCTAAACGCGTCGTATAGTTGATTTATTGCAGTATAAACATTTTTTTAAACCATTAAAAGATTTAGCAGCTTGTGTACTTTCAAATCAACGTCAGTGATGCCTCGATAGATTTTTTTTATTCTCTAAAACTGAGGAACTCTACGAAAATTTGAAGAGCATTTTACAATTATTGAATAACTTTGATTAGACAACAGTCGAACAACAACCGAAATGAAAATAGAAAATTTCTGTTCAACGGTTGAAATTTTCCGGCACACAGTTGTCTAGAAACGGCGGAGAGGGTTTTAAACAACAACATCAGAATATTTCATTCAACACTTGTTAAACCAGCGTTGAATAGATGCACCGCAAAAAAAATTATTGGGCTACTGTTCTGTGTGTTCAACCTGTCGAATAAAATATCAATGAAACATTTGCTAAGCCGTTGCTCGACTGTTGAAATGCTTTTGTCAAATGCTTGTTTAACCTTGTTTAATAGTAGTGTTTACAAACCTTCGTTTCGCGCATTAGAACATACTTATGCAGCTCACGCTGAATAGTAGCGTAGAAAAAAGGTTTAATCGACATTAATTCAGCTCTTTTAGCACAAAAAAAAAATGCAAAAATGGAGCCCGAATTGTTTTTTAAATTAGTTTTACTAGCTTTATTAGTTTTTTACTTGTGGAAATGATATGGGTGATTTTTTAATTTGTATAAAAAGGCAATAAAAACTATCTTTTGCTGGGCTTCTGTTGAGATTCGAACTTGCGATCCATTGCTTGGCTGCCATCGATGAATGCATGTGAGCTAATCTTTAATATGACGTGTGCAGTGTGTAAAGTGAATATGCTTCTAAACGTTCTGGTCTAATAAATATTGACCAGCCATCATATAACCACTGGAATATAAGCTTCTTGCACGCTGCAGCTGCCGCTTGCAAACAATGGTTATGTTAAATCAACCGATACGCTTTGTTTAGAGATGCGTGCAAGAAGCTTATATTCCAGCAGTTATACAATGCCTGTTCAACATTTATTAGATCAGAACGTTTAGAAGCATATTCACTTTTAACACAGCACACGTCATATTACAGATTAGCTCACATGCATTCATCGATGGCAGCCAAGCAATGGATCGCAAGTTCGAATCTAATCAGGGACCCAACAAAAAAGATGGTTTAAAAAAAAGGGTGGCGTGTGATGATGATATGTTGCCTTCCGATATAAATTAAAATTCACCCGTAGTTTTTCCAAGTAAAAAAACTAATGAAGTTTATAGTGAGATTTATATTAAAAAATATTACCACAAATAAATATGGTTCAACTAATTTCTTCGAACTTTATTTTTACATTTTGTTTGTGGTAAAATAGCTGAATAAATATCGACTAACCGTTTTTTCCACGCTACTATTCAGCGTGAGCTGCATAAGTATATTCTAATACGCGAAACAAACGTTTTTACACATTTTTATTAAACACGCATTTCAACAGTCGAGCAAAGGTTTAACAAATGTTAAATAAATATTTTATTCGAACACATACAGAACAGTAGGCTAATAAAAGTTTTCTGGTGCATCTATTCAACGCTGGTTTAACAAGTGTTGAATACAATATTCTGCTGTTGTTGCTCAAAACCCTCTTCGCCGTTCCTAGAAAACTGTGTGTCGGATAATTTCTCCAAATTCAACTGAACAAACATTTAACAGAAGTTTTTTATTTTCCATTTCGGTTATTGTTCAACTGTAGCCTAATAAAAGTGATCGAGTAAATGTTTAAGCAACAATAATTGCTACTTGGGAAACCACCCCTTTGGCATCACGCCATGTTTCAAGGGCTAACATCTCAACATATGTAAAAACGAGATAGCATATCACCGCTTCTTTTCATACATCTTCATCTTACTGCTGACAGCGGGCACAAATTAATTTGAGCCCAGGACATGAGTTCATTGTCATTCACTGTTACTCGGTATAGGGATGCCAAAGGCTCGGCATAAACAGAGTAGATTCTAATCAGTTTTTGACGTATGACGCCCTTACTCAGAAGTGAGTAACCGTAAAAGTACTCAAATTAGGGTACCTCCACTTTTTTCAAAAATGGGTCATATCTAACTCACTTTAGAGTAACAAATAATGAGCGTGTATAGAAGCGCACCGTTAAGGATGCTCTTATAGCGCTTCAACGCAGCACATATTTATTAGTGCTGCTGGTAATCACTTGCAAACGTTTGAACAACTTCTTTTAAGCTAGAGTTCCACTGTTGAATAAATTCATGAACAAAGAATGCTGCAACGTGCTGCAACGTTTGTTCAACAAATAGTACAACGTGTTGTTTATTCAGCATCAATTGCTTCAACACTGCCTTTGTTCTACATTTGCTCTCATAACAGCTTCCAAATTGTTTCTTGGGTTGTGGGTGAATAAAACAAATTCACGAAAAATCGAGCCTTTGGCATCCCTATACCGAGTAACAGTGGTTGACAATAAACTCATGTCCTGCACGCTCGTTCAATTTTACTCTAAATTGAGTAAAAGGTACTCACTTTCGTATTTTAATTAAAAATGTCAAAAAATGAGTAACTTTAATTAACGAAACTGAGTAACATAAACTCAGTTTACGTATTTTTCTATTTTACTCATTTTTGAGTAACTGGCCATTTTATTTTCCGCGATTCAAACGCTAATTTCGTGATTGGATGTGCAGAACCTAATTTGTGAAGTGAAATAAAGGAGTAAAATTTGCTAAAAGAACCGAAATGGATAAAATAGCAGCTAAAGTAGGCGCCGAGACGTGTAATAAATTGAAAGGTAAGCTATTTGAATAAAAATTTTGGAAAAATAAATAATAATCATTATTGAAGGATTTCGTTGTCATCTTCCTTCATGCGGGATTCTGGTTCCGGGGCATCATTACATGCCATAGACACCTTCTACAAAGCCTACAGTGTGTTTGGAATGAAAATTCCAACTAGCTTAAGCATGATTATGGATTTTTTAGGGTGCGTTCTGTATAAAACTTTAGATCACAGCTGCCGCATAACCGTTAACAAAATAGCCGCTTCTTTCCGCGAGGCAATCAATGCGGAAGATGTGGAAATGATATGAAATGTAAACTTTATTAACCAAATAAATCTATAACATTTATGCGATGCTTCTTATGTTGTTTTCAAATTTGAATTTACGAAATTCCAGTCATTTTCCCTTGCGTAGGAACGTCAATTTTACGAAACTGAGTAACAGTTACTCAGTTTGCCTAATTCTTGCTGTGTTTGAAATGAGTAAGTAGTACTCAGTTTTTGACATATACTAGGGCTACTCAAAAGTGAGTAACAACATGATTACTCTATTTAGGGTAGATCCACTTTTAACGAAACTGAGTCATATTTTACTCAATTTAGAGTAAAAATGGCCGAGCGTGTGGGCTCAAACTCATTTGTGCCCACTGTCAGCTGTCAGAAAAAGGTGTATGAAAAGTGGCGGTGTTATGCTATCTCGTTTACACATATGTTGAGATGTTCGCCCTTGGAACATGGCGCGATGCCATTGGGCTGCAAAAAAATACATGTAAAACGAAAGAAATTCAAATTTGAGACGTAACATACATCAAACTACAGCAATTAAGCTTTCGATAGCATATTTGGATGACAAATATATTGTTGAACCGTGAATTAGGATTTAAATTTGTAAGTGAAAACTTTGTTTGCCTTTTGTGAGTTTTGTTGTCTTTGCTAGTTTCGCCCTAATCACGAAGTAGTCCGGATATATGAACGGTGGGACCGAGCAACATTCATGTTTATATTTGCGTTGGAAAAAAAGTTTAGGGATGGATGTTCAGAAACACGAGAGTTACTCAGATTTGCTCTTTATTTTACAGGTTTTTTCAGAAAAACTCGGAAAACCTCAAATTTACTCACTGTCTCACCCCTCGGTGGTGGATTTCAACATTTCATTCATGAATTGAGGTTTGAAACGTCTCGTAAAATAGTTTATAGTGTCTGTAAAAACAAAAATAAATCAAACAAAATTAGGCGTAAATTCAGACTTTGAATACGAACCGATTTGATTCACTTTTTTTTGAGTTTGACGTTACTGAAACTTTGCAGTCTTATGTTGACAAACTTTTTCCACACCTTCATATTCCTGATTTGGTTTCATTATCATCACATTCCTTCACTTTGACAACTGTAGATAATGATGACGTGATGATGAAGTTTTTTTTTCGGAGTTAGTCTAAGGATTAGTTTTATTTGCGATGGAGCTGAAAAGGGATTTTATGTTCCCATTGACTTATTTTTCGGGATTGACTTACTGTAATAAAAAGTGTTTATTATTACTACATTAAAACGCCATCGAACAAAAATATCAAACATTTACCGCTCCAAATTCTATCACCTTGTAAACGTATCTCCCTGAGCTATCGAAAAAGTCAGGGCCATGCTTTAAAAGTCAAATTCGATATAACAGTCACGTTCTCAAATTTTATATAGCGATACCACTAACACAGCAAAGCACGACAAGGTTTGCCAGTAATAACAATTATTATTGTAATAATTTTGGTAACACCATTTACAAGGTAATACATCTTTATGTAAGTAAATTGTTTACAAATGACGCCATTTTGCATAAAGATTTTGGATACGGGATACTAGAGATCCTCAGAGGGAGAGATAAGCGATGAAAAAAAACGAGGTGCCAGATCTCTTCTCAAAGCGCAAAGTTCACTAACTTTTTTATTCGGCTCGTTTAACTGATGGTGACGGTGGAAGTCCTGGGGAATAATAAAGTGCATCACAAAAATCGTGAAAGTGTTAAATTTTATGTTTATGTTTAATTTTATATACTTTCATCATTATTCTGTAGACCATACAAAGGGTTTGTGAACCACCAGTTAAAAATCACTGTGATGAAGAAACTTTGGAGCATTCTCAATTCATGTTTAAGCAATAAAACATGAAAAACGTGTAAAAATAAATATATTTTTTATTAACCTTTTTGCAATACCTTTCAATGTGTTAGGGGCCGTACAATAATTACGTAATCATATTTTTCCACTTTTTCAATCCCCCCTCCCCCCTTTGTGAGACATCGTAAGATTTTTTGATACCCCCCTCCCCCCTAGTAATATCTAACTATATATACTAAATATAGATTTTTATTATAGTTTTATCATCCTGAAGCAAGCACAATACTTCGTTTCCTTTTCTGTCTCTAATTCGAGTTAATCGGCCTTCCGTAATTTTCTTTTTATGATTTTTACCGTCCACACTTTCATGAATATGGTTATTTGAATAGTTCCATCAACAATGTTTTTCTTACGTAAGATAATCAATTCACCCCCTCCCTTCCCTGTAAGATAGCGTAAGAAAATTGCACACCCCCCCCCCCCTCTCCCCCTACTTGCTTACGTAATTATTGAACGGCCCCTTACCTTTCTTGTTCGTTTGGCTCGAATTTTGACATGTTCGTTTGGCTCACAACACTGTGAATTTATTTCGCTTCGTGCAATAATCTATAGATTTTGCGTTTTTAATAAAAAATGTTTTTAATTATAATCAATGACATTACTAAACTGCACTGATCTCTACAACAAAATTTGTTTAATTCCATTAGCAAAATAAACATTTCCATTTTGATCTATTAACATTTCAAAATTCGAATTTCTAGCAACTCAGCCATAGCCATATCGCCGGTTTGTTTGCAATGTTGACATCAGAACGATAAGTTTTTTGCAATAATAACACAAAAGCAGAGATTTGAGTTGTCTAGTTGCCTCTCAAAAGCAAATAATCCTCGAGTGACTGAGATTTGTGATTTAGTAGGAAATGTAATTTATTCATTTTAATTGCATACGATTTTGAAACATGAAATGGTTGGTAAGCATTCTACTGGGCGCGGCCGTGCGGTATCTGCTTATGAAGTCTGATTATGCCGTTACGATCCAGAACCGCGTTGAAGTTGCTACGCCCATCAACGCATGGAAACGAGGTAATTTTGAAATGTTATCTTCGAAATACTATCTACCATTTACATATTTTAGCCGTCGAAGGAGCCTATTTGCACAGCAATGGCATCGATCCTTACGAAGGTGATCTGTACCATCAGAATCCTTTCATTTTGGTTTCGGTTAGCTATCTTCTGAAGAATGCAGCCAACGTTATAAATATGATTTTTATACAGCTAGAAGTAGGAACAATGGTAATGCTGCAAGCAGCGGCCACGGTGTTCATTGCAGAGCTGTATCGAAAGCAAAAAGCAAAGCAACACTCCTATGCCAAAGGAACACAAGAACTTCACATTTCTGAAAAAGATTTAACCAGTATTCCATTTAGCGTGGCCCTAGCATACATGTTCAATCCGTATGCTATTCTCAATTGTGTCGGCCAAACAACGACCGTCATCAGTAATTTCCTGTTGGCACTGTTTCTACTGGGAGTTGCACGCCGGTGGAGATTTGTTGCGTGCATAGCACTGGCGCTAGAAACGCAAAGCAATATTTATCCGTGCGTCCTGATTATTCCAGCTGCGCTGTTCATTGCAGAGGAAGATCGAAAGCTATGGTTAAGCCTTTTCAATACGATTTTCACATTTGTAGCAGCATGTCTATGGCTGAATTATGCAGCATTTAGTATAATGGGTAACTGGAATTTCCTGGATGCAACGTATGGTTTTATGTAAGTTTTTGGATTATTTTTCTAGTAATTCTGTTTCCAGTCTTATATTTTGCATATAATTTCAGTTTCAACTGTCGTGATCTTCAGCCCAATATAGGACTGTTTTGGTACTTTTTCACGGAAATGTTTGATCATTTTCGAACGCTTTTCCTATACACATTCCAAATCAACGCTACCGTGTTATATTTATTTCCATTGACATTCAAGCTGAACAAAGATCCAATAATGTTGTTGACGATGCTACTATCACTCGGTGTAGTATTCCGTCCATATCCATGCGTTGGTGACATCAGCATGTATCTTTCCTTGTTACCGCTGTGGAAATCGATCTCCAAATGTAAGTTGTAATATTTTTTCACCTAAATAATCTAGAAAAACGCGTTCTTTTCTAGTTATGGGCCATAACTTCATTGTGGGAGCTACTATGCTGGTAACCAGCATTCTCGGACCAACCGTATGGTACCTCTGGATATACTCTAATTCCGCCAACGCAAATTTCTATTTCGGAGTTACATTGGTTTTTTGCACGGCTCAAATTTTCCTCATTACCGATCTCTTTTTTGCCTACATAAAGCGCGGGTTCTGTCTGAAAAATGGTATGCAGGTAACTATAGATGGAAAGGAAGCGAGAATTGCGTTGGAGTAGGTGGAATAGTGTTTGGCGGAACACGAGTAGGAGTTGAGCTGCACACCACAATTAAGTCATTTTTGTTTTAGCGATAGATAGAATAAATTTTTAAACCAATGAAACTGTTGAAATTGTCCTAGTTTTGCGGACTTTCGTCACACTCGTCTGCCTTAGGTGTCAGACTCATTCATCTGAACATTGGGTGTAAATTTGATTGTTCGGGTAGGACAGTTTTTATTGATTCTCCTCAGTACCTTTAATACACAATAATTTTGCAATCGAAAATGATACTATCTCCATTTAGCTGCGATTATAACGATTTCCATAACCACGTCGATGGTCATCCTTAAATTCATCCTTGGCACGTTGGCGGGCCAAATACTCCTCATCATCCTGTTCAATCATGTTTTCCTATAACAAAGAAGTAATTCAAGCTAGAGTTCAAAAAACCATCGTCAAATTTACCGTTTTCTCATCCTCCTTGTCTTGTTCCTCAGTATTGTCCTGATAAACACGGTTCATCAGTGAGTTCTTGTTGATCTCCTTCATGCGCTCCGCATCCGGGAAGATCCCGTCGGCAACACGCTGCTCGTAGAACTCGGCAACTGTCATGGTCGGTAGACTAGGATATCCTATCCCGTAAACTGCCTTCTGAAAGGCATCCTTCGTGATGATAATCGGCTTCAAGGGTTTCGGCGCTGGGCCTTTTGGGGGGTGCTTGTGATGTTCAACTCCCTCTCCGCTTCTTCTCATAATTGCTATGTGCTCGAGGACTTGCTTTTCTTGGCTAATACTTATCAACTCCTCGCGTGCTTCTATTATGCACGACTGTAATAATTTAAGATAGAAATCTCGTTTCACCTCGTCATCCACTTGTTCCTTTTCCATAGCTATTTTCAACATTTTAATCTGGTCGTCTAGCTCTTTCTTTTCCTGATATTTTCGCAATTTTGCGTTTCTTTCTTGGCCCATTCTGAGTAAATCCTGCATTTTATCTGTCGAGTGTGGATTATCCATGACGGCAACTGCTTCCGGGTCATCGCAAAGTTGGTAATTTGCACACCGGCGTAGAAAATCACTGTAAAAAGTTTATATTATAACAGATAGGATTAAAAGCGCAAGCTGAAAATCTACCTGTAGTACACTTCAGCAACTTCAACAATTTCTTTCCGTTCAGCACTGCAAAGCTTCAAAGTTAGCTGTCCGAGGAAAAACGGAAGCAAAAAGTAGCTCAAGTGTTCCGTCGGTACTTCGTCCGGCGTCTCGTTTGTGCTGAACAGACCACACAGGCTAACGAGCCGAGTTGAATCCTCAAATAATCCGATGCATTTCTTGATGTTTGCCTGTTTTGTTGGAAAGCGCAAGTGCATATATGAAGTGTACTTTCATGTTGCTGAGATATCAAATAATTACCCACCTGGAATTCTGGACTGTTTGTTGGATCATAGCACGTATCGAATGTGTTCATCAAATTGTAAGCTTCTTCGAAAATATCGGATAATTTGCGGTCGATTGGAATTTCGTTTGGTTGTGCCATTCTAATGCGCACTTAATAACAAAATAAGCAGAAAGTATGTACAGGGCTGCCAGCTTTTATTCGGGAAAATTTACAAAAAAGATTGATAACAAACTAACAGTTAAACGATAATTGCCATCAGCGTTGCCAGGTATCCAGATTTAGCTGGATTATCAAGATTTTTGAACATGTATCCAGGTAGACCAGAGGGGACTCACTGCTGTCAAATTTCATATATGTGTGCGTTATCGCAGATCAGCTCTGGTCCATGACGTTTGTTGGTCCGTGACGTTTGTAACTATGAACGATAATGAGGAAAAAATCACTACACAACACATTCATAAAAGTTTTCCGCGGTTTCTCGAGTTTTGATAAAAAAAAGTTCCAATTCTATAATATTTCACATCGATCAATTTCATAACCAAAAAGAACAAAAACCAAAACAAACACCATGTTGCCGAATATGTTGGTTACACGATCTTTGATAGATAGATTCCCCCTGAGGTAGACAGCTTTGATGTCCAATTATCCAGATTTTTCATGGATGATCCAGATTTTATTTTCTCTGTTCCGCAAAAAGGTCATCACTTCAATTTTGGCGCGAAATTTTGCAATTTTGTCACCTCAAATTTTGCGTACCCCAAAACTTTTATTCGAAAAATTAACCTTTCACCCCACGAAATGACTGCCAGATTTTTTCCAGATTTTTATTTTGCCTCTTCCAGATTTTTGAAAAAATGACCTGGCAACGCTGATTGCCATTCGTTACCGGTTCGTCGACGATATGTCAAATGCATGTAAATCTAATAAGGCCTCTGCCATGCTGAATGCCAACGCGAGCGATCGGGCGAGATTCTTGCCGTAAGTTAATGAACAGCCGTAAGTAGAGTTGTTCATTAACCTACGGCAAAAATCACGCCCGATCGCTCGCGTTGGCGTTCACCATGGCAGAGGCCTAAACTGCCGCTCTTCGCATATCCGTCCCATATCGATTCTTGATGATTTTGACTTTTTCGTGGGAATCTGTTTAAAATCACGTATCACATATGTTTGAAACTTCTCCTTTCTTTTTAAAATGTGTACGTAATTTTTAAACAACCCTATACTACCATACCCTCTTGTTACACATTTTTCTTATAAACCATCTCCCCGCGGAAAAATCAGTTTTTACTTCGAAAAAAGACCCACAAACTCACATTACTCTCCAATTGTGATGCATATTAAGGATCGATCTGTTCTCTAACCCTATTATATACTATTAAGTTTCATCGTTCATAGTTTCAAGTATAGTTAATGAATTGTAATTAAAGTTTGGATGTCTGGTAATACAATATGGCATCACCCGCGGGGAAAGGGGTAATAAATAATTGATAATTATGACAAAAAATAGGAAAAGAAGGGTATCGGACTATTTCGGTAGCAGTTTTCTTCGACGGGTTGTGCATTTGAATGCTGTAGAAAACCTGCCAAAGAGAACTGCTGTCGAAGTTGTCGAATACCCTGAAGCAACACTTTTCGTTACGAGGCGGTTATGCGAATATTCAGCTGAGCAGATCGAAAATTATTCGCATGTCAGTCACATTGCTGTTATGTTAATAGAAAAATAGAATTTATGTCATTTTTCAATTGACTTGAACATACTTTTTTTAACCAATTGATAACAATTTTTTACTAGGACAAGCTATGCGGACACGAAATAACCGAAAGTTGCTTAAATAATTCAATTGACGTTTTCTTCATTTGAGTTTTTTTTGCTATGGGACGGACATGCGAAGAGCGGCAGTAAAGCAAAAAGAGATCGAAAAACTACTTGAAACAAATCAAAGCAAACAGTCGTTGCAAAGTTGGGCTGTGAATATTTTCCCTGAAAATTGAACTGAATACATCGTTGCTAAGCAGAAAACAAATTAACAATTCCGGACTACTTCGTGATTAGGGCGAATCTTACAATGACTACAAAATTCAAAAAAGACAAACAAAGTTTTCAATCACAGATTTAAATCCTAAATAACCGTGGAACAATATATTTGTCATCCAAATACTCTAATAAAATCGAAATTTTTCTAGCTTTGTACATGGTAAACCTAAAACTTGAATTTCAGTCGCTTTACATTGTATATTCGAGAATTTATAGTTTCGCCCTTTACTACGCAACTTTTTCGATCTGCTCGAAAGTATCGCCCTTTACTTTGCGCCTTATTTAGATCTGCTCGACAGTATCGCTCTTTAACTATGTGCCTTATTTTCATTTGCTCGACAGTATCGCCCTTTACTATACGCCGTGTTCACGTTATTGTATTGGAATACGCCCTTTGCTTTTAATGTTTATTTTGTTGACAACTTTGATTCCGCCCATTCATCAAGACGAAGCGTAGAGCAACATGTCAAAGGGGTCTATCTACTTTAATCGATTTTCTTGATTGACTTTTGATTTGTTTAATAGCTCAGCTAAAGTCACTATTCCCAACGTGGTTTTTATTTAAAAAAGCTAGATTAGATTCTCCGCTATCGGTGTAAAGGACATATCATGAAACGTGTTTAATAAGCCGTGGCGGTTGAAAGAAACCGATCGATAAAAAAATCGATCTATATGTCAAGTTTCGCCTTTTACTAACGTAATCAACAAATAGGGCGTATTCCTCATTCTATTTCTTTCTAATATAAAGTAGATTTCGCCCTTAACAAGCATCGTACTTTTTAATAGTTAGAAAGAGATACATTATTTTTTCGAAGTTTGAAGGTAGATAGTAGCTCACTTCATACGTTTCCGGTAAAATATCTATTTGTTTACAGTTTGTTAGATTCGCCCTCATCACGAAGTACTCTGGACTTGTTTCTAGTAGTTTTTCGATCTCTCCGACGCTGATTGTTGCTTTTTGCTTTGCTCGATTTGCATGCGCATTTGACACACCGTCGACAAGTCGGTGACCAGCGAGAAGTGTTGCCAGGTCACATCTTTTAAAGGGAGCAAATCGTAAAACTTTAAGGGATAAACCGGATAAACCTTTTACGAGGCAGAGATTTAGATAAATTTGGAATATTTTTGAAAATCATGGAAGATTGGATAACAATTCCACCTATCTGATACATGTTCAAAATTCTTGATAATCCATATTAATCTCGATACCTGGCAACACTGATTCCAGTTCTTGCCTATCCCTCGTTTCGACTAACTCCAGCAATGTTTCTGAATGGCCGAAACCGGCTTTTTCAACCGAAACGTCAGTCGCTGCATCTCATAACTTGAAAAACGCTTTTCTTTTTTTGTGAGATTTCTATGGTTATTCATTTATCTGTGTGTCAGAAATAAGTGCATTTGATGCAGTTTTGATGCGTGAATTTGAAAGTCATTATTGCGCCTAATTACGCATCTTACAGTCGAGAAATATTTTGTTCTGCAGATTAACAAGTGCCTATCTAGTCAGTGAAACTCGTATTGTGGATTGCATGAAAACGCTGCGCCAGCTTCTGAAACTAGCAAACGCTCCAAGTGTCATAACTCAAGGGAATTGTCATTTGAGCCAAAGTATAATTGAAGTTAATCTAGCCAACAATAGCTACATATCTGCACCAATTTCAGAAGCAATTGTGTCGTTTAAGGCCAGTGGTACAAAGTATCGCCGATTAGCTATGCCAGAAGCTCAAGAAGGTTCTGCTGTATTTCCGTACCCGGAAGCCCGACGGGACGAGTCTGTTGTCGATGATTTTCATGGCGTGAAGATTGCCGACCCGTATCGGTGGTTGGAGGATCCCGATTCCGAGGAGACCAAGAGCTATGTTGATAAGCAGAACAAAATCTCTCAACCATTTCTGGAAGATTGTGTTGAATGGAAGAAGCTCAATGAGAAGTTGACTAAACGGTGGAACTATCCCAAGTATTCCTGTCCGTTTAAGCATGGTGAACGATACTTCTTTTTCATGAACACCGGATTACAGAATCAGGAGTAGGTTTTTGCTTGGATTTTTTTCAGGATGTTATGATTAATTTACCATTTTTACAGTGTTTTGTACGTTCAGAATTCTTTAGAGGATGAACCTAAAGTTTTCCTGGACCCTAATTCGTTATCCAAGGATGGAACGATCGCTTTGGTTGGGTCACGTTTTTCCCACGATGGAAATTTGTTTACCTATGGTTTGAGTCAGAGTGGATCCGATTGGACCAAGTTGAAGGTACGCGATGTCAACACTGGGGAAGATTTTCCCGAGACCTTAGAACACACTAAGTTTGTGACGGCTTCGTGGACCAAAGATAACAAGGGATTCTTTTACGCGCGCTACCCGGTGGTTGAAGGGAAAGCCGATGGTTCTGAGACGGCAGCCAATGAGAACCAAAAGTTGTATTATCATCGCGTCGGGGAACCACAGGAGAAGGATGTACTGATAGCCGAGTTTCCGGAGGAACCGACTTGGCGGATGTGAGTATTTTTTTGATGATAGGATAGGCTATAAAGCAGATTTATCAGGTTGCGCGAAAGATAACAGACGATGATGCGAAGAAAATTATCAGGTCGTAACAGGCGTGCCAGATTTGCAGTTTTTTTTGCTATTACCTAGTAAGTTAACAGATTCCGGAATTTTGAAGGTTCAATTTTTTTCCTCAACTAGGACACCGGAAGTATCTGACTGTGGAAAGTATTTGATGTTGTTCATTATGAAAGGCTGCAAAGATATGCTGCTTTACTTTACTCATTTGCAAAAATCTGAGGACATAACGGGCAAGCTGGATTTAGTAAAGGTTGTTACCGAGTTTGATAGTGATTACGATGTGAGTATAACTAATCTAAGGCGGATATTTGCAAACTTTTACGTTTAATTTATGATTTGTGTTTGCAGTATATCACCAACGAGGAAAGTATGTTTTCTTTTCGCACGAATAAAGCCGCCCCAAACTATAGAGTGATAAATATTGATTTCAACAACCCGACGATAGAAAACTGGACCACTCTTATCGAGGAGCATCCGAAAAATGTGCTCGATTGGTCAACGTGCGTCAACAAGGACAAAATCGTGCTAGGTTATATCGATGATGTGAAGTCGATGCTTCAGGTGCATAAACTACAGGATGGCTCCTTCGTTTCCAAATTTCCGCTGGAGATCGGAACCATTGTTGGGTTCAGTGGAAAGAAAAAGTATTCGGAAATTTTCTATCATTTCGTGTCTTTCCTGACGCCCGGGATTATATATCACTACGATTTCGCCCGAGAGGACGCAGAACCAACGATCTTCCGGCAGGTAAAGATTGAAGATTTTGACAACAGTTTGTACAAAGTGGAACAAGTTTTCTACAAGAGCAAAGATGGCGAGCGAATCCCTATGTTTGTCGTGCAGAAGAAAGCTGATACGGTGGGACTTGAGACTTGGGTGTGAATGCTTAAATTTTAAATCAATTTTGTTCATTTCTAGCAAGAGGAAAAACCATGCCTCCTGTATGGTTATGGTGGCTTCAATATTAGTGTCCAACCTTCATTCAGTATCACGGGCTTGGTGTTTATTGATTCATTTGATGGCATCTTGGCTTATCCCAATATACGCGGTGGCGGGTACAATCTTTTTTTGAATAGCCCAAATGTGTTTTATATTAATGAATGTTGTAAATATTCTAGCGAATATGGTGAACGCTGGCACAACGCAGGTCGATTGCTGAAAAAGCAAAATGTATTCGATGACTTTCAATATGCGGCTATGCATCTGGTTCAAAGCGGTTACACTCGTCACGAGAAAATTGTCATCCATGGGGGATCCAACGGGGGTTTACTGGTCGGTGCATGCATTAATCAACGGCCAGATTTGTTTGGAGCTGCCGTAGCTCAAGTAGGGTAAGTAGACTATTTATTCTTGAGGCGTTTATCGTTCTATCTCTTATCCTTTTGCTTCAGAGTGATGGACATGCTTCGTTTCCACAAGTTCACTATAGGCCAAGCGTGGGTGTCAGACTACGGAGACGTGAAGGAGAAGGAGCACTTCGAAAACTTGTACAAGTATTCACCGCTGCACAATGTGCGCGCGCCTAAGACAGAAAAGGAACAATATCCAGCGTCTCTGGTTCTAACAGCGGATCACGATGATCGAGTTAGTCCGCTGCATTCGCTGAAATTCGTTGCCGCTTTGCATCACGCCATCCGGGATTCCGAGTTGCAGAAAAATCCTTTGCTACTGCGCGTCTATAGCAAAACGGGACACGGTGCTGGAAAACCGACGGCCAAGAAAATCGAGGAAGCAACCGACATTTTGACTTTCATGTTCAAAACCTTGAAGCTGAAGTTAACTTTCTGAGCTGCAGTCGGCAAAGAATATGATTCTTTCTAGCTTTTGTATGGCCATTTTCAGATTTGTTTTTACAGTTTTATTTTTAGTGTAATAATTTGCTTTGTAACAGGCTCAATGTTATAGTCATTCAATCGTCGTTGATATAAATAATCCAATTCAGGTGACATGTGAAATTTGTATTGACTAAAGCACTAATGGTTGAAATAACATTCTATACAATTAATATTTGGATAGTATTTTGAGTGGATTTTCACAACTTCTACAAATTTAATACGAAAATTGCGTTTCAGCAAAAATTAAATTACTTTATGCTGATGTCAAAGGTGGATATTGACTCGACAAGCGGTACACAACACGGCAGAAAAGTTATTTGATTGAAGCCACCAAGAATAACCTATTCTATCATCTGTTAGCACGAAAGTAACTGGTTACGAACAAAGTGAATGAGTGAGAAATAAAAAGCAGTCTTCCCGACGAAGCTCTACTGCAAACAAGGTAAGTCTATTTTCCATATCAAAATCCTGAATTCTGAATTGAAAAGACAATACATGAAAATAGTTTGTTGAGTTTAAATCAAAAGAAAATCCTGAAAACGATATCTGTAATTAAGTTTTATTACGATGCCCAATATCAGCAGACTGTTATAATGCAGTTTGTTATCTGAGCATCGCTATCGTGAGAAAGGCGGAACAAGATCGCATCCTGTCAGCTCTATAAACGCCAAAACCAATTAAGAGTGAATTTATCAAAAGAAATAATTATCGGTCTTCGTGTTTCAAATCCAGTTCTTCCAAAAATAAAGGGTTTCCCCAAAATTCACAAACCTGGAAATGAAATGAGAGAAATTATCTCAGCGGTAGGAGCTCCCACAGAAAAATTGGCTAATTGGCTAATTACCCCTCATGGCTATTCAATCTGCTTCCCAAAAACCCCAGACATGGTACGGTAAACAATCGACCGCATAATTCCCTACCCAACTCCAATCAAGAGTGCTAAATTTTCATTTTTATAATATATATTTGCGCGGACTGAATTTCAATATTTATTTCCAAAAAAAAAATTATAGTAGAGTATAACGGAAACCGATAACTATTTCTTTGATTTCTTAAATCACTCTGCTAAGACGCTCGGTATAGATTTTCCAAAGTGAATTTATCGTTCATTAACAATATTTCTAAAGGTAGAATAATATTTACGAGGCTTGGGTTGTCGGTAAAACATCAAGAAACCACTGGCCTGGTTAAGAGATCATATTCCATGGACAATTGATGAATGGAAAAGGTCATATAAGACCAAAATAATACTATTTAGCTCTGATGGTATCATAATGGCGAAGAACTAGTGAATGTCAAAAAAACCAATGCCTTTAAGCCCACAAATCAAATGCATTTGGTTGGAACAAAATTGCACTTGAAACGACTGCCAAGCTTGAATAATTGAACGAAGTCAAGCTGCAAAAGAAACCAAGAGCTGTCTGTCACACGAAATATCGAATGATTGTCAAGAATAAAGTGGATGTTGATGTCAAAATTTAACGCAGATTACACACATCACATCCGATTTATGAAAATGACGAAATCAGTGGATAAACACTGTAAATTGCGAAAATTTGCGTCTGTAATGATCCAATGTGCGACACTGAGTTAGAAAGAAAAGTATAATCTTTTACTAAAATATGGTTTGGGAATGGTATGGTTAATAAAAGATTGAATATCAGAAATTATGTGATAAGCATCACTACCTTAGACAAGTGCCCAAATGTGCTAGATTAATATAAAGGCATATAATTGAAATACGTGTGCCTGCTGTCCGTAACGTTAAGTTTAAACAATCATATTATAATGTGAAAACTGCTGAATATTGCGTAGTTTCTAATAAAATGTAGTATTTTGGCTAAATGCTCCGCATAAACGAAATTCGTTGTGTGTGAAAATAGCCCTTAAATATGAAAAAAGGAAAAACAGTTGTTGAATAATTTGTCAATTTGAAACAAAAAATAATGTTACCTCATAAACTGTGGCGATCCCATTCCTTTATTGACGGTTTTGCCACCCAGCCTTAGGGTGAACTGTTTCTCCACCGGATCGGGCAAGCACTGGAATAAAAAAAAAAGAAAAGTCACATCAACTGAACTACTGGCCGCACTACAGAAAAAAATTATACAACGTATGCTCCATCAGCAAGCATAAAGCTTACCAACGCAACGGATTTCTCGTTTGCCTGCTCGTTGGCGGCTTTCTTAGCCTCGGTGAACATTTCCAGTACGCGCTTCGCGATGAAGCTTTTCGCTCCTCCGTCAAGTTCGCTTTCGAATGCTTTCAGTAGCTTGGATAAAAATTCCCGCTTCCCTTCAACGTCCATCGTATCTTCCGCTTGTTCATTGCCTGTAGAGAAAAGTTTCTTTCGCAAACTTCGCACCTGAATAATTACATTCTCGAGCTGAGTTATGTCCCCCAGTAGGACTTCATACTTTTTCCAGGAGTTTCCACGCGAAGTGGGTGCATTTGTTACCCAATTCTCTCGCGATAACTTGCAGCAAGTGCTAGTAATTTTATCCATGTTTTCTGCAAAGCTCGGAATCACTTCACGGTCCGAGCCTGCTTCTTCGGTAAGAATTCTAATGGAAGTATGAAACAGTGATGATACCGTGAGCTGTGTGATTTGTCCGATGGTTCTAGATTCAAAGTAATGAAGCACTTTCTCCGCTTCTTTCGCATCGTCAAACAGTCTTCTTTGACGCCTGGCGGGAACGGGGCGTGCATTCTCCCATACAGTTTGCCAGGTATTACCAGGAATCAACATTCGCGAGCTCAAATGTCCCTTCCTTCCGAAGGGATCCCGTTCATCGGCGTCCTCTTCGATCCAGTCCCGGGGGCTGTACCAGCGAATGAAATCCTCCAGCTTGCCGGCCGGATTGGCCGCCTTGAAGCTTTCCATATCCGATAGCAGCGAGGCACTCATCATCTGAGTGCACAGCTCACTGCCGGGTCCAAGCTTCAGCATTACTTCAGCGTCATCCTCGAGCTGGTCTTCGGTCTTTGGAACCGGCTCCTGGGTGATTGGAATGTAGAGTGGTTCGTCCGAATCCACTAGCAGCATCTTGCCAAGCTTCGATAGGCGACCCACCGGTTGATTCCAAGCCGCATGGCGCCGTTTTGATTCTGCAATGTGAAAAGCAGGAAAGGTTTTGTTGTTAACCGAGTTTAACAAGCCTTGCTTTATTGTTTTAATTCAATATACGTAGAATTACGTAAATCACCACATGTCTTAGTTTTCATTTTCTTCCTAGAACAAAAAAAAATGTAAATTTTTCATTGCGACATTTGATCGAAAAAAGCTTATCTTCGCTGCCAAATTTAATGTAATAATCAACATCTTTGGGTTCCTAATAATTCAAGTACAACAAATATAATATTCAATATTTTTAGAGAGAGAGATTTTTAGTGAGATAGATTGAACTTCAATACCACGTAAGCAAATAAACACCTACCATCAGATTACATATGAAAAAAAACTTGCTTCCGACGAAAACACATTTTCTTCACCCAAGAGCGGGCTCAGAGATATTGATTTATTGATTCGCAAAATTTGAATAAAATGTCCTGTTTTGATCAAATGATTGGAATGCCTATTAAATAAGTACCTTATTTATCTTATTTGCTTTTTCGGTCACATTCTTTGCCGATCCAGTTTTTTTTTATACTAGATTAAATTGCTTTTTCAATTTTTTAATGTCTCAATTATCAAACAAGCCGCATAAACCTAACTGAGAGAGAAATTTGTATTAAAATAAAAAGTCAATGGACTAGTTAGAGTCAAGTCGAATCAAATAAAAATAAATTTTATACTGATGGTGATACTACTTCGGTGTTTGGAGACAAAATTCCTTAAAATTTAAAAAACTAACAGGCAAAGTTGATTTTTGAAGATTCCATTCGATACTGCCTTCTTATTTTGTTTCCGTTTTTACCAACATTAACTTTTTATCTGATTCAAAGAAAAGCTCGTAGTCTCAAGGTTAGACAGTCCGCTTTGTCAAGCGAATGGTCATGAGTTCGAATCTTAGTAAAGTCAGACCGTCTACTGTCTCAGCCTCCGCTAAACTGCAAAAAAAAGTTGAAAGAATATCTCTCCAGACAGTTATAATTGTCGGTACTTGGCAGGGTGACTAACGAAGCTCAGTGAAGAGCAGTAAAATCTATATTAAGGCATGTAAAGTAAAGCGTCCATTCCCCGACGGTTTTCAGCTTCCCGGGATTGCGGAAATAAAAATTTGATATCCCAGTAAATCCCGGGGAAATATAACAATCGCAAATAAAAGTAGAAAAGCCCGCTGCTTGCTGCTACTTAGGACCGTCCTAGTCGTCATCTACTGATAAAATGATTGGTTCAACAGAAGCAGGCTCTTATTTAGTATACACTGCCGCGCATAATAAGTCCGTTCCGTTTGCATTTTCTGACCATTGCTTCCTATGAGATGAGATTCCCTAACAAAGTGGTTAAGTCTATTGTTACGAAACTATGCATAGTTAGCAGCAGTATATTTCTGACGACAGTGTTACCAATTAGGCGACCAATCAGATCAATCTAAATCTGCGTTTTAACAAGGCTAGACCATTTTCAATATTACATTGTTCGCATAATTAAGGGTTAATTATGCGTTTTAGTGTAGTATGGAAGCAAATAACAGACTCAAAGAAGCAAATAACACACTCAAATACGCAACGTTTACTATGCAACTCTTGTGTGGTGTTGCATTTGTCCTCAAAAGTACAATTTGTTATTTAATTTAATATTGAATTTGATGCTGATCGTATCTCTACGCTATCCTCGACAGTGGGAATAAGGTATTTATATGAAAATTTGACGGCCCACAGATTTTATTTGCCAGCATCCTAAAAAGTTTATGTGGTCGAAATACAGTAGCTTTTCATTGGAGGAATGGCAGGTCGAGGAACCTATAGCTATAAACCACTGCAGCTCGCGCTGCCACTAGAATTGCCGCCACCGCATAAAAACAACTTTGTAATAGATAGTACCGCTGACGCCGCTACCACTGCAACTATACGCTACCGCTGGTACCTGCTGTAGCTGCTGCTACCCACTTCTACTTAGTCAGGACCATCCTAGTCACCATCTCATAGTAAAATGATTAGTTTGAGTAGAGAAAGGCTCTTATATAGCTCAAAGAGTGTAAAGTCGGTTTACTCCTTTTCTACATTTGGGCGGATGCATAAATATTTTTCCAATCGATTGCTGCTAGAACGAAGGAAATTCATTGAAAACCAATCGACTTATTAGCATTTAAAATTGGACATACTTTTCCCTTTTTCCGTTTTAGAGTTTCACTTTACACCCCAATGTAGCCGAATTTCCTGAGATACATAATTCTACGTCTGAAATACTAAGATTTTCAACATCAAAAAGCGGAAGTGATGACGGATAGTAATTCACGAACAGGAGCATTAAGATACCAATGAAAATCTACTACTCGAATTTCGTTTAGAGGTAGGACTCAAAAGTTTCGTTTTCTCGGAAAAAGTTTTCATGCGAAATTTAAGAAAATGCGCAAATAATGATATTTTTGAAATCGATTTTTTTATGTTAAATGTCTAAGAAATGCAGAAAACGTTGAGATCTGGTGTTAAGTCAAAAATTTTTTTTTTGGAAACAACTTAGGACTAAAGACAGGGCGACTAAGACTTTTGGTCCTAGAAAGTCGATTTAAAAAAATTCAGAGGTGACATAAAATGGAAAAAAAAATTGGAACGTCATAATTGAATTAAAAAATGTCACGTGAGCGATGTTACCAGCATAAGCATGTGCTTTCGTTGCGTTCTAATTTTAGCTCATTTCAAGATGGCTTGATAAAGTATTTTTTTTTTTTTGATTCTTTCAGCACCAATATTTAGTGGTTAATTTGTGGTTTCGAAATCCAATTTGTGGTAATTTGTGGTTGAGTAATTCCTGAAAAATTTTCAAAAAACTGAGTCAAGCCATCTCTGAAAATGATTTCGCTTCAAATGAATCGGACAACGATGATATATACATCAATCGAAAGCTCTTAATTTGTGGTTCACGAAAATGTAGTTTTTGTAGGCATACTTCATAATAAAATAATTGAAAAACTATTATTTAAATTTTTGAACATTGTTCACCTCTTGTTGTCAACACCGACCGTACGCGGCGCTGGTAGACCATCAAGAGCTAAGAGATCTAGAGCATATCGAAAACCGGTAAATCTTTGTTTGAATTCTATCATCTACCTGCGCCATCTGCACGTAACGTTTCCCAATTCGTCATTTTCGTGTAGTGCGTATTGTTCGAGTAAGGGAACCTACTTAAATGACGTAGCATTTTTTCCATGATTTTTAAGACCCCCCTCCCCCCTTGAAGCATTTGGTCACAAACCGAAAGATTCGGAATGACCGTCAAAAAGGACAATTTTTAATACTGGTTCTAGAGCGACTTGGGTTTTTTTTTCAAAGCGCTTATTGCTGGTTCACTTAACGCGGATTTTTGAACTATCGTGGTTTTTTACGCGGATTTTTGAATTAACGCGGTTTTTTACGCGGATTTTTGAATTAGTGCCTTGTTTTTACGCGGATTTTTTATGAGGTAATATCTCTCGCGTAATAAAAACCTGACTGTAGTAACATGCATACAAAAAAATACTTGAAAAAAAAAAACCGTGTCTAATTCAATTTATTTACAACTTATAGACTCGCGACTGCATCTTCTGCTTCGAAGGGCTTGTGTTTTTGTACAAGGAGTAAAGGTGTTTAAATAGCTTAGTATGATCCATGTCTACAGAAAACACAGAAACTATTCCGGAAATGAAACGAGTATCTTGTAATTTTCACTATTAAAAGCCACAAAAAAGCAACGATTTTTGTATTCAAAACAGATTGTGTGTTTGGAAATCCAAGTGATTGTTTATGTAGCAGAACTTTTAGAAGATCTCAGAATGCCACAGATAAAAACATTTCGACAGATCTCGCTGCAATACTTTGTGCAATGTTTTAGTGTATTTTTAGTATACATTTTTCCTGCAAAAAAAATTAGTCTTTAAAAAAAAGCTACGTCGATTTTACTAGAACCCCCCCTCCCCCCTTGTCTTAGCTTGTCACAAAATGATGATATCCCCCCTCCCCCATAAATGCTACGTCATTTAAGTATGGTCCCTAACGTAAAACAGATGATTTTTTCTCAGGAAGTTTTCGTGCGGTGATGAGTATGGTGAAACTAGAGATACTCAGAGCGAGAGATATGCGGTGAGCCAAACGAACCGTCAAAATTGGAGCCAAACGAACAAGAAAGGTAACACCACATTGAGAGGTATTGCAATCAGGTACAAAAAAGAACGTGTTTATTTCTATACGATTTTTTGTTCTATTGCCAATGAATGAATTAAGAATGCTGTGAGTGATTTTTACCCGGAGTTCAACAAACCTTGTGTATAGGTAACAAAATAAGTGAAGATGTATAAAATCAAACATAAACATAAAATATATCACCTTAACAGTTTTTGCGAAGCACTTCACTATTCTTAAGGACTTTTACCGTCGCCACCGATTATACAAGTCGAATGTTAGTCAACATTGCGCTTTGAGAAGAGATCTGGCACCTCTGACATATGAAACCCAGTTGCCGAATTGGCGATTTTTTTCACCGCGAATCTCTTCCTCTGAGTATTTCTAGGTGAAACAGTATGTAAACAGCAGGGATACTATATGTGCAGATTTGCTGCGAAATGCAAATGTTGATCAATTAGCAGATATTTGTAGTTGACAAGCCTCCGTGGTTTTACGTAAATTTTTTCAAAATAAGTGAAGTTTTACGTAGACATGCAAGCGTAATTTTCTCGATCTTCGGTCGAATCATTTCCGGAAATGTAGTTTCGCCGTTTACCGATTGTTTGAAAAAAAAAAAAAACCTAAATTAATAAACCTAGGGGTGTGATCTGGTCTTTCTCATAAAAAATCTATTATATGTTAAAATCTATTAGCACATACGTTTTAACTCTTGGAATAAATTACAGCCTGATAATAATAAAGAACAATTTTTTGTTTCGATAAATATAATAATATTTTGGTAACCAACTACGCAACTGTATTCGACTGTTGGGTATTTTAGAAACCGGAATGAAGCCTGAAGGTCGGGAATGGGCCTTAGAACTGTAGGGAACGGTTGAAACGCATGGTAAATGCCCAAAGGTGTGAGTCCTGACTAGAATTAAAATTCGATATTTGCTCATCTCAGGAATATGCTACTACAACTACCCCCTGAATAATAAAACAAAAAAGCTTAAACGGCAGCGACAACTGTATGTCGTATACAGTAAGGTCGCTTTTTTACGCAGTTTTTTTTTACGCGGGTTGCTTTCCTCCATTACTCAAAAACGGTACAAGATATCGACCTCATTTCAATCACGCTTTCCGTTTTAGGCCACGAGTGATCATATATCAATTTAAAAAAAAAATCACAATTTTTGGTGTTAATACTCAATTTTTTTTTTATTCTCGCTTATTTTCCGTCGGTCTAGTTCCGCCACTGTTGTTGTGCCAATCACAGACGCCCAGGGAGGCGACTCCACCCAGGACCCTAGCTTACGACCCGTTTATTAACGGACCGGCGCCAACGGCTTTACTTCCTCATGCGATGGAAGGCGTGATCCCAGAGATTTTTCGCCTCAGAAAATCTCCCGGTGCCGGCTAGGATTGAATCTAGACCAGTTGGGTTGGTTGTGAGTGGATCACGCCACCTCACAACCATCGACACCTATGTCGGCGGTGGGATTCGAACCCAGGCGTCGAGCGTGGTTGGCGGAGACGTTACCAACCACACTAGGCCCCCGCACTATACTCAAAATTTAAAATATTGAATTCTGGTCTCTAGATTGGCCACTATCATATTCAAACGAGGTTTTAACGTCTTAGGACGGTTTTCTTTGTTGTATTTGCAACTCAAAAAAGTCGTTTTTTACGCGGGCGCATACAAATTTGGAACGCATCCCCCGTGTAAAAAACGACCTTAATGTATATGAACGACTGTCGATATGTTCTAGATTACCCACTAGCACCAACATCGGCAGGTGCTAGTACTATGCTCATCCAACGCCGCGTACGGTCGGTGTTGACAACAAGAGGTAATCAATGTTCAAAAATTTAAATAATAGTTTTTAATTATTTTAATATGAAGTATGCCTACAAAAACTACATTTTCGTGAACCACAAATTAAGAGCTTTCGATTGATGTATATATCATCGTTGTCCGATTCATTTGAAGCGAAATCATTTTCAGAGATGGCTTGACTCGGTTTTCTGAAAATTTCTCAGAAATTACTCAACCACAAATTACCACAAATTGGATTTCGAAACCACGTATTAACCACTAAATATTGGTGCTAAAAGAATTAAAAAAATACTTTGTCAAGCCATCTTGGAATGAGCATTATTCCAATTTTTCCCATATTGCCTGAAATGACAGAGCTGATCAATCTTCTTTTCTATATAATAAAAATAAGTGCTGTCCGTATGTCACGATTACCCTCAAGATAGGATCAGTGGATCGGTGTGAAAATTCGTATATTGAGGTTTTTAGCGCCGGGGAAAATTGTTATAATGGTTTGAGGCTTCCACTTTCTCTTGAAGGGAGGGTTCCAATACAAATGAAACACAAATTTCGGCATAGCTCATGAAATAATCAAGCAAACATAACAAAATTCGGCAGGTTTTTGGAAGTAAAAAATATTTCTATAGTCGATCGACACCCCTCCCTGTTCAGGAAGAGAGGGATCCTATACAAATAAAACACAAATTTCTGCATACCTCGAGAACTAATCAAGCAAATGGAACCAAATTTAACACGAAGAAGTTTTTGAAAGCAGAAATTATTTCTATGATATTTCGACACGCCTCCTCCCTCTGACAGGGAGGGGTCCCATAAAAATGAAACTCAAATTCTGCATAACACGAGAGCCAAACAAGCAAATGGAACCAAATTTGGAGTGTGGATGTTTTTGGGAGCAAGAAACATTTATGAGGCAGCTCGAGACCCCTCCATCTTCTGGAAGGGAAGGACACCCATACAAATGAAACACAAATTTGTGTACAACTCAAAAACTTATCAAGAAAATGAAACTAAATTTGACATGTGGAGGTTTTAGGGGCCAAGACATGTTTTATGATGGTTCAGAAAAAGAGGGCTCCTTTTCTTAGAACCAATCAGGCAAATGGAACCAAATTTGGAACCTGGGGGTTTTGGAGTGCAAGAAATATTTCTATGATGATTCGACACCTCTTCCTACTCTGACGAGTTCCGGTTTCTGGAAAACAGCCCAAAACGGCCGAATATCACCCAATATGGGTATTTCCGAAAAAAGAAAGATTTTAAGCGGTTAGAAATTGGCTCCACATGTCAATTTAAATTCAAGATGATGACTTACGGTTTCTGGAAAAAACAGCCTAAAATGACTGAATACGATCCAATATGGATATTTCCATAATCGGTATGAGGAGCCAAAAATTGAGATCAAAACTTGTTTAACGGAATTAGTTGGCATATTCAATGAAACAAAAATCGCGAGGCGAAATCAGTCACAAAACTGGAATTTCTTCTATGAATTATTCAATTTATTCCATCCGCAATGAGGTTAACAATTAAATTTGTTTGAAAAAGTACATGCTATCTATAATGTACGAGAAAAGTGGGGGTTGTGTATGAAGTTTGGCGGAGGTTAAAAGCATATCACTCTACGCCATATTTGCCAACGAAATGGCCATGGTCAAAAATTTATCACATGGATCCAAAATGTGTTGTCCAAATGTGTGCTTTCAAGGTAAGACAGGGTAAACAATATTTATTTTCCAAATCTTTTTCTAATGTTTCTCAATCCATTCTACCGTCTGAAGTTTCTAGTTAAATTCCTGTTCATGCATGCTTGATAAACTCATATGCTGACGGTTTAGTAGGTAGGTCGAACAACAGTTAACAAAAATATGCTGGTAAACACAGGCTGTATTGCTATTGAGAATAACAGTCAATAATGTGCACATTGGTATTTGTACTGAAACTTTTCAGAAACTAAAATTTTAAATAATTCAGAGTTCCTGCGATGGAGTTGCAATTGTGAGTCATCGCCAAATTGAACATCGTTTTCTTTTATCCTTTTTGCCTTTCTCCTAGAAAGGTATAGCAATCACTTGCAAAACCGAAAGTATAAAAGTGCTCCAAAGGGTCGAATGGCATATATCACTCGACTCAGCTCGACGAGCTGAGCATTTTCTGTATGTGTGTGTGTGTATGTATGTGTGTGTGTGTGTATGTATGTGTGTGTGTGTGTGTGTGTGTATGTGCAGATTTTTATTTTCACTCACTTTTCTCAGAGATGGCTGGACCGATTTTCATGAAATTAATTGCAAATGAAAGGTCTCTTTGTCCCATAAGACCCTATTAAATTTCATTGTAATCGGATTTTTAGTTTAGAGGTTATGTTCCAAAATGTAAAAATCATGAAACATCATTATCTCGAAAACTACACAACCGATTTGAACAAAATTGATTTTAAATGAACGGGCTACCTGAAAAACCCTTAACTTTTGAATTTCATAGGGATTGAATTTGTGGTTCAAAATTTATGACAAGAAACGTGTTTTGAAGACTACTTAATCTCACTCATGTTTCTCAGAGATGGCTGAACCGATTTTCATAAAATCAGTGTCAAATGGAAGGTCTAGTTGCCCCATAAGGCCCTATTGATTTGTTTTGCAATCGGACTATTACTTTGCCTGTTATGATTAAAAATGTGAAATCCAGCTATGAAAAGGAACATATTCCAAAGACTACTTGAACTCACTCACTTTTCTCAGAGATGGCTGAGCCGATTTCCACAAAATTAGTGTCAAATAATGAGTCTCGCTGCCTCGTAACACCCTATTGAATTTTACTGTAATCGGACTGTACCTTAGTCTGTAAAGTACCAAAATGTGAAAATCACGAAACTTCATTATCTCAAAAACTACACAACCGATTTGATCAATATTATTATCAGATGAGCGGGCTAGTTAAGGGTTAACTGATGAATTATGATTGAACACGTGATTTCAAAGTTTGGCTGCCCTATACGTTCCCATTTCATTTGATTATAATTGAACTTAAGCCACCGTTATGTATTAAATTGTTAATAAAACAATGAAAGTCTATTATTTCACATGACTTATTTGAACATAACTAGTGTCATACAAACGAGTCATCTCTCAAACTTACAAATAACAAACTTCATAACAATTTGATATGTGGCTCAAAAGTTATGGAAAGAAAAGAAATTCAAAGACTATTTAAAACTATACTTGCTTTGATTGATATATTTATGTGGCCTCAACATAATTTAAATGTGGTTTTGTACTATTTGAACGTTCCAAAGTCATTGATTCCTTGCGATGTGTTCAAAGTCTGCAAATGCACGACGAATCGGCCATAGGATATGTTCAAAGTCAAAAGACAAATCGTTTGGTTTATCGGTTTTATTGGTTTTATCGAAATGACAACATCCTCGTCTTTTGGCTTCTGTACATCGCCCTAATTCTGAATATATTCATATTGGGTGGTATTCGGTCATTTTCAGCAAATTATCTGGCATCAATCTCACACCGGAAATACCCATATTGGGAGGTATTTAGTTATTTTGGTTGTTTTCCAGAAACTAACAGTGGTCGTCTTTAAATTCAAAATGGTGTCAAGGGTCAATGTTGGGCTTCTATGCATCATCTCGATTACGGATATAACCATGTTGAGTATTATTTGGTCATTTTCGACTGTTTCCTATAAGTTGCCATTTAGCGATTCAAACTGGTGCCTGAGGTCAATTGTTAGCTTATTGCATCATTCTGGTTCCAGAGATACTCATATTGGATGGTATTTGGTTATTTTAGGCTGTTTTCCACAAACCGGAAGTCGCCATCTTGGATTTCAAAATGGTATTTAATATAATTTCTGGCCTCTGAGCGTCATTCTGGTTGAAAAAACACCCATATTGGGTGTAATTTGAGCATTTTCGATTTCAGCTGCTGTGTATCATTTTAGATCCGGAGATACTCATGTTAGACGGAAATCGGCCATTTCTGGCTGTTTTCCAGAAACCACAAGTTGCCATCCTACAATTCATAATGGTGTCTGAAGCCGGTGTGTGGCTCCAGTGCATCATTACGATTCCGAAAATACCCATATTGGGTGGTATTTGGTCGTTTGCCGCTGGTTTTCCGTAGCCGGAAGTCGCCATATTAGAATTCAAAATGGTATCTGTGGTCGAATTCAGCTCCTGTGTATCTTTCTTGTGGTCCCCGTGGCTCTGTGGTTAGCGATGTCTTGGATCTTTTTGAGCTGGAAATTTTCTCGACTCAGCACTGGGGCACGGTGTATCGTTGTACTTATCCTACACATGCAAAATTTGCCAAAAACAATATCCAAAATGTTGCCTGAGGTCGATTATGGAACATATTTGTTACCACTAAAAACATTCACCTGCCAAATATGGTTCCATTCAGTTGATTAGTTCGCGAAATGTGCAGAAATTTGTGCAGAAACATGTGCTTCCATAAGAGGGAGGGGCGGCGAACCATTATGGACATATTTATTACCCTTTAAAACATCCACATGCCAAATTCGGTTTCATTTGCTTGGTTTATTCTTAAGTTGTGCAGAAATGTATGTTTCATTTGTATTGGACCCCTCCTTTCCAGAAGAGGGAGGGGTCTCAAACTATCATAGGAACCTTTATCGGGACCGAAAACCCCTACATACAAATTTTCACGTCGATCGGTTCGGTAGTTTTCGAGCCTATATGGATCAAACAGACAGATAGACCGGACTACATTTTTATATGTATAGATTACAACA
Organism: Wyeomyia smithii; assembly: GCF_029784165.1. Lineage (NCBI taxonomy): Eukaryota > Metazoa > Arthropoda > Insecta > Diptera > Culicidae > Wyeomyia > Wyeomyia smithii. The sequence goes on from NC_073696.1 coordinate 61,925,205, forward strand.
TCAATATTTTAGAACCTAAAGAGTGACATACATTTATTGGATTTAAGCGTTCATGTAAATCTATTTTTACAAATAAAAGTTTGAATGAGAAAGGCTGGGTCTGACCGCTAGGTGGATTAATTTAGGTTTTTTCTTTACAACATGAATCAATTTTGAATCGTATAAAGCCTGTTCTTGATTATCACAAGCCTTATGAAAAGATAAAGATCATCAGGACGAGTCTACACACACTTTTACTTTTCGGGAAATCAGGATTTTAAGGAATTTCAAAGTCGAAGAATTAAAATCATATTCAAAACCCTTTTGAAAGCTGTCTAAAATTTTCAATGGACCTTCAAATCCTATTCTAGTAATTCAATGTAATCAATGAACAAGAAGTGTTCTTATTCTGTAATAGACCTTATAATCTAATTCTAACCGAGAATCTTTTGCCTGTAAAAGTAGTTGAAACTAGTTTAAATGAGATTAAATCAGTTACTGAGCTTTTTTTAAAGAAAGCAACTGGTGCGATGAAATCTTCAACATTTTAATTGAAATTTTCCCCAAGACCACAATGAAAATTTTAGTTAAAATACTCAATGACTGTTTAAAAATTGCATTTCTCCCAAATTGTAAAAAAAATGTAGGAAAAATCTAATTTTAAGACCGGGTAAGGATATAGCTGAGGTTCCAAGTTATCGACCAATCAATATGCTTTCTCCGATTTTCGAATATTCCAATAAAAATTTGAAAACATTACACTGGTGGACAAAATGTAAAAAAGTGCATTCCAAAAGTTTGAACCAGGATTAAGTGAAAAACTATAGCTATTCAACCATTCCTATGAAAATGCCCCTAGCCATTACCAAAACGCATCAACTTACGTGAGAGTTCGCATAGCACTTGCTCGCCGGGTTCGTCGATTAAACGTTATGTTTACGAGAGAACTCATTTAAGTCTCTGTCTACCAGAATTCAAAATCAAATCCTGTCAGAGCAGGTGTGTTTCGAAGTTCATTCTTGAGTCCAATCCTGTACAATGTACTTACTTCAGATCTTCCTGATTAACCTCCTGGATGCATCAAGTAATTGTTCCGCCATGACGCAAGCATTCCCGTGAAAACGACTTTCTGTCATAGACAGTCGATTAGAGAAAAGCTTAGCCTACTAACAAAAATGGAAAATTTCTCCCAATTCTTTCAAAATTCAATTGATTATTTTGACGTAGAATTACGTATACAAGGGACTCATTTCAATACAGGGATCAATTTCAAAACCAAAAACATCGAGAGCGTCACGAAAATTGTCCAAATTCAAACGTTTTAAACTCAGTCAGTTTCCAACCGATTTTCGTCATTTTTGCACCAATCGATTGGAAAATCATCTAAACACCCGTCCAAATGCAGAGAGTTGTAATCTGATTGTTCAAACTGTTGTACTATTGAAAATTGTCAAGCCTTGTCGAAACGCAAATGTCGATCTCTGATTGGTCGCTCAATGCTTCTTTCCCTAAAAAGGGTCGACAGAATATACCTAGTTGACTAGGAATGCGCGCTTTCTGTTTTATGTATAATTCATCCCATGACTGTACCGATATCACACCGACGCTGGTTGCTGATCGTGACGAAGAAAGAAAAGCAGGGTTTCAATTTCTGGCTGATCGCGCTGGGCGTGTTGATACTTAAGCACGGGTCTATTTGGCGGCTGTTATGGAGTCTTCGGTAGCTGCAGAATTATTGGAAATGGCAGGCAGTTCTACTGGAGAAAACAGGAGAACTAGAATCATCGGCGAATGGTTATCCGAAATTATGCTAATTGAACAAACTTGCCAGTGTTGTTACTGTTGTGAAATACAGTATTTTTCATCATGTGTAACAGACGGACAACCGCAAACTTCAGCATTTGCAAGCCAAGAAAAATTCAACATTGCCTCAAGAACGTGTTGGTGGCCCTGAGAAGGGCCGGTTGTAATTTATACTTGTTCTAGTACTGGAAAACAACAGATAACAGATATGCAGCACTTACGCTTTTTGCGTCTTAAAACAAAACGGTTATAGTTTGACATCACAGCAGAATTTCCACCTTCATACTCATGTTTACCATAGGCAATATCAAACACGCAACAATCTGATTCCATGCGACACGGGGACGGGAACATTTTCTTCTTCCAATCCGCGCAACACGATACAATACATGTTATTTTGTTGCCTTTATTAGAGTGCTATCGGTGCGGCTCGACAGAATATCCACAAGAAATCATTTTTGTACATCCGTGTTACGATACTGAGAAAATCTGTACTAAATTTATTTATTTACTATTACCAACAGACATAAAATAAATTGTCCTAATGGCTACTAATACTAATACAAATATCTCCGGAACATTGACAAAAATTTAGAACGTATAACTCGGTATGATAAATGGAAGTCGAAAACTAGCGACACTCTGTTGAAAGCGCGTTGAATACCTGTGATAGCACTGTTTGAGCTATAGTTGGTTCGGCGAAAGGGCAAGTGCAAAGCTGGCATGCTTCGCAGGGTTCTAGTTGGAGCATGCAGGTTGATTCGACGCAGAATGGCAGGACAGTCGACCCGTGATGTCAGAATATCGGAGACGGGCATAGCGCGTGCTGTTTCCCGACTTAGTTGAAGAGTATCGATCTGGAGCAGCTGGCATCGGTCCTTATACCTGGTATTACGCATGGGCTGTTGCCAGGGAAGCATTCGAAGGGCATAACGTACAAACCGACGCTGAATATTTTCGATTCGGTAGATAGCATTATTATAATGAGGCACCCAGACTGTAGAACAGTACTCCAATGAGGACCGAACAAGCGAACAGTAAAGCGTGACTAGGCAGTGGATGTTTTTGAAATCACGTGTCATTCGGAAAATAAGTCCTAGTTGTCTAGAAGCCTTCGCTACGATGAAAGATATGTGTTGCTTGAAGGTGAGTTTTTCGTCCAGAAGTACTCCGAGATCCTTAATAAAGACGACTCGCTGTACTGGAGAACCGTTTAGGAAGTAGTCAACTTGTAGTGGCCTGTGTTTTCTCGTAAATGTTATGACGGAGCATTTGGACGGGTTTAGTACCATACGATTAATCTCGCACCAGGAAGCGAATATGTTGAGTTGTTTCTGAAGAAAAGCGGCATCGGCAGAATGTTTGATTTTGTTGAATAGCTTCAAATCGTCGGCAAATGCAAGACGGGGGCATTTTGAAGAATAGTGTACGTCGTTGAAGTAAAGCAGGAACACTATTGGGCCAAGATGACTGCCTTGCGCAATCCCGGAGAAAGCCGAGAATGATTTCGAGATTTTGTCGTTAATTTTCACACTCAGAGTCCGTCCCACTAAATATGACTCTAACCAGCACAGCAAGCTGCCGCTAAAGCCATAACGGTCAAGTTTGGCGACGGCAATGCGATGGTTTATTTTGTCGAAAGCGGCTGAGAGGTCCGTATAGATCGTGTCCGTTTGAGATCGGTCAATGAAGCTGTCGATTACGAAATTTGTTAGGCAGAGTAAATTCGTCGTACACGAGCGTTTCGGAAGAAACCCATGTTGTTCGTCAGCAATGTTATTTTGGCAGTGCGCGAAAATTGGTTGCAGTACGATTAGCTCGAACAGTTTCGATATAGCACACAAAGCAGATATCATTCGTTGTTTTGCTTTCGTCTTGATTAGACGCAAATTGTTTATCTCCGTTTGATTCGCAAAATAACAATACACGAGTTATCGTACGGGTGTTTTTTTTCGATTAGTTCTTGTGTGCGATAAAAATAGCCTGCAATATATCGGCAGAAACATCCTCTGCACACTGGTAGGGGCAGGCTACCCCGCCAGTGATCTGATACGCAGCTGATATATCAGCAAGAATAATTCTCCCGCACCGCTGTTACCCCGCTAGCAGCACGGACCATCATACGATCGAGCGAGTGGAAGTCAACTACAAGTGGCATCTACAAGGTCGAGTGTAAGATACAGCCACTGTGTCACAACACGAAGCTGGATCGTCATTGTTTGTTCTGCGGAGACACTCGATTAATCCAACTATTAGCCGTGAGGTCGTGACTTAGACGTTCGGTGAAGTATTCACTTTAGAATTTTTATCATTATTATTAATATTATTATTTTTTTTTTATTCTCGCTTATTTTCCGTCGGTCTAGTTCCTTGATATAGCAGAATTGCTTCCCGCACCTTTTTTGATTTTGGGAGATTTTAACTCTCACTGTTCGCTATGGAGGTCGCTGTACGACGACAACCGATCTTCTTTAATCTGTAACTTGATCGACGACTTCAATATGACAGTTTTGAATACTGGGGAAGCGACACGCGTACCTAATCCTCCAGCACGTGAAAGCGTGCTTGACCTATCCCTCTGCTCGACATCACTAGCGTTAGATTGCCAGTGGAAAGTAATCAACGATCCCCACAGTAGTGATCATCTTCCAATCGTTATATCAATTGCTAATGGTTCAACTCCTCCGAACCCAATCAATATTTCCTACGACCTTACACGTAATATTGATTGGAAGTGTTATGAGTCTATTATAGCGCAATCTATCGAGACTCACGAGGAACTTCCTCCGGAGGAAGAATACGCGTTCTTAGCTGGCTTGATCATCGACGCCGCGACTCAAGCTCAGACGAAACCGATACCCGAGGTGACGATTAGACAGCGCCCTCCCAACAAATGGTGGGACAAAGAGTGCTCTGAGCTGTACGTGCGAAGGTCCGCGGCGTATAAGGACTACCGGGAGTACGGCACTGTCAACCTGCTTCGAAAGTACGAGGCACTGGGCAGGCAGATGAAGAGCTTAGTAAAGGCGAAAAAACGCGGGTACTGGCGGCGGTTCGTAAACGCGTTGTCGAGGGAAACAGCGATGAGCACTCTTTATAATACCGCCAGGCGCATGCGGAACCGTGACGTTTCGAATGAAAGCGAGGAGTATGCAGATCGCTGGATACTCGATTTTGCCAAAAAGGTCTGTCCGGACTCTGTACCGGAACAGAAAACCTTTCGCGACGCGTTTTTAGTAACTACGGAAGAGCCTCCATTTTCGATGTTGGAATTTTCAATGGCTCTCTTGTCGTGCAACAATAAGGCTCCAGGGTTAGATAGAATAAAATTCAACCTGTTGAAGAATCTACCCGACTCTGTAAAAAGACGCTTGTTGAATTTGTTCAACAAGTTTCTTGAGCTAAATATTGTTCCGCATGACTGGAGGGAGGTAAAAGTCATTGCTATTCGGAAACCCGGGAAACCTGCCTCTGATCACAATTCGTATAGGCCGATTGCGATGCTCTCTTACCTCCGGAAATTAATGGAGAAAATGATCCTCTTACGGTTAGACAAATGGGTCGAAACAAACGGGTTACTTTCTGATACTCAATTTGGCTTTCGCCGGGGCAAAGGGACGAACGATTGCCTAGCGTTGCTTTCTACTGAAATTCAACTAGCCTTTGCTCGAAAAGAGCAAATGGCTTCTGCGATCATGGATATTAAGGGGGCTTTTGACTCTGTCTCTGTAGAAGTTTTAAGCGCGAAACTTCATTCACAGGGACTTTCACCAAATTTGAATAACTTTTTGCTCAATTTGTTGTCAGAAAAGCATATGTATTTCTCACATGGCGATTCGACAACTTCCCGAATTAGTTACATGGGTCTTCCCCAGAGTTCATGTTTAAGTCCTCTCCTATATAATTTTTACGTCAATGACATCGATGAATGTCTTGCAAAATCATGCACGCTAAGGCAACTTGCAGACGATAGCGTTGTATCCATTACTGGTAGCGAGGCTAGCGATCACCACCATGAAACAAGACATTTCTGGTATCCCGGATCAATTGCGACCCCAAGAGATCCCTAAAAATTTTTCCAATAAGTTTAAACATGTTAGTTATGATAAAAGGTTTTACACTGACGGATCTAATCTAGATGAGTCCACTGGCTTCGGTGTTTTCCACGAAAATTTTACCGCCTCCTACAAACTCGATGCTCCTGCTTCCGTGTACGTCGCAGAACTTGCTGCCATTCAGTACTCTCTTGGGATCATCGAAACCCTGCCCATAGACCACTACTTCATCTTCACAGACAGTCTCAGTGCCATTGAGGCTCTGCGATCGATGAAGACTGTGAAGCACACCCCGTATTTCCTGGGGAAAATACGGCGCTTTTTAAGTGCTTCAACAGATAAAAATTACCAGGTTACCTTAGCGTGGGTCCCTTCTCATTGTTCCATTCCGGGCAATGAAAAGGCTGACGCTTTAGCTAAGGTGGGTGCTATTGATGGCGATATTTATGTAAGACCAATTGCTTATGATGAATTTTATAGCATTTTGCGTCAGAGAACACTCAACAGTTGGCAATTATCATGGTACTCAGATGAACTGGGACGGTGGCTATATTCCATTTTTCCTAAGGTATCGACGAAAGCATGGTTCAAGGGGTTGGATGTAGGTCGGGACTTTATTCGCGTGATGTCCAGACTTATGTCCAATCACTACACGTTAAACACGCATCTCTTTCGTATAGGGCTTGTAGACAGTAATCACTGCGTTTGTGGCGATGGCTATCATGACATCGAGCATGTTGTTTAGTCGTGTACCGAATACTGTGGTGTTAGGTCTGAGCTTATAGATTCCCTTCGGGCCCGAGGAAAACAACCGAACGTACCCGTTAGAGACATTCTGGGAAGCGGTGATCTCCAGTACATGACACAGCTATACGGGTTTATAAAAAATGCTGGCATTAAAATTTGATTTCTTTTATCTATTTGCTAGAATAAAATTTCTGTCACAAACTGAAAGAGAATGATACACCCGGCTGAAGACACTAAAACGAAGACTCGGCATCTCTATGCTTACGCAGACACCTCAGACCAAAACTGCTCAAAAAGAACATCACTGGTTAGCCACGTACAAATGAATACATTCTGTAATATAGAAATAGTTAAAAACAAAATTGTAACACCCCTCCTCTCACCCTTTCAAAATCGTTTAATTCTATCCACGTGGTATGTGGATGGCCCAATTACTACATACGAAATAAAAATTTTCTAATATTGTACAATGGTATAACTGGAAATAATTAAGTCACACCTCTTTTTCCAGTTAAACCATTCCACAACGTTCGAAAAATTTGTTATGTCAGAGCGGATATCGCGCGCTATCTGACCATGAAGCATTTATGCGATAATTGAATGAAAATTGCAATTGCAGCCATCGGCCTCAAGGCTACTAAATGTATTTGGAAGAGCATAATGAATGGTTATTACTAAACTGCAACTGTGGTTTGATGCTGCTGCAAATGCACAGCAGTGTGATGTTTATTACGATTTATTGATACTCAGTGCGTCTTGAACTGTCCTACAGATCAGACGTTTTTTCGGTTGCTTGTGGACTGGTCTTTGACTGCCTATAGCTTCAAAGTTTGTGTTTTGTCAGTGTGTCTTTTAAAGACTACCTGAAAGTTATTTCCCATCAGTCTTTCTCAAGACTACCTACTTTTGAATTTAACATTTGTTTTAACTTTTTTAGTATCACCTGAAATGGCTGGACGGAAAAAGAAACCTCGCATCGCTGCGGGGAGGAAAAGAGAGGCATCTCTTTCTGACACATCGAGTGTCTGTAGTGACAATCCTTTTGATATTTTGCCTGAGCAAGAAGCTGGTGAAATGGAAGTTACCAATAATGAAACTATACAAAATATAAAATCTTTAAAAAAGGAGAAAGTTCCACCTATTGTGGTAACTATTTCTTCTGAATTTAATATATTCAAAAAGGAACTTTCAACGTTTGTTTCTGACGTTAAAGTTACCTATCAAATTGGCCGTAGAGGTGAATGCCGCTTATTAGCCGACTCAGTAAAGGGTCGTGACCGTCTTGTTCAGTATTTAACTGACAAGATGTACAAATTTTCTACATATGACACCAAGAACGCCAAGCCGTTCAAGGTTGTCTTGAAAGGTCTCACCAACGATCAAACCGTTGATGAGATCAAACTTACTTTAACAGAATTACTTGGCATAGCCCCTACCCAAGTAATTCTAATGAAACAAAAATCACGAGGCGAAAACAGTCAGAGAACTGGAATTTCCCTTGTTAATTATTTAATTCATTTTAACCGCAATGAGGTTAACAACTTAAAATTTTTTGAAAAAGCACATGCTTTGTATAATGTGCGTGTAAAGTGGGAAACTTATAGGAAGTATGGCGGAGGTGAAAAGCATATCACCCAATGCCGTACTTGCCAACGTTATGGCCATGGTTCCAAATTCTGTAACATGGACCAAAAATGTCTTAATTGTGGAGACTCTTCTCACAAAAAGGACACATGTCCTGTGAAAGAGAGTAAAAATTTTCGCTGTGCGAATTGTAACGGCAACCATATGTCAAATTTTTATCAATGCCCAGTCCGTTTAGCAATTGTTAAGGCAAGGCAAGGTAAACAAAATTCAATTTCTCAATTAAAACCAACTTCAAAACAAAATTCTCCAAGCGTACCAGTGACGCATAGTTTACCTACTCCTTTGCATACCCGTTTAACTTATGCACAGGTTACAGGTAGTTCGAACATTATACCGCCTAGTGTTGGTAGTTCGAAAATGACCGTTAATATGGGTAAGCAAAACACGCTAGAAAATAATTGTACACCTATTACTCCAGCTAATATTGCTGCCGAAAATATTTTTTCTAATGTCAACTGCCTGGGGCCTATTACGGCAGGTAAACTTTCTTTTTTGCAACAGGCAATGTTCGATCTTATGAACGCCATGTTGCAGGCAAAATCAATGTTTGAAGCCATTCAAATAGGCACAAATTTTACTATTAAAATTGTTTCTAATTTAAAATTTAGCAATGATTTTAAATAAAACAATTAAAATATTAAATTGGAATGCTCGCTCAATGAGAATGAGCTTTTTAATTTTTTAACAGTAAATAATGTGCATATTGCAATTATTACTGAAACATTTTTGAAACCTAACATAAAATTAAAATATGATCCCAATTACGTGGTTCATAGATATGATAGGATTCAGGGTTCCGGCGGTGGAGTTGCAATTGTTATTCATCGCCGAATCAAACATCGTGCTCTTCCCCATCTTGAGACGAAAGTTATTGAAACTTTGGGAATTGAAGTTCAAACTGAACTTGGGATTTTATTTATTGCCGCAGCATATTTACCATTTCAATGCACACGCGAGCTCAAAAATTATTTTAAAGGTGATTTACAAAAACTCACCAGAAATCGTTCGAAATTTTTCATAATCGGCGATTTTAACGCTAAACATCGTTCATGGAATAATTCTCAAAGTAATTCCAATGGCAAAATTTTATTCAATGATTGTTCTTCAGGATACTATTCTATTTTGTCTCCGAATAGTCCTACATGCTTTTCTTCTGTAAGAAACCCTTCAACAATTGATTTGGTGCTGACAGATCAAAGTCATGTATGTAGTGATTTGATCACACATGCTGACTTTGATTCTGACCATCTTCCAATAACTTTTTCTTTATCACATGAATCAGTTTTAAACCCTATGAGCTCTGTTTTAATTATAACAAAGCTAATTGGGAAAGATACAAAAATTATATTGAGAGAAATTTCAATAATGAGCTTGATTTGCAAAACGAAGTGAATATTGATTCCGCTTTGGAAGCATTAAAATGTGCAATTGTTGATGCCAGGAATTATTCTGTTCCAAAGGCTCAAGTGAAATTTGATTCACCAATAATTGACGAAAATCTTAAACTTCTAATTCGTTTGAAAAATGTCCGCAGACGTCAATATCAACGTTCTCGTGACCCTGTTTTTAAAACTATTTATAAAGATTTACAGAAAGAGATTAAACATAGATTTACTCTTCTGAGAAATCAAAATTTTGAGACTAAAGTTGAAAAATTGAAACCATATTCAAAACCATTTTGGAAGCTGTCGAAGATTCTTAAGAAACCTTCAAAGCCTATTCCAGTTTTAAAAGATGGTGAACGTTTTCTTGTATCCAATGAACAAAAGGCTCAAAGACTTGCTCAGCAGTTTGAGAGTGTTCATAACTCAAATTTGAATTTTGTGAGTCCAATTGAAAATGAAGTCACACGTCAATTTGATTTAATTTCTTCCCAGAATTTTTTACCTGCAGAAATAATTGAAACTAACTTGAATGAGATTAAATCAATTATTAAAAATTTCAAAAATATGAAAGCACCTGGTGACGATGGAATCTTTAATATACTAATCAAACATCTCCCTGAGAGCACAATGGATTTTTTAGTGAAAATTTTCAATTGCTGCTTCAAAATTGCATATTTTCCCAAATTATGGAAAAATGCAAAAATTACTCCCATTTTAAAACCGGATAAGAACCCAGCTGAAGTTTCAAGTTATCGACCAATCAGTTTGCTTTCTTCAATAAGTAAACTGTTTGAGAGAGTTATTCTTAACAGAATGATGTCACACATCAACGAAAATTCAATTTTTGCAAATGAACAGTTTGGATTTCGCCATGGGCATTCCACAACTCATCAATTGCTCAGAGTTACTAATATACTCATATACGAGCTAACAAATCTGAAGGTTATTCCACTGGAGCTGCTCTTTTAGACATAGAAAAGCATTCGACAGTGTTTGGCATAAAGGTTTGATTGCGAAATTGCAAACTTTTAATTTTCCAATTTTCCTAATCAAAATTTTAAAAAATTATCTTACTGATCGAACTCTGCAGGTTGTCTATCAGAATTCAAAATCTGATAGATTTCCTGTCAGAGCAGGTGTGCCTCAAGGTTCAGTCTTGGGTCCAGTCCTGTACAACATATTCACTTCAGATCTTCCTGATTTGCCTCCAGGATGCACAAAGTCATTGTTCTGCGATGACACAAGCATTTCCGTAAAAGGAAAAAGTCTTCGTGTCATATGCAGTCGATTGCAGAAAAGTTTAGATATTTTTTCTTCCTACTTGCAAAAGTGGAAAATCTCTCCCAATGCTTCTAAAACTCAAATGATAATTTTTCCGCATAAGCCTAGGGCTTCTTTCCTCAAGCCAAACAATAATCACGTTGTCAAGATGAATGGGGTTATTTTAAGTTGGTCCGACAAGGTTAAGTACTTAGGACTAATTTATGATAAAAACTTATTTTCAAAGAGCACATTGAGAGTATACAAGCCAAGTGCATCAAATATACGAGATGTTTATATCCTCTCATTAACAGGAATTCTAAACTTTGTTTAAAGAACAAACTTTTGATTTACAAACAAATTTTTAGACCAGCAATGCTTTATGCTGTACCGATCTGGTCAAGTTGCTGTTCAACAAGGAAGAAAACGCTCCAAAGGATTCAGAATAAAATTCTGAAAATGATTTTGAAGCGTCCTCCTTGGTTTGGTACACTCGAATTACATAGACTTACTGGTGTTGAACCATTAGAAGCTATGTCAAATAAAATTATTAACAATTTTCGACAAAAATCGTTGCAATCCTCAATTGCTACGATAAGCTCTCTTTATAGCCAATAAGTTAGCAATTAAGTTAGTTGTAAGTTTACTTCCCCTTTTCTGACAAGTAGGTTTAAATCCCTACGAATGATAAGTCCTAATTGCGAAAGCAAACAAATCCTAACAATTAAAATTACAAATTTCTAACAGTGTTGAGAAGTCACCATTTGTGAATGGACACACATACTCATTATTTACTAATATTTATCATAAATACTTAAGCTACTAACAAATCCCCCCTTAAAAAAAAATAAAAAAAAAATATTGATACTGTGCATAACACGGTACGTTACGTTCGGTACGTTCTGCACACGATGCAGAGCCCGTTTTAGAACATTCACAACACTTCATTAACAAGGATGTAACGTCTTGAAGAAGACGGTGATCGACCTTCATACTCATGTAATAATATACGAAAAGTATACGGAAAAATATACCAAAAAATTTCTTGACATAAGACAGGCTGTCGTATTTCTACGTTAACCTTGCGGTCGTATCTAATGAACAACCTCTTCAACTTTTTTCTCTTGAGTCTAGAGCTTCTTTCCTCAAGCCAAATAATAACCACCTTATCAAGATTTAGCACTTGGGACTAATTTAGGAAAAAAACTTATTTTCAAAGAGCACACCCAAAACAGACAAGCAAAGTGTATCAAATATACGAGATGTTTATATCCTTTCATTAACAGAAATTCCAACCTTCGTTCAAAGAATAAACTTCTTATTTACTAACAAATTTTTAGGCCATTACCTGCCTTATACCGTACCGATCAGGTCAGGTTGTTATTCAACAAGGAAAAAAAAGGATCAAATGATTCAAAATGAAGTCCAGATAATGATTCCGTAATGCCTTTTCTTGGATTTGTAGAGTACAATTACACAGACTTACTGGTGTTGAACTATCAGAAGCTAAGTCAAATAGATTTATTATCAATTTTGTGATTGGCCACACAAAATAATTGGTGGTTTATTATAAGATTCTTTAATTACAATTTGAAAAATTTTGTATTACAATTAAAAAAAATTTTTTTTTCAGCATAAAGCGATTAAAGCATTCGACATATGAGACAAATGAAACTAAAAATTTTTGAGTTTTTTTATGTTCTCTCACAGCAAACACGCTTAAAGAGAAATGAGAGTATGTATATGTAATCTCTTTCACTCTATTTTTTGTTTTGTTTATGCAAGCTCAGTTCTGTTCAAAATGGTGTCAAGCATTGTACACTTCTAACTGAACTGCGCAAAATGTTCACGATAAACCATTTTATAAGCGAAAATCTTCTGGTTTCGACTGTGTATAATTTCCCGCAAATCCAATCATAATTCGCAAGGAAGGTACTGGAAGACCGGCTATAACAATGGACAAAAAACGACTTCGTACTTGTCTAAATCATGGCTCAAGTCTAGTGGTTTGGTTATCAATCACGATGTGTACCAGAACGAACGTTTAAGAAAACTATGATTCCATTCTTCCAAAACACCATGCCGGTGGAAGGTACGTGTTTTGGTCAGATCAAACATCAGCACATTACACCAAAAACACAAACGTTCCTGAGCTCGACCCCATTTTTACTTGAAATGCGAATTCCTTGGTATACAAAAAATAACTCAAGAGCACCAAAAAAAAATCCATCATCTGAATATATTCACATATTAACGGTTTGCTGGTTTCATTATAGATTTTAATTTCCAAAATGTCAACCACTGAATTGGTTTTTAGTAAACGTTTGCACATTCAATTGGAACTGTTGGTAAACGTTTGAGCTACAAGCTGATGAACATTCGTTCAGAGTCAACAATTCCACAATTTCGATTCAAAAATTGGTGTTTTCCAAATCCACTTTACCAGTAACACGTCTACGGTTAGTGCTACATTCTCTTTCGCTTATACTACGCCTAGATTTGTTTAACCAAATAATAAACCACACAGTAGTTGATATTCCACAGCACAAACACGAAAGCTAAACCCATAGTCGAAAGCCCAGTCCCTGTAATCGGATAAATCCAGAACTATTTCCAACGTTTTGCTTCGCTCATCGGTATTCGATAGAGCACTTGAAACGAATAATTTGCATAAACTTTCCCAACAGCAAACTTACCGGCCTCTTCATCATCGGAGCAATCGAAGAACTCATCCTCTGATTCGTGGCTTCCCTCGCGGCTGTCCGCCTCGCTCCCGGTCCGGTTAGTCATTGCGAAGGGCAGTCCGCCCTCCCGGATCCGGCGGCGTTCCATGCAAACGTTCAGCATCTGAAGCTTCTGGTGGAGCAGGCATGTTCTCGAATCCGGGAATCCGGCCGCAATTCTGTAAGCGACAAACGAGAAAGAAAACGATTGAGTGAGGAGTGTTCTTGTCAGAGCTTTCACTCCTCTTCATGAGCCATCGCATTGTGAAGATCGGCCTCGCAAAAGCAAATCAGGAAAACAACAGTTGGCTGGCTAGTGGAATCTGCCGGCTCGAGTCATCGTTTTTTGGGGAAGGACGCAATCGAATGGGAACGCCTCACCTGGGACGTAAACAATGAAACTTTTTGGATACGATATAACAGTTCATTCGGTGGGAAACCCGTACGGGGCGGAACATTTCCGAGCTCAAAAGAACGGACGTTCGTCTTTTCGATAGATTGATAAATTCTGGGCCGATAGATGCACGAAGAAGCGAAAGCACAACAGAACAATAAGTTCAGCGTAATTATCGGTGCATCACCACTTCAATGGACTATTTCTGTTTTGATCTAAATGCTGGACGGGCATTGACATCGCATGCTAAACTGATTCTGTTGTGTCGTGTTTAAAAAAATAATAAAGCGTTATGCGAATGGAGTTAGTAATCAATACTCTTTTATGATGCGTTGATAAGCACGCAATCCGAAACCGAGGTCAGGATCAATTAACCACTTGTACGAGATCTGGTTGTAATGGTTAATTACAAGCACCATTTGAACTTGTTTCCGAAATTGCGAAGCAAATTTGTATAATCCAGTTTTGGACTTGCATGCCTACAGCCCATGCCGCCTGCCTCGCAACACTCCACCCAGCGGATATCTGTGGGAAGTCGGGCTCTTGCCCATGCTAGCTCGAATCATGTCGAGTGGCACCCGAAACAGCAAAGGAAAACAACAATAATGAGCTGTATTCAGGTAACGCACAATAAAACAAGCGCTCAAATTGAACAAAAAGATTTTACTTGAATCGTTGCTGAAGGTGCGAAGGCTTAAAGGGTGGTGATGATACAAAGCAATACACATTCTTATGTATGGCGTGGCGACGAAAGCAAAAAACGATGGCGCGAGACTATCGAGAGACGGTATCAATTGTGTATGGTGGAGCTGAAGCCTCGACGCAACCGCGGCGGGTTGTACCTGGTACGGTTTGGAGTCGGACGGAACAAAAAAATCTACAAACGAGCGTGCGGTTTAGGTCATCGAACGGTAGGTACGATGATCAGTGAACTTGAATTTTGTTCCATTTCACAGCTACGATAAGCCTTGGTATTTGAATTCAGAGGCGAAACGAATAGTTTTCAAATGGAGTCCATCCAGCGTATTTCTCCTGTATGGTTAAAGGCACAAATGTCATTTAACGTTGTTAGTTTGTCATTTTAACCCTCTAGTACCTAAGCTGGTAAAATCTCTATAAATCTTTATAAACATGTTGTATGTATTTATTAAAGATTTATAGTGATTTCACGATTCGAGATTCGTGGAATACGATGTATACTCCTGATGAGGATAACCTACTGTTGTCAGTCATCAGAGAGAAACTGATATACATTACAACTAAACATTCAGATTTCCAACCTATGGTGCTAAAACCGATGACGAAATTGCTGAAGCTGTTATAAATCCAGATATCTATACTTTTATATCGAAAAAAATCTTACATGTTCTTCAATTCAAAATAATTGGAGTTTGACTAAAGCATGGACAATGCAATGAACTTGTCGGATGAGACAGTATTGAATCTGACTTGACACCACACTTAAAAACAAAGCAAAGCATTGCACTATGGTTTAAAAACCGATTTTGACGCGCTTTATTTATAACTCCAGCAACAATTTGAAGTGGTTATTAAACGGTGAGGAAGATAGGAGAGTCGTCGAGGGGAACAGCATACAAATTGGGGATGACGGACAAGCTGTGGACCCACAAGCATTGGACGAGGTGAAGAATGCTTGCAAAGGGCTGAAGAACCACAAAGGTGCTGGGAAGGACGGCTTGCCGGCCGAACTTTTCGAAGTCGGGAGCGAGCGGTTGTGTAGTGCAATTCACCAGATTATCCTAAGGGTATGGTCTGAGAAACAATTACCTACGGACTGGTTGGAACTCATATACCCTATCTACAAGAAGGAACAAAGAGTCGACTGTAATAATTATCGAGGCACAACCCTTGTCACTTCCGCTTATGAAATTTTCTCCCGTATCCTGTTCCAGCGACTTAGGTCATCACAGCAAGCCCTCGTGAAGAATACCAATGCGGTTTTCTTAGTACTCAGCTGTCTCTACGGCAAATGCGTTAAAAGGTGATAGTTAAAATAATCGAAAACAAACATCATATAGTAGATAAAACATGTTATATATTTTTCAAACATGTTCGTTGGTTGTGTTACTTTATGATATACAGTCATGGAGAAAATAATTAATACACTTGTAGTGTTGGATAATTTTTCGTATTTGCGCACTAGTTTTAATTGTTGTATGATGTTATGTTACGTCACTATGATCCGTAACACTCTTTTTAAAAGAGGCACGGAGAAATGACTGGAGAAATTTCCTTGTCGGTGATTCCAAAATTTTTTTGCGTGAGTTAGTGTTTTTAAAGTGGCGACAAAAATAAATACACTATTGAAATATATATACAAAACAATCCAAATTAGCTTTATTTCTCTACATATCATTACCAAAGTGACCTTTAACGTTACAAAATTCACTTTCAAAATTTTGTGACTTGTCCTTTGTTTTGTAAAGCCATATTCAATCTTCCGGGTATGTTTACCACCAGGTTTTCACGAGTAGAAGCTGAACTAGCATTTCACGCTGCCTGTCCGACGTTCCATAAGTCTGTTTTATTCTTTGGATGATGCTTTGCAACCTAGACTTTCCCAATCTTCCATAGAATTTCTAAAGGATTTAAATTGAATGTCTACGCTGGTCAAACTAATAATTTTATATTTTCGTTTAAAAATCATCTTCGTGTTTTCAATGCTGTATGTTTAGGATCGTTACTCTCCAACAAAGAAGCATGTTTTCTTTGGCATACGGAAGCATTGCGCTGCGTAAAATATCTACACAGTCGTTAGTATTCATAGTCTATGTTATAAAATCAATGGGTTCCATACCAGCATCAGAAAACAGTATTACACCGTTTTGTGGTCACTTCCAAATTTCACTACTTTCGTGGTTAATTGTGCGTTGAAGACAGTATTCACCGGTCTTCTCACCAGCTGCTGACCGTTTGGAACAAAAAGGTTAAATTTCGACTCATCCGACCAAAACACGATATGCCATTTAGTTGCACCCTAGTCTAAAAACTTTTCAGAAACTTCAGTACTTGCCCAAATGTGTCGCTTTTGAAGTAGAATGAAGTTTCCTGTGTACCTAGGTGGTCGAGTTTGCTTCCATATGCCGAAGAAAACATGCCACTTTGCTGGATCTTTATGCAGTATAACGATCCTAAACATACAGTATTGAAAACACGAAGATAATTTTCAAACAAAAATATGAAATTATTAGTTTGACCAGCGCAGACTCCTAATTTGAATCCTTTAGAAATTCTATGGAAGATTGGGAAAGTCTAGGTTGCAAAGCATCATCCAAAGAATAAAACAAATTTATGGAGCGTCGGACAGTCGCTAGTTCAGCTTCTACTCGTAAAAACCTGGGGGTAAACATTCCACGAAGATTGAATATGGTTTTACAAAACAAAAAACAGGCCACAAAATTTTGAAAGTGAGTTTTGTAACGTAAAAAATCACTTTGCTAACAATATGTAGAGAAATAAAGCTAATTTGGATTGTTTTGTATATATATTTCAATAGTGTATTTATTTTTGTCGCCACTTTAAAAACACTAACTCACGCAAAAAAATTTTCGGAATCACCGACAAAGAAATTTCTCCAGTTATTTCTCCGTTCTTCTTTCAAAAAGAGTGTCTGCAGATCTTAATGACGTAACATAACATCATACAACAATTAAAATCACTGCGCAAATACGAAAAATCATCCAACACTGCAAGTGTATATATCTTTTTCTCCATGACTGTAATTGCTGTTGCGATAAATGAATCGTTAATCTTCACAATACGAATAAATGATAAAAGATGCGCTTACTAAAATTGTGAACCACGTTAACAACACCAAAAAAAAAAATTACTTTTCTGATCTATTTTTTATAAATATAATAAGTAACGAGTTCAAAATACCAAGTTACGTTATAACGAGGAATACCTATATGCGAAAAAATAATGTTTGAAAGTGCATTCAACGATAGAACGTAAACTTGTCTCTTAAGAAGCGAAATACTGGATAGCTAATAGACAGTTGAACGAAGTTTCAAAAAGACAGATGATTTTTACTGAGTATCAACAGAATTACTTTACACTTTACATTACACTTTCAATCTTTATTAATTTTGAACTATATCTATTCACTAGATGTCTGTCAACTAATAATCAGAACCGGATTTAGGTGCTGTGGGGTCTGGGGTAAATATTTTCGTGGGGCTCTTGTTTTGGACGACCCGAAGCATTTGCCTCCTTTGCTCTCCTTAAATCCGGGCCTGCTAATAATAATAAAATATTTTCTTATCTCTACAAACAAGTTGACTTGTTTTTTTCGTCCTGGCCTAAAAGTCACGCCTGCTGGAAGTTAAACTCTCAGTAGTCACGTATAAAAGCAGAAATTTACTCTTCAAGAGGTGCAAATGCAAATAACAGTATAAATATTATGAAATCAGAGAAAAATCACCTGTATGAAAAACAATACACTCATGAAAATAATTATAACGCCACCTTTTAACAAGAATACTTCGTTGCTGTATTTTTGCTGACAAATTTCCCCATAAGTCTGGACTACACGATGACCAATCAAGCAATGTGTTACTGGCTGTATGAGATGAAGCAATATATTGTTGAAAAATCACATTCTTGTTCATAGCGTCTTCCGTGAAAAAAAGGCTCAGCAATTAGAGGTGCTTCTCGAATTTCATTCTGGTTTATATGAAGCATATTGTATTTTTTTTAGTGCCACTAATGCCTGCCCAAACCATAATAGTCCCTCCTCCAAAGTAACGTAATTTTCACGTAGATTTCTTTTTAAATTGTCTTGCCGATAATCTCTTGAACCATCAGAATCGTCAAGATTTAACTTTCCATCACTGAAAACCGCTTCAGACCATTCTTCATCCCTGCATCCTTACTTCTATCAATTCTACGAGTATCATCGGGGAGAGGAAACCCTTTTTCCCTCCAAACATCGATTTCACTCCACTCGTTTTCGGTGACTCAATCAGACGGACCAACCGCCGGACCACAATACTGCACAGCATTATTAAACATGTCCCGACATGTTAGTAATTTTGTACTTGTCTGGCGCGTTGCGCCTACATTGAGCCACTACTAAAAGCCCTCAGTGTGCAGGTAACTGTCGAAAATGTTTCACTTTCCTTGCAATTCCCTAGTTTACGATTTTAATGTAGAATTACGTCTTGTGCTGATATAGAAGTACTCTTCAAGGTTACCAATCAATTATTAAAAAAGGAAGTAGATAGAGAATTATCAATGAAATTTACCGCTTTAGTCCATTAAATTGATTAACCCCAATAGAGTGTATTCCCAAACCTATTGCAAAAAATACATTGACATTACTGCCCCTGTATACATAGTTGACGTAACAACCAACACCATCATTGCGAGAAAAACGCGTTTTTGTTATTTTAACCCAAATAATTATATTGATATACAATTTCAACAAAATAGTCTGTCAATTTTATGAAGATTGATGTTTGAATATAGGCCCCATGGTTTATACGAGTCTGCCCATGGTAATTAATCCAGAAAAACCACTACGCCAGTTTATGCGAATAAACATGCATTTTTCTCGCAGATTGTTCGCATAGCTTGGCGTGAAAACTCGACTACTTCCTACTCTGCCTCGCAGTTGAATTAGTTTCATCAATCGTGTTTCGGTCAAACGTCAGTTATTGTCCATCGGCAGTTTCAATTAGACAAATACGCACAAACACACATACAAACCCACACACAAACACATGCATAAAAACTTACATTTATGCTAAGGTGGGTAATCGTTACAAGGAAAAATGCAAACTTGACAGCACAGAGCCAGAACAAACTGTTTTTTGTTCAATTTGGGCCCCCAGACAATGCTAAACCTGCCGATTTTTTTTTGTGTGGACCCCACTGCGACCAGTAGTTGTTTGATCTATTGTGGCATTGTCCGGACGTTTTTGCTGTTTGCACATTTCTGTTTTTTTTTCACCATTTTGCAGTGCTACTTATTGAGAAGTAACCTGCTCCGTGTTATAGTGCTTTTTTGTCTTCTCCTTCAGACTTAGTAACCTACTACCTTCCTTATCGACCTTATCATATCCTCCTGCAGGTTATCACTCTAAAAGCATATAACGTGCTATAGTCTATGATATTATCGAAGCTTTAGATCAGTGGTTATTAAGTCTGGAGGGAAGTTACAGTACTTTTTGTCTTCTCATTCAGATTTAGTAACCTACTTTCTTCCTTATCGATTCTATCATATCCTTCTGCAAGCTATCACTCTAACAGCGTAGACGTGCTATACACTAAGGTCGCTTTTTTCGCGGGTTTTTTACGCTGCTCTTTTACGCGGATTCCGGGATTTACGCGGTTTTTTTTACGCGGATTCCGGAATTTACGCGGTTCTTTTTTACGCGGATTCCGGAATTTACGCGGTATTTTTTTTGCCCGGATTTCGGTTCCCCTTCACTCGGAATGCAAAATTAACGATGGTTTTTTTTACGCGGATTCCGGAATTTACGCGGTTTTTTTTACGCGATTTCCGGAATTTACGCGGTTTTTTTTACGCGAATTCCGGAATTTACGAGGTTTTTTTTTATGCGGCACGTATCCCCCGCGTAAAAAGCGACTTAAGTGTAGTCTATGATATTATCGAAGCTTTAGACGAGAGGTTATTAAATCTAAAGAGAAGATTTTGTGTGGAAGAGCCCGAGAATAAACCCATACTTAAAGTCCTTTTAGCGAACGAATGGTTTGGTTCTACTAAGATTCGAAACTATCACCATTCGCTTGTCAAAGCTGACTCTGTAACCTTGCGGCTACGAAGCTCGACATTACATATGCATGTACATGAATTTGTATGAAAATTAGTATAGGAAAACTTTTTCGGATATTTTTTCTTAGAGAGCTATCGATCAATCCACTTTAGGTAGTGTCAGGATTGTTTGGGGCCCCGAATAGAACCATACCACGTTCTGGCAAATCGATTAAATTTACCCGCCGTAATATACACACACACGTTTTAATTATTTCATCTGATGCAAATATCCACTAGTAGGGGGAAAGGACACGGTGACTTTAGACCTTCCTGAGGCTGAGTGTTTGTAAAAATATTAATATGAGTAACGGGGGTATTTTGGCCCACCCGGTAACATTTTACGCATTTTATCTGATAAATTCAATGAATATTAGAAAACTATTCATACAACATTGAATAACACACCTAAGAATCATACTACACTATAATTTTCGGCGAAAAACTGGCTCTAGGTAGTTTTTTTTTTTTTTCTTCACATAACATTTATTTGACACGGCACAAATACAATTTAATGTTTAACGGCGCCAATTATATCTGATGACTTAAAAACTAAAGCAAATTTTTTATCCTCGCTGCCGACTACGAGCTGAAATTAAGTCTAACTTAAAACTAGCATGGGATTTCCAATCAGTGTTTTGTTGTTCAATGGTCGTCTGATAATCGTCGAATGGCATGTATGGATTCGTTCTGCTGAGCCACGATGTCGTGAGTTGGGACAGAGGCTCGTAGTCCTTGGGTCCTGGTTCTGTTGTGCGGGGTCTGGTTGCTGGTTTTGTGCTTAAGGTTCAAACGTGTTCTTGTCGTTTTGTTGGGTGTAGACGGAGGGGAACGGGACTAGACTGGGGCGTGGATGGATTTCAGGAAAACGTATATAAGGGACATGTAGGATAGGTCACGGCTCGCCAAGACATCACGAACAGGAACAGCCGGCTGTCTACCCTCGGCCTGCAGGGAAGCTATTAATTTAGACCTGGCGTCACGGTGTACAGGGCATGACCAAACCACATGCTCTATGTCGTGATAACCTTCACCACAGGCACAGATACCACTTTCCCCGAGCCCAACACGACGGAGGAGCGCGTCAAATCTATAGTGATTGGACATAAGCCGGGACATCACGCAAATGAAATCCCGACCTACATCCAACCCCTTGAACCACGGGTTCGTCGATACTTTGGGGATTATGGAATGTAACCACCTTCCCAATTCCCCTCTGGTCCAAGCATTTTGCCAACTGATGATCGTATTCTGACGTACAAGTGCGAAAAATTCATTAAAGGCAATTGGTCTTTCATAAATATCACCGTTTGTTGCGCCCACCTTAGCCAAAGAGTCCGCTTTCTCATTACCCGGTATCGAGCAGTGAGAAGGGACCCACGCTAAGGTAATCTGAGTAGATTTTTCGGATAAAGCACTCAGATGTTCCCGTATTTTCCCCAGGAAATACGGAGAGTGCTTAACATCTTTCATCGATCGGAGAGCCTCAATGGAACTGAGACTGTCCGTAAGGATGAAATAATGGTCCGTGGGCATTTTTTCGATAATCCCTAGGGTGTACTGAATTGCAGCTAATTCTGCGACGTAAACAGAAGCAGGATTATCGAGCTTATGGGAGACGGTTAAATTGTTATTGAAGATACCGAAGCCAGTGGACCCATCAAGAAGTGATCCGTCAGTGTAGTACATATTGTCGCAGTTGATGTTTCGATATTTATTGGAAAAAATTTTAGGGATCTGCTGCACGCGTAAATGATCCGGGATTCCACGAGTTTCTTCTATCATGGATGTATCGAAAAACACAGTAGAATCAGAAGTATTTGATAAGTCGACACGATTTGGAATATTCGAAGAAGGGTTAATATTTTGGGACATGTGATTGAAATACAATGTCATAAAACGGGTTTGAGAATTAAGTTCGATTAACCTTTCAAAATTTTCAATCACGGGACGGTTCAAGACCTCACATTTGATTAGAATACGAGAAGACAGGCTCCAGAAGCGGTTTTTCAATTGTAGTACTCCAGCTAAAACCTCCAAACTCATCGTATGGGTCGACTGCATGCAACCTAAGGCGATACGCAAACAACGATATTGTATTCGCTCCAGTTTGATCAAATGTGTGTTTGCTGCGGAGCGGAAGCAGAAACACCCGTATTCAATAACAGACAATATCGTTGTTTGGTAAAGCCTTATAAGGTCTCCTGGATGGGCTCCCCACCATTGTCCGGTTATTGTACGAAGAAAATTCACTCTTTGTTGACATTTTTTCATCAGATACCTCACGTGACAACCCCAGGTGCCTTTAGAGTCGAACCAGACACCAAGATATTTGTGTACCAAAACCTGAGAAATCGTTTTACCCATTAATTGTGTTTGAAGCTGAGCAGGTTCATGCTTCCTAGAAAAAACTACTATCTCAGTCTTCTCCGGAGAGAATTCGATACCTAGCTGTAAAGCCCAAGCAGACAAATTGTCCAAGGTATCTTGCAATGGTCCTTGCAAATCGGCAGCTTTGGCTCCTGTAACAGAGATTACACTGTCGTCTGCAAGTTGTCTTATCGTGCATGAATTTGCCAGACATTCGTCGATGTCATTTACATAAAAGTTGTAAAGAAGGGGGCTTAAACATGAGCCCTGGGGAAGACCCATGTAGCTAATGCGAAAAGTTGCCAAATCGCCATGCGTAAAATGCATGTGCTTTTCGGACAACAAATTGTGCAAAAAATTGTTCAAAATTGGAGAAAATCCTTGTCGGTGAAGTTTACCCGATAGAATGTCAATAGAAACGGAATCAAAAGCCCCCTTAATGTCCAAGAACGCAGACGCCATTTGTTCTTTACGAGCATACGCCAGCTGAATATCTGTTGAAAGCAACGCAAGACAATCATTCGTCCCTTTGGCACGGCGGAAGCCAAATTGAGTTTCTGATAGTAGACCATTTGATTCGACCCAGTGGTCTAAACGACGGAGTATCATTTTTTCCATCAATTTCCGGATACAGGATAGCATTGCAATCGGCCTATAAGAGTTGTGATTAGAAGCTGGTTTCCCTGGTTTTTGGATGGCGATCACCTTCACTTGCCTCCAATCCTGCGGTACAATGTTTTGCTCCAGGAACTTATTGAACAAGTTCAACAAGCGCCTCTTGGCATTGCCGGGTAGATTCTTCAACAAGTTGAATTTGATTCTATCTAATCCAGGCGCGTTATTGTTACAGGACAGGAGGGCAACTGAAAGTTCTGCCATCGTAAAAGGTGATTCTATCGCGTCGTGGCCCGGAGACGCATCGCGAACAATATTTTGCTCAGGAACAGAGTCCGGACATACTTTCCTGGCAAAATCAAATATCCACCTACTTGAAGACTCCTCGCTTTCGTTGACCGTTACGCGATTCCGCATTCTTCGGGCTGTGTTCCAAAGAGTGCTCATCGATGTCTCCCTCGACGTCTCGTTCACGAACCGACGCCAATATCCACGTTTCTTTGCTTTAGCCAAGCTTTTAAGCTTGGTATCAAGCTCCGAATACCGTAAATAGTCGCCAGGTATACCTCCCGTCTGGTAGGCCTTAAACGCGTCGGATCTTTGCGGGTAGACATCGGAGCACTCTTGGTCCCACCACGGAGTGGGAGGCCGTTCTTTGATCGTTACGCCGGGATATTTCTTCGTTTGGGCTTGCAACGCGGCGTCGAGAATCAAGCCCGCGAGGAGGTTGTATTCTTCAAGTGGTGAATGATGTTGAATCGACTCGACCGCTTTTGAAATCATTTCCTCGTATAACTTCCAATCGACATTTCGTGTGAGGTCATACGGAATGTCAATTGGTCGCATGCGAGTTGACCCGTTAGTAATTGAAATAAGAATAGGCAGATGGTCGCTACCGTGAGGATCGAGGATTACCTTCCATGTGCAATCCAACCGTAGCGACGTCGAACATAAGGATAGATCCAAAGCGCTTGGGCGCGCTGGAGGTTTCGGGATACGTGTCATTTCACCGTTGTTTAAAATAGTCATGTCGAAGTCATCGCAAAGGTTATAGATTAAAGAGGAGCGGTTATCATTGTATGGGGAACCCCAAGCCACGCCATGAGAGTTGAAGTCTCCCAAAATCAAACGTGGCGAGGGAAGAAGTTCTATTAAATCAAAGAGCAGCCGTTGCCCAACCTGTGCTCTGGGGGGAATATATATTGAGGCAATACAAAGCTCTTTACCTTGTATTGTCATTTGACATGCGACAACTTCGATGCCTGGAATCGAGGGGAGGTTAATACGATAGAAAGAATAGCACTTTTTAATCCCTAAAAGTACTCCTCCATATGGGGTGTCTCGATCAAGGCGAATAATATTAAAATCATGGAAGTTGAGATCAATATTTGAAGTAAGCCAAGTTTCACAAAGGGAAAATGCATCGCATTTGTTTTTATTTATCAAAACTTTAAACGAATCAATTTTTGGTAAAATACTTCTACAATTCCACTGTAAGACAGAGATAGAATCCTTCATATACGCAGTTGAATTAGGCATCGAAGGATACAATCGCTGCAAGGAGAGGCCATTGGGCAGTCAACTGCTTCAAAAATGATCTAACTGTTGGGAGGAATGCTGTAAGAAAAATTTTAATTGGATCGGGTACATTGAAAGTTTCAAAAATCCAGTCCACAATGTCAGAAAATTTCACTAATCCAGAGTTTGTTCCATCAACTGGGAGTGTAAAAGGAGCAACTGGGGTTTTAGATGTTCCTGGCAGTGCTGGGAACTCCTTCTGGGACTTTAAATTTGCCAGCCCAGGAGGAGTTTGCTTCGGTTTTTCCGCAGCACTGTTTGGTTTGTTTGTAACCTTCATTTCACTTTGAGAAATCTTAGGACCTTTTCTGGGAAGTTTAGGAGAGGAAACACTTTTCCTCTTTCTAGACTCCCCAGGATTGGCGTAAGATGCTCCCGCTGGTGAATCGTCAGAATCGGTTTCCTCAGAGGGCAACAGATCGAAGGGGTTCGAAGTAACGGGAGAAGTGGTAACGGTCTTCTTCAGCATGTCAGCGTAGGAACGCTTTGAACGCTCTTTGAGAGACCGTTTTATTTTATCCCTGCGCTGCGTGTACACCGCACATGTCGAGAGCTCATGCAGACTTTCTCCGCAGTGAATACACTTTTCAGCGTTAACACTGCAAGAATCTTCCGCATGAGACTCCCCACACTTGCCACAACGTGCCTTATTGCAGCAGTAGGCGGCTGTATGGCCTAACTGCTTGCAATTCAGGCAGTTCATGACGCGGGGCACGTAGAGCCTCACAGGGAGACGAACCCGGTGGATCGAGACGTGGCTTGGTAGTGCAGACCCGGCGAACGTAACTCGAAACGAGTCTGACGGAGTGTATACTGTTTTGCCACCGATGATCGATGCTGACCGCAATTGCTTGCAGTCGAGCACCTTTACTTCGGGACACGTTTTGTTCTTAAAGCACCCTTTGGCACTTTGCAGTATACACTCGACGGACAGACTCGAATCGGTTATGACACCGTCGATCTCCACGTCTCGTGCGGGTATGTAAACGCGATACTCGCTTGTGAAGAGCTCAGAGCAAGCTATATCGTTGGCCTCTTTCAGGTTACCGACCACGACACGGAGCTTGTTAGGCCGGACCTTGGAAATTTCGGTCACGCCCTTGTACTCCTTCGTCAGGTCTTTAGAAATCTGCAAGAGGTTCAACTTTTTCGATTTCGGTCCTGCCTTTGGCCGAAAATAAACAGTATAGCTGCCCTGGGCTCCGTCTGGGTAAAGCCTGGGGCGAGGGGGGACTGAAGAATGAACAGGGGAGGGGGTAACAGAAGGGTCAGGGTCAGAGGGGTTCGGGGATGGTGGCGCGGGAGGCGAGGGATCTACATCCATCGCGCTATGTTTAGCGCACTAGCGCTGACAAGAACACGTACCTTTTTATTTCTCCCTTCCAGTAAGGTTGGTTGTCCGATCGTTCGAAGTAGCAGCCGTTACAGCCAGCAGCACCAATACAGCAGCACCAAACAGCCACCAGCAGCGAGCCAGGTGTGAGATCACTCCACACAGCGATACGACTCGCTGACACTGATGGCTTCTTCTTTTTCCTCGTTTGTGTCTCGTCCACTGCTGTAGCACAATCCAGCCAGCAGCCAAATCGGCTTACGCACCAGCTGGCAGTCACGATGCGAAACAGTTGCACAAAGGAACGACCTTGAACCCGGATTTATTTCACTCGACCAGGCAAACAATGCCAACACTTGTTCACACGTCTTTTGTTTTATACTCTATCGGACCGATCACCAAACACGTCCAGTACTGATGCGTGTTCGGCACAGAATGAGGCTCTAGGTAGTGTTATTTTGGAATTAGTTCATACATATTCAAAGTCATGGCTGAGTCAACCCAAAGTCAAGAGGAAGTGGTAATATACAAGTCAACGTCCGGAAGCTATTGTAACAAATATGTATGCTTATGAAACAATTCGTTGTTGTAGTAACATCGATAAAATGTCAAAGAAATAGTTTGTATACTCTAACATGTTGGAAAAAGTAGAAAAAGTGGTTAAACGCATAGCCGAAATATGTTTCCCTCTTTCTGAAGCAAACATATTTTGGCCATGCCAAGTTTTGACATCTCTTTGATTACCGTTCGGCCGTTGCACGTGAACAAAGAAGCAGCTTGTGACAATTTACAGGTAATTACTTCTTAATTTATTACATTTAACGATATAAAATTAGATGAGAATGCCTGTCAAACCGCTATAAGCCAAATCATTTCATTTTTAGATGCCTAAAATTTACAAAAATTCACAGCAGAAGGATGTTCTCCTAAAACCCACTATTTTTGCTCTAAAAATACCGATGATGATCTTAAATATAATTAGTTCGAACTATTTCCGTACACGTCTCTAGGTATAAAGGTGGGCCAAAGTAAAAATTTGGTGGACCAAAATATGTTTCTAGTACTTCGTAGAAATTTTGATATGTCTAGGATATTTTTCAATATATTGCATTGTTGAACGGTGTTTATTGAAATGGACACTTAGCTTTTAACAATGGTATAATAGAGTAGGTATTTATGTTGAAAAATTGTGTTTTTTTTAATGAACTGCGCGAACACTTCCCAAAGCTGGCCAAAATACCCCCGTTACTCTACAATACAAGAATTCAATCCCCCTTTCCCCTTTTCCCCTTTCCATGGAATATTTTTCGAATTAAACGACTTAACTTAGACAAACAGACAGTAGTTAGACAGTCGAGTAAAACGACTTAACATAGACAATTGCACCTTGTATGGAGTGACGCCAGTTTTTGCAACCAATTGGCAGTTACGCCAAAACGTTTTTCCAATATTTCTCAAAAGTTTTAGAACAAAATAGTTTTCTTTACATTTGTAGTGTATGTGTCTTAGGGAAAGGAAGCTGAATCAACGAAAAAGTGCATTTTGGTCATTTTGGCTCTTACGTCAACTATGTAAACAGGGGCAGATTAGACAGGCTGTCGTACGTTAATCTTGTGGTTGTGTCTTATGAACAACCTATTCAACTATTTTCATGGGTGTTTTAAGAATAGTCGCAGACAGACGTCCAAGCTGAGTTCCAAACTTGTGTAAAGATTTTTGTACTAGCAATTCGAAACCAGATAGCGCTACCAGTGACGCCAGCCTCGTAAACCAGCGAAAAAAAATATTATTGTAGCAATAAGTTCACCAGGTGGCGCTAGTGTACAAGTGATTTATAATGCAATTTTCTTTGAAAATTTACACAGAATTTTCGATCAATTTAGTTCTTGCTTGGACGTCTGTCTGTGGAATAGTCTTGCGAATAAATTTTCGATCAAAACTGGGCTGCTCTGAGATTTTGAATGTTTTTTTTTGTTTCAAATAAAAATAATCATTATATTATTGCACTTTATTTCTGCGACAATCGCTGAGTTAAAGCTATGAAGGATATACTAAAGATTGTCTGTAGAAGAAAAAACATTAGGAAAAATGACCTGGAAAAACTTGTAAAAATCAAGGAATTTCATTTTTGAAGTTGGCTAGATTCCCCTAAAATACGAAACAAAAAAAGTAAACGAGAAAAATTTAAAACGAGTAAACGAGAATTTCGGAATCCATACGCGAAGAAATATTTATTTTAGTATGCACAAATTTAGGGGAAAATGAGTTTAAATTCACCGAAGTACATATTTTCATGGAAACCTGATTTTCTCTGTCTCCCACGGTTGGTTTCAGCTTGGCTCCTCCATTTTTGAAATTCGATGTAATGATATTAAGCATTGCTAAGAACAGAAAACATATAATCATAAGAAAAATTCTAGTATTTATTTTACTGAGTAATAGTGAATTAAAGCACATAAGTTTTATTGTTTGCAGCGGCATTATATATTTTATTATTATATTTTATATTTTGTGATTGGTGACACTCTGCTAGCTTCGATAGAGGTTTCTTTTTGTTTTAAACATATTGTATATTGTATATTATTTATTATTGCTCATGTCTCAAACATTTTTTCCCAATTCCAATTCCTTTGGTGCTGCATTGATTTCAGTAACAGTTTTCATCTGAATGCTGAATTCTCCTTTTTTCAGACAGTCAATCCCAATATTGCGGGACTTAACGACATTGATGATTTTGCATTTTGAATAGCTTTTGTTGCAATCATTATCACTCCATTCAGATAGAAACATTTCTTTTGTCCATCCCCTTCTAAGTTGTACGAATATGTGGTACCACTGGCAAACTGAACATACATTAATTGATTGCGATTATCGATAATTGGAATCATTTGACCATTTCTTACTGAGCTGAACTCAATTTCGTATCTATACTAAATTCCAGCATATGTGCTAAAGCAATAAAAGTGAATAGAGAAGGCAATTATTTTATTTAATACCGGATCTGCTTGTTTGTGCTCAGGTTCCAGAATCATACGTGTTGTACATAAGATTGCTGGGTAACTCAGTTCCACTCTGCTTCGTTCATGCTGCCAGAATTACACATACTTTCGCTACAGTCTCTGCCTAATGGCATGTGAATGATTTATTAAGACGACGATCCAGGAATGGCAAGATTCGGTTTATTACCCCGTCATGATAGGAAGTCGCGTTCCTTGGGCTCCACCAGGATACGCGGTTTGCCACTAACCAGCCGCCGCTAGTGCACCGGTGCCATAATCCGTCTATATATAATGCACACAAATAATGGGCGCTCGTCATCGGCGGTGGTGGAAGCATAACACATCCCTCCGTCAGCCGCCAGTTGAAATATTGATGGCTGCTGCCTATCGAATGCAGACTTTTCCCTCTGAAGATAAACGAAAATGAAATTCCTGCTCTATTATTGCACCAGGATCACTTTTGCGGCTGGATGTTATTCTATCCGGACACGAGGCACGGACGGAAGGACGTTGATTAACGGGGTGGTGGTGCAATAAATTATACATGACGTTCCGGATTGACACATGTGTCAATCGGTGTTGTTTCATTTTCTGAAGCTGTCCTTTGGTCTTTTGGCGTGTCGTCGGTTGGCTATTTTATGAAGCTAACTCGACAACATAGGGTTGCATTGCGTATTATGTATTTTGCACATAAAAAAACTCCTAGCACAGGAGGTTTATTCTTATATTATATAAAGTAATGGACAGATATATAGCATGGGTCACATATAGTACCTTTTCATCATTGCTAGAGATGTGTAGTAGAAATTATCAAGAATTGTTTGCTTCCGCAATCAAGGTTTAGCATTCTGGGATAGGAACTTACATATCAGAAAAATGAAATAATCTTACAACTAACTTAATTGCAATTGCCATAGCTAATAATATTTTAGGTTTATACAATTCGGGGGCACCAAACCAGCTTCGGAATCATTTTCAAAATTTTCATTCTTATTAAACCACAGCTTAACTCTATAGAAACTGCATAAAGTATTGCAACTGCCTAACAATGTAAATTTGGTGCGAAATTTGGTAATAACACTTCTAATTGTGGTTTCACTAGGTTGGTTCTGATGACCATAAAATGACTTTAACAGGCGGAACATGTTTAACAGAGCACAAATTTTGATAATAAATTTCTACGATTCGCAATCGTTGTTCGTTTGCAAGTCTTTTCATGATAAAACTTAGACCGAATGGACACCGTTACATATCAGTGCTGCCAAAAAAGGTCGTAAAAAAATTACCCTTTATGTGTTCTGATTTTGAATTTTGTTCGCCTGCCACGAAGAACAAATAGCAATAAAGGAGACTTTCATTAAGTTTAGTAAAAGGCTTGCTATTTTCATCAAAAAATGGAAGTCTACTTTCAAAGCCAAAAAAATTAAAAACTATTCTAAGGAGTCCATTACTAACATATGAACCCTCCCTTTTTAGTATGTACATAAACTTATTTTCATATTGAAGACAATCATTTGGACAGTCAGGCCAGCCCGAGACGTGCTATTGAACCTTTAATTAGTTAGGCGGAGAAATATATGTCAAGGGAAGCTGTGACAACACAAACCGGCAGGAAGTAACTTTACGATGCATTCAGCTCAATGGATAACGAAGGGGCGAGATTAGACACGTGAGACTGCTACCATTCCAATTCAATGGAGGAATAAATTTCACCTATGAATCGCTTGCTGCACGACACGCAACTATGCTTTGTCATGTTTCTGCTTCTCGAAGTTGAATAAGCATCATGTTGTTCGTGTGCTAACTTGGAACAATCCAGAATATTATCACGGATATGCGACATAAACAGCGCATTGTTTTGTTTAGCTGCTTAGAAAGAAAATCCATTTGTACATAATCAGCCTCTGTTAGAAGGAATGAAACAAATTAAAACTCCGAAACAACCGTTTGCATTGAAGAATCATCTGACTGATACGGAAGCTTCTAACCACCGTAAATTAACTTAACACAAACTGCGTGTTGAATATTGGAAGCGTAATGACGACACGACGCTAAGAAACTATTCCAGCGGCACAAGATATGACGGTTCACGTTACTCTCAGAACCGGCAAACCGACATCCGATTGAATCGCTGGATGTGATGCGCAGAGCCAATATAAGCTCAGTGCGGAACCGAGTGCATAATTGTCGTCACTGGCATTAGCCGTCGGCGGCATGCAGCGCACAGCATCGAACGCACGGTTTTGTTAACAATTCCATGATGTTAGTTTGGTTCAGTCTCGCCCACCCTTCCCACTCTCCTTTTCCCCATTGATCAGCACAATTCAAGACATTCCGAAGAGAACAACAACAGAGCGCAAATAAAGATGCTCATTTGCTTCGTGCCACAATTCTGGTACCTTCCTGTATTCAATTATCCCCATCGTCTGCCCATTCATGTTTCGCCTCGCGTCCTGGACTAGCTGGCGCCGATATGGAACTTGCCGCTGCCGGTCGAATGATGGGGTGAGGAAAGGCGCGAGGTCCATAATCTGTTTAAAACCCCAGAATCTCCCGCTGATAAGAGGCGGCCGGTAACGGCACCGGCCACAAGCAATGTTATGTTGCTGTTGCATTTGTGCGAATATTTTCTCGCTTTTTCCTTTGGCTGTGGCTTCGTTCTTTGCCCGGCTGAAGTGCCGCTAAGGAATTGGAGTGTGCAGCACAATCATGAATATAACGTACGGAGAAGATACGACGACGTGTGCTCATAGGTTGTTTCTCGTTGGATCTGCTAGAGAAGGCAGATCGACTGGATTTAAAATTAATTCTAAAATCACTTTATGTTTGGGAATATGTTCGCCTGTTCGGCTGCACTTGTTTGTTTGAATTTAAATTTAGGAATACTAACGAGAATGAACGGCTTCCAATTATTCGAGATGTTTTGAAAAATATCTCAGTGTCAATCTCATCTTTTAGAGGAAGTGTTTTTAATTTGTTCAGATACCAAACCTCTTGATTTTACAATTTTCTTTAAAAGAGTACATTAGTTCCAATGTATATAATGAATAACCGTTTTCCAGCTTACCCATTCTATAGTTATTGCAGGTGTTGAAACTATAAGTATCAATTATGTTTAATAATAATTTAATATTGTTCTTCTCAGAATCTTTCCTCACAGATTCCTATTGTTTTATGGAAAACCTTAATCGATTCCAAAAATTATAATAGCAAATTGGCCATAACCACTCGTCAGTTTGGTGATATGAATTCGATACCCGCAGTATCGGGAGTTGTGGACGTGAATTCGCTGTTTCCATAGTAAACAAAATTCCATGGTGTATGCAATGATTAAATAATGAAGATAATAATAAACAAATCACAGTGGAGAATGACTAAGTAGTATAAACATAATAGAAAAAGAAACATGGAGCATGTGGAGTTGGTTAGGTTATCGAACTTCGAACAATCAAAAATATGATCAAACTTCAAGCCATTTCAATATCCCAAAATTAGAGAGAAAAATTTAAGAAGTAACTTATTTTTTTGACCCAACTATCAAACAGTTTCAGTGTTTCACACTCCACACACTAACTGTTTAAGAAACCAGGGAATCCACCTTGATAATAATGAGAAACAAATAATATTTTTTTTCGGAGCGCTCGTATTTCAGCCTATATCTTTTACTCTTTTAAATCTCTGTGTAAAAGATTATGCTTCTTTGATTTTTAATTAATGGGTGACAACTAAAATTTTGGAATTTTTTTCGAGGCACCTTACTCAACAACAGGACAAAAAAGGACTTTGTTTTTCTTGTCAAAGTCATGGTTCAAGCCCAGTGGTTTAGCTATCAATCAAGATCAATATACCAGAACGAATGTTGGAAGAAAATTTTGATTTTAGATGAAAACACCATGCCGATAGATGGTATTAACCGACAAAGCATCATCACAATACGGAAAAAATCACAAACGTTCTTGAATAACCATTCACGAGCGGCGGGTTACACGTCTTACCAATTTTGGTACTGCACATGGCGAGTCGGCTGAATTTTGGATCAATCACGTTCTTTAATACAACATTTTTCCGCCTGGTCAGTGATTGCTGGTTAATTTGAGAAAAAAAAATTGTTAGAAGCTTTTGGCCTTTTCCTGATGCTAATTTTTCTATATTTCCCTGTTTTCCTGAGAATTTGTTAGGCTAAAACTGACAAAATTAAAGTATTTTTTTTCTCTTTCTGTGTATAATGGTCAGTTTGCTTCTCGAAGCATTTTCATGCATTTTGAGTTAAATTTGGTGCATCTATTTTTTTTAAATCTCTCTTAACTTGTATAAGAGCTTTTATCTTTTTCCACAGAAGCTTTCAACCATATTGAACTAGTTGTTGAATCCTTTTGTTTTTATCTTTTATTCGATTTCTTCAAGCGGTTCACAACTTTATTATAAATTCATTTTTGTTTTGGCCATTTCATGGTTTCATGAATGTTGTGCTATATTTTGACTTTTTTCTGTTTGACCTCTAATTTTGTTTTGCTATAAGTCAATTCAGAGTAGATTTTGGAGCCTATTGTGTTGTTTTTCTCGCATTTAGGAATGTTTTCAATAATTCAAACCATAACTTATAATATTTCTCTTGATTTACTCTAGACTATAAAGGTGTTCCACGTTTTTTGACTTCTGGTTTGAAGAGAAATTCCTGTTTTTTTTTAAATTACCAATATGAGATCAACATTTCAGTTCTTTAATAACAGAAATTTTCAGCAACATTGGAGTTTTTTTGTTATTCTCCTCCAACTTCGGAACCATCCACAATAAAATTTATTTCTTCTTTTCTCTTTTCTGATCTTTTTTTTGGTGCTTTTCTCAGTCCTTTTAGGCTGGACTTTTATGGAATTCTTTTCATTGATGGCTATTCTGATCTAGGTGATTTTGAGCTGAATCTGAGATTATGCATTTATTAATTGTTATTCTTTTGCTAACATTTTTTAGGTTTAATCACTTAATAGAACACAGAAATGAACGTTTTTCAATTTTTCTTTGTAAGAAAAATTTCCACGTTGAGGGGGGAGAGTTGTTTTATCAATCCACGAGTGGGACGAGAGGTCTAAAATGACGATTTTACTGTCCACGTGGAATGTGGACGGCCCTTAATATACTCTCAGGTGTAGAAATTGACAACCGCCGTTTTTTCATAATTAGAGGCTTTATAGACAAAAACAGTCACATCTTTGTTTTGTTAAAACCCAGTCCATCGTTAGTCACAATTTCTCCGCATTCTGGCGGCATATGAATTTTGTGT
The DNA here is from genome assembly GCF_029784165.1 of Wyeomyia smithii. Classification (NCBI taxonomy): domain Eukaryota; kingdom Metazoa; phylum Arthropoda; class Insecta; order Diptera; family Culicidae; genus Wyeomyia; species Wyeomyia smithii. Next base: position 61,960,170 of record NC_073696.1, read on the forward strand.
CGAAAAAACTGTTCGTTTTTTGACACTATCCATGAATCCACCCAATTGAATCGAACTGAGTGAAGTGTTGATCAACCAGGCCATGCGTCATTGATCGAAAAGAGAGAGTAATCCAGCGGAGAACACAGCGTGTAGATGGGACGTCCTATTTCAGCGTCCCCAGATACGTTTTGATGATGTTAGCATCTTTGTACACATTGGCTGTTTTTCCTTTAAAGCTTGACTTTAAAGCATCATTCGTCGTCGTTAGAGCACTCGTGTGATGGTTTCACCTCATATTCTACGTTGGAATTTGTTGATAGCTTCAGGACGCTCCTTGTCTCCTATATCAAAATCATCATTTTTGGTGGGGTGAAACCATTCACGACAAGATCTTTCATCTATGCCATCTTTACCATAAGTTTCGAGAATCTTACGAAGTGTGTCGGCTGTAGATTTTATGAAATAAATGCGAAAATCAAAACTTTCCGCGAATTCGCCATAAACTTTGACATTTTCACTCAATAAACAAAAAAAATGAATCGAAATTCAACAAGTGTGATGATTTGAAGTTGTTGGCCGACTCCAGAGCTTAGGGTAGGAAATTCCAAAACGGAATTTTTCAGCGCAAAAGGGTACCGCATTTACTGTTTGGTTTTATATCCGATCGAACACTTTTTTCACTGTGATTTAAGAGTTGCGTTCATCTACGATTCCCTTTTTGTGCTGAATACTGAAAAATATCAGGGAAATTAATGTTATGTTTCAAGGAATATCAGGGAAAATCAGGGAGTTTAATTGTGAAAACTTTTTCGTCATCCTGATTCAATTATTCAGCGATTTAAAAAAAATCAGTACGAAAGTTACTAGAATAGTTCAAAGCCTGAACAGTTATTCTGTATGTTATTAAAGAAATTGAAATGTGATGGAGTAAAGTTCAGTATATCTGAACATAATTATGTAGTATGATAAACTATAATGACGTAGATGAAATATGATGAGCAAGGCGAGGCACGGGTAATGTTTTATTATGACGTATAACAAAACGTCATAGAGTATAAATAAGAACATATTAGAGCATTTGTTTAATAATTTTTACGTGGTTTTACGCAAGTAGAAATGGCCGACAAAAAAACAAATGCTGCCGCATAGTAATTGCCCACCGGGTTCGTCCTTTCAACGATACGAGAAAACTCATTTAGGTCTCTGAAAAAATGTTGGGGACTAGGGGCACCAAAATTCATAGGAATGGTTAAAAAGCTATAATCATTTATTTTTTCCAGTTTGAGTTTTAGGGTCACACCTGTGTTGACCAGTGGAATCGAATTAATGATTAATAATTACCACCCTTTAGGTCTAAGTCTACACTAAGAACGAAAAGCTAAGATAGTTTTTTGCAATGTTACCGCGTATATTGCGCAGAAAAGAATACCTACGCATTTTAAATGAATGTTGATTTCCTGGATAGTGGAAAATTTTGAAATTTTTTTTGATCATGCATTTAAAATGGGTTTTTTTGATCTTGAGTAATGCCCGGGAAGCCAACCATAGGTATTGAAACTCTGTATGAAAATTACCAGAATTGTCATTTTCTATGGGTACAAAAATTCAACATATATAAGCTTTGTGAGAAATATAAACTTTTGCCAGGATGAAGTGTTCCACAAAGCTCATCTTATAACTTTTCGAAGAACATTCAAACACAACATTTATGTGAGTAGTAGGAAAATACTCCAAAATAAAGCTTATTTTACATTTACATTTACCCCCATTTCATAGTCCACACATTTACAAGTATTTACGAAGGCTGCTGAACTGACTTGCGATGCACAATTTGTGGAGAAAACAAACACAGGGCCAACCGTTTGCGGTGTCCAATCCACCGGCCAATTTTTGCTTCACTGATACATATCGACAGTAGTAGCACTAACAGTAAACGTATTTCGGGAGCTAATGCCGATGCCGATGTGTGTAACGAAAGCTAAAAATGATCAGCCCAATTTTTCTTTCCTGTACAAACACGTTCCGGGCAATTTTTACGTCTCGGTTGTTGCAGATAATCCAGGCAATTTCGTTTGGGAACATAATATTTCTTACAGCCAGCCTCGACGGGAGAGTGGACGGAGAAGAACGTGATGAGTCCCCCCGACAGAGTCTCGAGAACGGTGCTAACAGTACGTTCACAAGAACATTTCGAATAGACTTGCTCAGGAGCTCATTAAAACATAATTGTTGGAAACGATCGTGTTGTAAATTGTAATATTAAACGTAGTATTTCACATCAATAATTTCAAACCTTTTTGTCATCATAAAAAAACCGGAAGACCCTTGGATCGTCCCGACCCAAGGCATATTCAATGGGATAAACTTTGGCAAACTCCCCAGCCAATTAAAAAGTAATAAAACTGACTTTCCGGTTTGCCATCGTTAGGCAGTGTATAATCATTTTATTCGATTGTTCTTTCACGTGCAAAAAAGGGAAAATCCAATGCCGTAGTGAGTTCCGCTTTGAAACGATTTGTAGTTAATTGCTAGAGAACGAAGGGAAGACGTTCTTTGGGTTCATTTTGAAGTAGAATACTTCTCTCAGGAAGTTGGGCTACATAGGGATGTTAAATGAAAATGTAAAACCGAAAAAAGTAAAAAATATGTCCAATTTCAAATGCTAATAAATCGGTTAGTATTTGATGGATTTCCTTCGTTCTTGCAGCAATAGATTGGAGAATCTTCTAAGATTCTTCTCAAAAGAAGATAATTGTAATTTTATTATTCACACTATTGTACTATTGAAAATAGTCAAGCCTTGTCAAAACAAAAAATTCGACCTCTGATTGATCATTATATGATTGCTTTCCAAGCACGGTCTACAGAATCATATAACTTGCAATTTAAAACATGCTATTTGGCCTATTTAAGAGCCTTTTTCAGCCGAAGCCGCTCATAATAGTTCTAGACAGCGACAACAGCAGTCGTCCTCCCTCAGCAGCAGCACTAGCAGTGCAGTGGATACCAGGGATGGCGAAAAGCGGCCCCAGATGTGGCGTAGCAATGGATAGCGCACTAGTTGCAGCGGATTCCAGCAACGATAGTAGCTGGGCCAGCTGATGCAGGGACAGTGGATACCAATGGCAGCGTACAGCGGCCACAACTGTGGCATGGCTATGGATAGCGCACTTATTGCAGCGGATCTCAGCATCGAGAGCGGCTGATGCAGTGAGGCACTTTAGTGAAATGCAGTCTCTGTGCGATAGTGAGCACTAGTAAATGCATTCAATGAAAAGTTGACTCATTTTGACAACACGTGATCCGTCTAGTTTTGAGTGTTAAATCAGCTTTTCACTGTTTATTTTATCACAAGGAATATTTTATTCACACTGTCAGTGATAACGCAAAGATGTGATCGGCATTTTATCCGGTACTAAAATGAACAACAAATTTTCCTTTTCAGGATGAAATAAAAACTTGATTGAAGAGTTAATATTTTCTAATGAGTTTATTCACATTTTTAAATTTGTAAAAGTTAAAAATTTTACTTCATCTCCGTGTCTCAAAACGTACTGAATTATCTTTTCTTTAAGTCATGAGCACGACATCCGAAAAAATTTCATCTCAAAATTTAAAAATTGTCAAGCCCTAACCATGACAAGCAACTTACTATATTATTGAAAATGGTCAATCCTTGTTGAAGTGCAAAATTCGATTGATCTGATTAGTCAACGTTTATTTACTAGAAAAAATGACTGACACGCAAGCAGCCGGGTTATCTTTCTTGTAAAAGTATTCTACTTTAATCTTGCGGTCGTGGCTTTGCACACAACCCTCCTGTTATTTTTTGCTTCAGGAAACTCTTGCGGTACTTGTTTTCAGCCTACTGGCTATAAGAGTTCTTAAAGTAAATTCCGGAAGCATACCGTCATGTTTATGTCTTTTCTTTCTGCACCTGTATAGTAGTTATAAATTGTTTGTCGGGAGCAGAAACAAATTAATGCGCCGTAATTAGAAACTGTGCTTCCAGTCCTCCATACGTTAGGCAGCGAAATACGTGACATTTGCTGCCTCTTAAGAAAAGTGCAGGGCAATTCGATTTGTGAAAAACTGCGATCGGCGGAGCCACCTGTTTGGCACTGTTCCAGCACTTCAGACTGAACCGAACCGGATGGACCATCGGTTGCTATCAATGCCACCCGCATCGACCCACTTAGGGTTCATTATCGTGCGGTTTGGTACCTACATACTTGAGGATGACACTTTTCCTCCGCAAGATAGAACTGACTCGTACTCGACTTGCAGGTAACGGTGTAATTTCGTTTCAGGGCGGATTGTCTCACAAATTAGCATAATTGATAGGCGGTGGTGTGCTCCGTGGGAAGAATGTTAACGCGCTTAGTTCAGTTTGTCAGGGGGAAATCATATCAGCTGTTAAATACTGCAGGGGGCTTGAACTATGCGAAGGGAAATTTCTGTCCGAAGATTGGCGTTGATTATTGCAAGCTGTTCTATATCTACATTACTGTCCTATAAATACTCATTCGCAAGGATTATAATACTGGCAATGATTCAACTTCTTTGATGGGGTTTCAGACATTTGAATGCTAAATTTCACCTTGAAATGATATAAACAAAAAACTGTATCATCAAAACCTAATAAATTTAGATTCTAATTTGTTCCATTATAACAATGAAATGAAAATGTAAATGAAAACCATTCAGAATTCATACCTATATTTATGAATGAGCGATGAACAACGCACGAATACCAGTGAATAATAATTTTAAAGTCATTCGCGGCACGTAATCTACAGTTCATTTCAGTCCTGTATGCTTTATCATTAGCACGAGCTGCCGCCACCTCCAGAAGGGGAACTTATGCTGAAAGCATTAAAGTTCACCAGCGTTCGTGCGACATGTTGCACGTGAACACCGCCTGCCCAGCACGAGAGGTCATTCGGTCGGAAAGCTTGTTTATTTATGTTTCCGTCTGTTGTCGTCGGGTGACTGGCGGTGCACTCCCCGACTCGGTGGCACAGTTTGAACGGAAGCACGAACGTTTCAACCGAAGGCACGATGAGAATAAAGGCCAGACTTTCTCACGGAGCGAACATGGTTCTCAGAATCAGTCTCATGTTCGCACGAATCGCAGCTGAAAACGAGAGCCTATACGAAGGGTAGTCAGTGGAGAGAAGAGCGTAAAAAGAAAGTAGGTTCTCTGGTTCTCATGGCCCGAGTTACATGAAAGACTGAACGAGGTACCAAAAATGTTTCGTTGTTTACAATCAATCAAAGTACATTTTTTTGAATTAGCTTCAGATATAATTTGTACTTTGATTAATTTAATTATCCTAAAATTTCTTCTAACTATTTGCAGAAAAAATTGTTTAAAACGAAAATAAGTTTTATTATAATTTTACTACTGAAAATACAAATGAACAGTAATTAATGCTCTCTTTTCAAGCACAGAGTTCATAAAAAAAATTTAAAATAAAATATTGATTTCATCTGAAATATCAAGTTCATACCGATTCACGTCTGCCATAATATTCCAGGGTTGCGAAAAAGTTTTTGAAATTAAATTTCCTGATTTTTTCTGATATTCAGCATTCAGCACAAAAAGCATGTACTGACAAAATTCGTAGATTTCGTTTACAGATCCAGGTATCCGTAGAAGTTGTACCAAGCTATTTATTTATGTCTCACGGTGACCCTTTAGCAGAAGACTGCTCACGCGTAAGTTTCATTCAAGCACGTTGCAAACCGGAGTAGGTTTCGTTTGGTCGATATATATCATGATTAATCTAACGATTACGCGATGTATACCTTTCAAAGAACTGCGTCTACCGAAGCGCGTTTGCTTTCTCAAAAGTATTCGGAAATGAAGATAAGAAGGATACTAATCCTTCGTTTTCGTAGTGAGCGAGTTTCGCGTGCAACATCGTTCGATTCCGTTAATTATCACGGCGACATAACAACACAAACCGTCTTTTTCGCCGCAGTCGTGAAAATTTAGCAATAAACTCGATTTCAATACGACCGTTCGGCCGGAGACTGCTCATCCGCTGTTTTAATATAAGTGTGTCGCAAATCGGAGTAGGTTTTAATTGATCAAAAAATATCGTGATAACGCAGTGTATAGCTTTCAAAAAACCACGTCTATCGAAGTGCGTTTGCTTTTTCAACGGTACTCGGGACTCGTAATAGACATACATTGAAACACCTGTACCTCACTTACCACGGTGACACAACCCTTCCTATCCGTCGCAGTCATGGAGATGCAGAGATAAACTCGTTCTCCGGCAACATCGACTGTTACACCTCTTTCCCTACAATCTCCTTCCTCATCCTAACGACCATAAGGACGTGGCCGGCGCCGTTATCGATCTATACAAATCGGAAACTACTGAATTGCTGTACATTGAAAATGGTAAACTAATCCCAAGTTACCATTTACCTAGTTCTCCGTGCAACTTCACCAGCTCAGATAGATCACGGAGGAGCAATTACGAAATGTGCGGTAGTCAAACTCACGCCCAAGGTCAAACTAAAGATCCGTTTATCTGTAGAAGTGAAAACATCCGTAGATCTGCGGAGTAATCTATAGATCTGACATGCTTGAAAGCAACAGCAAACTTGATAAAGTCTGCATAGCACTATGGGCGACAGTCACATACACAGAATTGTATGTATTTATACAGATTTTGAAGTAGAATACTTCTCTCAGGAAGTTGGGCTACATAGGGATGTTAAATGAAAATCTAAAACCGAAAAAAGTGAAAAATATGTCCAATTTCAAATGCTAATAAATCGGTTAGTATTCGATGGATTTCCTTCGTTCTTGCAGCAATAGATTGGAGAATCTTCTAAGATTCTTCTCAAAAGAAGATAATTGTAATTTTATTATTCACACTATTGTACTATTGAAAATAGTCAAGCCTTGTCAAAACGAAAAATTCGACCTCTGATTGATCGTTATATGATTGCTTTCCAAGCACGGTCGACAGAATCATATAACTTGCAATTTAAAACATGCTATTTGGCCTATATAAGAGCCTTTTTCAGCCGAAGCCGCTCATAATAGTTCTAGACAGCGACAACAGCAGTCGTCCTCCCTTAGCAGCAGCACTAGCAGTGCAGTGGATACCAGGGATGGCGAAAAGCGGCCCCAGATGTGGCGTAGCAATGGATAGCGCACTAGTTGCAGCGGATTCCAGCAACGATAGTAGCTGGGCCAGCTGATGCAGGGACAGTGGATACCAATGGCAGCGTACAGCGGCCACAACTGTGGCATGGCTATGGATAGCGCACTAATTGCAGCGGATCTCAGCATCGATAGCGGCTGATGCAGTGAGGCACTTTAGTGAAATGCAGTCTCTGTGCGATAGTGAGCACTAGTAAATGCATTCAATGAAAAGTTGACTCATTTTGACAACACGTGATCCGTCTAGTTTTGAGTGTTAAATCAGCTTTTCACTGTTTATTTTATCACAAGGAATATTTTATTCACACTGTCAGTGATAACGCAAAGATGTGATCGGCATTTTATCCGGTACTAAAATGAACAACAAATTTTCCTTTTCAGGATGAAATAAAAACTTGATTGAAGAGTTAATATTTTCTAATGAGTTTATTCACATTTTTAAATTTGTAAAAGTTAAAAATTTTACTTCATCTCCGTGTCTCAAAACGTACTGAATTATCTTTTCCTTCAGTCATGAGCACGACATCCGAAAAAATTTCATCTCAAAATTTAAAAATTGTCAAGCCCTAACCATGACAAGCAACTTACTATATTATTGAAAATGGTCAATCCTTGTTGAAGTGCAAAATTCGATTGATCTGATTAGTCAACGTTTATTTACTAGAAAAAATGACTGACACGCAAGCAGCCGGGTTATCTTTCTTGTAAAAGTATTCTACTTTAATCTTGCGGTCGTGGCTTTGCACACAACCCTCCTGTTATTTTACATATTTTTCTTACATATGTCTGTATATACAGGTTATAGATAATCTGGAAATTCTGCATACTTATACAGCTTTTTTTATTGGTTTGATAAGGTTGCGAATCAAACTTTTTGATATAAGAGAAAAAAAGAAATAAACTCAAAAGCTGTTGAGAATACCCCTGAGGAAGTAGTCCCACACCCTACATTTATATATTACATGAACGCGTGCGCAATAATCAATTACCGGAACAATCTAATTGTAACTTTTTAACATACATTTTTGTTGTGGAGATGCGGTCTCCAAATAGCAAGGGTCACACTAACATCCCTTACTACTTCCCACCTGATTGCAAGGACGTGGCCGGCGTCGTTATTGATCCTTTAAAGTATTGAGTCACTAAAACTTGTACAATGAGAATGGTCGGTCACTCCCAACCCCATTCAGTTGACTGTACAATTTTACTGATTCGGATCAATCACGGAGTGCAACCATTGATATGTGCAGTCAGTCAAGCTAAGCTAAGCTAAGCTAAATACATTTTTGTTGTCTTGAAAAGTTTGCTTATATGTTACACAATATACACATTTTAAAAGCATTACTTACGATTTGGCAAATGCAAATGAAAATGAGGTAACATTGGTGAACGGACCCAAAATGTAGTTCTTGCTTCCTACATGCACTCAGTGTTTGATGCTCGTCTTCGGATCGGCAAGCAACGAATGAAAAACAGCACGACACAGTGAATACCTATTTTTCAGGATTTTTTGCGGTTGCATGGTGCGTAGAGCGGCTCTGTAAGAGTGACTAAATCTTCAATTGATTTCAAGACTGGCACAACTCAAAATCGATACAATACTTATAACTCTAGATTTTCTGTAAATTTTAAACCGGGTCTTCGTGGGATGAAATCTAACTGTATTTAGCCACGTTTGCCATCAAAAACAGACGACTGTAAAATTTTTATTTGTGTCAGTCTTGAAATTACCCGACTTTATATTTCGTGTTGCAGTCAAAACGACATAATTCTCGCTATAGTTTTCAATTTAAAATTTTCAAATTTTCTGAAAGAAAACTTGATACTTGAAACTGCTCATGTTGAAAATCACCTCTAAAGTTACCTTATTAGGAAATGAAGAAAAATAGTTTTTTTGAATGTTTTTTTTATTCTCGCTTATTTTTCGTCGGTCTTATTCCGCCAATGTTGTTGTGCCAATCACCGACGCCCGGAAGGCGACTCCACCCAGGACCCTAACTTACGACCCGTTGATAAACGGACCGGCGCCGACGGCTTTACTTCCTCATGCGATGGAAGGCGCGATCCCAGAGATTTTTCGCCTCAGAAAATCTCCCGGTGTCGGCTAGGATTGAATCTAGACCAGTTGGGTTGGTTGTGAGTGGATCACGCCACCCCACAACCATCGACGCCTATGTCGGCGTTGGGATTCGAACCCAGGCGTCGAGTGTGGTTGGCGGAGACTTTACCAACCACGCTAGGCCCCCGCATTTCTTGCCTTTCTCCTAGAAAGGTATAGCAATCACTGGAAAAACCAAAGGTATAAAAGTGCTCCAAAGTGTCGAATCTCGTATATAAATCGACTTAGTTCGACGAGCTGAGCATTTTCTGTATGTGTGTGTGTATGTGTGTGTGTATGTATGTAACGGTCTCCCAATCTCACTCGATTTTCTCAGAGATGGCTGGACCGATTTTCATGACACTAATTGCAAATGAAAGGTCTAGTTGCCCCATAAGACCCTATTGAATTTTATTGTAATCGGATTTTTAGTTTCGAGGTTCTGTATCAAAATGTGAAAATCACTATACTTCATTATCTCAGAAACTACAAAACCGATTTGAACAAAATTGGCATTAAAAGAACGGGCTTGTTTTTTGAACCATTTGTGAAATATTTTATTATGATTGGCCATGTAGTTCAAAAGTTATGCAAAGAAACGTGTTTCAAACACTGTTTAAACTCACTCACTTTTCTCAGAAATGGCTGGACCGATTTTCCCAAAATAAGTTGCAATAGAAAGGTCTAGTTGCCTGATAAAAACCTATTGAATTTTATTATAATCGGACTGTAACTTTGTCTGTTATGTATCAAAATGTAAAAGTTATGAAACTCCATTATCTCAGAAACTACACAACCGATTTGAACAAAATAGGTATCAAATGAACGGGCTGTCTTTAAAACCCCTAAATAACGAATTTCATGATGATTGAACATGTAGTTCGAAGGTTATGAAAAGAAACGTGTTCAAAAAACTTTATCAAATTCACTCGTTTTGCCAAACATGGCATCACTGATTTCAACAATCTTAGTTTTAAATTAAAGGTTTAGTTGCTTTATTGGTACCCATTTAATTTGATTATAACACTGGTTGACAAAATCGAAAAAATGCTGCTCTAGGGCTCATAATAGTTGCCCTAGAAAGAAAAAAATTCACAGGAAAAGCTATAATTTTTCATTTTTTCTTAGTATGACCTTCGGGGCAACACTTGTGTTGACCAGTGTAATCGGACTTTTATTTTATCCATTATGTGTTAAATTGTAAAAATATTGAAAACCTCTTCTTTCAAAGATTACACGACTTATTTAAAGAAAACAGGTGTCGCAAATTCGGATTTCAAAATGAAGTATGAAGTTGATTCCTGGTCTCTGAGTATTATCCCGGGTACTGAAAAACTCACATTGGGTAATGTTTGTCCCTTTTAGACTGGTAGAAACCGAAAGCTACTGTCTAGAAATTTGAAATGGCGTCTGAAGATGATTTCTGGCCTCAGGGTATCATACCGCTTACCCAAATCGTATTGGATGATATTTGTCCCTTTAGGCTGTTGATCGGAAACTGTCGCCATCTTCGCCATCTTCGCCATAGATATACCCAGATTAGGCAGTTCGGCAATTTTACGATGGATTTTATGATTATCAGGCAACCAGAAGTGGTCATCTAGATTGATAATTGGGTTTTAGGTCGGATTCTGGCCACTGGGTATAATCCAGGTTTCAAGAACCCATATTGATTGGTATTTGGCCATTCATTGGATGCCTCTCAGAAACAATTAGTAATATCAACTGCGTTAAAGAATTTCAATTTCACTGATAAGATCATTCAAATTATGTATAAGGAACAACATTTAATTATACATTATGTGAAATCTACTGACAAACGTTGACTTAAAGAACCTGAATATTTATAGGCAGTAAATGAGTACAAATCGATTCTACCACAATCGAAAACAAAATCGCATCATATAGTTGAAAGAATTCAATGTTATTTGCATGTAGGTATATGTGTTAATTTATATTCATATCGTCGGTTTCGTGCAACAATGGCACAACTCAAAAAACATAGTTTCGAGAAAAACGCGTTTGAAAATTTGCGTCAAAAATTTATTACTCAATTTTTAAGAAAACTTTGAAGTTTAGGATTACCAATCCTTATTAAACACCTTTGGGTCTATTATGCACATATTACGTGCTCACGTTGTCCAAGTTAAAACCTTATTTTTACTAACTTTATGGAGAAATTTCGATTCGTGCAGCAATGGCACTTCTACTCATAACTCTGGAATTTTTGTGATTTTAGAAATGCATCGTTTGCCATCAAAAACTCAAAAATGCAAAATTTTGAGTTGTGCCAGTGTTGCACGAAGCCGATGATATGGTAAATTTTAAATGTTCGGTATAGTTGTGCTGTTGGCTACCAAAAATTTGTTGTTTAGAATGAATAACAAATCCAGCAGAAATAATCAAGGTGTACTTTTTAAGTATTGGAGTAAATCTATTTTAACAAATTATAAGTTCGAAGGAGAAAGGCTGGGTCTCACCGCTAGGTGGATTAATTTATGTTTTTTTAATATGTTCGAACATAAAAATCCTGCCAAAGCTGTTACGATATGTTTGCATACATTCAAGAGCTTATTATAATAGTTTCCCAAAACTACAAGAGTAATGGATTTTAACCTCATAGAGTCTGCTGTGGGCCACTTAGAAAAAATGTATAATTTTCATTATTTTGACCATCAAAAACATCAAATGTAAGCAAAGTTTCCGATAGTGTGCCTGAGAGTCCTACTTGAGACCTTCAAAAATCTAAGAGAAAAGTTTGCGGAAAATTTGCGTTTTTGTAGAAATAGGTGATTAAATCTTTTTTTGTAAGTTTTGAATTTTTGATTGAGTTATCAACGAAAATCTGTGTATATCATAGCAATTCAATCCAAAACACAATAAGGAAACGTACAATTAGTATAATTATGTATTTGTTTACACTGACAAGTTATTCTTGTTTTTCGAAAAAATATAAGATTTGCCCCATCTTACGAAGCTTAGAGACAGCCCATTATCATTACAGCACCTTTCTCCTTTGACAAAATCATCTACAATGGAAAACCAACAATTTGAACCCAGAAAAAAAAAATTTGACCGCAAATCATAATTGTCCGAACTTCCTGTACTGGACTTTAACCCCAATAACCATCTGCGGTGGGACATCAAAAACCGTTTGAAGACTAAAAACCTAAGGCCTAATAATTTTCCAAAAGTTAATTTTTCAAAATATTTTGATTTAAAAAGATTGAACGTCATAAAACTATTGCAATGATAATATTTTCAAAAGTTCACACAAACACTAAAAAAGGTCAATCAAAGAAATAGTTATCGGTTTCCGTTATACTCTACTAAATTTTTTGGAAATAAATATTGAAATTCAGTCCGCAAATATATATTTCGACTGTGACGTACAGTCTTCCTCAGTGCTTATGTGGACTGGTGGAAAAAGGTTTCTAGTAGGAGCTGAAATACGTTTCTGCGTGATACGTAAAATAAAAAAAAGATATAAAGTGATAGAATTGAAAGTAAAAAAGTATTTGAGGGATTTTTTTTTGTTTGACGTTTTTCTTGCCATTTACCTTGCACCAAATAAAACGTCAAATACATTTTTCTCCAAATTTAAATCACGTAAAAAGGATGTCATTTGGAAAGTTTTGAAGATTGTCAAAAATTGATCGAAACATATTTCTATAATTACTAAAAAAAACAAATATTTATGTAATTTCAACCAGAAATGCTTTAGATCAACACATTCTTAGGTGCAGTCATTTTCTAGATAATTAAAAAAATATCTTCTTATTGTTAAATATCTGGATAATGTTCAAAGTTTACATAATACTTTATGATTCAAACAGGGGTTTCGAATATAAAGATACAGTATAATGATATCGCTTGAAACAACAAAATACCATACTATACCATATATAACCTACTATATAAATAGAACTACAGACTCCTTGAATGTAAGATTTTCGTAAAATGAAAAATTTTGAAAAACGGTTTCCATAAGACCTCAGAAGATCACGAAAAAATGGCGAATTATTCGTTTCGGAAAGAAAATGCTTAAAAATAATTTTAGAGAAGGTATTCGTTTCTGAGATATTCCAATTGTACATCGCGATTCATGTTTAGTTGTTCTTGAGACCAATGTCTGCTGTTGAACGTTTTAAGCAATGAAAATTAAATTGGCAGCGAATACCAAAAATTGAAACAACTTTTGCCTTGCGCAATAGTATAAAATAGTCTTCGATATGTTGCAAAAATCTGACATAAATTGAATCCAACGAAGTTTAAAGAGTATACAATGAAACTAATTTTTATCGTATTTTTGCATCGTATTGCAGTTGCATATTCTTGATATTAGTGCGTTTGAATTTTTGAACGTTGCTAGCTTTAATCAACTATTAAAAAAAAAAACAAAGTGTAAAAAAATTGTAATAAAAACGAAATGTAGTGATTTTCGTTTATATTTCTTTAGTTATTACTAGGGTAATGACAGCTGACCGGTATATTTGAACATACGTTCTTTAATTCATTTGCAGCTATAATGCTGCTTGTATGCAATTGAGAGTAAATAGATCACCTCGACTTATATTATTTTAACACATTGGAAGAAAAAATCGCGAATTTATCAACTTCGCTGTTATGTCAAAAAGATGTATTATGTGCAATTTAATCGGACCGACATTGTATCTACAAAACATGCTCTGAATTCCGATTATATCTTTGGAAGCGAAGTAGTCAAACACTTCAACGGAGTGTTACAAGAGGTATCTTTTTTCGTTCACACCTCAGGAAAGCGCATTCCACCGAGCTCCACTTGAACAACCGCAACTTACTTTGCCAAACAATTTAACAGTTTTGCATCAACAAAACGCACGAAATTCAATGTTATCACAACCTTCTGCAATCGGGACACGTTTCACCGCCGCCGCTACCAAAACAGTGAGCGAGAAACAACAGTTATTTGAAAACACTTATCTATTCTGGTTACAACTTGGCGGACCGACCGACCATGAGCATGCTATCGCTGGCCCATGTGCGTGGCTGCGGATCTCTCACGGGAGTACGGCGGAGCGATTGGAGAGTTGAGCGAGAGTATGAAGCGTAAACTTCTGCGGTTCTCAAAGCTTACGGTACTGCTGCCGCCCGCACGGCCAATGCCGGCTTTGGTTCGTATGGTGGCGCGGGGAAGCGCATGCACAACAAAAATGCTACTACTATGCTGCTGATGCTGATGCTGCCGCTGCCGGAGATCTGTATATGCTCTAGTATAGATAGTATTAGCCCAAACGATACCAGCCGACCGTGCCGGAGCGAGCAGCGTCTGGCAATGTACGGTTTCAAACGTAAATCCAACGCCAAGCCAGAAACTCGTGTATTGAGCGGCACTCCGTAACTTGGTCTATAAACGGTTGGACGGTCGGCCGGTTTGGTGCCCAACAGTGCTAAGCTAAGAGTGTCCAAGTATCCATCGGTTTCGTGTTCTGTAGAACACCGAGCTACAACACAACACAGCACTCGCTCGATCCGTTTGCTAGATCGTCGAAAGATCGCGCGCGAGAGGTCGTGGAGAGTGGATTTTCAGCATTTTTCTTTCGTTGGCTTTCTTCGTCGTGGGGCGGGCGGGCACTTCTTTGGGGGAAATTAGAGACCTCGCTGGAGTTTGTAGTAGTACGCGCATTCCGCGGCCAGTTGCAGTTAGCGGCCGTAGAGCAGATCGCGTTAGTCACCTGTGAACGTTTGAATCTGACGCACCGTTGTCGTCGCGAGTGCGGTTCCGCAGTCGGTTTTGTCGAATTCAGTGTGTTGATCCTGTCAAGAGCGCGTGGATTTTAGACTTTTCGCTGCGCAAAAAAAAAAAGAAAAACGGGATCAGTGCCAATTAGTTTGGTGTTTTGCTTTACGTTGCGTTCCGGGTTTAACGAGATCTGAACGCTTTAGACTGGTTATCTAGTGGATGCTCCCGAGTATGTTTAAACTGTTGAGATTTTCTGTTTTTTCGCAATAGTTATCTCCAAGTCGAATTACGTTCATCAGCAACGAGACTGGTGTTAATTCTTAACACTTGATGCACAGGGTGAAGTGGCTCAACGTTGGCGCTTGGGAGTTGCATTGAAGAGAAATGGTGTGCTTGAAAGCAAAAGAAGTGCCGTTAGATTTTTGCGCCGTTGCAGAGCGTGAATCAGGCGCACTGTAGGACGGTACGCGAGTGCTGTTTCTTTTATTTTGTAATAAATTGTGCCGAACGTGTCATTAGGATGTACCGAAAAATCGAATGTGCGACTGAAATAATCGGTAACTCAACCTGGACCTGATTTGACAGCGCATTCCAAGTGTTGCCAAGTATAGTGATCGAACGAATCAACAGGCAATAAAAATCATCGTGAAACAGTTTGTGAAATTGCCGGATGATAGTAAAATAATGCAAATTAGTTTTAACGATGCGGTTATATGGATTTACTAAATTATGAATTTATGCTCCCGGAGACCCCTTTAGCTGGGACTTGACACACTTTGTGCTCCACATTGTGTTCAGCAGTGGGCAAGAAGCATGATAGATCCGTGTACGGGGTGAAATAGAGTGCGACTAAAACATACATCGAAGAAACGGAAGAAAGCGTCAGTATACGAAGCCCCGAGAGACGGTGGAGTTGAAACATATGAGTTGGGAGCAAAAAAAAACTTCATCTAAAAACACATGATTAAAGCTTACAGTTAATTGGAAAACAACGTGTGAGGTTCCCGATTGATGATCATACTTAAACTGATGTGTGCAACAAGTGTAACAAGTGCAGCGAGAAAATTACTGAACGTGAATAAAGCCTGTCAAAATCTGTACGCTGTACGGATCTGGAAACCGAGGACCGGCAATCGAAGGAATTGAGGTGTATGTGTTATCCATTTTTTTCTTTCACCTTAAATTACTATCATTGCACTTTCCATCTTTCGACTTTCCGACGACCCGCGCGCGAGCTTTACGGGCTGACTGATGATTGATAATTATCGTCCATCATTCAATCAGCAGCAACCGGCGCTAGGGTGATTTGTTATAGATAGAAATTGTTGGAGAGTATAAAAAATTAAAGCGGGAATTTTGGCCAAACCGATTTCGATTGACCCAGATCGAAAGGGTTGCTTGCTGAAAGTTGGCTTAGTAGATGGGTGTCGCAAAGCTTCTGGGACTTCCCTGTGCCCTGTGCCTACCGCGGACCCCTCGGAAAAGACTCAGAGCCCGTGAAGACTCGAGAGTCGGCCAGAGAGCGAAGAGTATAACCGAGCCGCGTGCTCGCAGAGAAATTCGGATTAAATTAGGGCTGCTGTGAGTATTTTGCTTTCGATTAGAAGTCCTGGCGATGTCACGAGGAAATTAGAGGTCCCAGCGACGAGATTTGCTTCTGGGCGTGTTAGTACCGTAAAAGGTTTGAAACTCGAAGGAAGACTTCCCGATTGAGGTTGAAGTCTCGGTTTTTGCGGTATCAGGGAAATCGTTTAACATTATAGACCCTGCAAATGTTGGATGTAAACAAAACTATTTTTTTTTTGCTTCTTGAGGTTGTAGAAATATTGACAACGCTTTCATCAATTATTAAAATGATTAAATTAAAATTAATGAATTAAATTTTAAAAATTGGCATAATTGTAATGTACGAACGGTTTGAAAGCTACTAACTAGAAAATATAACAAAAAATCCCCGGTCGAATGAGTTATGCAGAATGATATGACAGATAGCGAAAAAAAAAGAAAAACAAAGCAGAATTTTGGATTCTTGGATGAGTACAAACATATAAGATACCTTTGTTTAACCTAGTGCGTTAAATGCCATTTTCTAGGATAATCTTTGCATTTTCCATTTGAGCCGAAGGGTTCTGGGAATATTGGAACGGTTTTCCCAAAGCTTAGATCCGTCCCCCACAGTGTGTAACCTTTTCAAATGTCAAACGATATGGTACAGTGACCAATATGTAAACAATTTATTGGTCTACCATAATGTCACGCGAAATTGGGGAAACCACCCGGGCTAAATGCTTCGTCCGAAAACACGGATTTGACTGGTGATAAAAACCAGTTGGAAACTTGCGGTGCGTTCGCAGTTTTTTGTGGCAGATAATGAACGGTTTTGTAACAAGGCGGGTTTGGTTGGGGTAGACAAAAAAAAAAGGATGTGCAGTAATAACATTTCAGGAGGTCAAAACCACCGGTGCGTGTAAAATTTATGGCAACCTCAATTATAAAATAATCAACTCATTTTATGCCGCCACCACCATCACCAACCGGTGGTAAGGGGGGGTTCCGAAATTCCGCCGACCGGCCCGGGTCATGTGTGCGTGCATCAGAGTGAGCGTGGTGACGTTTCGGTGGCGTATTTTGTCGGGATGTTGCATAAATTATGGTGTGCTGATTATAATGATGCCGGTGATAATGGAGTGAAAAGGGGGCGATTTCGTCGGTCGTCGGTTTTTTTTACAAGTGTGCAATGTGTGAGGGAAGTCAGGCTCCAAGGAGACAGTTTGGGTTTTATCGTCGACCTGGCGGTAGGTGATGGGTACAGAGGTAAAATAAGTATGTCTTGTATTTTAATTTAGCGATTCGATAAAAAATACTGTGAAATGTGATGATTTTTTTGAAAGGAAATTCGATGTATAATTACCTTCTAACAATATGCTGTATAACCTTTTAACAATATGCTGTATAACAAAGCACAAGTGGTAGCTTTTCGCAAATCAGGGGTTAAATACCTTTTTAATTTTAAACAAAAAAAAAAAGATTTTGTTGTATTGCTCTTTTTTATTGCTGTAGCACAAAGAACTTTGCGCTGACATAAATAAAATATGCTGAGCCGATAAAAAAAAAACATTTTTAGAGCCAAAATGGTTTGTTTGATCTGTATAGTATGTTGGGCAAAGTGGTATATAATAATTTTGTCTTTTCAAAAACAATTTTACTGTAAAAAATATTAGGATTTTTTTTTTAGAAAATTGTAACTTTTTCAGTTTTTTTATTTTTCCAAATGCGAACAATCTTTTATATTGATAATTGTGTAGTTTTCGTAAATATGAATATGAAAGATTCGAAATTTTGAAAAAATGTTGCAAAGAATGATCAAATTAATAAAGACGCGACAGATCAACGACATACAAAAAAATTCAAGTGGTTGAGAAAATTTGTTTACTAGACTGTGTTGTCTAAAAAGTTTTCATGTAAAAAACGAGCAAAAAACACGGACATTAAGTAATAATTAACGAAAAATTCATTCTTTTAGAGAAAAAAAAGAAAAAAAAGTAGTAGGTTGTATCCAAGACACGACCGCATAGCTGACGCACACTATTAGCAAATGCATTGTTGTAAGTGTTTCATTAATGAATTATAAAGCCTCCAAACGCTTGCTTTGTGCTGCCTCAACAGTGGGGGAATAAAGACACTAGAAACTCGAGCTGTAAAAGCTGTTTCACATTCAGTAAATAGGTAGTATCCAGCACAGATTGCTCGCTTGAGTTGTCAAAAAATGATTAACCTTCAAATACTTGTTTATTTGCCTTAAGCTGCCTCAGTAGTGGGGCAATAACAGAAGTCTGACGACACATGCTGTGAAGTGAGAAGAACCGCTCTGCTCCTGAGACATGGTGACCAACCACAGGGCGAGTGATTTGTTTGATTTAAAGGCAGCCACAGGCGCAATCCGCTGCTACTGCTGAGTGCTAATATCTACTGCTACTGCTGTCAACGTTGTGGACGGTCCAGCCAGCTCACCTTCCGACTAATGAATGTAGCTGATTTTACCAAAAACACTCTTTTATAGCCGAAGGCTGCTACGAAATAGGCCACGCCTTTCTGTTTAGTTCTACCATTCTCTAATGTTCTTTTGATGAATTATTTCACAATTCGCATTTGATTTTTGTATACAGCGAATAAACACCGATGGTGCTCTCACACACGCAACGATCGTGTTGTGGTTTGTAACATCAAGCGATTCCGTTTGCTCGCTGTAGAAGCTGTTTTCGTATTCAGTAAATAAGACGGCCGCGATAGATTGTATTTTATTGGATTCAGCACAGAATGTGTTGTTGCCAAGATAAAGCAAAACTTTATCGCGGGAAGAATACCGAAGCCCTTAATTGGCATATCGAGACGTTTGGTGCTATCTCGCTGCTGCTTGGATACGTAATGTGATTTGTTCACTGGCGTAACCCGCTGCTGCTACTACCGCAATTCGCGGCTAACTAGTTATACTATTCCAATCAGAAGACGTTATTTTCGTTTCAACAAGGCTTGACAATTTTCAATAGTACAATATTTCGCATAATCAATCAACACTTTTCTACATTTGGGTGGATGCGTGTACAATTTTCCAATCAATTGCTGCAAGAATCAAGGAAATCGGTTGAAAACAAACCGATTTATAAGCATTTAAAAAGGGACATTTTTCGTCCCCTTTTCGTTAATAGTTTTCCTATTTACATCTATCTATTGAAGAAAAACGTAGTTCTACGTCAAAAAAAAAAACAAATAAAAAATAACAGGAAATGAACCATAGTTTTGGCTTGAAGATGGATAACAAATAAAAAAGGAATAATAAACAAAAAACTAATAGAGTGTATTGAACGCTAAAGACGTTTAGGGACCCGATTTTCACATATAAAAATACAAGTAGCAGAGAAAAATAAAATATTATTAGAATATTGAAATTATAAACATAAACCAAAACAATTGACATGAAATTCACAAAGTTTAAGCAGATTATAAACGATAAAATATACTTAAAACCCATTGAGTATTTGGAAAAAATTACCGAATTGATAAAACATGAACTAAAAAAAAGATATGAAGAATAATAGTCATAAAGAGTGAGGCAAAACTGTTCACCCGAGTACTGCAAAATGTTATATAAACCAGGTAACTGAGCCAAGTGAAATGAATAGAAACTCAATATAACTACTTTTATGAATGAAATAAAAAAATAAAATATAAGAAATCGAACATCAAAAATAAAATCAGAAACATAAATACAATAAATATTGTAAGCACAAACGATTGACAAATAAATATCAGTAGCATGAAGCTTTGTTTAGCATTGAAACTAAGCAAAAAAGAGACAGAATTGAAAACAAATGTTCAAATTACTATCGATAATAATTTGCCGACGAATGAGAAAAATATATTGAATATATCAGTTCAAATAAATTTAAACTAAATATTAAAGATTCACAGAATCATTTGAACGATTAGAAAAGTACACAAAAGCTGAAAAACTAAAAGAAATTCAACAAAACAAATAAATAATGGTATTAATGTATAGAAACAAATATATACGATTACAAAAATTTCGAAATTTAGCCAAATTTCCAAACATAAAGCATACAGAGTGTATAATAGTTACTAATAAGTGATTAAAACTTTTTTTTACGAAATAAATAAATAAAACGAAGAATATACTTTCGAAGATGGAAAAGAAAAAAAGCGGAGAGAACAAAAAACCTTTAAAGTGCACAGAACACGTTCATTAAAAATTACAGAATTAGAAATTTTGAGGCCTAATTTTTACATGATAAAAACAATGAAGCTGTTACAAGTTCAGGTTTTGCTATATCAAATAATTGTGGTAAATTATAGAAAAATAATAGAAAAAAGGAGCAAAAATCGATAAAATTATAAAAAAAAATTCGTAATAAAAAATAACTGCAATAAATTATAAGAGACAGACAAATACAAAATACATCGGTAATAAGTAAAAATCAAAATAAATAACAAATCAAAAGAATATAGTGATGTAAAATTTACGAACCTAAACTTATTAACATAAGGTGAACAATACTTAACAAACGTATAGAATATTAGCAAAGCTTGTGATAAACCTACCAAATTTGCACAACAAAAGAAGAGAATAAAAATCAAACAAAACCATAGTTTTATTGTAAACATCCTCTATCATACAAAGTGCACCTTAAATTTTCCTTTCAACTCTGCAAAACATTTGAAACATTGCGCTTATTCTATTTGAATAAATTGAAACTCAACGCAAAAAAAAATATTAGAGTTAAATCACAAACAGCTGGCGAATAAAAATCCATAACGTTCAAACTGAGCAAAACACAGTAACAGTAAAAACATGAGTTAAAATTACTATCGTTCATATACGGGCAACAATGATCTATAAACTTACTAAATACAAGTCATATTGAGAATAATAAAAGAAACGAGATTCTACAAATATCGTACAAAAATGATAAAACATCGCTAAATTCATGATAAAATCTTCAGTTGAACATAAATAAAATAAAAAATAATAAAAAATGAAATACACAACATTATACAGAAAGTAGAAAAATATACAAAAATGGAAAATGAAATCTTCAATCAATATTCACAGAATAAAAAACAAGCAAACATGGATAAAACCTTAAAAAAGCATGCAATAAATTATGAAAGACAGACAAGTATAAAAATGTCGGTAAAAATAAAAGGGAAATTTACTTTATTTATAATAGAATAAAAAAACAAATGCAATAATATACTGATCACAAACCTGGTGAACAATATTTAAAAATCGAATTTAGTTAAAACTGTCGAAAACCGACCAAACTTGCTCAGCAACATGAACAAAATGAAAACCAAATTAAAACATTATTAGATTGTGAACATTCTCTGTCATACAGAGCGCATCATACCTTTTAGCATGAACTCAAACATAAATCATGTTAAAAACAATGGAGAAATAAAAATACAAAATATTATACAATGAATAGAAAAATATACAAAAATTGACAATACGTCCCAAAATGAAAATAAAATCTTTATTGAAGTTCACGTAATTAAAACCACAAAATAGATAAACTGAACTATAAACAAAAGAGTAACAGAATTGTTTAAATGGGTAACACGATCAACCGAACCGAGTTGTTACACGCGAAATGTATAATATCATTATAATATAATAAAATAATAATAATTATAATAGTATTTGTATTATAGATGAAAAACGTATCATGTTGACTTTCTACAGGAAAGTTGTGGAAAAAAATCAAAAGAAAAAAAACGTGCTTTACAATGTGTTTTTTTGTCGTTTTTTTTATCACTTTTTTGTATCACTCTCCCAGCTGGTCTCGAGGTACGATGCTGGCCTAAAAATCCAGTCGTCGTAGGTTCGAGTCTCGGCTCGGGAAAGACTGTTAGTGTCAGTAGAATTAGCGCTAGCACCGCAATTGTCCTGTACACTTAACAGTTAGCTGCAAAGTCTGTGAATAATAAATAGAAGGTCGAGTTCCGATACGGAATGTAGCACCAAGGTTTTGCCTTTTTTTTGTATTTTACGAGCTTCAGAAGGGCCTTGCTTAAAAATGTACCGTACACTGGTTTTGAAATTTTGACCACAGATTTAGGACAAATCGATTGGAGTACTCAGATCTTTTATTGCATTTTTATATAATAATGGTCTGGTGGAGCAGCGTGGTATTTTTTGATGAAATTACAGGAAAAACTGACAGGAAACAAAATAGCAGGATAGGAACATTTTCAAAGTTAGAAAACAAAAAAAAAAGTAATTAAAAAAAATCAAAGTGTAGTGAACTTTAAAAATACTTATAAAAGAATAACACAAATCAAATTTTTAGAGGCTAATTAGTCGAAATAAAAAACAACGGCAAAAATGACTAATAAAAGTTGTAAAATAAATCTCTCAGAAAAGGAAGAATAACATTCTGACCCGGATTTGCAGAAAGATCTAATCATTTTTACGTATAATACTATTTATCTGACATGGAATCAATACTTACTACAAACCTTTTTTTTAGACTTAAAATATATAAGGACTTATGTCACAAAACAATCTCTCTGTTTTATAGTAACAAATATTTGTTCAAGCTATGTGAAAATTGTTGGAAATCGTTAGAAAAAGTCGTATTCAGAAACTGGATACTCAAGGATTTTTTTTTTCAAATGTACACATTTGAGCAACTTTTAATCGAGAAAATATTGGATGGTTAGAGAGCACATACACAAACTCAGTATACGTGATACGGCTCTAAGCATTTCTATTCAAAAGTTTACTTTTTTGGCTTGCGCGTTGAACTCGCTGTGGGTTTTTGTTTCAGAGATCATTTGTCAAACAGAGAACAGATAATGTGAAATGACATCGTTTCAAATCGATTTGCGTGGAACATGTCCCGCTATTCCGAGGTATAGCAAGAAAATTTTCAACTCGCAATTAGCCAACTGAAGTTTTTCTTCGCGAAAACCGCAAACGAACGGGCATTCTTGTGACATTGTACGCAGGCGGATTCCAATACCAGCTCTCAATCGGTTGGGTGCCCGGAACCCGATAGCTCTTCGGAAACCTTCCATTCAAAAGTCGAACCCCTCGAACCGGTATCAATTGTTGTTTAGATTCTCGTTTTTTTTCCCCGGGTTGGTGTGGTCTCAATCCAGCTAACCGGTGCAGGAGCCGGTCGGTTTGTAGGTCAATGTGTTATTCAACATCAAGTCGCTGTGACTAGATAGCCTGGATGGACTACGGCGTGGTGGGAAACACAAAAACGCGAAAAGGAACAAGACGGAAAACATTTTACGGCTTTTTTCCGCAACGATGGCGCTCTGCCGGCTGGATGTAACCTAATTAGAACAGACTAACGGTGATAATTTGAGAAAATACGTGTGAAACGATTCAAACTGGGATAGATTTGACAATGCTTTCCAGTGATTGATTGGAAATTCGGCTGACAGAGAAATGTAAACCGTCACTGTTGGAACGGTTTCTCACAGTGAGACTGGCAAGAACCGGTAGTTACCTAGTTCGGTGGGTTTCTTGTAAGTGAACTTACGGTCCAAGTTTGCATCGGTGCGTGACTTCGAGCGAGGAAGTGACGAACCCTTTTCAAACTAACAGTGTCAATTGTCGGAACAACCTTTGTCAAAAATCAAAGGGATCTAAATTCCATGTTGAGTTAATTAATGTAACAGTGGCTTGTCTGGTATTTTGTAGCTAAATTACACAATTTGCTCCGGTCATGTTTGAATAATGAACTGGATTATGCGATAGAACCAACGCCAGTTCATTGAACTGCTGAAAGTGGTAGCTTTTAGTACCAAGCGAGACACTTAAATGCCCAAACTCAAATTATTCCACGCGCCTATGCAAATAGTGAATGTAAACAGCCCGCACCTTCTAAGTTTTAAAATGAACAAGCCGTTATTCAGTGCGAGTCACCTACAATCGATAGAAGTTCCAAACTGCTTCTGCTTCCATCGGTAGCAATCAGGTGACTTGGCCCCACTTCGGGTCGGACCGTTCGTAACGGGGGTTGATGATCTTTCGTGAAAGTGAATAATCAGCAGCGACGGTGACGCGCACATTTTTCGGTTTTGTTGTTCCGTCTGGAACGACAGGAATGTGATTGAATCATCCTCCTTGGTGAGGCAATTTGTTCGGAGGATTTTTGGCGAATCGTGAGAAATGAATAAGTTATGCCGTTTGAACAATAAAGCCGAGGATATGTAGGTCAAATGCACTTTATGACGATGGAAAACGTGATTTGATGGAAATTGGAAGTTTTATTTAAAGATTTATTATCACGAGACTTTTACTTGAAAAAAAAAAAAAAGAAGACTTATAATACGAGACTCAAGACAAATAATTACTCTGCAACTGAGAATCATCACATGGCAAAAGCATTTAATGCATCATTTAACGCACTCCAATTGCAAACTGACAAGTGGTTTTTCACTGCAGCACGGGATTCTGATTGATAGTTTCACACATCGAACTGATTATGTGTGTTTAAGGCCCCGACAGAACCGATCACTCTCTGGCAGATCCTTCAATCATTCGCTCACATATGTGCTATCTGAATGTATTCCCGGCGGCATTGATTAATTCTATCCCGCGAGTGTTTCGATGCATCAGCATAAGTGGCCTGATGCGGGATGCTTTGCATACTTTACCGTACGGCTGATGCCTCCTCTGTCCCGGTGTCCCGTTTGGCGATGTTTCACACTGAACCGAAAGACACACACACGGCTCGAGGTGAAGGTTTTTTCTTGAATGCGCCGGTTTACCATCTTCAAGCAAGTCATTTCGTTCGTCTTGCTCCTTTGGTCTGATCCATTCTGGCGATGAAGTGACTTCCTACTTAGTTGCCGTTGGATGCTGATAGTGCAGTGCAGAGCGGCGGTCTGCCGTGAGGCCGCCTTGCTTAAATGCAACCGACGAAGAACACGAACGAACCGATAATCAACTTGATCACGTTACCGGTGCGACAGGCTTTTGTGGAGCAGCCTCATTAACTGGACGGAATCTTGATTTGCTCTTTTACATGGGCCGTCATCTCTTACCGTACGCAATAAGAACGCTTGCGGATAGTTTTTTATTTTGTCAGCAAAGTGTGCCCACTTGTGGAGCTGTCAGATTAAAGAAGGTGTGTAGAAAAATTGCTGATAAGATGGGTTTTATGTTTCAGTTGTACGAAGCTGGTTTGGATTTTGTTCTTTGTTGAAAAAATACTTTTGATGGGAGGCAAAGATGATTTCATGTAAAAACCCAAAAAGCAAGTGAAGCAAGAGTTTGAATAAAACCCAGCGATTTGAATTACAATTTATACAGGCTGTTGCATTTCTTGTTTTCAAATGATAATTTAAATCGAAGCTGATATTTAATAAGGGTCTCAAATCTCACAAGTTTGGTCTAAATTGAATTTGAAAAGTACAATACCAAAGCGTTCGTTAGGTGGATTTTTACTACACATTTTGTTTTCTTTCGCATCGCTGGAATTTTTAAACGGGGAACAGGCCATTCACTACAGAATAAGATAATGTGTACCTAAAAGAAAACGTTGATGTTAATTAGAGATTACTGAACTCTACAATTTAAATGCTGATAAATTGTTTGCGAATTACTGGCCATGACTGCAGACCAACATTAAATTCGACGCCTCGTTTCTTTTATATTTATTTCTATAGCAAATTGAGAAAACAGTTTATGGAATGAGCTATGCATAAAAGTGTATATGCAATACTGAACTTTAATTACAGACTAATCATGAATCATATTTTTTTCTTTGTTGTATGCGACCAGCAGTTTGGTCCTTTGTTTGTTGTTCTACTGCATTCCGTTCATTTTTTTGCATGCGTAACCCGATTGTCTTCCCCATGGACTTACTGTTCTCTTTTCTTGTTTATCGATTTTATCATACACTGCTTCACGTTGAAAACACTGGTCGACAAAAGCGAAACAATGCTGCCCTAAAGCTTAAAATAGATTCTCTAGAAAGATTATAGCTTTTTAACCATTCCTGTCAAATTTGGTGCCTCTAACCAGTGTAGAAATGCGTCAACTTACGTCAAAGTGCCGCATAGTAATCGCTCGCTGGGTTCGTCGCTTCAACGTTATGTTTACGAGAAATTTAAGTTTCTGAAAAAATGTTAGAGGCTAGGGTTAAAAATTTATAATCTTTCATTTTTTCTAGTTCGAGTTTTAGGGCCACACCGGTGTCGATCAGTGAAATGTTTCATAAAAAACAGTTTTCAAATAGTTTTTTGAAAGTCATCCAATCACAACCCTACAACTCTTGTCATTATTTAGATAAATCGATTGAGCAAATGAGGTTTCATCTCTGAGAAAACAGTTGTGTTCACAACTACAGATTGTGATGTTAAACGTATCAATTGTTTATAGGCATCTTGTATTTGCGAATAGACATATTGAATGATTAGTTTAGTAGCATAATGAAAAAGAATTCGCTTCACTTAGAGTAGCATTTTCGTAAACTTTTATTTCAACTCTCTATGCGCTTTAGCTGCCGTTTTTTTAATGAAAGGAGAATAACAACACATCTCGAAAATGACGATTATTTTGGCACAAAATCAGACAAGTAATTGACACCACAATAAAATAATTGACGTGTCAAATGGTGATGAACCGATATAACATACTGAATATATTAAGTAAATTTGGTTTATACTTCTTAGTAAAATTCGTCCAATCCTTTTCACGTCAAAAAATGATTTGTGTTATATCAATCGTGTATTTCAAAAAAATTATGTTCGTTGTTGGAGAACCACAAGTAACTCACAAAAAAATCGTATTTTTATAAGAAACTAAAATTTTTCAAACTTTATAATAAAGTATCTCTAAAATGGAATCATATAGAAAGTTGGTTACCAAGAGCTTTATGATCTCAAATTACTTTAAAAAGTGTTGCATCATTGGAATTTGATGATTTGAAAATGTTGGAAAGGTTTCTTCTACAAAGTTGTTACATACAATAAAGCGCCTATTTAAAAATTATTAAAAAAAATCAGGACGACCCAAATTTGCGATGAAATCAAGTATCTAACTTTTTATCTTTGTAGATAGAAGAAAAATTTGTTATACAATGTTATAATTCCTTAAATTTCAAGCAACTTTAAAAATAAAAGTTATTCTATATCTTCAAAAATTACCGATATAGATAGAAAAAACAACACATTTTTCGCTCTTACTTTTTCACAAAAGTTTTCACATTAAAATTGTCTTTGAACGACTTTTAGCGTTTTTAAGAAAAACAATTTGCAATTCTAACATCGTTAATATTTCAATTCTACTCAAAGTTTTTAAAAAAATATGCCTTTTTCATTTGTTTTTCGTTATTTTTGGGGCAAACATAAAAAATATCTCTTGGTTTCAATTTGAAGAGAACATTTGACTCTATATATGGATTAATTTTGTAAAATGTGTTATTTTATGTTCGAGTAAATTTAGTTCGAAAACATTGCAAAAATTCTAATAATTCTATATATTTTGCAAGTAAAACCACATGGATTCACATTTTTAGTATGCTCTCTAAATACTAAAAAACACCTCAAATTTGATCCAAAAAGATCACAAATCGATCAACTGTTTCAAAAGTTATGAATTTTGAAAATAAAATACATCGAATAAAATTGGTCAGCTAAAGTGCTTCAATTGTACTCAAAATTGCAGTGATGAATCTTCGCCGAAAATAATCAAATCCGTATTTTTTCGTTGGGTTGATTTTTTAGTGCAAGAAGTTACAGCATAGTTTAAGTGTTCGAAATTTGATGCATTACGGTATTTTTCTAGTAAAAAGAAAAAAATACTAAAGAAATAAATCTGTGTGCTTTTACATGCAAAATAGATAATGTTTTTATAATTTTGGTCGTGTTTTCAAGTTAACTTAACTGAAATATGAAAAATAACAAATTTTCAAAATATCTCCATATGTGTTCTTTGAATTGAGACCGAGAGATATATTCAAGTTGGTCCCAAAAAAAACGACAAACAATTGGAAAAGGTATATTTTTGATGAAAAATAATAATAAATTTGACTAGAATTTATATATTCACGATGTAAGAATTGCAAATTGTTTCTCCTTAAAAGCCCTAAAAGTCGTTCAAAGACAATTTTAAAGTGAAAAATAAAAAAAGTAGAGTAGTAGAGCACCATCTGTTCATAGACTTCAGGGCAGCGTACGATTCAGTTGAGAGAAATGAGTTATGGCAGATTATGATCGAACATGGCTTCCCAACAAAGCTGATTAGGCTGATACGTGCCATCCTTGGAAGTTCTACATCAAGCGTCAGGATATCCGGTGAGATATCGGACTCGTTCGTGACATTCGATGGTTTGAAGCAGGGTGACGGGCTGTCGAACTTATTGTTCAACATCGCATTGGAAGGCGCTATACGGAGGGCTGGTGTGCAGAGAAGCGGCACCATCATTACGAAGTCGCACATGCTTCTCGGTTTTGCGGACGATATCGGCATCATTGGTATCAACCGTAGAGCTGTGGAAGAGGCCTTCGGACCTCTCAGGAGGGAAGCTGCGAGATTAGGGCTTGTCATAAACTCTGCCAGAACGAAATACATGGTGGCTGGCAGAGTGCGTGGTAGTCCGTCGGAAGTTGGTGCTGCGGTGGTGCTAGATGGGGAAACATTTGAAGTAGTCGACGAATTTATTCACCTGGGAAGATAAGTGACATGTGACAACGAGGTTAGCCGTGAGATAAAGAGGCGGATAGCAGCCGCAAACAGGGCCTTTTACGGATTACGTAACCAGCTAAGGTCCCGCAGTCTGCAAATCCGTATTAAACTTGCACTCTATAAAACACTGATTCTTCCGGCGGCTCTCTACGGCCATGAATCATGGACGCTGAAAGAAGGATTTGCGTAGGATTTTGCGTTTAATCCTTGGCGGCAAACTAGAAAATGGTGTTTGGTGCAGGTATACAAATCGGCGGATATAGTCAAGCGCAGGGTAGAAAAATGTACCGGTACGCTACAGTAATCACACGACAGCAGCGAGACTTTTGTGATTACCACTGTGGAATGAAACACTACGCGACAGTAGCCGCTACCGAACTTTCATACGATCTGCTTTATCTCTTGCTTTTTGTCACGAATTCAATATGAACAACAATGCTCTCGCTCACTTCTTTTCATATTGTTGTTATTGTATAGACAATCTCTGGCTCGTGTGTTATTGACTGTAGCTATCTGTGGTATTTATTGCATTTATTACGAATTGAAGTGGAATCAATTTACTTAGCGTCGATTTTTATTTGGGCACGAGGACGTTAATCGAATTTGTAAAATTCATGCTTTCATTGTCCTGTTTTTGATTAAATATGCTAAATTTGGATGAGACTTTCGCTACAGCGAACTATTTTCGAATGAAAAAGTTTAGAAGTTAGGATTCAAATTTTCTGGTGTACACGATTGATGATATTTTTCGGCAGTACATACATAGTAATTATTAATTTTCCATCTTATTACTGTGCTAAACTGTCGCATGATTGCCAATTATTGTCATTCGCACAATGCGACAGTCGAGATATCGAAGCGGCTGGAGATCGAAACAAAAGAGAATCGTTACCTATCCGTGTTGGCCTTTAGTCTCACGATTCTCTCAAATAGAGAAGCGTACAGTTGAACACTGCTGTCGAAGTCAGCAAGAGAAGCAACAGTATTTTTCGATAGGGCGTCATGCAAAAATGTCAACTGTTCGACACACTGGTCAAGCGGATAAAACATGGCAGGATGTGTGTTGTCGACGAGGATGCACGCGAAACAGGTGTTAGGGGCGATTGGAGGATAGCAGCCCAAGACCGAGGGACATGGCGACGTATACTGGATTTGGCACTGGATCGATAATCGGTTTGTCGCCTTAAAAGTATAAGTAAGCAAGTAAGAGTAGTAGAGCAAAATATGTATTTTTTCAATCTAAATCGGTCATTTTTAAAGATAAAGAAAAAACTTTTTTCCACAAAGTTGCTTTAAATTAACGAATCTACTGTAGAACAACTTTTTCTTCTATTTAAAAGATAAAAAAGTTGGATACTTGGTTTCATCGCAGATTTGGGTCACTCTAATTTTTGATATTCTTTCAACAGGCGCTTTATCACATAGAATAACTTTGTAGAAGAAGAATTTTCTCTAAAATATTGCTATCGGATTTAAGATCTGAATTTCCCCCTGGACCATTGTGCACTGGGGAACGGTGTCGACTTTAATTAATACGAAAAGGGCGAGCACTGCGCGAAAAAATGGGCATGATACCAGTAAAGGTGTGAAAAGATGATCATAATGCATGACAACGCTCAGCCTCATATTGCCAAAGTCGTTGAAACTTACATTCTGCTCATATGACAACATCGAAAAGAATCATGGATAGTCTCAAACGACGAACACATTTATGGTAATGGTATACAAGCTCTGCCAGAAAGATGGGACAAAGTTGTAGATAGCGATGGGCTATACTTTGAACAATTTATAGGCAACTATTTTTTCCAAATAAAGTAGCATTTTTATTCAAAAAAACAACAAGAATTTAGTTACGCTCCTAATTATTTGCAATTAGGAAAGCATTTCAATAGCCTTTAATCGACCCTAGTGAAGCGCGAATAAGGCCTCTTTCAACTTCTATGCCTCTTGGATTTTACCTAAAGGAAACATATTAAATTCGTACTCTCCTGCGTCATCTACCGAATGTCGGTCAGCCGCCCAAACGAACTTTACGATACGATAGGATACGCCACCTGGCAGCACACCGATAGGCTTTCTACCAGCGCAAATCGTTCGCTAGCTGGTGGGGTCAGAATTGAACGGATGAAAAATTTAATTTTAGCAACAAATTTCGAACCGTATGAAGGTTTCGGCTATCATCATCCTTTCGCTTGCTTGCCGCTCTTTATTTGTTTGAATCTCAGCTTTTTTTTTGCGATGGTGGGGGTGGATCGCTATGCAGGTGAAGATAAATGAATCAAACATAATCTATCGAGGTAAGCTGACCGTTGGGCACGCAACCGTTTCAGACCGTGCATCGTAACCGGCTGGCAAGTGGAAGGCCTATCGGCACGGAGTGTGAGTGGGTGCGCCAAAAGATGCCCCGTGTATTAGATGTTTACGAAAGATCGGAGGAGATAGCGTGTAACAAATCCATATTTTACTGCTTCACTGGAACATGCATTTCGATCCGCTCGATTTCCGACCGACCGACCGACCGAAGGATGTGGTAGAGAGTGGATTCGGTATTCGGTGTAAAACAGTGAAGAGTCTAGTGAAATTTCCACTCCGATCGCCGCGCTTACAACGGGAATGTTTACCATGTGATGATATTGACGGTTAGGAGCGTGATGCCTATGCGCATGAATTCCTCACAGCCTAGTCGAGTGGATAAAAACATTCGCTGTTAGTTTGGGAAGCATGTTTTCCAAAGGCATATTTTAGTTTTTGCTGGCACGTAAAAGTGCTAATGTAAATCTTGACGCGAGTAATGTGCAATAGCCTTGCACTATGACGTTTAATTTAAGTTTTTCATCCATTAGTAACGATCAAATATTTAAGTCGCTAGTCGGAAATAATCTTGTTTGACCTTCCGTTGCCTTCAAAATAGTATCAACACGTTGTACCGTTTTTTTTGACACTGCAGGAAAAAAATAAAGTTTAACACGAGTTTATCACGTACTGGAAACCAACACCCAATCTGGACAAATAATTTCATGCATGAACAGTGCCACGATAACGCAACTTTCGTTCATACCACCAATCCGAACGAGCGAACATTTCACCTATTTACTAACTATCCACGCAAGCAGTAGGTCCCGTTAGCGAAAAAAAGTATTTGGCGTTCACTCGAAACTTAACGGGTTCACCAGTCTCAGACGCACAAATATGGTCCCGTGGTGAACTATCATTTATCAAAGAAACGCGCTACCGTCAGCGGATGACCACAATTACGTACGGGTTAAGTAGCACTGGGTCCCAAAAAAAAAGGAACTTACCCAAAGCTGATACCTTTTAAAGTTGAACGGTGTTCCCGTTGCTGGAATTGCTTTATTGCGTGCAATTAAAATTTATTGTTTATCGATAACTGTTCTTTGTTCGCAGCGTGGCGGCATGATGGGTTGCCACGAATCAGCGCTGCCCTTCAACAATCGTTTGGTAGTGCGGCATCGGCCCTTCATTGCATTTACATATGTTCCAAACCCGCTTAGCAATTAGGGGGGGGGGGGGGTTTGGGAACACACTTTGCGCAGTGAAAGCCCTGATAACCATGGGCCTTTTTATTGCTCCAAAAATGCACCCGACTAATCGTGCTTTGAAAATCATTCAATTATGCTGTAATGGGTTTAAGGTTAAGGTTTTTATCTCGAATTGACGTGCGAAATTGGAGCGTGCTCTGATTTGAGCGGACAGCTTCCGGCTGATCTATTCGATTTCATATTGTAATTTTTTTTAAACAAATATGGTTTTTATTATCAATTACCTGCACAAAAGGAACTTTAAAGTGCTTTTTATTTATAAAATTGTATAGGACGTGAAGGTTAAGATTCATTTATCAACTGGACAAAAAAGTCATTCGTTAATAAGAAACGTTGATAGTGTTGAAGCTACTCATACAACTGAGGCGACACAGTTTTCACAATAGGTAGTGCTAGATATTTGTGTTAATTTCACCGCCCTGGCTGCTTGTGCTTTCCATGCTTTATAGCAGTATGCTGCTCTATATGTCATTTCATCTCAAGTGATTGCACTGCACACTGTTTTATTTCACTGGTTTTTACCGGACATTACTTTCAAGCTGTTTGAAAGCAGCTTCCCCCATTAACTTTGGGAGATCATTTCGATTTTATCACGTTATCGTTGAACGTAAGACAAATACTTTGCATTCTGCAATGAAAGGTGATAGGGTCTTTGAATAATAACTTTTCAGACCAGGCGGGAGTGCACTTTATTATGAGGCCTTGAAATGCTTGAAAATGCGCTGCGGCACCAACTTTGGAAGCCCATATTCCTTGAACAAAAAAAAACGGTAACCTGAAACTATCTAGAAACAATCTAGAATTACGTCAACAATATATGTGATTTTTTCCAAATTTTTCCATGCCCCAAAAATCTTTTCAACATATTGATTTATGTAGTTACTATTCAAAACAGGAATTACGCACTACGTAATGTAGCATTACTTATTTGCAATCTCTCATTTAGTAAAAGTCTCTATGTCCTTTTTCGAACAAATAAATAGTTTTTCTTATTTTTAATGACTTTAATTCAAGTCAAGCTATTTTTATTTATGACGATAAATACGAATGAAACGAACGAATGAAACACAAATTTCAGCACATCTCGAGAAGTAATGGAGCAAATGGAACGAAATTTGGATTGTGAAAGTTTCAAAAAGTAAAAAAATGTTCCCATGGTGATTCTACATCCCTCCCTTTTCTGGAAAGGTGGGGTCTCATACAAATGAAACACAACTTTCAGCGCAGCTCGAGACACAATCATACAAATACCAAATTTGGCATGTGGATGTTTTTGGGGGTATCAAATATATCCATGGTGATTCAACACCACTCCTTCTTCTATATGGGAAGAGTCTCATTAGGGTTTGCAATATTCCCGGAAATCGATTTTCCGGGAAACGGGAATGAAAAATCTCATTTCCCGGGAATTCCCGGGAACCGGGAAGGGAAATTTTTTTCAGCAAAAATGAGATTTTAAATAAAGTTTATCAGTAAAAGGCAACAAAAAATTGTTTACAATTTCATTCTAAATTCGCATGAAGAACAAAAAACAAATGAGATACGAAACACTTGAATATGAATTGAATAACAACAGAAATTCGTGATCGATTTTTGTAGCATATATTTGCAGAAGAGGAGGATTAAGGGTTTTCATGTCGTCAAACAATTGCTTCAGATCCGCTGACAATTTTCCTTTATGCTAATGTTATTTATATGTCTTCTGTAAAACTTTGCTCAAGTCTGCTGAATCTAGAATACTTAAATCACCGATTACAGCTCTTGCTACATTCAATTGAAAACTGGTGTCCGATTCTTTCAGTTTGTTCAAGAGAAAACTAAGTGTTAGGCAGGCATTAGACAAAGAAAATATTTGCTATATTTGGTACGGAATTTTTGGGCAAACTATTTTTAACACTACAGTAAACATTTACGATTCACTTGAGCGGTAGCAAACCTAATCGCTATTTTTTTATTAATAATATTTGCTTTGTCATTGCGATTTTCATGGATAAACTGCGGCTCAAAGCTAGTCTCAAATTGACAGAACAATATTCCAAACCCTTTTGGAGGTTATATCACCGTTGATTAGAGCTTAAGATTCCGGGGAAAAATTTTGGTTAACTAACCACCTTATTTCGTTATTCGATCCACAAACCGGAAAGAATCGATAGAATACTGAATAATCAGTTCAATACGACTTAAAATAAGTCAGTCAGTAGAGCATATGAATGCCTAATAATTAACATGCAAAGATGATTTTTACGTTGAAATACTATACTGACATTGAGTTTTATTAAATGATTTATTTCAGGTCGCATCAGTTTGACGTATTTAATTTTATTGCACTATTGCATAAGAAACTATAGTGAATCTTACAAATTTTTTTGCGGAACTCGGGAATCCCGGCATCCCGGGAATCAATATTTCTGTTCCCGGGATCCGGGAATCCCGGGAAAAGCTATTTCCCGGGAAATCGTTCCCGGGATTGCAAACCCTCATACGATTGAAACATAAATTTCTGCATATCTCGAGAAGTAATAGAGTAAATGGAACCAAATTTGGCAAGTAAAGGTTTTTACAAATGAAACACAAATTTCTGCATAACTAGGAAATTAATCAAGCAAATGGAACCAAATTGGTCATGTGAAGGTTTTTGGGGGCAAGAAATGTTTCTATGCTGATGACTTCTCCATACTCTGGGAGGAAGGACAGGTCTTCCACACAAATTAAACAGATATTTCAACCAATTTTGTCGGAAAACAGCCTAAAACGATCGGTATAGGAGCCAAAATCGATTCCAGGCACCATTTTTAAATTTGAGATGAAAATTTCCAGTTTTTTTGAGAACAGCCGAACATGACTGAATACTATTCAATATGGGTGCCTCCGAAATGACATTTTGAAAAGCCTCCAGAATGACATTTTGAAATCCAAGACGACGTAGAAAATAGGCGAAATTTTTCCAATTATGACTTTCAAAAACATCAAATATAAGCACTTGTGAGCACAGTTCCTGATAGTGTGCCTGAAAGCCCTGCTTGTGCTCTTCAAGAATCAGTGTTAAAAGTTTGCGGAAAATTTGCGTACCGTCTGCCGGGGTGAGATTAAGCCACGGGGGTGAGATTGAGCCAAAACGGGAAATGTTTGTATGTTAAATTACTTGTGATTTCCAAAACCTAATTCCTCAAATTCAATACTTTATGAAACATGACATATTTATTCACAACTTAAAATGGAATATAGATAATATCAGTGAACTGTTTCGCTTCAAGAATGTTTCAAAGTACAGGGTGAAAAACATGCGCAAATAACGTTATCCAAAAATGTCCCAGGAAAACCAACCCGATCAAGAAATCATATCAACTTACTGCTCAGTTGGTACGTTAGGATGTCGTCTCCAATGTGTTGAGGAAATATTATGCATTGATCCTGTGCCGGCTCAGAAAATAATGTTTCTCCAAACTGTTCACTTTTCGAGCCCTTTTGGGGTGAGATTGTGCCAA
The DNA here is from genome assembly GCF_029784165.1 of Wyeomyia smithii. Lineage (NCBI taxonomy): Eukaryota > Metazoa > Arthropoda > Insecta > Diptera > Culicidae > Wyeomyia > Wyeomyia smithii. The sequence continues at coordinate 61,996,436 of NC_073696.1, forward strand.
GCTATATTGAACGGCACAGTGTGTGGAATTCACATTCACGACAAAATTATATCAGTATACATCAAAACACTTGCATTGTTTACATTTGGTATGTTTTTTTTCCCCACAGCGTAAGGTATGTTGTCTAACTATGGTATTCTTTGAAATAATGACTAAAAGCTTGAGAAGCTTACTGTTCTCAATTGTTAGATGGAAATTTTCAATGATTGATATTACTTATGGAATGTTACAAAACCAATTCTATATAAACAGATGACTTTTAAAGCGAAGAAGGAGGGTTGTGGGTACGTTTCCAGAGGTTTTGAGATCTCCAATGGAATATACAGTTGTCAATGACACATAATAATTGCAACGAAAAGTCTTCTCAAACTTCATGCCCTAACGTTTTCCCTTTTTAGGCTACCTGGAGACGCCACTATGTGTATAGAGACTGTCTATAAGCCACGTTCTAATAACTAATTACTCTATGTATCAATTGGATCCAGCCATACATTTTTTTATAATTCATATGAAACATAGTTTCTGATCAACCTCCTAAAGCCCCTTAATAGTCCACGTTGTTTATGTTCGTCCCTATACTTACTGTCTTATCATGTTAGTCATGTGGATTGTTCGTAGACACACTACTGTTCATTTAACAGGTATTAAATTCAACCCCATAGAAGGGGTGAGATTGAGTCAAAGTTTATGTATTTTTAGCAAAATTATAGTTTATTGTAACTTAACCATATTTGTTGTAGTTGTTAACAAAACATTCTAGAATGCATTGGTGTATTTTGGATCGAGTTCTTTGCTTAAATGTGTGCGTTACAAGCTTGAGACCAAAAAAGCATCATTTTTTGGCACAATCTCACCCCGGATGACGGTATTTGTAAAAAAAGATGATTAAAAGTTTTCTATTTTATGTAAGTTTTGAAGGTTTTGGGGATTAATCAACGAAATTCATCGTATATCATACCAATTTGGTCCAAAACACATCGAGAAAACCTAAAATTAATATAAAGATAGGTGATCAATCCACTAATAAGTGAGATAAACAATTTAAATTTTAATCAGAATAAGATAGACGTAAGTTGTCTTCGACAAAGTTTTAGGTTATCTTCAAACAAGAAACTTTACCGAAGACATCATGTTTCTATCTCTTACATATTACGTGCAACATTGAGTTTTCTAGTAAGGCACTAAAAATCACAATTTTCGTTCTAACTTTTTTCGCAGATTTTTCCGAATTTTCAAACCTTCTACTAAGTTATCAGCCATCGCATTTGCTCTTTGAACATTGTTATTTTTTATCTCCCACAATAAAACAGTTATTAAATATATTTGTTAAAATGCATAATTTTCCATCACATATAAAAATGCCAATATCTCAGCTCCCCGATGATGTATGTATCTTTTTTCGTCGTCAATTCCGCTTTGCAATAAAAATATCAGTTCTTGATCAAAAATTTTTTTTATTTGTGTTTTGAAGGGTTTTATCTAAAAATTATTTTTCTGTTATGTTTAATGGGCTCTGGGAGTCAAAAACTAAATGCAATGCTAAGCTGAACTATGCAAAATATTCAAAAACAACCACACAAAAATTAAAAAATATATGGAATAATGTAGGAATCGAATAGAATTGAAATAATGTGCAAAAGAGTGGATTTGTAGCTTAAAAGTCATTTTTTAATAAATCACGTTTAAGCAACCTGAAAACAATTTTTTAGAAAGTCGAAATGTTTTACAAAAATGTTTACTATAAATAACATTATCTTTCAATTTAAAGCTGAGCACCTTGACTTTTTCAACATCGATTTTTGGGACACCCTAGTGTGTAGCTTCATTACTCTAAATAACTTTGGATATTTTTCTTAATTTTTCAGCAATAACATTTGAAAAGGTTTAATAAATCGATATATCAAAATAATGACGAGAGAAAGGGAAAAGTTGTCAATAGATGGCTTCCAGAGAGTTGACTGAACTTTTGTTTAAAAGTATTGAACAAATTTGATTTGTGATCCTACACTAAAAAAATCATTTTATAAATTAAAAATGATTTGAAAAAAACGGTTCTCTCAGATTTTTTTTCAAGGCAATTTTTCAAGTAAACACTTTAACAATTCAAAGGTAGACAACAAACAGACAAACTCAAAGGTAGATTTTCGAAACCAGTCAAACAACCTCCTAAGTTCCTCAAGGCTCTCACTTGGGCCCTCAATTTTTTATATAATTCGTTAACTATATTGAATCAATTTTTAAAAATGTCAAAATTCCTATTTATGCCGAAGACACATTTTCCGTAACGAGATACAACTTGTTTCGTATGTGGTCTAAACAAGTGTAAAGTTAGTTATAATAACATGTAGTTTACTTCTGTCTGGCAGAATAAATAAATAAATTTGGCTGCATGACAGTATAGTCTGCTGCATTATTTCGGGAGCAATCTTCTTTTGTGAAAATTTTTCCACATCTTGCGTTTTTCGGGACACTCACCGCACCCTCTATTTTATTTTGCCTTGACTATCTTTATTTTTTTTCGTTTGATTTTGGGACAAGAAAACCTTAAAAGAGGATGTAGACACCACAATTAGCAACTCTTTTTTGTATGTTTTTCAGTCGCAGGCGAAGGTTCTTCAATTTAAGCTTGAGAACAAACTCGAAGTTAAATATGGTTGTTCCTGAAACATGAAAAAAATAGTTAATTCTATGTGTTGCACATTTCGTTAAAAAAAAATGATAACATGTATATTAGGCTGGCAACAAGAAGGGTCCAGTCAAATTTTCAAAATCGACTATGTACATATTGTTTATTGGCCCAAGATAATGACCTTTGTGCAAAATTTTAGCTCAATCAGACATGATTTGTTTATTTGTTTATGATTTAAGGGTACCTCAAAGCGCTCAAAAATGTGATTTTTTTACTCTCGAAAATCTACATGGGTACATCAAATTGGGAAATCGAATTGACTTAAAAATTCCTAAAATGTCGAGATCTGGTGTTATCTCGAAAAAAAAATGTTTTGGTCGAAAATCAACTTTCTAGGACTTAGCCGTTTTTGGGCAAATTTGAGCCTAATATGGGATTTTTTTTAGAATTGACTTTTAAGATGGCTCACAACTCGCTCCAAACATATAATGTTTGTTGGGTATCTCCAACTTGATTTTCACTAGGGTGGTGCAAAAAAGCATTTAAAATGATATTTATAAAATTTATCAAAAATTGTTTTTCGAGATAACACCTGATCGCGACGTTTTATGTATTTTAAGTCATCTGCCATCCAATTTTTTTTCGATATTCCCAGTTTCATTTCCACTGGAAGATTCTCGAAGATCAGAAAATCGCAACTTTGAGCGCTTTGAGGCACCCTTAAATCATGTCCGATCGAGCTAAAATTTTGCACAGCTAATTTTTGGGCCAAAAAACGGTTTTTGAAATTCGAAGATGAAATGTTTTCCATACAGTCATTGTCACTCTGATGTATATGAATGAAAAAAAAGTCTGCTTTGTAAATTTGTGGTCCAAACTACAAGTAAAAATACGTGTAAATTCTGCCTTCATAGTTTATTAATTATTTCATACTAAAATTGACTTTGTTACCCAAACTTTTCAAAACTAATTCACACCCAGTTTTCAATTTTATTGAATTTGAACAGTTCGGTTTCTAGATACACTTATCTTTATTTCAATTTGTATAGTTAGATACATAGTTTTTTTCTGTATGTAAAAAGGTCTTATATATAAAAAAAGAAATTGTCTGAAATCACTGCGCTCATGAATATGTTAGCTTGGAGTATTTCTGATATTAATTACACCAAGAATCTTTATTTGCGTACAAATGTGCAAACAAGTTTTCTGCTAAGGAATAAAAAAAAATCCGCCACGTTATGAGTTCTGGAATTGCTTATATGTAGCTTTTAATTTATGGTTAGATTTGTGCACAAATACATAAAAAATTTAAGAAATAAACAAGAAGGCAGCAGTTTTTTGTCTCAGATTTCATGCAAACCACATGACGAATTTCCACTGAGAACGAATGTTTTCACGGGACCGGTTTCAAGCAGCTGTTCATTTCTTGCTTTAATCTAATTCGTAAAAAAAAATCTACCATTTTTAACGAATCTGTTATCGACTGTCGGATAGACGTAAAATGGTTCCTTGTTTCCTTCTATGCACATTGCACCGTATTCCTGGGCGAGAAGATACCGGAGGTGACAAACTAATGTTTCGGTCGCTGTTTTTGGCAGCATTGCAACATGTTATACGATTCTTGAATAAACATGAGATTGCAGAAGGAGAACAAAAAAAAACAACTTCAAATACCGACTGGCCAACTGCTGGTTGGCTGCTTCCGTATGTCGAACCAACCGAACCAGGAACAGGTTATCCAAAAACGATGCAGGTGGACAATGTTGCCAGAATAGACGCAAAATGATCGTCGTCTGTTGATCTATTAAGTGGTACGACCATCGAGACGAGAATGGCATCACCATTGAGAATTTGGATTCCGGTTGGCACAAACATTTTCAGTTGATAAATATATAGAAAAAACTTTTCTGCGGGGATAACTGAATTTCTTCATAAACTTGTACAGAATGGAACTAGATAGGCAGCTACCCTGCTGCAATTTAGGTGATTTTTTTAACAACGTCATCTCTTTCAATGTTTTTGGCGAAATTGAAAATAAATGGCAAGAGTAGCAAACTTGCGGTTGCCAGTGAGTCTCGGTGGTGGTGTTAAATGGGAGCCAGTCATAACAGTCGGTCTTTTGAGCTGTAATGCCCGAAGGGACCGCACCCAGTTTCCTTCCATTTTTTTGCCTCTATATTGTGACTTCGTCCTGATTCACGCCTCTATATCATACCGTTAAATGTTGAGATTGAATAGCAAACCGTTATCCAGAACCCAGCGGCAATGTGAGAGAAACGTGAAATCACCCTCACTACCGGAAAAGCACTTTCGCTCCGCCTCTCGGCCCGGCCCGACTGTCTTTGAGAATCTTTTAGAAATTTTGTATGACTGCTGAGATAGAAGGAAAAAAAACAAACATCGTTTTAATGGATCGGCACTAGGCGAAGTTAAGAACGCCTTTTGCTGGTCAAATTTGGCGCAACGTTTTAATGGATTTTTGCTGACCGGAAAGTGAGAGTTAGTGGGGAAAACTCACTGCATTGCCACTACGCTTGCTGGTAGCTGTTTTTTCGGATTTATATTTTCATTTTAGCGAAACGTTCAATTGAAACTGAAGATGGAGAGCTAGCCAGAACGATCATTGCATTGGTTTGTTTGAGATGAAACGTAATTATAGTTTTCATTTCCTTTCTTACTCTGTTATAATGAACTGCAATGATACAGCTATAAAGTTTATATAGATTTAAGAGGCATTTGATTGCTCATCCTAGTCATCATAAATATTAATTGAAAGTTTTTTACTATCAGCATATGCTTTTTGACGACATTCATCGTTGTTCATTACGGCTTTGCGAAAATGTAATTAAGCATAGAAGTTCTAGAAACAGTTATGATTTTTACCTCATTTCGAACGAACGTTAAGAGTTATGCAGCGAGAGTGACAACCATAGCAACCAAATGCCGAAGGGTTTATCGGCAGAATGTTTCAATTTACTGCAAACTAGGAAATCAGCTCAATTGATGGCCACCGGTGCTTTGAGTCTTTGAATGAACAACGAACAACGGCGAACTACACATAACCGGAGGGCAAAGAACAGGACGATCTTGTTATCTGCTGTTGCAGTGTGCTAACAGTGTTGAATTCCAAAGAAATCCAGCTGAGTGCCTTCCAATCGGTCATGAGGGAACGCTGTGCTCATCTGCTTTCAAAATGGCTAATGTTGTTGTTTAATATCCAGCTGAATGTTCTAGTCATTTTTGTAGAAGAAATCTGGAAATGATATAATAAATAAATGATTGTCATCTCCATTATCTATTTTTTAATTCTCAAACAAAACAGAAACGGTGATTTCAATTCGCGAAATCCTGTGGAACGCCTCATATCTCATAATAACTCAGCGTTTTAGCCATTACTTAGCATTAGCTCGAGCATACGATTCATTCACTATTTCTCCAACGAGCCTGACGACCATTATGGAATTAACACCTGCTACAGTATGAGCCTGGCTGATGCCACATAGACCTTAAAAAAGCTTTCAGTATTTGCCTCCAACCGCCGAGGCAAGCTTGCAGCCGTAGCAGCAGCATATGCACATGCAGCATCAGATCCGTCTGCTTGATTCCTTAGTTGGATATAAATTTCAATTATCCTGTCCTGTGCGGTGGATAATGCCACCCACATCCCCACACGTAGCGATGTGGAACAAGAAAGGTGTTTGCACGCTAAAGAGGATAACTCCTGATGGCTCGAGTCAGTGTGTTTGTGTGTATGCACCGTGTGTGCGGCTTATAACAGAAGAGTGGTAGGTACCGGATAATTACATGCAGGTTATGTGTCTAGTGTATGCACTATTTTCAGGCTAAAAGTGTGCTTCGTTACCGAAGATCCTGTTGTGTGTGTGCGGATGCACCGACCAACCCGAAAGGATTATGCACGGTCAGCTGAAGCAAATAAGTGTCTAAAGAAGGAACGGGACAGGGCGGCATTGGGGATTCTTTTAAAGCAACTGAATAATAGACGGGCCGTAATGAGCGTAATTTTACTCCCTAGCGGCAATAATTTGCCACGAGAAAATGTAGTGAGTTTTCCCGGAATGATATTTAGAAACCACCCATGACAAGCCGTGCATTAATCTGAAAAAGTATCTCCCTTCAACAGTGACTTGTTTATTTAATGTTTAATTTTCATATCTTTCTCTTGTTTTTCTTCGGAAAAATTTTCAACTTTGTTCCTGTTTCATTGAGATGTACAGGGTAAACTTTCAATTAGCCATTGACGAGGGCAGCCTGGCTAAAAAAAACTCCAAAAAAGTTGCATCAATGTTGCCTGTTCGACCTACTACGCTGAAAGCCTGATATAGATAAATAAATTACACGCTGTACCAATTAGACGCGATTGAGGCATTAAACCCATCTTCGCTGCTACCTGAACTTTCTGCCGAGAAAGGAAAAGGAGAGGTGGCGCGGCAGTTTGTTTCTGTTTTCACTGAGCCATTGGTGCTGCAAATTTCCCCAGCCAGCTAACTTTATGTTTTTCTCTGTTGCCCTTTTAGGTAACGGTGAGACGCGCGCGCGCTTGCAAAAAGCTTTCTACACACCGTAGCCGGCTTGAAAGCACCAAGCGAGAAGCGAAACAGAAAATGTGCTCATTTTTTCCATCATCCAGTTACCAGCCGTCTGTCTGTTTGTAGCCGGTATCGTTTTTTGTTGTCTTTTTTTTTTGTATTCTCGAGGTTTAGCCGATCAGTGCGAGGAATCACCCACGTACGTCGAGTACCCTTCCTTCCCCTCGACGGTGTTATAGTTTTAATTTTTGTGCTTTGCATGCGGGGAGGTTTAACTGTCAAACCGAATAGTTTTGGTGCTCTTGCTATTATGGAAATGTGCTTCTTTTGCTATTTAATTAATTAAATCAAATCTGATTTAGGTGATGCTAAATATAGGGCTTCCAATGCAGACATGATTGGTATGTTAACATTAGAAAGGATTATGATCTGTTGTAATCAACTTTTTTCCAGTTTAAGGTCAAGTTGAAGCAAACCATTCAAATAAGTCTTCCCTTTAACAGGAAGTCTATAAGTGCTGGATTACATTCAATTTAGTTTGTATATAATAATTGATTTTTTTTTTATGAGAAACTATATAAATAGTAGTACTATTCCATGCGATTCTTTTTAGTATTGAATAAGGGCTTTGGAAGATGGTTGCCATGCTCAATTAACTACAGTGCAATACCGCGTGATTCGAAAAATAAAACACTAGAGCACTCTGTCGGAGATTGAAAAGTCAAAACGTCAAAACGGTTTGTTTTATTGGCATAGTGTCTTTGGCAAAATTGTAGATAACATTTGTCCTTCCCGAAATATATATATATCCTTTTTTTTGCAGAAAATCATAACTTTTATTTCCTTGATTTCTCCATGATCAAAAAGATACCGCTGCTTAGCTAATCTTTTGCAGTTTTCGTAAAAAAAAATAAATTGTAAAAAATGAACTTTTATAGATAAATAATTTTGAATATTTGTTTTGAACTTTTTCCAAAACAAATTTTTTGATGGTGTATATTTTTGCCGAAAGACAAAGTTATGATCCACAAACTTACCGAAGACGTCCACCGATCAAACGGGTTTTGACTCAAAAAATATTAGTAATAATCAATCATAAATAGCTTCTTTAAAAATAACCGTGTTTCAAGAAATAAAATCAGTAGCAAAAAAATGACATCTTTTACCCATAAGAACGTCTATGCAAAATTACAGCCAAATCAGAAAGGCTCGATTGAATTGGATGCCCGTTTTCGGTGGAATTGCACAATACTCGAACAGAATATTATCCCCCAGCCGCACAGATGATGTATGCAACACGAAATAGCGTGATAAAGCATTGCGTGGCTCAGAGTGTTACACTTTTGATATCTGCATCCATCCGACACAAGAAGAATTTGATTGTCTTCTTTCCAACTCGTAACACTATACAATGTGTTATTTTGGTGCGTGGCTGAGAGCGCCACTAGCCCTGTTCCACTGTTTGCCAACACGAAATGAGATTTATTTTTTCGAACATCCGTATTACATATGGAGTAAAATCTTTTAGCACCTTGCGTAACATAAATTGAAAACAAGGCGGAGCAACTTACAACTTGGTTAAAACAAAAAAATATTGCGAACAGATTTTTTCACTCGTTTGCAATTGTAAAGATATACAACTTATTACACCGAAAGTTTGAGAAAAACTTCACCTATCGATTAAGACATTAGTGTTCACGATCAGTTTATTAAAACCAGGGCTCTACATTTTCGTAATAAAACAATAAAACTGGATATTTTGCGCTATCATTTCGACTCGAACAGTTTCATTTTTATTTGATTCTTTTCGAATACTGTCATCGAATCACTTCATTATCTCTTTCCCGCCTGGTGTTCATCGCGTCATTTCGAATGAAACTGATGACTGTTCCAATTAACGGAGAGAGTGACAGAGAGAGAGAGAGAGAGATAGAGAGACTTTTCGAACTAAATTTCTATTTTTAACAATGGCTTTTTCCCGTTAACACGCAAGTTCATTAGGCAGACAGTATGTGAAGTAAAGAGAGCGAAAAATAAGCGAACTGGAAATGTGATACAACAGATTTGGAAAAATATACCGCATCACGACGGGACTTGAACCCGCAATCTCCCTGTCTCCGACATGGTGTTTTGACCAATTAAACTACGGGGGACGGTGGTACTGTTCCACAATGTATATCGTATCACTTTCCACTGCCGACTTAGTCTATTGCTCATCCCTAACTACACACACTGCTGTGCAAGCGTTATTTTTAGAGAGAGACTCTTTCCTTTTTTTAGCGTGTCAATTAAAATTAGCGCTGCATCGCGTCGTTTGAAAATAGTTGGTAATCTCACACCGCGAGACGTAGTTGGAACGGCGATGGCATCCCATAAATACGTCACGCAAGTGTTGAACAATAATTCGAAGATTTTTTTTTCTGTTGATTCCTAGCGCCCGGTAGCCACATAGGGTTGTGAAACTGGAGCTGGCATCCTCCGTTTCATATCGTTACAATTTTTTCTTCTCCCTCTTCCCTATATGAGCGCTGACGGAGCCCCTCCGTCTCCGTCAGCGCTCATTGTCATTTTCAATTGAGAATCGTCATGTGAGAGTGACGGTGATAATCTCCGCTTTCAATTGAAAATTATTTCGTTCATTTTGAAACCCTTTCAGGCTATCAAAATCAAAGCATGAGCTTTCGAGTAGTTTTCTTGTGATTCACGAAGTGCTCGAAAATGATACAAATGCTTTTCAATTGAAAGCGACGGGTCAAAGCGTCATCATAACCTGAAAATTGTCAATTGAAAATGACTTTGTCAGGCTCTGATTGAAACTCACAATGCATGCATTCAAAACGGCATAAGGCCATAACGATTCTACACTTGACCATCTCGTTCTTAGCTTAAGGAGCGAGCCGGAGATTGGTTAAATACTGCGAAACAAACCAAAAATGATTGCTTTTCAACTGGGCTTTTCATCAATTTACTAATGGAAAGAAATGCCTGCTAGCAACACATAAGATTAGGGCAACCATCATCTTTCGATCAAGACACTGGCGTTGAAAATCTGCTAATTAGTAGCATGATATCACATCTGTTCAACTGAAGAACCAAAAACGAGACAAAATCTCTTTATTTTAGGTATCGACAGCGGTGGAGAGAACGCATTTTACACTCGAAATTTCACCACGCTTATATTCCATTCATTCAACAAAAGGACTGTATGAGCTCTCGCCGCTTTTTCATCGAGAGAATCCTTTGTTCATCCCGGTACTGGTATAGCGAGGGTGCCTTTTCATGATAAACGTACAGTACCACCCGCATACGTGCAACGGTTTTTATGTAGATATATTTTTAATGAATTTCATTGTTGCCCAAGTTGAAAGCTGAATATCTTGACTAACGACAATCATTTTTTTACATTATACCTAATGTCGTAAGCAGTGCTGGTACAGCGCGTCTGATATGTATTTCTATCAATGTTAGGAATAAAAAACGGTACTAGAAAAAAAATTGTCGTTGATCGAGAAATTCGGTTTCCAAGTCCAACGAAAACATTCAAGTAAATCAACTCACAGGTTAAAATAGTTTTAACAGTCGCGAGGTGTACGATCCAAGAAAATTTGTTAGACAATGTTTGAATGGTTAAAAGATTTTTAGTTTAATTTGTTTTATTGACGTTGATTGTGAATTGTTACTGAATTTCCACTTTGAAGATCTCTTGAATGCGATCTTGTCTTAACTTGATTTTGATAGATTCAACTATTCAAAATCACCTTTTTGCCTGGTCATTAAAGCAAAAAAAAAGTGTTTTGGTGCATGTTCAAACTATTGGAGAGAACTGTTCGAACGATGCACTGTAAAATCAATGTAGGATGGAACAGCAAAAAATGAATGCGAAAGCTTGCTAGTGCCCAAGCTGTCCAAAAAAAATCCATGTTGAAAAAGTCAAGGTGCTCAGCCCTAAACTGAAAGATAATGTTATTTATTGCATTTTTGTAGAACATTTCGACTTTCTAAAAAATCGTTTTCAGGTTGTCCAACGTGATTTATGGAAAATTGACTTTTTCAAGCTACAAAACCACTCTATTGCACTTTTTTCAATTCTGTTCGATTCCTACATTTTTCCATATATTTTTTTATTTTTATAGGGTTTATTTTAGGCAACCTGAAAACATTATTTTAGAAAGTCGAAATGTTCTACAAAAACGCTATTTTTTTCCTGTATGGACTTCCTCACTGCGACCAGAATCGTAGATCTTTGTGAGATATGCCCGGGTGTCTGCTGTATCCCGCACTTCTGTTAATAGCAATACCGCTATCGAGAAGTGGCATGCTTATTATTAATGTTTATCAGTGCTTGTGTGTAATGTGATACTCTTCCTTACACGCTACCTGTTCTACTATACCGATACTCGTTCCTCTTGCCAAATATCACCAATTATAATTCCCTGGAGAAGTTTCGTCGCGCGTCCTTCTGGCCAGTTTTATTGATAAGAGGGACTTATTTTTTGTTAAGAGAAAGTCACGCAAAGTACAATACCTTACAGCGTAAAGGAAGGGTAACTGGTGGGGAGCCTGAGAATAAACCCATGCTTAAGTCCTTTTTAACATCGGATGGCCTGGTTCTACTTAGATTCGAACCCTCGATCATTCGCATGACAAAGCGGACTCTGTAACCTTGCGGCTACGCAGCTTCCCTAATAATGCTATGAATAACATTATCTTTCAACTTAGGGCTGAGCACCTTGACTTTTTCAACATCGATTTTTTTTCAGGACACCCTATTGGGCATCGATTTGCTGCAGAGTTTTGTTCAAAGTTGCATATCTTCTCTGTGATGATATGCATTCTGGGAGAGCACATTTTCGTTACACTTTCCACAGCATGCCACCCTACTAAAGTAAGTCGTATTCCTACGTCAAAAAATCAAATTTTCTTTGCTAATAATTCTAATTTTTTGCTCATAATTTTAATTTTTGATTGCCTAATACCTCTGGAACTGTTATGATTATGGATATTCTAAATTATGTGATTTGAAGTGAATTAACTAAGGTATTCAGGAAATATTTAAATTTTGACTAGAAATGTTGCCAGTGAGTTCTAACTTGAATATCACAAAAAAAATTTTTTTTATTGATAAATTCTTTTCTCAGAATAGATTCTAAAACTTCAAATTTATCAACTTTAATTCAGTTTGTTTTCGAGAGGTAATGTTGTTAATATTTTTTTTATGTTTGATGAATAAAAATGTTCAATAGCTTAAATTGAATAAAAAAAAAGAAAAATTGAAAACACTGGCTCTTAATAAAATAAATTCTGATTCCATAAACTATAATTTTCAGAAACATGTTATAATTCATTCAACACAGGTCAATACACTGGTCAACACGGGAGTGGCTTCAAATCTCAAACTAGAAAAAAAAGAAAGATTATTATTGGTTCCTTTCCGCCGCCATTCCTGTGAGTGCCCCCAGCCACTAACATTTTCTCAGAGACCAAAATGAGTTTTCTCGTGAACATACCGTTGAAGCGACGAACCCGGCGAGCAATCATTATGCGAGCTTTCACGTAAGTTGACGCGTTTTGGTAATGGTTAGGGCCACCAAAATTTAAAGGAATGGTTAAAAAGCCTTAATCTTTCTAGGGCAGCTATTTCGAGTTTCGGGGCAGTATTTTTTTCGCTTTTGTCGACCAGTGTTATTAAGTACTTAGATGTTTGTTTAAGTGATATTTCCAAACCAAAAGTAAACTAGCCAATTTTGTCGAAGCTGAAAAGTTTTGAGATGTTTACTGAAAATGCTGCATCTGGTGTGAAAAAAATAAAGTGCTGCAGTAGGAAACTGATGAATTTGAGGTTTGAGAAGCTATCTATTCCAAAAAAAAAATTACCAATAAAAACTCAATAATTTCAAATTATTGGTTTTTCGACTGTGTATATGCTAAATTTAGTAACAAACAAGTCCAGTAACAGCAATAGTGTCATTAAAAAGCAAGCAATATGATTAACAATGGTATCTCTCAGATGAGCTCGAGGTACGATGTTGGCCTAACAAGCCAGTGGTCGTAGGTTCGAGTCTCGGCTCGGGAGAGACTGTTAGTGTCAGTAGGATCGAAGCGCTAGCCCCGTAATTGTCCTGTACACTAAACAGTCGGCTGCAAAGTTTGTGTATAAATAAACAGAAGGTCAAGTTCCGAATCGAAATGTAGCACCAAGGCTTTGCTTTACATTGCTTATGATTAACAATAATAATAAGTGTTATTTTTAACATTTATTTGAGTGCAAGTTACAAACGTCGTAACTTGTATACATGCTTTTATCAAAGATATTCCTTTTTTTCGTCTCGGTCTTATTTATTTTTCGCCTTTCTCATGGCTAACTTTGATAATCTTGGACATAAAAAGAGTTCGCAATTTGTATCAGTCTTAATTAGAAAAACTGTTTTTATGGAATATCAATGAAGTGGCAACAGTTTCAGTCAAAATTTATATATTTTCTGCATTCCTTGGGTAATTTCCTTTACATTTTATAATTCAGAATGTCCATAATCATAAAAGCAAAGCCTTGGTGCTACATTCCGATTCGAAACTTGACCTTCTGTTTACTATACACAGACTTCGCAGCCAACCGTTAAGTGGACAGGACAATTGCGGGGCTAGCGCTACGATGCTACTGACACTGACAGTCTCTCCCGAGTCAAGCCTCGAACCTACCTATGTCCATAAACATAGTAGTTTTGAAAAGGCTTTATTGAGTTAATAAATGTTTGAACCACATTTGAATATGATGGGGGCGAAATTTAAAATTTTCAGTATTCACGATAAAAATTGGGATTTTTTTAAAAATAAATATGGGTCATTCCATACGAAGTGTACATGGCGCTTGGACACGACCATCACAAATTTGGTTCCAAGTTGGGGGAATCATTTATCTAGTGTCGCTTGGAAAATATCCTGATTTTGGTGTCGATTGGAATACCCCCCTTTTTGTTGCAAAATAACGTACTTTATGTCAAAACTATTTTTTTTTCTATTTCCTACAATTCATAGACGTAAGACTACGACGACGAAAAATACTGATAGGTGATTCTTGAAAAAAACAACAAAGCAAGGAATCCAGAAAAAAAATTTTTTTTTACAGGAAGTGTTGTCAGATAGATAACACTGTGCTACAAATGAAAAATAAATGCAGGAACTTCTGAAGTGACCTAGTGTAGGTTGTAGATCTTGTTGAGTGCAACATTCGCTCATACTAGAAATTTTCCAAACACTAGCAAAATCTGAGGTAATGGCCACAAAACGGTTTTTTGGACCTCAGTGCATACAACTTTTTTTAATGCAGTCATTTCTCGAACGATTTTCAATATTTTAGCAGTTTTGGAAAGGGGCTAAACAGAGCTTTCAAAATATATACAGGTTTTAAGTCCGATTGAGCTGAAATTTTGCACAGGGTGTTTTTTCGAGCAGGTGAACATTTTGTATAGGGTTTTTTTAGAAATTCGAGATGACCATTTTGGCTGGCACCCTAGTATTCAGTCACTGTATAGCAAAAGATTTTTTCATTAGGTTGGCAAAAAAATAAATAACATGTATTTAAATTATTATTAGAAACCATTCAAAATATTCACTTGAATGATTGATCTTCGAAAATCCTTCATTACACGGATCTGGACCATCAAACTAAAAGTTGCTTTTTAAATTCAAGATTGAAACTAGAAACTCCTCTGTATACGTTTACCTTCTGCAAAGAAGCTCTGGAAGAAAAACAATAATATTATTGCTACTATCTGATTAAAAACTCGTCTCACTATACTCGTGACACATTTCACATTCTGAACAGCCCTCAAGCGGTGTTCCAAACCCCAGTGACATCCACAACGTCCGATCAATGAAACCCTCTTAACCTGCCATTGGTGTTTCTCCCTCCGGCACACACGCATGCATTTTCACCCAAACGGATCAATACCTGATGAGGACGGCTTCACGCTCGGAAAGGGAATTTTGAAAATGAAAACTCAACAAAAAAAAGACTGCTTCTCTGATGGAGTGCCTACACACTGTTGGACATGCCGTCATGTCACACAAACCGTCGTCCGTTCGCTTGGTCAACTGGTGTCGCAATATCGCTTTCCTCAGCACACAGCTTTACGAGCCGGGAGGCTTGTGGCTGCCGGGGTAGTTTGTCCTAATCGCTGGTAGCAATCAACACTTGTGCCGCACCGTTATTCCCCCTAGCATCATCCATCCGTTACGTTCCGGGGCCAATGGACGCTGAATCCGGATGTCAGCGAATGGGTTAGCAAAAGGACGACAATGGATTATCTCCCGGAACGAGTGGGCCGCAGACTGAACGCAGGAAAAAGAGGAAAATAACTGCTTGTGGTTTTCTCTACCCCACTTTTATTCTGCGAACGTCAATGGGAGTGCGAAAGAATTCTTGCCCCAACGACGGACGCTGAACTGGAATAGAAAACGGCATCACAGTATAAACCGACAAAACACCAGGATTTGTGTCAAGTGGCGGTGATGTTCTGCAGATGCTGCAAAGTAGAGTACTCTTTAGAGCATCGGGTGAAGCAGATGAGATGCGATTGACTACTTATCGTAAGGGGTATTTACGTTGTGATGTGACCAAGGTTAGCCGATTTCCCTTGGTTCGCGTCGGGCTGACCCGGATATCTAACGCAAATGTTACTAGAAGCGTTAGAAGTTACTTTATAATTGGAATAAAAAAACACTACGATTCACTCTAGATCTTCGAATTAAAGTGGTTTCATTGAAAGCGGTTTGAACGAACGGATACACAATGGTATAACAGAACTTTTGAATGATCACTATTAACTGATATCTAATGGCAACAATATAATTTTCAGCTTTTTATTCTATCCAATTCACGCTGTTTGTCTTAAAAAATACTTGCCACTTTCTTTCACATAGCTTAGCATCCTATACAAACCCCATTTATATCGGTGTTACCTGATTGATTGAATTCCCCGAGCCTAAACACGCAAGCAATATGGGAACAATAAACTCAAACCGATTTATTTCAACACTTGAAAATCGATTGGATTCGAATCAAATTGCGGTGCGGGTGTGCGCGTTTACTTAACGCGGAGTATGTAGCCTTTCTCGGACGGTGAAGCATCCTCGAAGAAGCCTAACAGTACCTGGTGTTTGCGAGCGGTGGACGATGTTCGGCATCATTCCCATGATTGCGGGGTAGTTGTACTTTTCACTGCTTGTAGCAATAACTGACAGCACCACTCACTCTTGGGCAGAATAGGAAACGCATCCGATTGCCGTTTTGAAGAAGGAAAAAAAAAACAACGAAACGCCTTTTCGCTACGCCAGCCACAGACGGAGCCGATCGGTTCTGGCTCAGTGGGTTCACGCGCGATTCATGGCCAATGATCAGATTAGGCTTCAGTGAAAAGCAGGGGCGACTCGTGGCTGTTCAACCTACCTGTTCAACTAGAAGTTCTAAAAATCTGAGTTTGGGGAAGTAACTACAATTTTATTCGCGAATAAAAGCAAGTAATTCCCTTTGTTACTATTTAAAAATAAAACTACAAAATAAGAAAATAAGATCAGGAATTTGGATTTTCGATTCATTTTCTGCCTGACGTCCGCATGTGCATTGCACAGGTTGCACCTATGGACGAGTCGCCCCTGGTGCCAAGCTGTGTACTACGGTGTGCTAGCCCCGCGGGTCCTCTATTTTACGAAAAGAAAATCTACAAATTTTCTTATTGTTGCACAGCGCGCGGACGCTGCTAACTGCCCCCGGGGTTTGATGTATCGCTTTCGGACGAGGTTGAGTGATGGGGATTAATGTTGATTGGGGCACTGCGATTATGAAATACTGAAATTAAAGCACACTTTAGAGGGTCGATGAACGGTGTTCTGGTTCCCTACTAGTGTTGATTGATGAGGCACGCTATGCAAAGCGTGCAGTGGGAGCCGCCAGAGCGGCAAGTTGATTGCTCTACATTAGTAACGGATTCTACACAAGATAAGCTTTGTTATCAGCATAAAAGAATATCAATATGGATATGTGCCGATTTTACTGTACATTTAGATTAATCAGTAGCCGTAGCTTGTTTCGATTATTGTTATTTATTGTAATAAATCGTGCTTTTTGGACCAGCGTTCGTTAAATTCTGAAATGCGGTGGCTGACCATGCCCGATACAAAGCTCTGGGATAGAAAAAGATTTAGAATCAAATTTTATACCTGTTTAAACAAAAAAAAGTTGCGACACAATGAAATGAGGCAACAAAGTTGCTAGCAATTGACGTGAGCAAAACGAATTTTTGAACCATGCGACCTTATCAAATGCGTTTAGATGTTAACGTAAAAAGTTCTTTTCATGTTATTCAAATCTTTTGATGCAATAAAGATTGCTACAATTCAAATACGGTGAGACAAAATCAGAGAAAATCGTTTCTGCCATTATTCCTGATCAATGTTTCGGGATCGAACAGGCATGAAACTAGTTGTAGCTAACTAAGAGAAACAAAATTCACTGACTCAAAGTGTGCAAAATTTATTATTTTATGTATTCTAACGTGTACAAATCCACACTCACAGACATAAGTTCAAATTGTGAACTTGAAATATCATCCAACAGGAGACCAGCGTGCTCAACCGGGACGGGACTGGTTGTAATTTAAATACATTTTCTAACCCTCCAGCCTTTTGCCATCCGGTGTTTAGTACGCCTGTTGTTTTCGTTCGGGAGGTGTTTCCTTGATTGTGAATTGTGATGTTTATTATAATCATGTGATGTTTTCCACCGTCTGGTCGGTTGATCGGTGCAGTTGCTAACAACGGTACTCACACACGAACGCCTGTTGGTAATGGCCTAATGTTGTCGCACGGAATCCAGGGCGAGAGACCACAGATGGTGGTGACTCTAGCCTGGTGGTTACTGAATCTGATCTGTTGGCGTGTTTCACCCTGCCAACGGTGGCAGTTCATTTTCCCATTAGAATAGCAAATTAGGAGATTAGATTTATTGGGATTGTTTTTGTTGCTCGTTTCCGGGGTGTGAATGTAATGCTAACTTAAATTCATGGAACTTTGCAAGCAGTTAATTTTTCTAAATAACCAAGAAGTTAATGACAGTCACTAGACAACCCACAATTGAAATAGTAATCCAATCAATGCAAAACGTAAAAATTATCATTTTGTATTTGACTTTGATTAACCACGATCGATTGCCACTTTATTACTGATCAGAATCGACTGAAATTGTATTTTGAATTGCGACACCTATTTGTCAGGAACGCAGATAAATGACAGGAAGGAAAAGGATGTTAGTTAGCTGCAACTAGAGGCCGGTTATACTGTACAAGCATTACCGGAGTGCATGTTTTATATGAGATAAATAAGTATGAAACTGATGTAACATTTCGCGTTTTTTCGCGCCACCATAAAACTATTCGACTGTATTTTTTTCGAAGCAATTTTTTCTGTTCTGTTACCAGGTATTCAGATGGTTCCAGACTTTTACGTAGGGTAGTTTGGGGTAATTTGGACCCCCTAAGGAAAACTCCTGTTATTTCGTAACCTGTTTTTTCTACCCCATAAACGTAATGTACTATAGTAATATAGATCTGTTTTCTATGTTTCTACACGAAAAAACCTTGATATTAAGGTCAAAAGAACAAAAAAAAAAAACGAAACTAAAAATTATGATTTTCGGACATAAAAAAATCGTTTGGGGTGAAAATGGACAGCTATTGGGGTAATATGGACAGTGTTTGGGGTGTTGTGGATAGGGTAAAAAATGTGAGTTTTACAGTATCAATAGTTGCTTAATACACAGTAGAAGGTGGGATCAGGCATACGGAATGATAACTGCAATTCTTAGGCATTGCACAGTGGTTCCACATTAGGCCAAAAAAAATTCCTTTCTCCAATTATTCATACTAGAAACTGAGAATGCGATCGTGTGTCGCACACGCGCGTTTGTGTGTTTGTGCATGTGTGTGTGTGCGTGCATGCGCGCGCGCGCCTGTTTGTGTGAGTGTGTGTGTGCGTGTGTATGTGTGTGTGTGTTTGTGTGTGTCTGTCTATGTGTGTGTATGTGTGTGTGTCAGTGTATGTGTGATGTAAGTTTCACGAGAATCGGATGATATACCAATTTTTGGCAGCACTTTGAATGTTGCTGTGTCAGGAAATTTCAATGATTTTTATGTTCGAAAATCACAATTTTGAGCTTAACTTCGATTACCTAATTCCCTCAATTTTGATCTGATTTTGGATCAACGAGTTTCGTTTTGAGGGGAAATTTATGTTATTTTTCAGAACTCTTGTGTACCGTACAGTCTCGTGAAACAGTTCGGAATGATCGGATAATCAACAGCCTATGAAATTAACCGTATTTTTCAAATTTTTGGGTTCCGGTTTGCATATCGTCGTTCCAAATCCGTTAATCCCGAATTCGCGAAACGGAAAAATATATAACGAATGTACGTTGACGTACGTGTTCGATAGCTAGCGGAGAACGAGTGGACTGTAAGGAATGGGGTATCACTGCGCAGACATCCTGGTAGAAAGAGAATTCTTGCACCTTCTGCTAATGACGCTGCAGGCCCAGGTATCCTGTACCCGCGTCCAATCTTCGTGTTATATTCCCAGCTGACATCCATGCCGGTGGGATTTCGGGTTTAAGTAAACAGCGACACCGATCATAATTTGCTATGCACTAGTATATTACATCTTAAGCCTAAGTACAAATAAATATTTACAAAGATGGACAAGTGGTTAACGGCGACTGACTTAAGCGTTAGATATGCCACCTGATATAGCCTTATCCAAACAATATCCTCATTGTCGTTAATGAAGGCTCATTGTAGTCCAGCATGCGCGCAAACTGGCGTCGCTTGACCGTCGATCGTGGATGGTGTGCACAGTCAGTCCTTCACTTGTTCGGTTGCACTTCCGAACAGTACGATTTCTTATTTTTCCTTGAAAGGCCTTTAAAATTCCTTAAATTTTCCATTAAATCTTTTAATCGGTCAAACGGCTCAAAAGTTATAATTTTTTGAAAAATGATTGCCGGTTTTTCGATCAAGAAAGGTATACCAATGTTGAACATGATCTGAACAAAAAAATAAATCTGATAATAAGAAAGGTTTAGCGGCATTTTAGGGGAACAACATTTTCGGACATCAGAAATGAGTTCAGCACCCAAAAATTGGCATTATATGTCATTTTCAAGAATTTTAGAAAAAAAATTAGGTTTTTCCAACTTTTGTTCAGAAACCCGCCACTCTGCGGGGCATTAAAAACACTTTTTGTACAGATAAATCATCCCAGATTGCCTGCAACACTTTTTACAGTTCATTGTTTGTACACTGCCGTCTATCCGTTCTTTTTTATATGCCCGCGGCATCAGTCCGACAAAAGAATTTACTTCGAACTCGCCTGACCATAACACCCCAAAAAAACTGTCCATTTTACTCCAAACAGGACGCCTTTCTAAAAACTCATTTCCTTCCACTATTTTCGGTCAAACTTATCGCAATCTTTCATTAAAATGTACTCTTTTACTAGAGAAACACGGCTGCAAAGCTCATTGGACTGAAAACAACGAAGAAAATCTCAAAAAACCTTAAATACACAAGCGTAAAACTTACAGCAAAATCAACTATTGATGTTTCCTTTGTTTACATTGGCACTGCGGTGCACCTGTCATAGCAAACCATGAAATTTTTATATTAGTTAGGGTTTAGTAGTTCAAGGAAAGGATGAAGTAGTACATGGAACCCAAAAATGTAATACTTTCCAAGATAAAGCACCCATTTCACCCCAGGGGTCCAAATTACCCCAAACTACCCTACGTTTCCCAAACATGACTAAGGTTTCGAAATAGAATGCAATTTCAAGAAAAATGATCACGTAACCAATTGTCACCTCCCATAAATTTAGGACGCGGGCGCAAACCCACCGAAAATACATAAAATTCAATTTCACAAACCATTTGCTGCCTTCCCGCCACTCTTCCGTTATTCGCAGGCACGATCTTTCGCGACGAGCTGCTCCACCCGATAGCCCCTTCCCCTGACAGGTCACCGCCACTTTTCACACTGTGTAATTTTATGTAATTTCAGAAAGAACAATTAAAGTGGCATTCTACCGGCGAATCGGGCCGTGCCAGGATGTGGGAAAAGTACGATTGAAAAACGAGCAAAACTATGTGCTCTGGCACTGTTTGAACTTCGGTTCTGCCAGAGGAAGGAAACATACACCACATTGTGTACGTCTAGCGGTACCTTGCTGCTTCTGGTGCAGAGGAATTATGCCACTGACGAAGTAAAGCGCTGCGGAAGCTAAAAGTTAAGAAACTCTTCTTATTGCATTGTGGGGGATGCTCCCAGGGCAGGGTTGCAGCTAAATTGGTCGACCTCACAGAATTGTATACATACCTGAAAGAAAGGCAAAAAGAAAAAGATTACAATGCAGTTCAACTACAATATATGATTTTCTTGCTGCTATATGTAATAGTTGTAACATAATTCTGCTTTATTTATTGCAACAGTCAGATCCTGTAATCGCACAGATCTGATTTAGCTACTTTATTTTAGTTTTAAAACACAATACTGATTACATCAGTGGAACCGTGCCAACCGAATCCAGTAAATCATTGGTCACATAAAACTTGCTCGACTTCTTACATCAGCTTAGGTGTTGATGGAACAAAATAAATTGGCTTACAAGGTGCGGTCACAGAAAGAAACTTTAATTACCAGGGGTACACATAAACACATACCCTATAGTTTTTGTAGGACGGCACTTTTCTGGTACATCCATCCACACAGAATTCACTATCGCTGCTTGCCAAGCCATTCATTGCCATTAAGTCTGTGGACCTTCCATAATAGAACATTTTCCCATGCTGCTGTTCCCGGACAGATCTCCGAAACCCTTCCCTAGGGGCTACTTCGAAGTTATTCTTTGCATCCATCCGCAGGATTGGAATAGCCGGGCAGCAGAAATTTGCGCTCCTTCTTCCTGCTTTATGCTACAGGAAACAAGACAGGATGTGCGATAATATTTATTCGTTTACAGTAGTTATTTAGTAGTGAACTCCGCTAAATAATGGGAACATTCTTGCGTTGTATAAGCAAAGAAATTCCAGTATGTGTAGGTACTTATCATCCTCTTTTCTGAGAACGGCAGCTGTTTGAAGCTTGCCAAGTGAAGAGTTTCGGCTTTCATCCAGTCACAAACTGACACGATGGAATGGTGAAATTCGTTTGATATGCAGCCCGGTAACTCTTCCAACAGCACACTACTGCAGGACTAATCAGCTGCGAAATAATTTCAAAACCCACATGTGCCATCTAATGAATGTCACTTGAGTGCAATTGAAGCCACATTGTGGAGTATGTAGGGTAAGTTAAGAGAGGGAATGGATGGATAAACATTTTCCACCGAAACAACAAAGTAAGCCTTTAGGCACTTTGAAGTTACTATAATTTACCCTTCACTTTCTGCTCAAAGTGAGGTTACTTAAATAAGAGAACAAAAGATTAACTTCACCTTTTGTAATTGGTACTCTAACTAAAAACAGAGGTATGCAGGGTGCTTATGTTATATGTAAACCGTCACAAGCTCATTGATATATATTTAAGTCTCCAGTACATCAAAGGTTATCACTTTTCAGTCTCTACAAAACATTTTATCGAAAAAAAAAAAATTGGCACTTCCCACTTTTACTCGCAGGTGTGATCCCATGCCAAGTAAGTTAAAGAAGGCCTCTTCTAATGCTGTATTATTTACAGTCCTTCGTAATGGATTCTAAAATGGAGCCAGAGGTGGACTGTTTCAACTGTTACAAGTCATGCCGCTCCATCTGGGAGGTTCTTAATGCATTATTTTTAATCACCTTCCGTTATAATTAATTTTGTGGTAATTATTCAGCTCCCTAAAACCACTAATCAGCACCTAGAGTCAGTGGTGGGCACCATTCCGCTAATTCGCTAATTCGCTAATTAGCAACGCAAAAATTCAGTTAGCGATTTAGCGGTTTCGCTAATTTTTGAGCTGGTTAGCGAAACGGTTAGCGTCGCTAAAATTTTGGCCTTCGAAACGCTACTCGCTAATTCGCTTATTTTTGTAGAGAAGCGACAATAGAAATATTTAGAAAAACTGTGGATTGCTGATGGCGTACGTAAATTGATTCGAAAGATGAACATACTTTACTGCGAAAGTTACTATTGTCAGTTTTTTTACCCTAGAATGGAATTCCAGTTATCGTACAAGCAACAGGAGCTTTTTGAAGAACAAGCACAAGGTCGGCACACCAAGAACTTTGGTAAATTGCAATGCGCTTGAAATTATGACAACTTTGGTTCTACTTTTTCGATTCAGATAATAATTGAAATTTTATGACAACATTCCTAAGAGTATCTATTTTCAATGCAAACTAAATAACTTTTATTATTCTTGTTTTTACAAAATCAAATATGAATACCGTTTCGTGAACCTCTTATTGTAGGGGAAAGTAGGTAAAGACGGACACTGCGGGTAAGATGGACACTTTTAATATTTCACAAACTAGAATGTATTATGATAGTTGAGTGATGCGAATACCTTCTTTATAGTGTGTTAATGCTTTTGAGTTGCATTATCGGTTTTCAGCAAGCAATCTGTCAAATTTGTGAGTAAAACAAAGAATATTTTCTTGAACGCGCAATTTTATGTAATTTTTATTCCACGGAAAATAGTGAAAAACTCGTGAAACTTACGTGTTTTCATTTGTTCACAATAGTAAAGTGATTAATTAGTCTTTCCTCGGTTTTCTAGTGAAAATCCAGCAGATTTTCGATGTTCCGATGAAGAGCTACGATCGTTTGAAAAATTTACAACCAGGTCGGGCAAGACGGACACACTATGGTAGGGAAAGATGGACACACGGTTTTTTCAAAAATTTTCACATGTAGCATCTGTTGTGTACTACAGCAGATATTAATCACTTAGCAGTTAGAACAAGCCATTTAGGCGAAGAATTTTCGCCTTCATCGGAACCCATCCTCTCAAACTGTGCACGTGATGTATAGATGGACTCTAATAACGTAGAGTAATGTATGGCCATCACTTAACACATAAATCAAAAGAATACTTAACGTACTACATCTTTTTTGTGAGTATCCACCTTTACCTTTGTAGTGTCCATCTTACCCACCCCAAGTGTCCGTCTTTCCCAACCATGTCAAAAAACAGCAATTTATAGTCTTATTTTTGAAGACCCAAAACCCATAAAACTTGAAAGAAGTTCACTAATACCAAAAATGATTATGAAAACAAATGACCTTGAGTTTCAATTTGTATGACTACTGCGATCTAAATAGCAATACCTAAGTAATTATTTAGATTAAACCTTAGGGTGTCCGTCTTTACCTACTTTCCCCTAAATACTTAGCTTTAAAAAGCAATTGTTTTCGTTTGTTTAACCAAAAAAGATCAAAGTGGTCCAAATCTTACAAAACACGAGCAGTAAATATAGCGATATGACTATTTACATATTCAAAAGTTAGAGATTGGCGATTAGCGAAAGTTCCGCTAATGTGGGTTTAGCGTTTAGCATTTAGCGATTATCGAGCTAAATTTTCCGGTTAGCGGCTTAGCGATTAGCGTCGCTAAATTTTCGTTTAGCGGTGCCCACCACTGCCTAGAGTGTTTAACGATAATGAATTAAAATTAATAGACTATGATTAAAATAATGAAATAGTAAATTGTATTATCTTGCGTTTTTGAAAAAATTTGAAGTGAAACTCTGCAATTATTATTTTCTGAGAGGCATGAACTTTCTTTATTTTTTATCTATTTATTATATTTATATTTACTAAAAAAGAGTTTTGAAATGGTGGCCCTTTTTAATGAAAGTCCAGATAACTTGTTGAAAAATAAAGAAGACAAAGTTGCTTAGGTGTCATCCATAAATTACGTAACGCTCATAGGGAGGAGCGGGATCATTGTGCGTTACGATTTGTTTCATGGGAGAGGGGGGGGCTAAGATCAGCGTTACGTAACAAAAAATCTCTGGAGAGGCTTTCCAAAAACGAGTATTAACCCTCTAGTGCCAAATGCCGCCATTTGGCGGACTTCAGTCAAACCTCTAAAAAGCTTCAATAAATATTTAAAAAGTGTTTTTTATGATTAATAGTGATTTTACCGAAGCCCGTCCAGAAATTAACTTGGCCACTAGAGGGTTAAGCAAATTCTTCTACAGCGTTACGTAATTGTTATGGGGGGAGGGGGGGGGCTTGCGTTACGTAATGTATGGATGTAGCCTTAGTTTAGTAACGCCTACACATTCTAAAAGTTTCATTGAATTCGGAGAGGATGCGTCTACGAGTTGGTGCGAAATCTGTCTAGAGGAACTTGTTCAAATGAAGTATTTAGAAATCCAACAATTTGTTGTTGAAAATCTCGTAACATGAAAACTACAAATCAATCAAAACTAAGTCAAGGATAATACTGTAGAAAACTTCTTGAGAAAACAAATATACTGAGAAAAAATCGGTAATTTTCGGTAAAAGTTCTCTAACCAGGATTAGAAGAAATCGCTTTTCTCTCTGAGCTTTTGGAGTGCACTTTTTTTTCATTTTGTCGACCAGTGTAATCAAAGTGATAGATAGATAGAGCTCTCTCGTAAACAAACACAGAAGCATGCTCACTCAAAGCAAGCATTTTACTAGTGGATGGCAACTAGGAACGTCCTAAATAAGTAGTAGCAGGTAGCAGAAACAGTATCAGCTGCAATAGGTGTAGCGGCACTTCCTTCAGTAAAAAACCGTTTTTGTACGGTAGCGGTAGCATCAGCGGCATAGTGAGAAGCTGTCGTATTTTGACAACACACAAACGTTTTAGGGATGTTGACAGTCAAAATCTGTCGGCCGCAAATCGATCCCATCATTTCATTATTTCTAGAGTTTCACACAAACAAATATTGTTGGGTAAAAGGTAATGACATTGAAACAACCCTTTTGTTATTTTTCTCCAGTTTGAGCTCTAGGGCAAAACCTATGTTTACCAGTATAATTTATGATTAAATTTCATTTGATTATTATGATTGATTATTACAAATAAATTTAGTCAAATAAAAAAAATTATCGCAATAAATCATGAAAAACTTTATTGAGATTGGAGATACGTATGTCCTGTTTTCGGCAGAGTAATTACCCACAAAAACTTCCCATTTTTAACGGTATTGAACTTGTAATGGCTCAATATACCGTACCCACTTCAAGCAAATGCCGAAATGTTCCAAAAAATGAACTTTCTGGATAATTAAACAAATTGATTTTCCTGCTTAGGGCCCTGCATTCCTCAAAAAAAAATCAAACTAATAGTTTGAACTATTAAGAATCCTTCGAGAATTTGTAAATATAAAACATTATTACAATTTGAAGTACTATAAATGTTTAAAAAAATCTCAAAAATTTGTTTTTTTTTTTCAAATTGGCTGAACATACTTCCGAAGTGCCTATTTCTTTGTAGTAATTTTCTCAAAATATATGCGGCAATTTTTAAGTTTAGTTGAAGAATTGTGTAAGGCGTTGTACACAAATTACGTAACGCTAAAAATCTAGATTTCACGACTCCCCCCCCCTAAAATTACGTAACGCTGAACAGCCTGACCCTCCTCTAAAATTTTCAATTTCAAGCAAACATCACAGTTACGTAACTGTCTCTACTACCCCCCCCCTCCCCTTACCTCTACGTTACGATAAGTAACGCTGACTCAACCCCCCTCCCCTCATTCATGCGTTACGTAATTTGTGTACGACACCTAGAAACCATAAAAAATTGATTTGGGCTGAAATAACTCAACATATTCTGGGGAAGTTAGTATAAACCTGTAAATATTTAAAAAGCTCTATCTTTTCCCTCTCCACAACTGTTACAACAGATCGGTTACGGAATGACCGAGTAAAAAACAAATGCGCTGAGTTATTCAAATACCTTTTAAACGGTATTTTGACCATAACCTAAAATTTTAGGGATGTTTGAAAAATTTCTAGTATGAGCAAATGTTTCGCTCCACAAGACCTACGACATACAATAGGTAACCAGATTTTCTTTTGAAGGTATCTCCATTCTCGAAGAGTTTGATAATAATGTATATAAATGTTTTTTTGATATCCATGATCTTAAAAATAGTGGGTTTTGGATGGAAATAGTTAGAATAGTGGACTTTTAGATTTTTTTTTTATTTCGCTCACAACAATTGCAAATCAATTTACGACGATCTTCTTCCGACAACGCCTTTTTCTCAACAAGCATCACTTGACAGAATCGACTGGTCGTGTTACCAGTTATATAAAAGTAGATCTTCATTTTGTGGAACAGGATTTTTCGATTTGTGCAGCACTTCGAAATCGTAGACCAATTTAAAAGTTGTTCGGATTGTTTTTCCTCACACGCTAACTCCAGAAATTCTTGCATTTTTTTTTTATTTGTAGCACACACTACTTCAATTAAATGATTTTGGAATGCTGAAAAGTGCAATTGGTGTGCCACAATAGTGGCACCCTGCAAGTTGGAATGCTTTCTCGTCATTGCGGATTGCCATTTGTACATACTAAGTATTTCATAACAGATATTACAATACCGTCTGCCGGGGTGAGATTAAGCCACGGGGGTGAGATTGAGCCAAAACGGGAAATGTTTGTATGTTAAATTACTTGAGATTTACAAAACCTAATTCCTCAAACTCAATACTTTATGAAACATGACATATTTATTCACAACTTAAAATGGAATATAGATAATATCAGTGAACTGTTTCGCTTCAAGAATGTCTCAAAGTACAGGGTGAAAAACATGCGCAAATAACGTTATCCAAAAATGTCCCAGGAAAACCAACCCGATCAAGAAATCACATCAACTTACTGCTCAATTGGTACGTTAGGATGTCGTCTCCAATGTGTTGAGGAAATATTATGCATTGAACCTGTGCCGGCTCAGAAAATAATGTTTCTCCAAACTGTTCACTTTTCGAGCTCTTTTGGGGTGAGATTGTGCCAAGCTATATTGAACGGCACAGTGTGTGGAATTCACATTCACGACAAAATTATATCAGTATACACCAAAACACTTGCATTGTTTACATTTGGTATGTTTTTTTTTCCCCACAGCGTAAGGTATGTTGTCTAACTATGGTATTCTTTGAAATAATGACTAAAAGCTTGAGAAGCTTACTGTTCTCAATTGTTAGATGGAAATTTTCAATGATTGATATTACTTATGGAATGTAACAAAACTTTGTACACCAATTCTATATAAACTGATGACTTTCAAAGCGACTTCTTCGGTTGTGGGTACATTTCCAGAGGTTTTGAGATCTCCAATGGAATATACAGTTGTCAATGACACATAATAATTGAAACGAAAAGTCTTCTCAAACTTCATGTCCTAACGTTTCCCCTTTTTAGGCTACCTGGAGACGCCACTATGTGTATAGAGACTGTCTATAAGCCACGTTCTCATAACTAATTACTCTATGCATCAATTTGATCCAGCCATACATTTTTATATAATTCATATGATACATAGTTTCTGATCAACCCCTTAAAGCCCCTTAATAGTCCACGTTGTTTATGGTCGTCCCTATTCCTACTGTTTTATCATGTTAGTCATGTGGATTATTCGTATACACACTACTGTTCATTTAACAGGTATTAAATTCAACTTTTTGTTTTTGGCACAATCTCACCCCATAGAAGGGGTGAGATTGAGCCAAAGTTTATATATTTTTAGCAAAATTATAGTTTATTGTAACTCAACCATATTTGTTGTAGTTGATAACCAAACATTCTAGAATGCATTGGTGTATTTTGGATCGAATTCTTTGCTTAAATGTGTGCGTTAGAAGCTTGAGATCAAAAAAGCATCATTTTTTGGCACAATCTCACCCCGGATGACAGTATGTGGTATTTCAATTTCTCGACTAAATATTTTAGCGTTACATTTTTTGACATTGAGTTGGAGTAGGCTTTTATTGCACCAAGTAATAAACTGACTTCTTTCTGGAGTTCTTCTGCGTCACTAGAGTTGCTGATTTCAATGAAGAGTTTCATGTTGTCTGCGTAAATTAGTATGTTTATTTTTTAGGTATGGGGGAAATTTCATTTACATACCTTTCACTTTGTATGTAAATGGAATGAAATGAAAGTGAACTCAAATGCGAACCCTGGGGCACCCTGGAGGAGACTGAAATGGGGTTTGACAATTTATTTTGAACGCGTCCAATTTGTTTGCGATTTGTTAGATATGACTGGAGTCAACACAGGAGTTGAGACGCCAATCCACATTTTTGCAGTTTGAAGAGTAACAATGGTATGTCGATTCGGTCAAAAGCTTTACTGAAGTCAGTGCAAAGGGTTTCTACGTGTCTACCATGGTCCATGGCGTTGAGAATAAAGGTTGTATATTCCAAAAGATTCTAGGTCGTTAAAGGTTTAATAAAGTTATGCTGTTTTCTAGGGATAGGTTTTTTTACTTGCTGAAAAATTTTGTCATTCAAAAGTTATTCAAAAAGTTTTGGAATGAAGGCGAAAATGGCAATTCCAACGTTGTTACGGACGTCAGCTTTCGCGCCTGATTTAGAAAAACAGGCACTAAATAAAATGACACCAAACTCTCGAGGAAAACTTTTAGTGAAGGAGGAGCCCCGTAGACTAGGAAATGGCATAGTAAATACTTGTTGCAAAATCGTTCACAAGTAACCAAATCGTTTGTATACTTAAGTGTCGAGAAAAAAGGAAGTGTTTGGTTGTTTAGTTTGATTTAGTCTGAGACAGCGAGTTAAACCTGATATTTGGCCTTGCTTCCAGCTTTTATTCGAAGTAAGGCTAAATAAGGGTTAAACAAGGCTCTACATTTTTCAATAGTATATTATTTGGCAATATAAAATAACAGTTTTTCGCATTTTAAGGCCCAAATACACACACGGCACAAAGACACCTTTTCCATACAAAACAGAAGGCGTGGACCCTATCCCGCCTTCCATTTTGTATGGAGAAGGCTTCATTACGCCGTGTGTGTATTTGGGCCTTTAGTAGACTCATAGCTAATTGCTGTAAAAATGAGGAAAATCCGTTGTAAACTGACTCGGTTTTAAACAAAAAGAAGTGGACAATTTTCGTGACGCTCTCGAAGCTTTGATTTTGATTTTGCACCACTCTCTCAAAATATTGCCGTGAGACGTAATTCTACGTCAATAATATTGTCAATAATTACATCGATATTTTTTTCTTTTTGTCCATTGTTTTTCGATAATGGTTGGTCTTCCTCAGGGACACTATTATATTACAGTAAGTTAATCATTTCTTTTTACAAATTTTGTCTACTTACAAATTCTAGTTAGAAGAACCACAGGTTTTGAATACCATAGCAGAACAGTAAAAGTAAGAAAACAGTAAAATAAAATAATGTTGAATCACAAATAACAGACTTAAAACCCCATAATTTTCCAATTTCGCAGAATGTGTAAATTTGTAACTTATTTTAATATTTTGTTTCAATGAAGATGATTTCAACCAGTGTTGAAACGTTGAAAAAATCAAATACAGATCCCGTTCGATTTTGGCACGTTTCGTTCTTCGATTTTAGCACATGTGCCAAAAACGAACGGATTTTTTATTCATATTTGCAAATTTTCTCGTTTTGCTTTTACAAATTTAAGTTCAAGAGCCGCCACAAGAAAGGTATTTCGGTCCTTTATGTTGCCGAGGAGGATGGACGAAATCGGTCAACTGATTCCGGATATATGGCCGGAACATGTTCCGGTAATATAATGGTCACGACTAAAGCAGTGCTTAGAATCGTACCATGCCTGTCATGGTCGCCATATGCTACATGCGGTACCAAAGTGTCATGGTCGCCATATGCTACATGCGGTTGTGTCCCAGATATTCCAGGATTATTTAACCTAAACCCATTAAGCGACACCTTTATCGATCCAAAAACTAGTCCATTCGCCATATTTAGAGGCTGAGTGATCATAGGCCACTTAAAAAAGTAAAAATATATGATGGAAATAAAACCGATCGTTTTTTGCGTGGCTAGATTTTGGCAACATAAAAAATTTTAGGGGATACGTTCCAGATTTGTAATTTGTATTTAAAAAAAAAAAACTAAATTGAGTTGAAAAAATTACGTAGAATACTGTCCCAAAATGTTTGAACTTTGACTGAATATGATAGTGGTTGTTCTGAAGGCCAAAATACTATGTTATAAATTTTCAGTATTTATACCAAAAATTGTGTTTTTTCTGAAAACGGATATATGTTTCCTTTTTTTTTCACGGAAAAAGTAATTGAAATGAGGTCGATATCTTGTACCGTTTTTAAGCAATGGATGAAAGCAACCCGCGTTAAAAATCGTTAAAAAAATCCTTTATGTACCTACTTTTTTTTTTCTTCATCTATAGTTTATTTAACACGGCACAAATACAATTCAATGTTTAACGGCGCCAATTATATCTTGTAGCTTACTTTCTAAAGTATCTTAATAACTAAAAGCAAATTTTTTATCCTCGCTGCCGACTACGAGCTGAAACTAAATCTTACTTAAAGCTAGAATGTTTTGCATTAAAAGCACTGATTTGTTGTTTGATGGTTTTCCATCGCCATAGGTAAGCAGCATATTGAATATGTTCCGCTGCTGGGCCAAGATATTACGGACTGGCATATTGGGTTGTCTCCCTCGGGACCTGAGAGTATCGTGCGGGTCTAGTTGCTGTTTCCGGATCCGGGGTCTTAACGTGTTCTTGTCGTTTGGTTGGATGTAGGCGGGAGAGAATAGGATAAAACTGGGGCGTGGATGGATTTTAGGAAAACGTATATAAGGGACCTGTAGGATAGGTCACGGCTCGCCAAGACATCACGAACAGGAACAGCCGGCTGCCTACTTTCGGCCTGGAGGGAAGCTATTAATTTAGACCTGGCGTCACGGTGTACAGGGCATGACCAAACCACATGCTCTATATCGTGATAACCCTCACCACAGGCACAGATACCACTTTCACCGAGCCCAACACGACGGAGATGCGCGTCAAATCTATAGTGATTGGACATAAGCCGGGACATCACGCAAATGAAATCCCGACCTACATCCAACCCCTTGAACCACGGGTTCGTCGACACCTTGGGGATTATGGAATGTAACCACCTTCCCAGTTCCCCTCTGGCCCGGTATCGAGCAGTGAGAAGGGACCCACGCTAAGGTAATCTGATACGATTTTTCGGATAAAGCACTCAGATGTTATTTTCCCCAGGAAACACGGAGAGTGCTTAACATCTTTCATCGATCGGAGAGCCTCAATGGAACTGAGACTGTTCGTAAAGATGAAATAATGGTTCTTGGGCATTTTTTCGATAATTCCTAGGGTGTACTGAATTGCAGCTAATTCTGCGACGTAAACAGAAGCAGGATGATCGAGTTCATGGGAGACGGTTAAATTGTTATTGAAATCAAGAAGTGAAGATCAAGAAGTGATCCGTCAGTGTAGGACATATTGTTGCAGTTGATGTTTCGATATTTATTGGAAAAAATTTTGGAGATCTGCTGCACGCGTAAATGATCCGGGATTCCACGAGTTTCTTCTATCATGGATGTATCGAAAAACACAGTAGAATCAGAAGTATTTGATAAGTCGACACGATTTGGAATATTCGAAGAAGGGTTAATATTTTGGGACATGTGATGGAAATACAATGTCATAAAACGGGTTTGAGAATTAAGTTCGATTAACCTTTCAAAATTTTCAATCACGGGACGGTTCAAGATCTCACATTTGATAAGAATACGAGAAGACAGGCTCCAGAAGCGGTTTTTCAATGGTAGTACTCCAGCTAAGACCTCCGAACTCATCGTATGGGTCGAAGCGGAAGCAGAAACACCCGTATTCAATAACAGACAATATCGTTGTTTGGTAAAGCCTTATAAGGTCTCCTGGATGGGCTCCCACCATTGTCCGGTTATTGTACGAAGAAAATTCACTCTTTGTTGACATTTTTTCATCAGATACCTCACGTGACAACCCCAGGTGCCTTTAGAGTCGAACCAGATACCAAGATATTTGTGTACCAAAACCGGAGAAATCGTTTTACCCATTAATTGTGTTTGAAGCTGAGCAGGTTCATGCTTCCTAGAAAAAACTACTATCTCAGTCTTCTCCGGAGAGAATTCGATACCTAGCTGTAAAGCCCAAGCAGACAAATTGTCCAAGGTATCTTGCAATGGTCCTTGCAAATCGGCAGTTGGTTGGGAGGAATGCTGTAAGAAAAATTTTAATTGGATCGGGTACATTGAAATTTTCAAAAACCCTGTCCACAATGTCAGAAAATTTCACTAATCCAGAGTTTGTTTCATCAACTGGATGTGCAAAAGGAACAACTGGGGTTTTAGACGTTCCTGGCAGTGCTGGGAACTCCTTCTGGGACTTTAAATTTGCAAGCCCAGGAGGAGTTTGCTCCGGTTTTTCCGCAGCACTGTTTGGTTTGTTTGTAACTTTCATTTCACTTTGAGAAATCTTACGACCTTTTCTGGGAAGTTTAGGAGACGAAATATTTTTCCTCTTTCTAGACTCCCCAGGATTGGCGTAAGATGTTCCCGCTGGTGAATCGTCAGAATCGGTTTCATCAGAGGACAACAGATCAAAAGGGTTTGATGTAATGGGAGAAGTGGTAACGGTCTTCTTCAGCATCTCAGCGTAAGAACGCTTCGAACGCTCCCTGAGAGACCTCTTTATTTTATCCCTGCGCTGCATGTACACCGCACATGTCGAGAGCTCATGCTGACTCTCCCCACAGTGAATGCATTTTTCAGCATTTTTACTGCAGGAATCATCCGCATGATTCTCCCCACACTTGCCACAACGTGCCTTATTGCAGCAGTAGGCGGCGGTGTGGCCTAACTGCTCACAATTCAGGCAGTTCATGACGCGAGGCACATATAATCGCACAGGGAGACGAACCCGGTGGATCGAGACGTGGCTTGGTAGCGCTGACCCGGCGAACGTAACTCGAAACGAGTCTGACGGAGTGTATACTGTTTTGCCACCGATGATCGATGCTGACCGCAATTGCTTGCAGTCGAGCACCTTTACATCGGGACAGGTTTTGTTGTTAAAGCACCCTTTGGCACTTTTCAGTATACACTCGACGGACAGACTCAAATCGGTTATGACACCGTCGATCTCCACGTCTCGTGCGGGTATGTAAACGCGATACTCGCGTGTGAAGAGCTCAGAGCAAGCTATATCGTTGGCCTCTTTCAGGTTACTGACCACGACACGGAGCTTGTTAGGCCGGACCTTGGAAATTTCGGTCACGCCCTTGTACTCCTTCGTCAGGTCTTTAGAAATCTGCAAGAGGTTCAACTGTTTCGATTTCGGTCCTGCCTTTGGCCGAAAATAGACAGTATAGCTGCCCTGGGCTCCGTCTGGGTAAAGCCTGGGGCGAGGGGGAACTGAAGAATGAACAGGGGAGGGGGTAACAGAAGGGTCAGGGTCAGAGGGGTTCGGGGATGGTGGCGCGAGAGGCGAGGGATCTACATCCATCCCGCTAAGTCTAGCGCACTAGCGCCGACAAGAGCACGTACCTTTTTACTTCTCCCTTCCAGTAAGGTTGGTTGTCCGATCGTTCGAAGTTGCAGCCGTTACAGCCAGCAGCACCAATAAGAACTGTATGGTTAGGTAATTAGCAACTTTTAAAATTCATTTACTCAAAAACGACTAAACTTCGCTTCGTGTGTATACTTGCAAAGGTTTGTTTACATGTCGAAGAAACGTTGTGCAATCCATTTGTTTCAATTTAGTGGTTCGTTTTCGACATGGCTAGAATAGATCTTGAAACCAGAAAGAAAATTCTGCACACTTGGTGCTCTGAAAAAAACATTACCTACAATCAAATAGCAAAACGCTATAAAGTGCACCACACAAGCGTGAAAAATATCATTAGTAAGTATAGCAACGAGTGTACTTTGAAGGATTTGCCAAGATCCGGGAGGAGACCTGGTCCCAGTATGCCCGAACTGGATGGTAAAGTGGTCGAGTACATTAAACTAGATCGATCGGAATCAATGCGTGATTTGGCCAAAAGATTCAAAACCAGCATTGGGATATTTCAAAGAATTAAGACTAGGAACTCTTTGAAGACGTATAAGAAGCGGAAGGTTCCAAAAAAGTCGGTAGAGCAACAATCTCGAGCCAAAAGAAGGGCAAGGAAACTGTACAATCGCATTCTGGACAATTGGGGCAAGTGCATCTCAATGGACGACGAAACATACGTTAAACACGATGCGAAAACACTTCCGGGACCGCAATTCTACACAAAATCAGTGGAAGAGGATGTGGACGATGCGGACTGCACGGTTGAGCTGGAAAAATTTGGACAGAAGGTCTTAGTTTAGCAAGCTATTTGCACTTGTGGTTTGCGGTCATCAATTTTTTTCACGAAGGTTACAATAAATGCTCAAGTATACCTTGATGAATGTTTAGAGAAAAGATTGCTGCCCCTCTATAAACAGCATAAGTCTCCCCCTCTGTTCTGGCCTGACTTGGCTTCTGCACACTACGCTAAACCTGTTCTACAGTGGCTTTCACACAATAATATCCAATTCGTCGAGAAAAACATCAATCCACTTAACTGCCCGGAGCTCCGACCAATTGAACGATTCTGGGCAATTGTTAAGGCGATCTTCAGAAAAGAGGGGACAGTATCCCAAACCATGGAGGAATTCATAAAAAATTGGACAGCAGCAACCAGAAAATGCACAAAAGAGACTGTGCAGAATTTAATGAAAGGAATTCGTTCAAAAGTGCGTTCGTTTATCAGAAGATAAATTGTTGATTTATGTAATCCATGATATTGATTGAAACTGAACTAAACTTCAATGAACTGAAAACATGAAAAGAATTATCAATCCCTTTCAAATATAATTCACAAACAGATATTGCTAATTACTTTTCGATACAGTCCTTACAGCAGCACCAAACAGCCACCAGCAGCGAGCCAGGTGTGAGATCACTCCACACAGCGATACAACTCAACTGTAAACTGATGGCTTCTTCTTTTTCCTCTTTTGTGTCTCGTCCACTGCTGTAGCACAATTCAGCCAGCAGCCAAATCGCTTACGCACCAGCTGGCAGTCACGATGCGAAACAGTTGCACAAAGGCGCGACCTTGAACCCGGATTTATTTCACTCGACCAGGCAAACAATGCCAACACTTGTTCACAAGTCTTTTGTTTTATATTCTATCGGAGCGATCACCAAACACGTCCGATACTGATGCGTGTTCGGCACAGAATCTATTTATGTACCTTTGATAGAATCCAGAATGTAAAAATTGAATCAACAAAAACGATTGGATTTAATATCTACGAAAGTTTCTGGTTGACAAAGTGCATTTGACTGCCAACTGTTATCAGAATTTACCCGAGCACGTTAGATCGCAAACACATATTAGTGCGATTCGTTTGTGTTTGAAAGGGCTCAAAAAACGCTACGAAGATTTTTCAGCTCTTTGAATAATGGTGTTTCGGAAGGGTGATTATAACAAAATAATAGATAGTAAATTGCATTAGACCTCTCTATGTGATATATGCAATCCTTGAATCAACAGGATTTGTAGCAGTAAATGTAGAAACCTTGACTGCGAAGAACTGCTGGGGCAGTAAAAATGTTGCCTGTACTCTGCAATTTATTATTTGAGCCTCCGATTGCCGCCGCAGCAGGTTGGGAATTAATGTGCCAATTTAGGAGGATGACCTCTCTTGATTGTATCTATTGCCAATATTTATCGCCTATCAAACTGATAGGTCAAAAATATAGGCAAAACGGGTGCAATGTGTTAAAATGTCGAGTGAACAGAAATAGAAATCAATTTTTCGCTGTGAGAAAAAAAATCGCATTGTTTCAAGTGTACATCTACAAAAGGGCAGTGTTATGCTATATAGTACCAATCACCCGTCCAAATTCAGCTGAACAATTAAAGCAAAACTCATTGAAATCAGACATTTGTCTTGTAATCGCTGCCACGAATTACAAAGCATACCAAGGCATGCTGGAAAGACGGCATTGTTGATCTCTGCTCTTAAGAAAGCGTTTGTTACCGCTTTTGTTACCATGTTTCCAATTATATTTTCGGTACCATCTAAATGTTGTACCTACGCTGTATTATTGTACACAATGTGCTTCAACCTCGACCCCCTTCTGTAAAAAATGAGAAGCGCTGGGGGGTGCAATTTATGTTGGGTGCGTAGTTTACCGCTAGACTTCCACCGACCATTATTTACGGCCAATCAGTCAGTCCCGAAACCGAAACCGATAGCCGCAACATGAAAGCTTTATATCGGCCATATCGTCTTCTTTCTTTGCGAGCAAGTGCTGGTGATTATCAATTCTTTATTCAGCTCATTTTCACCAATGCGGTTACTACCTACGCCGTATCATCGTTGCTCTTCTTCCCCAACCGGCAGTGCATTTCACTGTTTGCATCAGGGGCCTATTAACGTCAACATTTTGCCTACCAATCATATATTCATCACGGCGGTGATATTTCATTTCAAATACTTACAAAACTTATCTTATTCATTGAAAGTGCACATTTTACTGAAAACAAATGTTGAGCTCTTGTTTTTTCCATCTAAAACGACATTTACTCGAGAATAAGTCTACCGAAAAATGGGACGTTTACTCTATTTCACTTGTTTTAGGGCAAACCAACCAAAAAGTGGGTACCAGAAACGCTGGTACCAGAATCAATGAGTGGTAGATGGAAAATGTATGGAGTTTGACAGCCACAAGAGCCCCCTGGTTTGCATACATTTTTCTGTGGTGTGCACAAATCACAAATCGCTTTCGCTTCCATTCGACTGCAGCTGGGCGGGTGGTGATCCGGTGGAAAACTGATGCCCGTGGCTGTAATTGTTTTGATTGATAAAGGTTTGAATTGATTAATTGTGTGTAATTACTTTCGGGTGGATTCGATCGACGGTTGGACACGCTCTGGGAAAACAATCGCGAGAGTTTGCATCTGGGTTCGGTTTCAGTGAAATTGCAGTCCGCCAACGAAACGAAACTGGTGCACTGGCGTTCAATGAAGGGCCTGGCGTTTGTTTTGTTTCTGTTGATTCTCAATTTTCTGTTTGGGTTTGTCATCTGCGAACGATTGGTCATCGATTTTCAGCGCAACAACGGAGCGGGCGCCGTTCTGTTGTTTTAGGTGCGATTGGTTTTCGGTGCCTTCGGGGTCCCGCAGCTGTAGGTGTGCTAAATTCGAAATTATCCGTGCATATGGTTGGAAGCTTTCCAATATACATTTGCATAGTAATCAACATCGCCTGTGAGTGTAAGTTTTCACTTGTAGTATTTGAGGACCACCGAACGATTTTGGGCGTTGTTTAAGGTTTGTTAGTTGTTGTTTCAGCAAGAGTTTGGAATTGATAACAAATAGGTTTATATTCTAATAAATATTACTGGAAATAAAATGTTAAAATACGATTAGGGATTTCCATACTAGGCCACAATTCGGTCAACACTATAAATTGCGCTTGTCAAATAAATCATTATTATATCAGATAACTTCTTTCATTTCCATTGACATTTTTGCTGGCAATAGCCTGATAAAGTTCTACGACTAATAATTATCTCATACCAGCATCTCCCTAAAGCAGACTACCAAGTGGCGCACATCCCCTTGGTCTATTCGTCATACCCAAGCTGCCGCTGGCTGGTGTTCCATATAGAAAAGGACCTAATATCTCTTCATTAGCTTAATGAGAATGTAATTGTGCGGTAATTAAATCTCCGACGCCGCACGCCGCCTGGCAGCGAAAAACGCATGTAGCCATTTCTTGCTGCTCACTTTCGGGAAAGAGACAAACCAAACCGTAAGAGGCCACAATCCTAAAGAGTTCCAGACGATGACGGAGCAAAAGGGTCGTCCGCACCCATGAAACGGATCGTCGCGCTAGGGTAATTAATGTGATTAGTCTCCGTAGGAGACGTCACAGGTCCAGGCGAAGTGACAAAATGACTTTGCTTTCATCGCATTCACTGTGGAAAGAATTATGCTTTGCGGTTGAGCTTTCAGTTGAATGAAAAAAAAAACAAATAGTTTCCAAGAAACATTCTAAGCGAGATTGCGAGTTACTGATTTTCCCAGCAATTTTACAGAGAAGATGAAACAGGAAGTGTTGGGAGATATTTGCTCCGTTCAACATAATTAAAAGACATTCCTAAGATTGTTCGCTCAGCGTGACTGCTTCTACCTTGTGGGAGTCATTCAAGAATGAATACAATCTGAACCAAAAATGTTTTGAGCCGACATGCGTCGGAAAGTTGCTGATTCTTATCATACCTGATGACAATTTTCATTTACGGATAGGCAAAAGGGCGAGACATAATTACTTGCGACACAACGAACCACAATTTGTTGCTGTTGAACTTTTCTAATTCTGAAGCTAATTAGCCTCGAAATTAATATACATTCGTTACTGTTCGGGGCGGTATTTGCCGCTGGAAACGCATCGAAAGTGCTGCTTTCGTGGAGGAAATTGTGCCTATTGAACCGTTAGTCTCATTACCGTCTTCCAGGTGCGTTTTGCCCGACGATTTTAAAAGAAAAGTTTGCCCTTTGCTCGTCATGATCCCTCGTGTTTTGGTGGCAAGCATATACCGGTACATGCACGCCATACGCGCTGCAATAGAGGACACAGACAAAAGGTGTACTTGCGAATGCATGTACGATGTTTCTCGCGAAAGGTCATGGAAGGTAGGGGTGCAATACCACCCAGTTTTCTACGCCTCCGGTTAGTTGACTTTAATTTTCCTACCACTCGTAAGACGCTGAGACGACTTTTTGGTGCACGTCACGTCAGCCATGTTCAGCAGACTAATAAAGTTATTGTTACAGTTTTATTATTAAACCGCTTCAAAATTAATGAAGACTTTAGTGAATATGGCAAACATTAAATATTATGCCGGCAAAAGCAAAATAGATTTGATCAACGTAAAGTATACTTGGTAGGGAAGAGTATGCACTCTTCGAGTGTTCTAAACCGGCAATTATCCACACGTATTTTGCTCGTAGGGAATGAGTCGATATGTAATTATATAGAACATGAAAAAGTGAATAGTTGTCATCTTTTACAACGAATATTATGAATAAAAATGTCAAAAGTCAATCTCCCGAGAAACAAGTTGAAGATGAACGGAAAAGATTTTGTTACTTTAGTCACATTTCATCACTTTTTGTGTCTTATGAGCAGACAAGTTACAAACTAAAAATAAGAAAATGTATGACGGCTACGCGCTTGTGTATATTTTTTTCAGGTACGGGTAACGAATTTTTTTCTGATGCCAAATGGTATAAAAACACATAAAAGGTCGAGATTTGGTGCTACCTGAAAAACAAAATTTCGGAAAAAATCGACTTTCGTCGTTTTTTGGACAACGGAGAGCTTAATATAAGATATTTTAGAATTGACTTTTCAATTACTCACAACCCGCTCCAAACCACATGTCATTGTAATTTTTATTAAGCATCTCGAACTTGATTTTCATTAGGGTGGTTCATTTATTTATTGCTAGGTTGGTACAAAAACATTAAAAATGAAATTTATGGTGGTTGAGTAGGAACAATGCTCATATTCATCTGCCTATTTAACATCTAATACTTGATGTACCACAAAGATGGACAAATTAGTTTTCGTGAGGGCGCTGCTAATAACGAGAAATATGAAAATTTAGGATATAAATTTCGAAAATTGGAAGAGGAAGGAAAAAAAGCTCAAGCCGTTTTTCATTAATATTGTTGGTTATGTGCTCGATTTAGCAACAAACAAGTTTAGTGCCAGTGAGAGTGTCGTCAAAAGGCAAGCCAAACAATAAAAAAACATGATAAAGTGTTATTTTCAAACATTCATTTTACATGAACAAAATATGCATGGTCGGTTTTTGAAATTCGATGATGAAATTTTTTCCATACAGTCATTGTCACCCTAGTGTATATTTTCAACATGGCTTGCATCCGCTTACAAAAAAGTAAATGTTTGCGTTTTTTTCTTACGCAGTTTACAGATTGTGAGGCAGTGCTGATAAAAGTCATTTTCCCCAGCAAAATTCTTCAAAAATTACAGCCAATCATTTTCAATTTCCACTTCCAATGATCGCAGCACTCTTTCAGATACACTAGATTTTCGTCCTAGTAACGTGCTGTTATACTCAGATGAAATAGATCGCGCGCATCGTTCACGGTTACGGAATAAAATTTGACGACAAATCCAACCAAATGATCTTCACTTCAAAGCGAAAAAGAAAAACAAACAGTCCACTCAACCAGAATAAACCTCACCGAAACACTTTTTCACTGACACTGACCGATGCCTTGACAATCTTCGTTAACTGATGAACTTATTTTGTTGTCTTGCTTTCATCGCATGAAATATAATGAGGTGTTTTGACAGTTCACTTCCATGTAAAAAGCGGGAAGGGAGAACTCTGAAAGGATTGTAAAAAAATAACGTTTATGGATGCTTTTTTTCACTTTCACTCAAGAATGTCAACAAATATCAACCCTGTTGTGAGGTAATTTAAAGTAGCATATCATCAACGTTTGCATAATGTAAATGGAGCAAAGTATTTTTTCCTTTACTCCGTAATCGTACGGCAAACAAACTAGTAAACTCACA
This sequence comes from Wyeomyia smithii, assembly GCF_029784165.1. NCBI lineage: Eukaryota > Metazoa > Arthropoda > Insecta > Diptera > Culicidae > Wyeomyia > Wyeomyia smithii. Next base: position 62,038,313 of record NC_073696.1, read on the forward strand.
CCGGATATTTTGGAGATCAAAAAAACTAGTAACACGTGCAACATTTGCGACAGTATGTGTTATTTCTTGATAAATGATAAATTCTTTGAAGTTACTTTATATGTAACAAATTTGTTACAAAAGGGAGAATTTTTCGAGTTTATGTTATTACTTTTCAAGGAACAAATTTATTACAAAAGAGAGAATTTTTCGTTATTATTTTCAAAGAACATTTCGAAATCATTTTGTGAGTTTTTAATGAAAAACGATGCCAAATCGAAATTCCTCATTTTGAACAACGTGCTCATAATATGTGCAAAATAGACCCGGAAAGGTTTAATGAGAAAGGAAACTCTATAAATTTGAAGTTTTCTTGAAAAATTTGAAAAGTCATTTTCAACACTAATGTTCAAACGTGTTTTTCTCTAAACTAGTGTGCCAGTGCTGCATGAAACGATTTGGCTTGTTTTACGGACACATAAATATGAAGTTAGTTTACGAAGCTGAGCCGGGACCCGATAAAACAATTAGATGCGCACTTTTACCGTTCACTACTCTATAGCATAGATTTTTGAACTTTGTACCATAGTACACAGAAATGCAATGGAATGCGTGATGTACATTTGACCTAATTTTGCTACACCTTTTAATTACTTTTTAAATAATGTTCGAATGTAATAGTGAAAACTTACAGAAAGCCTCACTTTGTCAGTACACCCAACAACAAGTTTAATCACCTAGTTTTGCGAAGTTTTAATTGAATGGTATAGCTCAAAGCTGAGTCTGACAAGGACTGACTACGTTTCCACGTTACTGCTGTCCTAAGAATGAATTCATTTATTGTCTATATTCAATAAAAAAGTGGAATTCATAAAATGAGCGAGCACCTTAGCAAATATATAGAATGAGAGGAACCACGTAGTAACACGTACATTTAGCTTAACTTTTTGACGGTCGGTAACCCGTCGTTAACTGTCGAAATCTGGTAATTTAAAAACTGTCGTGCATGCTTGGTTCCGCTCTTTTGCTCTTTGAATGCTCATTAGACTACATTTTGTCAAGGAGGAAGAATTCGAACAAGTCATATATGAAGCACTTGTAGAGACACTCTATTTTCACAGTTTGTCTGAACATTGTAATGTCGAAATAATATGCATTCAAAGAGTAAAAGAGCGAAACTAAGCATGCTGTCGTGGCTGAGCCTGGAAAGTCACACCATTGGCGGTTCGAACATGAGTAATTGATCTTGGGTGTTACTGTCCACGTTGCGAAATCTAGACGATGCGGTTTCCTAGCTGCTATGCCCTTTTAAGAAAAAATGATGATCGTAGAGAAATCATTTTAGAATTTTATGTATGTTACCAAATCCCTTCCAGTTTTGTTCTAGTTATAAAATAATGCTTTGATATCGTTTTTCAACGTTACTTCAGACATCAAAATTCACAAGAATGCTTAAATAGCTATAATCTTTCATTTTTTCCAGTTTGAGCTTTTGGAGTGCATTTGTGTACCCAATAATCAACAACAAGGAAAAGACAAAAAATAGTTGTTATTTGCATATGTCACATTTGCAATATAAAACAAATAAAAACCAAATTATTCAATCAAAATTTAAAAAAAAAAAAAACAAAATAACTGAAAACAAATTAAAATAAATCGTTGTAAGATGTAAGTTGAATGAATTGACAAAACTCACTTTTTCATTTATATTTTTTCAATAACTTTTAAATAGAATTTCGTCTAACTTTTCTCAATCCTGAACTTTTTACCAAACTTTCAACAAAAATAAATATTAAGGAAAATTCAACTCATTTTAAATTATTAAAATAAAATAATAGTAATTTTCTAACTATCGAAGCTTTTACCACATCGCAACGCAACGACACGCATAAATATTCGAAACTTATACCACAAAAGATCAAAACATTAGTAGCAGTGGTCCAAATCTTGCAAAAAAAAAACTTTCGAAATTTAAATTCGATGTGACTTGAAAACAAACTCTACATGCAGTTGGAAGTTATCGTTAAAAGCTTTCTTATAAAGCTTCTTATAGACTAAAATCCATTGGATTCCTCAAGGATAATCTACTTTTTAGTTAATTTTTATTTTCCTAGCGAAACGCGACGAAAACTGCTAAACTGCTGTCGGCTGCATGCCGTGAACAAAATTTGAAGCAAGAAGATTGATTTTGATTCAGCGTAAGATGATTACCATAACACTGCCCAAATTATGGTAAAATCAACTTTATTGCAGAAACTGCAGGAAATGGATGTGTACCGTGAATAAACATCATACTCTTTGCTTGAACTCTGCTCAGCTTCTGAAGAAATAGAGATTAACGTTTCGCTGGAAATTTTACAAGTTCGTCTTTAGGAGCAGAACACAAAATGCTTGAAAACTTTTTGTGTTTTAACAAACTCAGAGGAATATTCTGCTGAAAACCTAGAATCAAGGGTATTATAGCGATTTATTCCCTCAACTGCAAAGATTCATAGCAGCGCGGGAATTTTAAATGTATGTTTGCCAGCAAAAGGAACTTAGAACAGGAAATAAACAATCGCGTCCCATCTTTCTCATTAGTTGAAAACTGTTTCTTCTGATGTATTTCAATCCGCTCCTTTAGGACCATTTTGTTAAGGCACACCAAATCCGCAAAAGGGATCGGCAGTTGCATGTGGACTTTGTCAGAATTTTCATTTGTTACACGCAAACCCCTAACGAAAGCGAAACGCTAATTGGTAGAATCTGAGCTTCTTTTCTGGGAAAAAGACCTTTCGTAACCTTCTTCTAAGAGCAAGCGCACCGGTGAGTTGCCATTTGAGTTGCTATTTTCACAACGCTGGCCGTTGCTATTTTGGATAGCAACCGATTTTCGCACCAGTCGTTGCTAATGGGGATTACCAATTCCACTATCTCTTTTTCACACCGGCAGTTGCCAATTTCTGATGACCGTCACTAGCCAGCGTTGGCAAAATGTTTGTTTGTGATGTATTTCGATTATTCTTTGCGGATCTAGTAATAACCAATTTATCCGTCCGTCAATCGTTTCCGGAATGATCTACGTTCTTCCTACTTCATAAAATGTTCCCTCCATTTCACATAGCTTTGTTTCCGTTCTCCCAAGTTATCGATAACATAATTCTTTTGCAGATTTTTTTACTTGTGCGTACATAAATTTTTTCATCCTTATATGTTTATTTAAAGAAATTCCGTAAAACTGGGCACGTCCCGCAACGTTGGCTTAAATGACTATTCTACTGAAAGCTGGCGAACTGTCATTAGTTGTATTCTGTATTTCATGCTGTCTCGGTTCCCACAGTTTGCTATTATTATTTGAAAATTTGCCGCCAAAAAGAACTTAAATATAGAACGCGTAAATTGTTTTCTATTATTTGATTGCTTCTAGTGATGAAAAAAGTGATTTCGCAAAACAAATTTCCTTATACGCGATTAAGAAAATGGTTTTTGGAAAGATTCGGGGCGACTCTCAGCCTAGTAAATACCCAAAAAAAAAACGCCATACGGAGGAAGGTGCCATCCAGCGTTTTAACAACGGTCTATACCGATGACCATTTCCAACGCCGCTTTCGAACGCATCTTAGGTTGTTTTTGAAACAGCGGTAAAGGAGAAAAGTGGTTTTTTATACAACGACCGAACGAAACGGGAAAATAGTTGGTAACACTCCCGAGCAGATTTGCTTAAACCTTCCAGGTTTATTGAATAATATTGGCCAATCTTGTGAGGATTTGAGCTTCCCGCATCGTTTAGGTTGCAGACCAAAATGCCAACCAAAATGATCATCTCAATAAAAAACCTATACAAAATGTTTACCTGCCCGAAAAAACACCCTGAGCAATATTTCAGCTCAATCGGAAATAAAATTGAGTAGTGGTTCACGCCGACACTTGCGTCCTACGACGTGTTTAACAAGCGAGGCAAAACACTTCGTCTCCCGAGGCCGACCAATTGAGTCCGCATTCAAAACACTCATCATCTTCGTAATATTATTACGAACATTCACTATCGAGCACAAAAAAAACAACAGTTTGACATTTCATCAAATAGCAACGATTCGGCTCGTTGCTATCGCGTTGCCAAATTTAATAACTCGCTACTAGCCGAGGTGGGGATTGCTATTTCCCAAATCAACATAGCAACGCCCGGTGCGGTTGCCGCGTTATGGTGGGAGTTGCCAAGCTAACTTTAGAAATTTCAATTTAGCCACTGGTGGGCTTGCTCTAAGCAGTATAAAATACAACAACGTTGCAGCTTTATTTCCACAACTTAATGGTGAATCGTAAATTTCTAAATTTAGCTATAATAGTACACTAATAAAATCTAAACCTATAATACTCTCCCAACTTTCTTCTCCAAATTGACACATTCATCATTATTTATCTTTTCAATTTGCAATTTCCCCCGTCATCGTCCTTACTTATGTGTGTGTGTGTTTGCTAAGAGCCGGCAAATCCCCTTTCTTCATTTGCGTACGTTTATTTATGCGCTTGAAGAGCCCACGATCTGTCGAGCTTGTGCACCCGTCTCGTGACGATGTCGTTTTTTTTGGTGAAATGCCGAGTAGCAATCGATTCGCGGTTATCAAATTTCAAAGCGAATTCACTTGTAGCGTGGATCCCTCTCGAAGAATGAGCAGGCATAAAATTTCCTGCGGGATCTCTAGAAGAAGAAAAAGATATTATATTTTGTCAACATCTAGATATTGCACCGAGTTCGGGATTCATGCTCTAAATTATACGCTTGGTAGTACACCAGCGTCGACAAATTGGGGCGTTCTAGGAATGATTATTTTTGGTATTATTTTTGTTTTGAGGGAGGATACACTTCCGACTTCTGTTGAGATAATTAAAATGTTTGTGTGTCTACGACAAGATGGGCAAAAAAGTTACAGTCTTCGTGTTTCTTTCTAATTGTTTTGATACTTTATAATAAAAAGTAAATAAAAGAGCAATTATTGAAAAAAGTTTGATTCGTATGTTACCGCTCAATTTTTCTAATAACATGGCAAACAAAATTAAATGTTGCTGAACTTCTACAGGTGTTTGTTTTTTTCCTGTATTTTTCTCAAATCACCTTTCAATGCGAAAAAGGGACAAACAAATTCCCATTTCAACAGGCATCAAATGCAATGTGCGAGTACTGAGATTATCGTCCTCGAGACCACAGCAATAGAAATCATTAGCATATAAATTTGTGACACCTAGCCAAACTCCCAGCAGTGGGCCACCGGTGACGGTCTGTTCCTTTTTTGCGATGATAGTGGATATTGATATGGCAAAAGAATGTCGTGTACTGTTTCGTGTGATTGTTTTCTTCAGTTATTGTGTGTTTCCTACGGTGGATTCAATACTTGCCCCCCAAGGTGCTGAGTAGATTGCGATTCGAGTGGAAGCTATCCAAATTTGCGATGTACAAACTATAGCAAGCCGTCGGGGGAAGGAGAAATGTGTTAGTCACTAGTCCTGGCTATAAAGCCATTGTCGCCAGTGGGTGGCACCAGGGAGGTTTCTTTTAAAGCATATAGCGCGAGACATTCGTAAAGTTAAAGTCAGCAACCCGAAACCATCGACGATCTACGGTATGAGAAAATTACTAAAGTAACGGAAGGTCTTTTCGGGTTTCTACCAGTTTGCTGTTATTTTCTTCGCCGCAGGCTCTGTAAAACAATGATGTTTCCAAATATTTGGAATACAAACAGAGGGAGACCGGGTGAAAAGCAATTTTCTTGACGATAGTTCTTGCTGTTTCACATAGTACGGTGCAGTTTAGTGGATTGCATCAAGAAAGTTGTTTTTTTTTCTCTCTCTCTCGAACCCCAAGTTTGCTGTTTCTATTTTTCTTTTTGGCAAAATTACGTACAGCGCCAATAAGCTGCAGCAGGACTAACGACCCATTACACTTTCGCTCACTAATATAAATTATTCAACCGAATATTTGTCTCCAGGGGAAACTCCTTTCGTTTTTGCTTCGAAAACTACAAGCCGAAACAGTCGTACTTTGTAAGACATCAGCTAATAGCTCTGTGTAGCATCTGTAATAGAGTGACGTTGAAGCTATTAAATTTTCAATTTCCCATTTATATCCTTCCGCTGCTACTGCCACTAGTGCAATACCGAACTGCCACTAAACTCCAGCAACCCACACTAGCAGATACTCATCCAGATTCAACCATTGGTGGCAAACAACATTCGCTTCATAAATAATTATTTTCCGCATTACTGATTCATTGCTTTTCACTTTATTTACAGATGTGAACAAATCCCAACTGGCGCAATTTGAGTGTGCATGGATAGCGACGCGATAAAGGCTGCCGGCGGAGGTATGGCTCAATTTTATTGGCGGTGACACGCTACTACTCCCTTATGACAGCACTCTCTCCCCGGATACCGGATTCAGCCAGCTGTGAAAGCTTTTGTAAGTGCAAAGCTCTCCTGGCTTGTGTTTCGATTCGGTTTTAATTCTCGTAGTCACAATTCATAACGACTTTACTGCTCGTGTGTGTACCTACACCTAGCACATACATGCCAAAATGCTTGCTCTCACTTAACGATCAAATAAACAAACAATGCGCGAACGACTTTGTAAATAGCAGTATCGTTTTCCCTCTCCCTGTCATGACTTCGGTCAAGTGGGTTTGGAAAATTGATTCAATTAGTGAGAAGCCATTTTTTCCTTAGTGTTGGAAATGAAATGTAAGCTGCTTAAAATGGAACTGTACTAGCATATATAGAACTGAACTTCGTTGAAATTTTCAAATTGATAGTGAACTTGTTTTGTTTGCAATTTTAACCACACGCCTATACTCTATAATCCTGTGTTTCCTTGTTGTCCAGTTAAAGTCAATTGTTGGAATACACTAGAGATTTTGAGGGAAAAGAGGCAAATGCTAATGCCCATTACTCTATAGTTTATATCCTTTAACATTTGCTAAAATTTTGCTTAAAAATTGCTATTTGGTACTGTTTGAAAAAATAAGTGAAACCGGTTTATTAAATTCTGTTTGAACGTTCAAGCACCGTTCATTCAGATTTTCTTCTTTTTTCAGCAACGATTAAAATGTGGAATTTAAACGATTAGTGATGATATTGATTGACTAACTTCGTGTTTTAATGTTTCAAGAATCTTTTTAAAGTTTGTTCATCCAAAACACTTTTTTTATTTTTTCGGTGACAGATGAACAGATGAATAATTTACATTCAAAAGTCGTGTAAACTCCAAAATGCGCGTAAATTCTACAAAATCTACGAAAACAGTGTAAATTTTAAAATTTTCGGTAAAAACTTAATTTGTAAAGACATTCGCTTATATCGGTTCAGGTCAAGGAAAAAAAACAAAAATGTCATGGAAAATCAGTAGGTATTCGAAAATTTGATATTATATTATGCTACTTTCCACAATAATTTTCCAAAATTTGAATAGGTTCTTTTCAAGGGTTATATATTTTTTTATTTTTCAAACAGTTAACGAATAAATTATTGCTCTATTTGTACTTTAAGTTCTTCTTCTTGAAAACATTTTACCAAATTTTTATAAAGATTTAAGCTAACTTATTTATATCATTTTTCATTATTTTCTGATATTTTTGTGTTCTGTATAATTTTGAAATTCCTGACATTTTAAACATTTTAAATTTTTTTGTTTATTTATTTCTTTGTTATTTTCATCTGGCTTTATATGCCTTTATAATTTTTCGTGATGAAGAAAAGCCTTTTTGAGTCACAGTTTGTTTGACAATAAAGCAATTTTGACATTTTTTTTAAAGATTTATACTGAAAACAAAATTACGTGAAAACATGCTTGCTATTTGCGGTGCTCTTGAATTTTTTTTATATCTTTACAATTCAATCTTTTTCGATTTTTTATATAATTGGACATTTTGGACATGTTGGTGTTTTTGATATATTGAAAATTTGTTACATCTTTGACATGTCAAATGTTTAGCACATTTCAATTGTTCAGTTTCCTAATATGTCGAATATTTGGCATTTTTGATGACGGTGAGTGTTTCATATTTTTTACAGTTTGAACATTTTTTAGTTTTTAAATATTTTTGACACTTTCAAGAAAACATGATATTTTAAACATTTTTGACATTTCCAAACACATACTTTTTTGCTGATTCTACACATAAGGTGTTTTTGACATTTTGAAAATTTGTGACATATTTTGGTACCTTTCACTTTTTGACATTGATGAAATTTATAACGGGTGACAACAAGAATTTTGGATTTTTTGAGTGCGCGAACCGTCTCAGAAATAATCAAAAACAACCTTTCAGCCGGCAAGCAGTCAATGCGCTATTGTTTTGCGGCAACGGGACTTAGGTTTTTCTGTCTAAAAATCTATTGTTTTATTCGTGAATATACGTTTAATCGCTTGCCTCAATCTGTCTTCTTTATGAAATATTGAAGGCCGTGATTCGTCGTGTAATTTTGGCTACTTTTTCGGTGGAATATGAAAATGTTCCACTGGGGGTAAAGTTGCCCACTATACATGGGGTAAACCGGTTGTATACGTATACAACTGCTTGTTGTTTTATTTCAAGACCCAAATGCCTCGACACTACAAAGGGAATATTTACAGGATCAGTAAAGCAATTTCAAGCCACATAAGACATCGATGTTAATCGGCCATTTGGTTTGGTTGAAGCTTTTCTAGTAATATTTATTTAACGCGACAAATTTTCGAAAAAAGTAATCTTGTATAAAAATGGTATTAATGAACAAAAATATAGTTTTAAAGCCAGGACGGTTTGTTTGATCGGTATGATGTCTCCGGCAGAGTCGAAAGTAGTAGTTTTTTACTTCCGAAAAAAGTACACACTGTATAAAAATTTAAAGAAAAGATATAAAAATAGAATTAATTTTTTTTTAATTTGTTTCAAAAAAATCATATTTTTGCCTACAAAATCTACAAAAGGTAAGCTAAAATTTGATGGTTGTTGGATCATGGAGTAGTAGAAATATTAATAGCTCAAGTTTTGTAAAGAATTTGTTCTGGGCGGTTTGTTTGATGTATATAGTCTTTGGTAATTTTATTCTTAAAAAAAAACATAAAAAAATTGAAAATATGAATAAAAAAATTAATAACTATTATGATTATACATAAATTAAGTCTATACATAATAAGTCTTCAGAAAAATCATACAGACAGATTTAATGAGTTTTTATTTTTAAAAATGTTTATAAAAATGTAGGTTTATTATAAATTGAATATCTTGAAAACCCCCAATTCTGAAAAATATATTTTTTTTGAAAACCACAAAAAGTTACCTAAACATTGATTTGAACTTGGTTGATTATCCAATAACAAAAAAACATTTTTTTTTCAGATTTTTCCCAGTGTATATTTTATTAAAAAAGAAAAAAAAATAACATCTACAACTTTGTCAAAGACACTATACCGATGAAATCAACCGTTTTGGCCCTAAAAATATTTGTTATCCTCAAAAAAATGGTGGGCGATCTTACCCCGCATGAAAAAGATCTGCACATTTTCAATGAATTTTCAAAATTGAAAAAAAAGCTGGCAAATAAACAAAAATGTTTTAGTTCTTATTGATTAAATGCGGGTATTGAATAGAAGAACCTTTTAGCGAAGAAAAAAGGAAATTGCAGCCGCAACCTTTTTTTCTATAAATAGAATTGTTTAAGAGGGCGGTCTTACCCCGCTTACCCCTACTCTGTTCTGTTCAAAATTGCGTCGAAACAAGGAGCCTTGGGCAAGTGAATTGTACAGTTCTAAATAAACTGCACTGAAATTTTGGCAAAACACGGTGAATCGTTTCAAAAGCAAAAATCATTCGCTTTTTACTGTATATAATTTCCTGCTAACTTCAACAACTATTCGCCATGGAGGTAGTAAATGATTGGAAGTAATGGACAGAAAAGTATTTCGTTCGTTTTGTCATAATCATGCTTCAGCCATAAATTTTTCGACAAAAACGACTTTTTGAGACATTTCCACTCAGATGCCCGGAAGTCTCGGGAAGTTGATTTTTTCGATTTTTTTCAGATAACACCAGATCTCGACGTTTTATGAATCTCTAAGACACTTGGCATTGATAGAAATTTTCGTTATCGACAAGTTCAGGTACTACTGCCGATGAATTTGTTTCCATCAATCAAAAAAGTGAAACTTTGACCGCTTTGAGGCACGTGTTCCCAAGGTCCCATTGAGCTAAATTTTGGGTGGATGCTTTTTTGGAGAAGACGAAACTTTTGAGCACTACTTCCAAGCGAAATTCGAAAAGTCAATTTTCATTGCCACCCTACTATATATAATCGAGTTCGGCCTCTACCTTTTACAGTAGTAGAAAGAAATTCAAAAATGTTAGTTGTCACCCGTTAGGTTTGGTTTTCGGACACTTTTACCTTTTGAAACTTGATAGTTTTTAACATCTTTAACCTTAAACATTTAAACATTGAACATTACTAATATTTTGAATATTTTAAACTTTTTTAACATTTTTAGCATTCCTGCCTTTATTAACATTTTTAACTTTTTTACCATTTTTAACATTTTTAACATTTTTGACATTTTTACGTTTTTAACATTTTTAACATTTTTAACATTTTAAACATTTTTAACATTTTTAACATTTCTAAAATTTTTAACATTTTTACAATTTTTAACATTTTTAGCATTTTTAACATTTTCAACATTTTTAACATTTTTAACACTTTTAACATTTTTAACATTTTTAACTTTTCATCATTTTTACACATTTTTAACATTTCTAACATTTCTAACATTTTTAACATTTTTAACATTTTCAACATTTTCAACATTTTCAACATTTTTAACATTTTTAACATTTTTAACATTTTTAACATTTTTAACATTTTTAACATTTTTAACATTTTTAACATTTTTAACATTTTTAACATTTTTAACATTTTTAACATTTTCAACATTTTTATTATTTTTAACATTTTTAACATTTTTAACATTTTTAACATTTTTAACATTTTTAACATTTTTAACATTTTTAACATTTTAAACATTTTTAACATTTTAAACATTTTTTACATTTATAACATTTTTAACATTTTTAACATTTTAACATTTTTAACATTTTAAAAATTTTAACATTTTTAACATTTTTACCATTTTTAGCATTTTTAACAGTTTTAACATTTTCAAAACTTTTAACATTTTTAACATTTTTAACATTTTTAACATTTTTAACATTTTTAACATTTTTAACATTTTTAACATTTTTAACATTTTTAACATTTTTAACATTTTTAACATTTTTTTAATTTTTAACATTTTTTTAATTTTTAACATTTTTAACATTTTTAACATTTTTAACATTTTTAACATTTTTAACATTTTTAACATTTTTAACATTTTTAACATTTTTAACATTTTTAACATTTTTAACATTTTTAACATTTTTAACATTTTTAACATTTTTGACATTTTTGACATTTTTAACATTTTTAACATTTTTAACATTTTTAACATTTTTATCATTTTTAACATTTTTAACATTTTTAACATTTTTAACATTTTTAACATTTTTAACATTTTTAACATTTTTAACATTTTTGACATTTTTAACATTTATACCATTTTCGACATTTCTCTTTAATCTTTTATAAACACCACGCACGGTGCTTCTACATACCGTTATTATAAAAAAAATGCACCAAAGAATATTTGAAAATCCCACAGTGCACAGAGCAATTCTCGCTGAAACCGTCCCGTAGTGACATGAGGTCTTTCAAAAAGGATATTTTTATGTCTAAATGATTGAAAGTAGCGAAAAAATGAGAAAACCACTTTGGTTAGTTCATATTGATGGACCCCTCGGGCACAAATCGGTTAAACGGTTTTTACAAAAATTGATTTTTGGGCAATTCTTGACCTTTTTATTGATTTATTTCTCTTGAATTTGTCATTGAACCCCCTGCAACCAACACATCGTTTTCAAGAAGAAAGATAGAGCTTTCATTCGAAGTAGAAAAAAATTGGCCGCCATCTTGGATCTCGCCGCCATCTTGGATTTCATCAGAAAAACGTGTTTTTGAGCAAGTTCGTAACCACCGATTTTGAATTTGAAATCACCATTGGAAAGCTGAGAAAAAATGCTTTAAGATACATTCAAAATATCAGGTGAGCATTGAGGTTATCTTGTCATTCTGGTCACTTTTCAAAATCGAGCTTCAAACAATTCCAAGTAAAAAAACTATAATCGGAACCAAGTAAAAAAACTATAATCGGAACATTCTCAGATGAAGAAATGATGAAGAGAAAGAATCCTCGAGCTATTTTTTTTTTTAAAAATGATTGCCGAACAAATTCAAAAAAAAAAATCTAGGTTTTAATTTGTGTTGATTGGTCGTTAAACTCTACCCGTGGAGGAATATTGTAACTCTGAGACCTACCATATCATTATGTATGAAAATAAAAAAGCCCATTTTTAACAAATGAATTGATCATGTCAACCTTCACGCTATCCAATTACCATTATAGTACGATAGTATTAGATTGAACCTCCAATTGGACAAAAAACGTGCAATGGAATAGCAACTTTTGGTAAAACATCTAATCTCAAGTCCAACTACTTAACAGCATTGCTCCAACTTTTCCAGCTAAGTTCAACCGGCACCGACAGCAGTGGCTAGAGCGAATTTCTACATGCCAATCTAAATTTGTTTATCATTCGTATGTTAACTTCCATATGTTAATTCGGTGACATCTTTGCTGGCAGAAAAAAAAATTCTCCGGCAAGTCGGAGCTTCCACGACTCTATCCAACCGTGATGCCGTCTCAAGCATCCTTCCGTTTCGGGTGCCTTCCGTACGTGAGCCGTATGTGTACACAAATAAAAGAAGGCACACAACGACTGCAAGGATTGCTCTGACAGCCGACAGAAGCTGGTAGAATCGGCCAAACACAAGGAAGCACTTTCCGTCGCCCAGAACGAAAACCAGAGAGCATAACATTCCCCGCAGGATAAAAATGTTAACCAGGCAAAAAGTGTTAAATTTCCCCTGTTCATTACTCTCTCCACCGACCAATTGGCGGGAATCCCTTCGTCATTTTTCGCTGGTGGGATTTTCTTTTCTTTCTTATCTGATGTCACACAAATAAAGCGTATTTTCCAGTTGGCACGTGAAGCGTGACTATTTTGTTATCACTTACTTTCTCGTCTGTTTGGAAGCAGAAATAAGCGATGCCTTTAAGCACACTCTTCCGCATCCGTCACATTAAAAACAAGCATTCGCTTCACGAACTTTTCCCATTACCGATGGTTGATAACGACCAATAAAGTGTCTACTCCATTTCGCCAATAGCAAGTCAAATCGTCCACTGTTATTCACAATCAATTATTTTCGAAGAATAATTTGAGCAAACGAAACCTCGTATTGCACCGTAAACTGGCTTCAATTAGCCGAGAAATTGCGCTAGTTGCACTCTGAAATGCTCCTCCATTCTCGTTTATTTGCACGAACCACGATTTTTGCTATCCGGCTAGCAAAATCTTTACGTACCTGCTGCAGCACGCGGCTGATCAGATCGAAATCACCGATGCGTACTTTATTCGACTCCTGCGAAAAGGAAATCTTCTTTTCAACTGGTACGCAAACGAAAGATGCTGTGGCCCCATTTTCCATCCGTCGTCATTACATCGTTACGGGACCCGGTCAATCAAAAGCGAAAACGGTGGCACCGAAAGCTGTGCTCCTCTCTAGCGGACGAGCCCCCCGTCGGGCCTCGGTGAATAGAGGATTGACTGTTAGGCTCATTACACAATTAACGAGATGTGGAAAACGTGATACGACGACCGGAGACAGACGCAAGCGGTTTGCTGCAGGTCCCCCGTGGACCCCCGCCGGCGAAAGTGCGCTCCGTCTCGGATGCCACAAATGGGTCAAGTTTGCAAATGTTTTGAATCCGATGGCTGCATATGCGATTTTAATGATTGATATAAAACTTTTAGTTTCCTCTGGGAATTGAGAGCGCTGCATGAAAGTTCAGCATTTGCAGTTCCATTATCCAGCGCGCCATAACTTTGCCTGTTTGTGTTTGCCTGTGGTTTTTTATAGTCATTTTATTGTCGTTTATTAGCTCAAACTTTGTAGCATTTTTTTATCCGTTGTTCTCTTTTACAATTCGCATATCCTATTGCAGGCGTGCTATACACAAAATACATATAATCTTATTCTCTATAAATCAGCAGTTTTAAAACGCAGTTCTAAATCTACTGGAACTTGCTGTGCATTAGAATTTGTGTTTAGATTTCATATAGTCGTTTGAGTTTATTACCCAACTTAACATGCAAGGAGCACCGAATTTATCAAAGCTAAATGTTTCCGATAGAATTGGTCATATATCACGGTTTGACTTCCTTTTTTTTGACAACAGTGACACACCGCTGCCTTCCTATGCCTTTCAATGCTATGCGCTTTGAATACGTTCTGCATCCACTATGCGCAGTTTATAGCTTTTTTACGACTCTCACTAATTTGCTGACACAGAATAAAACAGCCTTTGCAGTTTGAAAGTTTTTAATAGCAATGCTACGCAGAAAGCAAAGATCGACAGTTTCTAAGCATTCCCATGTCGCTTGTCAACAGTGAAATTATGTCAATTGCATCGTATCATGAGTGTTTCTTCAATCTTCAGTTATGTTCATGTTTGATTAATTCTTTAATTATGTTCTTGTTAAAAGACTTCGGGATGAAAACTATAACTTAATTTCGGATACATACTTGCTAAGTTAACATAAAATGATCTTTTTGATATTTGGCGTAGAAATGCGCTACGTTTAATTTTCAATAAATATAATAAATAGAAATGTGTATTTTTACAAGTTTCTGCGGAAATCAAGAGAGGCCATTTTTTTTAAATTTAAACTTTGAGGTTGAATATCCATAGTTCACTTAGATTTCAAGTTTTTTTTCAGGTCAAGTACACTTATACGAAAGATAGTATTTCCTACCATAGTCGAATTTGTATTAATGTTATAAAATCAGCAATTTAACATATCAAAATTAATGTAATTATTCTCACTTTTCCACAAGTTCAATTAAGCTAATTACCGTATAAGCTCGATCGAGTGGAAGGGCTTTCGTTCCCCGCTGCCGAATCATAACTGTCGTGAAAAGGCGGCACCACAGCTGACTGATAAAAGCCGGCCTTTCACTTTTTCGTCATCCGCTAACCAAATTCAAACTTGATCAATTATGGTCCATCAGAAAGTCCATGGATGCGGCGGATTAAAGCGATGGGATCAATAAACGTCCGGCAGTGCGCCCCCACTGAAGGGCAATAAAACAACGCCGCGCCTCACGGAGCTTATTCCACGCGCGAGCCTAGTGAAAGTGATAGCAGACCAGCGATGTTTCAACTGGTGGCTTTGGCTGGACAGTGTGATCAAATATTGTTTTATTGCTTCGGCCGGCCATAACTTTTTTTATGAAGAAAATGCTGATCCCTCAAAAGCCTTATTGCAGAACGTCCACCACGTGGCATTCCATTTCGTCATTTCTAGCATTTTACGACCATACAACAAATCATCACTTTGCATCAGCATCACGCAGAAGTCGTTGTCACGTCCCGGACATGTGTGTAAGTGTGTCTCTTCGGTACTCGGCCACAAAATGAATTATCCAACAGCCAAGTGTCATCCTCAATTTCGTCCCCATCGAGGCGAAAAACGATGCCTCTTACTTTCAGGATCAGAGTATGGCCGAGGACGTTCCGAGAGTATGGTACACGATGTCGGACAATTGGTTCATGTGTGCATGGCTCTCATGCTACTCACCAAGTACGGGATCCTAAAAAGGCTCCGACGTTCGCAGAGAAGTGTGGAAAACAGCTCACATGTTGTAATATAATGCATTTCATTCTGGCCCTGACGTTGATGCTTATTTGTTTTCTCATCTATCATTTATGAGATTCTCCGTTCCAGCTGGCAGCCTACCGGCAGCACCAGGGAGCAACTTTTTTGTCGGCAATTCCTGTTCTGTGTTGATTTGTGACGAATTACCACCAAGCCGTGCGCCTAGAGGCATCTCCGGGGGTGGAGAACCAAAACTATTTCTGCACTTTATGCTATGAAAATGTTTTATGAGTGATGCATATGATTTGATAAACAAAGAACTTTGGGTACCGACAGAAGAGATTACAATTTGTTCATTCATTGCTTAATGTACACTGAAGCTAAGCGGTTGGTACTTTTTTCTGCCTTTATCTACAATCCAAATAGACAGACGATATGGGCGGTAAAAGTTGCCCAACTCTGGTAATAATAATCTAACCCTTGCAATGGTGAAACGTTGCTGGGTTTGAAGCTCGAATTGAATAACTTGTCACTCGATCGACATTTAACTTGATTTGACTGACAGTTTTCTGGGAATCCAACGACATAGCAAACGACCAAAGTAGGACAGGAACTGATTGCCACCTGGGAAGAAAATGTAAAATGTCGTTCAAGAAAGTATCGGTGTCACTAGATACGTACGTTTAATGTGTTTACATAGAGATATTAATAGATAATAATATTGCGCCTATTGAAGATGATTTATTCGATATGGCAGGTAAAAATTGTGTGAGAAAAATGAAAATAAACTAGAATGTTGAGAAATAATATGTTTTTAAAATGATAAATCATTTGCCGATAATTCAGTACTACAACATTTAAAATGTGTTTTCGCACAAATTACAACCTTCCAGTTGGTCTCGAGGAACGATGCCTTCCTAACAAGCCAGTCGTCGTAGGTTCGAGTCTCGGATCGGAAGAGACTGTTAGTGTCGTAGCGCTAGCACCGCAATTGTTCTGTACATCGAACAGTTGGCTGCGAAGTCTGTGTTTTCATTTAAACAGAAGGTCGAGTTTCGAATCGGAATGTAGTACCACGGCTTTGCTTTTTCCTATAAATTTTCCAATAAAATACGTTCCAAATGATATAAGCTTACTCTCCCAGCTGGTCTCGAGGTACGATGCTGGCGTAACAAGCCAGTCGTCGTAGGTTCGAGTCTCGGCTCGGAAGAGACTGTTAGTGTCAGTAGGATCGTAGTGCTAGCCCCGCAATTGTACTGTACACTCAACAGTTGGCTGCGAAGTCTGTGTATAACAAACAGAAGGTCGAGTTCCGATACGGAATGTAGCACCAAGGCTTTGCTTTTTTATTATGTAAGCTGAGACTTTTTTAGTTCCATGCATTCAAAAACCGAATAACCGAATAATACAGGTAAACTGCCGATGTCCCAATTTCTATGAAGCTTTCTATAAACACAGGACAACTATCGCTAGAACGACAGTAAAGTGGTTATCATGATAAATAAAATCGATAGAGTTTTTTTTTGTAGGAGACTGGACCACTGCTACCATCAATTGTATATCTATTGTAATATTATGTTAGAATAATTAAGGGTACGTGGAAAGGAAAAATACTCTGTTGAAAAGGTGTTTTCTCAAGGTAAAACGGTGAAGGATCTAGAAATGGCCGACATCGAATTTTTAGCATGTATAACAGCTATGTAACAAGTTAGCTAATATATTTCTATATACTAAAAACAAATTCAGGCAGATCAATCCACTAGAAACTGAGAAAAATATGCCACCAGTTAGGTACTGATTTAGAGAGAGCATCCACGTTCCCTGCTGCTAATAGCGAAATACTCACTATATTTGCATCCACGACATACAACATACATTTTCAAACATACCCTAATCAATAGCCAAAATACCCAAACATTTAAGACTGGCTCTCTCGCGAGAGGCGCAACCGCATGTTGTTTTGATGTTCTCCGATTGGGCTAAAATTTTCAGCGCTTGTTTGTCTATTCAAGGTAGCAAGTTTTGCAAAATTTCATTTTTTTGACGTTGACTAACGTCTATATCGAAGTTAGGCCCCTGAATTTGAAAATCTAGTAATTCAACCAGGGAAAACCAGGGAGAAGTGGTCAGGTTTTGAGCGCTTATTTTGCAGTCATCTATAATCAGGTTTTCGAGGTTTTGGCATCAATCGATCAGAAATTCTTTTACGGTTAAATTTATGTAACAAAAACAAACTATTTTTTGAGATACACTATTGAAAAATTGGTAATCAATATCGATTGTCTAAATCATACCGCGCAGCCAATCACTACCTCTCTTCCCAAGCACAGTCGACACTAACGGATACAATCGATCTGACTTTGTTGTTATTGTTGTTGTCACTTTCTGTTTCCGATGTTTATGCACCTTGCAAATATGCATCTTTTTGTTGGTGTTAATTTTACGACAGCGGCCGGCGCCCCATCATTTTGATTCCAAAACTGCACCAGCGACATGCGGACGCTAGGTGATAGCAGCTGAAAGGAGGAAAGACAAGGGAGTACCGGTCATCTCGTGCCGGTTTTACCCGTTATGCTGGTGGCTGTTAGTAATAAATGGCACTGCAAAATACTAAAATGGCTGGAATTCTGAACGGACTACCAGTAAACGAGAATAATCGGCAACTGGTACCTTTTGGTGCCTCGAAATTTTGTTACAGAAGCGGCTAATTGAATTTTCTGTTTTACCAAATGTATGCTGATAGCGGAAAAATCCATGCAAAAATGCATGTTTGTGTTGGTGTTAATATTACGACAGCGGCCGGCGCAGCTTTCAAGAAAAATTTTTCCTTACCATTCCATCATCTATGTAGCCCCTCCTTCTTTTTATTTATCTGACGAAGCCTTGGTATAAAACGTACCGTTCGAACATTTCACCCCATCAGTTTCATTACTAAACCGTACCGGCTACATACGGACGCTATCTTGAAAAAATTCTGGACGGACTAACCAAAAACAAGGATTTATTCGGCACCTGGCCCCTTTTGGTGCCTCGAAATTTTGTTACAGAAGCGGCTAATTGAATTTTCTGTTTCACAAAATGCTGCTGCTAGCGGATAAAACCTTGCAAATATGCATCTTTTTGTTGGTGTTAATTTTACGACAGCGGCCGGCGCCCCATCATTTTGATTCCAAAACTGCACCAGCGACATGCGGACGCTAGGTGATAGCAGCTGAAAGGAGGAAAGACAAAAGAGTACCGGTCATCTCGTGCCGGTTTCACCCGTAATGCTGGTGGCTTTTAGTAGTAAATGGCTACTGCAAAATACTAAAATGGCTGGAATCCTGGACGGACTAACCAGAAAGCAAAATATAATCGGCAACTGGCACCTTTTGGTGCCTCGAAATTTTGGTACAGAAGCGGCTAATTGAATTTTCTGTTTTACCAAATGCTGCTGCTAGCGGAAAAAACCTTGCATAAATGCATGTTTGTGTTGGTGTTAATATTACGACAGCGGCCGGCGCAGCTTTCAAGAAACATTTGTCTCTACCATTTCACCATCTATGTAACCCCTCCTTCTTTCTAATTATCTGATGAAGCCTTGGTATAAAACGTATCGTTCGAGCATTTCACCCCATCAGTTTCATTACTAAACCGTACCGGTTACATACGGACGCTATCTTGAAAGAATTCTGGACGGACTAACCAAAAACAAAGATTTATTTGGCAACTGGCCCCTTTTGGTGCCTCGAAATTGTGTAATAGAAGCGGCTAATTGAATTTTCTGTTTTACAAAATGCTGCTGCTGGCGGATAAAACTTTGCAAATATGCATCTTTTTGTTGGTGTTAATTTTACGACAGCGGCCGGCGCTCCATCATTTTGATTCCAAAACCGCACCAGTGACATGTGGACGCTAGGTGTTAGCAGCTGAAAGGAGGAAAAACAAAAGAGTACCGGTCATCTTGTGCCGGTTTCACCCGTTATACTGGTGGCTGTTAGTAATAAGGGCACTGCAAAATACTAAAATGACTGGAATTCTGGACGGACTACCAGTAAACGAGAATAATCGGCAACTGGTACCTTTTGGTGCCTCGAAATTTTGTTACAGAAGCGGCTAATTGAATTTTCTGTTTTACCAAATGCTGCTGCTAGCGGAAAAAACCATGCAAAAATGCATGTTTGTGTTGGTGTTGATATTACGACAGCGGCCGGCGCAGCTTTCAAGAAACATTTGTCTCTACCATTTCATCATCTATGTAGCCCCTCCTTCTTTCTAATTATCTGATGAAGCCTTGGTATAAAACGTATCGTTCGAACATTTCACCCCATCAGTTTCATTACTAAACCGTACCGGTTACATACGGACGCTATCTTGAAAGAATTCTGGACGGACTAACCAAAAACAAGGATATATTCGGCAACTGGCCCCTTTTGGTGCCTCGAAGTTTTATAATAGAAGCGGTTAATTGAATTTTCTGTTTTACAAAATGCTGTTGCTAGCGGAAAAAACCTTGCATAAATGCATGTTTGTG
Organism: Wyeomyia smithii; assembly: GCF_029784165.1. Classification (NCBI taxonomy): domain Eukaryota; kingdom Metazoa; phylum Arthropoda; class Insecta; order Diptera; family Culicidae; genus Wyeomyia; species Wyeomyia smithii. Next base: position 62,058,623 of record NC_073696.1, read on the forward strand.
CTAGTGTTAATATTACGACAGCGGCCGGCGCAGCTTTCAAGAAAAATTTTTCCTTACCATTCCATCATCTACTTAGCTCCTCCTTCTTTCTAATTACCTGACGAAGCCTTGGTATAAAACGTACCGTTCGAACATTTCACCCCATCATTTTGATTCCAAAACCGCACCAGTGACATACGGACGATACGGATTTTTGTAATAAAGGTTTACAGCTATAGTAATTTGCTAGTAGTTTTGTCTAGTGCTAAAACGAATATATTAAAAATCTTCGCAATGTCTCGACACATGAACATGATCTATAAGCGCAATTCTCGGAATACATCGAATTTGTTAATTCTAATGTTTGTCTTGTCATTTCAAACTACGAACAAATGCTTTTTAATTCGAATACCTGGGAAGCGGGGATGCCAATATAAATAAGGTTTCATCCATATATGTCATTTATATTATTTATTAATTATTGTTCAAAGCGCTCTAATGTCAGCAAAAAAGAAAGCACTGTTAGATGAAAAATATAGAGTCCTACGTCATGCGGTCGGGTCTTTAATACCACCCTCCTACTATTTTAAATACATGAAGTTATATGCTGGGCAGGAGCTAACCTAGCATGAGCTTTATCTATTCAATGTCAAACAATTTTTAGATTTAAAATTTTTGCTTGAATCGTTCTGGTCTCCAATTTCAGATAGTTTCGTTGAGTTTGCTTTTTGCTTAGATAGGAAATTTTTACCCAATTCGCTAAATTAAATGATTGTCTTGGTAGTGCAGTTACGAACAAAGGATTGATTCGAATATGTATGAAATGACAGCGATTAAATAAGAGAGATCCATTCTTCTAGTATATATTATTATTTATAACGTTTCAACGTCTCAGTATTCAGAAATGCACTGTTAGATAAAATTGCAACAAATACTGGAGTTGCAATTCCCTCTACTATTTGTTTTAATGGAATATAATAATACGGTAGTCAACGTCATGCGGTCGTGTCTTGAATACCACCCTCCTACTATTTTCCATTGATGTTAAGTGGGGTAAAACGGCCCTTGAAAATGATATGTCAAAAAACGTCCAAATACTAAAAAGTGCAATAACTCCTTCTAGACGTGATGGATTTTTCTGAAAATTTGTGGTTTTATTCAGATGATGATGATGGTCCCGCCACATACCCCTACAAAGGTTTGAGCTGGACGATATATCTATAGATAATTGATGTAGTCACATTTCAATCAGTTATACAAAAAAAACGAACTGATTTTACCTCCAGATATAAACTGCTACAAAAACTGTATACTTGATTCATAGAGTACACAAAACTAGTTCAAGGTTTTCATGACCTTCAGCCAGACCAACCACAACTACTTCATGATTTTCTCTAAGCATTCAAATATTAATTTTAACTTTATTGCTGAAAGAAATCATTTAAATCTGAAATTCGCGCGCGAAGCTCAAGCTTTTGTAGTCTCTTTCTATTAATTTTTTAAAGCTACGAGAACATAAATGAAAAAATCACAGGAGGGTTGTGTGCAAAGCCACGACCGCAAGGTTGAAGTAGAATACTTTTACAAGAAAGATAACCCGGCTGCTTGCGTGTCAGTCATTTTGAAATCGGATTTGTTTCGTATATACCGCTTGGTAAGCACAGTATTAACAAATCGTAATAAACATCACACTGCTGTGCATTTGCAGCAGCATCAAATCTCAGTTGCAGTTTATTAATAACTATTCATTATGCTTTTCCAAAATCATTAAGTAGCCTTGAAAAAGGCCGATTGCTGCAATTGCAATTTTCATTCAATTATTGCATAAATGCTTCATGGTCAGATATACCCGCTGCAACTACTACGCTATTCGTAGCCATGCCAAAGTTGTGGCCGCTTTACGCTGCCATTGGTATCCACTGTCCCTGCATCAGCTGGCCCAGCTGCTATCGATGCAGAGATCCGCTGCAACTGGTACGCTATCCATTGCTACCCCACAGCTGTGGCCGCTATCCGCTATCGCTGGTATCCACTGCACTGCTACTGCTGCTGCTAAGGGATGACTGCTGTTGTCGCTGTCTAGAACTATTATGAGCAGCTTCGGCTGAAATAGGCTCTTATATAGGCCAAATAGCATATTTTCAATCAGCAATCATATCGTCAGTTGAATTCAATACTAGCACAACTCAAAATTCATAGTTTCGAGAAAAACGCGTTTGAAAATTTGCGTCAAAAATTTCTTTTTTTCATTTTCGTGAAAAAATCCAATTTAAGATTTCCCATATTTACTGAACTTGTTTGGGTCTATCATGTGCATGTAATAAGCAAGTAATAAGAATTGTAACCCCATTTTTCTGTCTTTTTAGTGCAATAAAGGCACATCTACTAATATTTCTGTAAATATTGTGAATTTTGAAACGGGTCTTTGTGAGATGAAACTTCATAGTATTTGGCATCGTTTGCCATCAATAACTCAAAACTGCAAAATTTTGAGTTGTGCAAGTTTTTAATTCAACTGACGATATAACCACCAATCAGAGGTCGAATTTTTCGTTTTGACAAGACTTGAATAAAATAATAAAATTACAATTTCTTTATTTGGGAAGAATCTTAGAAGATTTTCCAATCTATTGCTGCAAGGACGAAGGAAATCCATTGAATACTAACCGATTTGTTAGCATTTGAAATTGGACATATTTTTCACTTTTTTCGGTTTTGGATTTTCATCTCACATCCCTATGTAGCCGAACTTCCTGAGAGAAGTATTCTACTTCAAAAGACAATTTCAACGTGTTGTAACGTGCTGGAGCACGAAATCTATGTCTGTGATAGGGAACCTTCACGTTCACGAGGCATGACTGGAGAAACGCGTCTGATAATGCGGTAAAATTTTTAATGCTTTGTGCAAATTATTGTGCTCAGACAAAAACTTATTTTGAATTGGATGAATTTTTAGTGAATAAACGTTAACCGTTTGTTATTCAAAGTTGGTCATGTTGATCGCAGCCTTTGCGCTGTGGGGGGTTCACTAAATAAAGTAAAAGTAAAAATTAGACAACTACAACAGAATTTTATTGCATCCCGCACAGAATGTCTGCTTGTGTTGATGCCAGAAAATTATTAACCTTAAATTATTTGTTTATTTGCCTTGAAAAAAGCATTTTGCGGTACAAAATCGGTTACTGATTACTACTTTTGAGCTGCCCTAACATTGGGGGAATTAAGATACACGGACAACATGCACTGTGGAAGCTATTTTACATTCAGTAAATTCGACGGGTGCGACAGATTTCAATGACTTGTTTATTTGCCTTGAAAAAGGCATTTTGATGTTCAAAATTGGATTTCCTGATGGCAATCTTCATGCTGCCCCAACACGGGGGGAATGATGGCTGTCTGGCGACACACGCTGAGAAAAACCGCGCTGCTCCTGAGACGTGGTGACCAACCACAGGGCTAGTGCTGCTGCTAAGGAAGGACGACTGCTGTTGTCGCTGTCTAGAACTATTATGAGCGGCTCCGGCTGAAACAGGTTCTTATATAGGCCAAATAGCATGTTTTCAATTGCAAGGTATATGATCCTGTCGACCGTGCTTGGGAAGCTAGCATATAACGACCAATCAGAGGTCGAATTTTTCGTTTTGACAAGGCTTGACTATTTTCAATAGTACAATAGTGTGAATAATAAAATTACAATTATCTTATTTTGGGAAGAATCTTAGAAGATTTTCCAATCTATTACTGCAAGAACGAAGGAAATCCATCGAATACTAACCGATTTATTAGCATTTAAAATTGGACATATTTTTCACTTTTTCTAGGTTTTAGATTTTCATTTCACATCCCTATGTAGCCGAACTTCCTGAGAGAAGTATTCTACTTCAAAAAAAAATCCATCATCATCACCGTGACGAACACAGTAGTTTTGCTGTTATGAATTTAGAAAAGTCCAATTTAATATAAACATATGATTGAAATTTTACATCACAATCAGATCCGTTCGTATAAAACTTCGTTATTTACAAGCTTCAATTGAACAATCCCTATATGAATAAAAACCAAAACAAATTTTTCATCTAAAATAAATCCGTTTGTTAAAACTTCGTCATTCAAAATCCGTTTGTTCAAACTTCGTCAGGTGAACTCTATATCATTTTGAAAAATTTAGTATCGTTCTATACAATAGAAACTTTCACGTGTGAAATACATTGTCTCTTGAACTCCGCAAGTGTTGGTGCACATTTAACATGTCTTGGCATCGAATTGAAAAAAAATATACCTTTATAAAACAATGAATTTTGTGAAGCTCTCGTTAGAAAGAAAGGGGTTCTTACTTCATCCGCGCTTCTAGTGTTATATCTATGAAAATCTCTTCCTTTTTCAATTCGATCACTCAAATAATTAGGTAGCAAACCAATAATTATTTAAAACCTAAATTAATCCACCTAGCGGTCAGACTCAGCCTTTTTTGCTTCGATATAACGTAAATCGATATAACTTAACGAAAATAAAAATAAAGTTGCCTTATATCGAGGTATGACTGTATAAATAACCGAATGTAAAATGATATATAATCGAGTCTATATATAATCGAGTCCAACCTAAATACGAGTACAGTGACGTTTCGATTATACTACAATAAAAAAAAAAAAAAAATTCGCGTCATATATTTGAAACTTATTTACTTCATGTTATTTACATGTGTTAATGTATGTTAATGTATGTTTTAGGGTTTGCAATCCCGGGAACGATTTCCCGGGAAATAACTTTCACAACAGTTCCTCGAAAAATTTTGCAAGATTCACTATAATTTGCAATACAATAAGGCAATAAAACTAAATAGCCTATCGAAACGCGAAACTGACGTCATGAAAGTGTATAGCAGCATTTAAGTGGGCATTACACAGAGCAAATGATTGCTTGAAATGACGGTCAATAGTTGCTTGCCGGGTAATTTCAAACTATTTGCCTCAATTGTTTGTCAAAAATATTTGCTGTTTATTCAGTTAACGAAAAATGAGGCAAATATTCGTTTCATCAAATGTCGTTCTTTGCTAGTTATTTCTCTACTCAGCGAAAAGTTGCTTGATTTTTTTTTGTTCACTGATAAAAAATTTCAAAACCAACCTGAAATAAATAATTTAATAAAGCTCAAAGTCAGTGTAATATCAGTCGTGGCAGTTATTTCAACGTGGAAATTTGCAGATTAATTACGTAGGCATTCAAAAGCTCTAAAACTGATTTATTTTGAGTAGTATTGAACTGGTTCTTCAGTATTCTATCGCTTCCTTCGGGATTGTCTTGGTCTTTCACAGAAAACTACCGGCTAGCGATCTAACGTTCCATTTAATTAAAGAAATTCTTACACGGAACCTTACTTATTGTTGTGCCAATGAAAACTAGATTTGCTACGCAGTTTTTTTTAATAATTCGCTTGGTATAAGTAATAGCATAGCAAATATATCTGATAAAAAATGAGCGAAGAGGCTTTGTTACCGTTCAAGAAAAACAGAGTTTTAACAATTTGCTTTTGTGTAGTAGTAGATATTGGCCCGGAGAAATATGGGCAAAATAGAAGTTCGTACCAAATATAGCAAATATTTGCCTCGTCTAATGCCTGCCCAACATTCAGCTTAACTTATCTCCAACAAACTGTAAGAATTGGACATTCCAGTTTCTAATTAAATGTAGCAAGAATAATAATTTTTCGAGCCTAAATTCAAAATAACTCGAAAACCGATGCCTTTAGAATGTTAACTACCAAGAGCTTTTTGATTCAAAATGACTCTCTGCATCTTTTAAAATCATCAGAATAGAAATATTTTGAAAAATGTTTAAATTAAAATTTTTATAAAAAAATTAATCTACCATAAAACAATTATTTTTCATTTCTCCATTCTGGACTTTTTATAAAAGTTGCGTATTAACGTCGTTTCTTTAAAAAAAATTCAACTTTTTTTTTAAATTGAGATTTAATGTTTATTTTTAATATTTTTTGGTCAGAATTTTACCTTTGTTTTACCTTTGTTATACTAAACAAAGATTATAAAATCGGTCGAAAAACGCAAAATAGATCCAAGGTCCGGAGGGCCGAACCGTATATACCATTCGACTCAGCTCGACGAACCGAGCAATGTCTGTTTGTGTGTATGTGTGTGTGTGTGTGTGTGTGTATGTATGTATGTTTTTTTTTTATTCTCGCTTATTTTCCGTCGGTCTAGTTCCGCCACTGTTGTGGCCAATCACCGACGCCCAGGGAGGCGACTCCACACCCAGGACCCAAACTCACGACCCGTTTATCAACGGACCGGCGCCAACGGCTTTACTTCCTCATGCGATGGAAGGCGTGATCCCAGAGATTTTTCGCCTCAGAAAATCTCCCGGTGTCGGCTAGGATTGAATCTAGACCAGTTGGGTTGGTTGTGAGTGGATCACGCCACCTCACAACCATCGACACCTATGTCGGCGGTGCGATTCGAACCCAGGCGTTGAGCGTGGTTGGCGAAGACGTTACCAACCACGCTAGGCCCCCGCCTCAATGTGTATGTATGTTGTCTGTATGTATGTGCCGCAAAATAGTAACGCACTTTTCTTACAGAACGCAATATCTGATTTTGATGATCTTATACGCAAACGAAAGCTGCTGTGCTCCCCCAGAATGCTACCGAGTGGATTTTTGATTAACGGCGTAGATTTTAAAATATTGATTAAAGAGTACATTTTATATGCGACATTTAACTTTTAAGGCAAAATGAATGGCACGGAGAGCCATGTGTTATACACCAATCGACTTAGATCGACGAACTGAACAATTTCTGTATGTATGTGTATGTGTGCCTGTATGTATGTATGTGTAAATATGTTGTTTATATGTGTAGTGAATCAAAATCGAATCGAAAAAAAAACAAAAAAAACACTTAATTTACAAAACGCATATTCCGATTTCGATGTTAGCAGGCTCATAGGAGAGCCCCAGAGCTCTTTGGAAATCATACTGAGCAAGATTTTTTATATTGGTAGCTTGAACTTTAGAATATTTAACTTTCAGACATGGGATATTTTACTTTTAGGATAATTGCTCTCTCTTCCTCTCTCACTATTTTTTTTATTCGTATCGCTATTCATTTCTCAAAGAAAAATAACAACCATCCACAACCTTGCATAATTTTTGAACCCTGCGCAGTGCGGCTTAACTGTTGTAAATAAATGAACCTTTCGTTTTTAATAGCTTTTTCTGAACAATTTAAAATAGATTTTAGAGGAAACTGAAATGCCTACTTAGCTCCTGTTCTCGCATCCGAAGCTTCCGGTCTTACTTCCTTGAAAATATATATATATATAAATTTGTACGTAGAACCTAGATTTGCGAAGAACAAGAAGTATATACAGCTTTCTGGAATCAAGCATTGTAGCAAAATCGAACCCCACAGCATGCAAATGTAACACAATTAGCGATCCAGATATTTCGGAAAGCTTTGCCAAAGATTTATGATATGATACACTATGCTTATGTAACATATAAATATTGTTTTCTTATTTAAGATTCGGTGCAAACAGAGTATCCATCCATATTATCTTACTTCTTGTTATCGTAGCCAGTTTTATGAAGTCCTTGTTTCGGATTTCACCGTTCTGCTTAGGCCATCAAAAAGATTAATGTTCTCGACTACTCTCTTGAAAGCCAAAATTTTTAAATGTTGCAAAAACCTTCATTTTCAGATAAAACAATTAAAACAAAATTGAATCGACAACTTTCAACAGTAGTTATATGAATGTCAATAAAACATGATTCAAGTAACGTTTATATAATTGAGCGATTCTAGCTGAAACCAGGCCACTAGGCGCACAAGATCTTTCGAATTTAATATAAATTCACATAGTTGTTAGAAATAGAGAAAAAGTGATAATGTCATTTATTTGATCGAATTTGATGACCCCTCGGTCGCCAACGAGTGAAACAGTTTCTAGGAAAGTTGAAATTCTAGCAAATCTTGATGTTTTATTTGAGCTTTATCTCTGAAATTCGTTATAGAACCTAATACAAGAAGCACTTTTCTGTAAAAAGGAATGGTAGGGTTTAATTTTGGAGCGATCAGTCGCCATCTTGGATTATATCAGAAAAATACAATTTTGACCCTGTTCGCAACTACCGATTTCCAATCTAAGACAAGCATTGCAAAGCTGAGAAAAAATGTTTAAGATGCAATTAAAAAATTAGGTGAGCATCAGTGTATTCCTATATATTTCTGAACTATAATTTTAGAGCAGATTTGTAGAAGTTTGTTGCAATTCGTGAAAAATATACGTTGCGGGTTTATAATTCTTGGTTCTGCGATTTCTAACAACTAAACCATTGCGGTATTTAAACTTGGATCTACATTGAATAAACATACATATTCGCAGTTTTAGTATGAAATCTGCATCATTTTTATCTATTACCGTTTCCGCCAGTTCGATTATTTCAAAAGATTTCAAGTTTCTTCTAGCCGACATTCGAAAAATTGGCTTGTGATCGAAAAGATAATACTCTTATACATACTCCAGTGATTCTATGATCGTATTTTGTTCACCCTCTGGAATACTATCTTTTAAAATCATTTCATTTATTATTGAAATCGGTATTCTTAAATCGATAAACGTTTGGGGTAATAAGCGTATAGTAATAGATAGTTTAACAAAGGTTGGATAGTTTAACAAAGGAGGATTAATTTAGGTTTTTTCTGTACAGTGAATATTTTTTTATGATGCATTTTTAATTCCTTACAACTCATTCTCAGACTGTTTTTCTATACAACCAACGGTTTCTGGGCTACAATGCTTCGAATAAAACCTATGCCAAAAGGCATACGCCCTTTTAGAATATACAGTACACAGTTATGGGTCAGCTACAATTATGGGTCACTTTTACGCAAAGCTGAAAATGTCACTAAAAACTACAATTCTGCTTGGTGCAATAAGTGAAGTGACCCATACTTGCAGTAATGATACATTTTGCAGTGCACAATTGTGGGTCAGTCCATATTTTGGTTATTTTTATTACTTTTACATGATAATGCATCATGACTGAAGAAAAAACTTATTATCAAGCTTTTTCAACATTAAAATAACTTGCATTATCGTTTTTGACGATTTTTTAGACTAAATGATTTTGAATGCCAAAAGTGACCCATAATTGTGTCTTTTGCTATGTAAGTGATTTTTTTTTCTTCCCATCCGATTTACACGCATCAACTGCAGTGAAACTAATTGTTGATCGAAAGTACACATCAGAACACAGAGATAGATAGTAAAACATTCGTAGTTGATAACTTTTCCGATTTTATTCGCCAAAACCAACCTTTTTTGCTTTGACACACATGTTCCTCCTTCTCGTACGATCTTTGACGGAGTTGGTCGTATGTGTATTCGAAAGAGGGAGGGTTAACTCCTAGCAAAAAGAGAGTAAAAAGTCAAAATTTTCGTGCATTATAACAACTTTTTAAATGATTTCGATGATTGCCGGTGTCTGATGATAAAATTTAAGATAGCGTTATCCACTTTTTGAAAAGCTGGGAAAGGTTGATGCATATATCGTCCCCTTAATGCTAAAGTTAGATAACTTGAAAATTGGCGTTTCGAGAAAAACGAGCTTGAAAATTTACCTATTCTTCTGATGACGATTCAAATGCAATTATTCAAGGTTCAGATTTTATGAAACGCATCCATATCGTTTCAGGCCCGTTATAGCAACGAAAAAATCAACAAAAAAACCGAGTTATTTAGTTTTATTACAAAATACACTTGTTTTTCGATGAGATATCTAGTTTTTTGATTGATGATTAACACTTTTTCTTGTAATCGTGTTTCAACGACTTTTGGATATGTTATAGAACTCGACGCGATAAATATGATGGCATACTTAACTCCAAATCGACAAATTTCGAGTTATCTAGTTCTAGCATTAAGGGGACGATATTTGAATATTACTTATTGTTTACATTTTTAGAACCGGTATAACGCCTTGATACTGAATCGGATACCAAGATGCCATTTTAAAATTTGAGATGAAAAGCTTACTATACAAAGTGAATTACCAGCGCATTAATTGGAATTGTTCTGCATATATTGAAATTATTTCCTCAAGGAATTTGTTGAGGGATTTTGAAATTAACTTAGTCATGCTGAGATTGAGGTTATTTGAAAAAGAAAATATAAATTAACATTGTTGTGACTTCCAATATAGCGATATTCCGCGACTCGACGCGAATCCCGAATTCTAGTAGCATAAAATTGCGCTCTCCCTATCTAGTCGAGCTTGTTGCCTAACTTCACACCAAAGCGCCAGTATGCGAATAGTTCTTTTTATTCAAGCACTCACTACACAATTTTTGTTCTACACAACTGCTAATTTATTGGCTCAAAACAGATTTTACACTCTAACAACATATATTAAACTATTTAAACTTTATTACACTAGCTACTAAAATTTTACAACTAAACAATAATTAATTTGGTGACCGGCCGTGACACTTGCTATTGGGTTGATCGACAGTGAGTAAGAGGAAACTATGACGGTGGAATGCCCTTTTATAACGATGCAAGAAGCATTAAAATATTGAGCTGAGAGAGATCGGTTGATTTGCATGTAATCGTGTCTGTGGTTAAGCTTTCAACAAATATGGTAGAAGATGTGTCTCGGCTAAACTACGCCTACCCAAAAATTCCTATTTTTCTAAAATGGTATGAAAACCGACCCTAATTACGGGTAACGAAAAAAATGAGAAAATGCTCACACGAAGTAGCTCTATCAATATAAAATCCCATTGCTGTACGAAACATAATCTTACGTCAAGAAAAAACACCGTTACCGAGAATACTGCTTTTGTTATGGACTGTTCTAGTTTATGTCAAACCTAATTACTTACATAAAACTCAATTTCCATTTACGGCTAACTAATTTATTGCATATTGGATGCTATCCCGCATCGATGAAACTAGTTCCGACCTCACTTGGACAATTACTAGTGACATCACCTTTCCTTTCGGATCTACTACGCAGATGAAATGAGAAACCGTACGAGCAAACTGGATCACGTAAACCAGTTCTCTGTCTCCATGTCTATTAAGTTAAAGAATAATGTGACGATTTTTTGTCGGTTCTTTGCAATAATGTTGAGTCCAAAGTTCTTCAAGATAAGGCGGAAATTGCACGAAAAAAATGACAGTTTATAACTGTTGACATTTTCCGTTATATTGCGAAAGTACAAAGTACGACAACAGGACGCATTAAATTATCCAATACTTGCTGCTATTTCCGAAGCACAGCCCGGATTGCATCACATCGGTGGTAGCTCATGGATTCGCATCACTCGTCTGGAGTTCGTTACGCGTTAAATTTGGTCAACATACTGCGTACCGACAGCCACGATTCACGCGTTCCCTATCAATCCATTGTGAATCATTCATTCTTTTGCACCTTTTCTTGCGTCTCTTCCCTCTAACCGTTCACACGGTACCTGCCTTGCACTGCCCAAGCTTTCCGCCCAACCGGCCAAGAAACCTGTTGACCTACATCGGCTGAATGGAAACATAAAATTGAAATTTATCGCTACAAGCTGGTAGGCATAGGCACTTGCGGAGAAAATCACCGTAAGATCATAACAAGCCCACTGACTTCCATCGTGAACCTCCCTTCCCGCCAAGGCATTCCACGCTTCCTCTGGAGCATTCTACGCTGCGTTGGTCAGTGCAACGAACGTCGATAAAGCCGGCATTTCTTTGCACACATACACAACCTCGCAAGGTACCGTAAGTGGTTCCTGTTGATGCAGTTCTTCACCTTTCTATCGCTTCATGCCTATCGTTGACGCATCGTTAGATTCTATGAACACCCGACTCGGGTGCGATTCGTGCCAACAGTATCATCTCGTACGTGTGACTCGAATGGGATGTGCTAGGAATTGTTTGCATTGTACACTCTCAACATGTAATAGGTTAAGCTTAGCTGGATTATAGTATCAGCACTATCAAACTCAAGCTCCCGGATTTTGGAGGTTTGTTCTAGAATGATTAATTTTATGGACACCCTCTTTTGGGTGGCTTCGAAGAGCTGGTTCTACCGCGGAACGCACCAGTCCTACAGTCCGAATGATAAAACTCCAGCTCACCTGTATGATATAACCGTTTTACAGAACAATGTGACCGCTTTTCCGCAGTATATGACCTAAAGAAGCGAGTCGGTACCCGGTCTAATCAACAGGCGTGTATGCAGAGATGCGCTTTCTTGCCCGAAGCTGATTTATCACGTTTTGCATCAGCTGCAACGCTTCAACCGAAGACGACGAGCGCTGGCTGAGTGAAGTGGAACTTGTTCTACCGAGCCACTTTTCATCGCCTGTAAAAGCCGTAACGGTTCGGCAGCTTCTTCAACCTCAACGGTGCTGCTGACTGTACGGTGTGCTGTGTAGCTCTAAAGTTTGTTACCTCCAAAGGTTGATGGTTAATTTGCCTTGGCTTTTCCTGTTGGTGGTGGTCGGTTTTTAGTGAATTTCTTTCAAGCATGCCACCGAACATCAGCATAAGCTGGGAATTATATTGAAAAGTTGGGGAAGTCGAGTTTTTTGAAGCTACAAATTAGATGAAAGTTATCGAAAAAGCGGGAGAAAGTTTTATTTTAAAGAGATCAATTTAACGGATGAAAATTATGCCAAGGATGATATTGGAAAGTTTGCTTATCATCCCAATAACTGCATTCTGAATATAGTAACAAATCTGAGGGGTATGAAATTTTGTTTAGGGAAATTGAATGCTCATCGAAAATATTCTGAGTTTAGAGTAGATAAAATGGCAAAACTAAGAATTAATGTATGAGTTGATTTTGGCGATATTATTAATAAATACCATCCATAACTGATATATTGTCATATATAAATCCAGCCAAATAATAATAATTATTCACAATTGTTCGCCAAACTAGAAATTGAAATTAAATTATGAATATACTGAATAATATTCATGATATCATGACCGATTTTTTCATAACACTATCTACGCTTTAATGTTTTGCTGCTGCGCTGTTAACCAGGTGAAGCTAGATTCATGACATTACGCATCATCGATCGCAAAACCGCGAAATAAATTCATGAAGCCTGAAATTTTATTCATGATTCTTGTTTCGGATAATCAGAGTCGTTCAATTCGAAACGATGAACTTAAATTCTGAAAGCTGAAATATTGTCTGTGTTTTTTTACCGCGCGAGGCAACACTAACATAATTATATTAAAACGTAATGTAATTTAAGGATAGATTAAATAAACCGTTTTAGCTCTAAAAATAATTGTGAATTTGATTTATATGTCAGCACAAAGTTCTTTGTACTAACGAAAATCTAGCTTAGGAAGTATTTCCAGAGTCGCTTTTCTTCGCTTATTTTCACATGCCTTTATCTTTGTGAAAATGCAATTTTTATTCATTTTAAATATTTGCTGTGAATGACGTATTCACGATTACGAGGTCACAAAAAGCAAAATAACAAATATAAAAAATATTTCTAGTGGTTCCACAGGATACTCGGGGCACATTTCGCTAATACTTTGTTTACTCCAATTGGGTCCCATCTGGTGAAATTGACTGGCAAGTTATAATACGACATCGGGCAATAAAATTTTCATCACTTCTGGAGGAATATTCTGCTGTGCCACGCGCTGTCCCAATTATGCCTTCGGAAGCGAGCGAATCAACTGGAGTGGAAAAACGGGAAAATCCTTATGCTAATCTGTACGAAATGATCTGCGCTAGCATAGGCAAAGACAAATCGCTAACAACACGACATTTTGCACACTGTGTCCGGGTTTGAACAAAGTTGAACAACTGACATTTCTAGGCAAAAATATACTTGTTTGAAGGTCCGAAAATTGATTACTTTTTCGCCTCCGATTAGAACATCTGGCAAGTATGGTGGCATTACGGTGTTTTCAGCTTGAATTCTTTCCACTGTGCGCCAAGTGCTAGGAACATATCCCTATAATGTTTCCACGAGGGGAACCAACAAATTGCAATTTTTATCATTTACATAAACATCACCATCATCATCATTTTCACCACCATGCGCCGGCTGCTTCTGCAGGACTCGCAGTGAGTGATATTATTGGCAGTCCACTCTCACTGGATTTTGTTTTTTCTTTTGTTTCGCTACTCTATTACGAGGTCATAATGAACTCGGCACATTGACCGCCGCTTTCCAAATGTGCAGGGAAAATATAAACAAACCAGAACGTAAAGGATCCTTTGTCCATTTATTCGTTCTTTATTGCTACTTGTGAGAATGATTGTAACAGAGCTACGACCCTTCTTTCCAGCCAGAATTTGTTTGTTTGAGTCGTCAATATAACTAATGGCAGTATTCTTTTGTTTAATGCATATCTTTTCTTTATTGCAGATTGGCACTTGAATACTCAAACTAAAATACACTATAACACAGGTAAATCAGCAATAATATTAATTCAACCCTGGATCAAATAAATACTCGCTCTGATGGCAATAGCACGAACTCGGAACAACAATGTACCAAGTTTTTGAGTTTTCTGTAAGAGATGATCAACATAAAAAACAAACGACCACTACGGGTGAACATGGAATTGGATTGAACTGCGGAGCTCAAGAAATAAACTTCGCAAACATATCGCAAATATCTATGCCATATCAACGACCAGACCGTCGACACTGAACAGTGAACTACCGTCAACTACACAGTAAAAAAAGACACTCCTTAAAAGTGAGTTCCGAATGCTGCCAGCACAGTTTCCACTACTCAGAAGTTTAAACTACCGACTTCCGTCGCTGCTGGTCGTGTTACACCCCACTATGGAAGGGGAACGAAGAATAAATATCAAACTACAGAATACATAAAATATAAACCACAAAATTTGTCATCATCCCTCCGGGGAGCAAAAGAACCGACACGGCTAGCGGGACAAACCGGGGAGCGAGCATTCTTTTCTGCTATTTTATTTCATCCTCCTGAAGGGAGAATGCATTTTCCCATATCCGTTCGGCTGATTCGGTATCTCGGTGATGACCGAGAAACCATAAGTTAACAAGTGTCGTTTTTCTCGCGGATTTACGGGACATGTTGGCCCTCGGTGGTTTTTATTGGAATTGTCATCGATATTGAAGTTTTAATTTTTGTCGTTACATTTAATAGGTCAAAATTCGACAGTTACCATTAATGAACATCCCGAACTTGTCTTCATGTTAGCCGCATCTGTTTCATCCTGGGACTTGTTCGTTCGCTCGGAAAGGTTGAGAAAATCTATTGAAATTTATTCATTGACTGCTTATATAAGCGGCATTTAGGATGATTCTTTTAATGATATCTTTGGTGAGCATATTTTGCAAGTTTCGAATTCACTGTGGATTTTTTTTTGAATGAATCTGTGATTAATGGTGTTATTTTACTAGTTTGAAAGATGATGCGGAAGTCATCCACCTTAGTTTGAATATTCAAAATAATCAAAGAAGAACTCTAAGAATCGTTGTTAAATGGTTCCTTGGGTCCTTTGATAGCATGTGTGATGGATTACTTCGTGTGAAATCGGAAGCGTGTATCTCATCCCTGTTTGTAAATTTGAGCGGTGTACCCCAAGGGAGCAACTTGGGGCCGTTGCTATTTACAATATTTTCAAATAATCGAAATAAACTGATTGTCAGTATTCTTAAATGCTCTGTAATGACATTTCATCGGAACTCGCAGCCTATAATGTTCAACTACTACATCGATGGAGTCGTGATTAACAGGGTTGAAGAGATAAACGACTTGGGAATGATACTGAATAAAAAGCTCTCGAGATCCGAATTTGAATGTCAAACCTTTGCTTTTCTTTAATATTGAAAACGTCTGATTTCATTTAATTGTTGGCTCATAACAACAGGAGAGAAAAAAATGGTCATTCCCAAAACAGAAAACGATAAAGAGAAAGAGAAACTAGAGCACGAAAAAGTTAGAAAAACAGAAATAAAAAAATAATAATAGGAAAAAAAATAGACAGCAGAAGAGAAAGTGATCAAGATACAGATAGAGGGAGAGAAATGGAGTGGCAGCGAGAAAGCGTGATGGAGCGAGTAATATTATAAGAGACAGAGGTAGAGCAAAAAAGAGAAAGCAGTGACAGAGCAAGGGCGAGAAAGAGAAAAAGCATACAGAAGCAGACCAAGAAACAGAAAATAACGGAGGTAGAGCGAGAAAGTGAAAAAAGGCAAAGGTAGAGTGAGGGAAAAAAAGAGAGGAGAAAAAGAGACAAAAAGAAAAAGAGAACAGAGAAGAGAAAAGGAGAATTAAAATAAAAAGAAGAGAAAAAGAGATAAAAGATAGAAAAGGGAAAGAGAAAGAAAAAAAAAGAGAAAGAGAAAAACAAAGACAAAGAGAAAGAAAAAGAGTAAGAGAAAGAGAGAGGGAAAAGAGAAAGAGAGAGGGGAAAGAGAAAGAGAAAGGAAAGAGAGACATAGCGAAAGAGAAAGAGACAGAGAAAGAAAAGAGAAAGAGAAAGGGAAAGCGTTAGAGAAACAGAAGAGAAAAGAGGAAGAGAGAGAGAGGAAAAAGAGAAAGAATAAAAAAGAGATAAGGAGAGAAAGAAATAAGAAAAAAGAAAGAGAGAAAGGGATAAAGAGAAAGAAAAAGAAAAAGAGACAGAGAAAGAAAAAAAAAGAAATAGAAACAGAGAAAAGGAAAGCGAACAAGAAAACGAATGAGAAAAAGAGAAATAGAGAAAGAGGATAAGGAAAAGAAAAAGAAAAAGAGAAATATAAGGAGAAAACTTTTCTGTTTTGTTTTAATGATTAGTGAAAAAGAACGAAAAAACGAGGAAGAAACAGAGAACACAAAAAAGAGAAAAACAGGGAAAGAACACGCTAAACAAAAAAAGAAAAAGAGAGAGGAAAAAAGAGAGAAAGAGAGAAAAAAAAAGGAAAACAGAAAGTGAAAGAGAAAGCGAGAGAAAAGAGAGAAAGAGAAAGAGAAAGAGAAAGAGAAAGAGAAAGAGAAAGAGAAAGAGAAAGAGAAAGAGAGGGAGAAAGGGAAAGAGACAAAGACGGAGATAGAGAGTAAAATGAAAGAAAAAAGAGAAAGAGAAAGAAAAAGAGAAAAAGAAAGAAAAAGAGAATGATAAAGAGAGAGAAGGGAAAAAAAAGAAAGGGAAAGAAAGAGAAAAAAGAGAAAGGGAAAGAGGAATAGCAAGAGGAATAGAAAGAAAAAAAGAAAGAGAATGGAAAAAAAAGAAAGAAACAGAGAAAACAGAAAATAAACAAGAAAACGAATGAGAGAAAGAGAAAAAAGAAAGAGAAATATAAAGAGAAAACATCTGTTTTGTTTTAATGAAAAGTTAAAAAAAAAACGAAAAAATTAGAATGGAACAGAGCAAATAAAAAAAGAGAAAAAAACAGGGAAAGAAGAAATAAGAGAACACGGGAAACAAAATAGAGAAAGAGAGAAAAAAAGAGAGGAAAAAAGAGAGGAAGAAAAAAAGAAAATGAGAGAGAAAAAAGAAAATGAGAAAGAAAAAGAAAAAGAGAAAAAAAAGCAAGAGAAAGAGAAAAAGAAAGAGAAAGAGAAAAAGAAAGAGAAAGAGAAAGAGAAAGAGGAAGATAAAGAGAAAGAGGAAGAGAAAGAGTCAAAGAAGGAGAAAGAGAGGGCAAGAAGTAAGGGGAAAGAGAAAGCGAGAGAAAGAGAGATAAAAAAGAGAGAGAGAGAAGGGAAAGAGAAAGAGAAAGAGAAAAAGAAAGACTAAGAGAAAGGGAAAGAGTAAGAGAAAATGAAAGAGAAAGAGAAAGAAAATACAGAGTGAAAAGAGAGAGAGAAAGAGAAAAAGAAAGAGAAAGAAAAAGAGAAACAAAAACAGAATAAGAAAGGAAAAGAGAAAGAAAAAATAAAAAGAAGGTTTTTGTATGTTTCTAGGTTCGGGAACAGCTTCACGCAAATAGAACTCACAAACATCGTAACAGGGATCTTTGGATTTGTAGAATATATTTATATCTGGTTTGCGATTAAAGCCCCTTGTAAAAACAAATAAAAATCTTTTGCAACACATCCTTTAAACGGTTAACCGCTAGTTTTCCTAGAAGGCACACCTTTTCAACCAGTTTTATTCAAGAAAAGCAGCTACAGAATGAACCCTACATAATAATATAACAAAATTACCATATAATTATTTTTCGATTCATGTGCCAAGATTTTCATTTTGTTTAAAATTTATAGACAACATTTAGAGAAAAATTTTAGGTTTTGTTTTGATGAATCACTTCAATAGAATTTTTTTTCTAATTTTAATGCTAAATCCGTTACGTTGTATTATACATTATTATCACTATTTTGCAAAAAAAGTCTTACAGAAATAAGATATATCTGGGTTCAATCCTCCTTCATTTGTTCACTGAAATGTTAGCATTTTTTTTAAATTTTACAACAATTTTTGAGTGTAGTCGTGTCCAGACGTTGGCTTCTGACAGTTTTTATCTTCATAAACCGCACAAACCGCGTCGAAAATTAATTGCAATAGAAGCCTCAAAGCTTATGTGGTGAAACGAAAAGAAAATGTTCCAACGTCATCAAAACTCCTCTTTTCTCTCTCTCTCTTTCGAGGCCTGAAACAATGCAAATGCTTTGTATTTGTCTGCATCGGATAGATGAAGTCTAGTGCTTCGATAGCTATCTCTCTGTTCCACACCCGTGTAGAGAGCGTGCGGTACTGCTGCCGGCGGTGGAACGAATGAGCTTCCGGCTAGCGATGAACTGTGCGATGTAGATTGGCAAATTGTTCATATTTAGGTCATTATCTTACACTCTTAGCATGACTTGTATGTTTCCGACATCAAGTAACTTGCAGAAAGTTTCGATGATTCGAAAACAAAATCTACTTTATATTTTACAGTAACACTTAAAGTCACCTCCAGTGCACCGGAAAATTAAATTTCTAAAAAAAAAAGCTCCGACTAAACTAACTAAATTATAACTCGACGATTAATTTATAGCTCAGACCGTTTCCGTCCTGTTGCCGTCGCCGTCGGTTACCATTCGGGTGACGGAGAATGTGACGGCATTTTTCGATTGCATGCCAGTTCTGGTGATTCGCAGCAGTGCAGTTCACTCTCACCGGGGAAGTTTTACCGGTAGAAATGTTTTAACAATTAGTTCACTTTGACATCCGTGCCGATCTGCCAAGACGGCATGAACTACGATGGAACGGATTCCAGTGTCATCGTTTCGGCAAGAACAAGTTTCATGATTTACATAATTTATCAATTATCTTCTGCACTTTCGAACTCGTGTTGAGTTTTTTTGTGAGGCTTCCCTGAAAAAAAAAAGAAGAACTATCGGAAGCAGCTGCATACTTTCTCTCAGTTTTGTGAAATTGATGCATGTTACGTCATTCTATTCATTACATTTTGAACAATCGATAATTTTTCTAACCGGAATACACCAACTACTAGGCGGCCCCGGTATCAATAAAAAGAGAAAGTAATTATAATCGTAGACGACACAACATTCGGTTTCGTTGTCGAGAAACAAAGAAAACTTCATTCATAACGCCAAGCAAAGCCGGCACAACGCAGCAAATGTGGGTCTTTGCCCTTTCAAAGCTTGTCCTGATTTGCTTCTTGTTTTGACTGGGTAGTCAGTCTGTGTCTGCATTGTTGTACGTTAGCGTGCTTTTGTTGTGTTTGTTTTTCTCTTTTCAAAAACTTTTGCAGTCAACGCAGCGTTTGAAATCCTAGACTATTATGAACAAGCCGGGGATGGATAATGCGCTACACAGGTGATGAGAATTTATGCACCCTGTTTAAAGATGCATTCATTTGCACGGGCAAAAATTCTACTTTGGAGATTATAATTCTGTTTCAAATTTGGTTATGAAATGTTTTATGGTTTATGGGAGATGAAACTAGGAAAGGAACATTTTTTTCAAACAAGTCTTGAAGCTATTATCTACCGAGAGCTTTGCTAATGTCTTTCTATTTTCGCTTCATAACACCCTCCAGACTGTTTCATATAAAAATAAAACGACAAAACATTGCATGCGAACTGTGAATACAGCAAACGACTATTCATGTGAAATCAGGATCCCTCACTAATGTGAGCGCTATTTTTCAAATCATCCAACTTCTTCCGCACAAGGCTAGTATTTTCCGAGCGAAGAAATGAATGAATGTAGTGTAAAATTTTAATGACGTTGTGTTGATAAATATTTTGCCATAAATTTCACTTGTCCCGTGGCTTTCATCGCGTGCTTCTCGTACAACTAGGAAGGAAGTCATCGTCCTTGTACTGTACGAGTGACTCGATAAAAACTAAAAGAATATATATAAACCATGAATGCATCCATGGAACCAGCGACGGTGGTGACTACGTAGAACAACATCCACGGTTTATTTATGTTCGCTTTTCCGCGAGTGTCAAGGGGAAGCTCATCATCCTCGTCGTCGGCGGTGTTGTCGCTGTTCTCCTAAAGTCGTTCGGTTTTCTCCGTCAGAGGAAAATAGTACGGAGATAGAAAAAAGCACTGGTTGAAATACTACCCTAGACCAGCAACCTACTTAGTGAATCCAATTCAGCGCCCGGATACTGTTCCATTTTCCAATTTGCAACGTTTTATGGCACTTGTCAGCAACGCGCTAGCAGTAACGGCACCTACGAAGAAGTGGCGATGGCGTCATCCTTGTCACTGCATGGTGACGGTACCCGCCAGTGCATGTTGCTAGCAACACGCTCCATTGCGGAGATAATGCGAATTGCTATGATACAAACGATTGAATAGAATGTTCTAGAAGTGCTTTATTTTAAGATGGCCAATTATCTTGCGATATTTGAACTTCAAACTGATGCTTTTGCTTTTAAAGTTAGCTTTCCAATTATGGCATGTGAATTTTTTTCCCGATTTACCGATTTGAACGTTCGTAGTTATGTTCAAGTTGCACCGCAGACTAGGTTCATGAGGATCACTCGGAAGCGACTTAGTCTATGTAAAGTTTTTTGACATTTGAAGGTTTAAATTTAATGTTGAACACACTTTTTCATGGAAGACTAAGTTTAAACGTATGTAAAAATGTGTTGAAAATGTAGTTAATAGATTGGATATTTGACTTCTCAGTAAAAATGCAGAAATTTGTATAGTTCTGCATCATCGTTTTTTTGCAACTGAACGATTAATTTCTTTAAAAGAACAGTCTAAATTTCTATATGTATACTTTTGCAGGGATTAAATTGATAGTTGGTACATTGAAGCACTGCATTCCCGACAGAAAAAATGTAGCATAGGAGAGAATAGAAGGGTTGAAGCGGTTGTTTTTTTTACTCACAGTTGATTTTTGATGACTTACCTGAAACGAAAGATATAAAAACAGGTTAGTTATACCATGACTGATTAGCTAATCCATTGAATATTGAAATTGAAATTTAACATGTACGGAAATAAAGTTCCTGTCACCTTTACTATGCATGAGTTTCTCAGAAAAATGCATGCAGCATGACTCCGCGTAGAAAAAAATGATTCTGAAGAAGATTTAGAAAATGAAAAAGCTATTTAAGAATGATCAGTCCATGCAAACACCAATTAAGGATGCAAGCTGTAATCGATTTTTTTTAACAAGTTTGAATATAAAAACAGTCATCCATATAGTGTAATTTTTGGTGATCGACCACAGTTTTTGTTTATATCCAGAGAAACTTTTCGACTCACATTTTATAACATATTATTGTCGAAAATTTCATGACTAGGAATATCGCGTCTGTTTGTCAAATGGCTGAGTTTGTATTTATTAAGCAGGATAATACGTGTCTCTCCCAGATGGTCTCGAGGTTCGAGTCTCGGCTAGGTTCGAGTCTCGGCTTGGGAGAAACTGTTAGTGTCAGTAGGATCGTAGCGCTAGCCCCGCAATTGTCCTGTACACTAAACAGTTGGCTGCGAACTCTGTGTATAAATAAACAGAAGGTCAAGTTCCGAATCGGAATGTAGCACCAAGGCTTTGCTTTGATTTAATACGTGTGAAGCCTTGTTTTTGTGTTTCGTCTCAATACACAAATAAATCATAAGTTCCGCTAGGTAGCAATATGGGGCCTTTACTTTTCGCGCTATTCTTCAATGATGCAATGCAGTGGTTTAAGGTTGGCTGTAAGTTGGTATGTGCTGAAGACTTGAAGTTGTATCTGATAGTTCGTGCAATCAATGACTATCGTCGTTTGCGAGATATGTTGAAAGTTTTCGTCGATTAGTGCCATAAGAACTGGCTAGTAATTAGCATTGGAAAATGTGATGTCATGACAATTCACCATATTTTGAATCCGAAAAGAGTTGACCGTGTTCGAGATCTTGGCACTCTACTTTAAGGTAGGCTCACTTTCCGCCCACATTATGCCAGCTTGATATCAAAGGCTACTCGTCAGCAGATTTTTTTTTGTAAAAATGGGTCGTGACTTCAAAGATCTCCACTAAAAGTTTTGCATTGCTCACAAGTACGACCACTATTTGAGAATTGTGGCTTAATTTGGTATAAATTGCATTGACTACCCTAAATCAGGACATATTTTGTGGCCTCCAAGTTGAACTTGATGTACGAAGTTGGTCAATGAAACAAGCTATTATATGATAGAATATCTACTGAAAGAAACCTGTTATTGATTTACTAACTTTTATCAAGTTGATCGAGCAAGCTGATTTTTACCATTTCATGAAATATCGTATACTCACTAGAGTAACCCAAAAAACATCGATGTTGAAAAAGTCGAGGTGCTCAACCCTAAATTGAAAAATAATGTTATTTAAAGTTTTTTTTTGTAGAACATTTCGACTTTCTAAAAAATAGTACGAGGGTGGTATCCAAGACACGACCGCATGTTTGACGTAGGACTACGATAGTTTTATATTTCATTTAGAGAATTCAGACTTTGTTCGATTTGACCACGTTTCACTTTCGACACGGTTCGACTTTGGCACACATTAGCCAAAAACGATCGGTTATGTTTAATCATAATTTATATTTTTTTTGTTTTGCTTTCAACTAATTTAAACTCATCAACCACCAAAAGAATGCCATTTTGTTCATTATGTTGCCGCAACCGAAACCAAAATAGACATGATCAAAGGAGTACTTAATACCGTGCTATACCTCTAATTACTCGGAAGGGTCATATCAAGTGCCTAGGTCGTTGAAGGCTTCATGCGGACCTGTCCCCGGTGCGTTCCGGCTACTTTCAGATTATTGAGCTTAAATCCATCAAGCGACACCTCTAACAACTTACAATCCTAAAACTAGTTCATTGATGGCCACATATTGTTGAGGTCATATGCCACCAGAAAGTCATAAAAAGAAAAGCGTTTACTTTTAACATGGTCCGATTTTGACAACTGAAAAAATTCTGATTATTTATTTAAGGACATCTATTTGAGAAGAAAAAGTACTGTTTTAAACATTGATGAATACCTTTCATCCTAATGCTTGTATTTATATGTTTAGTAATAGTTTCTTGCAGATGCTGATGTAATATTTTTGTAATTGAAAAATGCGAATATGAATGTTAAAAACCTAACGTCAAGATGCATATAATTCGGGTTTTCTCTATACCACAACCGCGTAATGCAACTAGGATTGTCAAATTGAATGAAATTTATTTAACTGGAAACATATAACCATCAGTACAGCTTAAACGAGCTATCTGAACTATCTGTTTAAAAATCTTTACGAAGCATATTGGTTTGCTATTGTCTTTTAAATAGCCTATAGTTGGTCATTTAAATAAATCTGAGAAAAACAAAGTGTAGAATTTTAAAAGACAGCAACCCAATGCAACTTCTAATTTTAGGAGATTGAAAGAAGTTTTTATCATTAAACATGAACATGAAAATCACTACGGTTGCAGTTCAAATGCCATCTACTCGTCACGACAACCAAAACGAAACGAGCAACGGGGTAGCAAGCTTCTGATTAGTAGAATGTCCACGATTTTTAACTCAACTTTTGTTTGAGAGATATTTTAATTATTGTATAACAATCTTTCGCAATATTCTACCTGTCGATTAAGACATCGGTTTTTGAAACCGGTTCAGGGGTAGTAATACAATAAGCACTTTAAAACGATGAGAAAACACCTGTTGCAGCTATATAAAGCGAGCTCGTGATTGGTTGAAAGCTGCAAAACTGAACTAGAAAAAGTGAATTTCAACTGAACTTTTTACTAATTTACTGTTCAATGTACAATGTACAATGATATGTCAATTATTGTATCACATGCTTTGGAAACCGTCGTCGTTCGATCAAAGCATTGGTGGTCAAAATCCGTTCAGTTGTAATCACATATTGGATGCAACATCCAACATCGTGATATACTGTTGCGTACAGAATTATTTTATCCCCGGCCGCACAGCGTAGTGTGCGAACACGCACCACTGTACGTCGACAGCAGCTACATTGTTTCCACGTGGCTTGACTGCACCTAAATGGCAATCGAGTGCTACTGCACTGACGACGAGCGACCGTCTTCTCATACATGGCTCGGTGCAGTACTGTTGCCTGTGTCAGCATGTTTTCCTTCAAGACATCAGTTTTAATAACATTCTCACAGCAGATCGTTTAATTGTCTGATGAAGGAGGTTGTTACGAACTTTCCGGAAAAGCTTCACTTTCAAGACATCAAAATAGAATCAAAAAATTGTCCATCATTTTATCAATCCAACGACATATTGATTATTGTGATCCATCATGTGGTTACATCAATATTACCGTTTGAAATCTTTCATTCCGACGTTACATCTTGGTTTTTAGTTTCCTCAGAATGTATCTCGATATAGTGCGGTTAGACGTAGTCCTACGTCAAAATTTCACAGGCTGTTCAAACGTGATTTATAAAAACATTACTTTTTCAAGCTAAAAACCACCTTATTGAACTGTTTTGGAATTTTGTTCGATTCCCACATGTATCCGTTTATTTTTAATTTTTGTAGGGTTATTTTTCATTATTTTGGATGGTTTATTTGTGGTTAGTTATTTGACTCACAGAGCCCAATCATTGGACTCTGCGAGTCAAATAACTAACCACAAAGAACATTGCGAAAAAGTGATTTTTTCCATAATTTTTAGATAAAACCCTTCAGAACACTTTTTTTCAGTTAACAGTTATGTACTCGGCAGGGTACCCGGGTACCCTTTCAGACTGCTTTAAAAAACAAGGATAACCTCAACTGGGCCAGTTGAAACTTATGAAATGCTCGTCACTAGAGGGAATAAACCATTTCCCATCATCAGACTATTTATAGCAGCAGGAGTGGGCGAACGGGCTTCGAAATTTTTTACCCCATAAGTACTCGGCAGGATACCCGGGAACCCACTAAATGATATGCTTCTTGCTTTTTCTTTTTTTGACTGATTTTCGATCTTGACCTGTAAAAAGATTGGTAAATCTCTCTACTTCTAGAATTTTGGACCGACATGAACCTGTGATAACATCTGATAACTGTAAATCCGTATCTTCGAAAGCCTGTTCTGGTGAGACAAATTAGTACAAATGTCAATAAAACCGAACAACATTGTTATAAAAATGCATGAAATCGCTCCAGGAGTTGATTTTTATTCATTTTGAGTCCATCTGATAAGTTGACCGAAATGGCTATTTCGGAGCAGATTCCCGATCTTGAATTTACGAGAGCCATATGGGGACCAATGGCTCTTTAGGTCCCGTATACTAAAAATAGAAAAATTTCCCAATCTTTTGACGGGTCAAGATCGAAAATCGGTCTAGAATTGAAGCAGTAAGAAGCATTTCATGTAGGTGGATATGACGAGCTCTTACGTGTGTTAAAATTGCCGAATACATAACGGTTAAGAACTGAAACTTCTACTGAGAAGTGGAACTCATGATGAAAATTTACATAAAAAAGATTCTTGATACGTTACCGGGGGTCTGAGATATTGGCATTTTTATATTTGATGGAAAACAAAGCATTTCTACAAATATGTCAAATAACTTCAAATGCCTTTTTAAATGGCGATAACTTAAGCATCGCCATTATTACACGAAGCAAATATTTGCTATTCCTGGTACGGATTTTATTTTGTGCAAATAAAATTCATACCAAAAATAGCAAATATTCGCTTCGTTTAATACCTGCTTTAGTAGCAGGTTTAGGTTAGAACGAAAATTGTGATTTTCAGTGCTGAGAAGCGGAGTGCTCATAAATCCCGTTTCGCTGGAAAAATTTCAGTTCTTGAGCGAAAATTTTTTTTATCTAAAAATTATGGACAAGTTTGTGAAATAGCTGAATCCGATGCTAAACTTGACAATGCAAAATATTCAACAATATCCCTGAAAAAAAATTATGGAAATGTGTGGGAATCGAACAGAATTGCAAAAAGTGGCAAAAAGTGTTTTTTAGCTTCTTTTCATAAGATTGCTGCGATGAGTCTATTTTTCATCGCTCGTCACGATTGCATGGAGAAAACCCTTTCTTTTTGCCGCTGAAGGAGTTGTTTGTGATCATGCATGTAATCGCTTGTAAATAGCTTGGTGAGTAACTTCTAGTACCAACGCAAGCTGTTCCTACGTTTGGCATGGTTTCTTATCGAGCGATTCATTCAATTCAGCCTCTTCGAAAGTTTTTGACCTTTCTTCACGCGGACAGTCATCAACATCGAAATTTTCGTCTTCGAAGCCACGAAACCAATCATGGCACGATGCTCTACTTAAATTAGCATTTCCATAAAAAAAATTCAACTCTTGATGCGCTTCAGCCGTTGTTTTCTTCGAATTAAATGGGAAAAGTAAAATTTCCCGGAAGTGTCGATTATTTAACACAAAATCAGAAATTTTCATATAAGTGAAAGTATATGACGCCAATATTAACTCAATAACGTGTTAAAGCGATTTCTATATTATAAATCTTATCTTGCTTCATTACGTTTTAGGTACGTCAAAATCGACAAGTTGGATATTTTTGTCGAAAGCTTCTTTTATTTATAAAATGCCGAGATTTCGTAGAGTTATAGTAAAGATTTTATGTGGTTGCATTGGCAAGCTGACATATAACGCTGGTCCTCAAAAGCGACAAATGAATGCTAACCTGAAGCTCCAAAATTTCCCCTAGAAAGATGCAGATTTCACAATTCGGGGTTTGGGTCGGGCACGGGTTTCACGAAAATAAAATTTTCCGGTTCGGGTCGGGTTCTCGCGCGAAAATGAAGCCCGCGTAATCTTTCTCGCAGTCAGATTACCGTGTGTGAGGAATTAGTCCCAAGGTCAGACGATGTAAAATCCTAGGCCTGGTATTAAATCGAAAACAAAATTCTGCTGCACATGTCAAGAGCTAAATGCGATAAACTCACTGAAGCACTTTATCCGCTAATTAAACGGCGTTCGCACCTAGACAAAAAATCGACGAAAAAATCCAATTAACGCGGTTTTTCTACGAGTTATGTATCCTTCGCGTAAAAAAACCTAACTGTACTTCGAATGTTTTGGAACGGATGTGCTAATTTAGCAAACCCATTGCTGAAGTTTGTGGCCGCATTAAACTGTCATATTAGAATAATACAACTGACATTTCCTTTGACTATCTCTTATACTTATTTGCAATGATTGAGGGTTTTTTTTTCAATTTTTTCCTACATTTAAATAAAGGCTAATTTCAGAATCTAATTAATTTCTTTCGAATAATCAAGTTGTTGAAAGTTTATCCACACGCAAAAGTTCAAGCTTACATCAACTGATGTGTCCTCTCAAAACGCACATGAAATGCTCTGGCTTTGCACAACAAGTGTTTAAAAAGGATAACGCAACAATTGCGCAATGAATACATTGACAGAGATCGAAATCCGAATATGTATAATGTACACAAAATCGTGGTGTTTCGGTAGACTTCGGTTTCGGGCAACAATCAGCTTTGGGGCGCTCAAAAAACCGCTGGTTACGCGAGTCGGTGCGTATCAAAGGCTCGAGTATCCCTAATCACCGTCAGCAAGCAAAACAGCCAATAGCGAGCCTTGTTGCAACAGGATTTACTGACGCTGGTGCCAGTAACGTGGAACCGAATTCATATGAATAAAACCAGAGTCGTTTTTGAATGCAAAATATTTTAAACAAATCCAATGTATTTTTATTTGTTATTGATTTGACTATGTTTTTGAATGACCGGATTCATGATAGTGAATCGATCAGTTCATATTTGCTTTAATCTAGTGAGTACCAAGTTCATTAGTTTTGATTACTGCTTGCACTGCTTTAACGATAGCAGCATTCTGAAAAATATTACCAATACCATGTAGAAATCATCATGGCAATACTAGTACCGGTTAATACTTCAGAAATGTTTTGATTTTGAGCCGTCCAATACATTAAACATTCACTAGAATACCAAATACGTTATGAACAACACACACTCCTTGTACTGGTTCCGAAACAGTACAAAAGATGCTCTAAGAAGACGCAATATTGATGTAGTTACACACAGTCCAACTTTTTCGTACATATTACTGCTTATGTTCTCTATTAACACATACTGTGTTAAGCCAAATAAGATAAAAGTAAATTAAATAAATTAAATTACTGTTTAATTTTATGAGTCAACATTGACGAAAATGTAGTAATACCAAATTAATCCATTGCCCAACATTCCGAAAGCAGATGCATCCCAGACACGGAAGTGCAATGCCGTCTGCTTGACCGTCGTGTTACTCGACCTCATAAACATTCCGGGAGATCGGAGTTCAATGCAACAATTAGCATTCAAAATTCTACCCGACCTAAACTAGCATAAAGAGCAGTGCAATTCGCCGTCAGTGAAATACCTCCTCGTAGGAAAACGTCTAAGGTCAGTGTTGGAAGCTGTGTAAAAGCTTTCCGCATTTAGCAGCACGTCATGCACGATAATCTCGAGGCAGGCTAAAATTCTAAATCAGTCATTTATATTTCAATTCTCCAGTTTCAAATTTTATCGTCTGCAGGGTTTATACAATGGCTTCCGGTGGTATGTATACATACCCCTGAGAGGATGCAAACTGGGATAAGCATCAGTATTTATGCACTGTAAAAATATTAGTTCTAACTGTAAGAGTACAAATGTGTTTTATGGTTTAATTACTTCTCGGTGCTGGGGGATTTATAGTTTTCAACAGACGCCTTCGCTTTTTAAAACTACTCCGGCTGTTTTGCTGTTAGTGTGTCTAGCCGTGAACGAGCGGCATCGCTCCTGGACGTCAGTGAGGCAACCGCATAGTGTGACACTGAACAATGGTGTGCGCCGGCACAAAAGCAATGTTGGTGGTAGAATATGTTTGATATTACTTCCTAGATGGTATAACACTCCCTACATTTTACCGCTTTCATGGCTGGTGTGCTTTTCTCTTCCATCATCAGCTTGACGAAACTCAAATGCTTCGGAGGGAAAGACACTCTGCTAAGTACTATGATGACTCGCCAACCAACGTGGCAGCAACTATCTCGCAGCATCACCAGAAGCTGTTTCCACCTGCTAGACAGAGCCGCACGTTTGTGGGTTCCCAATGAGGGAAAGGAGTATGACGTCGGATTGGCTTTCGCCCTGGATACAAGTATGGATATTAGACGTAGAATTTGGTTACCGCAGTTTACCCCCGTATATGGCCACAATTCAAATTGCAATTGTACAACCAAAGCTTAATCCAAACCAGACTAACAATTACAACCATACGGCAGATCGGATTGTGGAATGACTGGATGATTGTGGTATTATGATGCAGGTCTGCACTGACACGGGATTGTATGCATCAACAGAGGCAGTTTCTGGATGAGCGAGACGAGTGTAATAACAGGATTGAGTTGCATTCTAGCCCGCTGGTTGAGGTTTTACTAACAGTGGAACAAATTTCTAGGGAAACATAAATTCCACATTTGATTTTGAATTCACCACAGTTCAATTTTAACTTCTGATTATCGCAACAATGTATCCTTTATAATCGATGTGTTCTCTTCAAGACACTAAAAAAAACAACTGATCTGCTGAATAATAAATAATACTCACTCTATATACCGGTCGTTTCGCACCGTCCTGAAGAACATCGATTGCATCTCTCTCCATTAAAATTCCTGTCACATCAAAGTTGAAGCTGTCACGGGCTACAAGATCTATACATGACACTTGTGACGGTTTCGTCATACCACCTTCTTAAATGGAGACTGCTTTCATTGAAATCGACACGACAACGACGTCGACGACACATCCAGAAGATGAGAGACTCTGAGCCGAGCCTTATACTACAAGTCTTTGTTTCAAAATAGAATGGAAAAATTACCAACCTCAAACCACGGAGCCATCATCAGCTGCCGGCACACTTACACGCAAATCCGCGGGAGCTCCGCACAAGGTGTAACAATTTGAATTGAAAGCAAGATTCATTCCAGGCTCATAAATCTTAACGATAGCGGTATGTTACCACGGAACTGAGCCAGTAACGTTATGGCTAGCCTTCAGGAAGGACTGAATTTGATTACTCATTCTTTCAGCGCCCATCGCAGTGCCGCCCGCCAGCGGCATGCCAAAGTTTCAACGCAGCGCTAGAAAACGATAACGAATGGTGACGGATGGCTTTTATGACTCGGAACACAACGGCATGCAGCAACGCTAGCACCGTAGAAAGTAAGCATCTTGGGGTTCGTTGCTTGAAAGTGCTGTTTCGTTGGGCAGGTATCCATGTTGCTCGACTGGACGGGTCGCGTGTACTCGCAGTTGGGTCTTATTTGCATAGTCACAGCGTTCCGCTGGAAGCAATAGTCAAATTGACAGGATATTGTGCAACTCGATGCGCATAATGTGCTGCATCTAATCAATTCTACGCAAAATGCCTTGCATAGTTTTTCAAGCTTCTGGGTTGGGCTCTGTACCGCGCTCAATTAGCCGTAGAAAAATGTAATGTTCGTGGGAAATTTGGTTACAAAGTAGCGCTAAACGAAAGCTCGATTTGGACAATAATTAGGGTGCCAGACGCAAAACATTAAAACAAATAGTTGAAAACGGAAGCCGCATTGTGATATAATTTTTTTTTCGCACAATCATGTAACAAGTCTTTGTTAGTTTTAGTTTGGTTAAGAGATGAAGCTCAAAACAAGATATTGACCAGTAAGACCACGACCCCTAGATGATTATGCCACACTGTATATCTAGTTTGTATTTTAAGGAATGTTTTGCATACATAAATGTATCATTAAAATTTTTCGATTGCGTCACAATAGAGAATGCTTGTGTACTTCTAAACATGCAAGCTAAATT
Organism: Wyeomyia smithii; assembly: GCF_029784165.1. Lineage (NCBI taxonomy): Eukaryota > Metazoa > Arthropoda > Insecta > Diptera > Culicidae > Wyeomyia > Wyeomyia smithii. The sequence continues at coordinate 62,089,856 of NC_073696.1, forward strand.
TGACTGTTAGTGAACAGATGGCATGTCAGGCATGTCAGATTCAAACAAAAAAGTACACAAATCAAGAGGATTGCCTACATGACCATAACAAGTTTTAAAACATTCAAAAATGAATAGAAATCAAAAAACAGGTAAGGGAACATCTGTAAACCAAAAATAAGTAAGGTAAAACAATAAACACAAAAAACACAACTATAAAAATAAAACTAGAAAACAGGAAGAAGAGAACAAAAAATGGAAGACCAAAAATAGAAAACAAAACCAAAGGTTGGCAGATGCTAAAATAAACACCTTTGCATACTTTATTTGAAAATATATCTAGTCTTACATTTGAAAAGGTTCATTTTTTTTAAATCGATATATCTAAATTATGACAAGAGTTGAAATCAAGTTGTCGAGTAATGCCTTCCGAGAAACTGTTTGAGTTTTCATACAAAAAAATTAAAGAAAAAGAAATTTGTGCAAATGGTGACTCAGAAATGTATTGAAAACTTATCTGGCAACACAGACTTTATGATAGTTAGAGTGTTTGTTTATTTTTGAAGAGTATTAGAATTTTATAATAAAAAATAATTAAATCGTGATCCTTAAAAAGCTAAAGACAAAAATCAGAGAGGAGATAGCACACAATAGAAACAATAAACAGAAAACAAAACAGCAACAGAAAATAACAATCAGATAACAAAAGTAAAATAAAAACAGACAACAGTAAACATGAATCAGAGAGCAAAAAACAGAAAGTAGAAGAACAGTAAATGGGAAATATTAAACAAAAAAACTTGATCAGTAAATAGAAAACTTGCAAGAGAATATAAAACGGAGGGCCGGAAACAAAGAAAATAAAACTGAAGACAAACAATAGAAAACATAAATTAGAAAAAACAAACTAAACCTGAAGACAGAAAAGGAGATATACAAAACAGAAAACGTGAAACACGAAATTGGGAACAAAAAAAAAAACAAAAAATAAAACCGAAAACAAACAGTTAATAGAAAATTAAAAACATCAATCACAAAACAGGAAACAAGAAACGAAAAATAGAAAGCATAGAACAGAAATCAATTCAGAAAACAGATCTGACTTAAAAATTAACCCTTATAAATTTGCAATTGTATTTTAACCTCACGTAACAACACAGATTTTGTTGTAATTTAAAACAGGGAATTTTATTTATTTATTTATTCATTTATTTCGTCTAGCAAAAGTAGACTACAGTTATAATAATACAATGTTTTCTTATATTCTATACATTATTTCCAGTAGTTAGTCGTTTTTTTATTTGATTTCTGCCCATAGTGATGTCGATGGTTTCGCAGTGTTGATTATAGTGACGCATCATGCAATTTATTGGGCCATTTTTTGAGTAGTTAGTTCTGTGAGAGGTTTTCCGAAAATATTTTACGGTTTCTTAATTGACGATTGGTTGCATAAAAATTTAGTTGCGTTAATAATTAAGAAAATTGCACGCGTTGAGAAATAATGTCATTGATAAAATATTTGCTTTGTTGATTATTGTGTTATAAAGTTCTATGAATCTAAGTTTGGAGTCTAAGACTACGCCTAGGTCCCTACTAGGTTTCTACTGGTTGTTTTCCTCAAAAAAATCACAAGAAGGTTGTATGCAAAGCCACGACCGCAAGGTTGAAGTAGAATACTTTTACAAGAAAGTTAACCTGGCTGCTTGCGTGTCAGTCATTTTTTCTAGTAAATAAACGTTGACCGTTCATTGGCAGTATTGTAATTTCTTTCTGTCTGATATTTTGAATGAAGTTCATTGGATATTTTTAAATTTTGTGCAAATGAGAAGTTGAAGTGCTGCCGAATTGTAATATGCACATTTAATACGACATCATTAAACGGGAACGGAACAAAGGCTACGGTTATGCAGAACGCGAATGCCGGCGCGATGCGATTCGCTTTACCGTGGTGAAATGTACAGCTCTTTTTAAGGCGAAGTAGAGCTATACATTTCAACAGATTTCGTCTTGCCGAATCGCATCGCGCCGTTATTTGCGTTCTGCATGACCGTAGCCAAACACTAAGCGACGCAAACATGTAATAATAGTCAGAGTATGCATGTAGATGAAGATAATCAACTTTGGATTATAGCGCAAAACGAGAAAATATTAACTCTTCAAATAATCATTTGTGTTCTTCAAATTTCAGTTGTTCAATTTTATATCCGATGAAATGTTTGTTTATTATCTGATGAAGCTCTTATATAGGCCAAATGATGCATTCCCAATTTGCTAGGTCCATAACTCTGCTGACCGTGCTTGGGAAAGCGCGGTATAACGACCAATCAGAGGTCGAATTTTGTGTTTTGACAAGGCTTAAGAGTTTTCAATAAAACAATAGTTCGAATGATAAAATTGCAATTTCATGCATTTGGTAGGAATCTTAGAAGATTTTCTAATCGATTGCTGCAAAAACGAAGGAAATCCATCGAAAACTAACCGATTTATTAGCATTTGAAATTTTTCTCACTTTTTTCAGTTTTGGATTATCATTTCACATCCCTATGTAGCCGAACTTCCCGAGAGAAGTATTCTAATTCAAAATTAAATCTTCATTAATTCATTTGTTGTCTTTATAAGGACAATTGTTCAATTTATCATAGGATGTAGTGTTTATCTTACATCTCTGTGTTACCTTGATAGTGAGGCCTAAGGCGCACGGTCAACACAATGAGAAAGGTGTTTTCACATTGAAAACTAGACACGGCTTTACTGGAGGAAGTGTTGGCAAATGCATCTACCGCTAATACCACCGCTATCATACGAAAGCGCGTCGTTTCATGTGGGGAATATCAAAAACGAAAAATGACGCGCGACTAATCATAACCCGAACTGTTTCGCCGTGCTGCTCCCATTTACCTTTACATCGGCCTCAGGGAAGTACCGGCTGCATCTGCATCTACCGCTGAGGCTGTCACTATACTGCTATTGGTACCTAAAGCTATTAACACTTCAAATAAGTGTGTTATTTGTTCTCAAAAGAACAATTGTTCAATTCAAAATCGGATTTACGCAATCGCATCTCTGTAATATTACCGACAATAATATTCTTCTGAACAAACTGATACAACTTTCCCATTAGGCCTCTGCCATAATAGACGCGAAAGCGACGCGAACCGATTCGCTCGGCTGTAGGTTAATGTATAGCCATCAGTAGAGCTGTACATCAACCTACGGCCGAGCGAATCGGTTCGCGCCGCTTTTCGCGTCTACTATGGCAGAGGCCTTAGAGAAAGTTGCTGGCTGATGTATTCACTTCATGCAAGCCTGCTGCTGATGCTTCCCGCTACCACACTGAAACAGCATTTTAGTGAAGGGAGTGTCGTTGCATCAGCTGACCCTGCTACTATCGATGCTGATATACCCGCTGCAACAGCTACGCTATGCATAGCCATGCCACAGTTGTGGCCGCCATTGGTATCCGCTGTACCTGCATCTGCTGGCCCTGCTGCTATCGATGGTGAGATCCGCTGAAACTGCTACGCTTATTCGCAGCCATGCCACAGTTGTGGCCGCTATCCGCTATCGATGGTACCCACTGCTCGCTCCCGCTGCTGCTAAGGGAGGACTGCTGTCGTCGCTGTTCAGAACTACTATGAGCGGCTTCGACTAAAACAGGCTCTTATATAGGGAAGAAAATAGGAATGAATTATTTTACGTACTGGTGGAATGATATAACTCGAAAAATATGTGTGACTTCATTCTGGTTCAGAGCGATCATTTGATAAGCTCCACCTCTTTTTTCAGTTTCTAAAGTTTTTCCTCAGTTTCGTAGCACGGATGCACAAAAATGATTTCTTGTCGAGCCGGACCGATAGCACTCTCATTGAAGCAACAAAATAACATGTTTTGTGTCGTGTTGAGCAGCTTGGTTGAAGAAAATGTTCCCGTCCCCATGTCGCATGTAAGCAGATTATTGCGTTCAGTAGACAGTAGATAGTGTATCCAGCGAATAAACACCGATGGTGCTCTCACACACGCATCGGTTTTAACCCGTATCTTATTGCGGTTTGTAACATCAAGCGATTTCGTTTGCTCGCTGTTGCGTGTTGCATCATGTTGCAACTTGGCAGCTGGGAGACGACGAAATTCTGTTTACGCTGATTGATTGAATCGTCTTCATATTAGCTCTGCATAGTCGAACTAACTGCTTTTGTGAATGCGTTCTAACAGGGCAGTTTATTATTCAATGTCGGTTATGCTGATCGCAGCTTTTGCGCTGCCCCTACAGTGAGGAGTTTACTAAATAAAGTAAAAATTAGACAACTACAACAGAATTTGATTGCATCCCGCACAGAATGTCTGCTTGTGTTGATGCCAGAAAATTATTAACCTTCAATTATTTTTTTTTTTTTGCCTTCAAAAAAGCATTTTGCTGTTCAAAATCGGTTGCTAATTACAACCTTTGAGCTGCCCTAACATTGGGGGAATTAAGATACACGGACAACATGCACTGTGGAAGCTATTACACATTCAGTAAATTAGACGGGTGCGACAAATTTAAATTGCTAGGATGCAACACAGAATACTTGCTTGCGTTGACAAAAATTATTAACTTTCAATGACTTGTTTATTTGCCTTCAAAAAGGCATTTTGATTTCCAAAATTGGATTTCCTGATGGCAATCTTCATGCTGCCCCAACACGGGGGGAATAATGGCTGTCTGGCGACACTCGCTGAGAAAAACCGCGCTGCTCCTGAGACGTGGTGACCAACCACAGGGCTAGTGCTGCTGCTAAGGAAGGACGACTGCTGTTGTCGCTGTCTAGAACTATTAAGAGCGGCTCCGGCTGAAACAGGCTCTTATATAGGCCAAATAGCATGTTTTCATTTGCAAGGTATATGATCCTGTCGACCGTGCTTGGGAAGCAAGCATATAACGACCAATCAGAGGTCGAATTTTTCGTTTTGACAAGGCTTGACTATTTTCAATAGTAGTAGTTCATCGAATAGTGTGAATAATAAAATTACAATTATCTTATTTTGGGAAGAATCTTAGAAGATTTTCCAATCTATTGCTGCAAGAACGAAGGAAATCCATCGAATACTAACCGATTTATTAGCATTTGAAATTGGACATATTTTTCGGTTTTAGATTTTCATTTTACATCCCTATGTAGCCGAACTTCCTGAAAGAAGTATTCTACTTCAAAATGTTGTCTGTTGGTGGTGTTACTGTTTTTCTGCTGAAGGCTATTGAATTACATTTTTAATGTTGAGTTGCAATAGACTTTTGTTGCACCATGTGTGGAATACATTAATTTCATTCTGGAATATTTCGAAGTCTTTTGCATTGATTATTTCTATAAAGAGCTTCATGTCGTCAGCATACTCAAGCACATGTATTGATTTAAGAAGAAAGGAAATGTCATTCACGTATGATATAGAAAGAAGAGGACCCAGGTGAGAACCTTGAGAAACTTCGGAAGTTACTTCTACTGGATTTGAAAAGGAATTTTAAAAGCGGACTATTTGTGTTCGTTTTGTTAAGCATGACTGCAGCCATTCCAAAAAATTTGTTTCAAATCCGTATTTTTCGATCTTGAAGAGCAGTAAAGGTATATCGATTCTGTCAAATGCCTTGCTAAAGTCCGTATAGAGCCTAAGCTTTCTTTTCATTCTTAGTTCCGTAAAAGTTTAGTTCCGTTTGGTTTAGTAAAAACGTTCAAAGATCCGCAACCTATGCACAGTCCTAGCTTAAAGGTATCTTCGGAATAATTATCGAAATGTTTACTATATTAAAAATAAGAATACTAACTTTTTTGTGTTAGGAGATAGAGAAATGGTTTATTTAACAAAGCTGTAGAAGACTTGAAAATATGAAACTTTGCTTAACAAAGAAAATTCCCATCTTCATTGGGTACAAAGTTATAAAGTATAATATATGGAGGATGCAAAAAAATTATTTTTGTACCTAATTTTTGTTGGTTGCGTTTTACAAGAAAACGTTGTTCGAAGGAACTGTTGCTGGGGTATACCAACCAGTGAGAATGTTGTTGGGCATACGCCCACGAGTGTGTGGCTTGTCTAATTAATATCAAAAGTGTATTAAATTTCGCGATTCGAAACAACTTAAACCAACAGCAAACATGCTGATGCAGAAAAAAAAACAGCAAATATGCTGTTGGGGTCAAGCACACGTGTGCTAATACAAATTTCTACATATTTGTATAGGAAGCTCACAAAAAATAAACAATTGAGTCGCACACAAGTTTAAATCTGCGAAATCGGCAAGTTCAAAAAATGAGCGGGTCACAATCTTTTGACGAGAAGCTTCACTAGTTTGAATGTTTATCTGCAGCTAGATAGTGATCTAATTCGATAGTGCGACTATTTGACGGTTTGGATGGCAATAATAATTTGAACGGATCGAAGCCATATTTTTATGTAATACTCAAATGCTTCCATTTGGCACTTCGTGAGAACAATTCACGAGCTGTACGCAGCAAAAATCGTGACCCATCTAGCTCAGTTCGAGTTTAATCTCGATCCAATTTTTCATACAGACCATAGCGTTATTGAGTAGCCAAATAGTGCATTCCATCTTTAACTACCATCTACTGGTAGGTAAATATTTACAACTTCCAGTTAGAGGCGAAGATCGTTATTGAAGTTTTGGATTCATTCAATAAAGAACTTGCTCCAGTACTATTTTTTTTTCGTGAGAAAAACGGACAAACCCCCCAGCTTTACGTGCCGAATTCAGCTCGGCCTACCCCAGCGAAGGGTACGGCGGCGGTGGTGGCGAACTAAACCGAAACTCTTTACCGTCACTTTCATTCGTACCGACTAACGGCGGGGATGACGAACGGCTGGAAATGAACCGCAACGGGGCAGATAGCTAATTAATTCGTGACCGCAAATTGATGTGACCGAATCACCGTGGTGCCGCTTCGAGTGTGCACTGAACCGCATCGCGGGTCAGCAGAGCAACCGATTGACCGTTTGCGGTTGCAAAATTAGGGTACCGTGCTAACAAAAAATATATGATCATTTGTTTTTTTTTGTGTTTCCCGCCGCAGAGTGTGACGGCGACCCGAAAAGGTATATATTTGTCGCAATCGGTTCCATGTCTATCGTAAACGCAAATAAATAACAACGCTTTGAAGCATACGTGATTTTAAATGAAGCAATAAGATGAACGTTTTTAGGACCAAGGCGCAGTTTAACGTATGGTAAATCACCATACAATTAGGCTTTGGTTGTTAACAAGCTGCAAGTGCATCTCGGCTATTGTTGTTACTTTTACACATCAGTAGCAGCAACACAAAGTAGAGCAAAACGTCACCCTGGGAGGCTCGATTTCCCAAAGTGAGAGTTTCAGACCCGAAAATAGAAAACACAAGCAGGAAACAAAAAAAAATGAAAATGAAACATACGTTCAGATCGTCTGAGCTTACATAAACCACTTTTTTTTCTGCATCATGTAGGCGGACAAACAACGCAAATGGAAAAGCGAAAGAGAGGGAGTGCAAGAGAGATCCATCAAATTGTGTTCACTGGGTTTCTGGGGCCTGCCACCGATAAACCATCTGCGAAAGAGTGGCCCAAGGTTACACGCTTCGCAGCCTTCAAATTTGCTGGGGCATCTTCGGCGCGCTGACTTGCAATTGAGAAATTCTCCATTCCTTTCACCGATTAGTGCGTGGCTTATCGGCACTTGCCGAGTTGTTTCGTTCGAAATGTGATCCGTGGCGATTTCTGCCTGGTTTACCCGCATACTATTGAAGGATCTTATTTGAAAGCGATTAGGGAAAAATGCTTGACTAGACCCGATGGAAGCAATGCTCGTAATAATTATTTGCTTGCCATGAGATAAATATTAGTTACCGTTGACTGAATGGTTCGTTCGCTAAAATAGAGACAGGTTTGTCTCACTGGCGCGCTATGCTCAGGGCAGGTGATCTAGATTCATCGGTCCTATGAAGTAACGTTGTGTACTAAATAGACTTTAAATTATTGCCTCGGTACATACTCTCTGGTTACTATTTTTACTAGCTCGCAGTTACTGCGGAGCAAGGTTGGAGTCATATAGCAGAACATTCCTTCGCAGATCTGCATGTGAGTGGACGCTAGTTGCTTCACACCAACAACAACAGCAACAGTTAACCGGTGGCTATGGGTTCAAGAGGACAGACAAGAAGGGTTGTGCGGTTACGAAATGGAAACCCTAGCGAACTGGCAACAGCGACAACCTGGTAGCGGTAGAATTATCTCGCGGCTTCAAAACCATTAGGATGGCGACATGCTGGTACAGAGCAAGTCAATATTCTAAATGAGAAATGTTGAAGCCGGTCGATCGGTCGTCGTCGTCGTCACCGGGTCAAGATGAAGTCCAAGTTAAGCAATCTCGTGAGCGCTTCGGAAGGATAGTTGGCCATTTTCCCACGAAGCTTTGGCCGTTAATTTCGTTACCCAGTGACAGAGTGACATGCGGTCATGCTCTTCTGAATACAATAGTCTTCGCAAAACGGGTTTCGCAAATTTTCGTAGAAATGATTTGAGCCTTCAAAACATTTACTATAGCCACGGTCACACATTACACACTGTTTTTTTTTTTGCTTCGGTGTTATGTGTGATGCTGTTTCACTGAGGAGTGAGTTTCAAATTGAAACTCATCCTGGTGTGAAATTAAAACCGACATACGCTTTGACCGCAACGCGTGGCTTTGTTAGGTGTGTGGAATATTAGCCTTCACCTGCCTGCAGAAAGGCACCGGGTAACCAATAATTGAAACATTTTCTATGAGGTGAACAGTGGGTAGCACTCTAAATAGAATCAATTGCCATACCAGAGGAACATACCACCAGTGTGTACGGTGTGGTGCGACTAACAAAATACATTCCGACCTATAGGGATTCACGGATACTCTTGCGTTTCGTTCCAATCGTTTTAATGTAACACCGAACGAATCTCGTGGCTCCTTTTGTTAGGAGTAGTGTAGAAAATGTCGTTCAGCATCAAATTTATACCACTTTTCCAATTCCATTTTCAAAAATTGAAAGAGTAATAATTTTGAAATAAACAACTCAACCGTTCATACGCGATAATTTTTATAAAAATTATTGCTTCGCCACGTTACAAAGTATTCCAAAAAGTATAATGCCATAGATTCAAGATTAGCATAATCAAATTAGAATGCTTCCAGTCAGAATGATCTGAAAATACATAAGAATTTTTTTTTTCAATAGTAACTTTTTGAAAAAGCGCATAGAACTAGTTCCGTAAGAAAAACTATCCGAGAAAAAACTAATATTGCAGCAAGAATTTTTTATACAAAAAAAAATAAAAATAAAAAAACCATCAGGAGCATTGCAGTTTTGTAATATTTATATTTTTTTTTTTCAATATTAGATCACAAACATCTTGTTTTATACTGTTACTTATTCTTCAAAACCAAAGGTACTAAATTTTCAATTTCAAACTAACGATTTATGTCAGACCAAATTTTCCTCCACTCGAAGAGTTGTAAGTGGAAATAAACTGTCTGTGTCAATTTATATCTGTCCAGTAAAACCTACACATCGAAATTCAGTAGATTTATTTAATTATCATAATTAACAGATTCCTTAAACAACGCGAAAGAGCCCGCTGATGACAATAAATTACACTGGTACACGGACCTTATCAGCATAAATCAGAGAACGTCGACAGACAATTTAATTAAGGTATCACAATCAGCACGGCCCAAGTCGAAAAAGGCCATTTCCATTAGTACTAAAACGAATCCGTGCGCGGTCAATTGAACGGGTCATCGATGCAATATTTTTCGCATCTGCATATTCCCTGCTGTCCGGAATCAGCATCGCCTGCTAATGAGGGCATTCATACAACACAGCAATTAGTGAATTCATTAGGTTTAATTAATTTTAAATAAAAAAAAAACAACGGTCGCCTTTGACATCACTCCCATCAGATTTATCAAGCCTGGAAAGAACTATTGCCGCTTTTCCTCCAACAGCGAAGGAGGATACGGAACGGATACGGAAAAGCAAGAAATTAAAAATGTAAATTGGCGATCCGGTGACACCGAGCCGTGATACCAGCAGCGTATCGAACACGTACACTCACACAATAGCACGCAGATGGATTTGTCGAAATCGAACACAAGGAGTGCGACATGTTTACCCTCCAATCAGATGAAATTGCAGCTGAAATCGGTTCCACTGATTGAATGGAGGCATTAGGAGAGCATCCATATGAGACGGTTCACGCATCGCCGCAACCGAAAGCAGTCCATGTTTGTATTATGAATTCTCAGACTGTTTTGGTTTGGTTAGGTAGCAAGGAAATCTCGGTGGTTGGATTTGATTTTCAAGATCGATTGGTCGAATAATGCCAAACAAATAAAAAGAATGCTTGCACCACCGATAAAAGCGCAAGCTGCATTTGAAACAACGAATCAAGCAGAAAATTAATCCAAATGCGTAATGGCCTCCGGATGAAAGAGGGTTAATTTGGGATACTATACATCATCGTTTCACTAGGAGGTGTGCTAAATTATCTGTATAGGCTGTGCAGGTATAATTCAATGCTACTTAAATGACGTATTGGCTAATAGCAGAAGCCAGGAGAGCTGCCGAGACTCTCACCAGTACGTTGCATATGAAGTAGTGTGTATCGTTAATCATTGCTAATGCAACGCAGTTTGTGTGTTAATTACGGCCAACTGATACGGGCATTTTAGTGCGCATGTATCATTGCAGTAGAGATTTCGGTGATTCAGCAGAAAGCTATTATGAACGTCGAATAACAAACAGTATTTTGCAGATGTTGCAATGTGCGATCCAGGATCAGAATAAGTGATCTGAATCTGGGGATGAATAAATGCAATATTTTAGTTGAATAAACTATTGGTTTAAGGGTGCGAAACAAATTACGGATTGTCCGTTTCAGAGAACGGTTTTCAGAAGCAGGAAGGGTCGAGATAAACGATTATAATATCATCATTTCATAGATTAGATGATATTATTCGTTCCGTTACTCGCCGCTGGGTCAGCAAACAATAAAGATCGTGGCAAAAGATGGGGGTGACTGTTCTAACATTCACATTTTCTGGTTGGTTTAGACGATCTAACACATTAGTTATATCCGAATCATGCTCCCTACTGATCCATAAAAAACCTTTATACCCATTCTATACTGAAATATGTGTACAAACGAATAACCTTTTTGTATTTCGTTAGAAACATATGAAAAAAATGCCAAAAACTCATATCGCATTACATATAATTATCTATTATTCTATTGAAATGGTATAAAATTTTTCGCGTATTTATTCGTAATAGCCACAGCAGATTTTCAATCATTGCAAGTCATTTATTAGAATTTTCTGTTAAAAATAATTCGTGAAGATTGAGTGAAAAATATCCAGGAGTCTCGCAATATTTTTCGAAGAAAGACATCTTTAGTTTAAGAATGCTAAGGAGTCTAAGAAAAAATACACAGGAAAATATAGTCTGGAAGTTTTAAGTCGAATTGTAAATTCTAAAATCAAAAGTCGCAATTAAAAATGTTGTAAATCACCTAGAAGTCGAAAATAGAATGAAACAAAGTCAAAACATTTGAAAACAAAGTGGTAGAAATTAGGAGTTGAGAACAGAAAGTAATAGTTAAAAGATATGAGACAACCGTTAAACGCAAAAAAAAATTAAAATAATCAAAAAATAGTTGATCGATTTTGCCTTTTGCGTATTTTTAATTTTTTCGCATTTAACGGTTGTAGAATTTTAGTTAAAATACTACAAGTAATACAGCCCTAGGGGTTGTATGAAATGGTGACGTAGGATCAAACACTGTAAATAGAGGGTTTTCTAGTTACAAAGGTTTCAAAGTCCGCAGACAAAATTAATTCGTTTGTTCAGTGACTTAGCAAAGCAAAGCAAAGCCTTGGTGCTACATTCCGATTCGGAACTCGACCTTCTGTTACATTATACACAGACTTCGCAGCCAACTGTTAAGTGTACAGGACAATTGCGGGGCTAGTGCTACAATCCTACTGACACTAACAGTCTCTCCCGAGCCGGGACTCAAACCTACGACGACTGGCTTGTTAGGCCAGCATCGTACCTCGAGACCAGCTGGGAGCTGTTCAGTGACTTACGTATCTTTATTCTTAGCCTCCCCCTGAAATCTATTTCTGGAAATATATATCTAATCAAAAAGATCTAGCAAAAAATTGTAGCAATCAACGATTATAGCGAAGTTGAGGTTTAAAAACAACATTCAATAAATGCTAGTCAAAGGACAATAACATTCATAAACAAAATCCCCGGTTCTCCCTCTCCTATAAATTTGTATCTCAAGGAATTTACTCTTCGATAAGATGCCGCTCACGATTATTTTTTTCTTCTTTTTTTTCCTGTACTGACTCCATCACTGTTTCCAGAATCGTTAATCTATTGTGAAATATGCCCGGGTGTCTGCTGTATCCCGCACTTTTATTATTAGCAATACCGCTATTGAGAAGTGGCATGCTTATTAATATTTTTATCAGTGCTTGTGTGTAATGTGATGTTACCCTTCCTATTACACGCTTACTGTTCTACTATACCGAGCCTCGTTCCTCCTGCCAAATATCATCAATTATAATTCCCTGGAGAGGTTTCGTCATGCGTCCTCCTGGTCAGTTTTATTGACAAGAGGAATTCATTTTTGTTAAGAGGAAGTCATGCAAAGGTATAACGGTTATTTAGTGAACATCGAAGATAAAATGAAATGAAAGTAGCTTATAACTTATAATCATTGCAAAAATGTTTAATTCTTGTTGAGTAATTTATGATTTTATGATAAACTGTTAATCACCACCAACAGCAGCATTGCAGTTTTTCCTGGATTGCACACGAATAGAAAACGTGTTCTGCTGAAATGATAGACCAGCGGCGCTCTGCTACACCTGTACTGTACAGTACTGTTGCATTTACCAGTATGTTTTCTTTCGAGACATCAGATTTTATTAGGTTCAAAGCAGTTCAACCAGTTGCCTAGGAAAGAGGGCAAACTTTTACCTTCGAGACATCAAACTAGTCTAAGCTCATGGAAACAAACATTATTTGACCTGTTGGGACGGGGGGAGACTCTGTCATTTTTTGTTTGGTACTGATATAGAGAATGTCACAGTGCTCGCATGTGATTGGTTTAATGTTCGTGTAAATTTGAAACTTTTTATATATTTTTACCGCTGAGCAATGAAATAACAAGTGTTTTACAAAATTGTCTAACATTTTATTTATCCAACAACATATTGGTTATTGCTACCCTTCATGTGGTTATGCTGTTATCTCGTTTGAAATCTGACGAAACATTTGCCAGTTTCATTTCCAATTTTACATAATGTACCCCAGTATATAAAATAGAGACATATTCCTACGTCAAAAAGAAGCAGTTCGAATCTTAATAGTCAAGGAAGAGACAGACTAGCAACAAGAGAATATAATGCTGAATGAATAGCAGTAGAGTTGCGGAGCGCTGAGTGGAAAAGTGTGGTGGAAGAGAGTTGAGTATACACTGTCATTTACTCCCTTTTTTGACGGAAGAAATTACGATCATCAGCCAAAAGAATACGACGTACACTAATAACAAGAAATATATCGCAAGAAGGAAGACCTAAAGAGTGCAAACACCGATGGTTATTTATTCACATACTGACGACGATGTCAACGCATCTTAGGCTTGGTTTATATGTATTTTTTTTTTTTTTGTATAAGATTTTATTTGTCAATATTGTATAATAGAATACAAATATTTACATTTTAACTATTCAAATTGACATTAAGCGTTGAGTCGATTTTATCGTTACAATCGTTAATGACACTTATATATTTGGCTAACAGTTCAGTATTTGTATTCGTTTTCTCTTGTTTATTCTTTGTAATGCTGGGCTTATCAGCTCGTCGAAAGAGAGTCGTCTCCACCCATCCAGTATTGTAGATATTTTTTGTTCTAATGTTTTCCAAGCCGCATTAACCCGATCGCAGGTGCAATATTTATGTTGCAGTGTTTCCACTGTTCGGTTGTTACAATGTGTGCATTCGTCACTATCTACTCGGCGCATCACGAACAGAAGCTTCCGATGTTCAATCTTGCAATTCACCGCTAGGTAGAGGTGTTTTTTTCCATCGCTATTTACATCAGGTCACTTTGAAATAATCCTAATTTTTGTCCTCTCGCTCTGGTGACCGCTTGTTTGCTTTACGAACTAATTTCACTTTTTGTCTTATGACTACATTTTTTAAGTGTAGTAAAGTGGGCAATGTAGGGTAAGGGACCCATAATTCGCCCTGACCCCATAATTCGCCCACCCACTAATCAACAAATTGTTTACGAGGTTTGTTACTGAATTATGTCAAATAATAATTTATATTTAATCTCAGCTATTTTTTTATGTTTGAACACGGTTCTAAGAGTTGTCACTATATTGCGAACAATAAAAAACAATAGGTGGGCGAATTTTGGGTACTCGGACAATGTGGGCGAATTATGGAGTCGTTACCCTATATAACTTTACGAGGATGCGAAAAATGAACAAAGACAGAAGGTGTGAGTTAGACTTACAAAAAATGTTCCTCATCCAGACGGGACTCGAACTTGCATCTTCGGCATGGTATTTTGGCCAATTTCCCTTAAGAATAATATCGATCACCCTCTACTATTGTTTTCCGTTCCAAGCGCCATGCCCGAGACATAGGAGATTGCGGGTTTTTGGTCAAAAAAACAATATGATAAGTAATTTTTGCATTATTTTTTAGACAAAATCAGTCGGGAAATCCGAAAATATGTAGATATTAGGTGGCAGTGTTGCGAAATATGTAAATTTTACATTAGAAAAAATAAAATGCATTTTTCGGCAAATCAGTATTTTTTGATTTCAAATTTGACAATTTCATTGTGTTACTGGAATTATTTTATACAAAAAATATTTATCACCTCACCCTTTCTCTGGTTTTCAACAATATTCTTTGGTAAGTTTTCTCATATCTCCAGATATTTTTTATTAATGGACATAATAGGGTCTGTACTTATGAAAATATAAGTCAAGTAATAAAAAAAATATTTTGGGCGGCAGTGTTGTCAATTATGTTATTTTTACGCTTGAAAAATAAAGCTGCTGTTTTCGACAAATCAGTTGTTTTTTGTATGGACCCCACGGCGACCTGGCATTGTCCAAATATTTCATACTGCTCGCACTTTTTTTCCATTTCTTAGGGTCACTTAATGAGAAGTTGCCTGCTACGTGTTATAATGCTTGTAACGTGTGAGGAAAAAAATCCGAACAACTTTTAAATTGGTCTACGATTTCGAAGTACTGCTTGTTCGGATTTCTTTCCTCATACGTTATTCGCTCAGACTTACTATTCACCAATGATGGCATGAACTCGTGCAAAGTTGAACTGAGTAACACTTTTCCAGATTTGAATCCAACTTGAATCTGCTTCCTCTCGATAGTTTGAGTTTTTTTGCACCGCACACTCTGATCGATTGAGTTCAAATGCGTGCAATGCATGCAGTGCACGATGTATCCAGCGATGCAGGCGATGATGTAACGCGATGAGTTTTGTTTTTAGATCGAATTTATGCTTTCAAAGGATAATGCAACAAACTGTTGCAGCAGACGCGGCGCGAATTTCATCGCACTTCGATTTTTATGCAATTGTTGTTATGCAGGATTAAAACTCAAATCCAACTCAAGTGTAATGCACTGTTAGTAGGGTTTACGTGCAAACCGAAAATAAATGTGCAAGCAAGTTTTAAAACTCACTTGGATACGAGGCCAAAGTCACACTGCCTACTCTGCTATTCACTTATCTTCTTTATCGACCTTAAGCATGTTGCCAAAGAGTATAACATGCTATAGATAGATGAATTTTCTGAAGGTTTAGATAAGAGTTTTTCAGCCTGGAGAGACATTTTTGTGTGGAGAAGCCTGAGAATAAACCTCTTTTTGGAACCAAGTGTTTTGGCATGGAATTGCCTGATTTTACTAAAATTCGAACCCATGACCAGCTGCTTGTCAAACCTGTAAACCTGCGGCTAGGAAGGTGCGCGCAAAATAAGTATAATTTGATTTCGAAAATGACAATTTTATCGTGTTGCTGAGTAAATTTTCAACAACAAAAAATCACAGGAAGGTTGTATGCAAAGCCACGACCGCAAGGTTGAAGTAGAATACTTTTACAAGAAAGACAACCCGGCTGCTTGCGTGTCAGTCATTTTTCCTAGCAAATAAATGTTGGCCGCTCATTGCAAAATTGAAAATTCTGTGCATTTTGATTTCCAAAATTGGATTTCCTGATGGCCATCTTCATGCTACCCCAACACGGGGGGAATAATGGCAGTCTGACGACACACGCTGAGAAGAACCGCGCTGCTCCTGAGACGTGGTGATCACCCACAGGGCTAGTGCTGCTAAGGAAGGACGACTGCTGTTGTCGCTGTCTAGAACTGTAATGAGCGACTTCGGCTGAAACAGGCTCTTATATAGGCCAAATAGCATGTTCTCAATTGCAAGGTATATGATTCCGTCGACCGTGCTTGGGAAGCAATCATTTAACGACCAATCAGAGGTCGAATTTTTCGTTTTGACAAGGCTTGACTATTTTCATTAGTACAATAGTATGAATAATAAAATTACAATTATCTTCTTTTGGGAAGAATCTTAGAAGATTTTCCAATCTATTGCTGCAAGAACGAAGGAAATCCATCGAATACTAACCGATTTATTAGCATTTGAAATTGGACATATTAATCACTTTTTTCGGTTTTAGATTTTCATTTCACATCCCTATGTAGCCGAACTTCCTGAGAGAAGTATTCTACTTCAAAAATAAAGGTTTAGGAATGTATTCCTAGAAAAATGTCCATAACAAAAAACAATTTTGCAATGTTTAGGTTAGAACAATATTGAAAAAATATTCTAAAGATACCCAAACAACCGGCAAAATCATTGACAAATTTCCTTCAAGTTGCATAATTTTCAATCGTATCAGTTTGAGAGACATTAGCAGAACAAGAATAGAAATTTTAATCAAATCAGAAACAATTTCGACTTTATTTCTTGAAAATGCTGTAACATGAGTTTTGCTCAGGGTGACAAATGTGTTTTCTTGTAAAATATTCTCAAGAACACGATGAAGTTGTCAAATTAGAAATCAAAACATACTCGTTTGCCGATAAATGCTAATTGGATTTTAAAAATGTGAATGTTATACTTGACAAAACTGCTGCATTAAGCGAGCATGCATAAATGACGTAGCTTGTTTTTTAGACTTTTTGGAGACACTCCCCCCCTATCCCCCATCGTAGCATTTCGTAAAAAAGTTAAACCCCCCTCTAGATAGTTTCGCAGCTTTATAACACCCACCCCTCCCCTTTTCATGACTTTATTTGCAAATTTTAGTATCACAAACATACATCGTATCATAAAAAAAACAAGTGAAGACAAGAAAGTATTAAAAATTACCTAAACAGATAAAACAGTGATAAAAAAGAACAATTAGAAAATATCCAATTTTTTTATAAGTTTCGTATTTGCTACGTAGCTTGGCTTGAACCCCCACTCTCCGCTTCGTTACACTTCGTCACAAAACTAAAAACACCACCTCACCTCTCGAATGCTACGTCATTTAAGGATTTTCCTTAAATTGATTTTTTTTACTAATTCTCTTCAAAAATAATGCACAAATTATTTTTCAGACATTGTGCTTTTTGGGCCATGATCTAAATAAAGCAAGGGTTTTTAACGAAAAATGGCACTTTTATTAAAGGAGGCGTCGTACACAAACAACGTAGCACATGAGCTAAGTGAGGGGAGTTGATTCTGCCTTACTTGTTGTTGCAAAGAGAAAAGGGGGGAAAATGAAGCAGTTACGTAACTGTATACGCAAAAGTTCAAGCTTACATCATACGTTGTGTCCTCTCAAAACGAACAACAAATGTGTCAAAAGGATAACGCAACAATTGCGTAATGGATACATTGACAGACTTCGGAATCAGAATATGTATAATATAATACACAAAATCGTGGTGTTTCGGTAGACTTCGGTTTCGGGCAAACGATCAGTTTTGGGGCGCTCAAAAAACCGCTGGTTACTTTCGCGAGTCGGTGCGTATCAAAGGCTCGTGCATCCCTAATCACCGTCAGCAACCGAAACAGCCAATAGCGAGCCTCGTTGCAACAGAATTTACTGACGCTGGTGCCAGTAACGTGGAACCGAATGCATATGAATAAAACCAGTGTCTTCGTTAAATGCAAGATGCAACAAATTCAATTTTATTTTAATTGTTATTGATTCGATGATGTTTTTGAATGACCGGATTCATGATAGTGAATCGATCAGTTCATATTTGCATTAACCTGGTCAGTACCAAAATCATCGGTATTGATTACTGCTTTAACGATAGCAGCACTCTGAAAAATATTACCAATACCAGTGGGAATCATCATGGCAATACTAGCACCGGTTAATACTTCAAAAGTGTTTTAATTTTGAGCCGTCCAATACAATGAACATTCGCTAGAGCACCAAATGCGTTATGAACAACACAAATTCGTTGTACTGGTTCCGAAACAGTACAAAAGATGCTCTAGAAAGACGCAATATAGATGTGGTTACGCACAGTCTAACTTTCGCGTGTAATGTTTGCTCAAAATTGAAAATTTGGAGGATGGGTAGGTTGTTCAGCGTTACGTTATTTTGGGAACAGGGGAATCATAACGAACGTTACTTATTGTTACATAGGAGGAAGGGGGTCTGAAATCTAGATTTTTAGCGTTACCTAATTTGTATACAATGCCACGGAGTGAGGGGTGGTCTAATTGGCAGCATAGTTTGGATTTTTTTCGAAACGACCTTATGAGAACATTTTCGTAATCGTTGACCAAATCTTAGAAGTTCGTTATATTCAGATGTGGATACTTGATATCGAATGACCCTTATTTAGATTGCATCAACAGAGTATGATAAATTTAGCGTGCTATCAGATTGATTGGGCAGTTTCTCATAAAAAGATGTGCTCCGTTTGAGTAGCAGGCTAACACTAATTGGTTTGGATTTATTAAAATTATATGAGTGTACAATAGATCGGTTTTGTGTGTGGATTGGAAGAAAGAATATCGAATGATATAAACGGGAACAATAGTGTGTCCTATACAAAAAGAATGTAGCACGTTCATCGTAGTGCTCTGAGTGTCACACCAACCATCGACGCGACGAAGATAGTGATGATGATGATGATGTTGATGGTGACGCTACATAAACAAAGTTGAAAATTCCACCTTTAGATCGGAACTGGATTAACAACTGACCTAAACATTCATCTTTAATGAACATGGATCCTTTAAGTAACAATAGGTATAAAATTCAGCATGCAATTGCTTTCCTAGCAGTAACTTAGGTGTTAAGCATCAATAGTACAAATACGGTGACCCTTTTCCATCCTTGCAGTCGGGGAAAAGCCAAACCGAACAAATAGTAAAACAAGAACAGCTCATGCCAAACGTTTCACTGAACCCCAAAATCCCAGAGTACAAACAAATTCCAGCTGAATAATTCATGCATGATTGCGTAAGCGAAAATCAACTCGCTCGTCACATGACAAGCGGCGCTGTGATCCGAGATAATCTTTACAGACTAACGCTAAAACAGAAAACCACCTTCCACTTTTTTATTATTCAACAAGAAGGAAGAGATCCGGAACAGATTGCTGGGAAAATCAAACGTGTCAATGCAAAATCAGCACTGGCGGTTTGTGTAAACGAAACAAGCTTGCACAAATTTTACTGACAGAACGCAACAATCCTACCGCTTGCTTGATGTAATTCAACGGAGTAATAATAAACTCCAAGTGTCGGTGATTCTGTATTTAAATTTTGCGCCTCCGCTGACTCAGCATGTAAGTATTTCGCCCGGAAAGGCTTTTTGCTTACTTTGTTTCCCCGTTGATTAGGTTTTATGAAAACTTTCCGAAGCTGTGCAAGTTTCTGGCGAAGGAAATTTTCATCTGCTTGGCTGGAGACTGTTTATTTGGATGTACGAAAATGGTAGATACGGTACCGACCCTTGCATAAATCGGTTGAAGACTATACACATATACTGTATAACTTTTTCGTTTTTTGAGTTTAAAAAAATTATTCTTCTAGTAGAATAAAGGAGTTTGGCTGTTGGGAGAAAATGAAATGAAATTTTTGCTGTCGTTAAAATAAACAATTCTGTCGCAGTTACTTCTCTTTAGAAAAAAATAAAAATAGAATTGAAATAGCATTATAACATTGAGATTTTAAATTTTACGCATAGTTTAATCCGATTGTAACAAACGACTGTGCCGATTTTATTAAAATTCAATTAAATTTTCCATTTCAGATCCAATCAATCAAGTGCAATTCCCGTGGAATGGATTTAAGCGCTACAGGAAATGAGAAAATTCACTCAAACGAAAGGTACACCCACTATTTTAATTGATCACAGTCCGCAGGATTTTTCATTCCATTCATTATCTTTGTTCGAGTTGATTTCCACCTCGCGGCGTCTTTTGACGGTGTTCACAATGAACGGGCGTTGGAAAAATGTAAGGCAACGTTTGCAGTTCGAATAATTTTGTCTGCTCATACTGAAACGGTCGATCGCCCAATTGCAGAGAAGAGCTGTTTCACAAGAATGAAATTCTTCAAAAAATCTAACACACAAATGTTCTAGTATTTTCTCAAATTCTCTCTCAGTTGAGATATTCATAAATAGAAAAATACATTACACTAATGAACTAACACCGAGTGCATGAATGGTTTAAGCTGAAACAGGTTTGCGAAGGCAGTTTTCATTTGGCACAAATGCTAGCCCATGTTGTTTTCCATCCTGTGCAGCAGGTAGGTGCTGCTAGCAAACCGAATTTGAATCTTCGTTGGTCGAATCGTTCCACTACCGAGAAGGATTATTCCAGTATATGACAAACCAAAGGCAAATGAAAATTTACATATTTCTGTGTACGAAATGTTGGATTTGTCCTTACGGCGCAATATCAAACCGGTCGGAATGTGTTACTCAATGCAATATTGGATGGGGTATAATAATCAAATTAAACGACACAGTAGAATTCCCGAACTATCTGACTTGTGAGCAGCTTTCAATGTTAGATTAGGAATTTCATTATAATATTCGCAAGAGTCGTAAATCATTCACAAGTGAAGGTCAGTAGAACGTACCGCAGGGGCTCCAAAAATAAATCATGGATCCAAAATAAATCATGCACATACATATATGGACCAAATGCGAAGCGCTAATTGCGAGATTTCTCGAAGCCGTGCTATTATTCTGAACCTTATGCCAAATATGACTAGTAATGAAACTAGTTTTACACACAAGTACAGACATATACAATCACAGGTATTAGCCAACACATCGAGCCTCTATAAATTTAGATAAAAAATTGTAAAGAGTTCAATTGCATTATTTTATCGAAAAATTTTAGCCCCGTATTTTTTCGTTTGGCACTTAGGGTGAGACTTTCTGAAATTAAATGGTTCAAAAAACTGATTTTTTCCAAAATTTTCAATTTAATATATTTTTAACTTTAGAACCGGTTGACCGATTTCAATTTTTTTGTCATCAAATTGGAGATAATTCTTGAGCCTCCCAAAGTAAAATACCTAACCGTACCTACTTCAAATAAAAATAACTATGCCGAAAATAAAATACAAACCGTATTTTGAAATTTTCGAGGGTTCGAGATCCAGAAGACCCTATCGTTTCAATTTTGTTTTTATTTCTCTATTGTCGATGGCTTGAGATTCAAGAGACCCAGTCGTTTTACCTATTATCTAATCCTCAGCTAATTTTACACATAAAATCAAATTTTCAAGTAGGTTTTTTTTTATTTTTGAGATAGAATTTTGTTAATCTTTGGGATTTAAGTTGCGTCACCATCAAGCGTTACAGTAACCAAGCGTCTCCATTGAAAAAGGTTACTGCAACCCTTCAATGGAGAAAAAAGATACTAATATTACGTGATTTTTTTACGCGGATTTTCGAATTAACGCGTTTTTTCTACGTAATTGAAAAAAGTTTCCGATGATATTCGAATTTACGCGGGTTGGGCTCCACTCTCCGATAGATCCGAAATGACCGTCAAAGAAAACAATTTCAAATACTGGTCGTAGAGCGTCTCGGTTGTTTTTAAAGCCTTTCTTGGTGGTTTACTTTACGCAGATTTTTTAATTACGTTGTTTATGCGGTTTTCTACAAGGTATGTATCCCACGCGTAAAAAAACCTGACTGTAGCATTTTGGTAATGTCGAGGACATGAGCCCAAAAGACCCAATCGTCTTTTTTTAAAATTCCTCAGCTAATTTTACACACAACATCAAATTTTTGGGAAGTTTTTTTTTTCATTTTGGAGATAGAATTTTGTTAATCTTTGGGATTTAAGACGAGTTTTCATCAAGCATCACAATAATCAAGCGTCTTCATTGAAAAAGGTTGTTGCAGTAACCTTTTTCAATGAAGACGCTTGATTATTGTGATGCTTGATGAAAACTCGTCTTAAATCCCAAAGATTAACAAAATTCTATCTCCAAAATGAAAAAAAAACTTCCCAAAAATTTGATGTTGTGTGTAAAATTAGCTGAGGAATTTAAAAAAAAGACGATTGGGTCTTTTGGGCTCATGACTTCAATTGGGAAAAAATATATACAAATAGCATTTTATTATTGTCGATGGCTAGAGATCCAATCGTTTTACCTACTTTTCTATTCCTCGGCTATTTTTTTTTTATTTTGGAAATGGAATTTTGTTAATCGTTGGGGTTTAAGGGGTGTCTCCATAAAGCATTACATTGCTGTAAGCGTCTCCATTGAAAAAGTTTGCTCTTTAATTGAAAAAAATCAGATAATAAGATCAGGTGTTTATTACGTAGATTTTCTTACGTAAATTTTCAAATTAACGCATTTTTTTTCTACGCGTTACCGCGGTAATTCAAACATAAATTAGCGGACTAATCGTTTTATCTATGTTCTATTTTTCAGGTAATTTTACACATAACATAAAATTTTCAAGGAGTTTTTTTTGGGGATCCAAAAACCCAATCGTCTTTTTTTTGCAATTCGTCAGGTAATTTTACACATAACATCAAATTTTTAACAGCTACCAGATATAATTGGCGCCGTTAAACATTAAATTGTATTTGTGCCGTGTCAAATAAATTATAGATTAAGAAAAAAAAAATCAAATTTTTAAGGAGTTTTCTCTTTCATTTTGGAGTTAAAATTTTGTTATTCTTTGCGATTTAGGATGCGGGACTTCACCAAACATTATAGTAACCAAGCGTCTCCATCGAAAAAGGTACCTGCAACTTTTCAATGGAGAAAAGAATTACAAATAGTATTTCACTGTTGTTGATGGCTTGAGACCCAAGAGAACCTATCGTTTTACCTATTTTTCTATTTCTCAGCTAATTTTACCCTCACAATCAGAGTTTTAAGGATTTTTTTTTCATTTTGTAGATAGAATTTTGTTAATAGTTGTGGTTTAGGATGCGTCTCTATCAAGAATTACAATAACTAAGCGTCTCCATTGGAAAAGGATTCTGCAACTGTTTAATAATAATAAAGTCAGGTTGTTATTGTGTGGAATTTTTTTAAGCGGATTTTCAAATTACGCGTTTTCTTACGCGTTACCGCGTCAACTAAAAAAAAAAAATTAACGGATAATCGAATTAACGCGGAATGGGAACCAAAAACGTATAAATTTTCATTGAGTAAAAAGCTCAGTTAAAAATACCCTCCACCCTCCGAAAGATTCAGAATGATCGTCAAAGAAAACATTTTTAAATAGTGGCCGTAGAGCGTCTCGGATTTTATCTAAAGCCTTCTTTGATGGTTTACTTTACGCGGATTTTCTAATTGACGCGTTTTTGTTACGCGGATTTTTGAGTTGACGTGGTTTTTTTACGTGGATTTTGGAACTATCGCGATTTTTATGAGGTATACATCCCCGCGTGAGAAAACCAGACTGTAATATTTTGCTGTTGTCGGGGGCTTGAGACCCAAAAGACTCAATCTTTTTATCAATTGTTCTATTCCTCAGTAAATTTTACACAAAAAATCAAATTTGTGAGGTTTTTTTAAATTTAGACATAGAATTTTGTTAATCTTTGGGATTTAAGATGCGTCACCATCAAGCATTACAGTAACCATGCGTGTCCATTGAAAGAGGTTACCTTTTATGAAGGCGACTCGTCAATGAAGAAAAAGATACAAAAAGTATTTTGCTATTGTTGAGGGCTTGAGACCCAAGAAAGCTAATCGTTTTACCTTTTTTTCCATTCCTCAGCCTCAGCAATTTTTTAGAGATTTTTTTTTTATTTAGGAGATAGAAATATGTTAATCTTTGGGATTTAAGATGCGTCTCCATCAAACATTACAGTAACCAAGCGTCTCCATTGAAAAAAGGCTACTGTAACTCTTCAATGAAGAAAAAAAGATACAAATACAGTTAGGTTTATTTTGCGCGGATTTTTTCGAGGTTTTTCTTACGTGGTTTTTCGATTTGATGCGGTTGTTTACGCGGATTTTTTAATAAACGCGGTTTTTTACGCGTTACTGCATTAATTCAAAACAAAAAAAAATCGCGGATTTTCTAGTTAACGTGTGAAAAAAGTGTAAGTGATTATTGAGTAAAAGATTTAAACAATAAAAACCCTCCGCTTTCCGAAAGATTCGAAATGAACGTCAAAAATTAACAATTTTGAAAACTTGTCGTAGAGTGTCTCGTGTTTTTTCTTTAGGATTCATTCTTGGTGGTTCGGATTTTTTCATTAACGCGATTTTTTTTCGCAGTTTTTTACACGTTTTTACAAGTTATGCATCCCCCGCGAAAAAAAAACCTAACTGTAGTATTTTAATATTGTCGAGGAGTTGAGGCCCAAGTTACCCAATCGTTTCACCTATTTTTAACTCCTCAGTTAATTTTGAACATAACATACAGTTTTTATGGATTTTGTTTTTCGTTTTGCAGGTAGAAGTTTGTGAATCTCTGGGATAAAAGATGCGTCATCAAGCATTACAGTAACCAAGCGTCTCCATTAAACAAAATTTAATGCAACTCTTCAATGTAAAAAAAATACAAATAGTATTTTACTACTGTCGAAGACTTGAGCTAATTTTTTTATTTCTTTGCTAATTTTACACATAACATCAAATTTTTAAGGAGTTTTTTAAATTTTGGATATAGAATTTCGTTAATCTTTGGGATTTGAGATGTGTCTCCATCAAGCATTACAGTAACCAAACGTCTCCATTGAAAAAGGTTACTGCAACTCTTCAATGGAGGCGCTTGGTCACTGTAATGCATGATGGAGACTCATCTGATATCCTATAGATTAAAAAATGTCTGTCTCCAGGATAAAAAATATACCTCTGCAAAATTTGATATTGTGCGTAAAATGAGCTGATGAGCAGATTTTTGAGGAGCAAAGCGATTTTTTTAATCTTTTAATTTCAAAATGTGTCACCCTGTAAGCCAAACGAAAATACGGAAAAATTTTCGATCAATAGCAACTTTAGCGATTTCGAGCATGATCAAAGCAAAATTCATTCAAGTTGAACTATTTTGCGTGAAACTTAACCATTCGGTCTTTAAACAATTCCATTGAAAAAATTAATTATTTTATTGTAAGGGAGTAGATTTTTCTCTGGAAAAATAAGCAACATATTAAAAAAATTAGGAAAATTTAAATATTTGCAAAAAAAAAAAAACAAAATCCACTTAGTCTTTTTTATTATTTCCCATATTTTTCTGGATCTTTCCATGTTTATACGTTAATTATTATGACACTATCCAGTAAGACTGAATAATGGAAAATAATTATTGATGAAATGTAGGAACAGTAATGGGACCATTATATCGAAAAACTATAAAAGGCACTTATTTAGTGGACTAGCCAAATGAACAGAAATCCAGCTAGTAAAAATAGTAGCATTAGTACGAATAAACAGCAATCGAAATTTCATCAATTGAGATAAAATTTAATAAACGTGTAGATTTGCTCTTGTGAGAGAACAAAAACCAAATAGGTAAATAGCAATAACACGATTGGATAACGCTACAAAAAACAGGCGATAAGAGGACAACATAGCACAGGAAGATTTCCTTCTTAATTTAAATGCATGTTAATTAAATGTAATTCTACAGTCCTAACTACAGTTACTGTCCTAAAAACCTTGACAATAATTCGCAGTGGTAGTTCGGTCAAAATCGTGGTTCAATGTGATCCTGAACGAATGTTTGAAGCAAATTTTGATTCCGTTTCTTCAGAAACACAAGGAATGTGTTTTGACCTGGTAGAGCATCATTGCAATAAAGAGATTTCCATTGCATCGAAAAACACAAAGATTAATGAATAACCACTCGACTCCATTCCAACCAAAATACGCAACTCGACGAATCTGGCTCAGTGTCGCCCAATCAATGATTTCTTTGGGAATTTGAGTTTTTTAGTTTACCAAAATACCTGGAGAGTAACAAACAGCAAACAGTTGATTGGTAGAATGATGAGATGCATTCGAAAAATCGACGTGAAGGTCGTACACCGCTCTTGTTCC
Source organism: Wyeomyia smithii (assembly GCF_029784165.1). Taxonomy (NCBI): domain Eukaryota; kingdom Metazoa; phylum Arthropoda; class Insecta; order Diptera; family Culicidae; genus Wyeomyia; species Wyeomyia smithii. Next base: position 62,116,461 of record NC_073696.1, read on the forward strand.
GACACCACGAAAAGATTTCGTCGGTAAGTCGATTACGGACATTTCTCAAATGTTGATTTTTTTTTCGTTAATAATGAATGTATCTTCATGAGTAATAAATCAGGTTTTCAATTATTCAGCAGTAGAAAAAAATCCAAAACTTGAGTTGTCACTCGTCAAATGTACTTATTGAAAAAAAACAATGATGAGCACGAGACACACTTTTTCGGTCAAAAGTGCAGAAATCGAGGTGAACTTAATTGCTTAGAAATTTTTAATTTTGTTCCTCCATTGATAAATTTTCAAGAATGGTAGTACAATCAGTGTTAATTCTTCCGAAGAATACTCAAAGGATTCGCGTTAGCATGAACGCATCCCAGCTCAAACTCTCAGCAAACTGTAATGATTCGCATCGGTTACGTTTTCATTTCAAAATCACTGAAACCATCAGCATTAGCACTTATTCACTGCAAACGAAAATAGAAGTAGCAATCATGCTCTTTTCGGAAAACCGCAACCAAACAACCCAATCCCGTGACTGATTTATGTGACAAACCAGGCCAGCTGCAGTTGTAGTCCCGAACGGTCGCGTCTGCAAAGGTCACCACCGCTATAGGCTCATCTCTGTCTGCTGCGAGTCTCCCATGAAAAGTGTGTAATTATTCTCGGAAATTCATCCGCAACTTTTCGACGGTTACGAATCTGTCCACGTCGTTTCCTAGATCTATTGTAAACCGTCTTTCTTCTCAACATGCAGATGAATGCTGCCACGTACTGCATGCATTACGTCTGGTTTTTTGTACGCCTTGCGCTGACAACGGGTGGTCTTTTAAATAGAGAACCAAGCTGCAGCATTGACGTAAAGCCGTCACTATATGCTCCAGTCATTCGTTCTCGAAAGGACTCCAAAAGCACACTGGATTTCAGCCTCTGTTTCAGGAATAATCGTCGCCCGCGCTGCTAAAATTTAGACGCTATTGAAATCTGTACCCAAAGAGGCGAGATGCAGGAAACGTTTGCTGCACAGTCACAAAACATTCTTCATTCCAATTTTGTTGCAAATGGACGGTAGGGTAGTAGAAGTAATTTTGAAACTGCCGTCAAATTAAACTAGAACATCTGTTTCGGAAAATGATGTTAGGTGGCAACCAAGCGGAAGCACGAAATTTCATCACAAACGGGCGAAATTTTATCCACTTACATGAATTAACAAGCAAACCGGTTAGTGCGGTGTCGTTCGTTGACAAAGGCGGTGTGAAAATAGCACATTCTTGTCCTGTTCAAGCTCTGTCCGCTGCTGCCCCTGGGAGGACTAGTACAGCCACAAGCAGAACAACAAACAAACCCAGATGTCATATACCCAGAGGACGTGACGATTTCGTCGAAATACGTTTGTACTGTGTAATAGAAGCTGACCACGACTAGCGTAGCCCGGAAATGTCGGGAAAATTGGACTCGTTCAATGATTGAGGAGAATGAAAAAGTCAGGTGGGTATGGTACATGTAGCGTGATTTGTTACTATGACATTTATTAATAAAACGGGTTCCCGCTAAAAGTTACCAAACTTAAAAACAAAGCGGAACAATCAAAGTTAGCTGGCCTTTGAACATTTCTCTCATGCTTTGTATTTGGTCGATGGAGTCATGAGCATTTACGATAAGCCACGTACAATCCATAATCCGCTACATCGCATTTTAATTTGCTTCCATTGATTAATTACCATCAAACAACTTGTGCTAGTTTGCTGCTAAACTCTGTCGTCTCCGTCGTACGAAGGGCCTTTCGACAACACACTTCTCCGCCGTGTTTTCGACCGATAGTCATCATTCCCGATGCTGGTAGGCCAATATTTGCCCAGGGAGCAAGGGCCGCGCGATCAGGAAGATAAACAATGCACAGCGCCAAGCTGATGGTTAAATTGTCTACGGTTCGGCAAAAGTTTGAAGGAAGAATAAACGGCGCTAAGTAAAAAACATCAACATTAGCGGAACCCTTAGAAAAGTCTAGCGATGAAGCTCTAGTTTTATGGCTTAATTAATTCTGTTCGAAACAACCGAAACCGAACCCCTTTCCACCAAACGAGAATGTATTAAATACGTCTCAATTGAGTGGGTGGTATCGCAGCTGTTTAACCTAGGGTCGAAAGTTTCACTCTGGATGAAAACCTTATGATCTGCGTTTTCGAAGCTTCTGCACACTAAGATTTTAAATGCTTATTGAAAAGTTGTTCCATCAGTTTAACGAAAGTTTTTTTTCTAAGATAGTAGGTATGGTGTATCTATCCATTTCTGGCCAATCGGATTCAGAAGAATTAAACGCATAAATTCTCATCCAGAAGAGAGAAAGTTTGATAGCAGCTAGTTGTAAAATCTTGGAGTATATGCCTTTTTTCTTGAAAAAGAAGTATTACTATAACTTGGACCTCAAAAGAGCACGAAATACAAGTGAATTCAACAAAGCGGTGAATTTTTCGTATAGAGAGTAATTACAAAAAAAAGTGCCATGAGAATTCATCGCCCTAACCCTGGCTCCAGTATAATCATGATAAATCTTCATTAAATATTAAAAAAATGTTTATAAAGATTTATAGCCCGTTTAAGGGCGTGCTTTTGCACTAGAGAGTTGAGCATACTACGAGTACGCGTAAAGAGCAAAATATTAAATAATAGAGAGACTCACAGCACAATAATTTCGTGAAAGTTTTCTACTATCATATTTTTTTGTTCAGTTTTTCATTTAATTTTCTCTTTGCACTTTTCATTTCTATTTTTTTCTTTTTGCTTTACACTTTTTATTATTCAGTCTCTACGTTTTGCACTGTTATGTGTTATGATGTGTTTTACAATTTAATGTTCTTTTTTATGTTGATATTGTATTCTCACTAACTATTTTTTTCATTAACCTTTATTTTTTTTTACTTCGAACTTTTTATTTTTCACTTTATATATTTAATTTTTGATTTGTCATTTTTACTTTATGTTTTATAATTTTGAATAGAAATTTTCTTTAAGCTTTTAACTTTTTGTTGTTTGTTTTTTACTTTCAAATTCTTTCTTTGTACCTTTATTTTTTGCTTTGTACTTTTTATCTTTTATTTTACACTTTTAACTTTTTAATTCAAAATTTTCACTTTAGACTTTTACCTTTTGACTTTTACTTTTAACTTTTTATTTTAACTTTTTATTTTTTACTTTTAACTTTTAACTTTTTACTTTTTACGTTTACCTTTTTACTTTTTACTTTATACTTTATACTTTATACTTTATACTTTATACTTTATACTTTATACTTTATACTTTATACTTTATACTTTATACTTTATACTTTATACTTTAACTTCATACTTTATACTTTATACTTTATACTTTATACTTTATACTTTATACTCTATACTTTATACTTTATACTTTATACTTTATACTTTATATTTTATACTTTATACTTTATACTTTATACTTTATACTTTATACTTTATACTTTATACTTTATACTTTATACTTTATACTTTATACTTTATACTTTATACTTTATACTTTATACTTTATACTTTATACTTTATACTTTATACTTTATACTTTATACTTTATACTTTATACTTTATACTTTATACTTTATACTTTATACTTTATACTTTATACTTTATACTTTATACTTTATACTTTATACTTTATACTTTATACTTTATACTTTATACTTTATACTTTATACTTTATACTTTATACTTTATACTTTATACTTTATACTTTATACTTTATACTTTATACTTTATACTTTATACTTTATACTTTTTACTTTTTACTTTATACTTTATACTTTATACTTTATACTTTATACTTTATACTTTATACTTTATACTTTATACTTTATACTTTATACTTTATACTTTATACTTTATACTTTATACTTTATACTTTATACTTTATACTTTATACTTTATACTTTATACTTTATACTTTATACTTTATACTTTATACTTTATACTTTATACTTTATACTTTATACTTTATACTTTATACTTTATACTTTATACTTTATACTTTATACTTTATACTTTATACTTTATACTTTATACTTTATACTTTATACTTTATACTTTATACTTTATACTTTTTACTTTTTACTTTATACTTTATACTTTATACTTTATACTTTATACTTTATACTTTATACTTTATACTTTATACTTTATACTTTATACTTTATACTTTATACTTTATACTTTATACTTTATACTTTATACTTTATACTTTATACTTTATACTTTATACTTTATACTTTATACTTTATACTTTATACTTTATACTTTATACTTTATACTTTATACTTTATACTTTATACTTTATACTTTATACTTTATACTTTATACTTTATACTATATACTTTTTACTTTTTACTTTTTACTTTTTAATTTTTACTTTTGACCTTTTACTTTTTACTTTATACTTTATACTTAATACTTTTTACCTTTTACTTTTTACTTAATACTTTTTACCTTTTACTTTTTACTTTTTACTTTTTACATTTTACTTTTTACTTTTTACTTTTTACTTTTTACTTTATACTTTATACTTTTTACTTTTTACTTTTTACTTTTTACATTTTACTTTTTACTTTTTACTTTTTACTTTTTAATTTTTACTTTTTACTTTTTACTTTTTACTTTTTACTTTTTACTTTTTACCTTTTACTTTTTACTTTTTACTTTTTACTTTTTACTTTTTACTTTTTAATTTTTAATTTTTACTTTTTACTTTTTACTTTTTACTTTTTACTTTTTACTTTTTACTTTTTACTTTTTACTTTTTACTTTTTACTTTTTACTTTTTACTTTTTACTTTTTACTTTTTACTTTTTACTTTTTACTTTTTACTTTTTACTTTTTACTTTTTACTTTTTACTTTTTACTTTTTACTTTTTACTTTTTACTTTTTACTTTTTACTTTTTACTTTTTACTTTTTACATTTTACTTTTAACTTTTTACTTTTTACTTTTTACTTTTTACTTTTTACTTTTTACTTTTTACTTTTTACTTTTTACTTTTTACTTTTTACTTTTTACTTTTTACTTTTTACTTTTTACGTTTTACTTTTTACTTTTTACTTTTTACTTTTTACTTTTTACTTTTTACTTTTTACTTTTTACTTTTTACTTTTTACTTTTTACTTTTTACTTTTTACTTTTTACTTTTTACTTTTTACTTTTTACTTTTTACTTTTTACTTTTTACTTTTTACTTTTTACTTTTTACTTTTTACTTTTTACTTTTTACTTTTTACTTTTTACTTTTTACTTTTTACTTTTTACTTTTTACTTTTTACTTTTTACTTTTTACTTTTTACTTTTTACTTTTTACTTTTTACTTTTTTACTTTTTATTTTTTACTTTTTACTTTTTGCTTTCTACTTTTTATTTTTAACTTTTTACATCTTACTTTTGACCTTTTACCTTTTACCTTTTACGTTTTACTTTTTGATTCTTGATTTTTTTACTTTTTACCTTTAGCCTTTAACTTTCTGTTTGTTATTTTTCATTTTTAACTTTTATCTTTTTACCTTTAATTTTTTACTTTTCGCTTGGAACTTTATATTTTCAAACTTTTAATTTTCACTGTTTACTGTTTACTTATTACTTATTATTTTTTACTTTTTACTTTTCACTTTTTACGGTTTACGTTACCTTTTTACTTCTTCACTTTTCTACGTTTTACTTTTCACCCTTCATTTTCTACTTTTTACTGTTTGTGTAGTACTTTCTACTTTTTAACTTTTTCTATTACTTTTTACCTTTTACTATTCACTTTTTCGTTTCAAGTTTTACCTTTTTCTTTTCATTTTCTAATTTTTAATATTCACTTTTCTCTTCCTACAGTTGTTCTTCATTTCTGTTTTTTTACTAGATACCTCTTTCTGTCTACTTTTTACTTTATATTCTTCATTTATACTTTTTACTTTTCATATTTATTTTCTCTTTATACTTCTCACACTTTATTACTCACTTTTTCCTTTTTTCTTCTCATTTTTTACGTTTTACTTTTTAATGTACACCGTTGCCAAATTTCATTTACTACTTCTTATTTTTTGCTTCTTTATGTTGTTTTCACTGGTAACTTTTCCTTTTTCAATTTATACTTTCTATTGTTCGCTTTCCGCATTCTACGTTGTAGCTTTATTTGTTAACTTTTAAATAGTTTCATTTTGTTTTTAAATATTTGCCTTGCTTTTTAATGTTAACAGTTACTTTTACTTTATCATTTGTTCTTTCTATTTTTTTTGTTTTTAATTGTTACTTCTATGATTTGCCTTATACTTTTTAATATACATTTTCTCTTCTTTTTTTTGTTTTTGCTATTATTGAATTTTTACAGGTTACATAAAATATATGTAACCAAATAATTATAAGTGCACATATACAACCCTTTTCTCACTAGTTATTTTACTTACTAAAAGATAAATTATATATTTTGATTTTTTTCGTCATGCTACTGAATATTGGCATAGAATTGTGGTGATGGTAGAATTATTCATTACTCGTGTTCCAGCTCTATTGCACAAATTACAAAGTACATCATTCAACAGAAGACTTAAATTTGAGATTGTTTTCAGTTCAGAGTGCACTCTATTCTTCTATTAGATTCAGTCATATTAAGTGCGAAACGAGAAAGTTGTGGATCCACTACTTTACTATTGAAGGGGCTTCGAAACTGGAATGTAAATTCATTGTTTCGCTGATAGTTCAACACGCTGGAAACACTTCTCTAATTGCAACCAGCACTTGATGGCTTCTCGAGCTGCGTAGAATGTAAAATAATCCCACAAATATCACAGCATAATATATCTTCAACTCAGGAGTCGGAGATAGTAAAATGAGGAAAAATGACTCCTATTTTGTTTCTCATAAACTGGACCGGTTTTCGTCCTGTCTTGCAAATCTTGTAAACCTAAATTGTTGTTTATCCTCATGCTATATTGCCAACTGTGAAGAGCAACACTTCTGCTGGTTCGGCAAGCTCTTCATCAGCCAGAATTATCCACATCCACTTCTCATTGGGTTGAATGTGGATCGGGAGGCTCAATTGTTCAACCGAATCTATGAAACGCAAGAACGGTAGCCACTATGATAATTAATGAAGTGCATGTGAAGCAATATTCCACAGCGCCACAATAATGACTCAATTAATATGCGATTGTGTTATCTAACCAACAATAAACCGGAATCTCTTCATATTTCACGTAGATTAGTTTCTGATCCATTGGCTATGCAGAAAACGACCAGCGTCTTCCGGCTAACAATCCGTAGCCGTTTCACACCACTTTCTCGTTTCGGATATAAATCGTCAGCTCGTAAAGTGTTGTTCCTTCCCACAAAACTGTTTTTTTTTTACTCTTCTTGTGCCTCCCGGGGGAAATCCTTCGGTTACCGGATTCCCTCTAAGCTGTGTGTGGGTTTTTCGGAAAAGGCGTGCTGTGATTTACACTTTCTTATCAAGATTATGTGTGTCCCTGGCTTGGCCTACGCATGGTCCGGGTGCTGCGGCTGTTTTTACGAGCCACGACCATTTCGTTTTTTTGAGGATGCGAACAAGTGACACGTTTTCGTAGGTTCTTGATACACAGGACGACCTGTCCCAGCTGTGGGTGCGCGTAAAAGAAAATGTGTAGTTGTTAGACTGGTTCAAAGTAGTGACTATTGACAAGGTAAGTTGTGTAAATTTACATAGAGTATTCCGTTTTAGTATTCAGTTAAACGATGTACAAAATTTCGTAAAAACCGGTGAAGTTGAGCTTCCCTAATCTATACCTCAATACATTGTTGGAATAACTGCATGTGTGTACAACTGCATGAAAAGATTGGAGCAATAAAAAAGTTAATATTGAATTTCATAATTCATCGCTTTTGTACCGGATTGCCATGGTTTGTTTGCCTGGAGATAAAACATGCGTTTCGGTTTGACATTTCCGCTACCGGTGGAAAACATTTATGCCGTTGGCATGTAATATCAGTCGATTGTATCTATTAAATCTGAGGCTTCCAATGGCTCCCAGTTGTTTTATATTACTGGCTGTTACTTGGAGACTCAATTGCAATCATAAATTTCAAATCCAAGAATAAGGTATTAATTGATAGCTCAATTCACTATTCCATGTAAACATAATCTTGCACTTAAAATAAGCGTACGCTAAAGTTGTTGTCATTCAAAGTGAAAGAGGGCGTAGAACACAACCTACAACTTTGGATGAAAATATTCTCAGTCCTGAAACGAAATGAGCGAGATTAGCTTTCGTTATTGTCCGGGATATTCTGATTGATGGACGAACTTTATCAATCAAATTCAACTTTTGCGTTGGAGGACACGAGGTTAACCCATCAGTCTGATCAGCATCAGCAGCAGCCGGCGGTGAATGATTTCGGTATCTATGAATCATAGACAGTGGGAGTGAAGTGGAGATATAGAGCAGTCCTTTGGGCGATATCATTGAGGAACGTTCGCTTTTGGTGGCAAAACTTAGTGCAATCTGGCGTGAATAGACCCGGATCGAGAAAGGGGACAAAGCCGGGCGCACAGATTGTTATTGTGCGGCTTCCTGTCGAACGGTTTTATCACTATTTGATGTCATTTATTGATGGCATTGATTGAATAGTAAATAAACAGCCGAGTGCGTCTAGGCTGCGGCCATGGATATAGATTGCGCATTTTGCTCGGATGATTTATCCTGGACCGGCTTTCGGTGCGATCCATCAATATTGAAAGCGAAATCGAATGGCAACTGTAGAAATTTACGACTTGATGGAGTTTATTTATTTGCTGAATTGAATAAGAATTTTGCTCGCTTCATTTGCGGTATTGATTGAAATGCTGCTCGTGAATAAACTTTAAATTAGCGGTATTTATGAGAGGGAGGCAAAAAACTTTTGGGTATGTTATTTTTTATTTGATTGATCTGTTTTTGAATTTGTTCTCGAATTTACCAATTTAGCGAAGTTTTATCAACAGCTAATGATAGAAAATTGCAAGCAACTTTAGGTTGAAAACTTGAAAAATTTTAACAAGCAAGCTAGTAAAAATAATTGGTTTTATTCGAAATTGAAAGACTAAATATAATAATTATAATTTAGTTAGTCCTCAAATAATAAGTGTCTATATTCGAATATCCAAAGATAAACATTTAAAAGACAAGAGGAATTTTATACAATTTAAAACTAAAAATCATTTATCAAACCGGTAAAACAAACAAGCGCAAAAAATCAAACAATGACAGAGAAAATATAACTTAAAATTTGAACAAAACGTAAATAAATTTTGTAAACTAAAACTAAAGGTTCAACAGTTACATGCCAAGAACTGAATAGACAAATAGACAAGGGGACGAAAATTTAAAAAAAAGGATACTGGCAAAGCATAAAAGAGTGAATCGAGAAAATAATAATTTAAAAAAAATCTCAACAATGAGTGGCGATCAAAGTAACAGAAATTCTAGATTTTTCCAGCTTCTTATTTCTGAAAAAAAATGTCGCTTGAATAAAGAATCAAATCCATTTGAAATGATTTTAAAAATAAAATCAAAATTCAAAACTCACTCGCAAAGCTTTTACTTGTTACATTAAAAACAAAAACGAAAAATTCTCCTTTTTGTAACAAATTTGTTACATAAAAAAACAATAACATTCATTTCTAGTTAATTAACAATACATACCTGTCGTACTACCATCTCCAATTTATCCGGTGTACGTGTTTTAGATTGTTTTTCGCGCGTGTACGGAATAGAGAAAAAAAACGTTTCAAGAGCTGCCAGGTATATTATTTCTCCATGTAAGAGGCAAATGTTGACACCTTCAAGTGCCCTCAAATCACATCACAATCTGTAAATTCTATGTGTTAGAGGAAGCAAAAACATCTATAGCAGGTGGACGCAAGCCATGTTCAAAACACAGATTCATCGCTTTATGAAAAACAAATGGGTTTGAAGTTCCGCATATATCAAAATTTTCCCTCGACAAAAGCGAAAAAAAAGTAACTAGTTTTTATGATTAACTCATTAAAGTCCCCAATTGAAGGATTTCCCTTTCAGAATTCAATGAAACTTTGTGGGTGCGTAGGCATTATTAGTATTTCCCTATTCAACTTTGCATTTTTTTAAATCATCTGTATTCACATTTGGAAAGGGTTGAAGTTATTTTTATAAATCGATATATCTTAATAACGACAAGAGATAGAGAAAAACTGTCAAGGAATGACTTCTAGAAAATTGCCGTAATTTTTATGAAAATATTTTGACAAAATTGAATTTAAGATCCTACACTGAAAAAAAAAATCGTTGTAAAAACAAAAAGTGATTTAAAAAAATCAGTCATCTAAGTTTTTCTTTTCAAAATGAGTTTTACAGATAGATAATATAGTTGCCTAAAACTTTTCCATAATTGACGCGGGATCACATCTTTTCGCTTCTGAGACCATAACCGTTCGGTAATAAGAGAAATTGTCAGAGGATGGTTTTTAGGGTTCTGAATTTTCATTTAGAATAAAAAAATCGAATAAACCTATATTTTTCCATACGACGTTTTTCATTTTTGCTTTCAAATGACCATGTATGGAGGAGTTTGAGAAAGCTTTTGTTAGAATATTTTTTTCAGAAGAGTTCTAGGCAACTGAATTGTCAATTTGAAAAACTTATTTCGAAAAAAATCTGAGATGATCGATTTCTTCGAAATACCGTTGTTTGTTTTTGGAAACAAAACAGTGTAGTATCTCGAAATTCATTTTTTCAGTATTTAGACAATTTCCTAATAAACATCCATTGACTATTTTTCTCTTTCTCGTGTCATTGTTGAGATATATCGGTTTACTGAAAAAACTTGAGCTCTCTTTCAAAAATTTGTACAGATAAATTAAAAAAATATGAGAGCTGCTCAGAGTCGTAAGGCCTACACACAGTATGCTGCCAGCCCCTCTGTCGAGCTAGCGCGAAATCCCTTAATTGAGTAAAAGAACTCTAATTAAAAGCTACCGTTTTGTATGGAAGATTCATAACAATATTTTTAAGATGGTATCAAACTATGATATTTTCATGAACAGTGCTGATTTGCGGAATTCAGACATATACGAACACGCTACGCAGAAAAGTTACATCAATTAGTTCGATTACATTTAATCTCGAAATTAAAAAAAAAACGCATTTACTACGCATTTCCCAACTTCCACATCCCAAAGTTGGTCTAGTATTTCAACGCTTTTTTTCGTTAGTGATGTCGATGAAACGCACACCCCCTGTTGACCTGAAAGCTTCAACACCCGTCAAACAGTAATTTTCGGCCTCTCCAGCCGAACCAATCAAACGTAGCACATGATCTAAATGAGTGATACATTTTTTGGAGCCAACATTGGCAACTGGTTGATTACTGTTTTGCTGTTAAAGAGTACAGTTTCCAATTTGCTGCACTGTGATTTTAGCGGTGCGCTGCTACACAGTATAGAAGCCACAGTAACCTGCAATTGCCCCGGCGCGGGGTCAACCCGAGACTCCGGGGGCGGCGCTGAACTGATGGAAGCCCGAAGCAATTTCGATTAGAGGTGCTAATCAAATGTGTTCACTTTTTTCTATCGGTTTCATGCGAGCGGAATGCCGCTGCACATGGTGTTACATGCTTAACACATGCTGACCCCGAACCGCCGCCACGCGTGCGACCGTTTGGAGACCCACATTTAGACTGTTCGGCTTGGGTTGCTATTTAGTATTGCTAAAATTATCCGCGAATAGCGAAGCCTGTAATAATCACTTTGATAAATAGCGGTGATTTATGCCGTTTTGAACGGATATTGAAGCAAAATGAGAAGGATTGTAATAACTTATACTTTGTGGGGCAACAAAGTTTAGACCTTTGAAATGTGTTACATTGAAAAGCACCGTTTTCTAGCATTTTAAATAAATTAAGTTAATTGAAATGGTGAGCCCAAATTGTTTACAGCTGTGTTCCAAATGAAATTCAACGTTCCAGCACTACTTCAGAGTAGCAGCATCACAACTCAATGCATTGTTACGTTTGAACCACAGAAACCTCTCCAGCTTCCCGCCAAGGCAAAGTTCTCGAATCAAGAATTGCTAAATCGCGTGTGTGCAATGCGAAACGAAGCATTCCTCGCTTGTCGGATAGGTACACATACGTATGCCACAAACAACAGGGAAATACTTTCTACTTGCGGATATAAATTAAATTAACTTAGAGCTTAATTAAATTAAACAAGAGGTACTATGATTGTAGTGTATGTGGATGTTGGCAACAAATGATGTTTGTTCTATGCCATAAACATAATTCATAAGTTAACTTGGTAACACACCATGACGGCTGAAGTGTGATAACATGTGTTCCGCTTTTATTGCTTCCCATCAGATCATGGCAGACGCTATTCTTGATTCCAACCAGCCTCAAGTGTTCCACGGCGGATAACCTTTAGTTGATTTCAAGGACCACCAACCCGTCAGCTAGGGTATTACGCGCCCTCGGCAGAGTTAGGTGGGATCCCATGGACTGCTGATTGCAATGAAGGCCGGTTATCAATCAAAGTGACGTCGCCAATTGTTGGTCAAGTTTTGAGCAATAACTTATCTTCTGGCAAATTTCTCACAACCCGTAGTTTCACTCTCGCCACAATTTTCTGCTGTCGATGTGCATTCCGTTCGTACGTCGAGTAGTCTTCTGGATAGATTCCCAACGCGTTTCCAATATAATCAAATGTTGTAAACAATACACCTCACAACAAAACACCGGGATGAGCTCCACTCGTTACTCCCTGCGGCTTGGCTTTCCTCCATTCCGCGCTTCAATATCAACGCATCGGCCATCGTCGCTCTGCAGTGGATCTCGGTGGCAATCTCTGGGCCACTTATCCACTTACCCACCAATAGAAGTAAACTATTATTATACGCACGTATCTGCGGTACAGATTGTTTTACGCGATTCTCGTTAGTCGCTACGGTTTCTACGGCTGGTTTGCAGTGGTTTTCCAGTTGACCGTGGGAACTGTATTGGTTTTATGAGCAGGCTTCTCGACCGCAGCCCAGCTTCGGTGTGTTCGACAGCTAAGAAGTATTGTTTCCGTTTCCGTTTGTTGATAGTGAAGTGTATATGTATGTACAAGGGGTGTAGTGCGGAAGATATTTGTTTTAGCGCATCAAGAGAAGAAATGCGATCCAATTTGAACGTATGATTTGAAGGAAGGATTTCAATTTTATACACACACTGAAAAAAACCTTTCGTTTATTTCAAGTGTACAAAATAAAAACATCTATTTTCTTATCGCTTCGAAATAATATCTATAATATGCAGCCAATGTTAGATATGGGTAATTCTATATCTACAACTCAACTAAAAATGATTATGGAAGTAGAGTAATATCTTTTTTGCTGAAGCATGCCTCACGGGATATTTTTAAACTGTTCTTCTCAACTGAATTGGAATAGAGATAATTTCAATCTAAATTGGAATAAAGATAATTTCAAGGAGCTAAAAAATGATGCAACACGCAGAAGTAATCGTGAATCAGCTCTGCGTGTGTCTATTATTCTGACAGACAAACGCTTAACTTTCAGAGATGGCAAAATAATTTAGGATATTTGTGCTTATGCCAATCTTAGGCCATATGTTCATCTCATTAAACATTGACACTCAATATGAAACAACAGAACATTTTCTAGCCAAACCAGTCTACCAATCCATGGAATGGAATCATTGAAACTTAGTTTAGGGTTCATGTAAAGGAGGCATCAATAATCGAAAATTCAAAAATTGCAATCAACCACAGAGAACAAATTCGTCTTATTGCTCTACACGGTTATTATTAGTTGCACAACTAAGTTCATACTGTAATTTTGACGTAAAAGTACGCCTTATGACAGCAAATATAACAATACAAATTAAAAAACACTAAACATCGAGAGCATTATGAAAATTGTCCACTTTCAAATGCTTAAAACTAGGTCAGTTTCCAAAGGATTTCTAACAACTGCGTAGAAAAGTGTATAATTGAGCTCTTGCTTTTCTTTGAATGCATTTCTCGACCGCAGTCTGTGAAGTTATCGAATCTGTTTTACTTCCCTCGTTATTCTCTAGTTTACGATATTTTGTTTTGCTTGTTCGACACGCCTACAGTAAGTTGAACTCTCAGTAGTCCCGTATAAGTACAGGCTTATGCAGAAACTTAGTATTCATTGCATAATCGATTAATGTAGCAAGAGCACGGTTGACTTACCGAAAACCTGCTCGACCCACAACCGGCAGAGCAGCAGCTGATATAACCGCAACAAAACTAAGCAGGTGAAACATCCCATCGCAGCAGTTTCACAGCAGACGGACCAACCGGCGGATCGCAACACTGCACAGCATCACTGAATCTGCCCGGACATGCATCATCAATGAAAATTACTGCTTTAAAATCAAATTGATAAACCACAATCGAGTGTATTACCAAACCTATTGCAAAAAATAAATCGACATAAGGCAGGCTGCCGTAATTCTACGTTAAACCTGTGGTCGTGTCTTGAAAACAACCTCTCCAACCACTTTTTTATTTTTGCCTTTCTCCTAGAAAGGTATAGCAATCACCTGCAAAACCGAAAGTATAAAAGTGCTCCAAAGGGCCGAATGGCTGATATGACGAGCTGAGCATTTTCTGTATGTGTGTGTGTATGTGCAGATTTTCATTCTCACTCACTTTTCTCAGAGATGGCTGGACCGATTTTCATGAAATTAATTGCAATGAAAGGTCTAGTGGCCCCATAACACCCTATTGAATTTTAATGTAATCGGATTTTTAGTTTAGAGGTTATGTATCAAAATGTAAAAATCATGAAACATCATTATCTCGAAAACTACACAACCGATTTGAGCAAAATTGGTTTCAAAGAAACGGGCTGCCTGAAAAACCCTTAACTTTTGAATTTTATAAAGATTGAACTTGTGGTTCAAAAGTTATGAAAAGAAACGTGTTCTGAAGACTGTTTAATCTCACTCATGTTTCTCAGAGATGGCTGGACCGATGTCCATAAAATCAGTGTCAAATGGAAGGTCTAGTTGCCCCATAAGACCCTATTGATTTGTTTTGCAATCGGACTTTGCCTGTTATGTTTAAAAATATGAAATCCAGCTATGAAAAGGAACATATTCCGAAGACTACTTGGACTCACTCACTTTTCTCAGAGATGGTTGACCCGATTTTCATAAAATCAGTGTCAAATGAAAAATCTAGCTGCCTCATAACACCCTATTGAATTTTACCGTAACCAAACTGTAACTTCGTCTGTAATGTACCGAAATGTGAAAATCACGAAACCTTATTATCTCAGAAACTACACAACCGATTTGATCAATATTATTATCAGTTGAGCGGGATTAAACTTACTATACCTGCTTTGATCGATATAGGTGGCCTCAACATAATTTAAATGTGGTATCGTACTATTTAAACTTTCCAAATTCATTGATTCCTTGCGATGTGTTTAAAATTTGCAAATGCACGACGAATAGGCCATAGAATATGATCAAAGTCAAATAACAAATCGTTTAAAATGGTTGGTTTTATCGAAATGACAACATCCTCGACTTTTGGCCTATGTACATCGCCTTAATTCTGAGTATATTCATTTTGGGTGGTATTCGGTAATTTTCTGCAGATTTTCTGGCATCAATCTAACATTGGAAATACCCATATTGGGAGATATTTAGTTATTTTGGTTGTTTTCCAGAAACTAAAAGCGGTCGTCTTTAAATTCAAAACGGAGTCCAGGGTCAATGTTTGGTTTCTATGTATCATCTCGATTACGGAAATATTCATATTGAGTATTATTCGGTCATTTTCGACTGTTCCCTAGAAGTTGCCATTTAGCGATTCAAAATGGTGTTTGAGGTCAATTGTTAGCTCCTTGCATCATTCTGGTTCCAGAGATACTCATATTGGATGGTATTTGGTTATTTTAGGCTGTTTTTCACAAACCGGAAGTCACCATCTTGGATTTCAAAATGGTATTTAAGATAATACCATTTACCTCTGAGCGTCATTCTGGTTGAAGAAACACCCATATTGGGTGTTATTCGATCATTTTCGGCTGTTTCCCAAGAACTGGAAGTTGCCAACCTAGAATCTAAAATCAATTTCAGCTGCTGTGTATCATTCTAGATCCGGAGATACTCATGTTAGACGGAAATCGGCCATTTTTGGCTGTTTTCCAGAGATGCTCATATTAGGAGGTATTTGGCCACTTTGGACTGTTATTCAGAAACGGAAAGTCGTCATATTGGACTTTAAAAATGCCTGTGAAATCAATATCTGTCATCTAGGCGTAATTGTGGTTCCGAAAACATTCATATTGAATGGTATTTGGTCATTTTCGGCTGTTTGCCAGACACCGGAAGTCACCATCTTAAAATTCAAGATTGTGTTAATGGGAATCGTCCATTTCAGGCTGTTTTCCAGAAACCACAAGTTGCCATCTTACAATTCAAAATATTTGTCTAAAGTCGATTTGTGGCTCCAGTGCATCATTACGGTTCCGGAAACACCCATATTGGGAGGTATTTGGTCGTTTGCCGTTGTTTTTCCGAAACCGAAAGTCGCCATTTTGGATTTCATAATGGTATTTGAAGACAATTTCGATTGACTATAGCTCCTGTGTATCATTTTAGATCCGGAAATTATTATATTGGGTGGAAATCAGCCATTTTTGGCTGTTTTCCAGAAACCGGAAGTTGCCATCTTACAATTCAAAATGTTGCCTGAGGTCGATTATGGAACATGTTTGTTACCACTAAAAACATTCACCATATATGGTTCCATTTAGTTGGTTAGCTCTCGAGATGTGCAGAAATTTGTGTATCATTCGTATGGAACCCCTCCCTTCCAGAAGAGGGAGGGGTATCGAACCATTATGAACATATTTGTTACCCCTAAAAACATTCACATGCTAAATTTGGTTCCATTTAATCAGTTAGTTATCGAGATGTGCAGAAATTTGTGTTTCATTTGTATGGCGCCCCTCCCTTTCAAAAGAAGGTGGGTCGTCAAAATATTATGGACATATTTTTTACCACTAAAAACATTTATCTGCCAAATTTGGTTCCATTTAGTTTATTATTTCTCGAGATGTGCAGAAAGTTGTGTTTCATTTGTACGGAACCCCTCGCTTCCAGCAAAGGGAGTAGCATCCAACTATTGTGAACATACTTGTTACCCCTTATAACATCCACATGCCAAATTCGGTTCGGTAGTTTTCGAGCCTATATGGATCAGACAGACAGACAGACCGGACTGCATATTTATAGATTACAACATCAATATTTTTTTTGATAGATTACAACATCAATATTTTAGAATCTTAAGAGTGAATATACATTAATTGGATTGAAGCGTTCATGTAAATCTATTTAAACATATAAAAGTTCGAATGAGAAAGGCTGGGTCTGACCGCTAGGTGGATTAATTTAGGTTTTAAGTAAAAATGCAACTTTATTTTGAACAAATAGTTACCTAGGCATCATTCAAAATATTACCCATCGCTAGTAATATGTTGAATGATTTACGGAGCTACAAAGTGATCACGAAAACTTGGACACGATCGTCACAGTTTGGGTAATTAATTCTCCAGTGTCGATTGGAATACCCACCGCTCTGTGAATTGTTGAAAAATAACGTATTTTTTATTTAAACCCGGTTTTCCTTTTCTTATCATATATAGACGTTAGCAGGTTCGTCCTTTCTCTTCAAAGAAACACTAGCGTGTAGGAGATTATCTTTCACTATGAAAACAACCGCTATCACACTGGTGAGCAAAGCGACGCACTTGCTTGAAGAAAGCAGCGAATCGTGTGTATCTGAGGATCCTGCAAAAAAACGTCGTGCAAGAATCTGAGATATCTCTTCGGACAGATAATAAACTGGTGTGAGCTTTCTCACACGAAAGGTCATTACCCCAATAACTACATAACAGAGTTCACTGCAGTGCTTTTACAGTGGGCATCTTAGACATATACCAAATGAGGTGAGCATCTAGGTAGAAAAATAGATTGCGTTGTTTGTTTTGTGTCTCGAAAATGAAAAAAAAAAAATAACAAACAATCCAGCCGCCCGTCACGCATGTTTGCTCTTCGAATTTTAACAAATTTATCACACTCAGCAGTGCACACCGCGGTGTGTTCTCCCTAGAGTGATTCACCACTCTTGTTTTGTTCAGCTGTGCTGTAAGCAGCAGTGTTAGCTTTTCGCGAACAGCAGAACCGCAGCACAAAAAAAGAAAACAAAATGAAGTGCAAAAAAAATACTACGCACAAGGATCATGCTGGACAAGAAGTGAACGGTGAATACTCTCACATATTGAGAAGAATACCAAGTCTGGACGTAAGACATCCGAAAAATATAGATACAGGCACCGTTCGATTTTGCTACACGTCCAAATTTTTTATGTTGCCAGAATCGAACCATGCCAAAAACAAACGGTTTTTTTTCATGATAAATTTCACTTTTTATGTGGTTTATGATGACTTGGACTCTAGATACGGCCACCAACGGACCAGTTTTTGGATTCCAAGCAGTTTAGGTGTCGCTTGATGGGTTTTGGTTCAATAATCCGGATGTATCCGGAACATAACCGGTATAGGTCCGCATGTGGCCTATGGCGATCAAGACACTTTATATGACCACCGAAGTAATTAGAGGCCTGGTACGGTTCTAATCACTGCTTCGATCATGGCCATTATATTAGTGTAACATGTTCCGGCCATATACCTGAAACCAGTTGACCGATTCCGGCTATCCTTCTCGGCAACACTAAGGACCATAATACCTTTCGGAAAATGCAACCAATTTTGTTTAAAAGTGATTATTTTATCGTGTTCCTCAAACAATTTTACGCAAGAAACACCCCGAGGTAATTTACCTCAATCTCGAGATACTGGGTGTTTTTTTGTGCTGACCTATGTTTTTAAATCAAACAAACAACCAACCATTTAAGTTTCATTTAAAGATCATTTTGTTTTTTTTTTTTTATATAATATGATCCAGTACAATTTGTTCCATCACTGTTTGAAGATTATGTCCGGTAAATGGTCGCCTTTGGCAATAACACTAAAAGCAGCCTTTTTTCGGAGTTTTTCTGGCTCAATATCGACGATTGCATTGGGTATATTGGTCTTTAGTTGTTCGAGAGGCTCAGGTAAACCTTGCCTTCCTCACAAGAAAAAGTCCGGTGGAGTCAAACCAAGCGACCGCGGAGGCCAATCGAAATCAACACTTCTTGAAATTAATCGGTTCGGGAACATTTGCTCCAGTAAATTGATGGTTTCGTTGGCAGTATGACATTTTGCACCATCATGCTGGAACCAGTAATTCTCCATGCCATTCTCAAGCACCTCAACTGATAAAAAATCGCGTAACATCGCACGATATCTCACTCCATTAATACCGTAACACCATTTTCATCTTCGAAGAGATAAGGGCCGATGATTCTATCGGAGGAAACACCTATTACATTTTTACGAAAATAGATTTGAATTTCTTAAATGTCATTAAACCTTCATATTTATTTGAAACTGTCTGTCAACTTTCTAACCTTAGTCGTTCTTAGCTCAAGAAAAGATTTTTGGGATTTTTGCCTTTCTCCTAGAAAGGTATAGCAATCACTGCAAAAACTAAAGGTATAAAAGTGCTCAAAAGGGCCGAATGTCGTATGTCACTCGACTCAGTTCGACGAGCTGAGCATTTTCTGTATGTGTGTGTGTGTAACGCTCTCCCAATCTCACTCGATTTTCTCAGAGATGGCTGAACTGATTTCAACGAAATCGAAAGGTCTAGTTGCCCCATAAGACCCTATTGAATTTTATTGTAATCGGATTTTTAGTTTAGAGGTTATGTATCAAAATGTAAGAATCACGAAACATCAATATCTTAGAAACTACGCAACCGATTTGAACAAAATTAATTTCAAATGAACGGCCTACCTAAAAAACCCTTAACTTTTGAATTTCATGAAGATTGAACTTGTGGTTCAGAAGTAATAGAAAGAAACGTGTTCAGGAGACTATTTAATCTCACTCATGTTTCTCAGAGATGGCTGGACCGATTTTCATAAAATCAGTGTCATATGGAAGGTCTTGTTAATAATGCCCTATTGATTTTTTTTTTGCAAACGGATTATTACTTTGCTTGTTATGTTTAAAAATGTGATATCCAGCTATGAAAAGGAACATATTCCGAAGACTACATAAACTCACTCACTTTTCTCAGAGATGGTTGAACCGATTTCTACAGAATTAGTGTCAAATGAAAGGTCTAGCTGCCTCATAACACCCTATTGAATTTTGCTGTAATTGGACTGTAACTTCGTCTGTAATGTTTCGAAATGTGAAAATCACGAAACTTCATTATCTTAGAAACTACACAACCGATCTGAACAATATTGATATCAGATGAACGAGCTAGTTAAGGATTAACTGATGAATTATGATTGAACACGTGATTTCAAAATTTGGCTGCCCTATACGTTCTCATTTCATTTGGTTATAATCGAACTTAAGCAACCGTTATGTATTAGATTGTTTAAAAAAACAACGAAAGTATATTATCTCAAGTATTACGCGACTTATTTGAACATAACTAATGTCATACAAACGAGTCATTTCTCAAATTTACAAATAACAAACTTCATATCAATTTGATATGTGGTTGAAAAGTTTTGGAAAGAAAAGAAATTCAAAGATTATTTAAAACTATACCTGCTTTGATCAATATATATGGCCTCAACATCATTTTAAAGTGGTATCGTACTATTTGAACGTCCCCGGTATCGCTCATGATTAAATTGTTCGAAATTAAGAGTCATTTCTATTATTTCGCTATTTCTTAAGCACTAACATTTGACGTAATTCATATTTTATACTCCAATTACATCATCAATATTTTAGAACCCAAAGAGTGAATATACCTTTATTGGATTTTGGCATGCCTGTAAATCTATTTTTACAAATAACAAGTTTGAATGAGAAAGGCTGAGTCTGACCGCTAGGTGGATTAATTTAGGTTATTCTGGTTTGGTTTTGGAATCTAAAAAAATCTTTCCCACTGTTCTGCCCCCCCCCCCCCCCCCCCAAAAAACTTATTATTATCTTTCCTTTGTTAGAAAAACTTATTTACCTTGAGCAGGCCCACTTTGATTTGTTCAGAAGAATTTTGGGCAACTATCAGGAAAATTTTGGAGTCCATCAAATGAAAATATTTTGAAAAAAATATTAGGATGTCCGATCTTTCAAAATCTTATTTGTTTTTAAAATATTTGTTTTAGATTTTTGTTTTGTAAAAGTTGACAGCTTTTCTCTATCTTTTGCCATTATTCAGATATATCGACTTATAAAACTAAGCTTCAACCCATTAAGAATGTTAGAACGGATGAATTTTCAAAAAAAAATATATATTAAAAGTTGGTTAGGGCAGTAAGACCAACACAACCACAAAGTTTCGTTGAACTCAGAGAAGGTGATCTCATCATCGAGTTGGAGTGAAAGTGGTCAATGAAATAAACCCTTCCTTTTTCCCCACTATTACAGTTTTTCGCAGGCGGCAAACGACGCTC
This sequence comes from Wyeomyia smithii, assembly GCF_029784165.1. Taxonomy (NCBI): domain Eukaryota; kingdom Metazoa; phylum Arthropoda; class Insecta; order Diptera; family Culicidae; genus Wyeomyia; species Wyeomyia smithii. Next base: position 62,138,046 of record NC_073696.1, read on the forward strand.
AACCACAGACAAGTAGACGTACCACTCCGTACGAAATTCTAAGAAATTTGTGGTTCCTACTAACTTGTGTGACACCTACTGGACATATTCCGCAAAAGATGAATTTTCAGCCTTTCTGATGTTTCGGTAGCACGGCGCGCGACAGCTGTCAACTGAGTTCGAAGGGAAAAAGCACGTCAGCGCCACCGCCTCTGCGATAGGAATGTTCCGCAAAACTGAAACTCATTTGAACTGTCCGTTTTTTTCTATCCGGGGAAATACATTTCGTGGTACGTCTGTTTGCCTGTGGCTCAACGTTCCTTGCCTTCACGATATAAGGAACCCGAGTTGTTTGTATTTAAATCATTCCCACAGCATGCAATTGCTCGATGAAAAATTTATAATATCAAAGCAGCTGTTCTTGCGTTTAGTAGGGATTCTCATAAAACTATTCCTCCAATTCAACGTCTTCTAAGGTTTTGGTCGGATCAGTTGTCTGCACCGACATTACCGTTTCAAAAGTGACGGAACCAATAACGGTACGTTGCTTCACTTAAACCGATAGTTTCGTACCCTTTTTGTAACTCTCGATGCGCTTCAGCCCTCGTTTTCTTTGAATCAAATGAAAAAAGTAACACTTCTGGCATAATTGATAATTATTTGCCACAAAATTAGATATTTTTACACCACTACAGAATAGGGAAAACATCGTTGCGCACCTAATTCAAAACACGTCATGCATTTAATTTTTTACCAGCGTTAAATGACTAGATGACGTTGAAAAATAATGGAATGGAGAACGTAAAAATAAAGTCTGTGCTACACAGGCTTGCCAGATCTAAGATTTCTTTGTAGATCTATGAATTTGTTTCACTTCTACAGATGTACAATAATTCTGCAGAAATACATTGATTTACACAAAATAGTTCTGGTATTTCTTGTGCTACACTCCGATTCGGAACTTGGCCTTCTTATTGTTATATACAGACTTCGCAGCTGTTTAGTGTACAGAACAGTTGCAGGGCTACCGATATGCCCCAACATATACTAACAATCTCTCCCGAACCTCGAGTGGCCAGCTGTGAGGAACACCTACCTAATACGAATGGGATTAATTAGGCTTCACCAGTCTCTTCTAAAGATATTATACAACAATCTATTTATATTGCTCGACGTTTCGACCGTTTTTGGCGAGCCTTTATAGGAAAGTTTAGTTATGTCGTAATTGTGTGGATGGTTGTTCATAAACAAACATTATAAAAATCTTTATAAAAAATATACTAAACCTAATTTAATTTAATCTAATCTAACACGCATTCAGCCAATTACGCGTCCCTACTTTTAAACGACGAATTCTGCATGAATTAAAAACCTAAAGATTGTTTAGTAATATTGATCTAGCTCGACCATTTGCAATTTGTGCACAACTCCGCATGACTGAGCTAAAATCTAAAATCGAGATACACACTAAAAAAAGTCCGGGTGGACCATCGGTGAAAAGTGCGGGGTAGGATTTTTTCAAGAATAATCGTATTCCAATGATGTTAAATGATTGTAGTGATCATTTAAAATCCTAAAGCTCATAGTGATCCACTTTCTCAATGCATCCGTTTCCAAAGTGTTCTAAAATGTAATACATTGGAAATATCTGTAAAAACACTGCCGTTTTCTTAAAAAAATCTTGATTTTCAGCATGATCAACACTACACAATTTGCTCTTCGACACGAAGACAATTGGGCGTACTCTAGTCAAGAAAAAAATTAATGTTTTTGGAAAACTAATCACTAGGAGCATTATAATTTGGATGACCATTAGAAGCATTCAATTAATCGGAATACTATCCTTCTTGAGAAAAGTTCAAAGTTCAATTGTTTTTGGAAAACTAATCACTAGGAGCATTATAATTTGGATGACCATTAGAAGCATTCAATTAATCGGAATACTATCCTTCTTGAGAAAAGTTCAAATGAAAAGAAAATGTTGGGTTTAACCTGCAAGAACAAACAATTTTTTATTTGAATTTGCTGTTTGTTATGTTGTTGTACATTTTCCACAGAGTGGAGTTTCTTCAAATCATAGTTATGTAGTTCTCTACAGCTCATTCTTAGACAGTTTTTTGAGCTACAATGCTTGAAATAAGTACTTCCAAGAGTTGTTTAAGTTTAAAATTATTAATATAAAATTATTTAAATGATCATAACGCATGGGTATAAAAATTTGTAATTTAAATGGGACTAGTCGATTTGTGTGTTTCATATTTTTCTTATAGTATCATATATTTGAATAATTCTCATTGAATATACCGATATTATTTATATGTTTCTTCTAGCATAAATCTTCAACTAACCTCAACTTGCAATAACGAAAAAAGGACAAAAAAACACAGAAAAAACAACACCACTCCCTTAGAAACTATACAGAGATAATCTACCTATTGATAAACAAAGCATTATACCGAGTGAACCTTAACCTAGATAGAGTTCACCGGCAGGCGGCTATATATCGACAAACGTTTTCCATCGCGTTGTGGTTGACGGACGTGATTTGGTGAAATAGATATTGTTCGTTCCATACCATTTATTCTCGGAGCAAATGTAAACACTTAACTACGTCATTAAGTTGTTACACTTCGTGTTCCGTTTAGGGACAACACTTGAAATAGCCTCCGGTCTCGGGCAAACATTCATACCCCTCCCACGTTCGTACACAAGTGCTATGCTGCGCTCGGTACAATGTTGTACTTTAGCTATGTACGCTAGATAGCTTTCACGTTAGTAAGATTTGGAATTTCAGCAGCTGAAGCAGAAATGCTTTCTTCTGTTCCCCTACGGGAATGGTATAAATCTTAGATGGTCGGTATGGTCTAGTTTGATAAAACAGTGTACAGTGAAGATGTAGACCAAAACAAGTGCCAACAATTGCTACTAACACCCTGTGTGAATAAGCGAAAGCGTTGTCTCAGAACAATCATCCCAAAACCAGATGATGCCTCGCTTCAGTATTGGGTACTGGGTATCAACCGTACACTGGCCGGTAGACAGCCATCGTACATTCTTGAGTCTTGGGAGTAGCGAGTACAACATCATTTCGAGTCATTAACGGTTTTAAGCTAAAGTACGTAAATCCTCTTCCCTCCAAGATCTTCTGATATGTTAGCCAAATGTCATACAGTGCTTGGATTGGGGCGAAACGGCTGAGCCGGAGGGAAACATACGCTTGAAACATGAGGGTCATCCTAAGAAACAATGCCCGCAAGCGGTTTGTAAGTATATGCCAGTACCTGCCGGACGTGAGAGTTCTTCACTTTCCTTCTTCGCCTCGGCACAATTTTACGGCGCTGTCCCTTCTGTGAAAGAATTGTTGGTATAACAACGATGAAAGAGAAAATTTAAGCTAGTAACAATTTAAAGTTCTTCACCCCACCTCCCCCGCTCTCTCGCATATTCTGCGTTTTTCTTTTATGATGGCGGGATGTTAAATTACTTCCGGAAGCCAACATCGCTGCACGAAGGCTAAATAGTGCTACTTTCTGTTTCATGCTGCAGCAACAGCACAACACAACATTCATCGCCATATCGGTGGGATCTGCATGTGGGTAATTGAGTTTGTGGGCCACTTACGGCAAGTGGCGTTTATGAAGACAATGTGATTGTTATTAAATTTCGTGTCAACCGAGCGAGTGGTCTGCCGCTGTTGGTGGCTTTCATGTCGCATGAATAACATAGTAGAGATTGATGCAATTTACAAATAATTGAACATTATTTTTCCGTAATTTCGTTACAGGTAATGGAAACCAGATCGACGCAGTGAATCCACCGCCCAGGGTAATTTTTGGTGAGGCTAGTTTTACATGACAATAATTTTGCGAATGCTCTTGGCATCAAATATTGATAACCGAGGTTCTTTCACTTTCCCTTTCAGTTCTTTAGCAATAAATTATACTTTAAAATGTCATGAAAAAGCCATGCATAATATAAAAAAGTAGTCCCAATTTAACCTTAATAACTCGAATTGCCATTCATCTTTTGGCCGACCCTTGCAAATGGGCCCTTCGATAACCCTCCATCCAGACGGGATAGTTAAAACATTTTCCCCGCAGGGAGCATCCAGACCACGATATCGTTGTTCGTTTGCCACATTTTTACCATTGATTGTTCGGTCCGTAGCTTGGGTTCTTCAGCAGTCTTGGGTCCAACCGGCTTAATAACAAACATAGCCTCCGAACCAGCGAAATCCTTTGTTAGCTGCCGCATGTTATCATCACCCACTGGCTGCGAATATTTTGACTTCTAACCGAGTGCGGAGATTTGCCTTTTTCTCAGTGGACGAAACGGAGCGCGCATGGAGGGGAAAATTATTTATGCTATCTGTGGGCTGAAATCGTGCATATAAAAATCGCCCTTGAAAAGCCGCTACTCCGCTACCAGCATGGTACTTTGCTCATAAGGACCAACTCAGACAAAGGATTCTGCATCTTTATCGACGAGTAAGGAATGGGAAACAACGGATAGTAACAGATTCATTCTATCCAGACATTTCCCACAGAAAAGTATCATTTTCATTACGGTTTTCGATGTAGCTGAGATTGTAATGGATCAGATAGTGACTTGCAAGTTATTAAACTTAAGGCCTATTACAGCAATATTAGTTTCTAGGTCCAGTTCATTTTCAGACGTTAGCGGATATTTACATGCTAACAAAGACAGTACATTAATGGAATATTTGATGGTACATTAAATGTGTTTTCTGCTTTTTGTACTGCTGAATCTCGCACAAAATACATGAAATCAGCAGGAATTGAAATGCTATGCTTCAAAACCGTAGTATGCTTAAGCAGGAAAAAAACAACGAAAATTCAGACTGAATGTTTAACGACACAAAAACTGATGAATAATAATTTTTATTTTTACCACTGCCTTCTACTACTGGAACGAAACATTCATTAGAACATCATGAAAAAATATTTTAATGTGAAAGCATAGGTAATAAAATTTTAACATTACACCCGAATCTGTTCAAATATTTTTTCTTCTGTAAAAAAAAACACAACACTGTTCCACAACAATCCCAAGAGTTTGTCGTTTTATTTTGCCGGCACCAAACAATCCGCCCAGCACAAAACGGGTCGCCAGAGGAAACGAACCGACAGACCGAGAAAGAATTGCATTTTCCGATTAACACGATTGTTGATTCCATCCTATCGCCAGCCGTGAGGTGTATTTTAAAATGATCTGTCCCCAGACGCCTGGCTCGTACGGAGAGAAACGACCCAACCCAGTTGCTTGCTTCACTTCAAACTTTCCCGGCACGTACGGCTGAAAAATGCCTTGGAACGTGCCGAGTCAAATCTCAAACATTATGGAATCTGAAAATATTCCATGCCACTGAATTCCACACCCCCGGCAGCACTGCCCGCACGCAAACAACATTAGCCGGCGGGCGGAAATCAGTTCCGGATGGCAGTGCTTCCGGCACCCGTTGCGTTGCACTGCTGAAAGCGTTGTCATACCCTGGGCTTAAGAGAATGTGGCCCAGAATTCGTCTCCTCCGCCAGCAATGGAAGCGCAGTATGGGACGAAAGTGTATGAAGCACTGGTAAACCGATTATCGGTCGTTCCTTCGCTAGTTGGCGGATATTGGAAACCAATTTGAAGAAACGATGACTGGGAAGGGAAGGCAAAAAAAAAATGAACGCACGGGATATGCGATCCGCATCGTTATGAATAAATTTTCGAATTTTATTTCTCACGGAGCATGCCACGGAAGCGGAGCACAGTCGCGGTGTTGGCAAGCTCAGCTCATGGTAATGGCTGGTTTCGATCGTTTGAGTAGTGCTAGTGTGATAGTTAATCTGAATTGAATAAGTTGACCATAGAATATTAAACGCTTTTCGAGCAGTTTCAACTACACTGTTTGCCAAGCACTTTTGCAAATTGAACAAAAAAAGCTTCCTGAAATGCATGGCATCACAATTATCAAAGCATTACTGAGAAACGGAAGTGTATTTTTACTGCCCGCAATACAGTCTATTTAAAATAACATGGAGAAATAATATTCCAACGAAAATGTGCATTCTTATTTGCTTTCAGAGACAAAGACAATTTCAGATGAATTTGAATTTTTTTTTATCCTACTGTAAATCCTTATACTTGAATGTAAGAACAGAATGAAAATGAAAATAAGGAAAGTGCTGTGAAAATAGTTCAGGGCTTCTTCAAGAAGCTTCTCTCATCGAAGATTCTGAACTTAACCCAAACCCCGCGGATGATGCCATATGGCATCGCCTGACATGTAAACTTTGATAACAGTTTAACAACTGTACTTGAAATTTCTAACGATGAAAATATTTTAAGCAGCTAGAGAACAGATTGATCTTCAGCATGCAATATAGTTTGTGCCAATTATGCATGCGGTTGCTGAGTAATAAGAGTTTTAAGGTCATTTTTCGATGTAAAAACTGATTTCTCTTCGTAGTTAATGTAGGGAATCAGCACTAGAATTCATCTCAGTGCAGACAGAGCCACACAAATTTGCACACAATACATCGACGGTCAAACAGTGTGTTCTCGTGTTCTTTTCTCTTCATTCGCTCTCTTGCATTCTACTCGCACCGAAAAAATACCACTGAGTTACACTTTGCGCATTTGCCAGTGTGCGACACCACTCATCATTGAACCACTTTTTGTGCGTTGGTTTGGGCAGTTATTAGACAAACGTGTGCAATAATCTAGGGCATTTATATGTATACTAACGTTATTTTTTTTTTTTGAAACGAAAAGAAAGATACCAAAAGAAAGGTCTTCGAAGAAATGGCACTTACGTCACTATGTTATATCACGGCAGTATAGTAAAAACTGGCTTTTCTTACTTTGTGAAACTGTTGGGCACCTTTTCTAGGTACTATTCTCGTTTTGATGGGACGGAAAACTAACACACTGCGCGAAAAGTGCGCACAAATAACAACCTTGTATGGAAATGACTCCATAACTCATGAGAGAATCACAAATGTCTCAGTGAGTATCTGATATCTTACAACAATGCTCATCATTCGGATTCTTACAATTGGACTAAATTTTGGATCTTCTCATACAATACCAAATACTGAACATGGCTACATTCGTTACGAACTTATTATTGGACGAAAAGCTATGCTACCACCCAATGTATATTAGAGACACCTTCAACGAAACAAAGGTGCACAAAAATAGAACAAACGAAATTTTAACAAAAAATAAGAAAAGAAATAAATTATAAAAAATGTGATGGGGTTTGCTGAAAAGCTAACAAAAAATGATTACATTTTATTACATCACTCTTCAAAAGGGGAAAGGTGTAGTACATCAACAGTCTATATAATTTGAATGTCCATAACATAAAACACGTATGCCACCCAGGGAATTAGCAGGCGTTGAAACAAGTGATAGTCAGTATTTAGATGGTTTGCCTATCTAGGGTAGATGATCCAATAGTTGTGGTAGCACCAATAGTTGCGGCATCGCTTTTAAATTCATCGTTTAAACTAATTAGAACCGAATTGCTTATGCTACATGTTGAAGAAATAATAGATTAAACATAAGTACATATGTTACTACAACAATATATACTGAAAATATCCAAATTACTGATAAATACTGTATTTTTCAGAAACTTACCCGGAAGGCACCACTCACTACCCATTTTCTTATTTTGTCCACGATTGTTTTAAGATATGTGTGTGGTTTTAGTACGATTATTACTCATATAATTATTTTCCCAGATAACAGTTCATTATGGAAACTGTTGCACAGGTGAAGTTCGTTAATAGATGATCATATTATTTATAAATTACTTCCTCCGCTATTGAATCACAGGATACACTATGCTCTTATAGTTGCGGTGTGTTTCGCAATACATAAAAAACTGTACTTGGGAGATCAAAAATATTTCAAAAAATCAAACTTTAAAGGTGATTTATACCATGTTGAAATTGCGTCCGAAACAGAATGGCCATTCTGTTCCGGAACAGAGTGGTCTATGTACATAAATCGGTGTAATACTATCATGTAACACGTAACATGTAGCATATTACATGTGATAAGTAACATGTCACTTGTTCTGTACATGTCACACGTAATATGTAACATGTTACACGTAATGTAACACGAAAAATGTAACATGTAAAATATAATGTAATATGTAACATGTTGTGTTACATGTAATGTTACACGTTACATCTTACATGTGACATGCTATATGTATCATATAACATGTGACACTAGCCATTTTATACGATTTACCGTCATTTTCATTGTCATTTACCAGGTTTGTGTACATACACAGTAAGAAAACTTTATGTCGAATCGCATGTAAAGAATTGCCTCCATCGCTTATGATAGAAAATTCCATAATATTCCACGCTACTTTAAATGATATTGTACATAATTTTCAAATTAAATCGTGGTTTACGTCAGAATCAACAGAAATTTTAATGGAATTGCACATAATTTTCAAACAAAATCATGGTTTACGTCAAAAACAGCTAAAATTTCAATGGGAAAATATTTTACGTGACGTGTAATATTCAGAATTTTTTACTGTGTAGGTCACTCTGTCCCGAAACGATTCGAGGTTTCCAGTGAATATATAGATGAAGTCAGAGTGGTCTATGTACATTGGTAAGATAAAATCACCGATTTCGCAAAAAAAACTATTAAGTTTATGTATCCCAATGTTAAACCATTTCATAACCTTTATATTAGAACATTTTGTTTGAAAGAATCCGTTGAACAGAATTTTATTCAGAGATTTTTCGAAAATTGCTTCTCCTGAACAATTTGCTCGATGGCACATAGACCACTCTGGTTCGCAACGGCTCATATGTATGTGGGACTACTTGTGTATATTAGGGACAAGCAGGTACTAGGGGACATACCTAAATGATGTAACTTATTACTATTCAATTTTTGAACCACACCTTCCCCTGCCACCGTGTATTTACCGATACTTCATACATGATCGGCCACAAAAGCTATCGCTCTCACCCCTAAAATGCTGTATTATGCATTTATGACCTCTTAATCGACGCTTACCCACTGCTTTTGGTCTTGTAATTCTTTTAACGAGCCTTTCACAGCTTCAGTCGCTCTTTTAGTAAACACTTACGTCAAAAATGTAAGCGCAAACATGGTACGAAGCAGAGGTAATAGACTCTAACTTTCAGTGTTGAGAAGTCACCATTTGTGGAAAAAAAAATTCTTCTGAATATTTCAAAATGAGCGCCATTGGTCTTTCTCTTCAGCCAATTTCAGCCCTTTTCAAATGTTAGTCTAAAGACATTTTATAAAAAGTATGCAAAATTTGTTTTATTTTAATAAAACCTACATACCCTCACTGAATTTTGCCAACATCTGACCAAATTGGCGCAAAATCCGTCTCTTAGTTAACTTCGTGCATTTTCGTATTTACTTGCAAACCGGCTTGTCAACCTATTAAAAACAATATGATAAATAGTAAAACAATCAAAAAGCACTTCAAGCGAGGCAAATACCTTCATTTAACCAAGCAAACACGAATGTTTTATATACCGCAACTACAGGAACACCCATTCACAACTATAGGAACTCTACCGCAACTATTGGAACAAAAGCGTGCAACTTATTTTAGTTAATCTAAACCCTTAAAGCGGGTTCAAAGTCAATTTCAAGGTGCAAAATTATCAAATAGAACCCATTTCAACAGAAAATAGTGAAACGGACCAGCTAGATTCGTTTTTCTTAGCCAAAACATGGCTAAACATGCATAACTCGTGCTTAGCTCCTCCACTATTGGGTCATTTACCCTATATCTTAGCGGTGAGCATTGAAGTGTACGGAATTTTAATCAAAGTTAAGTTTCGAATTCTCCTCATTTTCGTGTACAAAACATGTTTGAATCTGCATTAATAACACTTAATTACAACAAAAATAAAATACTTAATATGTTAAACCTTTAAAAACGACGTGGAAATTACATTTAATTATATTATATTTATTGAAATAATTTCAACTAACTCAAGGTCTAAATGAAACATTAAAAGTTATGTGGCTGGGAAAAGCCACCTTGAGAAAAAAACTGATTCACTGCATTCAAGAGGCATAAAATCCCGGCATCTTTTCCGAAAAAAAACATATATATATATATATATATATATATATATATATATATATATATATATATATATATATATATATATATATATATATATATATATATATATATATATATATATATATATATATATATATATATATATATATATATATATATATATATATATATATATATATATATATATATATATATATATATATATATATATATATATATATATATATATATATATATATATATATATATATATATATATATATATATATATATATATATATATATATATATATGACATAATAAAAAAATACAAACACAAATACACTAATCACATTTAAAAGTTCAAATCCTGACGATGGTTATATATCGTACTGATTCATGTGAGCCGTGGTTAGTACGGGGAGTCCCAAAACGCATCAGCTGTTGATTTCGTTGAGGTCGGGCTGGAAAGTGCAAGTTAAGCGACGAAAGTGTTTCAGGGCAGTCATAAACACCCAGCAGAATTTTGTGGGTCATATTAGTGATGAGATCCTGCCGGCATTGAAAGAACGGTGTGAGACCTACTAAATACACTCTGAAAACAGGTTGAGCAGTTGTTGTAGTCTCAGGCAGTCGTTGTCGTTGCGAACAATCATGTATATTTTCGCATCATCTGCATCTTGTTCCGGTCGGTAACAGAAGAGATAAGTCATTTACAAAAAGTAAAAACAGCAGAGGAGCAAGATCGCGCCAAATGACCTGTGGTCGAATATCGACCATTTTTGATTTGAATGAAACTTTGCACACGTATTTGGCTTAGCAAACTGAGCATTTTTCACAGATGGAGAGATTTTTTACACCCATGAGTTACATTCTAAAAGGGCGTATGCCTTTTGGCACGTATGCCATTGTAGCCCAGAAACCGTTGGTTGTATAGAAAAACTGTCTGAGAATGAGTTGTAGGATATTAAAAATGCACCATAAAAAAAATATACACTGAACAAAAAAAATTTTTTTGACCAAAAAAAAATATTAAAAATAAACATTAAATTTCAATTTAAAAAAAAAAGAGTTGAATTTTTTTTAATTTTTTTTTAAAGAAACTTGACGTTAATACGCAACTTTTTAAAAAAAGTCCAGGATGGAGAAATGAAAAATAATTTTTTCATGGTAGATCATTTTTTTTTTTTAATTCTAATTTAAACATTTTTCAAAATTTTCGTATTCTGATGATTTTGAAAGATGCAGAGAATTATTTTGAATCAAAAAACTCTTGATAGTAAACATTCTAAAGGCATTGGTTTTCGAGTTATTTTTAATTTAAGCTCGAAAAATTATTCATATTTCGGAAAATACACGTTTTTCTTAATTTGTCCATGGTTCTCCAGCAAAAACCATACGTTCATTGGAATGCTTGATCAAAAATATACAATTCATTCTTTGACAATTTGGATAAATAACTCAAGCGCTAAACCTTAGCCTACCTACACGTTCCCCCTTGCCGAATGTTTTATAAAAAAATATGTTTGTCGTGCAACACTACCTACTTATTTACTAATAATAACTGTTTGTAAAGTACGCAACCAATAACTACTGGGTTACCTATTATATCTGTTTTCGTATATCAATACGATTGCACTACTCCAGATGTGTTAGTAACAGTTTGCATTTTGTGAAGATGAATAAAGTGAAAATGGAATACACCAAGCCCAAATGCTGTTAACCCTTTCCTGATCATCGGTGCTTATCAAGCTTACGCAAATTAAACGAAAACATTATTGCAAAATTAAAAGTATTGAACAGTCAAGCTCATTTTAATACGTCTTTATCAATTTGTGATTCGTGTAGTTATTGGAATGATAGTCAAGCCACCATTCATCCCTTCGTTGTTTACTATTCAGGATCTGGAACACTTAAGAATATCAGCTTCATCATAATATCGGAAGTACTCCATTATGATACTGTTGCGGTTCAGGTGTTCATTGCCAAATTAATGAGTTTTTTGAAAACAACAATAGAGTTGAAAAAAGCGATATTAATGTCTGATGGAGCTGCCTCACAATATAAAAATAGAAAAAACTTTGCAAGTCTTTGCAAGTTCAAAACAAAATATAACGTCGATGCAGAGTGGCATTTTTCTGCGACGTCTCATGTTAAAGGCCCATGCGATGCAATTGGTGGCATATTAAAACGAATGGCAGGAAATGCAAGTTTAGCTAAAGAACATGAACATCCCATTACAAGCGCAAAAGAATTGTATGATTGGTCTAATTAGAAAAGTTATAAAAATTCATCAAAAATGTCATTTAGTTGGGTATAATATGAAGAATATGAACAAAGAGTAACGGAATGGAGCAATATTTTCAAAAAACTATAATGATAGCTGCCACACAAAAGTATTACTCTTTTGCTCCGATTTCAGAAAATAAGATACAAATGAAGCTGTTTTCAAAAGATGACGAATCATTTACTTATGATGTATATAAAATATAAGGTGAAACTAGTTCTGTATAGTATCTATGTCATAAAAAAATATGTTCCTAAGATAATAATGTGGTCCCCGTGGTTCTGTGGTTAGCGATGTCGGTCGGCTAGCTCTCCCACACGGTTGTGATATCGGGTTCGATTCCCGATCAGGTCGAGGAACTTTTCGAGCTGGAAATTTTCTCGACTCAGCACTGGGGCACGGTGTATCGTTGTACTTATCCTACAACATACAAAATGTGCCGAAAACAATATCGATAACGAACTCTCTCAACTAATCTAGTTGATCGAGACCGCATTAGCCCCCAGGCTAGCGTGCGATATTGTTTTATTGTTTCCTAAGATAATAAAACTCGAAAATAAATATTTGATTCTTATATATATTTATATCACTTAGAACATCTAACTCTTTTCTTGAGAAGCGTTCTCCCAATTGTTTTGTTGTCAAAGAATGAATTGTATATTTTTGATCAAGCATTCCAATGAAAGTATGGTTTTTGCTGGAGAACCATGGACAAATTAAAAAAAACGTGTATTTTCCTAAATAATTATAATTTTTCGAGCCTAAATTAGAAACAACTCGAAAACCGATGCCTTTAGAATGTTTACTACCAAGAGCTTTTTGATCCAAAATGACTCTCTGCATCTTTTAAAATCATCAGAATACAAATATTTTGAAAAATGTTTGAATTAGAATTTTCATAAAAAAATTAATTTACCATAAAAAAATTATTTTTCATTTCTCCATCCTGGACTTTTTTTTAAAAGTTGCGTATTAACTTCAAGTTTCTTTAAAAATAAATAAAAAAAAATTCAACTCTTTTTTTACATTGAATTAAGTTGTTTATTTTTAATTTTTTTTGGTCAAAAAAATTTTTTTTGTACAGTGTATATTTTTTATGATGCATTTTCGATTCGATACAACTCATTCTCAGAGAGTTTTTCTATACAACCAACGGTTTCTGGGCTACAATGCTTCGAATAAAACCTATGCCAAAAGGCATACGCCCTTTTAGAATGTAACTCATGGGTGTAAAAAATCTCTCCACCTGTGAAAAATGCTCAGTTTGCTAACCGAATACGTGTTCAAAGTTTCATTCAAATCAAAAATGGTCGATTAAATTTTCGCGTATTTCCAGGCAATTTGAAATGATTTTGCTCTAAGGTCATAAAACGCTACCCTGAGGTACTCCTGAATTATTCCGGAATCAAACAGATGTCGACGCTCCTGATTTCCCTGCCATTCTGCGATGTTGTAGAAATGAGCATAGCCATGCTATTAAATTTGCAGAAGCACCCAACTTATCGAGTTCAACTAGAAGAATTTCATGGTCGACACGGTCAAAAGCAGCTTTCAGGTCAGTATAAATGGCATCAACTTGATCACGTTGATCCATTGTTCGCAGGCATAAGGAAGTGAATTCCAGAAAATTTGTAGAAACCGATCTACCGGGAAATAATGGGAAATAATCTATGTTGTGAGGTGGAAATATAATTTTTACGTGAAAGAAGAGATGTTTGTACACAACAGCTTCCAGTAGTTTGGGGCAGGCACACAAAAAAGTTATTCCACGATAGTTACGCTTATCATCTTTTTTTAAAACAGGGAACATGAAGGATGATTTCCAACTTCGAGGAAATTGCTAATATCGCATAGAGAGATTAAATAACGAAGTATTAAGCGATTTTAAAGACTCGCAACATTTTTTCAGCAAGACTGTTAGAATACCGTCCGGCCTAGAGCTGTACGATTGTTGCATTTTACAGATAGCTTCAGTAACTTCAAATTCAGTGATTGTGAATATTGGAGTTGTAACCACAGCACACTCTAGGCTTAAAACGCTCGAAAAATGTTTAGCAAATAAATTGCATTCACGGTTCAGAGTTGTCGCCTCCTCGCCAATCAAATTCATGTATTGTTGGTTTCTTGGTGCAAGAAGTTACATCATAGCTCAAGTGTTCGAAATTTTATGCAGTACGGAACTAGTGAAAATTGTGAAGCCTTGTTGAAACGTAGACTTCAACCTTTGGTTGGTCGATTGATGCAAGCATGGTCGACAGAATAATATACATAATAAATCAGGAATGCAATCTTTGGGTTATGTAAGAGCATGCTTCTGCTCAAACCAACCAGTTTATTATTAGTTTGGTCACTAGGACGGTCCTAGCTTAGCAAAAGTGGGTAGCAGCAGTAGCGGCAGCCGCCGCGGGTATCAGCCACCAAATAACGATTCAAAATATCAAAATTCATAGAGGGGCCATTCATATACCACGTGGACAGATTTTAAACGATTTTCAGAAAAAAGTTTATACATAACTGTTAGGGGGATTGATCGAAAAACCGAAGAGATCAGCATTAAGGTTTTTTTATGACCGGGTATTTTTCGAATTTAGAACACTGTACGCCGTGAGATTTTCGAATAAATCTTTCCACTTTTAGTAAACATCCAGAAATATAAAACTCGGGATGCGTACAAAATGTTTGGCAGGTATTTCATGAAATGGTGGTTAGAAAACGTTCTTCACAATAAGTGTTTCGTCGTTCCTATATCGCTTTCTGCACTTTACGACCTGCAAAGAAGCATTACTCAAAAATGTACCGTAAGACAATTTAAAAAATTTTACCAGAGATGTAGGTCGAAGGATGAATTTTCCCATAGACATTCCATACCCAGATATCAAAAAGGTAGATAAAACGATTCCAATCGTTGGTTCAATATATAAACTGGTACTTTGCTTCCAGCAGCAGGCAAAGCGGACGGTTCTTTCTGGAGCAGCAGAAAGCGGGTGGTGGTAAATATAGATCACTCATAAAAGCGCATGGAACCAAAGTCCCACGTCAAGCCTACGTTCCCATTAGTCATTTTAGAGTAGATTTTGGAGTCTATTTTGTTATTTTTCGCGTTTATTAGTGTGATCAATCATTCAAAGCATAAATTGTGATTATATTTCTTTTAATTTCTTTTACACTATAAAAACGTTTGCAAGTACCTACTGGAAGGATTTCTTCGCTGGTTTGAAGAGAAATAATTAAATTTTTTGCATCAACCAGTATGAGATCTACAATTCAGCCCTTTTTTCAACCAAAATTTGCAGCAACATTGGAAATTATCTTTGGTTTTAGTCTCTTCCAACTTCGGAACCATTTACAGCAAAATTTAGAATCTATTTCTTCAGGTGCGTTTCTCAGCCCTTTTGAACTATATTTTGACTACATTAATTTCATTCGTGGCTTTTCTGGTCTAGAGTGTTTGAAGCTAATCTGAAATTATTTTTGTTATTCTTTTGCTGGTATTATTTACAGGAGGTAGACAAAATGATTGAGACAGACAAAATTTGGTCAATTTTTAAACAGCCACGAAAAATGAATCAGTTTTGAGAATACCGGTTTCATTTTACTGGAAATGCCAATGGACACCAGCAATTTTCCGGATTTGATGAGTGTGTGTCAAAATGTGCATTGTTGCAACGCGTAGAACTTTTTCTGACATTTTAATTCTTTTAGATTTATTTTTTCCAAATCAATGTCCACGGTTGTCCACGCGGAGGGACGGAGGTCTAAAATATCGATTTTTCATTGACGATCCACGTGGAATGTAGATGGCCCCTAGGTCATAACGAATCGAATGGAGTACTCAGATATTTAGGCGCATTTTTTTATTATAATATTCTGTGGGAGCACCGTGTCAGTGTGATCCAGAATTTCTCATGATGAAAATATAATTAATAAAAGCATTAAATATAATACACTTAAGTAAAACTTACCAATTTTTCAATAAAAATGACTGAAATTTACCCAACAATATAATGTTCGCAGCATACAAAAGAAATTCAAAAGTTTGATCTGAGAGGAAAATCAGAAATTTCCATGAACATTGTATGCAGTAATCATTTTGTGAAATATTGAAATAATTATAATTATAAATCCTGTCAGAACTTTCAAATTCACAAACTCACATCGCCAAATATATTTTGGCTTTAATAATCGAGTGAAGGTATTTTAAATATTCAATTAATTTTTCGAAAGTTTTTGTTAATAAACTACTCGATGTGGAATTGCAACTTGATTCAAATGCTAAATTACATTTTAAAATAAATAGATCTCAGTACTTCAAGCATTTTCACATTATATTTTTACATCCGCAGAAAAAAAGTCTATCTTTTCTAGGTAAAAGCACGGTATAACGAGAATGAAGAAAAGTCACTTGATTCAGTGCGGAAAGCGCAATTATATCGCAATAATAGCCACAGAAGCATCATTTTTTTTCGAAAGCACTACATAATTGATTTTTGAGTTCATACTTTATGGAAAATTGTGCCATCGAAACTATTGTGGCCAGAACAATAGAGATTGATTTTTTTTACCGCCACAGTCCTACCAACAACATAAGCATAAACGTTTAAGTGCATCAAACAAGCTGAAAGGATGCAAAAGCAAATAAAAACGGACTCGGACAAAAAAATCCCTTGACGCTCGAGAGTAAATCGACCAAAAGTGCCAACTCTACGACCCAGCAGTAGTTCCCTTAAAAAAACGGCCCGGTATAAAACCGTTTGAATGGCAGCAGCTGCAGCCGTGGCAGAGACCGATTATGCCACCACTGGGGCTGGCTGCTGGCGATGGGTGCCTTTTGCGAGCAGTGTAAGCCATCAAAAACCCTCTGCTAGCAGAAGCGAATAAAATAGAAAATTTCGCAATCGCAAATAAACAGTGTCCGCAATATAGTTTCAGTCAGTCGGTCGGTCGGGTTTGGTCGTCAAACGGACAGCCAACCTCGCAGCGGCACTGTAGCTGACGACGAGCAATAACGATAACGACGAGGACAACGACAAATTCGGTCGCGGATTTGACCGGACGAACGGACGGTTTTCCGTCTATTTGTACGCCGGGAAAAAGTCGAGATTGTATGCATAAGTTTCCATCATTATTTGATTTCTTGCTTTCAAAGTTGTTATGCTAGCGTTTTAATGATTTATTTATACGGTGAAGGCGATGACAACGAAGACCGAATCTGCGGAAAATGTTATGCGTTTTTCACTATGGTTTGTTGGCTTGTACTACAGTTTCGCTTGGCAGCGATGCAATTTTTGGGGGGGTGGGGGGAGTTTGGACCTCACTATGAGAACTTTTGAAAAGGAAAAGAGTGGTGCGATTTTGCAAATAAATACGGCGCTCATCAATAATTGATAATAGTTACAAAGTGAGTACAACTGCCAGATATCGTTTTATTTGCATACCAATTCAAAAAAATCCAAACCAAACGGTAAAATTCACAATAGTTTGAGCACAGTGCAATCCTTATCCAGCCATAGACACCTCTTGTCTTCGTGTTATATTTCGAATTCACCCCGTCAGTCGCAGTCTTAAAGTGAAGCCCCTATCTGCGATAAATAAAATTATGCTTCTGTTTTTGCGATCAACAAACGCGAGCTGCACTGCTGGGTGGCGCTTCGACTGAAACCGGCCCCCAAACAAACAACAAAACCAAGCACTCCGGAGTGTTATGTCCCTGGGAAAATCAATTTGAATAATTGCGACACATCGGCCGACTTTTGGCCGTTTATTCGCAGACCGTACATCACTCAGATTGGCGTCTCTTTCTTTTCTGGTACAATTACACGCGTCAGTGTGATTCCACGGTGAATCATAATTGCACCAGTGGGGTCCGAGGCTTCCACCGAGCGAACCGAGCTGGCACTATGTTTAAGCCTATTAACTAAGGTTGACTAGTGGAGAATTGCAAATTGAACGAGCGAGGTGATTGTTCTGCTTTTTTGGTCATGGCTTTATCACTGTCGGTTGCTCGGAGTTACATAACCCAAGAATTATGATGGAGCCAAACAATCCACAGTCCAATGACAATAGGTACTGGCACTATGATACTATGATGAAAGCTAAATATTACATTTTTATTTACGTGAGATTAAATCCTATGCATGAAAATATTGTCCGTCAATGGTGAGGCTTGGACTGTCAAAAATTTCGAGATGATTTACATATGATGCATGCAACTTTCATATAAGATCTTTCATAATAGTGACCCAAAAACGTCACGGAGGTCGAAATCGCCTGAGAAAATAAGCTTCAATTTAAACTAGAACAAGATTCTGCAATAGCACGCGGTATAAACCTACAGGCCAATCTAATTGCTGCACGACTCGAAGTCGTGACTACTACCGTCGGGGTCTAGCTGGACGTCATTTGTGACTCACAGCCGGCAGCAGCCGAATACCAAAGAGCACAGACAGTGTAGAACAGGTAGCTGCTCCCAGGCCAACAAGTGCAGCGACCGTGCTGCTGCAAATAATAGCGTTGCCGGCCGTAATTTGAACATTATTTGCTCGAGTGACCGGGGGAGCATGTTACCTGTTTGCAGTTTTGGTTACACACTGTAAGACTTACTTGAAATTTCGTTGGGGTATGTCTCTTAAGGCAGGAGAAAAAAAAATCATAGAATATTCTTTAAATCCTTGCGTTGTCTTACCTGGAAAGTAAAAAAATAATTATCTGTAGGATCAAGGCAGTGGAAAATTAAAGGTTATATTAGTAACAGTAAGCCGGTAAATAGGTGTATTTTTTCAACATCATTATTTTGATATCGCGACATTTAACCGTTTTCGCAGTCGTAAGTCATTTATTTCAACTAATGAACTAGTATTTACCCGTAGCCAGCAACATGCAGTTTTAGCTGAAACCCGAGGTGTGACTGTGTTACTGGGTGTACTTTTCCAGGTTTATTAAAGTATGGTTATTGTGCTCATAACAATTTAAGCAGTGACGTTAAACTTGAGTAATTTGCAATTACCTTTTTATTAACTTTTCCGACTTAATAACAGCAGAAGGTTTGCAATTCCCGATAAAGGGTCTTGAATTTTATATAAATAAAAATAAAACTTTGCAGATAGGATTACGTAATCGGGGTCTAAACGTGTTCTTATCGTTATTTTAGGTGTAGACGGAAGGGAATGAGACTAGGTTTAGCTATTAATTGACTTCAAATAATCGTATATAAGGACAATATATATATATATATATATATATATATATATATATATATATATATATATATATATATATATATATATATATATATATATATATATATATATATATATATATATATATATATATATATATATATATATATATATATGTATATAAAATATATATATATATATATATATATATATATATATATATGTATATAAAATATATATATATATATATATATATATATATATATATATATATATATATATGTATATAAAATATATATATATATATATATATATATATATATATATATATATATATATATATATATATATATATATATATATATATATATATATATATATATATATATATATATATATATATATATATATATATATATATATATATATATATATATTAGGGTGAAGAAAAGTGATTGATTTTCCAGAACCAAGTTTTTTTGGTTCCTTTTGAGGCTCCAAACAACCCTAAAGTTATCTGAAGTCGATTGGTTTTGTCTTCGCTAGGCGCATTGCAGTTCAAATTTGTATGAACATTGATATGGGAAAGCCTACTTGCATTTACCTTTCTAGAGAGCTCAATAATGCTTAATGTTAAAGTATAGTATTTTAGATGCCTAACTACATTGCAGCGGACACTGGAGAGCTAGAATGTCCTGAGAAGAGCTATAGCTGTTCAAAGTTGAGTATGTCGATTTATATGCAGAAAATCTTGTTTTCTGTCAACATTACCAATCCGGTACATTGGTCAGTAGGATTCCGATCAGAAGTAACCTGTCGTTACGAGTTTGTACACTCAGCTGGATCAAGCAAACAAATATGGGTCAATATTCTAGGCGTAGAAAGAATTTACAACGTATTTCAGAGGTTACTTCTGATGGAAATCTGACTGCTGCCGGTACACTGGCAGTGTTGGCAGAAAAAAATGATTTGCAACATAAATTTCGACATACTCAACTTTGGACAGCTCTAGTATTTTTGGGGACACCCTAGCCCTTTAGTATCTTCGGCCAAGTTGTAGGGCATCAAAAAACCTACCATTCGAAGTTATGAAACCTATGGTTTGAGCCATTTTGAGCTCTTTGGAATGGAAAATGCAAAATAATTGTTTTTTTTTCCTTCATACAAATCTCCATATAAATTTGAAATGCAATGCGCCAAGCAAAGACTAAACCAATCGTCTTCCGATAAACTTAGGAATGTTTGGGGCCCCAAATAGAACAAAAAAACTTGGTTCTGGCTTTCTGCTATCAAGTTTCGTTTTTCCATATAACGATTCCACACTTTAATATATATTTCAATGAAGAAAGTGCCGGCTAATATTCCTACCGCAGATGCAGATGGCAGCTTTTTACTAAAGAAAGTGCCGCTGCACCTACCGGTGATATTGCTATCACCACTACCAATTGAGTATTCAAGTTGTCTACAAAGGACAATTGGATGTTCAATTTAGTATCGGATATGATGCTTATGACATCTCTGTGTTATCTTCAACAGTGGAAATAAGGTATTCTTCTGATAACACAGTGGAAAGCTGTTTTTAAACTGAAAATTTGTCAGCTCACAGCTTTTATTTATCAGCTCCTCCCAACTAGTCTTGAGGTATGATGCTGCCCTAACAAGCCAGTCGTCGTATGTTCGAGTCCCGGCTCGGGAGATACTGTTAAGGTGCTGCCACATGGTGCACGAAAATTATGACATAGTTTCCTATGACATGTCATATGACAAATAGAAATCTATCACCTTTAGTGTCAGTAGGATCGTAGCGCTAGTTCCTCAACTGTCCTGTACACTAAAACAGTTGGCTGCGAAGTCTGTGTATAATAAACAGAAGGTCGAGTTTTGAGTCGGAATGTAGCGCCCAAGGCTTTGCTATTTGGAGGAAGTGCTGGCCAATCTACTGCTGATGCTGCCACTATCGCACTCAAAGGCAGCTTTCTATTAGATACTGCTGCTACTTAGTTAGGACCATCCTATTCACCACCTACTAGTGAAATTGTTGGTTCGCTCTTATGTAGCCCAAATAGTGCATTCCCTGTTCACAAGGTATAATATTCTGTCGACTGTGTTAGGGAAAAAGCGACCAATCAGAGGTGCGAATTCTGCATTTCAACAAGGCATGACAATAGTACGATAGTTCGAATAATCAAATAGTACGATAGTTCGAATAATCAAATTACAATTTCCTGCATTTGGGCGGATGCATAGATGATATTCCAATCGATTGTTACCAGAACAAAGGAAATCCATTGAAAACTAACCGACTTATTAGCATTTGAAATTGGACATATTTTTCCCTTGTTCCCTTTTTCCGTTTTTAGATTTTCATTTTATACGGCTATGTAGCCTAACTTCCTGAGAGACGTAATTCTACGTGAAAAACGAACGCGGAATGAAAAATAGAAAGCGAAAGAAAAATGACAATTATAAAGAAACAATGGTAGGAGAGTTACAAAGAAAGTACCTACTGAAAAAAAATACAAAATGATACGAAAGTAATATAAATGCAGAAAACAAATGCAGAAACGAAATACAACAACAAACAATTACAAAAAACATATAAAAAAATAATAAGAAAGTAGGAAGTTGTATCCAAGACACGACTACATAACTGACGTAGAACGACGCATAGAGATTCAGTTTATATTTGAGATCGAACTTGATAACTGATTGTATTCTCATTTTAAATTCATTGTATTTTAATATTAGGTGTGGGCACTAAACAGGAACATAATACAAAAGTTCACACCGTTGGACAACGTAATTCTATTCCCCTAACAAATAAAGCTTGGATAAGGAGTCAAAATCCTACATTCTCCAGAAAAAATTAACAAATAAACAAATTGTTTATTGTGTTGCATTATTGAGTCATAAAGTCTACTATTGTTTGCTCAAATAAAAAGATTCTCCATTAAATAAACAACACTTCAAAGTAATGCTGCACTACTTGGAGTAAGAGACAATTTACACGTTTTTTGCCGTGCTGGAGTACAAAATATGTGTCTGTGATCGGAAACCATCACGTGGTTGTGAAAAATTCCTGATCTATCAACCTAATTCAACTAAGCAACAACCCAAATCATCATGATGACATCAATCTCCGTACTTCTCACATGCTAAGCGAGTGCTTTACCATCTGAGCTGCATTCACGACGTTGGAAAATATTTTGTTACTGCTATACCAAATGTTGCCAGCTGAACACGAATAAGAATAACAACGAACGAACATTGACAGAATAAAAATGCAGCGATCTGTTCGAATTTTTGTGCAAACGAGCTGATGAAGTGCAATCAACTTTTAATTCGTACATAAAAATACGATATCACTGACTAAACAGAATAAAAAAGAATTTACTTCCAAAGTCTAGCGCTTGAGACCTTTCAACAAAATGAATAATCTTCAATTCCTTGTTTAGTTACCCTAAGAATGGCAGTTTGCTGTTCAGAATTGGATATGATGCCGATCGCAATCTTTGTGCTGCTATTCTGAAAAAAGCTGTTTTCACATTTAGAAAATTAGACAGCCGCGGTAGATTTTGATTGCCTGGAACTAGCACGGAATGCTTACTTGAGTTGTTGCCAAAATCAGGTAAAACTTAACCGCGGGGAAGAAAGCCAAACGCCCAAACGGCAAATTGAACGTTTACTACCGCGCTGCTGTTGTGATATGCGACCAATTGGCAAGTGATTTGTTTAAGCCGAAAGCAAATTCGGAAAGCCAACTGATACTGGTGAATCCCGCTGCTGCTAATGCCACAACCCGACTGTTAATCCAGGACCGTCCATCTGTCTCAGCTTCCTCCAAAATAATGTAACCAATTTGATCAGAAGTACTCTTTTATAACCGAAGAGGGCTCTATAATAGACTCCTCCTTTTGGTCAAGTTTTACATTCTCTCATCTTCACTAGACGAAAGATTCAATAGTTGGCATTTAATTTTTGTAGCCAGCGGATAACGCTGGCGAGAACTTGATGAAACTTTATGGAAGTGTATGCCTCCCTAAATTAAGCAAGTTTGCGTAATTCCCCAAATATTGTCAAATTAACATTTCAGAATAGCTGAAGTTTTACTATAACGAAATTGTCTGAGTTTTTATTTATAAATATTGAAAAAAAAAGATGAATTTTAGATCCTGCATCAAAACAATAATTTTAGAAAGAAAAACTTTCTCAGTACTTTTCACATCTCATGGACGTACCTATTTCGAAAATTACATAAAAGTTGTGTCATTACAAGAGTTATATAAAGGTTGTCAAGGAATGACATTTAAGAAATTGTTTGAATTTCAAATTAAAGATTTTGAAACAAAACTGAATTTCAGTATTCTTAAAAAATTGATTCTTAAAACAAATAGTTGAAGAGGTTGTTTATAAGACACAACCCCAAGGTCTTGGTTGAAGTATTTTTTAGGACCACACTCGATTGAGGTTAATACTACTAAACTACTAACATTTCCGGACATGTTCAGTAATGTTGTGCAGTGCTGAGGACCACAGGTCGGTTCGTCTGCTGTGGATTGCTGCAATCGAATGAGTCGCCTGCTCAGTCAGCTGTTGCTCTGCAAGCTGCAGCTTAAGCCAGTTTCCAATAAGCGTGAACCGTTCTCTTGTTGCAGTAAACGATAATACTACGAATACTAAATTTGTGCATGTAAACTAATTTTCCAATCGATTGCTGTAAGAATGTTGTCGTAGTACATAATTTTACATTCAGGCCATTCGATATCAACGCACTTCAGGGTACCCACTCTCCCTTCCTTTACGGTTAATTCTCCAAAACCTCCACAAATACCTTTTGACAGAGAATATCTCTTAAATAAAACTGCATACAGTTGAAACCTCTTGCTGGCCGAAGGCAGCAAGACTAGCAGTAGTAAGCGTAAAAGAAAAGGGTGAAAAAGTATACACACAAGCACGAATTTCAATAATCATGTCACTTACTCTCAATAGTGATAATGCTACTAATAGAAGTGCGGAATACAGTAAACACGCGAGTGATATCACAAAACATCAACGTTTCTGGTCGCAGTGATGAGTCCATACAGGAATGAAATAACCAAATTAGTTCATTAGACTGTAGTATATCATAAGTGACAATTCAAACCAGCCTCCTAACTGGTCTTGAGGTACGATGCTAGTCTAACAAGTTAGTCGTCGTATGTTGGAACCCCGGCTCGGGAGACACTCTTTAACTGAAATTGTTAAACTGTTATCAATAGGATCGTAGCGCTAGCCCAGCAATTGTCTTGTATACTAATAGTTGGCAACAAAATCCGTTTCCAATAACCTGAATGGTTTCGACAGTGAAGTGCTGGTACCTGTGCTTCGCTTTGCTCTGACAATTCAAAGTTATTCGAATACAATTGCAATTCCATGACTTATCTCTAGTATCATGCTTACCATCCGCAACAGCATTATTTCTGCATATTTCGACAATAACACATTTATCCGACTCAAGAACCAATATTATTAATACATCCTTCATCCTGTACTCGCGACTATCCTGAATAAAAATGTCGTAAAAACCCGAGAGCGAATCACAACAGTCGTTCCTATACGTCATTGTGATTCTGCACGAAAAGTTCGAGCCTGAGCAAACTATGTGTTTTACCAATTTGCCCACGTTTCGTTCAGATTTCGCAAAAAAAAACATCGTGCGCAAAGCAAAATTCAATGGTTTCCAGTAAATAGGGTAAATTACTCTATAGTGGACCACCAGCCAGATTAACTGAATTTATTCGAGAACTCGAGGGATTTTCAGAAAACTTCCATTGGAAAACATCTTATCCAGTCAATCTGCATTACAAACATTCATAAGTTCCGATTTATGTTCATGTTTATCTGACTGGTGGTCCACTATACTGCCGTAATCTCGCAGACTGACGTAAGCGCCATTTTTTCAAATATGGGGTTCTTATGCCAATTTGTTCGTTATTCGAAGACCCATCTTTTGGTATCTTTCCTTTAGTAGTTACTTATTCGTACGTTGCATAAAATCAAGGAAACAAATGACGTATGCACCATTTCAATACAAAAGTGACAAGTAACCCTTTCGTTTCTGGGCCGTTTTGGAAAACTGATCAAATGGAAGTACGTCATAATGTAGTATCACGACAGTATAGGTTAATTTACCCTATAGTAGACTGGTTCGAGGCTGATTTGACACTTTCTAAAATTATTGAACGATTATTGGTAAACATTTCGGTATTTTTTTAACACATTTTTAATTAGGTATCTAGGTGTTTATTATAGGCGTTATCTAGGTTTCATCAAACCTAAGCAAAACTTGCGTATAGTTCCATCCAAATTTGATGTGGTTTCGAACTATACAACTTTTGTGTGCACAGTTGGCGTTAAACTCTAAATCGGATAAGGAATTTTCTTTTTTGAGACAATGGATTTTCTTCCTTTGCCTTTGCGCGTGATTTGGTACCGTAAAGCGTGCACTACATTTCAATCAAGTTAATCCGAAATCAAGCAAATTCTCGTGTCTACACAATAAAAAATTCAATCAAATTCCCAACCCGTACCAGAAAAAAATGCAAAGCCACCTCCAGTGTGTACAATTCATAGTTCACTGCAGCTTTCCGGGTTAGTATTTGGGATTCCAATAGCCAATTGGCAGAGTAATGTTGAGCTGAATCAACTACGTATCTGACAGCGGTTTCAGTAGCAGGACATATGTAGGAGGCTTAACATCTATAACATCATCATCATCGTCGTCGTTGTCGTCATCCGACAGAACAAGTCACAAACCGTAGCTTGGCGTCTCGGAATGTTATGTCTACATTTCCATAATATATAAGCCAGTTTGGGTTCGATCCGACCGGAATGGATGAGGCCACTCCTGCTTGATTAGAGGTGATGGCTTTTCAAGTGGCTTTCTAACAGGGTTTCACGAACTGCATACTGCCTTTTGATCACATCACCCGGCTCGTATGCGACTCGACCGGGCATGCATGCATTCGTTAGATGGTAATGGTCTTAGGCGCTTGCAGGATGTTTGCAATGTTTACCTTTTTGCTCGATGGTTGTTTTTTGTTTGTAGAACAACACGGAAAGTGAATTATTCACTGACAACACCAATACTGTTCATCATTAATAAGATTTAAAAACCGGTTAGAATAGGAATGTGTTTTGCGTTAAACATTGTGCTGGTTGGCCATGAGTGATCCTGGCAAAATAAAAACTTAAATTAAGCATTTTAACGTTCCTATAAAATTTATAGAAAAACCAATCGCAGGTTTCGTATTACCGTCATGATTAATCTGAAAGCGTCTGTTGAGCTTATCAAACCAATCCATATTTTCCGTATCTTCTGTTGCGACCACTCCTCCCAGGTGACATCAGCAGCACAGATATTGCTATACAATCGCCATCAACCAATTTTCCGGTCAGCGAAATGACACCTTCCGCTTGCAGTGCTAATCCGAAGCTCATTTCCTTGATTGAGTTTTTAGTTTCTTTCATGCACCTGTTTGCGATAGCAGCGGTTCGGTAGCGCATCAAAAGAAAGCAGCGCTCGGGTTCAAAACAAGAGTCAAATCGGTCATTCGAACGGAATCTATTTATTTGAAAGCGCAAGAAAAAAAATATGGAAGAAAGTGAAGTATGAAAAAAGCAGCAATAGATAAATGAAAATTTAAGAAACAGACAGGAGCTGTTTTTTTAATCGCCGTAAAATTTCACGTCCCGAACTTCTCTATAATTTATCGCTATGGTCGCATGCGATGGTTGTGCTGCTCCTGGACGGTGCATTTAGTGGAAGGTAACTGATGTTCTCTTTCTGCCTTGCACCGTGCCACGGCCAGACAGGTGAGCCGACCTGGCACGAACAGTGTTTGATTACGCTGTCGCGAAATAGAACCATTGGCCATTTATTTTATTTTATTTTTTTTTGTGTTTGCTTGAGCAAACGATGTTGGGTCGGTTTCACCATTTATCGAATCATTTTTAGACGAATGTACCGGATTATTTTGTGATTGACAAAGCTCAAAGGAAGGAAGGGCAATTTGGATCCGTCGGAGTTTAATCGAAACCTCTTCTCTTAATATATCGAATACTTAAGCGATGAGGAATGTATTTTTGAACAAGGAAATTACTTTTAAACTGAACAAATTTCTTGAATGCTGGAATGCTAGGTTTCTCCAAATAAATTCAAATTCAACAAGATTAACAATAAGTTAATATATATTGAGGGATTAAAAAATACATGTTCAAATTTCATTGTTCATTTTCCACTAAGTTTTGAATATTTCTACAACCAAAATCAGAATTGTTCAGTATACTGTGTCATTTCAACATGGAAAAACTTACAAACGAATAACGATTGAAAATCGTAGAAATTTATTATCGAAATTTGTGCTCCGTAAAAAATGTGTTTCACCTGTTACGGCCATTTTATGGTCATTATAATCGGCCTAGTGGTGAACGTTGAACGATATCGATCCAAGATCCGTAACTTTTTATTGCTCAAATTGAGAGATCTGAACTTGATTATTGATTCAACAGCGCAATATGCCACACGGCACACGAAACAATAGACATTTTAGAGAGTAGATTAGATGAGCAATTCATCTCTTGTTTTGACCCGGTCAGATGGCCACCAAGATCACGTGATTTGACGCTACTGGACTTTTTTTTGTGAGGCTACGTAAAAATCATTGAGTTTTAATGCATTTTTCCAATTTTACCATTTTCAGGAATAATTGTATTCCAACGATGTTAATTGATTCTAATAGTTAATTCTAGTCGAAAACTTTTTGGTGGCAGCCAAAATAGCAATTTTTATTTGATTTTAGTGAACATTTTATTCAATACCACCTTCTCGAATATACGAGCTATAACTACGTTAACTTACCGGAATTGTTATTGATCTATAACAAACTTTAAACCAAAATCTTGTGGTCTAAAATTGGGTAGAGAACTTATATTCTAATTGAACCTATATACATACAAACTGTGAACCTGTATTTTACAAAATATATGCAAAAATTTGAAAAAAAAGGGAAATGCGAAACTTAGGCTAAACATAGGAAATTCAATTAAAAGTATAACTCAAAAAACTCACAATCATGCTTGAAAACGGATACGCCACAAACACTCGAGGTTAAACCGGTAGTGGCCCTTAAACGCAAGTCCGCACAAAACTCCCTCTCGTGAGGTAGAAGAGCACTGCGATTTTCCATTAGCCCTACACCGTACCTGTGGGCTCAACGAGTACAGCTTTTCACAGCTGAATAACGCTGCATGGCGTTAAAAGGATGAGACTTGTCGAATACACACTTGAAGGAAAATCTGCACCTGCATATATCAACTGAAACCAAAGTCAATGAATGCGCACACTGTAGCACCCTACACCGATAATTATCGAGCCATTCAGGTGTGTTGGTTTAAATGACGTCAATTGTGATGGAGCTGGAACTAGCGGCGGAACATTAATGTGTATCCTCTTTTGTACTAAGGGCTCTGGTAGGGCTACGGTAATTGTTCGGCTGGAAGATTGCAAAAAATGACCCGGTTGCATGTGTAGCATCCTTCAGCAGTGAAGTGCGTATAATTATGCCAGAGATTTTACAACGCGTTCGTTTCGAGTTTGTGTATTCACGTCCATTCATTTGTTAGCTATCAGCCTGGTTTTGAGCGAATGTCGGAATAAATTTTCCCCTGCATAAATAATATTAAGTTTGCTCGGTATTCAAAATCGAAATAAACTACTTAATTTTAGATTCCATCACTCACTGCGTTGATTGAAACTAACCAAAATCACCCGCAAATTTCCTCTGAATAATTGATGGACGGTGCAATTTCACCAAACCATAGTTGTTTAGTGTGCCTTTTGTGTTTGCTCATCGCTATAAATTACAGCCAACAAGGGGTGAAAGCAATAGGTACTGCCAAATTCGCACAGCAATTAAGTGAAACATACCAAAACGAATGTGGTCATATGAAACCGCCAGACACGGCACAGCTTGTATCACTCGTACCAGGAATAGTTGCTCGTACTGGCTTACTGAATTTTGTTTGCTAAAATGGTCCCGTTCGTTTCTCTTCATTCCACTATTCTAGCATATGGTAAAATTGGTTCTACAGATAATCATGCACCTCCATTTAATCATAGCGATGAAGGAGCTTCGTTGTGCATTGACGTTTTGGAATAATCGAAAAGAATTCCTATTGATTGATGAATACCGTACACCAATGACATAATAAAGCTCTGCATTAATTACAATGCATAAAATGTATAGCCCTGATTATGTGCAAGCAAAAATATCGCTCGCATGATGTTGCGTTTGTCGTCACTCCGGTTATTATTGCTGATCCATCACTCTTCACGCCACGCTAGGCTGGCGTATCCTTCGAAGCCGTCAATGAGCGTGATACCAGCGCCCAAAAGTTATATCAATATACACCGATTGTCCGTCTGTACGGGGACTCAACCCAACATTTTGATCCCCGAATGTGTATCATTGAAGCAGTGTTACCAGAGTTTTTGCGTAATTTGGAGTAAACCCGATTTTATTTTTAATTCAATATGGTCACCATTGACTCTTATTTGTGGTGGAAAAACTTCGCCCGATTTACTGGAAAATCGTGTAATCTGGCATCAGTGCTATGACAGGAGAAAATTGACCAACAGGGACCGTAAAACAAATGTTTATATTTACTGAGTACAAAAACGCACACCCACACTCTCGAACACAGACATCGTGCTGTGAAATTATTTTACAGCCAAGCTTTACACGCACATCCGCATTTCAAGAAGCGTTCTATCAATGTCAATTTATCCTAAAATACCATCATAACCACCAACAGTCGTACTACTAAAGCATCGGACAGATAAATCGTTCCAAATGAGTTGGTAATGGGGGAAAAGGGATGGTTGTGGTATGAAAAAGATATTCTACCACAACGTAATCCTGGATATTCACACTGGTTGTGTATCTTTCACAGTGGTGAAAGCAGTGGAATTTTCCATAAAATGTCAATAGTTTAAAGAAAGATTCTAAATATAAAATTCATTATTCTGAAAAAATAGCAAGAAACACTTGAAAATTTTGTTTTGTTTACGTTAACGGCTAGTTGATTGTTGGGTCTTTACTGTAAGGTGTATAAATAACACTGGCTTTTTTAACCACCAAAACCAACATTGGTAGTAAGCTGGCTAAAAGCATCGCGTCAATTGTTTTTTCTCTGTTCCTGTTTTTTGTAACGTCCATGGGTAGAAAACTACCAAAATTTTACGATGCGCTTACATCGCCACTCTTCGCGTCCATCGCAATCAGGACATCCAATTTTCCCACATGCGCTGGTGATTTCAATAAATATAAAGATAATAATCATAAAAATAAGGGGCATGAAATGGGGTAACGCGTTGCACGTGGTGAATGTGGCGGATGAGCAGCCCGTCGTAACCGGTTTCCGTACCTAGGTGTTAATGGATTAAAAATGCGTAAAATGGATGAAAAATTGATTCTTTTTTTGAGTTGCTCTTAGAATTGATGATATCTGTTGAAGATGAGATAAATTTAACAAATATTTTTTTCTTCAAGTAATGAAGTGGAACTAGAGAATCATTTTCGGCAAGTTTTTCGACAACATGTACATCATATAACTGTTTTGAAGTAGAATACTTCTCTCAGGAAGTTCGGCTACATAGAAATGTGAAATGAAAATCTAAAACCGAAAAAAGTGAGAAATATGTCCAATTTCAAATGCTAATAATTCCAAATCGGTTAATTTTCGATGGATTTTCTTCGTGTTTGCAGCAATCGATTAGAAAATCTTCTAAGATTCCTACCAAATGCAAGAAATTGCAATTTTATTATTCGAACTATTGTACTATTGAAAATTGTCATTGTGATTGCTTTCCCAAGCACGATCGACAGAGTTATAGACTTAGTAAATTGGGAATGCATTATTTGGCCTATGTAAGAGCCTTCGTCAGATATCAAACAGACATTTCATCAGATATTAAAATGAACAACTGAAATTTGAAGAACACCAATGAATATTTGAAGAGTTAACATTTTCTCGTTTTGCGCTATAATCCAAAATTAATTATCTTCATCTACATGCATACTCTGACTATTATTACGTGTTTGCGCCGCTTAGTGTTTGGTTACGGTTATGCAGAACGAAAATGACGGCGCGATGCGATTCGGCAAGATGAAATGTGTTGAAATGTATAGCTCTACTTCGCCGTTAAAAGAGCTGTACATTTCACCACGGTAAGGCGAATCGCATCGCGCCGTCATTCGCGTTCTGCATAACTGTAGCCATCGTTCCGTTCCTGTTTGATGATGTCGTATTAATATAAATTACAATACTGCCAATGAACGGTCAACGTTTATTTACTAGAAAAAATGACTGCCACGCAAGCAGCCGGGTTATCTTTCTTGTAAAAGTATTCTACTTCAACCTTGCGGTCGTGGCTTTGCATACAACCCTCCTGTGATTTTTTTCTATCACCATGATAAAATATATCGAAAACGTGTTTTACGTAAAAGTAGGCAAAATAACATAAAATAATATATTGTACAATATTGTACAATATTGTACAAATGATCACAGCGTAGTAGAATCATGAATTCAAAACTAATTAAGGTCAGCTTACATAAATATATTTTTATATTGAATTTACCGAAACTAGTTTAGCTGTAACCGGATGTAATTTAACACTCTTGTGATTTTTTTAATTATTTATTATTTAGGCGCTTGAGGAGACTCCTATGTTATATTACTTTAATTAGATATATATTACTTTAATTAGATTTATATTACTTTAATTAGATTTATATTACTTTAATTAGAGTGCATGTAGTTTCTGATGGATCATGGGGAAAGGAGGTTGCCAAAGTTACTCATAAATGCTTATACAATGGAATGGATACAATGGAATCTTAAGTAAGATTTTTATATATATATAAAAACAACATTGAATTTTACAAAAACCAGTTGAAATGACGAAACGTTCACCTCAGCTGAACGAATATGTACTTTACTTTAAGTTGCACAAAAAAACCATTTGTATATTTATTTAGGGTATCGAACGTCTTCGTCAGTGGTTTTCTTCGGCCCCCTTTTGCATAAGATTGCTGCAGTAAAACTGCCGAAGAAAACCACTGACGAAGACGTTCGAAACCCTATTTGTTTATTTATGTTTTTTTTTTCGTCAAGAAGTAGACAATATAAAATATTCTTATACAATGTTTACTTAAAAAATATTTTTCATTTAATAAGCGGTGCGATTGCGTATTGAGCTAAAAAGTGTTTAAGTTCATGCCGAGATATTGTAGAGTCAATGGTTTCGCAGTATTGATTGTAAATGGCCATCATGCGATGCAGAGGTCCGAATTTTGTATTATTCGTGCAGTAATAATTGATGGCAAACATGATTCGATTGCGAAGTTGTAGAAATTTTGCATAAATTTAAGTAGAGGAACTGCTCCATTATTCATCTCATTAGCCGCAGCCCGTCGTAGTAGGTTACCCAGATATCCGCTGTAGCTGTTTACGTGAAAAATTGGTAACCTAGGCAACCACTACAGTGCTGTAGATTTATGTCAATTATGTTGGAATAATTCAACATTTTCAGTATGATTTTTTCGTATTAACAGAAACTGATTTGGCAACTTTAGATTTTCTTCAAGGCAGTGAAAACAGATCAAAATACATACAGTTAAAATTTAGGAATTGTAGAAATTCATCTCATATATTTCTGCTAATTCAAGATTATTTTAGCTCTCCCACACGGTTGTGACATCGGGTTCGATCCCCGATCAGGTCGAGGATCTTTTCGAGTTGGAAATTTTCTCGAATCAGCACTGGGGCACGGTGTATCGTTGTACTTATCCTACAACATACAAAATGTACCGAAAACAATATCGGTAACGAATTCTCTCAACTAATCTAGTTGATCGAGACCGCATTAGCCCTCCAGGCTAGCGTGCGATATTGTTTTTGTTTTTTACATTTAGCTCTAGTTCTAGATCTAAATGTGTAGAATATGTGTGCCTTATTCTAAAATACAATGATGTCTTCTACAATTCTTATTTCCATTCTATTCCATTCCAAAAAGAGCTGCATATCGTCGCCATAAATTAACACTTTCATTTTTTTCGAATAGAGGAAATGTCGTTAACGTATAAGATGAAAAGAAACGATCCTAAGTGAGAGTCTTGGTGGACAGACCAGAAGTGATTATAACGGGATTTGAGTTTTGTCCGTGGAATTTAACTCTTTGTTGGCGATTGGTTAGCAAAACGATTGAATTTTGGCCTCCAAAAATCTCAAGATTGACCCTACAAAATAGGGTGCATTTAGGTTTTTGAATTTTTAATTTTTTTTTGGGCCAGATGGCTTAAAAATACATGAAACGACGAGATCTGGTATTATTTGAAACAGGCCCGGCGGTTGATGTGGGTAGTATGGGTAAAAAATATCGGTCAGACCCAGCCTTTCTCATTCAAACTTTTATTTGTAAAAATAGATTTACATGAACGCTTTAATCCAATAAATGTATATCCACTCTTTAAGTTCTAAAATATTGATGTTGTAATCTACACATATAAAAATGCAGTCCGGTCTGTCTGTCTGTATGATACATATAGGCTCGAAAACTTCTGAACCATTCGTCGTGAAAAATTGTATGTAGGGATTTTTGGTGCCGATAAAGGTTCCCATGATAGTTTGAGACCCCTCCCTCTTCTGGAAGGAAAGGGTCCCATACAAATTGAACATTAATTTCTGCACAACTCAAGAACAAGCCAAGTAAATTAAACCGAATTTGGAATGTGGATGTTTTAAGGGGTAACGAATATGTCCATAATAGTTGGACGCCCCTCCCTTTTCTGGAAGGGAGCGGGTCCATACAAATGGAACACAAACTTGTGCACATCTCGAGAGCTAACCAAATAAATGGAACCAAATTTGGCAGGTGAATGTTTTTAGAGGTAAAAAATATGTGCACAATGGTTTGACACCCCTCCCTCTTTTATAAGGGAGGGATCCCATACAAATAAAACACAAATTTCGCACAAGATCAATCAAGATCCAATCAAGAAAATACAACCAAATTTGGTATGTGAATGTTTTCAGAGGTGACAAATATGTCCATAATGGTTCCACTCCCCTCCCTCTTCTGGAAGCACATGTTTCTGCACAAATTTCTGCACATCTCGTGAATTAATCAACAAAATGGAACCATATTTGGCAGGTGAATGTTTTAGCGGTAACAAATAAGTTCCGTAATCGACCTCAGGCAACATTTTGGATTGTAAGATGGCAACTTCCGGTTTCTGGAAACAGCCAAAAATGGCCGATTTCCATCCAATATAATAATAACCAGATCAAGAAAGATACACAGGAGCTAAAATCAACCACAGATATCATTTTGAATTCTAAGATGGCGACTTCCGGTTTCTGAAAAACAGCTGAAAATGACCAAATTCCATCCAATATGGATGTTTCTTTAACCAGTTTGACTTTCAAAATTCAGAAATTGTCTCCAAATGCCTTTATGGAATCCAAAACGGCAACTTCCGGTTTCGGAAAAACAACGACAAACGACCAAATAGTACCCAATATGGGTATTTCCGGAATATTAACTAGCCCGCTCATCTGATAATAATATTGATCAAATCGGTTGTGTAGTTTCTGAGATAATGAAGTTTCGTGATTTTCACATCTCGGTACTTCACATACGAAATTACAGTTCAATTACAGTTAAATTCAATTGGGTGTTATGAGGCAACTAGACTAACTATTTGACTCTAATTTTGTGGAAATCAGGTCAGCCATCTCTGAGAAAAGTTAGTGAGTTCAAGTAGTCTTCGGAATATGTTCCTTTTCATAGATGGATTCCACAATTTTAAACATAACAGGCAAAGTAATAGTCCGATTGCAAAACAAACCAATAGGGTCTTATGGGGCAACTAGGTCTTCCATTTGACACTAATTTTATTAAGATGGGTCCAGCCATCTCTGAGAAACATGAGTGAGATTAAACAGTCTTCAGAACACGTTTCTTTTCATAACATTTGAACCACATGTTCAATCTTTATAAAATTCTAAAGTTAGGGGTTTTTCAGGTAGCCCGTTCATTTGAAACCAATTTTGTTCAAATCGGTTGTGTAGTTTTCGAGATAATTATGTTTCATGATTTTTACATTTTGATACATAACTTCTAAACTAAAAATCCGATTAGAATAAAACTCAATTGGGTCTTATGGGACAACAAGACCTTTCATTTGCAATTAATTTAATGAAAATCGGTCCAGCCATCCCTGAGAAAAGTGAGTGAGAATAAAAATCTACACACACATACACACACACACACACACACCTACACATATACAGAAAATGCTCAGCTCGTTGAGCTGAGTCGAGTGATATATGCCATTCGGCCTTTTGGAGTACTTTTATACTTTCGGTTTTGCAAGTGATTGCTATACCTTTCTAGGAGAAAGGCAAAACAGTGACTTGAAAAATAGCTAAACAAATGTGATGTTTTCTATGTCCGAAATTTAAAATTGCCGCGCACATGTGCGAGCGACCGCTTTATGATGGATCTAAGTGATTTGCTATCAAACAAAATTTCAATTCGGAAAACTTTAAGAGCTGCTCTTGTGCTTTTTTTTATTGGCCAAAAAAGTGGGACTTTCACTACTGTGAGTGAAGCCTTACCAGAAGTCCGATTAAGTTTAAATTTTTATCGAGGAGACAAAACTGTTGAGCTTTAACGTTTGCAGTACAGTAAAGTCTTTTTTTACACGGTTTTATTTTACACGATTCTTTTTTACGACGATTTTCAGAATAACACGATTGTTTTTTCAAGTCGTTTTCTCAAATAACGCGGTTTTATTTTACACAGTTTTTTTTAGCACGATTTTTGTCTTCGCGTAAAATTGTTACAGTAAGTAACAGTAACGGTAACAGACTGGTTTTTACACAGTTTCATTTTTACACGGATTTATTTTACACGGTTCTTTTTTACGACGTTTTTCCAAATAACGCGGTTTGTTTTTACGACGTTTTTCCAAATAACGCGGTTTTTTTTACACGGTTTCTTTTTGCACGGTACGTAAAATCGTGTAAAAAAGAACTTTACTGTAAATAAAATGCACAAAAATTGTCGATTTTTTCATGGGTTTACCTACGAAGCTTCCCATGCAGCATCAATCAAAATTTAACTCGAACTCTAAACGTGATGGCGGAAACAGTGTACAAAGAACGGTACCCCGCCGCGTCAAAAACGGATATCGTGGACGCAGGATACGCCCGTTTCGGCATCTACAACATCTTGGTACTAGTTATTGGATAACAACCAAAGCATCGAAAAAAAAAAACCCTGTTCCGAACGACCGACGATCCTAAATGATAAGAAGCTCCAAAGGATGCTGAAGAGGACGACCGAAGGAAAAGTGGCTACATCGCTGCGTGCACTTGGTCGGGAGGTTAGTGCCACCGGGCAAACTGTGAAAATTACCTTCTGAACATAGATGGCAACGACTGGCAGGGCACTCCGTATTTCACTTTCTCCACGAAAGAAGTGAGCTCCGAGGTGAAGTTCATTTGACACACCAAGTTCCCCAAAAAAGTGGCTGACAATCAGGGGGACAATGAAGGAATGTCGAAGCCGCTCTTCTTTCGCTCCGGACTGGCGGTGAACGGGGAAATTTATAATACGAAATGCCGGCCGGAAAAAGCGTCGTACATCAAGGAATACCATAAGGGCGAAAATGCGGTGTGCTGGCAGGATCTGCCGTCAGTTTACTACTCGAAGCGATCGTTGAAGGAGATGAAACGAAGCGTAAAATCTACTCTAACGATTTTGTCACGAAAATGGATAAATAAAACGAAGAAGAACTTAAAATTATGCCAACACTCATGTTTTCGTCCGCCATAGCGATTGTTCCGGTTAATTGCCAATGAACCTTCCCTATTTCTTACTACCCACACGGGAAAATAGTGTGACGCCGGCCCTGATCTGAAGAAAAAATTCATGATTTTGGTGATTTTTTCGAATTTTTCAAGGTCAAACTTCAATCGCTTTGTGCCACCCCTTTTTAAACCCGATCGAGCTAAAATTTTGCACAGGGGTTTTTTTTTGGGTAGGTGAACATTTTGTATAGGTTACTTTTTTCTTAATTTGCTGATTACTTTTTGTCACATATAAGTGATTGGCACCATAATATAGACTCTGCTGTACTTTTTATCGAGCCTTGTTAGTTACCCTGCCAAGTATCGACAATTGTATCTGCCTGGAGGGGTTCATTCAACTGTGTGTGACTTTTTTTTGATTAAGCGTGAGGGAAGGATCAAGTAGGGGAATGGAAGAAAGCCTGAGAATAAATCTATACGTAAAGGTCACTCTGACATCGAAACGTCTGATTCTACTAAGATGACTTGTTATATATGGAATTGAAATCTAGCGCACCAAAGTAAACAGACATACTTTCAGTTTTGGTTTGCTAATCGAAAAAAAGGCACGTAATTGTTTGGAAATGAACACACAATCTAATGGGCTCATGATTATGTGCTTAATAACTACGTCTTAATTTCTAACGAATAACTATTCTTCATCGCGACGGAAGAAGACAAAAACGGACACAGATTATACTAAAGTTTAACCCATTCACCAATGACTAATATAAAACCAACTCCTTATTTGTATCCCAGCGTGCGAATTCTGTGATTATAAAACATAAAGAAATGCACTTTAAATGCATCAGAATTAAAAAATATTCTGTGTCAAACTTACTGAGCATTCACGTTAAATTTCATTTTCACCGCCCTGATGGATTATAATCCGAACGGATTACCAGCCTGAATT
This sequence comes from Wyeomyia smithii, assembly GCF_029784165.1. Taxonomy (NCBI): domain Eukaryota; kingdom Metazoa; phylum Arthropoda; class Insecta; order Diptera; family Culicidae; genus Wyeomyia; species Wyeomyia smithii. The sequence continues at coordinate 62,176,466 of NC_073696.1, forward strand.
ACTACTGACAACGTAATAAACATACTGATTATTTCAGAAGAACAGAATAATGAGTGTTGAATCGTTCAATGAAAACAAAACCGCCGACTGGAGACGCAAAGTTTTGATTTACGGCTTAAATAAGAGCAGACTATGGCAAAATGAGTAACCACTTCATTGAAAATTTTTCTCAACGCTAAAATTGTACCAAACATATCTAACTCCCATATTTGATATCACAAAAGTCAGTCTTCAATATTCTCTCTATGCAAAATAATACTTGTTTTCTATAGAAACTTGTATCCAATGAAATTATAATTGCCAAAGGGTTAAGAGGCGAATGACCCTTAAGGTTAAAGCGTCCATAATCAAAAAATAATAATAATAATAATAATTGTCGAGCAACTCAGCCAAAAATTTTCTCCAAATCGGACAAAACATCACAGTTTCAAAGACCCAGAAAAATGTAATAATTCCTATTTGAGATAATTCTCCACGACGGTAATTTTTACCATACATCATAAATTGAATCGGCATCTCAATTATTATACACGAAAAACACCTCTGAAGCTTTTGTTGGCTAAACTACTAATATGACAAAAGAATAAAATAACATTTTCTTCTCTATCTTTTTTTCAGCTAGAAAATCACTGACTGGAAATTGCAATCAAAATGACAATAAAGTAAGTTGATCTCAGTTGAAAAATATCCACAAAATTACTTTTCTTCATCAAACGACGAACGACATCCAACATTAGGGTTTTTTTCCGCACGGCTAACGAATCCTCATTTATCAACGAACTTCATTTGCATTGGGACCGCTGTCCATTTTAACTGCTTATCCTTCAACTCTCCACGCTCGGCATCGACGTTCATAAATCTTATTCTCGAAACGTCACCGAAGATGTAGGTATGTGTGATAAGTAAAATAAAACCATAATCCGTAATCCCTTAATCCATTACCATGAAACATCGTGTTGCCGCTGTACGGATATAGAAAGGATGAAAGAGCAACTGTAAGTTCGCAAAGAGCTCTAAATAGCAATCAATGACATAAATCAAAAGTGGTTAATAAAACCCTTGCTCGTGCAGTCAGTGTGCCTTCTTCTGCACATGGCATTGCATGTTGACTTCATGGTGATGTTTAAACAGTTGCATCCCTTCCCCTTTCATTCCGGCAGTTTCAGTAACAAAAATTTTCGAATGCCCAAGCGCGCGCGTGAAAAGGACCTCTCGTAGCGATCGATTTTTAGCCAGTTTCTCGAACGGAGGAAAACGAAGTGTGTACATGCTAAGCCGGAAAAATATGTCTGCATCCGTCGAATTTACGTTCTTCGCCTCGGTATTACCACATATATTCTGGTGCAATACCGAGGGCGGCACAGAGCGCCATCGCTACCAGAACTATAAAAATACAACGATGTAATATTGATAAACGAAACGGAATGAGAAAAAAAGCTAGGGGGCGGAAGGGACATCAGTACTAAGGAAAACTATAAAATATTTACACTATGCATTACCGTTTCATCGAGCGGAAGAAATGTGCCTTTTTACTCGAAACGGTAATAGCTGTAAATTCAGCTAGTCCAGCGACGGGGAAATCACAGAAAATTATTGCAATACCGGCTTCAAATGTGCACGTTTTCGTTCGAGTGCGTCGATTGTTGTACCATAGCTTTTCGATTTGATCATGTTGAATAAAATCTTGATTAAATTATATATCTTCCTGTAACAAATTACCGGAGTTCATAATTTATAATTTATATAATATTCCCTCGTGATAACACCGTGATGCAACTTAGCAGATATGGAACTAAACCTCACGTTTTGGTTTTCCAGGACCAGTCTTCTATTAAAAATAATCTGAAGAACAGTTCCCTGAAAGTATATTTTAGACCGCCCTGCTATAATGTACCGCAAGGAACCAATCTCGAACCCCAACTTTTTTTCTAATTTTTTTTTGCGAGTGCATTTTTGAACGTGTGTGTTTTAATCGTCATTGGTCCTAATAATCGCTGATTAAATTCTAAGTTTGTGATCTAAAAATTCGCTTTCTATGCTGAGTCTTCAGTATGAACCTCATTGAAATCTCCGAAAATCCCTTATGAATTGTTTGTTGTTGTTTTAGCCATCTTAAACTAACCCTGATGCATGTTGCATACACAATTCAACCAGATCTTGGTTAGTAGGGTGCCAGCCAAAATGGTCATCGCGAATTTCAAAAAAAGCCCTATACAAAATGTTCACCTGCTCGAAAAAACACCCTGTGCAAAATTTCAGCTCAATCGGACTTAAAATGGGGTGGCGCAAAGCGATTGAAGTTTGGCTTTTTTGAAAACCGTAAAATCACCCAAGGGGGGGGGGGGGGGTACGTGAAATTTCGGTTTTCGGAATTTTGTTTTTGATGCCAAATGACTTAAAAACGCATGAAACGTCGAGAATTGGTGTCATCTGGAAAAATTTTTTTTTTGCAAAAATTTACTCTCTGGGACTTAGTCGTTTTTTCAGTAGTGGAAGGCGGAGTCAAAATGTTTAGAATTTATCTTTTGAAATTGATCACTAGTCTTTCGAAATAGCTTGTATACACTATAATTAGCATCGAATACATTATGTTTCATTAGGGTGGTTCATTTATTCGGCATAGGGTGGTTCATAACATTGTGAAAAATGAGTATAAAATAAAAAAAAGCACTTCGGTTCGTTTGATCGGTGTAACGTCTTCGACATAGTTGTAGATAATAATTCTGTCTTTCCAGAAAAAAATACACTCAAAAATTTATTCATTCAAAACTTTGAAGAAAGATTAAAAATTAATTATTCAAAAGGGCTTATATTTTTAAAAACTTGTTTTTTTCAACAAAACCTACGAAAGATTACCAAAACAATGAAACCAGTCCGATCATATAGAAATCAAGAAAAATAAGTTATAATTTTTTGAAAAAAAATTTTTTTTTGAAAAAAAAAATTATTTTCACTTATTTTTTTTAAAGGGCATATTTTTTTGGAAGGACAAAATTTTATCTACAACTTTGCCGAAAACACTATACCGTTTCGACTGTAGACATATTTTTTATTTCCAACAGTTCAATTTCCATTTCAACAATTTCCAACACTCTATGAAGAATCAAGAATATTTCTACAGTCAAAACGGTTTATTTGATTGGCATAGTGTATCTGGCAAAGTTGTAAATAATAACTTCGTTCCTCCAAAAAAAATTCACCATGTGAAAAGAAAACAAATTTAAAAAATATAACTTTTTTTCTGATTTCTCCATGGCCGGTTTCGTTGTTCAGGCAAACTTTCATAATTTTTACAAAAAAAATCGGTTTTTTTAAATGGGCTGTTTTCGATAATTAATTTATAACTTTCTTTTATTTTTTTAAAATTTAGTAATTTGTTTTTATTTTTTTTTATATATATTTTTTTGAAAAACAAAACTATTTTCTACAACTTTGCCGAAGATGTCACACCGCTCAAACGAACCGTGTTGGCTCTAAACATTTTTGTAATCATCAATATCTATCCAGCGGGGGCCTAGTGTGGTTGGTAACGTCTCCGCCAACCACGCTCGACGCCTGGGTTCGAATCCCACCGCCGACATAGGTGTCGATGGTTGTGAGGTGGCGTGATCCACTCACAACCAACCCAACTGGTCTAGATTCAATCCTAGCCGACACCGGGAGGTTTTCTGAGGCGAAAAATCTCTGGGATCACGCCTTCCATCGCATGAGGAAGTAAAGCCGTTGGCGCCGGTCCGTTAATAAACGGGTCGTGAGTTAGGGACCTGGGTGTGGAGTCGCCTCCCTGGGCGTCGGTAATTGGCCACAACAGTGTCGGAAATAGACCGACGGAAAATAAGCAAGAATAAAAAAAAATCAATATCTATCCGAAATAGCTTTTTCCAATAGCTTTTCAAAAATGAGTTGTGTTTCAATAAATTAAACCAATAGCACAAAATGGCATCTTTTGCCTATAAAAACGTCTATGCAAAGTTTCAGCCAATGGGCACGTTCATGTTCTGATGATGTAAACTTGACAGAAAATGTATGGTCGAACTGTCAAAACGACGCAAACCCAGAAACAACGAGTCAATTGTGTTGCGTATCTGATTGAGATCCCTATACTCTCATTATCACTGAATAACATCGATACAGTCTTTTGTCCGATTATATAAGCCAGAGCACTGTGTTGGCAAAGACATTATAGTGGTAAATAAAACGAATAAATTGTCTGGTACAACAATCGAAAGACGAGTGCAAGTGTTTTAGAGAGTAGATTTTTCAAACAAAGTAATATAACATATTCCATCAGTTACAACCGTTTCATTTAAAAGTTTAAGACACTTGGAATCGAAAACATTTTTCAAATATTAAAATTCCATGTATCTCCCGTGTGTGATTTTGCAAATGACATGAAAGCATTCAACATTTTCCACGAGACACAATCTTAATTTTGGTTGAGATAAGCTTTTTTTTGCACAGAGTAGTTCGATACATTTTGTAAATTTGTTTTGTAATATTTTGCCATTTTACTTATAATTTTTCCAATTCAGCATTGCCACCCTAACGACAATGATATAACAAATATTATATTTTCAGGAATTTTTCTATTGGTATTCAGTGAAAAGTGATTTTTTTCATTTTATACTCATTTTTACACAATATTATGAACCACCCTAAGTCGAATAAATGTACCACCCTAATGAAACATAATGTATTCGATGCTAGTTATAGTGTATATCATTATACCAGCTATTTCGAGAGATCAGTGATCAATTTCAAAAGATAAATTCTAAACATTTGGACTCCGCCTTCCACAATTGAAAAAAACGGCCAAGTCCCAGAGAGTAAATTATGGCAAAAAAAATTTTTTTTCGGATGACACCAATTCTCGACGTTTCATGCGTTTTTAAGTCATTTGGCATCAAAAAATTTTTTTCGAAAACCGAAATTTCACGCCCCCTCCCCTTGGGTGATTTTTCGGTTTTCAAAAAAGCCAAACTTCAATCGCTTTGCGCCACCCCATTTTAAGTCCGATTGAGCTGAAATTTTGCACAGGGTGTTTTTTCGAGCAGGTGAACATTTTGTATAGGGTTTTTTTTTTAAATTTTCTGGTCACTTTTTTTCCATACGATGATTGGCGCCCTATTGGTTAGTTATTGCCCTAGCGCCATCCCTCCCGCATTCACGTGACCTTCCTATTCCAAATTGGGAAACCAAACCTTTGCTACACTCTGCACACATGACTGCACTTTATTCAATGCTAATTCTGAATCGGTTTTGTGCAAGCATCACATCCGTAGACGCCCATTGCCATCATCCCACAAGGCTCGAGAGCACACGGAGTGCAGTTTACACGGGTTTACATTACGCGAGCATCTGTCAGTGTCGAGTCACGATGATACTGTCGTGGTAGGATTTTACAAAACTGGCTCTCGCCAACCGGTTTCGGAGCTTTTGCCGGCGGAACCACACACGAGGAAACATCAACAGGCAGGAGAGTAGGTGCCAACCGGAGATCCACAGTGGTTCCAACCCATTCAATCATTTTGTCGACACCGGTCTACCGAAATCATATGCAAATTAGATTCTCTGTCAATAATCAGCTGTACACTAGCCTAAGCCTGCTCGAAGCGCTGGTTGGGTGGGACGACTTCTGCCAGTTTCTCGATTCGCGCACTTTCGGATGTCAGCGGGTGCCATTAGCAGATGCCACTCGGGCGCAGCAATTGGGAAATGCTGAGCTTGATTGCTTCAACTCATCACCGATTCCAATCTGTCGTACTGGGAAATGTAGGTGATGATGGCTGTGTCCTTGCACACGGACCACGCAACCTACATCAACCTGCCTACTGTGGAACATAAGCCGGCAAGATATATCATATGGGAGAGTCACACGTGAAAATGTTAGCTTCTGCATCATTGCTGCAGTGTTGGTGGTGGAATTGATTTTGAAGATTTCCGCTGATATGTCGACACTGCTAAGTTGAGCAATAATAATAATTCGTGGAAGCTTTTTCTATGACAGTGCGGATTTAGCTTGCTAATGAATCAGCTTTAAGCTTCCCACAAGTTATACGTTCACATTTGAAGAATAGCTATATTAAAGTCTCAGAAAGGCCTGGCCTACAATTGGCTATATCAAACCGAAGTATAGGATAACGGGGGTATTTTGGCCAGCTTTGGGAAGTGTTCTCACAGTTCATTAAAAACAAACACAACTTTACAACATAAATACCTACTCTATTATACCATTGTTAAAAACAAAGTGTCTATTTTAATATACACCGTTTAACAATGCAATATATTGAAAAATATCCTAGAAATATCAAAATTTCTACGAAGTACTAAAAACATATTTTGGTCCACCAAATTTTTAATTTGGCCCACCTTTATATCTACAGACGTGTATGGAAATAGTTCGGATTAATTATATTTAAGATCATCATCGGTATTTTTAGAGCAAAAATAGTGGGTTTGAGGAGAAAATCCTTCTGCTGGGAATTTTTGTAAACTTTAGGCATCTAAAAATAAAATGATTTGGCTTATAGCGGTTTAACAGGTATTCTCATCCAATTTCATGTCGTTAAATGTGATAAATTGCGTAGTAATTACCTGTAAATTGTCACAAGCTGCTTATTTGTTCACGTGCAACGGTCGAACGGTAATCGAAGAGATGGTAAAACTTGGCATGGCCAAAATATGTTGGCTTCAGAAAGAGGCAAACATATTTCGGCCATGCATTTAACCACTTTTTCAACTTTTTCCAACATGTTAGAGTATACAAACTGTTTCTTTGATATTTTATTGATGTTACTACAACAACGAAATGTTTTAAAAGCATACAAATTTGTTACAATAGCTTCCGGACGTTGACTTATATATTACCACTTCCTCTTGACTTTGGGTTGACTCAGCCATGACTTTGAATATGTATGAACTAATTCCAAAATAACACTACCTAGAGCCAGTTTTTTGCCGAAAATTATAGTGTAGTATGACTCTTAGGTGTGTTATTCAATGTTGCATGCATAGGTTTCTAAAATTCATTGAATTTATCAGAAAAAATGCGTAAAATGTTACCGGGTGGGCCAAAATATGCATGTGAGCCAAAATACCCCCGTTACCCTACTCAGATATGGCAATCATCTGCCAATGCAGCAGCCAAAACCTGCTTCTAACGCCAGCCGCACTTCATCGAAGTGGGTCAGATGCAAATGAATGTCGCTTTTCCAGTTAGAATGCATCGGTGAGTGGATGTTTCAAAATAGATCGACGAGTATCACTCGAATGCCGGGCAGTAGGCTCTTGCTGGACTCGACTGCGGAGCGGAACTAGTTTGCATTTTTCCTGGCAGGTTTCCTCCGAGAGGGGGATAAAATGTGGAGCACTTGTGAGCGCCGTTTTGCTCAGCCAGCCTCTTTGGATCCGGGTGGGTGGCGATGTTCCGAAAAAAAGCAATGAGGAAATGTATTTCCGAAGATTACAATTTTCTGATTTGTGGTGATCAAATGAAGGCATACTTTGGTCAAAACCCACTCATTACTCGAACGATGTTTCGTGGTTGATGAAACATTCCGATAAAATGCATCACTTTTATTGGGAGATTATTTCATCCCTTTAAAAAAAATCCACTAAAAAGATTCGAAAGCACTTGTGAGTTTTTGACACAGCTCTTAATCTATACAAAGGATTTTTACCAGAGCAGTGTTATCAGCTTGCCCGTCAAGCTTCTCTGCATTTGAGCAGATGTAGATTTAATTTCTCGACAAATGCGTATTTTCATTGTGGCAGCATATCTGCGTAATAAGATGACATTATTATCCCTCGGAATGGTACTTTGGTACTCTTATTATCTCTCGAAGAGCACCACCGTCTATTAATATCACAAAGGATAACAATTCAACGCTCGGTGGGTCTTTATTTTTGCTTCTATAGAGCCACTGGCCGGGTAACAGAAACGAGAAAACAGCGGTGGTGCGTCGTCATAGCACCGTCATTAAAGGCTACTCTACTACACGCTGCGATACGTTCTATATCCAGTCAGATAGATAATGATATACCGCTTTTAATCTACTTCCTCTATGAGCAGCTCTTGTACTCAAGAAGCGTGAGTAAATCTGGCAGTGTTGCTCGTGGGGTTCCAAGAGATGCGAAACGAAAAGAATCCAATCTTCCACATAGTAATCGTCGGTCCAAGAACATTCTAAAACTGCAGCAGCCGTTAGCGAAACCATGCCGACATCCACCCAAACACACACACAGACCACGTCTGCCAGCCATGGGATGTTGTTCAAGTCAAGTAGCAAACGACCATAAATCACCCGCAGAAAGCAGACGAAACAAAATATACCCACAGTGTTCAGCGGATTACAGCTTGACGACGATAAACCCGTTTTTCACCTTATAACACCGACAAGTAAGTCCAGGAGGACAGCCCTGACACAAGTACTTTATTGCTCTCGCAATCCGGACGCTCTCGAGGTTCTGAAAGTGACTTCCTGTTTTTGGTGCGGAAAACCATAGCGCGCGTAATGCACACGGCGAGAGCAGCGCTGAAGTAAATAGACGAGTAGCGCCAGGCAAGGTGCAACTGAGAGCAAGGAAAAAAAAATCGGAACTTCCAATTATGTGCAATGAGACAGAAAATTAGGATTTGAGTAACAAAATTCGCAGATCGGGTTTGCCGGTGTTCGGCGGTTAGATGTGTTCGAGTTAATTTCATTATTCGATTAAGAATGATAATTGACTTACTTCTTTTTTACTACCTTATAAAATTCACGTTTTCCATTACTTCTCACAATAGGGTCTGTGTTTATTGTTAGTCTCGAAGAATAGTGAAGTGCGTAAATTGTATACAATTATTGGTTGACATTTTATTGAATAAAAATCCAAGAATCAATTGTTTTCGAGACATAAATTTGAAGAACAGTAAATCTTGGCTTGGCCGGAATATCCAACTGCAGGAACACATTTATATCGTTGAGGTTCAAGTACAGAAGTCGAGATGTTTGGACTTTTTATTTTTGTGTTACTTCCATGTAACATGCTGAAAATACTATTTCTTCCGGGACTTTTTGATATTTGCAATGAAGGAAGGTACTCATTACTAGCCCTTTTAGAGCGATTCGAAGCAATTGGAAGAAAAAGTAATAATTTCGAATTATCAATGATAATTTATCATTTTTGATTTTGCTGAAACTTTGCACAGTTTTTTTTCCTACTAATATTTTTATGTCAAAATTACGTTTGATGACATTCGTTAAAAATAAGATTGCTTTTTCGAAAAGTCTCATTTGAAAATTATTTACTTCCACGATATTCGGAAAAAGGTTTGTTTCATTGCAAAGGCCTCTACAAAATTGAAGATAACAATACATCCATTCAGTCTTGCATCTGAAAATAAAAACTCACGCTGCGAACAAATTAATTTTATTTAAAAAAAAATCTTAAAATTCTTCATGGCTCATGGCGTTTTTTAATCAGTGTTAGCTTAAATGTATCGAAATATTTTTTTAAATGTACTTGTAAGGAAATTCAATTTTTAGGACTTTTTCAATTTTCTTTTAGCGTACATACTTTTCACGTAGAATAACGTCTTAACCCTCTAGTGCCCAGTGTCGCCTTAAAACGGTCTTTAGGTTATCCTCTAAAATGCTTCAATCAATACTTAAAAAATGAAAGTTTTATATTAATTTTTCGAAGTCCGTCTGAAAATCAACTTGGGCACTAGAGGGTTAAGGCAATATGTATATAGGGGTATAGGGGGTATAGGGGCACAAAAATTGTTCACCCTAAAATGTGAGGAGGTACAAGCAGCGGTTACTGTACCAGTAGCAGTAGTGGTAGCAGCGTCAGTGGTAGGTGCAGTGGCACTACTTCCTCTATCTTTGTGTGGTACCGGCATCATTAGCGGTAGTTGAATTGACCGGCACTTTATCCAGCGAAAAGCTGCCGTATTTTGGCATCACACGAACGGGAGTGTTGACAATAAAAATCTGCTGCCCATTAAATTTTTAGTGTGAAAACAGCTCTTCACTGTATTATCAGAAAAGTGCCTTAAACCCACTATTGAAGAAACACAGAGATGCGATTAGCGTCGTATTCCGATATTATACTGAACAAAAAATAGTCCTTTTGAGAACAAATTTGATACCTAATTGAAGAGTCAACATTTTCTCGTTCATTCATTACACTTCATTCAGAATATTAGAACGCCTCGACCAAGACGGTTGTACAGTGCTTTTTCGATTTTATCACGGTCAAAAAAAATTTTATAAAAATTGAATTTTTTGTGTTGGATTAAATTAAAATTTATGGTATTTTGAGCAAAATGATGCACTTGCATAGTTGAATGGAATATAAGTTCAACATACAAATGAATAAACAAGAAAAGGTTAGTTTTTGATATTTTTCTCCATTGAATTTTCGCGGACTTTCTCACGGCTATTATACATGCAATAACAATATGATTTGTACTGCTCATTCTTTAGCATAGCTAGCAGAGTCTAATGCTTGTTTATGTGAAATTGTGGAACCGCTAGATTTTATAATTTTTAAAACCACGCTCTATGAGGGCCGAACTGTAAGGATTTTTAAGTTGTTAACAGATCTTCCTTCTCAACTGCTCGATAATACGTAAATTTTGCTTCAAAGTCAATGAAATACGTATTTCACGGTTCATTTTTCTCAAAATTAAGACACAAACTATTTGTAACAGATATGACACTTGGTTGCCTCAGAAAATTGATCAAATAAATTGAGTTTATAAAACTATACACATGCAAGGACACAAGGCACATATGAAAATGATGTTTCGAGTACATTTTCTGCAACTGGAAGCAGGCTTGTAAACGGTCACCATTTTCATTTGATCTCGCTTCCTTAGCGTGCGTCACAGTCGGCTTTCGCTCGTAAATGTAAAATAACCAAACCATCGCCGCTCAGCTCACAGAAGAAAAAGGATAGTCAAACGACACTCGCGTGCAGCGTTGCCCTTGTGCCAGATAAATCTGGATTTTGCCAGATTTTTGTTTGCGCGCCAGACAAACAGATAAACCTCAGAATCTGCCAGATATTTGTAAATGAGCCAGATATTTGCCAGATTTCATCCGCGTCGTCTCGCAAAAAGGTCATTACTGTGAGATGGGCCGTGCCTGGCCTTTAAATACCTACACCCGACGAGAGCAAAAAGAAAGGTCATCCCTTTCAATTCTGCCAGGAATTTAATCCAAAAATGAGTGACAGATTTTTGCCAGACTTTTTATTTTCGTTTTGCCAGATTTTATTCGAAACATAGTGGCAACGCTGCTCGCGTGTCGAAGAGATGCACACTGTCAATCGTTTAGCGATGTTATTTTGGCCTATTTCTGTCTACTTCGTTCATTTATGTTGAGAAAAATTATTACAAGATCGATGATATAAATAATTTCCAGAATACACGCACTCAACGTGCGTAATTCTCATTTCTAGAAAATATGTCAAAATACGTTTGAGGAAAATAACGTCGTGATGGCGATACTTATTTGACATGTTTGTTTAAGAATGTATTCAGACAGCGAGCCTTGGTAGCGTCAGAGGAAGAAGAAGACGATTATCGCAGTGAAAAGTGGTTCTACCGTGACCAGTCCGAAGCCTGACTGGAAGTACATTATTCTTGATTTGAAGTTTTTTTTAAAAGCGTGATAAAAACGAAAAAAACGTGAGAAAATCGAGCGTGAATTGGCGAGTAGTGATAAAAACGACTGTTGATAAAAGCGAAAAAGCACTGTAATTCGGAATTCATCTGCATGTCTCAGCACGAACTGAATTTTATTTTCCTTCTGCAATATGCAATACCCAACAGCAGCGTAATACAAACGCAACTGAGTGCGGCGTCCCCCATACGACACTAGAATGTATAATCAAGCCTTGAAAATTGTCAAGCCTCAATTATGCAAATACTGTACTATTAAAAATGGTCAAACTTTGTTGAAACGCAATTTCCGATTGAACTGATTGGTCGTTTTACGATTCCCTATCACGGTCGACAGAATATTATACCTAGTTTACTGGAAATGTACTCTTTGGACTATACAAGAACCTGCTTCTGCTGAAACCATTTAGTCCACTAGTGGATGGCTACTACGACGGTCCTTAAGTATCTGCGTTTTTTTCCTGTGTGGACTCATCACTGTAACCAGAGATATCCGATCTATTGTGATTTTGCCCAGGTGTTTTCTGTACTCCGCACTTCATATTATTGGCAGTATCACTATTGAAGTAAGTAATACGCTCATTATTTATATCCGTACACAAAAGTGATTTTTACCCTTCCGTTTCAAGCTTACTGCTCTTCTATACCCAGCCTCTTTCCATTCTACCAATATCGCCTGATTACAATTCCCTGAAAAGAACTTTCATACCTTACTCAGGCCAGATGCATTATTATTCACAATCAAGTGATTTCACAATATTTAACACACTTTCTTTTCATCTTTTTATTCAACACGGTCGACAGAAGAACATATCGATCATATTCCCAAACCTATTGCAAGAAATACAATAAAACTAGAAGAAAGGCAAAAAGACAGGCTTTCGTAATTCTACGTTAACCTTGCAATCATGTGTAATAAACAACCGCCTCAACATTTTTCCCAGAGTTCAAATTTTCTCCAGAACCTCTACAATAAAAATATTAATCACCTAGCGCTGAGACCCAGTCTTTCTCATTCAAACTTATTATTTGCTAAAAAAGATTTACACGAACACTTCAATCTTCAGAAAAAATTACACCTTGATAGTATTTGTTGGATTTATTTTCCATCCTAAATAACAAATTTTTGGTAGCCAACAGTTTTCACTATACCTAACATTTTCAAAAATCACATTCAAACACATACGAACATACATGAACACATGTAAAAAACATGAAATAAATATGTTTCAAATATATGACGCGAAATGTTTTTTTGATCGTGGTACTATCGAAACATCACTGACCATATTTAGGTTGGACTCGAATATATTTCATTCGACTAGATATCATTTTAGATTCAATTATTTATAGTAGAATTATTCTGCTATTTCGAACATAACATACATTGAACCACGTGTCTGATCATTATAAAATTCTTTAGTTAACCTTTACGTAGCCCGTTTGATTTGATACCAATATTGTTCAAATCGGTCGTGTAGTTTCTGAGATAATGAAGTTTCGTGATTGTCACATTTTGATACAGTACGGACAAAGTTATAATCCGATTACAGTGAAATTGAATAGGGTGTTAAGAGGCAGCTAGACCTTTCATTTGACACTAATTTTGTGGAAATCGGTTCAGCCATCTCTGAGAAAAGTGAGTGAGCTTAAGTAGTCTTCGGAATATGTTTTTTTTCATAGCTTGATTTCACATTTTTAAGCATAACAGGCAAAGTAATAGTCCTACACACCCTAAATTCTCTTTATGGTTCAGCAAAGTACATTGCTGAAAGTGTATCAGCAAATCACTTGTTTACTGAATCACAGCATTTTTCTCAAAAGTTTACTGTAACTCAGTTCTACAATTTACTGAATTTCGTTCAGTAATTTTATTTTTGCTGTTAACCAGCATTCCATTGATAAATTTACTGAAAACCAGTAATCGATTCAGTGATTCGCAAAAATACAGCAAATCTATTTGCTGAACAGGAAACAGTAAATGAATGTTTGCTGGAATCCAGCGAAAGAATTGATATGTCAAAATATTTTACGTCAAGCTGACATTAGTAAAACGCGCCAAATCGCTGTGCAGCTGGTACGGGATCATCTCTAAGCTCTTGATAGCGGATATGGGACCATAGCTAAGTCACTGTTGGGCTAGATGAACTTGAAGGTTGAAATGATAATCATACATCTCTAGTTCAACAGTAATTTGGCTATGATCCGATGGGCGAATGGGAGCTGGTGCCTGAGGGAAACATGGTTCCCTTGAACTAACTGGTTAACCAGTAAATTGATTTATGCTTTGCTGAATGTACAGCAAATTGTCATAGCTGACAACCAGCAATTTGCATTTTGTTTTACTGAACATGCAGCAAACGATCTGTCACTTTTATGCAATTGAGCATTACTGAATAATCAGCAAATTTCATTTTGCTGAACAGATTGCTGGAAACACAGCACACCAAAAATCAGCAAAATTTTGCTGGTTTCCAGCAATGAAAATTTGGTGTGTATTGCAAAACAAATCAATAGGGGGTAGCTAGACCTTCCATATGACACTGATTTTGTGGAAATTGGTCCAGCCATCTCTGAGAAACATGAGTGAGATTAAACAGTCTCTAGAACACGTTTCTTTAAATAACTTGTAAACCACATGTTCCACCTTTATGAGTTTCAAAAGCTCAGGGTTTTCTAGGTAGCCCGTTCATTTGAAACCAATTTTGTTCAAACCGGTTGTGTAGTTTTTGAGATAATGATGTTTCATAACCTCTAAACTCCTAATCCGATTACAATAAAATTCAATTGGGTCTTATGAGGCAATTAGACCTTTCATTTGCAATTAATTTCATGAAAATCGGTCCAGCCATCTCTGAGAAAATCGAGTGAGATTGGGAGAGCGTTACTCACACACAAACACACACACACACATACACATACACACACACGCACACACATACAGAAAATGCTCAGCTTGTCGAACTGAGTCGAGTGACATACGACATTCGGCCCTTTGGAGCACTTTTATACCATTAGTTTTTGCAGTGATTGCTATACCTTTCTATGAGAAAGGCAAAACTCTTTGGAAAAAATGTTCCTGGAAAATAGCCAGAGATGGCTAAATACCAGCTTATGTGATCATCACTATTTGCCTTGATGGGCTCGACTGAGTATTGCCGGAACCGGGTAATAATAATAGGCCGTAAATCAAGCCCAGTTGCAACAAATAGCTCTAAGTATTTCTACGTTATACTTGTGGTCGTTGCTTCGCACACAACCCCTCTGTTATTCAAACTAAAATTTAGACGGCAGTCAGAGTTTCACCGGAGGGACCGTCCATCTCATCACTCGATAGTAAAATGATTTGAGCCGAAAGCTGACATGGAGAATTACCGCTACCGATAACACTTCCATTACCAGCTGCTGTTAAATTATGAAGCAAAAAAATACATTCGTAACTCGACCTTCTGTTTATTGTAGGCAGACTTCGCAGCCAATTGTTTCATGTACAGGACAATTGCGGGGCATTAACTCATTACATTAAATATTCAATTTGTCCTTAAAAGAACAATTTGATGTTTGATTTTATATGCTCTGTGCTATATCCCACAGTAGAAATCAGGCACTCCTTTGTCAACACAATGGAAAACTGTTTTCACACTGAAAATTTGACGGCCAAAGTACGGCAGAGCTTTTCAATGGAGGAAGTGCTATCCAATGCACCTGCCGCTACCACCACACAAAGGCAGCTTCTTATTAGAGGAAGTAGTGTAGCTGCATTTCTTGCTGACGCTGCTGACCACTATCGCTACTGATAGTCGCTGCGACTACCGTTGCTAGTACCTTCTGCTATCCACTGCCGCTACTGCTGCTATCCGCTTTTGTTTGGTTGTGACCGTCCTAGTGGCCATTTACTAGTTGACTGGTTAGTTTGAGCCGAAGCATGCTCTCATATAGTACATTCCCAGTTTACTGCCTATAATCGCATACCAGTCCCACATGGATTTTCATCGTTTTTGAGTTAAATATCAGATTCCTACTATTTCTCACTCTACTATCGATTAAGGAAACAAAAAAGTATGTTTTATTTGAAAAAAAGTCAGAAAAAAATGTGAGGTAAAATTGTCCCATCTTAAAAATAATCGCATATCAGTCCCACCAAATGTTTTTCCTAAGTCTGGTCATATTTTTTCTTCAATCCATATAATAAATACTTTGTGCTGTTTTTCAAGCTTTTTACTGTAAAAAAATTATCAAATAATTAATAATTGCAAGGTTATTATGAATAAAATCTACACAAAAGATGATTTTAGGTAGACACTGAAACTGCAACTATTTCTGAAAGTTCGTTCCCGAAAGGTTATTGGTTGCGTCAATCAGAGAGATAATAGCCTTGAGCAACGCTGCTTTCTTCAAGGGGTTAATTTCCTGTGGATGATCTGCTCACTTCAAATAATTATTCAAGTTGAAATTGTCAAAACTCAGAAGTTTTAGTTGCTTAGCTAAAACAGTTGTACCTCTTTTCATCGCCGCCGTCTTCCGTCAAGTCACTGTTGTAATGAAATTGGAAACTTCCCTTTCTCAATACCACTTTTCCAATATGCTAAATGCACGGGCTAGAAGCTGTCTGCGGCCATAAACGTCTGCCCATATTTGAAATACTTGAGAAAAATATGACTACTTATACACCGAGTGGATGAAAGTGAGACTGGTATGCGATTATTTTGCTACTCGATGGCCTTTATAATCGCATATTAGTCTCTTCCTTATTTTTCATTGTTATTTTCACGACAAAGGCATGCTAATTTTCAATAGTACAATAGCTCAAATAATCAAATAACAATTTTCTGCATTTGGGTGGGTGCATAGATGATTTTCCAATCGATTATTTATTTATTTATGTATTACCGCAAGAACGAGAGAAATCCATTGAAAAGTAACCAAACTGGACATATTTTTCCGTTTTCAGATTCTTATTTTACACCCCTATATCGTCGTACACAAATTACGTAACGCTAAAAATCTAGATTCTAAAACACCTCCCCCCCCTATGTAACGATAGGTAACGTTCGACATGACTCCCCCCTTAAAATTACATAAAGTTGATCAGCCTGAACCCCCTTCGAAATTTTCAATTTCGAGCAAACATCACAGTTACGTAACTGTCTCTACTACCCCCCTCCCCCCTACGTAACAATAAGTAACGCAGATTCAACCCCCCTCCCCCCCGTAGGTAACGTTCGACATAAATCCACCCCTTGAAATTACTTAACGTTGATCAGCCTGACCCCCCTCCGAAATTTTCAATTCCGAGCAAACATCACAGTTACGTTACTGTCTCTACTATCCCCCCTCCCCCCTACGTAACAATAAGTAACGCAGATTCAACCCCCCTTCATGCGTTACGTAATTTGTGTACGACGCCTATGTAGCTGAAAAGAGCTGCGAGAGGCCGCAAGGTTACAGAGTCCGCTTAGTCAAGCGGATGGTCGTGGGTTCGAATCTTAGTAGAATCAGGCCATTGGATGTCAAAAAGGACTTAAGCATGAGTTTATTCTCAGGCTTCCCACCAGTTACCCTTCCTTTATGCTGAAATCTACAATACCTTCGGTGACTTCCTCTTAACAAAAATAAGTCCCTCCTATCAATAAAACTGGCCAGATGGACGCACGACGAAACTTCTCATGGGAATTATAATTGGTGATATTTGGCAGGAGGAACAAGGCTCGGTATAGGAGAACAGTAAACGTATAAAAGGAAGGGTAACAGCACATTACACACAAGCACTGAAAAAAAAAAAATAATAATAAGCATGCCACTTCTTAATAGCGGTATTGCTAAAAATTAGAAGTGCGGGATACACCAGACACCCGGGCATATCTCACAATAGATCAACAATTCTGGTCGCAGTGAGGAAGTCTATACAGGAAAAAAAAAACGCCGAATTTCCTGAGAGACGTAGTTCTACGTCAAAAAATCAACTCTTTTGTTGTAAATTAAAATATAGTGTTTTTTAGATTTTTTTTTTTTGCATTAAAGTATTATTATAATTCATTTTTCATTTTTATTTATTTTTATTTCAATTTTAATTTAATTTTATTTTATTTATTTTTTCAAATTTTTATATTTTGTTTTATTTTATGAATCAATAAGAGAACGCCCATTTATTACACGGCGCAAAAATAGTGACATCCTCTCCTTTAGTACAGATCCTCAAAATTTTTGGCATGGGTTGCAAATTTTTGTCTTTACCGATGACGCATCATCAAGACGAGAGGGGGGCCCTTCACCCCTCCCTCCAGAAGCATTACATATTTTATAGTTATTCCCTTACGACAATTCAACATTAGATAAGTCATATTTGAAATAGGAAAAAACATTTTTTCCTGCTATATATAACACTGTGCGACAGCGATTTAGAACTTCTAAAGTGACCTAGCGATTTAGTACTTCTAAAGTGACCTAGCGTATATTTTTCTAAGCGACAGCGATTTGGGACTTTCAAAGTGACCTAGCGTATATTTTTGGACTGCTACTTTAACGGTGTTACAGATGAGAAAAATGCAACACTTTCGGAGTGACCTAGTGTAGGTTACAGCTTTAGTCGAGTGTTACTTATGTCCATACTTGAAGTTCTTCAAATACCCCTAAAATTTAAACAGGGTGGCGAAAAAGTTTTCTAAATCAAATTCCCTGATTTTCTCTGATATTCCCTGAAATATAACATTAATTTCCCTGATATTTTTCAGCATTCGGCAACGTAGATTAACGCAACTCTGAAATCCCAGTGAGAAAAATATTCAACTGGATATGAAACCTAACCGTAGTGGTCCCGAATTAGCCTTCTATGCTACAAAAATCAGTTTTTTCGCTAGAGTGTCGTTTGAAAAAGAATCGCTTCTCGGAATTGAAAAAAACAACAGTCCGTGGAGACGCTGATGTTAAAAATGACAATGCGTCCGCTTAACTAAACAGCCGATGGAGACTCAAAAATTGAAAGTTACATTCAGTGCGGATGGCCTGTTTCAGAGGTTAACATTCAGAAAACTGTTCAACTTTATTCAAGTAATAAACATGTGGTAAAAACAGAATCTTTGATTCTCTCCAGCTTTGAGATCTTCTAAAGTCTAGTTTAACAATTAACAAGTCAAATAACACATGTCATCATGTCAAAGTCAAAACACACTCTCTCGGAAAATCGTTTCCGATCCTTTAACGCTGTTTATCGTCTTCATTTACCAATATCGATGCGGCTGTTTATTTATGGAAAAACAATCGTCAATCGGTGTAGAAATCATTAGGGTATCGGTAATTTTTCATTAGTTTTCATTAGTATGAAGAACAGACTGAACAGCTAAAGATTCAGCGTTTGTAGCTTTCGTGAGATCAGCATTAGTCGGATTAGTTTATAGATAATCTCGTGGCCAGTATTGCTTAAAACATTTTCGTAGGATCGTAAACTGCCGGCTAAAGTAAATCAATATCGGTACAAATCACGACCCAAATACCCTTCATGTGCTCGCAAAAAGCAGTGAAGCCGTGAAGCAGTGATATTCTGCAGCTGCCAAACGGTCTGAGAAATGTTATTTCAGCAAATTGTCATTATTGAATTTAGGCCTATACCGTGCAGAAACAAAAAAAAATTCATCTATTGAAAGTGGAAGAAAAACCTGGGTAGTGCTTTGCGCAGTGAAAAACTAGGCCATTACTGCCGGTTATGCGAGACATATGCGACGTTTTTTTCATTTTTTTTTTCATTTCAAGCTCTGGATAACTTTTACCGTTTGATTTAGGAAGACACGAAACAAAGTCGAAAAAATCCAAATCTAATCTAATATTGCAACAAAAAATAGGCCTCAAATGTTGCCCAGATTGAACTGATTTGCTGCATATGGAATGTTTCTAGATATCCCTCTTGTACAGAAAATAATGTTATTATTTGTCATAATTCTTGTCATCATGCTGTCTTGTGGAATGATTTTTTACTGTCAACCTCTGTGAAGGCAGTGTAATCCATATGTCATAGCGTTGGTGACCAGCTTCCGCATAGCCTATCCGACGTTCATAAGATGTTTCCCTCGATTCGTTTAGAAAGAACCGGAGTGAGGAATTGGTTCCATGCATGAATGTGCAGCGCAACGAAGTCTTGCGACTCCAAAGACGAAGGTTCTATACTCCTTTGCCGGGTTTTGTACCTGATGATGGAATTTTCTGAAAAGCACTCCGACTGACAGACAGGCTTCTTGGGAGGTTTATATTTGTCTGGATTCCGAAACAACCCTAGTGTCGAGAGTGGATAGTGATTGCATTTTTCATCACTATCTGTTGGATGGTTTCCATTCGAAACTGGCATCTTTCAGGTGCGACTGACGGGGCGCTTGAGCTTGCTACCATTATGAATAACTGATTGGAGTTTACCTCGGAGGCGATGGTATCCTTTCTGTCCGGACGTTTGGCTGTTTGTTTCCTGAGGTTTTATCATTGGCTTACACACTGAAAGGTTGCATGTTGGGTTCACACATTATGTTACTCCCTATGTTTTATCTCCCCGGAAAGTGTGCTTCTCCGCTCGAATATAGTATTCTATTTCAGTCTGGTTTAGCATTTATACAGATTTACGAATTGATTACTCGGTACGTCTCAGATTTTCCCTAGAGTAACCATAAATTAGTCTGACTTTTAGCCACGTGCCGTTGAAAACTGTGATACTGCATCGTTTTATTTTACATGATTTGTATGGATGCAAAAACAAACATAACAATTGAGTTTATGTTATCTTGGGGTATGACGTCTCTAAGCAAAACTTCTTCTTTGCTCACACATATTCCATAAGTAAAAGCATAGCTATCCACTTGGACCATCACATGATAATTACCATGCTAAATTAGTTTTGAACAAATTCTTTCTCATTCATTGATCTGGACAATAATTTCCTTACTACGTCCTGAGTTACACACTTGCACACCATCACCCCATTAGAGTGCATTCTTTTCGCGCGGAGCAACGATTTTTTCTTCGCTCCCTGGACTAGCAAAATAACAAGAAATAACTGGCATACCGTAAAATTAACTTCAATAATGCTTGCTAGCTGGAACGGTCGAGATGTGCAATTCTGTGGGATGCCCGAAACGGGCGGGCGTCATTCCGCCAGTGCAATATCTCCTGATGGTTGTTGCATCTGTGTACGTCTTTTGAGTGCACGATTGAAGAGCACACAGAGAAGTGCTGAAAACTAGCCAAATCGGAAAATATGATTATAGTAATGGCTACGACCATTAGTGTTTTAGTGCCATTCTGAAGTGGAATGTTCAACGGTTTGCGGAAAGTAGAGTTAATCTTTATCTTTCGTTTTGTGCACCAGTCTCCTGGCTGGCAAGTGCATCAACTTCAACTTCAACAACAGTTTAGTGAGATTTGAATGTACATTTTTGATTCGTACCGCAATCGTTGGTTTTGAACTAAATTGCTGCTAAATTACTCGAAAATTGTGCTCTCTGATTCAAATATTTATTTTTAGAAAATTCATTCCAACTCATTCTAAGTCTAGGTTAAAAACTTGTAATAATCCTTGAAGGTAACTTTTTTCAAATTGAATCTTACGGACTTTTTAAACATTATATTACAAATTGTGGAACTTTCCCTCAACTTTAAAGTAGTCAAAAATGCATCACAGAAACGCTAGTAAATTTAATAGTTTAGAACATCATTGTGCAGTGATCAGGCTGGAAATTTATTACTATATCGCTCATGATGACTATAAAACCTAGATAGCAGGATTACAAAAAGTATTCTCAAACCCATCACGAAAAAAGCTCGAACTAAGGAATACACTCTACTTAATAACAAATAACTGCATCATCTAATATATACTTTTAAAAGTAACACCAGAGTCCGGTCCAAAGTTGATCCCGCTCACTTCGAACAGTAGAAGATACTTGTACCAGTCCCAAGTGAGACTGGATTTTTTCCCTGCTCTCGTCTTGATGCGACTAGCAAACTTCACCAAATCGATGTCACCGATGAGGATACGTGGCCAACCCGAGCGCATCAGTTTCAAACTTAGAACAAATCCACTTGAAACCACTTTCTTATTTTTTTCAGAGTTTTCTACCCCATTCCAAGCATAGAGAAAATCGGAATGCACAACAAAACATGACACCCAAATGCGAAACCAGCAGCAAAGTTGAAAAGTCTTTGAACTTATAGTTTCCGCATCCACTTGAACCGGATTGCTGAGGGCTTCTTAGTTCAACGCCAATGGACTAAAGTGGCGCTATGATTCCCGATCGCACACCGTGATGCGAGTGTCTGGTTCGAAGTGATTGATTTTTACCTCCCGTTGCCGGTGCGGTGGGTTCGCTTCGGGCGAAAATTTAATGAAATCGAAGAAATCAGACTTTTGCTATTAAATTTCAACATAAAAGTTTTAGAACAACAAACGAGCTCTGCACGGAATACTGTTTATAGAGTATATTTATTTTAAGAAAATTCCACTACGCACACACTGTACGGTAACTCCTTCTCTCCGAGGTTTGTCCTCAGGCACGGTAGCTCTACATCCCAACAGTGAAGTAGTATAGCTTCCCATCGAAAGTGATTGGCACTTGTTCACGCGAATAGACGAAGCAATCCAATGAGTAATGTTTTGTGGGACAAGGGGAAAAAAGATTAGCATTCGGCCCGACCACGGACTATCTTCCTGTCTGCAGCATTCGACATCGCCACAGCTGATAATGGCGTCGTAATTGTGCAACGTAATATTGCTCACCTTCGATGGGTGGCGGCTGGGGCTACTGCTGCGCGGCATGCTGATGGAGAAAAATTACGCCACCCGACAGAGTGTTCTCGCCACCATCGCCAACAACTGGTGAGAAATTCCAATAATAGCTTTCCGTGCTTTGTGGCGCACACAATTGGCTTGGATGGGATGTGACAATGTGGAAACCCTGCCGTGTGCTGGTGTGACAACTAGAGGCCATGTACGGTCTATGACACTCATATTGTCAACAACATTCATCATCTTGTCGCCGAGGTGTGGAACTCAATACCCATCGGAAAGGACGTACGTGCTATGCTGACGAAGAAGGAGGAGAACCGCATGCACTTGACACTAAATAATTGTAGCCTGACAAAACTTTAATAATACCGAGTAAATGATGGTGAGAAAATTAGCGAATCAATTTAACAAAATCTGAGGGGCATAAATAAAATTGACAACAAAAACATTGAGCAACTATCGCTATGAAAACAGGTTGTACCACGCTTCTGTTTAACGAAGAAATCCCTTGAAGTGCCGATTTCAAAAGAACTAACTGCATAAAGAAGGACGATACTGCAGTACACCTTTCTGGCAGTGATTAATAACCAGCTTGATTGGGTGGGCTTCACTGTAATCGATGCGAAGGCAACTGTATTGCTGCAATCCACCGTCCGCAGGAATGTAATGTTTATGCTGCGAAGGCGATTGTACAGATTGATCGTTGAGAGAAAAAAAAATCCGCAATGATTCAACAAAATCCCCACTAACTGACTTAGACACGTTCTACTGATTATGTTATGCAACTCTAGCCACTTACCTCATGCATTAATCGTGCATTCATCGATCAACCTACTCGCTATGCCTTAGGTGACCAGTCTAAGGAATCCAAAGGCAACAATTTGCTGGCTTGTGCTACTTACATGGCTGCCAGTACCTACTACATGCAATGCAACTAACACGTGCCCATGTCCACACCAACAGTAGAATACCACAATGTACACTCACCTGAAACGAAAAAGGCAACAAGAAGAAATTATCAATGAAATAAATTATCGAGACAGGGAAAAAAATCTAGCTTAGAAGAACCGTCGAGTTCAACTAGAGGGCACACATGAGAAGCCCACCAAACAGCCCCTTAGCAATGTGTGCTAAAAGTTCACATGCACAAATATGTGCAGCAGCATCCAACTGTAAAACTTCTGGTCCAACCGGACGGACCCAGAAAATTATGCTAATGGCGGTATCAACTATTTCCAACATTTCAGCTTCATTGTCTTTCCGTTTGCTAGGTTTGGCATACTCGGTTGCATTCTGGGCTTATGTTACTAGCCCGGCCGGACGCTCCAACACACCGGAGGTGCAGTTTCGGAGTAAAAATGCATAGGTAGTGGGACTCGAAGGGTTACGAAAACGTTAGAAAGCATAGGCATTAGGCATTAGGCATTTACGGAACAACGAAACTCGGTGTTATTTCGTTTGAATACCCTCGTTCTGATATCGGGGAAAAAGCGGAACATGATGCACTCAATAATTCTGAACAAGATCATAAAACACTACCTTAGAAGGCACATTGCAATAGAACTGAACATGCATGTTTGATTGTTAATTAAAAAGTAATAAATTACATTATTTTTTAGATCAATTTATTAAATTTTTGTTTTTGTACACCGTTGAGATTCGAAATAAATCACACGACAATTTCACTATCAGTTCACTTTTAGGTTCCTTCCAAATGCTAAAATGCTGAATACCACAAGAAAAGACTTGATACGGTAGGTAGTTTGCACAGCTAAAACCGGAAGATGTTCCTTATCATCATGGACTATAATTTATAACCAGGATTTGGGAAAATAATTGCTTTTGATTGTTACCTTCCAGGTGTTACGGGAATTTCTGGATTTTCTATGCTGTACTCAAGATCAAACGTACGTACTTTGAAAACAAAGAGGCTTTGCTGCAATATTTTACAAAGAAATTTTGCTGCCATGCCATTTTAAAATATTAAATAAATTATAAAAACGGTTTACACTATGCACTCGCTGGAAGTTTTGATTTAACAGCTAAAATTTTGAAAATTTTTCCACTGCAGTCTAAAAAAAGTAGATGTACCCAATGTAAAACTGGTTCATTTCTCATGAAGGTACATTCACATTCAAATGAACATTCGAGAAAAGTCCGTAATCGGTTATCCGACGAAACTTTTTCATGATGCCGGAACAAGAGCGATGGACGGCCTTTACGTCGACTTTTCGAATGCATCGCTTGATTCTACCAGTCAACTGTTTGCAGTTTGTCGCTCTCCGGTTATTTTTTTACACCAATGAACTCAAAATCCCGAAAAAAATCTTCGATTGAGCAACACAGATTCGTTTTGTGAGGACGCATGGAATGCATTCGAGATAAAATAACATCGCCTGTTAGCTATCGTGATCAATACTATTGCCATGAGTAAATAGTAGAATATTCAAGGCCCAGAGAAATTCTTCACGTATTTGTGACTAGAATGTTTCAAAAATTCGTATGTTTGTTGATTCACAAGATTACGTAGGGTTAAATACTTTGGAAAACAACCTCCTTCAGTGGACCACTCTGACAAAAAATTGTCTTTTCTTTTGATAGAAATTGGAATTTACAAATGTTGCTCGTGATTCTGAAGCAGATAAGCTTTTAAGTTTTCTGGAAATTCCTCGAGTTTTCACATGAATTGGTCCATTATGGGAAAAAAGTCCATAATAGGTTAATTTACCATAGAATCTAAAATTTTTGAATTTGTATCGTTAATTTGTACTCAAAAAATGTATTGTTAATTTGTACATAAAAAAAGCCAAAACCAAAATCATAGACACGCCTCATGCTCAAAAATCCTGGATAGATGAATCTACATTGAAGATTTTATGTTTCGCAAAGGAGAAAATAACCTCACCCCTTTGCCAATGATACTAGAGGACCCTCACGTTCAGGGGAGGATGGGGTGTCAAGCCATCATAGACAAATTTTTACCTAAAAACCTTCATATACCAAATGTGACTCTAAAATCCCCATTCCTATAGTGGACCACCCGTTATATTGACTTAATTTATGCGAAAACTCGAGAGATTTTCTAAAATTTTGCTATCGGAAATAAGATGATCCAATCAATCTGCATCATAAATATTTATAGGGTAAATTAACCTATATATATGCTATGTAGCAGACCCCATTCCTATAGACGACCACCCACCAGATTAACTCAATATATGTGAAAACTCGAGGGTTTTTCCAGGAAACTCCCACCAGGAAACATCTTATTCAGCCAACCTGCACCAGAATCAAGAGAAACCATTATAAATTTCGATTTATGTTAAGAAAAATTGAGTTTATCTGACGAGTGGTCCACTATAGACAGAGCCGGATTAACGATTGTGGGGGCCCCAAAATAAAATAAAACCGTTCTTTTATCGTACGAGTTAAAAACATCTATTTGTTATTGGAAAGTTACCAAAAATTTGTTAGAATTCTAGAGAAAGACAGGTGCCGATTAGAGAAAGACTGTGAAAATATAAGGCCAACCCTGACAATAATCTACAGAAACTAGAAAAAAACTATACACATCTGCAGGTCAATAAAATCTGCACACGGACTCTGAAAATCTGCATTTTGCAAAGCCCATTTGGTATCCTTGGTTCGGATAAGTACAGCAATGCATTAAAAAAACTTGAGGGTTAATTTCTTTCCCTGCTTTACCTCCCATGCGCGCTGGTTCGATTCAAATGGTATGTTAATGTGTGTCACTTCAAAAGAATCCAACACTCGCGAAAAAATAACACTGAAGGAAAGTTTCAGATTGAAATGGTCTGTTCAAATTTTTCTTGCTGTAAATCGACCTTTTGATTGAATCTCATTTTTGATAAAGAAAACACTTTTTCACGATTTGTGGGGGCCAAAAAGTGTTTTTTAATCCGGCTAACGCGGTTACACTAAACGAATGCTAGCCCCAAATCAATGTTTGACCGTTGATGCTCAAAACATAGAGCTATAAAACCAAAATTCTAAATTAATCCACCTTGCGGTCAGACTCAGCCTTTCTCATTCAAACTTATTATTTGTAAAAATAGATTTACATGAATGCTTATATCCAGGTTCATTAAGCAGACAGTATGTGAAGTAAAGAGAGCGAAAAATAAGCGAACTGGAAATATGATACAGATTTGGAAAAATATACCGCATCCCGACGGGACTTAAACCCGAAATATACCTGTCTCCGGCATGGTGTTTTGACCAATTAAACTACGGGGGACGGTGGTACTGTTCCACAATAAATTATGAAATTTGACGTAATGTTAGTGCTTAAGAAATAGCGAAATAAAAGAAATGACTCTTAATTTTGAACAATTCAATCACGAGCGATACCGGGAACGTTCAAATAGTACGATACCACATTTAAATCATGTTGAGGCCATATATATTGATCAAAGCAGGTATAGTTTTGAATTTCTTTTCGTTCCAAAACTTTTGAACCACATATCAAATTGTTATGAAGTTTGTTATTTGTAAGTTTGAAAGATGACTCGTTTGTATGACACTAGTTATGTTGAAATAAGTCGTGTAATCTTTGAGAAAATAGACTTTCGTTGTTTTAACAATTTAATACATAACGGTTGCTTAAGTTCAATTATAATCAAATGAAAAGGGAACGTATAGTGCAGCCAACATTTGAAACCACGTGCTCAATCATAATTCATCAGTTAATCCTTAACTAGCCCGTTCATCTTATATCAATATTGTTCAAATCGGTTGTGTAGTTTCTAAGATAATGAAGTTTCGTGATTTTCACATTTCGATACATTACAGACGAAGTTACAGTCCGATTACAGCAAAATTCAATAGGGTGTTATGAGGCAGCTAGACCTTTCATTTGACATTAACTTTGTGGAAATCGGTTCAACCATCTCTGAGAAAAGTAAGTGAGTTTATGTAGTCTTTGGAATATGTTTCTTTTCATACCTGGATTTTTAAACATAACAGGCAAAGTCATAGTCCGATTACAAAAAAAATCAATAGGATCTTATGAGGCAACTAGACCTTTCATTTGCAATTAATTTCATTGAAATCGGTCCAGCCATCTCTGAGAAAATCGAGTGAGATTGGGAGAGCGTTACATACACACACACATACAGAAAATGCTCAGCTCGTCGATCTGAGTCGAGTGATATACGACATCCGGCCCTTTTGAGCACTTTTATACCTTTAGTTTTTGCAGTGATTGCTATACCTTTCTAGGAGAAAGGCAAAACGATTTCCTTTCAGTAAGTGACTGTTTTTGATTATAGAATTTTCGTAACTACTTGTCTATTTTTAGGATCTTTGATGACTGGAAAGTCGAAATAACCTATTTTACTAAAGTAATAATCAGTCGTAAGGTGTTGAATCTGTTTCAAGATGGCAAATATTGCTAGCACAAGTTTTTACGATTAATTTACCCCAAGGAGCAGTGATGGAAACGAAACGAACATGATGCAATCATCGTTTAATCTCCACATGTACACATCATGAAGTGTTACAGACCGCGACTAAACTTGAATCCTCTCAACACATAATGAAATGATGATACGGTGTGTAGGTTTCTGGGAGAAAATAAACACATGACTAGACTACATCTGCTCTGAGAAGCGATTCGCTCGTTGCGTTTGTCTCTCCATATGCCGGTCGTTAGGGGAACACAGAATAGCAGCAAAAGAATATCATGTCGCCTGAGCAGCAGCAGAGGTGTGGTGCGGTGAGAAGGAAAGGGTGGGGGAAGGGACTACTTCGGCAGCGGTTGACGGAAACTCGAAAATGATCATCCAATTATAAAATAATTAGGGTAAATTAATTAATTCGTGATTCTCGTGATTCTGGTGTAGATTGATTAGATAACACTTTACATGTTTCCCGATGCAAGTTTTCTGAAAATTCCTCGAATTTCCGCATAAATTGAGTTAATTCAGCGGGTGTTCCACTATAGGTTATTTAGTTAATTTAATTTTTCCCCTGTGTTACCATGTGAATCATTGTAGAAGTGTTTCCATTTACTATTTCTATTCAAAATGATTGACAGTTAGGGTAAAACTACCTTAGATGGACCACCGGTCAGATTCACTCAATTTATGTGAAAACTCGAGGGATTCCCAGAAAACTTTTTTTGGGACAAATCCTGTCCAACTAATCTGCATCATAATCCAGAGAATCATTTGTAAATTGGTACAACTGGTATAACCAAGGTAGTTCTTCCTTATTTTGTATGTATTATGTATAGTGAACCACCGGTCAAATTAACTCATTTATGCAAAAACTCGAGGGATTTCCAGGAAACTTTCATCGAATGTCATCTGTTCCAGCTTATCTGCATCAGAATAACGAGAAATATTTGTAAATTTCAATTCAGATATGCTAAACTAACCTATAGTGGACCTCTTTCCTACAGTGAACCACCCGCAAGATCAACTTAATTTATGCGAAAAATTGAGGGATTTTCCAGAAATACTTCCAGCGGGCAAGGATGTAAATAATCGATCACGCTCATTTTTTTCGTATGCCGGTATCTCATTTAATAAGCCCATTTTTGAACAGCTTTGTATGACAAATTTGAAGTCCTCAAGTAGTACTACAACTTTGTCGAAGAGAGTTTTGCTCGTATTCAAACAAATCAAACCAATAACAAAACAAACAATCAAACAAATCGGGAACCAATAACACAATTAATGCTCTAGCGTTTTTTCAATGTATTTGGCAGCTCCAAACTACTACACTTAAACAGTTTCAACTGGTATCAAGCAGCATTGCATAGCGAGTGAGAAGCATGCTTGAGAACACACGCACACACGCTTTCGAGATACTCTTTCTTCTTCATGCATTCCCCTGAGTAGCATCAAGCACGCACCGACAGTATGAGTGAGACTAACAACACTGGTATCAAGTATGTACAGCACGGGTGTCTCACTCATTTCGTAAAGCGACGAGACATCGCCTTGCGCGCAGCGAAGGAAAAAAAATCACCTCTAGCGATCAATGAATACACATATAACAAGCCTAAGATGCGTTGAAATCGTCGTCAGTATGCGAAAAACAAAGTATCGGTGCTGGTGCACTCTCTTTGCTTTCCTCTTTTACGATATATTTTTATTCATTAGTGTTCACCACAACCAGCGAAGGAAAAAAATCACCTCTAGCGATTAATGAATAAACATAAAACAAGCCTATGATGCGTTGACATCGTCGTCAGTATGCGAATAACAAATAGCAAATTTGTTTATTCCATTGAGTGCGGGCAAAACTGCCGAGGAATAATGAAACGTCATCTCCATTTAAGACGCAAGTAAGAAAATGATGCCAGATAATTGTTTACGAACTTAGCACGTGCGGTGGTAGGTTGAAGCTGACAAATTTTACAGTGCGCTTCGGGCAGCACGCCAGGTCAAAACTGGGTCAATATCGAGCGAATAAAAAAGGGTTTTGACAGCAGTTAGTGCGCTTCCAGGTCAAAACGAGGTGAGCTGGTGGAATAAAGAAATTCGCTAGAAGTATCGGTGTTGGTTCACTCTCTTTGCTTTCCTTTTTACGATATATTGCTTGTCGTTAGTGTACACCACAACATATGGTTCTCAATGTGCACAACTCGGTATATGAAGTTATTCGTCTCTGTTACACAGAGCGATCAGATCTTGTTATGTTCTCACTCATTTGACTCATGAATATGATTTTTTGTCAGAAAAAGAAAGAAAATGACATTGTATGCCCTCCTACTCTCGCTTAAACTTAACCGCTGCCGAAGTAGTCCCTTCCCCCACACATTCCCTCCCACCGCACCACACCTCTGCTGCTGTTCAGGCGACATGATGTTCTCCTGTTCCTATCCTTTCTTCTCCTAACTACCTGCCTGCGGTTGCATCATATTCGCTTCGTTTCCGTCACTGGTAGCAACTAAGATAAATTAACCCATAGTGGCACACTCTTCGGATTAACTCAATTTCTATTAACATAAATCGGAATTTATGAATTTTTGTAATGCAAATTGGCTGCATAAGATGTTCTCGATGGAAATTTTCTGAAAATCTCTTGAGTTTTCGCACAAATTGGGTTAATTTGACGGGTTGTCCACTATAGAAGAGGGATCCACTTTTGGTTAATTTACTCTATATCAAGAGAACAAAACATTTCTCGTCAGGGTGGTCCACTGACGAAATTGGTCTATCCATGGTAATTCTTCCCTAGTTTGAGTCTTATTTCACATGCAAGGTATACAAAAGAAAAAAGGATAAAATTACTCCGTAAACCACGTCCTTTAGTGGAAAATAGTGGGCATCGATGTTTGTGATGACACGCATGGTTTGAACGTTTCAATGTATCCTAGAAAGTTCCCTTCTGAACCAAAAAATAAATTTCACCATTCAAATAAAGTACTCAAATAACTGAGAAACTTACTAGAAGACATCGAAACGGTGAAACCATACGTTTCGGTACAAGCACCGTGTCCCACTGCTTTTGATTTTGTTCCACTGTGCACCAGTCAGATTAACTCATTAATCGAAAACATGACGGATTTCCAGAAAACTCGTTCTGAAAATCCCTCGAACATAAATTGAGTTAATCTGGCGGATCATCCACTGTAGGAAAAATGTCCATTATAGGCTATTTTACCCTAATGGCCGTTTGGCTCAAGAGGTGAACAATTTTTTCGCTTTCTATGATTTCCAGAAAATAATATTTTCGCAAAAACTATCTTCACCCATATATTTACAATATGCCTAGCCATCCTAATATTAATAAATATTACAGTTTATGCAAGTTTTAAAGCCGCCGCAAAAGCTTAAACTCGCCACGGCGCGGCGGAAACTAGGGTAGAACTATCTTGGATAGACCACTTCCTTCAGCGGACTACCCTGACGAAAAACTGTATATTCTCTTGACATAAATTAGAATTTGAAAACGTTTCTCGTGATGCAGATTAGCTGGATAAGATGTTTCTCGATGAAAATTTTCTGGAAATCCCTCGATCCCTCTCCACATACGTTGAGATAATCTGATCGATCGATGGTCCACTAACTGCCGTTCCAAGCATAGTGGTCCCATGTTCTGCATAAACTTCATGCACGCTGGGACAATGCTTGTAACGGCAGTAAAGGACGTATAAATTATAATTAAATCAAGAGAATAAACAGTTTTTCATCATGGTCGTCTCTCGAAGGAAGTGATCCTACTCTATATATGAAATATTCGTATGAAACGGTCTGATTTCCAAGCAGGCTTCTTGTTTAATAAGATGACTAAAAATAACTTGGCACGGATAAGACAAGGATACTAAATCAGCCATCGCTTGTACTAGGGGGTGTACTATTGGTCAATTTACCCTACAATGTTTATATTTTTCTAGTTTGAGCTCTAAAGATTTATTTTTACTTTTGTCATCCAGTGTTATTTTTTAAGTCATTCTATTTGAAATTGAGGTACGCTTGCACAGCAGTGTGTGTAGTTAGGGATGAGCAATAGAATAAGTCGGCAGTGGAATGTGATACGCATATAGATTGTGGAACAGTACCACCGTCCCCCGTAGTTTAATTGGTCAAAACACCATGCCGGAGATAGAGAGATAGCGAGTTCAAGTCCCGTCGGGATGCAGTATATTATGCAGTATCATATTTCCAGTTCGCTTATTTTTCGCTTTCCTTACTGCATACATTGTCTGCTTAATGAACTTGCTGTTAAAGGGTAAAAGCCGTTGTTAAAAATAAAAATTCAGTTGAGGTTTTTAAGTTGTGATTTTGTATTAGTAAATTTATTAGGTGATAGAGTAACCGCTCCTATATTCATCTCAACACCAACATTCATCTCATCGCTCTTATTAATCCGATTTACCGACAAAGTTTGTCACATTTTCTGAGTGAAACTTTCGACTAAATCGAGAGGTAAAAACACTCACCTTGAGAATTCGGGGAAAATCGAAGTTTAAATAAAATTTGTTTATTTGTTGAGAATAATGAGATGAATATATGTGTTGAAATGAATATAGGAGCGATTACCCTGTTTATTGTTGAAGATTTTTATTTTTATCTTACTCATTTTTCGAAGTTGTTTTTTTTTTAATTTTTGACAAATGTTGAGGGTTACTTTTGAAAAATTATTTACATTTTGATACTGTTTTTTGACAGTTAAGACCAAAGATCGAACCGTTATTCGGCTCAGAGGTAAAATTTATAATACAACACTATCGAACACCGGTAACTTTAATATCTAACATATTTTTGATATGATGCTCTCAACAAGCTTAATTGACATTGATTTGAGACTATGTTTAATCAAGTACATTAAGCAAAAAGAGG
The DNA here is from genome assembly GCF_029784165.1 of Wyeomyia smithii. Taxonomy (NCBI): domain Eukaryota; kingdom Metazoa; phylum Arthropoda; class Insecta; order Diptera; family Culicidae; genus Wyeomyia; species Wyeomyia smithii. The sequence continues at coordinate 62,209,215 of NC_073696.1, forward strand.
AAAACAAACGACCAGCGACTGTTTCGAACGCATGCAGTGGGTGCGATATTTTCAACATTCTCATCTAGATTGCACTCAAGCACTCATCAATCTCTCACTGGCGACAATAAGCACAGCTCAACAAAACAAGAATGAAATAAGGTTGAGGAAATAACTTTTTTGCTCGGTTTTTATCGAGCATTAACTTGGCATTTCGATTGCAGTTAACTCGTTGCCATTAGTAGAAGCTTGCAATTCATTATATCAAACGGCATAAGTCTTCGCTTAGTGAAGATTTGCATTTATTTTGTGTCCGAGTGTGCAGTAGAAGTTTTCAATCTCAGACTACCCGGCAATTGTTTATACACCAACAGCCAGCCGGTTGTTAAATGTATAAACAAAATTCAAATTCGAAACTTAATGATAAAAATGTGTCTATATACGATACACACAAACCTATTTTTCTCAGCCAGTGAGCCAACGAAACAACATATTATGTGCTGAAAACGAAAGAATCACTACCATCCATCCGGGCGGGTCTTACTTTGTGCAGAGTATCAATAATTGCGATAGAAATTTATTGCCTAAAGCGGCACCAGGCTGGAGACCCACGAGACTATTGGGCGCTGCTTTCTATGACGGTTGGTACCGCAAAATTAATTGTCATTTCAGTTGGAAAGTCAACACACAAAACAGAAAAGCTTTTTGGAAGAGGAAAACTTCCACAAAATATGTCAATTTTCCTTTTCGGCGATCCGACGCTTCATTACGTATAAAGCTGAATAAGGTTGTTATTTTGCCTTACAGAAGGCGAACATGTTTACGTGCTATTATCCATTTGGTTTTTAAATATACAAAAGTTTGGCGAATAACATACGCTCCAGGAATGCAAGTACGATCGACCATGACCTGAGTCAACTCTTCATTCTTTATGCTGTGCATGCCGTGGCAGGAGCATAGCCGCAAACACTGCTGCTTACCGTCGCCGTCTGGCAATGGTCCAAACCGGTACCACCAGTTCGTTTTCAAGTTTATATTACCCATGTAGTTCCCCAAGTCGCCAGCCGGCACCAGAAACGAGAATGATTTATCTCCTCCACCACGAATGTGAAGAATTTTGTTCCAACTTACGAGCTCCGAGAAGCGAGCAACAAATGTTTGATTGCGCTTCCAGATTGGGCAAAGCCCCCGGCGAATGACTTGCGTTGCTCCAGTTTGGGCGGTCTTTAAAGAGTGAAACTTATATCTGGCCGTGGGCCGAAAATAGCGCGGTTCGGGAGAGCCAATCTCATGAATATTTGATCAAAAGGGCCGACAATCGAAATAAAGACGTTGATGGGCGACTTTCCATAATGGAAACGTCATTTCCCGTAATGTACCAATTTTCATGATTGCTCAGGCGCTAAGCCGAACAATGTAAGATTGGCAGCTCGCAGGGCTGTGTGAATAAAAAATATGGCTCCACTTTTTACATTAGTCATTAGTCATTTGGCGCAAGCTTCATCAACTATATGGTACAAAAAAAAAGATCAATTAATACGCCAATCGTGCCTAACCAAAACAGGCACTCATTACAGCTTCATTGGCCTATTAATACCTGATCTGACAATTTCCTCGCCATGAATTATTGAATAAGATATTATCGTCGTCGCACAGTCGTCAACACTTTGCCAAGACCTTCTGCAAAATCGACAAATCTATCGAGGGCATCCCACGGAATCAATGCAACCTGCAATCCAGCAAGTAATGGCCGGAAGATGGGATGGTAAAGCGGAGATGATTGTTCGGTTTCAGGTGCACCTGTTGTGTCAGTATGTGATGCGGTTTCTGCGGTGCTAAACTGGTCCACTCACTCCGGCAGGCTGCACGAACTGGAACCCAGTTGGCTGTCGAAGTGTCATTTGTGGCTCATAAATATATCAGCAAGTCTTTATCGAAGGTGACAGGGGGAAGTGATGTTACGCAATGATGGCTAGCGATAACGGATGCACAGACGGGGTGACATATAATTCACCTGAGCTGACCAAAAATGGAATCGTTTATTGATTGTGAATGGCATGATGAATAATGAATCTTCGGAACGGTCATTTTTTTTTAATTGGGTAAAAAGTCAGGGTTGCAATCTCTTCCTCGGAGTAGAATAAATTCTTAATTGGCTAAAAAACATGAGTCGTAATCAACCCTATCGAAAAAAATACCATCAGCGGCTAAAAACAGAACAGCCTCCAAACATCGAATTGGTTAATCGATTTTTACGCGAAAGTAAAGTGTTGTAATCCACTCCTAAGCAAATACACAAAAAAGTTTATTGCTGTAATTGCTTTTGCAGAACCCAAACAACTGGCAAACTACCGTTTGTTAGCAACCCTCCAGCCGTTGCTACCCCCGTAGCTCCACAATCGACAGCCGAAGCAAATGCGACCCACCATTAGGCTCCATAATGTGCAGTAATCAAGATGTAATTTCAGCCCTTTCTTCCACGCCGGCACTGCGTTGTCTTCCTGGTTCTCAACCACAGATTACAGTACTTATATAGCACACCTAGCACGAAGCGAGAAAGTCAATAATCGTCAATTTCTGCTACGACCCATTGCCGCTCCTCGTGCCAACCCGACTGCACAAAGCCCGACACACTGTGGGATCAAAAATGGAAAGGTAAAAAGATGTTACCGGGATGATTTATTCGCTTAGTGCGCCAGGTAACAACGTTCTAGATCATCCTACCTTCTTCGTCGCCGGTTTTTTCCCCCACCACACCATAATTTAGCTGTCTCATCGGTATCAATAATAGCACTTACACTCGTGTTGTGCAATGCGCTAGCAGCAACGCGAAAGGATTGCAAAATCATTTCCTCGTCATACTGACAGGATTACCGACACTCGCTCGACAGATTTGCTCTCGTTTTCTGCACTTCGAGCTAGTGGGTGCTCGCACCGTGCTAGCGAAAACTCCTTCACGAATGCTTTTCCTCAGGACGTGACCAGTTTTTCTTTTTATTATACCCGGTAATGATTTTAGCAACAATTCTGCTGTGAACAGAATTTACCTTCGTGCTAGCGAGTTGTTTCGTGAAGACAGTGAAGCATTTTTTTGCCCTCATCTTATTGGCAAAAAGGCGGAAATTATATTGCAATTCAATTTGTTAGATTTTATTTTACGACTATTGCATGGTACGCGGTAAAAACAAACTGGAAGAAAATACTGGACGGCACAAAAAAATTACCGCCGGCAGAATCGAATAAAGAGTTCTCTCAGAGATATAATGTTTCAAATCCGTGATGAAGAAATACAGCACTCATTTACTCTGTTCTACGAAACACATAAAAACATTGGTAAATACAGGTTTTACACTAGAGCTAAAACTAAAATAGGAAAAGATAATAGCTGTTTAAGCATTCCTGTAGATTTTGGTGCCTCTAGTTGCTCATTTCAAGATGGCTTGACAAAGTATTTAAAAGTAATTCTTTTAGCACCATTATTTAGTGGTTAATTTGTGGTTTCGAAATCCAATTTGTGGTAATTGTGTTTGAGTAATTTCTGAGAAATTTTCAGAAAACTGAGTCAAGCCATCTCTGAAAATGATTTCGCTTCAAATGAATCGGACAACGATGATATATACATCAATCGAAAGCTCTTAATATGTGGTTCACGAAAATATAGTTTCTGTAGGCATAGTTCATATTAAAATAATTAAAAAACTATTATTTAAATTTTTGAACATTGTTTACCGCTTGTTGTCAACACCGACCGTACGCGGCGCTGGATGAGCACCTGCCGATGTTAGTGCTAGTGGGTTATCTAGAACATATCGACAGTCGTTCATATACACTAAGGTCGTTTTTTACGCGGAGGATGCGTTCCAAATTTGTATGGGCCCGCGTAAAAACGACTTTTTTGAGTTGCAAATATAACAAAGAAAACCGTCCTAAAACGTTAAAACCTCGTTAAAATATGATAGTGGCCAATCTAGAGACCAAAATTCAATATTTTAAATTTTGAGTATTTACACCAAAAATTGTGATTTTTTTTAAAAACTGATATATGATCACTCGTGGCCTAAAACGAAAAACCTGATTGAAATGAGGTCGATATCTTGTACCGTTTTTGAGTAATGGAGGAAATCAACCCGCGTAAAAAAAACGCGTAAAAAGCGACCTTACTGTATACGACATACAGTTGTCGCTGCCGTTGAAAGCTTTTTTGTTTTATTATTCAGGGGGTAGTTGTAGTAGCATATTCCTGAGACGAGAAAATATCGAATTTTAATTCTAGTCAGAACTCACACCTTTGGGCATTTCCATGCGTTTCAACCGTTCCCTACAGTTCTAAGGCCCATTCCCAACCTTCAGGCATCATTCCGGTTTCTAAAATACCCAACAGTCGAATACAGTTGCGTAGTTGGTTACCAAAATATTATTACAGTTATCGAAACAAAAAATTGTTCTTTATTATTATCAGGTTTTAATTTATTCCAAGATTTAAAACGTATGCAAGAAAGAACGAATTCGTTTCTCTTACCTGATCGAATTACTTCTCAGAGTGAAGCTGCCATTGTTGATGGTTTGCTGTCAGCTGGACTGATGCAAATTTGCGATTTGCCGAACGCAAACAGCATCTACTTGGATCTTGTATTCACCACCGATACCGAGTCTTGTCAAATTGTTGTGACTGATCCGGTAATAGCGAACGAGATTCACCACTACGCAATGCAATTGACAATAAACACTGCTGCGCTACGCGAACTGGAAGTTGGGATGTCCAAAAAGCACCTGAACCTTGAATTACTGGACACGGCGTGCGTGAAAGCAGCATTAACGGACGTTACGTGGAGTATTATTTTCATCTCTCAAGACGATTTTGAACGTGAAAAAGATTGTTATCAACAGTATGCGGCATCGATGTTAGAATTTCTAAACTCTTTCTATGTCTTGAATTGTGGACTTGAGTGTTCAGCGATCATTAGCAACTGCCTAGACTTCAATGTCTTGTCGTTTTACTTTGTTATCTTCACTATTTTCGCAAGGTTTGCCCCCTTGACTAAGGAACGCTCGAATGGGGAAAATCCGTACCCGGAATGGTTTTCGCCGATAGTAATTCAAGTTCTTAAAGACAAACGGAGAGCTCTGAAAAAAATGCATCGTAACCGAACCATAGAGAATGTCGCAGCCTACAAAGAACTTCTTCGGATCTTCAAAGTGTTGCACAGAGAAGCCTATCAAGTTTACATCGATGGAATACAGAATGGAGTGAAGGAAAACCCCAAATCGTTCTGGAAATTTGTAAATAGCAGGCGTAGAGTCAACGGAATACCGGAAGTGATGAGGTATGGAAATCGATTTTCACACAACGGACAGGAAACCGCCGAACTTTTCGCTGAATATTTCAAAAATGTTTATCGAATTGACAACAACGAGGAAGTGAACAATCCAGTTGAACCTGACACCGATCTGCTGGAGCTACGTCGTGAAGAAATAAAACAAGCGCTGTCTGAGCTGGATTCTGGTGAGTCAGCTGGACCGGACAGACTTCCAGCAAAGTTGGTTAAAGAATTCAAGGATGAACTCGTTGAACCTCTTTCTTTTCTTTTCAACTTCTCGTTGTCATCCGGTCATTTTCCACCTCTTTGGAAGATCTCTCATATAACCCCAATTCATAAAAAAGGCTCTCGTTCGAATGCGGAGAACTACAGGGGGGTAGCGATTCAGTCCGCGGTTCCTAAGTTACTCGAACGATTAGTCTACTCACATCTCTACGAACGAATCCGAGAACGCGTTTCAACTGCACAACACGGATTCTTGAAAGGAAAATCGGATGTGACGAATCTTTGTGAATTCTCCTCTATGGTCACAGATTATATGTCTAAAGGGTATCAAGTCGACTGTGTTTATACGGACATGAGCAAGGCCTTTGATGTGGTTGGAATAGATAGCATTTTACGAGCCGCAGCCCATTTTAATATTAATGGGAAGTTGTTGGCATGGATTAAGACATACCTTAAAGACAGAATGCAATACGTCAAAATATTCAACAAAACATCCAGTACCTTTGGTGTTCAGTCAGGTGTCCCACAGGGTAGCCACCTAGGTCCATTGTTATTTGTAATGGTTATGAATGAATTGCCAACTTTCATGAGCCGAGCAATAGTACTAATTTACGCAGATGATGTGAAAATTTTTCTACCGATTAAAATCGCCGAAGATTGCGATTTGCTTCAAGAGGATCTGAGTAATTTTGGGAGATTCGTTGAAGAAAATGGACTAAGAATAAATGCGAGTAAATGCTCTGTCATAACGTACACCAGGAGAGTTCGTCCGATATTGTTTGACTATATGCTAGGACCTTCCATTTTACAACGCGTACGGAATGTTCGAGACCTGGGCGTGACAATGGATCAGTCTCTCACATTCAACGATCATATCGATAGAGTAGTGAAGGAATCGATGCAACTTTTTGCTCTCACACGACGATTTGGACGGGAAATTATGGACCCTCATGCAATTCTTGCAATCTACAGCAGTCTTGTCAGAACAAAACTGGATTTCGCGAGTGTAGTTTGGCGACCAAAGTATGGCATGCAAAAACAACGACTTGAATCAGTTCAGCGTAAATTCGTGAAATTCGCTTTAAGACACCTTGGATGGAATGACGAACTACCTGAATACGAAAACCTTTGCTGTCTAGTAGATTTTGAAACAATCAGTAGCAGACATAAGGTCGCAGATATTGTGTTTTTCTGCAACATACTCAGTGGACGGATTGAAAGCTCTAACCTGTTGGACCGACTTAATTTCAACGAAAGCCCGGTTTCTCTTCGTCGTCGGAGGGTCTTTGATCCTCCATTGAGAACGAGGAACTACACACAACACGAACTCACCAGCAGATTTATGAACGAGTTCAATGAACTGCAGGACGTAATCTCTGTAAATATGACTCCAGAAGTAATTCGAAGAAGACTCAAATTATACTTAAGAAATCAGCTATATACTTAAACGCAAACATGTATTGTATCTAGATTTAAGAGGGGTAACGGGCTAACAGCCTATGTCCAATAAACAAAAAACAGTATGTGCTAATAGATTTTAACATATAATAGATTTTGTATGAGAAAGACCAGATCACACCCCTAGGTGTATTAATTTAGGTTTTATTTTTTCAAACAATCGGTAAATGGCAAAACAACATTTCCGGAAATGATTCGACCGAAGATCGAGAAAATTACGCTCGCATGTCTACGTAAAACTTCACTTATTTTGAGGAAATTTACGTAAAACACACGGAGGCTTGTCAACTACAAATATCTGCTAATGATCAACATTTGCATTTAGCAGCAAATCTGCACATATAGTATCCCTGCTGTTTACATACTGTTTCACCTAGAAATACTCAGAGGAAGAGATTCGCGGTGGAAAAAATCGCCAATTCGGCAACTGGGTTTCATATGTCAGAGGTGCCAGATCTCTTCTCAAAGCGCAATGTTGACTAACATTCGACTTGTATAATCGGTGGTGACGGTGAAGGTCCTTAAGAATAGTGAAGTGCTTCACAAAAACTGTTAAGGTGATATATTTTATGTTTATGTTTAATTTTATACACCTTCACTTATTTTGTAACCTATACACAAGGTTTGTTGAGCTCCGGGTAAAAATCACTCACAGCATTCTTAATTCATTCATGGGCAATAGAACAAAAAATCGTATAGAAATAAACACGTTCTTTTTTGTACCTGACTGCAATACCTCTCAATGTGGTGCCACCTTTCTTGTTCGTTTGGCTCCAATTTTGACGGTTCGTTCTGCTCACCGCATATCTCTCCCTCTGAGTATCTCTAGTTTCACCATACTCATCGCTACACGAAAGCTTTCTGAGAAAAAATCATCTTGATGGTCTACCAGCGCCGCGTACGGTCGGTGTTGACAACAAGAAGTAAACAATGTTCAAAAATTTAAATAATAGTTTTTTAATTATTTTATTATGAAGTATGCCTACAAAACCTACATTTTCATGAACCACAAATTAAGAGCTTTCGATTGATGTATATATCATCGTTGTCCGATTCATTTGAAGCGAAATCATTTTCAGAGATGGCTTGACTCAGTTTTCTGAAAATTTCTCAGAAATTACTCAACCACAAATTACCACAAATTGGATTTTGAAACCACAAATTAACCACTAAATATTGGTGCTAAAAGAATTAAAAAAAAACTTTGTCAAGCCATCTTGAAATGAGCCCTCTAGTTGAGAAAACATTTTAAGAGACAATGAGTTTTCCCATAAACCAAAGTAGAAGCGACGAACCCGAGGAGCAATTACTCATCGGCATTTTGAAGCACTGCTGCATACACTAGGGGCACCAAAACTCACAGGAATGTTTAAAAAGTTATAATATTTTTTAAGCAACTATTTTGAACAGCATTTTTTCGCTTTTGTCAGCCAGTGTTATAAAAGTTTTTCGGTTGTTTTACACTTCACCAGTGGTTATTTTGCCCGTTAATATATTGTGACACTTCCAGCGATTCCAGGGTTCTTTTCTTTTGGCTTTTTAACATATTCTCGTAATTGAAAATATTTTCAAGCAACTTTAATTTATGTTGGGATCATTCAACATTATTTTTGCGGTATTTTTTCATTGATCTTTCCTAACTTTACTGGTTTACAGAAAAAAGCATTATTAAGCATCTAAATCTAGTGCCAGAAACAAAAATCACTCATTTATTGGGTTTTGTCTCGGAATTTAAAAGAATTGAAATATGTACGAATCAAATATTCACCTGAGTTTATTCTCGGGTTCGTTCTCTTAAAAAGTGACAACAAATATAGTTTCAAGATGAAGCAGGCAATATAATCATACATTATATTCGAAGAAGTTACATTCCAGTCTAGGATATTTCAACATGCAAAAAAAAGGCAAAATATATTGCAATCTGTTTCAATCGTACTTGCTTTCCTAAATAACAAAGTTATGGATGAGTAATGTTCGAAATAAGTTATGGAAAGTTACCACATTAATTCTTACCCAATTTCCACGATTTTCACCCCTCGAATTGAAACGTGACTAAAATATTTTCGATAGATTTACCACAGGCCGAAATAGAATCATTTCTTTCCTATTGTTAAATGCGATTAGTCTATCTTCGGGAAAGGAACAAACACCAGAAAGGAAACCACGCAAGAAAAAATCAGCCGCCGATTACCCATTTTCTCTTCAGTTACCCACATAATCCGTCGAGCCAAAAAATTAACCCAATCGAAGCGGAGTAGACATTTCCGTTCCGCATGCCTGGTTCGTTCCCCTTTTTCGCTTTCGGCAAATGACTCTTCCTCCTAATTACTCAAGCCGATTTGCTGACTGTCGTGAGCGGCGCTCCGCCATGCATTTGAATTGCAAATATTTAAGCGACCTCACCATAAAGCATTTAACGTAAACTGTGACCTCCCGAGCGCCCCAAGCCCGTGGCCACTGGCAACCATTTCGCTGGGAATATGCTAATCGGGACAAATGTGGATAAATTGGGTTGCATCTGGGAGTGATATATTTGCATTCCAAATAAATCGACTGTTTGTGAGCAAGTACTTGCGGTATGTGTGAGTGCGTCTGTATATCTATACATATAAAAATGCAGCTCTGTCTGTCTGTCTGTCTGTTCCATATAGGCTTGGAAAGGTGACTAAGATAGTTCGAGACCCCTCCCTCTTCTGGACGGGAGGGGTCCCATATAAATGAAACACAAATTCATGCACATCTCGAAAACTAAAAAAGCAAATGGAACCAAATTTGGCAGGTGGATGTTTTTGGGGCTAACAAATATATCTATAATAGTTCGAGACCCCTCCCTCTTCTGGAAGCGAGGGGTCCCATACAAATGAAATACAAATTCATGTACATCTCGCAAATTAACCAAGCAAATGGAACCAAATTTGGCAGGTGGATGTTTTTACTGGTAACAAATATAACCATTATGGTTTGACACCCCTCCCTTTACGGAAAGGGAGGGGTTCCATACAAATTAAACACTAATTTCTGCACATCTCAAGAACTAACCAAGTAAATGGAACCAAATTTGGCAGGTGGATGTTTTTAGGGGTATCAAATATATCCATAACAGTTTCACACCCCTCCCTCTTTTAAAAGAGAGGGGTCCCATACAAAAGAAACACAAATTTCGCACAGCTCGAGAACCAATCCACCAAATAGAACCAAATTTGGCATGTAAATGTTTTTAGAAGTAATAAGTATGTCTATAATGGTTCGTCATCCGAGGTAATAAGTATGTCTATAATGGTTCCAAACAAATGAAACACAAATTTCTGCACATCTCGAGAACAAACCAAATAAATGGAACCAAATTCGGCAGGTGAATATTTTTAGGGGTAACAAAGATGTCTATAATGTTTCGACACCCCTCCTTCTTCTGAAAGAAGGAGTTCCATACAAATTTCTGCACATCTCGAGGAATAATCAAGCAAATGGAACCAAATTTGATATGTTGAGGTTTTTGAGAGCAAGAACAATTTTCGACTCCAGACCCCATTGTTAAATTTAAGATGGAAACTTCCGGTTAGTATCCGGAAAATGTCTCCAAATATCATTGTAAATTCCAAGATGGCGACTTCCGGTTTCTGAAAAACAGCGGCAAATAACCAAATATGGGTGTTTCAGGGATTGTTATGATGCATTGAAGCCACAAACCGACCTCAGACAACATTTTTAATTGTAAGATGGCGACTTCCGGTGACTGGAAAAAAGACGAAAATGACCAAATACCACCCAGTATGGGTGTTTCTTTAACCAAAATGACGCCCAGAGGCCAGAAATTGTCTCCAAATGCCATTTTAAAATCTAATATGGCGACTCACGGTTCCAACACAACAGTGGCAAATGACCAAATAACACTCAATATGGGTATTTCCGGGATTGTTATGATGCACTGAAGCCACAAATCGACAACATTGTTGTTCATTCAGGCAACATTGTGAATTGTAAGATGACGACTTCCGGTGAATGGGTAACTGCCGAGAATGACCAAATACCACCCAATCTGGGTGTTTCTTCAACAAGAATGACGCTCAGAGGCCAGTCTCCAAATACCATTTTCTCCGGTTTCTGAAAACAGCCAAAAATGGCCGATTTTCATCCAATAGGATATGCTTCGATATCAGAATGAAACACAGGAGTTAGAATCGACTACAGACACCATTTTCAGTGCGTCTTGAACTGTCCTACAGATCAGACGTTTTTTCGGTTGCTTGTGGACTGGTCTTTGACTGCCTATAGCTTCAAAGTTTGTGTTTTGTCAGTGTGTCTTTTAAAGATTACCTGGAAGTTATTTCACATCAGTCTTTCTCAAGACTACCTACTTTTGAATTTAACATTTGTTTTAACTTTTTTCGTATCACCTGAAATGGCTGGACGGAAAAAGAAACCTCGCATCGCTGCGGGGAGGAAAAGAGAGGCATCTCTTTCTGACACATCGAGTGTCTGTAGTGACAATCCTTTTGATATTTTGCCTGAGCAAGAAGCTGGTGAAATGGAAGTTATTAATAATGAAACTATACAAAATATAAAATCTTTAAAAAAGGAGAAAGTTCCACCTATTGTGGTAACTATTTCTTCTGAATTTAATATATTCAAAAAGGAACTTTCAACGTTTGTTTCTGACGTTAAAGTTACCTATCAAATTGGCCGTAGAGGTGAATGCCGCTTATTAGCCGACTCAGTAAAGGGTCGTGACCGTCTTGTTCAGTATTTAACTGACAAGATGTACAAATTTTTTACATATGACACCAAGAACGCCAAGCCGTTCAAGGTTGTCTTGAAAGGTCTCACCAACGATCAAACCGTTGATGAGATCAAACTTACTTTAACAGAATTACTTGGCATAGCCCCTACCCAAGTAATTCTAATGAAACAAAAATCACGAGGCGAAAACAGTCAGAGAACTGGAATTTCCCTTGTTAATTATTTAATTCATTTTAACCGCAATGAGGTTAACAACTTAAAGTTTTTTGAAAAAGCACATGCTTTGTATAATGTGCGTGTAAAGAGGGAAATTTATAGGAAGTATGGCGGAGGTGAAAAGCATATCACCCAATGCCGTACTTGCCAACGTTATGGCCATGGTTCCAAATTCTGTAACATGGACCAAAAATGTCTTAATTGTGGAGACTCTTCTCACAAAAAGGACACATGTCCTGTGAAAGAGAGTAAAAATTTTCGCTGTGCGAATTGTAACGGCAACCATATGTCAAATTTTTATCAATGCCCAGTCCGTTTAGCAATTGTTAAGGCAAGGCAAGGTAAACAAAATTCAATTTCTCAATTAAAACCAACTTCAAAACAAAATTCTCCAAGCGTACCAGTGACGCATAGTTTACCTACTCCTTTGCATACCCGTTTAACTTATGCACAGGTTACAGGTAGTTCGAACATTATACCGCCTAGTGTTGGTAGTTCGAAAATGACCGGTAATATGGGTAAGCAAAACACGCTAGAAAATAATTGTACACCTGTTACTCCAGCTAATATTGCTGCCGAAAATATTTTTTCTAATGTCAACTGCCTGGGGCCTATTACGGCAGGTAAACTTTCTTTTTTGCAACAGGCAATGTTCGATCTTATGAACGCCATGTTGCAGGCAAAATCAATGTTTGAAGCCATTCAAATAGGCACAAATTTTACTATTAAAATTGTTTCTAATTTAAAATTTAGCAATGATTTTAAATAAAACAATTAAAATATTAAATTGGAATGCTCGCTCATTGAAGGCCAATGAGAATGAGCTTTTTAATTTTTTAACAGTAAATAATGTGCATATTGCAATTATTACTGAAACATTTTTGAAACCTAACATAAAATTAAAATATGATCCCAATTACGTGGTTCATAGATATGATAGGATTCAGGGTTCCGGCGGTGGAGTTGCAATTGTTATTCATCGCCGAATCAAACATCGTGCTCTTCCCCATCTTGAGACGAAAGTTATTGAAACTTTGGGAATTGAAGTTCAAACTGAACTTGGGATTTTATTTATTGCCGCAGCATATTTACCATTTCAATGCACACACGAGCACAAAAATTATTTTAAAGGTGATTTACAAAAACTCACCAGAAATCGTTCGAAATTTTTCATAATCGGCGATTTTAACGCTAAACATCGTTCATGGAATAATTCTCAAAGTAATTCCAATGGCAAAATTTTATTCAATGATTGTTCTTCAGGATACTATTCTATTTTGTCTCCGAATAGTCCTACATGCTTTTCTTCTGTAAGAAACCCTTCAACAATTGATTTGGTGCTAACAGATCAAAGTCATGTATGTAGTGATTTGATCACACATGCTGACTTTGATTCTGACCATCTTCCAATAACTTTTTCTTTATCACATGAATCAGTTTTAAACCCTATGAGCTCTGTTTTTTATTATAACAAGGCTAATTGGGAAAGATACAAAACTCATATTGAGAGAAATTTCAATAATGAGCTGGATTTGCAAAACGAAGTGAATATTGATTCCGCTTTGGAAGCATTAAAATGTGCAATTGTTGATGCCAGGAATTATTCTGTTCCAAAGGTTCAAGTGAAATTTGATTCATCAATAATTGACGAAAATCTTCAACTTCTAATTCGTTTGAAAAATGTCCGCAGACGTCAATATCAACGTTCTCGTGACCCTGTTTTCAAAACTATTTATAAAGATTTACAGAAAGAGATTAAGCATAGATTTACTCTTCTGAGAAATCAAAATTTTGAGACTAAAGTTGAAAAATTGAAACCATATTCAAAACCATTTTGGAAGCTGTCGAAGATTCTTAAGAAACCTTCAAAGCCTATTCCAGTTTTAAAAGATGGTGAACGTTTTCTTGTATCCAATGAACAAAAGGCTCAAAGACTTGCTCAGCAGTTTGAGAGTGTTCATAACTCAAATTTGAATTTTGTGAGTCCAATTGAAAATGAAGTCACACGTCAGTTTGATTTAATTTATTCCCAGAATTTTTTACCTGCAGAAATAATTGAAACTAACTTGAATGAGATTAAATCAATTATTAAAAATTTCAAATATATGAAAGCACCTGGTGACGATGGAATCTTTAATATACTAATCAAACATCTCCCTGAGAGCACAATGGAATTTTTAGTGAAAATTTTCAATTGCTGCTTCAAAATTGCATATTTTCCCAAATTATGAAAAAATGCAAAAATTACTCCCATTTTAAAACCGGATAAGAACCCAGCTGAAGTTTCAAGTTATCGACCAATCAGTTTGCTTTCTTCAATAAGTAAACTGTTTGAGAGAATTATTCTTAACAGAATGATGTCACACATCAACGAAAATTCAATTTTTGCAGATGAACAGTTTGGATTTCGCCATGGGCATTCCACAACTCATCAATTGCTCAGAGTTACTAATATGATACGAACTAACAAATCTGAAGGTTATTCCACTGGAGCTGCTCTTTTAGACATAGAAAAAGCATTCGACAGTGTTTGGCATAAAGGTTTGATTGCGAAATTGCAAACTTTTAATTTTCCAATTTTCCTAATCAAAATTTTAAAAAATTATCTTACTGATCGAACTCTGCAGGTTGTCTATCAGAATTCAAAATCTGATAGATTTCCTGTCAGAGCAGGTGTACCTCAAGGTTCAGTCTTGGGTCCAGTCCTGTACAACATATTCACTTCAGATCTTCCTGATTTGCCTCCAGGATGCACAAAGTCATTGTTCTGCGATGACACAAGCATTTCCGTAAAAGGAAAAAGTCTTCGTGTCATATGCAGTCGATTGCAGAAAAGTTTAGATATTTTTTCTTCCTACTTGCAAAAGTGGAAAATCTCTCCCAATGCTTCTAAAACTCAAATGATAATTTTTCCGCATAAGCCTAGGGCTTCTTTCCTCAAGCCAAACAAGAATCACGTTGTCAAGATGAATGGGGTTATTTTAAGTTGGTCCGACAAGGTTAAGTACTTGGGACTAATTTATGATAAAAAACTTATTTTCAAAGAGCACATTGAGAGTATACAAGCCAAGTGCATCAAATATACGAGATGTTTATATCCTCTCATTAACAGGAATTCTAAACTTTGTTTAAAGAACAAACTTTTGATTTACAAACAAATTTTTAGACCAGCAATGCTTTATGCTGTACCGATCTGGTCAAGTTGCTGTTCAACAAGGAAGAAAACGCTCCAAAGGATTCAGAATAAAATTCTGAAAATGATTTTGAAGCGTCCTCCTTGGTTTGGTACACTCGAATTACATAGACTTACTGGTGTTGAACCATTAGAAGCTATGTCAAATAAAATTATTAACAATTTTCGACAAAAATCGTTGCAATCCTCAATTGCTACGATAAGCTCTCTTTATAGCCAATAAGTTAGCAATTAAGTTAGTTGTAAGTTTACTTCCCTTTCTTGACAAGTAGGTTTAAATCCCTACGAATGATAAGTCCTAATTGCGAAAGCAAACAAATCCTAACAATTAAAATTACAAATTTCTAACAGTGTTGAGAAGTCACCATTTGTGATTGGACACACATACTCATTATTTACTAATATTTATCATAAATACTTAAGCTACTAACAAATCCCCCCTTAAAAAAAAAATAAAAAAAAAAATAAGACACCATTTTGAATTCTAAGATGGTGACATCCGGTTTCTGGAAAACAGCCGAAAATGACTAAATATCACCTATTATGGGTGTTTCTTGAGCCCGAAATACGCTCAGGGGCCAGAAATTGTCTCCAAACGCCAATTTAAAATCCAGGATGGTGACTTCCGGTTTCTGGAAAATAACCTGAAGTGACCAAATACCACCCAATATGAGTGTTTCTTCAACCAGAATGATGCATGGAGCTAAAAATTGACCTCAGACACCATTTTGAATTGTAAGATGGCAACTCCTGGGAAATAGCCGAATACTACTACATATGAATATTTCCGTAATCGAATTAATGTATAGAAGCCAAGCATTGACCACCATCTTGAGTTCAAAGGTGACCACTTTCAGTTTCTGGAGAACAACGAAAATAACTGAATACCACCCAATATAAGTATTTCCGGAATAGAGGTGATGTACTGAAGGCAAGGCTCCAAATAGAATGAAAAAAAAACTTGGTTCTGGCTTTCTGCTATCAAGTTTCTTTTTTTTGCATATGACGATTCCCCACCCTAATAAACACATCGCAAGAAGAGAAATCAATGAATTTGGAATATTTGAAATTATTCAATTAAACACAAGAATGGGCGGGACGAAGTTTGCCGGGTCAGCTAGTTGTTGATATTGACTGTCATCCACTGCGTTACAGTCAGTGTCGTCGGCAATAAAAAGCTAACTTAGCATATATTTACAGTGGGTGAAAGGGGTTACAGTCATTTGTAAATGCTAAACACAGAACAGTGGGTTTATGGCGGCAGAATATAGGACAGCCTTTTTATGTTTCGGAAAAACACAAACAGCAAAGTATTTTGGAGATGGAATTCGCCGGTTAAGGAAGCTGCAAAACAAATCAGAAGTGAATTGGGACAGCTATACAACAATTACGTCAATTGTGCATATTTTGACAACACATGGAACTGTAAGCGGTGGCATTCCGCTTTAATCTAACCGTGCTAATCAGCAGAGCATTAAATTTCATGAAGGTTACAAATTGAATCAATTTAGCTAGTTTATAACCGCACTCGATGTGGTTCAGCGTTATGCGGCTTATATTTTGTTTATATGAACCGATGGGAAAACAAGCGCATATAATACTTTGACTCATGAAAATACGAAAATTAGCTTTTCATTAGCCATTCAAACGGCCATTGAAACTTTCGAACGGCGGGACGCCTAATCGTTTGAATTTCCTAGACTGTTTATGATTAGTTTGTCTTAAACTAGTTGATTGCGGTCTAACCCTGAGAAAAAAAATCACTTTGCAAAGTTAAATTGAAATCATTTTAAATTATTCCGTGTGGGAGATAGACCAATTCGGCTTTAAAGACTAGGCAATATATTTTTCAACAAGAAGCTAATTAGACACAGTAATTCTGTGAAGCAAAACCGGCTTGTCTTTGGGGGAAGCTTAATAATACATTACAAAGTTTTTATAATAAATATTTTTTTATTGTTCAGTTAGAGTGATAACGTGTAATTAAACGTTCAATTTAACTGCCATTCAATATTCATTTGTGTGTGATCATAAGAACAAAATGTTAAACATAATTTTTTAATGCGTTTAATTTTATTTTATGCCCTATTAAATACGAGCAACAAACGTTTTTGCTTTAGGCACAACTTTTGAATTGTGCATCTCCTAACAAGTATTAAATGCCTTTTTAGGAGTTCAAATGCACTCAATGTCATAAATCACAGAATAATATAGAGTTTTATGATGGAAAGGATTGTTTTTCAATTAAAAGCGAAGTAAAAAAAAACCTGGAAAAGCCAAAAAAGTGCAATTGATTGCAACTTCGCTAGTCATTCAACCAAAAAAAATTACACGAAACTCGCAAGCGTCCTAATTAGTCATACTGTTGGCGAGCCATGTTTTCGAAAGAATTTCAAAGGTTCTAATGTTCCGACCATTTATTTCACTTTTATTCATGAATAAAGCAGCTTTTATTCACGACATAGAATTGGCATACAGTTAAGTATTTTTTTACACGATGGATACATACCGTGCAAAAAAAATGTGTAAACAACGGATTATTTGGAAAATTGTCGTAAAAAACGTGTGTTCCCAGTAAATAACGAATAACATAAAATCATGTTTTTAGAGCCATACTGTCCCACACCCACATGCTATACACTTATACGATATACACACACATACACACACTATACACACATACACATATCAGTAGTAACCAAATGGTTTCCAACTCTCCTAAAAGCCCCTAGTGCCGGTCTTGTATCAACAACGATATCTGAATTGTACTACCACTGCACAGTGGTCCAATAAGGCAAAAAGTGGAACTTAATTCCATAGCGTCTTTTACCTTTATCTTAGCTTAAAAGTGTCTTCAGAACAATTGTTTGTATGAATGACCCGCATAATCGCAAATTGTCAAAAAGTATGAAAAATTTATTATACTAAAAATAAAAACAAATAACTTTTTTGTGTTAAAAGATAGAAGAATAGTTTGTTCAGCAAAGTTGTAGAAGATTCAAAAATATGAAATTTTGTTGAACAAATAAAAATCCTATCTTCGAAAAAATATGATGAAATGTGCTATAACTTTGTAAGGAAAAGTCCTGGAGATGTGTGATTTTCAACAAAAACGTGTCTTTTATATGTCCAAATGTTTCTTTAGAACAACGTTTTCTTGTAAAATGTAGCTAACAAAAGTTAAGTGCAAAAATTTACCTTTTAAGTAACTTTAACAGAAAATATTCTGTAACTCTATACCCAATGCAGATAGGAATTTTGTTTGTTCAGCAAAGATTCATATTTCTGCACGATCTAAAACTTTGCCGAATTAACCATTCCTCTATCTTTTATCACTAAAAAGTTAGTATATTGGATAAATGAAAACCTACTGTAACATATGGTCGCCGTACTCTAATATGGGTGGATTGGGACAAATGGAACCTTGAGGAGCTTATAGTACTTCAGCTTAACTTCAAGGAAAAGTACTATCCAGCTATTTACGCACCATAATGGCGGACGCTATAATGAAAAATTCGTAATATGTTACCTACCCTTTTGACAACTCTGCTTACGTCAGTTTGATTCTTCATGTGTTTCGCAAGAAAAACAATTAATCAAAACTGCAGAAATCACAAATCTGACGTAAGCAGAGAGGTTAACAAATTACGAACGCGCATTATAGCACCCGCCATTATGGTGCGTGAAAAGCTGGATACGTTCTGGAAGTTATATCTGATATAACTTTGCAAGGAAAAGTCCTGGAGATATATGATCTTTGGTGAAAATGTGTGTTTTATGTGCTCTAACAATTTCTCCGAACAATACTTTCGTGTAAAATGCAACTAACAAAAGTTAAGTACAAAAAACTAACTTTTAAATAAATTCCATGTAATATACTTTATAACTTTGTACCAAAAGAAGATAGGATTTTTATTTGTTCAACAAAATTTCATATTTTTGAATCTTCTACAACTTTGCTGAACAAACTATTCTTCTATCTTTCAACACAAAAAAGTTATTTTTTTTATTTTTAGTATAATAAATTTTTCATACTTTTTGACAATTTGCGATTATGCGGGTCATTCATACAAACAATTGTTCCGAAGATACTTTTAAGCTAAGATGAAGGTAAAAGACGCTATGGAATAAAGTTCCACTTTTTGCATTATTGGACCACAGTGCATTGGTGAGGTCCAACTCAGATCGAAGGGAAGCCGAACACCTTGACGGTCACTCAGATTGAAAAAATGGGTGATTAAGACAAGAATTATTTACGTGCTAGCAACTCTGTTCCCTTTCCAAGTCGCTTACGTTGTGTAATGAATGCGATTCCAATTGGCTGGCATTGCTAACCAATGACTGAACATGTGGAACCATTTTGTCTACCTTTTTGATGTCTGCGATAGGAAAATAAGCCAATTCAATGGAAATGCATGTGGATATTTGACCTTGAAACTCCAGAATTGGTGGGGATAGTTGTCATACTATACAAATCTTGTGTATATTATTTACAATGGCATGTTAATTACAGTTATTTGAGAGCTATTTGCATTCAAAAACTTCCATTTCGCTAACCGAATATGTAACATGTTCATTTGAATGTTCACAGAGTGTACTCCATCATAGGGAAGAAAGATGTAGTCCTACGTCAAAAAATAATGCGAAGCACAGTTACAAGTGATGTAAATTACCAAGAAATTCTTGTTTTTATAAAAATTAAATACTTGAAAAAATGTTAACGATTTTTCTGACTGAGTGGGTAATTGTATTGTTCGAAAAACATGAACTCGAAGTTTGTATTTCACCTTCAAGATGCAATGGGACGGAGTCCAAGTTTTAATATATCATGGTTAACAGTACATGGTTAGCGAATTTTTTTCACTAATTATAATCATTAGTACAGCTCGTTTAACTACCTATTCAAAGATCTGTACGGAGCATTTTGCTATTCTATTGTCTTTTAAATACCCTATATTTAGTTATTTTAATAAATCTGAGAAAAACAGAGTGTAGAGTTCAGAAATAAACAATGCATTTTAACTGTACAATGCACCACATATAAATGTAATATAAACATCCTACTATCTGCCTTCACCGACACGTACACCTCGGCGGCGTAGTTCTTCTGCACTGATAGACGAAGAGTTACCAGCGCTCTATTCATACACTGCTCGGTACAGTATTGTTGCCTGTGTCAGCATGTTTTCTTTTAAAAAATCAGTTTCAATAACATTCTAACAGCAGATCGTTAAACTGTCTGATAGAAGAGGTTGTTACGAACTTTCCGAAAAAGCTTTACCTTCAAGACATCACAATAATCTACGCTCATGGAAGCAAAAATTAGTTGACCTATTGGGACGGGGTGATTCTGTCAGTTTTTTTTTTGCCACTGCTATACAGTATATCACAGCAGGCAGTTGGTGTCTACT
Organism: Wyeomyia smithii; assembly: GCF_029784165.1. Lineage (NCBI taxonomy): Eukaryota > Metazoa > Arthropoda > Insecta > Diptera > Culicidae > Wyeomyia > Wyeomyia smithii. The sequence goes on from NC_073696.1 coordinate 62,229,752, forward strand.
CATGAAGTCTGTGCCAGGCGTGCTCGCATGTGATTGGTACATTGTTCGTGAAAATTCGGCCTTGAAACTTTCATGAAATTTTCACTGTTGAACAATGAAATGATAATGATAACTGAAGAATCACAAAATTGTCCATCATTTTATCAATCTAACGACATATTGATTATTGTGATCCATCATGTGGTTACATCAGTATTAACGTTTGAAATCTTTCATTCCGAAGTTACACCTTGGTTTTAGTTTTCACAGAATGTATCTCGATATAGTGCGGTTAGACGTATTCCTACGTCAAAAATCGAAAATGGAACAAATGTTGTTTAATTGAAAGTGACGGGTCACAGCGTCATCTTAACCTGATAATTGTGAATTAAAAATGATTTTGCCGGGTTCTGCTCTTTATATAATTTAGATACATATTTAAACAAGAAGATACGTATTAAATGTTTAGATATGAAGATAGTGCTAATAAAGTTCATGCATGTTTGG